>NC_082595.1:37846698-39096698 GCF_030936135.1 Gavia stellata
AAGAAATCCAACTTTGCTATACAAGGGATTGATACATACTGACTTTTATTCTTAGCCCATTACTCACTTACCTGCTTTTCTATTCCCTGAAAAATTACTGTGCCAATTGCTCTGCAATTCCATAAAGGCTTTCAGGAAAAAGAAGAATTTCCCAAGTTAAAGAACAATAATCCTGTATTTGCACATATTTGGGCTGTGACTGTTATCCCTGAATTTCAGAACAGGTAGCTTAGTAATCTGTTTTTTTATAATGGGGGTGAAAAATAAGTATGGGTAGTATTATGATTCTGATATGTCTGTGTGCACCAGATTTGTAACAGATTTATATACCACGATCTGATTCTCCAAAAATCTAATATGTATGGATCTGTTTGTGAATGGGCTGCATTTCACAGCTGGAGCTACTCAGAGCCTGCTGTACTAACAGTCCTAGGCAGGAGGGAAACAAGAGGGGAAAAAGGACCTTCAAATACTGGCATTTGTTTCTTTTTAACCCCAGCCACCTGGGCTAGGGTGGCTGTCTCCGCTGGCTCTGAACAGGGAGCTAATAAATGAGAGAGAGACAGGGATTTCTGCTTTTTCACAGCGACTGCTGCTGTACCTATCCAGCAATCTCTGCGTCTACTATTTCAAAGTTTCTCCAAAGGAAGCAAGATGTTTCCAAGCTGCAGCCCCACAGAGTGTGACAGATCAAGTGGGGGCTCCAAACCAGCGTTTCCCGGCTTCGGTTAACACCCCAGGGCTCTGGTGTGGCATGGTAGGGAGTTTGGGGTGTACGGTCCTAAAATAGTCCTCATGGGCTCTGCAGGACTCGCCAAGCGGGAGACTTGCACGAACCACCAGGTATGACCTAAAAGACGGAGTACTTGCTCCTCATATACCACGACTGAACGTTCAGGTGGTTGACCTTATTTTGAGAAGAGCAGAGATGATAGTGGTTGCACAACCTTTCTCTGCCTTTACCTAAGCTTAGCTGCTGAACACTGATAAGGGAGGTCAGAGGGTTTTACTGTCAGCCCACACGTACCTGTCTGCTATGTAGCCAATGTTTATGGAGCCAATAAAAAAACCAGCATTCACAGAAGACTGAAAGAAGTCCAGCTTCCAGGAGTCCTCACACACCAGGTTAAACTAAAGGAGCAACCACAGTTAGATGCAAGAGAGTGAAACAAGGAGCTGGCTCACATCCACAAGTTTCCTTTGCTTCAGTTAAAGATGTAAATTTGTTTCTGGGTTAATGACCATTTTATCAGCACCCAGAAACCCTACTGACTTAATTAAGTGTCCAACATTAAAAACAGGATCAAGCCCTTGAGCAGTTTTCTGGTATTTCCCATTCATGTCTCATCTCTCATCTCAGAACATAACTGAGGTATTACCCATCAAGATCGGGACCCTAATTTGTGTTAGGCCTTGTGGATCAAATCAGCACGGACCTGATGATCACCCTGGGCTTTTCAAACAGCTTTTTTTGTGGCTGACGGCGAACATTTCTAAGCAGTTCTGGTTGCCTCGTACCCTCGCATGCCACAGTAGCCCCTGCAGACCCCTCAGAAGTAAGAGTGATGCCTTCACTAAAGGTATCCTAGATGCTCGCAGAAGCCTGACTCATCCCGCTTGCATGGAGCACTGGCTCCCCAAAGGAGGGTGGGAGAAGGTATCTGCATCTGCCCCCAAGGCCACAGCATTTTCTCCTTGCTCTGGCCTTTTGCTCAACTAGATTGTCCTACAGCCTAAAGTGTTTGGAGACCAGGTATTTTGTATCCAGGGCCAAGCTTTATACCACATGGGTACGCACATGTATTTGCCATCTGGCCTTAGTTCTCTTATCTCACTTAATTAGATATACATACAAGCTACTGGAGAACAAGTTATTTCAAAAAGCTGTCCTTACATGACTGAGAATCCCTTCCCATCCTTCTGGTAGCTGGGTTTATTTAAAGCTATGCATCTTTAATCAACATAAAACCAGATACTCCTCCTGATGTTCTGTGGGGCTTCCCATGAGGATATTATTCCATGTCTAAATTCTTTCCTTTGACCAAGTAACATGCTTTACTCTGCACTATTCTTTCCCTTGCTTAGCTGCCACAGCAAGGGACAACGTATCAGAGCCTGAGGGCCTTCATGGAAACAGTCACATCTAGAAGCAAACCACATTGCCAAAATGCACACAGAGGCATGTGACGTTCCTGGTTATCCTATGAAGAAAGCAGCCCGCAGACCGGGCCTTGCACCCCCTTCAGAAGAAAAGCGAAGACAACTGATGTGAGAGCGTGACTGCATGAATCCACAGACTGCAAGTTTTCAGCTTCCCACAATCTCAAGAGATCATGGTGGGGGCATCTGGACCACAGCATCTGCTCGAGACTTTTGCAGTGAGATGTGCCTGTAGAAGTCCTGGGTCACCCTCCGTTTGAGGTGTCTCACTTCCTCACCTTAATACCACACAGCCCATGCTTTGCTGAAAGTAGTACGTTTACAGTACGCCACCTAAAATCTAGCTCGAACCTCTTACAAAACTATAAATGCTGAAGTTGCTAAAGCACAGACTTCACCTGCTCCTGTGTTTGTGTTAGATATATGGGGGAAAGAATCCTGACTTCTAGCATCTCTAAAAATTTGGTGGAACTTTCTACGACAAAATCAAGTTTGTCATCCCAGATACTGATTTGTTTTTAAAGTTAAAGCACCTAAAACCCTAAAGCACCCTAAGGAGCGTAAAATCCATTTTCAATTTATTCACACGCTTTCTGAGAACGCAAAACAGCCATTGGATTGTCTGCAATTTATTCCTGAATTAAGCTGTTTAATTGTAGGTGGTGATTACCTTTTCCCCCACCCACAGTCATTCAATCATATTTGAAACAAACTTTAAAATACTTCCTTCATTAAAAAAAAAGAAAAGAAATCAAGAACTTGACATCTGGGCAGAGATCCCAGGAATATTGGGAGGTCTGTGCAGCATGCCCACTTGGGGATGGGCCGGTTTTGTTTGCAGTGCTGCGAGCCACTGATCCCTCACAGGAGCTGTTTACACACCTCCACCAATGGGACCTCTCATGTGACGGGAGTTTCATTCAGAACTGGGCTTTATCTACCTAGGGATTTATTTGCTGAAATATGCTTTGCTCTCCAGCTGGAGATATAAGCCTCCTGAGCAGCCAAGGCAACACTTCACAGCAAGGACAGGGGAAGACAACTTGCAAAGCGCCCTGTGCAAGTTCGCAGCAAGAGGATCCCCTCATCCAGGTAAGCAGGCATCATTTTAACACAGCCTAGGTTACACCAACCCTCTCCCACGTCCCTCAGCTTGTCTGCAACTGAGGAGGCAAGGGAAGGGGGGTATTTGTTTTTACCTCAGTCACGAGAGAGGTCCCCGGGGAGTCGTAGACCCAGCCGTCCTGGCAGGGACCGAGGGGGACGGCGCTCCGGTTGCCCACGAGGCTGCCGAGTGGGTCGGTGCAGCTGACACCCGTCGCATTCCAGTCCACCTCGTACCTCCTGCAGCGGCTGCTGAACCCGGCCCCGTGGCCTCCCCACTCGGGAACCGTGTGATTCAGCTGCTCCTCCAGGCTCCAGCCACACCGCTGGCTCAGCTCAGCCACCCCAGGACTGAAGCAGCGATGCTCGGGGATGAACCCGAAGAAGACGACACCCACGTACACCGGGGTGAAGGCAGCAGAAAGCAAACACAGGACAAAGAAGGTTTGCTTCTGGAACCTGTCAAATTCTCCAACATTCTCCAAAATGTCATCTAGCGTTGGCATTTTGGCATCAAAACCACCCCAAAAACCTCATCTAGGTCTTCTCTGCAGCACTAATATATTTAGTTGGCAGCAAAGCTATTTAAGTAACAAAGACATTTGACCAAAAGTCAAGACTAACTCCATAAATTATTAAACTACATGTTGCAAGCTTTATTTTTTAGGTTTCATTTGAAGTCAGACCTTAATTCACCCAGGGAGAATTTTGCATTTAACCCCTAATCAGAGCATGTATGTTCCTTTTCTCCAGAAAAGCCACTAACAGCCACAGCACTTTGTTGGGGTTTTTTTATTAGTCAAACCAGCTCCTCGAAGAAGAGGCATTTCAAGGAGCAAGTGTAGATGGAAAATTCCACCAACATGCAAGCAATTGAAAAGTTTAGTGTAGCAGTTGCTGGGCACCACATGTGAACAAGGCTTATCAAGCAGGTTTTATAAAGAATAGGTAAGTATACTGTGAAACAAAAGTGTCTCTCCACTGAGCCATGCAACGGTGAAGGAACGGCTTTCCTGCAAACTCCAGTATTGTGTACGTCTCACCCTTGCAGCCACCTTCACTCTCCACGCTCCTCCATTTCCAAGGAAAACCTCTTCCACCTGTATCAGGGAACACAATTTTCACCTGACCATATTTTTGCAGTGACACAAAAGATAAAAACCATTCACTAAGGAATTAAGCACTGGGAATAGCTTTGGGAAGCCATAATATAAAATACTTATGGTCAAACCAGCTATTTCTTACCATAGAAGACCTGTAAAACTTTAGGTAGAATTCATTGTGGGGCACCCCCAAAAAGATCCAGTTATATGAGGCTCCAATGATGCTTCATGCTGTCTATGGATAGGTACTTGCTACTCCAACACCTTTTACTGACAACAGCTGCTTCCATCAGAAAGAAAAGCGTAAGTAAAGGTAACATTTTGAAGATGGAAAAAAGTGAAAAATGGTCTGGAAAGTGACTTGCATGGTTTAGGCAACCAGGCAAAAAAATTAAAGACCTCCTCTCAATACACTCCAAAAAATAAATCAGCTTAGAAGGCCATTCTGGCCTCAGGACAGAAACAGAACCAGTTCTTCACCTGGTCTCGCTGCCCATCAGCCATCAGAGCAAGTGGCCTAACCAGCTATGAAAGCTGCTTTGTGGACCAGCACCCTAAGATCATTCCCTGCATCACACAGATGTGCCCCCTCCTCTCCTACCTGCTCCTCCCAGGCAGGAATGGCTGACGCAAGGTAACAACAGCTCCTCTCCTGCAGCCACTTACAGCTGCGTTACCCCAAGCCCAGCACAGCACCACCCCACACCAGACTTTGGCCTCTGTGGCTACAGGAGCCCCATGTGGAGCTGGGGAGGGGGACGGGGACACACAAGCGCAGAGCAGCCGCCACGCTCACAGCCTGCCCCCGCAGCCTCCCTCGGCAGGAGGATGCCTGCAGCCAGCTGAGGCCAGGAAAACCAAAATCAAAGCCTGCCTGGGAAGTGGGTGAATTTTGAAGCCCTTAGGCTGTGCCTTAAAAACACACCCCAAAAAAACCCTCACATTGCTTCTTTCCTAGCGTTTTTTTTTACCCGGTTGGTAATGGTGCGCACAAGTGCCACATGAACTAAAAATGTTAGATCCAGACTGGGCCTTTTTTCCCCAATTTCCCACCACCCTCTCTGCACTCCAGACAGGGGTTGGGTGGCACTGTGCCATGCAGGCACGTGTCTTAAGAGGCTCACATCCCAGGGAGTCGTGCTGTTGACTGGCAGGGTTTCTGCTCCTGGCCCAGCCATTTGTACGTACTCCTCTAGTCCCCACTATTCTCATAACACTTCCCTCCCTATGGTTAAGCAGGGTATTCTACTGGAAAAATAGTCTGGTGAAGAAAGTCATGCATCCAGCTCTGAACAAGATCCGATTCAGTCAGCCTGCCTACAAATGCCTAGATAAAAAGTGGACAATAGTTCCAAGATTAGGCACTGAAGTCACTCACCGCTGTCAGCTGCATAGTAGAAATGTATCATTGATATTGCCCAGATAAGCACCCTCAGGCAGAGTACCTCTGTTCTACCTAAGCCTCGTTATGCGCAGTCACAACAAAGAGACCACGTGGTGTTATGCCTTAATACATAGGAAGTCATTTCATGCAGTGGTTCACCGATCAAACAACTCCAAGATGCCAGCCTTAAGGACTTGCGGAAGGGAAGCAGTGGTCTTCAACATCCACTGAGAGAACTGCTGCAATGGTAACTGACAGTGTTAAAAATACACTGTCAAGCCTCTCATTCCCCCAAATTAATCTAAACACTAAATATGAAAAATGCTGCTTTTCTTTTAAGTATGACAAGATGCAGCTTTAACCAAACTGATTTACAGCTTTACTGGTAACAATTCAAGAGGAGGAAACCCCAAGTCTGATAAAAGAAAGAATACACCCCTGGGTCTTACCTATGTATTCTGATCTTTGTCATCAAACATCAGTTCTCATTTTGAGTGATGCGATTAAGGTATTAGCTATCACAAAAAAAAAAAAGGTATCACCAGGCTGATGAGCAATATTACAGACTAGTGTAAGAAAGATTCTAGACTTGAGATGTGGGATTTGGAATACCCACTTCATATCTTTTATTGAAATTGCTCAATACTTTATATTACACTATTTTGATTCAAAATGGAGTTTTTATAAAAAGAAACCATTGTTGAAACTGAGTAAGCCAGCCAAAAGGAACAATGAAAAGTTTCAAAAAATTCTGACCAACGCATGTACCTGTACAATGCTTTGAAACCCTATCATTGCCCATAATTTAATATAGGAAACACCTGGAGAAGAGCAAGACTGCTACAGGAAATTTGATTTGCACTCATTGCCAGTAACATTTCAAATCCATGACCATGGCCAGGACTGCAGCATAAGAGCTAGAACTCAGGCTATCAGAAAAGTTGGCTTAATTTTTTTTCTTGTAATTAATACCAGAGAGAGGTATTGTGCCGACCAGGGCTCCTCTAGTTGTTGGGCTTTTCTTGGTGACAACAAACTGGGCAGTGCAGATTGTATTATAGGAATTCTGCCTCTGTCCCTGACAACTCTGGTTCTTTGTGCAGTTGTAGTCCAGCCATAATCTAGGAAAAAAAAAAAAATTCTTTGGGTGCTTGTCAGCTGCTTAGGCAAATACTGATGAAGTCAGTCATATGACCAGTACCAAAAAAATATCATGCAAAGAACAGCAACCATTTCAGGCTAAAGCTATACAGAGCTGTACCTTTCAGTCAATACCTTTGAACCAATGATCTGTTTAAATTAGAATGGATATTCAAATTTACAGGATAAATTAGACCAGTTCCAAAATTTACATCAAATCATCCCAACACATAAAAGTTATATTTTTCCTTGTCTTACAATGGGTGAACCCACAGAATAATACCCTGCCGGCAGGAAGAACATGTTGCTATGAAGCAAACCTGAGTAGTAAGGATCAATAAATACAAGGAGTTAAAATGCTAGTAGTCAGGTAACTTGAGTCTCAGGAGCCAGGGGCTTCATCGAGCTTTAATCCTTTCCTTTCAAAGGTTTCTCTTTTTTTAAGCAAGCATTTAACATCTATGCTGAGGCTTAAAAAAAAAAAGTGTCCTGGCTAGAGAGAGTCAGTGTAACTCAGCCAACTGGATGTTAGAAATACAGTCATTACCGAACAGATCATTGTAAACAACCAAGAAATCTTTCTCTTCTTCCCTTTTCAATGGTTTCTTGTTAAAGGCAAAATTCAGAAAAATCTTTCAGGCTGAAGTCCTCATATTTGGTTGGAAATGTTGTCCCATTATATATAATCTCTCTATATATATTTGATTAGGCACAAGAGGGGTTATTAAACATTCAACAAGTCCTCATCACTATCATCATGAAACGATACTGTATTTGTAGAGTTCTGTGCCTGCTGCTGGCCTGGCTTGGCTTTTGCTTTCCCTTCCTTTCCCCCATTCAGCAAATAAGCTTTGTCATCACTTGCAAGACTGGGTGGCTTCTTTTGTGGGTGCTTGCTCTTGTCTAGTCCTCTTCCTGTCTGAATCTTTACATCTGGAATGGTTAACACTTCATCCTCACTGTCCAGGTCATCCACATGGAGAGAGGTAAAGGCTTCAGGTGTAACAGACTTGGTAGTAATGTGACCATTCTCCTGCCCTCCTTTTGCTGTTCTTTGATTTGGTGCTGCGATTTCCTCCATAAGCCATTCTGTTTCATTCTCATTAGCTTCTTCTTCACTGTTTATCTGCAAGAAAAAAAAAAACAAAGCACAACACAAGAGAAGGCTGTGTATACCACTCTAGACTCTGCCACATGCTGGTCTCCCCAATTGTCAGACCCCACAGCACACACAGCCTTGGGTTTAACTTAGTCATAAGATAGCAATACTGCAATAGCATGCTGTTACTATCACTTTTCACTGTGTCTGAAGCAGACTTCTTTCTCTTCCTGTACATTTATGATACTTGGCTATCTACCTATCTTGCTCTTCGTTCCCTCAACTCTGTCTTCCTTTCCCATTTCACAATATAAATGTGGATATCTTAGCTATGTGACTTTCTTGAAGCCACACAGTATGGTTTCCACGCACTGAGGAACTAGGAAATAAGGGCGGTTACTTATTTATTAATAAAAGCTTCATATTAAGAAAACTTGACAAGAAACAAACCCTTCCATTTTGCCACTGTATTACCTTTGTGTATTTGTAGGAAACACCGGATGTTCTTCTGCAGCAGTTCGTTATCTTGTTTATTACGATTTCCCTAAAGAAGAGGAAGAATACTGCATTAGGAAGACTGTATCCCCCTTACTAGCCCTCACTTTTCTTCATTGGATTTTTGCCATCAACATCAAGCATTTCACCAAGCAAGCTGCAAGCTATCGCATAGTGACACGTGACCCTGAACCACGCCAACAAAACATCATGATGGACATCTTCCCCCTTATCACAGCTTCAGGGTGACTTCTGAAACACTTCTCGCCTTTATGTCTAAGGGAAAAAACCCCAAACTTGTCTGGAAAGCAGAGAATCAGCAGAACTTGCACTTGTTCTTTGCTGCTGTTGTATGCTTCCAGCTTGACATCATAAAAGGAGGGGGATATCAAATACTAACAATATTGTCACATTGTTTTACCCTCCTTAATTAACAGTTGTCCACAATACAGACTAGCCCAATTCAATCATGTACTCCAGCCCTCTTTACAGGGGCCTTCAGACAGTAACGGGGAATTCGAAAAAAACGTCGGTTTGATAGCTGATGCTGCCAACTAAAAAACAGAACTTGAATCTTTAAAGTCCACTACTTCCTTTTCACTGAGGAAAGCAAGTCCTACCAAAGCAGCTTCTAAAGCATCCCAATCATTTCTTACCTCCTCTCTTTTTTGTAGAACAGCAAGATTACTAGGCACACAGTGAGAACAACCAGGAGGACACTCAGCACAGCACCAACAGCCTGACTTCTCCTTGAAAGGCCTTTATGCACTTGGGCCTCTTGATCAGTCTGGCGTTCATTGCTTCCTGGATCATTGGTTGATCTAATAGCATAAATTGGGAAGAAAAGGGTGAGCAAGATCTATTGACCAGTTGCATCAAACTGGATTAGAAACAGCAGATTCAAAGAAATTCAACAAGTCACACCACCCTGTCAGTCCTACCTAGCAGCTATAAAGAACTGAATTCAGGGGATTTTGTTCTAAGTAAAAATCACTGGGGCGGGGGGGGAATGTATCTACTGTGCATACATCCTGGTATGCTTTCCAGCGGTGCGTAAAATTGATTACAGTCAAGACTGAAGTGCATGATGAGACACTCTAGAGCTTACACAGCAGCAGCTGTCCACACAAAGCTGCTATTTTAGAACCAAACCTGCACCTGCAAAAACTACAGCAATTCTTTACCTTCCAGCTGACTATGGCACTACACAGCCCTCAATAGCTAATTGCCTGTTTAAATCAGAATAAACAGTTTCTCTGTGTTTTCAAGCTAGCAACCAGGTAGTGAACAGTCTTAGAAGTAGCCACTCCATTCTTTGCAGTGAGGCTGCCTACATGTCAACAATGCCAAAGAATGACCTAAATAGTCAACTCTGCTTTTAACACTGTCACCTCATTACTCCTTTTTGGATCTGTAGTTAAGCTGATCATAATTAATTGCAGAAATACCTCATTATTCCTTTAAGACCTGAAAGGATTTTCACTCCAGCCTAAAGAAGCAGGCAGATAGAAGGGAAGGCCAGTCTTTGCCATGGCTTTGAAGTTTTCCAGACAGTAAGGCAAGGACAAAAAAACCCTTACCCAAATACTGGTTACTCGTCTCAGTAACATGAAACAAAATGTTCTGTTAGCTACAGTAGGTTTTACTTAGTGAGAACAACAACATTAATTCCACCATGCCTCTCCATTTCCCATACAAACAAGCAGCTTTAGGTCCAGATCAACTTGGCAAGCTTTTATTCAGTGGTCACGTGCCAAACATTACATATGTTAACACCAATCCCATCTACTGCTTTTTTAGCTTTTCATTTTTCCACAATCACTGTGATGAACAAATACAAAAAAGCCTTCAGATGAGAAGTGCTGACAAGAGCTGCTTTCAGAAAATGGTTAACTACTCACATTAATGGACACACAGCAGATGTGTACCAGGTAAATAAATACTGGCAATCCGCTGTCTCATGAAGGAATTCAGGGATGCCTTCCTTTACTTGTGGACTGCAGTGGAAGAAAATGGTTGAAGACACAAACTTTGATTTATCTTTACCACATCTGGACTCTGATGAAATTATGACATCCAAGTCATCATCTACAATGAGAAGAAAACCTTTAGTTTACTACTTCCTTGAGAACACTCTATTAACACTAGACCCTGGAAAGTTATGTATTTGTTCTGCAGTAACAGCTTACACTTCACAGTATCTGCAGGTGAGCTTATACTTTTATGTAGCTGATCCCATCAGTTGCTATGGAACAGTGGGCTAAGCTCTTTATCTAGCTACTTTTTCTTGTAAAGGAGATCGTTGCTTATGCAGCACAAGCACAGAGGAAACCAGAAGACCAAGTCTTCTATCCTGCACTGTTTCTACCGAAGTCTTTCAATAAGTGTCAAGCCCAAAGCCTATTAAGGCCAAATTTGTAACTGAGTTTACGCAATAAGAAAAAAACCCACCTAAATTCTGCTAGACAGACTCTGGATATCTTTACAGAAAGGGATTAGCACAGATGTTGTGAAACAAGAACCATTTTCTGATGAAGCAATTCACATGGAGTATCAAGCAATTCTGGCTAGTGAGCAAGTACTTACCCTCAACATAATATTTAGCTTTTCTGGCAGAACCAATTCTCCGAAAGCGACGTTCATTAGTTTTAATCTGGCAGATGTTTGCTCCAGAGCATTCTGGGAAACTTGAGTTTCTTATACCAGAAAGCTGAATTTCATATACATATTTATCGCCATTTGTCCGTATGTCACCAGAAGCTGTGTACAACCTGAGGAAACAGAGGGAAAGTCTATCCTTAAGTCTAAACTCACAGATTTAGGTTATGCCCAAGATATAAGACTGGCAACAGTGGTAGCTGCTGCCACTGGTTGATTGCAGAGCAAGCTGGAGTGACTGATTCAGAAACCAGAAAAGATGCAGGACTGAGGCTTCCTCCCTGAACATTACAAATGAGGATTATATTTAGCATAAATATAATCTAACAAAGCACAAAAAGCAAAACTTTTATAGTTATATTGCCCTCATTGGGTGTATGAACATAAAAATACCTCCAAAGGATTAAGATAAACTGGAGACAAAAGCATGACAAGCTAGCCTACCGACCATAAGAACCTTATCGTGTGCTCTGTAGCTATGATAAATAGCATAGCCTAGCTGTCTTCTCCAGAAGGGTAACTAGTTCTACCATAAGTGTTACTGAAGTACTATGCACAGTTGTAAATCCTTGTAAAATCCTTTCACACTGCTGGTCCGAGTGACAACGCTCTGAGATTCGTAGCTATTTGTTCTAGTCACCTGCTCAAAGGCTGAGCTTGCTCAAATATGACTTGCCTTTAATCTCACATTACACCAAGTTTTATTTTTGTCCTGACTTCCTCTCCTCCTTCATCCAGGTCTGTTTGATTTTTGTTTTTTTCTCTATGCTTGTAATGCTGTCACCACATTTGCAGAGCAGGTGTATTCACAACACTTCTGCTTAGTTACTCCAAACCTGCACACTAACGGTTTGTGCCCTGCAAGCAGAGTTTATTCTTCCCATAACACTAGTATGGGCGGATTTCCTTCCATAACACTAGAATTGACATTAAATATAGTAGTTTATAACAGATTCTGGACTAGAGTTATGTGCAATGTTGTAGTACAGTCAGTGTAACTGCTGGTCTTCCCTTCCCTCTCCTGAGAGTTCAGTCATGCCTGACCATTCCTCCAAGTTGTCCTTCCTCACTTCAAGGCTTCTGAAGCATGGGTTCCTAATTCCCTATGGATCGCCTGAGCAGGAAAAAAGGTGCTATGTAAAAAGCCAAGGAGTACTCTAGGTGAAAAAAAAAAAAACAAGTTCCCTGGCATTGAACTACTGTCTACACACCATGGAAGAGAGCAATAACCCACAATAAAGAGATCTAACATCCAGGTGAGTATGTGCAGGCTTTAGACTAGTCTTGAATACACCTGGACATGCTCAAAGCTATAAGCCCAGCTGTGGGCTGCACTATTAATCAGGTCTTTAAGTCAGTCATTCGTAGAAGGTGAATTCAGTGCTATTTCCACTTTACAGCTAAGAACTGTTAAGGCAACATAGAATATTCACAGCAAGCTCTCTTTTCTTGCAGTACAGTTCTACAGGATTAAAGTGTTGTGGGCTTTGGTTGTTGTTGCAGTTTTGTTGTTTTGGGGGGCATTTTGTTTGGTTTTTTCACTTACTTGTAATAAACATCCCCTAAAGAGAAGTTTTTCCCAGCTGCAGGATTAATAACTGTTCCGTTCACCACCTCCACCTCCTGCTGCTTCACAGCACAAGCTGCACGTGTGTCCCAAGTGATGTAGTAAGCACAGTTTTCTTCATCAATCCTACCAAATAACAGACACAACTCATGATTCCAGGAAAAACTAACAAGTGAGAAAGAGAAGACACACAGCTGCTAACCCATGTGTGGGAATGTCCTGCCTAAGCATCATGCCAAGAGTAAGCTAAAATAGTCATTAGCACTCAAAAAAAGCTACCTGAAGAGTTGCACTGCACTTTTCTGTAGTTCCAAGACCTGAAAGGACCTAGCTGCACTTGAACTTCCTACTTCAAAAGCTCCAGAAGTCACACAGTGTATCACAGGGTTTTAATCAAAATATTTTAGCTAACAAACATGTCAGGCTGCTTTTGGCGGGTTTAATGTGCTGCACATCATTTAACTAGGACAAGGAGTATAAGCTAGTCAGATGTTGCTGCCTAGTTCTTTGCTCAGTTTCCAATTCTACAAACAATATACAGTTAACCAAAACAAGACTGAGGAAAAAGCCATCAAGCTTCCTTAGTATTTGTGATCATGCATATATACCTCACTTTGGACAGCTTCTAGTTAAATAATCTGTACTGAGGCAACAACAAACCATGTTTTATTAGCTCAATCACTTATCTACACTAAGTGTTCTCTACTAAACACGTTTTGAGCAAAGTTAAGAGTGGTTGTATTACAACTGACATTGAAAACAACAGCATCCCAGCCACTGTCAGATCTAATTTGGAAGTAGAATGCTTAAATTTTTGCCCAGAAATTTTAAGATAAATACAGAATACAATTGTTTATGGAAGTGAAGAGGTACAGAAACACCAGAAGATCCATGTCTTACAAGTACAGACCAAGGATTATTTTAGACTGTCCAATGGAAAGGACAGTCACTGTCCTGAGCCATTTTACTGGAAAGGTACAAAGGAATAAACCATGAAGATCAGTGGTATGTTAATTTGTTACTCACCTCTGCAGCATGGGCATGCCAACTGTTTTTGCACACTTCAGTTCTATAATTGTCGTTACTTTCTTGTTTTTCCTACATTCCTGCCCACTGGAATAACTAATATATACTGTATCACCTGGAAGAGAAAAATGGTGACACTCAAGGTTTTTGTAAGCAGCTGTTCAAAATTTCAAAATAAAGGCTTCACCACAATGTAATAAACACTATAGCTAGGTTGTAAGGTTTAACCATCTCTAGCTCTCTACAGGAACAAAAGTAACTCTACCTATCACATTCAGCTTCTGTGTATGAACAAGTCCAAGCACTTGAACATCTCCATTGTTGCTTTTCCTGCAAATACTGGCTCTTTCAGGGCAGCCTGTGGGTCCCTCATGTACCCTCTGACAAAGATTCACATAGTACCTGTAGAGAACATGGTAGACAAAACTTCTTTAAGATTGAAAGCATGTACTAAGGTTTAGTAGATTATTTCTAACTATCATTTTCAAGTAAATGACACTGTGCAAAAAAATTGGTCATTTACCAGATTAGTTCACTAGCCAATTTTGACCTAGGTCAAAACTAGAAACTGGAACCGAGTCAAGAAATGCCCAAAAGTTTTTTCAGCTATAGAGGTTGTAGTATGATCCTAAATTCAGCATCTCTTCAGAGCTATACCAGTTAAGTTTTATTAGAACAGAGGAACTAGTAGCAAGGCAGTGAATGAAACAGTTTTGTTACCCCACAGTTCATCCTAAGTTTAGAATTAGATGCTCTCATCCTTGCCAGTTCATTTCTATTTGCTAACTGGAGGGGGGAGGCTGGCAAGGTTGATGACTTCCTGCTGTTCATATTTTCATTTAAGTTGATGCTTAGAAGAATGGGGGAAAAAAGGCCCTATTTAAACTTCAGACAAAAAGTTACACACTTGAGTCAAAAGACAGCAACTAAGTCATTAAGATTTTTGTTCAATACGATAAAGAATCCAAAAATTGCATTTAAACTACAAAATTACTTTGTTAAGATAGCAGTTTCAATAGAAAGCCTTTAAAAAACTTCTAGTTTAGACTTATTCATCCTTTAAAAAGCGTTACCAACAGAGGGAAGGGGTGAGGATGAGTAATTATTGATCCTCTTCAGATAAAATGGGTTCCTTTCTGGGTTTTTTTTGTCTACACGCAGTGTTAAGCATAGACAGTTTTAAGACTGTCAGCAATTTAAACAGACTCTGAACAGCGACCAAACAGAAGTACTATGCCACATTACAACTCCAACTGTTATTGATGAGCAAGCTGCTCCCTGGGAGTTGCTCATTACTCACGAGTTCCCATTGTGGAAAAAGATCCATGATCCCGTCAGGGAAGAGAGCATTCTCAAGTCATAAGTTTTGTGTTTTTGGACAAACTTGCACTCCATCTTCTTGGGAGGACAAACAGCCTGAGTCTTCCATTCAAAAGTCACAGCACAGCCAAGTGTCTCACTCAGAAGGTGTGGCCTCCCAACACCAGCGTTTTCATCACATGTGAAGATAATGGTAGATTCCCTTTTTGCAGTTGCTATAAAAGGGAAGGTTGGAAAAAAAAAGGAAAAATATACTTTGCAAGAGACTTTCAGGCATCTACGGATTTTAGCGTAGCAATTTTGTGCTATCAGCAAACATTTTAAATCAGGTATTGTTTCAGACAGCAAAGAGGCACAAATGCTTTTCCTAGCCATTTTATTCCGTAGGTTAGCTTTCATGCTTTTTAGAAAGTAGTGTTCCTTCCAAAACAACTGATCTCCATCAAAGCAGAGTCATCACTTATGACTTAAACACTCACGATCTAAAAGCATGAACTTTTTATTTCAAAAGTATTTTGCTCACTCACTTGAGTAAAGTCAGATTTGTCCCATAAATTCCTTGTCTTGACTACTCCTATCCCTTTACTTACACTGTATTGCACACCAGAAGTCTTTTGCCCAGCCTGATAAAGGCTAACTCCCTGTGTTAGCTCAGATCCTTGCACATGAAGTATAGGAAGTTCTTACCGTTACCACAAAATCCCCACTTTCCATCTCTCTGGTAGTTTTCAGTTGTAGCACACCATGGCCTATTCTTTTCTACTGTAATACATTCCTCATAGGTCTTCCCTTGGTACTTGAAGGGGAACACACAAAGCTCTCCCTTTTCAGTCACTGAAAAGGAAAAGTATATCCTCTTAATAACGTGCAGTAGAATAGCAGGCACATCCATGTTCATGACCATATCCAAAGCCTGTACTTTAATACTAAAGAAAAGTCATAGGCAGAGGCAGACAACAGAAATACTGAAACACTGAATCTTAACCCAGTTAGAAAACTAGGATATAGTGTACAATTAGCTATGATCATCCCTACAGAAAAGTTGCAGTCTCTCTTCTAGG
Organism: Gavia stellata; assembly: GCF_030936135.1. Classification (NCBI taxonomy): domain Eukaryota; kingdom Metazoa; phylum Chordata; class Aves; order Gaviiformes; family Gaviidae; genus Gavia; species Gavia stellata. The sequence continues at coordinate 37,862,816 of NC_082595.1, forward strand.
AGATACCTATTGACATTGCAGATTAGTATGGTGCATATGATTTAACGAAACTACATGTTTCTATTAATGTACGCAAAATCCACGTTGCTTCCCTCCTATCACAACAAAACTTCATATTTTAAGGGTAAAGGAAGCTGACAAGTTTTTACATAAAGAATGGGTCTGCTTCAATCTCACCTGGAGGGCACCGATCACCCCCTGTATACTGCAAGATGACCGTTTCATCCTGGTGGTTATAGTCCATTTTCATTTCCTTTATGTTTCCAAAAGATGACACACCACTTTCAGATGTCAGACACACTGCCCCATCTTTGCATTTTCCCTGGGACAAGTCTGCTGCCTTACTGCATACACCAATGCGATAACTGTTGGATCCAGAAAATACCTGTGTGGACATCCAGAAGCATCACAAACAAGACTGCCTCAGAGCCTACAGTTAATACTTACAAATACCCACCCGAGTGCTTTATAAACCAAGTCTCATGCAGTACTTGCATAACGCAGGAAGAAAATAAGAGAACTAATGCCTTACTATGGCAAAATTGCAGATAAAGTACACCCACAGGACCAAGGATATAGTCTGTTCAGCAGACTTGTTTTCATGTTCAGGATTCTGCCACAGGTGAAGATTTCTCCTTCCTTTCCCCATCAGTATATCCATGAATTTCCCTCTCAAAAACATTAGAAACCTAATGTTATTCCCTCTAATATTATTCCCTCTAATATTATTCCCTCTAATATTATTCCCTCTAATATTATTCCCTCTAATATTATTCCCTCTAATATTATTCCCTCTAATATTATTCCCTCTAATATTATTCCCTCTAATATTATTCCCTCTAATATTATTCCCTCTAATATTATTCCCTCTAATATTATTCCCTCCGTCAGAGGCCAAACAATATCAACACTGACCACAGCTGCAGCACATGCAGTCTCCTCTCACACACCAGGATGCTTAAAAGAAACCCCTGCTTCAGTTTTAAAGTGTTTATAGCAATGGGCAATTAAAAAAAATAATAAAAATTAAAAAATAATCACACCACCAGAAGGCATTACCTCAAATGATCTTCCAGAGAGGCTGGTCAGGTTAAAAGTATAGTGTAGCTGTTCATCAGTCACAGAGCAGCCTAAAGTTTTCACTTTATCAGGACACACGACTGGAGTTTCCCACTCAAACACAAAACTGCAGTCAAGTTTCCTTATCATCTTTGGTTTGCCCTGTTACCAAAGAACACCGCAAGATACATCAGGTTTAATTTTTGGAGAGTTTGTTGTTCTTTCTGTATTGCCGCCGCCCGCCCCCCCTCCCCCCCAACAGTTAACCTCAGCTATTACTGAGGCTAGATTTTACTGACTGTAGGACAAACACCATGCCTTCATATTACAACCAGTACCAAAAAAAGCTACAAGTGAAGTACATTCTACCTAGCTCCAGAAAACAGTCAAAGCAGTAATTGAAGTACACAAGCTTTCTTATTAATTAGGGTCGAGATTTTGATGTTCAGCTTAGTTGCAAGCAGCAGCCAAAGCATGAGAGAGCTGTGTTTCTCCATGGTGGAGAACATTAAGAAAGTTCCCTGAGTTAAGGTTTAGCAAGAATGCTGTTTCCTCTGTCATGTTTTAAATAAAAATATGAGTATGGCCTGTGTAATATTCAGAGCTGCTTAGAGTTTCAGCTCATGCCCCATGTTAATGGAAAATGGCTCCACTGAGTATCTTCAACACGCTCTAGTCTGTCAAACATAATACCTAAGTGCTTCTCTGAAGTTTGTTAAAGCATTCAAAAAAATTCAAGAAGTGTTAGATTCACACCACCATGCAACCTCAATTTAGTGTTCAGGTGTCAACAGAAAATAAAAACATAAGTATCTAAATGCAGATTTTTAAAGTTATGTAAACGTATGATTATGGAAAGGGTTACAACATAGGGAAAACATTGCACGGTACTAGCTTTACAAGCAGTTACACTGGTTCTTATGTTAGCTTGTGGTACAAATATAAGCTTTTGGATGTAGACAAGATGCAATACAGCATTAAGTTTAACACCAGCAAGAAGTTATCGCTACATTACTTCAGTGGAATCTGATCCTTGAAACCATCAGAACCTGCCTAAAGGTTCTGCACTCTCAAGCCTGAAGTTCATGCACTCTATGAAATCTTGCCTCTTTGAGAATACTAAGTATTTAAGTAGTTAAGAATACAAATACTAAGTATATTCCTTGTTGAAACATATCCATCCTTACATGCTAGAAACAAATCCTTGATTTAGTTTTAAACAAAGTAACACTGGTCACTACCCACTTCCCACTGCACTCCAATATCAACATAAGTTTAATAGGTATCTTACCAGACTAGTTCCTTGGCTGCAGTGAAATACAATAAGAGAAGTATAGTTCAATTTGTTGTTTATCTGACAAGGAGTAGTGCTGTTGTAAGTGATGGAAACTTCATTTACTGCCTCATTTAACTTGGGAGGTTCAGTAACACGACCAATATCCTACACAAGCAAACATATGTATTAAGAGACATACAGGACACACCTAGATTTCAGACCAGCCCAGAGATTCAGATCAATTCAGATTCATCTGTTTGGTTTACATGGGAGCACAACTATTGCACTTTTGAAAACTGCATTCTATACTCAAAGAACAGTTCAATCCTAACAAAACACAAGTTGAGCAGCTCAAAACACTCTTTGATTAAGCTTGACATAATCCAAGGAGGTTCTGCATCTTACAGGTAGATTCTTCTTTAAATCATTGTACCAAAATACCAACACATCACTTAAAAATAGTGTAGTATTAAGAATGGAGTAAGGTCCCTAGATCAATGTGGAAGTTCATGGAAAACAATCTCAACTTTTTATATGCATCTTCTACAGCTCACAAACAAGACCTCAAAAGGTAAGAACCTCCATCTCTAAAGGTAATAATACAGGCAAGTTAACCAATATTCTGTCACAGGCTTGCTATTCATGCAGCTGTCAAGTTCTTACATGTAAGTACTAAATGCATTCTGGAGCATGCTAGGACATATCCTGCTTCATATTGCAACAGGCTATCATGGGATCAAGGATGCCATTTCTGTGCCACAGAATGGCAGACTAAGAGGCATTCTGCTTCCCAGTCTCCGTATTTGGCACACAGCACTACATGTAAAAATTCTCTGTAGTAATTTTTTATATTTGTCACAGTATGGAATCTTCTGACACCCAAGAAGTCACTGGGGTTCAGAATAGGAAAATACTTCTTCGTAGGGAGAAGCGATGAAAGGGAATTTTGTAGGGTAGCTTTTAATTTTTTATTCCATTATATCCATTGTCAAGCCTCTCATTCAAATCGGGTCTCTAGGCAGGGATACTGTTTTAAACTAGCCAGGAAATGCACGTTTCAGTGATTCCAGGCATAGTACTTACTATTGGTGATTCATTAACAGGAACCATGCAAACAGCCGCTCCAGGTGGGCAATTGACATCTTTGATAGGATTGAGAGGCTCACAAATGTTGATGTAGAAGTCTGGAGAAACATCTGTTATATCTTCATCCACAAATGCCTCATAATACCCAGTGCGATGGATCAGAGGAGAGAGGTCAATAACAGAACTGCCATTCAATACTGAGCACTTGACCTACAAAGAAAGTACATTTTATTGCTCTTACTCTTTTACTACTTGCTTTGATTTATTGACAAACATCCTGGCCTTCATAGAGCCAGAAGTGTGGCTGCATTTAAAAGTTTCAAATGTGATTTAAGTAAAGCAGCATTTGTTACAATTTTTGTTTGTCTATAGATACTAAGCATCTACAAGCTCCATATGAAAAAGCTCAATCATTTAAACATTCTTATGGAATAGAGTCCATATCAGAACAATACTAAGACATAAAGCTCTGGCATGCATACTCCAGCATACATAGTCACTATGTCTTCATAAGATCAGCAGATCCTACAGTTCCTTCCTCTCCCCATCTCCCACACATTACCGGACCATCTCCAATAAACAAGCTTGGTTATAACGATGTAAAGTTATTCTACTGCAAGTTGATGGCTTGAGCACTGCGTTTCCTCAGAACTTATTTCGTGCATTCTTAAAGTGCGTAAGCTTACTGACAGCCTACCTGGAATTTGGGAAGTCTATTCTTGTTTAGATAAGGAGCAACTAACAAAATTACCGTTTAATTTCAGGACAAATAATCAGCACTGCTACCTAGCTATCATCACACTGAAATAGCTAGGGTCACTGTGGATACACTGTGAAAAGTGATCAGAAATGCACAAGTGATCACTGAACAGAGTTAATAGGCTAGAAAACACAGAATTTTTAGGCACTGTTGATTTGTATTGCAGCATGGTACATACTACTGAAGAGGAAAACAGAGCTATGGGTAGCAGAACTCTGACAAAAGAAGGAGGGGACATGTGACACTTCCTGTCAGAGAAAGAAAAACTGGAAAATGTTTTTCTTAAATGGAAGTGAGAGCTATGGTAGTATTAAGACAGTGATGAGAAGGAAAAACAACTTGTCACAGAGAATGATGGTCACACTAGAAGTAATCAAGGCAGCAAAAAGAACGATCAGGCAGATTCACAAAAGGTAATGTTCAGGTGTTAAGAAAAGATCTGAATTCACCCTATAACTCATTTAGCTTTCTATTCCTATTGCTGGCTTTTACTCTGTGCACCCACTGCTGGTAACAATTTAACTAGCTAAAATTAACTAAAGTAAGACTAGCTCAAAGTATTGCCTGGAACACCAGTTCATCTAGAGTTGACCAAATCACATTATTACAGCATGTGTTATACAGCAGAGGCAGATCCTAAATTCATGCTATCAAGGTTTACCAGGTTTTGCACTGAGCAAACTCACCATGTTCTTGCCTGGCCTCTAGTCACTTGCTTAGAAACAAAAACTATTCCCATGCACAGAGATGCTGTCCATCCTCAACTCAACCTAAGCTCTGTTGGCCTGCTGCATTGGAGGATCTTAACCGTCAATTCCCAAGAAGATGCCTATGGCTTCCATTTGAGCTGCACAGAAAAGCAGCTAAGCAGGTTCCACAGAGGGGTTATTCTGAAGTGTTAAAGTTTTAATTTGGCTCACCATGCAGACCAGAAGTTTGCCAAGTATTGTTCATCTCCGCTTAAAAAGTCAGTAATAAAAGCATTTGAGAACTTCTGTATGAACTTGGGTTCTGTTCTACAGGAAGAGACCTTTCCCTCAAGGAATTTAAAACATATACTGCTATTATGCCTAAACCGCCCCCCTCCCTCCCCCCGCCCCGAAATTTAGTCTAAGAAGGGTTTTCCATGAAGTAATTCTTACCTCTTCCTCACAAGCCAAGGAAGTATGCCAAGAGAAGTAACTAGTGCATGTCTGCTCATCAAAAGACAGAAAAACAGGCCGGCTGTCATCTCCAACATCAGACTTGCATACAAAGCTAAAATAGCTTTTATGCTTCAGTTCAGGGTCTGCAGGGCAAAGATCTCCATCTTCATAGACAAGCTTTAACACTTGATCTTCATAAGTTAAAGTTTTACTCAGTTTTCCAGCATTAATTGGTTGTGGACCACCAGTGATGCAGACGGCTAAAGTAAAAAAGAAAAACGAACAAAACAGACCAAGTCTGATGTAACGGCCCTTCAAAATTGCACCTTACAACATGAACAGCGGGAAACTTAAGGTTTTAGTCTCACTTTAATTTTCCTATGAAAGGCAGGCTTTTTCACACCATCTGGAGTTGCCATTAAACTGAACTGCACTGAAACAAAGACCAAATATTGTCTTTAATACTTCGTTAACCAGCAGAATGTACTGCACCTATACACGTTTAGCCAATCACAGAACACACCATTTAGTTACCACTTCTCTGAAAAACACTTCTCTGATTAATGTCAGCCAGATTATATATAGTTTTATTACGATGCCCCTTAAAAAACAAAATCAATCCAGTATTTTCTTCTAACAAGGCAAAAAAATATTTTTTGAATTCACAAGCGATACTCCTATTTTAGCATTTAAGATGCTTAAATATTATCTCATCTTCAGTTTGACAGAAGAGCTAGCAATTCTACCTGCTAGTAAGCAGCTTAAAATACAAGTTAACTTCTACTGATGTTTCAGAAGCATCCAAAACAGAACAGAAAGCTAGAAAGAGGCAACGGTTTGAAGTGCGGACACAAGGCTCAGTGCAGATGCATTACAGCAATACATCACCATAAAGCAATTTTTGTGCTCATCTCACTCTAGCTGGAAGCTTGCAACTTCTTCCTTTTCACAACAGCCACAGAGGTGCAGTAGAAGCATCTACACTCCTGCCTTCATGTCCAAAAGAATATCCACTCATTTGGACTTAGAGGACTGCAAGTGAGCCCGTGTAAGTTTAGGAATGGAGTTTGATAGGAATACATTGCTTCATTTCCCAAAACAGCTTCAGGATCTTTTCCTAGCCAATTCAGCAACACAGCTGTTTGCTTCACTCCTTTCACATTTGCAGTAAAACCTGCCCCCGCATTTTACTGTAAACTTGAGCATGCGTATTTCCTTTGGGTACCCTATCGTCAGTGATTACAGTATCAGAGGGGATAAGACGCTTACCAGCTCCATTAGCACATGAACTTTTAGCTTCAGCACAAACGTTCAATTCAATTTTTCTGTTGTGTGAATCATTAATGGTATAGCCAGACTCTCGCTTTAGCGACGTCAAATCAAAGAGGTGGCCTGTAGACAGATCAGGGAATAATTTGATCTTTTTTTCAGATTCAAAAATCAAGACATTTCCTTGTATTAAAAGCTTTCAGTAACTTAATTTAATAGGAAGGTCAACCAGAGTCTACTTGTCCTCTAGCTTAGCAAGGCAAACAGTTACTAATTCATATTAATAATTAGAGGTAAAACTAGTTTCAGAACCATAGACTATTTATGTTCCAAGGGACATTGCAGTACCTTACAAGATATTTCTACCCACCAATAAGCTTGTTAGTCACAATCCAGAGGATGCGTCACACTGCCCTTTTCTAATGAAGTCCCTCAAGAACACAAACGCAGTGGTGCCGCTTTCAGCAGCCTCTTCCACATACAAAATCCTGAGGCCTCCTCCTTACCTGTTGCAGGATTGGTTACCCGGCAGTCATTTTGCACATTGCTTTTAAGAGGACACGCAGCAGCGGTGAACCATAAGAAGGTATATTCACAATCTTCAATAGCTGTTATAAGTTCTGGCTTTGATTCCTAAACATGAAACAGTGGAGAGAGTGACATCTCTACAGAGTGATACTGTAAGATTTCATGCCACAGGGTGGTCCCTGAAGCCTGTAGCTGAGCTCAATTCAAATGCCAGTCCTAGGGTTTAACAGGCCATTGTGGTCCAATGAATTAACCCAAGAACAGAGTATTTAAGTGTGACTACTTCAAATACACAACAGCACAGAATCATTATCAGGAGCAGTAAAATTGATGAGAGGAGAGCTAAAGGCAGCCTAGCTGGGCAACAGAAAATCCAGAAGGTGAGGGTAAGACATCTCACCAAATAGAAGAGTACTTAATAGCAAGGCATACACAGGTGCAAGAGTTAAGAACTAGACAGCCAATAGCATTATTTACTACTTGAAACACTTCCCAACCTGCAATACATACATCAAGACACAAACAGACAATTTGAAGCTATTGCAGATGATAAAATCTGTGCTAGCAGATTGTACAAAAAGATCTCTAAAAAAATGCTCAGCATCTGAAGTTCAAATACTTATAAGCCAGTCTGCTTACAAGACTGGCTCCCATCCAACTACAGACACTTAGGAAATGGTAAGAACTGCCCACCATTCTCCATATGCATACAGTTGTATGACCAACCCATGAAAACATAAAACCCCACCAGAAGGAGCCCACTCACAATTTTGCTTTCATCACACTTGAGGCGCAATATTGTTGCTTTCTTGCGAATTTTATCTGGACACTGCTCCCCGTTAATATATTTCAGAACAGAAATACCATTTTCCCACCGGGGACCACCAGCCACTTCCCCGAGACTTGTACATTTTGAACCCTCCACGAGGGAGGCAGCAGCATCAGAAGGACAGGAACCTGTACAGATGAACAAAAACTGCGTTATTACTCCTAATGTTATTAACGCTTACTTGCCTGGAATAAAACTCCACTAGTCTACTTTCAGGTATGTCATGGCTGATCTATCTCCAAGCCGCTGTCCAAACCATATTAATTGGGATATTTTTTACCCCCAAAATCACAAGTAGCAGCAACTGCCTCACTTCAAACAAGGTCATGCAGAAAGTAGTAGAAGCTACTACTGGGGAAGTAGACTACTACACAGAGTGAAAGGCTAGAGTCTGTTACCTGGTCTTCCACGGCACAAAATGTGGAGTCAGTCAGAAGATGCCATAGAGAAAAATTCTGAAGTTAAAATAATCTTTGGGCACAAGATGCTAATCTTTAAGAGCTATAGTAGATTTTGGATAAGGATGCAAGAGCTAGAGTGCTGAAGTTATCAAGAGAAGATAAGAGCTGTTAGTGAATCTCACCTGCCAAGCAGATGGAAATCAGGTCCACAATCTACCCTTCCCTCTGGTGCTGAAATTACACACCACTGTCTCCACATACTTTGCTTTGTGATTTTTTCACTCTGAACAACCAGCAGTACTGTCCTACCACTTGCTGCCCCTAGCTACAGCAAGAATATATTTTTATTTTGTTCTTACGTGCAGCACCATATGGTGCTAAAGGTTTGCAGACATTAATATAGTATTTCTGTGCAGAAGCAGATAGAGTAATTGCCTCCCAATTCTCTCTGTGCCGTGTCAGAGATGAAAAGTCGTAGAAGTTTCCTTCATCATCCCTGTAAGAAAGACAAAGGATTCACATTTTAAAAAAATCAAGTAATTGTAAGTTACAGTTCTTAAGTTACTACAAGAACTTTTAACCTAATAACTCTGCTATAAGCAGAGTACCATACTGGAAAAGAAATGTGCACCAGACTCATTGCTCCCTATAAACCTCAAATTCAGTACAGAATTATATCTATCACTGCACCAGCCATCCCCACAGTAACTGCCCACGTGCACACAACCCTCAGCCAATGCAGACTAATTTTGACTTTTCATTGAAGCATGCAGGCTTTCAATGCACGGCAAGCACTGTAACTGTGCATTTGTGGATTGTTTTACCTTAGGGTAGAAACCTGTCGTGATGTCAGATGTTAAAACTCTGGGCCAATTATTGGCCACATTTGACCCCACTTATCAAATCTTAATAAGCTAATACTTGGTTGTGACAGAAATAGATTACATTTTTCCTGGCGCTTTGTTTGGTGGAAGCTCCAAACAGACAGCAGTTGTATTCTTGTTTAAAATAGCTATAGTTAAATAATAACTAGACACTTGTAACAACCTAACATACTCAGAGTTCAACCATCAATAACTGCATACCCAACAGTTCATTTTGAAGAAAAATACTTTCTTTGAGCTTCTTCTGGGGAATAAGCTTAGTATCAGTGAAATTAGTTTTAGGAAGTACAAATTGCAAGTTACTTAAAATACATTGCATTGGCATTATTAAGTCAAAACACGATAGCTGAAGTGGCAGTATTGCACTGAGTTGCAATAAGGCTGCATTTGTTTCTGTCATCATACAGCTCCATTTTAAGTTTGTGGAAACAACTTACTTGTAGGAGCACTCAGTAGATTTAACAGGTGGGCAAGCATACTGAGTATGCCATTCAAACATGTAGGTGCAATCTGGAGTTTCCTTCAAAAATACAGGCTGAAAGAACAAAATACAAAAGGAATTTACTTTCTCACTTAGACACACTGAAGCTACCAAAACGTCTCAATCTTCCCTCAAGAAGATCCAGGAACTTGTATTTACATATTATCTTAGAGCCACACTATGCCTCTAACCACCTGAAAGTATGGCTGCTCCCAAACCTCAGTTTATCCACATGCACACTTCTGATAAAAGGGGAGCCATTAGGAACTTCTGCTTCCTCCATGAAATAAGGGGAAGAAAAAAAAGTAACTCTAGGCACAATTGTTTAAGAACAGGAAGGAAAGCACAAGTACAGAGAGAGATAGAAGAAAGTAATCAGCTTATTTTGGTCTGGCCATGTAGTACCTGCTTTCCTGCAGATTCATCCTCTTACCTTTTATTTCTTACAAAGAAGCGGCTGTTATTTCTGTGAGAACATCCCTTCCCAACATCTCCAAGAGCTTTGTTAATGGCAGGTATCCCTTAAAGGAACAACATGCCTTGACTTTCCTGGGGCATGACAAAGGTACCTTCCATAAATAGGAAACTCAAAACACTCTTCATTTTTTATTGCCTCACAGGACCTTTCAATCTCCTGCCTAGTCTGTAAATCATTAGGCAGTCCTTGAAGAAAGCTAGTTCATGTTCTTCACCCTACCCTTCCACACATTAAGAAGAGGGCAACTCTGGAAGACAGTACATACAGGAAGCATACGTTTTGTAACTAACCTCAGATGTAGTCTTGTCACAATAGAATAATATGGCAGTTGATCGTTCATATATTTTATGACATTTTTCTCCATTAGTGTAATTAATCATTATTAAACCATTTTTGAAAGTCAGTTTTTCTGTAAGCAAGCCTAGAAGCAAAGAGGTGAGAAAAATAAACAGCTAATCCAGTAAATACACGATCGCAGTAATGCCTCTGGCAACAGAGTTACACAGACAGCGATAACATGCACAATAAAGTACTGCAGAAAGACCTCAACCTTCCTCTAAAACTTGTGACCCAGTTATTGAATGAGTACTACTCCAGTACAGCAGGGTTGAGCTCACTTCTAATTGTGTGTCAAGATAACTATAAACATGACATTTTATTTGCACATGAAGCAAAAGTGGTAGGGTGCTTTATCTTATAAGATGTACAAGATTAGAAAGAACCCCTCTTGTATCACATAATAGCTTCTATTACACCCTGGTTAATCTTCCCATTCTCTAAGTTCCTTCCAATCAAGTGCTATACCTGCTACTTTTCTGAAAGTTTTGTCCATCTTCTTTACTTGACACGATGAGACAGCGTGAGCCTCTGGTTTGCAAGGTTCTGTTATTTCGCCACAAACTCTGAAGTAGTAGTCATACTCATCTGTACTCACTTTTATGTCTTTATTGGAAAGTGGCTTCAGGTTATAAACATGACCATACCTTGGGTCTTTCACCTGGCAATCCTCTCCTTTAAAGAAAAGTTAAGAATTTAAAATACAATTCAGTATCCATGATCTATGCCAAATACACTTAGGACAATTAAGGCTTACTGGCACAAGTAAGGCCACAAAAATGAGTAGCTGGCACTTTAGGGCAGTGACACCGATGAACCATTTTAGTCCATCCAAGTAGCTCGTTTTGGGAAGTCACCAACATCTAGAACTATGAGACTAAACTACAAATAGAACATTTCTTTTATAACTTCCACTAAAGCAAGATGCAAAAGTCACACTGTAGTTCAAAAACTACCTCAAAGTGCTCTCACAGGTTCTTCCTTCAGCCATGCTGAAGGTTAAGTACAGAATCAGAGACACTAAGTCGAGTGCTTGCTTAATTATCTGGAAAGAACAGCAAGGCCACAAGACCGAAGCAAAATTTGTCCCAGATGTCAGTCTTGTATCTTAACAGCTATGAAGTTTGCCGAGTTAGGAAATAATTGATCATAGGAAATGTTAGCTACAGCTTATGGGTCTATCAAGATGTATGCAGAAAAGGTTGGGGAAAATTCTAGTTTCCTGAGTGTAATCAGCTGATATACATCAGTAACTTTGCTGCTGATCAAGTCCTCAGTTTTAAAGTGACCCTTTGCTCAATATTCTGAAGCTTTTATAAAAACATCAAATTGTATCACATGATTGTTACACTCCCCTCAATCACCCAACAAGCTGGTACCAACTTAACGACATCACATCAGTTTCCCTCCCTTCAAAACCACAAGTCTTGTCACCAATGTCCTGCAAAGTAATTGTGTGCTACAGAGCAGTAGCTTGTAAACATTTCTCTTATGCCACATGAGATCACTGGCAGTTTCAATAATGTCTAGGACTGTTGTCACAGATCCTTTACAGGAAGTCTGGATGTTTTATAAGGCATTACCTGCAAGTTGCAGAACAAAGCATGCAGAGAAGACACCTGCATGCTCAGCTTCCCATCTAAGAGCCAACCAAGTACCAGAACTAGAACATGGATGTCCTGGAGTCAACTGTAAACTCTGGTACTCTCCCCACTGGTCTCTCTGCCATTGTCTAACGAGGGTCAAGTTTACAATATAGATTCCAGCCTTCAGTGGGAAACAGGGAATGACTTGTCATCCTTGCATAGGATCAACTCGTTCTAATGAAGCCTGATACTTTATGATTTACAAGACACTAGCAAGTCTGCCTGTGATTTAACAAGGTAGTACTATGATTTGTCAGAGACAGCATTATTCTTTATCTTCTTTTCCTAGATAGGGAAGCACATTTGCCTGTCATTCTAAGTTGTACTTTTAATGTTTGATGTAACTCTCAGTTGCCTTGAAGCTCAGAAGAGACATCCCTCCACAAGCCAGCACCTTTTACTGAAAGGTTCACAGGGCAAGAAACAAATACAGCTTCACTAAGTATTTACTTCTTGTAGATTTGTTTGATATCTTAAAGCTCAAGTAACTACACTTACCTTCTGCTTTGTGAACAGGACATGCTGCCAAGGTTCTCCAAACAAATACAAACTCACAGTCATCCTCTTGCTCAAACACCGGTGATCCCTACAGAAAAGAGCCATATGAAGGAAGCTTACTAACGATTACATTGCAAGCCTCAAAAGGTACATGCAGAATCCTTTTTTACTGTAGTTGCACAGTCTAAAATCTCTATCATCAAATATCAGTACTCATTTTCAGCAAAGAGCTGCTTTTGGTGGCTCACAGGATTCCATGACAGAGTTCACTGTTGTGTTCTACGGGCTCAGGAAAGCAGTTGTAAGGAGAGACAAAGGAAAAGCCTGTATACAAAATATTGCTTTTTAGAACCAGCCTCTCCATTCCAAGAGGAATAAACACTGCCTATTTATTTTCTTACAGTAAGTCCAAGCTCTAAATTCCTCATTAATAGTAATTGGCACAGAAAATTACCATTGTTTGATCGCACTGGAAGATTATACGTGTAGAATAACGCTGCTTATCTTTGCATATGTCACCATTCAAGTAGATAATGCTTAATGACCCATCAGTAGCAGCCTGTGGGTTTATCTGAATGACTCCAAGGTTCTTGCTTTTATCATCGTATTTCACACAAGATCCTATGGCACCACCTACAGGAAAGTGAAAAAGCCTGTATTTTAGTTCAAAGCTTTGACAACTATAGTTAACTTTATTGTTAAATAACATAATGGAGTAGATTTAAGAGAGCTTTAAGCATTAAAACAGACTGTCTCAAACTCCCGAAGCAGAACACAAAAGAAGTGCCTTCATAAATACAGTTAGAGACATTGTGTGCCTAAAGCCTTTGAGGAATAGAACAAGTTACTGTCCCGCACTCACTGAAATCTTTAAAACTGCACTAACAGACTGATAGAAGACTACAGCAACAGGTTAAATAAATCAAACGTAGCATAAGCTTCTCATTCCGGCCTCATTCAGTTAGGAGTCTTCCATAACATTTTTTTTTTTTTTTAAAGAAGAAAGGAAAGTTAAATAAAATCAAGGACACTGGCAAGTACTACCCTCAATGCATTTTTCCAAAATGCATTCCCACACATCTCAATTCAAGAGTCCTGATGAGCTTTAAGACTGCTCTCAGTTTGAGAAAGTCTGTTTATTATGCCCTTGACATACCTCACCTATGCAAGTGCAGTGGTTGAACGGGCAGGATTCAAGAAATCGAACTAAAATAACCAGGGATGTCATTCTGCATATTAGGTTTTGCATCAGAAGTCACAGGTTAAGAAATGCTTGCCACTTGACTTACCAGGGCATCCAGGCACATAGGGCAAAGGCTTGCAGACATTCAAGAAGAATGTTTGTTTCTTTGCTTCCTTTGAAGTGTCTATAGCAACCCATGGTTCACCCTCTTTGCTCAAGTCACTTAAGTCATACTCATTGCCAGCAGCATCTGAAAGAGATGCGGTACATACAGTAAGCTGAAAGACAACCTATTAGATACTTGCAGCAGTACTGGGTTTGAAATGATACAAGTTTCACTGATGAATACACACAATTGAAAGTAATTTTCAGAATCACATTAGATATCCATTGAGAGAAGGTACTGTTGCCATAAAAAATACCACTACACCAAATGTAGAACAGAGTTCACTTGACAGTTACTTCCCAAAAGTAACTGCTCCACAGTTCACAGGTGCACTTTTTCCAGAGGCCGATACTAAATTAACCCACTTTCTTCAGGGTTGGGCTGAAGCAGCACCCAGTCATGATAAGGATTAAAGGTTTTCAAAGTAATTATCAGCTCTTGTGCATATCACTATGTTCCACATTAGCTTCTTGCCTGTCTTCATAAGTTAAGCCTGCCTCAAATAACTTAACCTCCTCTCCCTCTCTACAACTTCTGTGAAGACTTCAAGTCCTGCAAGTGTCTTCACAACAGGTATTTTCTTAAAGCCCTCCTCTGCAGAAGTTTGCTGCACAGTAAATCCTTCCAACATTTGTTGGACAGAGCCTACCCAAATCCAGGTACTTACCTGTAACCTGGCAATCTACAGGAGCAGGAGCACAGGCCAGAGCTGTGTGAAACTCAAAAAAAGTATCATGGATGTTCAGCACACTGTTTATCTCTTCACGCACAAACTTAAGCTCTCCAGGATATGAATCATTACAAATGAAAGTCACCGTGAACGTGTCTGATGTTCCTGTAAAACAAACATTTACCTGCTGCTGGTTCACTCGGGAATATTTGAATATAAGTTCAAGCTAACATTTGACTTCAAAGAAGGCTTGTGTATTTAGTTAAACCATAAACAATAACGTAGTGTGTTCCTCGAAGCAGTCAGTAATAAGAAACTGTTAGAAAATTTTAGAGACCTGTGCTAAATTGCCTAGCAGCCACAACTGTCTCTCCAAATGGGAGACCAGAATGCCTTGACACATTGAGCATAATTACCTTCATTGACCTGTGCTTCCTAGGTCTTTGACACGATATATTTGAAGAAACAGAAAACCTATAAAACATCAAGTCAGCTGTACCATCAATCTCTAAATTACAGGACACATAGCAAAGTGTTAGGTTTGAGGGTTTTGTTTGTTTGTAAGGAGTTCAGTGTAATGACTACAGAACAAATAATACTGATGCTATTTAAGCAGCATATGTTTAGTTCTGTTTAGTCCTCCTTTCCACAGCCCGTAAGAAATGTTAGAGTTATGGGGGTGAATAGTATTTGTCATCAGTGTATCCTAGTGTTATCAAAATCGTAGAAGCTCTCAAAGCAAAAAACATCAGAGTTCCATCACTTGTTTCCCGTTTAATATTAAGTACAAAAATGTCACGACTGGGAAAACAAGAGATATCACCATAGCAACTTGTACAGAGGACAAACATGCAGGAGCATCTGAGGTTCCTGAATCCAAAATCCTGTTTTCCTAAAAACCTTTTGTTGTTAAGGTGTCATATGCCTTTCTACGAAAACTCAGTTTCCGTACAGGTGGAGAGCACGTAAGATCCAAAAGCTAGATGCACGTTTTTCATTAGTCTTATCTGCAAAACAGACTTAAATTCATGAAGTAGGTATACATGAAGTACTAGAGCACTTACTCAAGAAATTCCATATAAGAGAGAATACGCTTACTGAAAAATGACCTTTCAGATATGAAAGCACTTTAGAGAGCATTAGTCATGAAGCTGCAGCTTAAAGCAATGACTTCACTTAGAAAATGACCCAGAGTTCATTTTGCTTGTTTTCCCCATTTGACTATCCATTTCTCCATGCAAGGAGCAATATTTTTCATCTACTCAGTAAGAAAAAAAAAATCCTGTACTGTATTTGGTCTCTTTCCAGGAGTTTTGAAATGCACATGTATTACTGAAAACTGAGCCATTACCATTCTTCATGATTTGATTTCTTCCTAAAATTTTCATATGAACTAGCTTTTTAAGTGACTAACACCAAGCCCAGTAGGTTTTAGTACATGAACAAAGGAAGGAGTGAAGACCATTCACAGAAAATTTGTACAATATCAGCACCCATATACACTGCATATTTCCTGAACTCACCTGATTGTACACGAAGAGGACCTCTATAGGTAAGAGTTAGAAACCCTTCACCAGACAGATACAGAGTTTTGTCCAATTCCACCAGCCTCACCGATGTCAGATTTTCTGCTTCACATCCAGCAGCTGTTTTGCCATCGATTTTACCACAATCTGGCATGGGCCCACAAATGTTTAGCTAGAAGTTTTGAAAACATGTGGGTGGGTGTACACAGTATTAATGGCATCAGAAAAATCAGGTCCACATAGCCATTTCTACATCAGTAAAACTCACTTGTCAAGAACTATTTCAAACAGCATGAAATATCTGTCATTTCTAGACTGCAAGACAGACAACTATAATACAGGAATGATACCCTCAATATTCAGCTTACAGGGTCCACAAATTCTCCCCACTAGAAGTACAAGATATGGTTTAGCAAGCTTATTCTTAGACTAAAAACCCTATGGTACTATCTGTGAACAGCCTAGGACTACTGATACATGCAAATTGCATTAAGAACACTGATATGGACAGATTAAATCCCTTTCTAGGCTTCCACTGTCCATTTCTTCAGCACCAGCACATCAACTGGTATTATGCAAGAGTCCATAACTGGAAAACCATGCATAGCCTTGAAAGTGTGGCTACCTTATGTTTGCTAAGAACCAGAAGTTCGATGCTTTTAAGACCATCCGAGATGAATCAAGTTATTTTCCATTCCTCCCCTCAAGCACAGTACTTTCCTACCAACTCAAATTTTGTAAGAGGACTGAGTCAAAGCTCCACTTGCTCACTAAGCAAGACTGGAAAAATGCAACAACAGCATCCATAAGCAACAGATTGTACAGTCAGAATCCTTACCAAGAACGTCTTCCCAATGCCAGTAGCCATATAGCCTTTTCCAGAAGCTAATGGCTGCAGATTGAACAGAAAGCCAGTGTTTGGATCTCGCACAGAGCAGGACTGAAAAAAAAATTACGACAGCATTATTTTGTCCTTCTGCGTTTCTTCTATTTAAGTTTTACCTCTAACTTGTTTAAAGAGCCAAAGTAGTGATTTACACATATTCCTAGCCTGCGTACCAATCAGCAACTTAATCTGGACAACCAGAATACAGCTCTGGCAACAGTAACACTTCATTCAATTCTTTTGCACAGTTGTCCATTGACATCAGTCACATACCAACATATCAAAGTGCAATTTAACAGATGACATCTATCAGGGTTAGCTAAGAGCAAGAAAATTTTAACTGAGTTTTCACACCAATATGGTTATGTTGAGACCTGTAAAGTAGAAGCAACTGAGTAGCTCAGTGTAAAAAAAGCCTTACTTGATGATCACCCCACAAACAAGGACAACATATATCCTTACACATAAACTCAGTTTTAGTAGCAACCTTATAAGGGAATGAAACGTTCGGTGCCACAGCAAGTAAGTTGTTCTCAAGAGAGAACACTTGAATACTTTGGTCAGAAGTTACACAGGAACACTTCAAAAAGAAAGCAGTAACATATCACAAGACTCCACCATGATCAACTTCAGACTTCACTGTAGTTAGTTTTCTCTAAGAGTCATTTTAACACAGCAACCAGGAGTGCTAGGAAAAAAAAAATAGTACATCGAGATTATGAATACAGTTATATCCCCTTTTCTCACCTGAGAATCATCTTTTGTTTCCTTGATTGGACAAGCAGCTTCAGTTTCCCATAAGAACGTGGCCACGCATTCCTGAATAGCTATAAACCGTGGGCTGCTACTCTGGAAAAAGATTGCAGAGAGAAAACCAGAGTAAGTGTAACAGCCAACACCTTCTCATGTTTGAGATTCCACTTTACGAGAAACTGTCAGGTTCTTCTAAAAGACTTCACTACAAATGCACACAATTCCCACCCCTCTTCCCTCTCCCCTATTTATTTTGAAGGTCACCGCTGAAAACTTTGTCTAACTCAACACTTAGCATGTCATTAAGCTTTAGCAAAGAACTGAATGTGACATCCAATTATTCAGATTAAATTCAATACTGAATCTAGACATGCATAACCAGACCTTGCCTCAGTCTAAGCTTTGAAGAAGTTTGGGGTATAATTCATAGTCCACTATAAAAAAAAAAGTAAAAATCAAACAACTCAAAACTCTGGTAGTTCAGATAACAAGGTAACAGGAGTATTAATTATATACACTTCATTTCAGTGTTTTCAGCAAAAGCAAAGCAGTTCATAACTGCTCCAAGTCACAGATTTTCACCATATCTCTTGGGCTGAAGATCATGAGAGTGAGGGGAGTAAGACCTGCAGATTCACAAACCAGCAAGAACAAGTCTAGGCAAGCTTCAGTTTAACGATCCTCTCAGTCTAAACTTCAGTATGTGGAGTTGTATCAGCAAAAGCTTTATAGATTTAAGAACTCTGAAGGTACCTGAAGGTACACTTTACAATATTCTTCCTCTTAAGAGGGTCTGCAATGTTTGCATGTATAACTTCTCAGTCTTAAGTCCCCGTGTATTTTTTATGCTAATTAGATTAGTCTGAGATATCACTGTCCACTGAGGCTGATAGTTTTTAACTAGTTCTTGCTTATGATAAAATACTCAGTCTGAGACACACGCTTCCCTAGCATCTAAGTCAGCTTTGTTTTTACACCTCTATCTCCCTTGTCATGAATCCTTATGTAGCTTTACTTTATATGATGGAAAATCTATGATGAAGCAACAACTAAAAGATCATTTGTCCTTACAAGAGTGCCCTTGGAACAGATGAAGTGGATGGTGGTGGTATAAGTAGTTTTCTTGCCATCAGCATCAATGCACACAGAGCCATTTGCATAGGTTAGAAAAATGTGTCCAGGTCTTTCAACTACTAGTTGTTTGCTGGCAACACCAAGATTACTAATAGAGGTGACTTCAGAGTAAGAAACCTAGAAATAAAGAAAAGCATGTCAAGCAATTCTAAACTCAAGTGAGGAGTTATAGATACAGTCAAATGAAGAAAATTCCTACTACAATAATCTTGTATACAGAAGGTTATCTTGAGAGTTTTGAAGATAACAAAGGTGTTGAGATCCCCCTACATTTTTTCCTCACTCTGTACTTAAGTTTCACATATTTAACAGACAAGCTCCACAAGCAGGCATGGTTTGATTTTTTTGTTGTTGTTGTTTTTATTTTTAGTACAATAAGGTGCCTGTAGTGCCTCACAACAGCTGTCCTCATCTCACCAGCTACACAGCTGAGGAATTTAGGGAGGCCTGTGCCTCGTGCGCAGTAAGTAGGATTTAATTTGTACAGCTCTTTAAAACACAGTATGTGGAAGCCTCCGGGCATTCTTAGAATTGACCTTAGGGATCTGCCATGCTTAGCAAAGCCTAAAAAGCACTATCAGAAACTGAGCGTTAGAACAACAGTAAGTGCTACTACCAAGGTCCAAATTATCTTCACTTCTGCAAGATAACTGGTGTTTCCTATTTTTAAGAAACTATTTTAAGTTAGTGACAGCAACAAACAGAGGAATACGCTCCAAAGCAGCTCTGTCCACAAAGACTTCTGCTTTTTTTTTTAGCAACTCCGCATTTAGGTTGACCCAGTGTGCTCACTTTTTACTCCAGTGTCTTCTGCAATGAAGTAATGAAGCCCTAATGCGTCTCCACATGTAAAGTAAGTAGCCTTACACAACAAGGACTAATGCAAGCACTGGGAACTAGTAATATTTAGCTCAAGTGCCATAATGGTCACGTACAGATTCAGGCACTCAAGACATCCTCTTCAACAGTATGGAGCGAAGGTGTTCTCTCCGTTGTACAGAAGGAATTACGACAGGTTGGTGAGCCTCTAGTTCAACTTTCCCTACAGCTTTAAGTAGCACTGAAGCCAGGCCTTGGGCAAAGTGTCCATCCAGCCTGTCAGCACAAACAGTCCCATGATAAATTGCTACACTTCAGGGCAATGCAGAAGCCAATAACCACCACCTTTTTTGTATGCTTGGCAGCTTCTGCCTAATCTACTCCTCAAAGCCAAAGAGAGCTCAGAGGTGGCTGACAACAAATCTTTAAACACATTTTTCCACAGTTCAATCTAGAAGAAGCCAGAAGCAAGACAGAACATCCAGGCGAGCAGCCTGTTCCTAAAGCAATGCTAGCAGTCTCTGAGATGGCAGCAGTTTACACAGGAGAGATGCAGTTTGTCTGCCTCTGCAACACAGGACAGAGAATCATGCATGTCAAACACGACATTGGTACAGTTGTAAAAATTAAAGCTTTGGTCTTTGAAGAGGCAGACAGGAGGTCTACCATTCTGCAGTGATTACGCCAACATTATGGACACCCAGAATACCACTGTATTTTGCACAAAGAACCCAAAACTCATGTGTCTATCTTGCATACCCCTTAATCTCACTCACTTGGCAAACCAGCTCTGAGCTGGGATGGAAAGACTACTCACATGATCATGCTGATATTCCATCTGACAGACAGATGCTCGCCGGTCACATCCTGGGACAGCAATCAGTGGTCGACAGATATTTATGTAGTATTTCTTGCGCTCGCTTGGTCTTGAATTATCCATGGCATACCAGTTTTCACCTCTCTTCTCAGACTTTGCTAAGCTGAGCAGGAAGAGAAAGTTCTAGGCTAAGAACATACAGTCTTCATAGATTCTCTCTAACTTTCTCTGGCAGCCTCAAGAAACAGAGCAACCATAAGGCATTTCAGAATAACTTTTTCCCCTCATTTTTAAGTGTTACAATTAAAAAGAATACTCCTAGGCAGTAGAGCATGGTTGACAAAGTAGTAAGTTTTTATTAAGCAGAACCATCACAAAAAGTCAATTTACATCTTAGGAGGCAAGTCAATATACTAGACGGAAATACTGCCTTCAGTTCAAGAAACTTGCAGTTAAGATTGTCACAACAGATGACGTTTCTAGTGCTGTCTACATAGTAAATCGACTTCATCCAGTGCTAAGCTATCAGCCAGAACACTCAACTATTATAGCCAAGTTATGTTATATATGTTACTTTCCTACCTGGACAAATCATATTGGTCCATGGTGTTGGGATCAGTCACAATGCACTCCAGCGGCATTTCAGGACAAGCGTATTCAGTGTACCACCTGAAGTTGTAGGTATAGTTATCTTCTATCTAAAAACCAGCAGAATAGGTCAGTGAGGCTTTCCACACAGATTACTTTGTGACTCACAGCTACTCCTTTATATGTTAAGCTTGTTATTTCCGCTTGGTTTTGGGATATACCTTCTCAGACTGATTTGTGTAGGTCTGTTTTGTTGTAGATCTTGTCATTTGCTGTGTCACAAAGTATAGTCTTTCCAAAAATAACAGAACCAAAGCAACTAGAGCAATGTAACTGCTGTCTGCTGTGTCACAGGACACACAGTCCTACCACTTATTACTTCTCAGACAGTTTGGGTTTTTTGAGCCAGAAATACAAGATGATCAAAAGCACTAGTAATTACACAGCCCAGAGATTAGAGAAAAGTGAAGTAAGAACCTGGATCTAAATGAACAGCTTACTGTTCAGTGATCAAGACAAGCTTTATGGCTGCAAAAAGAGGCAGCTATACCAAGAGAAATAACTATTTCTCCTCTCTTGGTCTGCTCTGTAGATACTGGATATTTCCATCCATGAATCTCTGCTTGCACTGGCCTAGCAACCATTATTGTCAGGATTTTGGGATGGAGATCCTTCCCTTCTTCATACAGAACTTCTTACCTGATATTCAGGCTGACCTATTCCAGCCTGACGGTCACACAGGAAAGTTACAAGAGTAGATCGCTGTGTTTTCTTCTCATCATTGTATGCTGTACCATTTTTGTAGGTCAACTGAATCAGACCATCATAATATGACAGTTTGGAACTGGGCAGTCCAAGACTCCAAAACTGATCCTTACTAGAAAAGAAAAAGCAGGCTTTGAGACTGAACAGAATGCAAAATTAATTCCTTCTTTAAGAGAAATCTTACAAGTAATAAGCACACAGGTAAGTTTATAGAAGACACCACAGTAAGACAAAAGGATTAAGTAAGGTTGACTAGATATAAGTGAGCTAGGATGAATAGAATACTGCCAAAAGGAAACTTAAAACATGAACAGGTGTCCTTCTTTGAAAAATAAAGTTGTACCTTGCTTAGATATCTAGAAAACTTTAACACTCCCTTCTCTAGAGGAGGGATAAAAATATCAAATTCCCATTCCCCACAGTAGAATTCAAACTGCAAATACCCTAATGCTGGGCTCAAACTGGTTCCATGCAAACACACGTGGACAGTGAAGACCTAGCACTGTACAACAGCAAGTCTTCTGACTCAAGGAAGAAAACTGCCTTTACGTGCTCTTAGCTCAGGACTAGCTTTGGTTCAGGGGGGTTTCTTTACTCTGACTTAACACTGGCTCTATCAGACCTAGCCTGACCACCTTCCCCTGAAGGTTTTTAGTGTCCACAGTGAAATCACTTTCACTGGAGAGTAACTCGGATAGAGCCAACTCAAGTACAGCTGCATGTGTTTGCACTGTATCACATCTCTGGCAACAGGCTGACCTGGAACCTGAAGTATACAGATACTATCTCAGACATAGCTTGTAGAAGGTAACAGCAATGATGCTGTTAGAGTAGCAGTACACACTGGGATGGTGCCTGCGCAGCACTTTTAGTAATGGCAATACGGTGCAACACACAAGCTCTGGGCTCCACCTCTGCCTAAGACAGCCACTACTCATCCTCAGCTCAGCAGCGCTTCTTTAGGCCAGCTCCTGGAATCCAGCTGACCCTGAATCCAAATTGTGGGTTGGCTTAATACGGCTGCAGCAGTTAATCTACACCTTACAGTCCCTATGGGAAACATAAGGGGGAGCAATGGACACACTCATTCAATCTCAAAAACCAGCCTAAACGAGATTACATGTGTGTGCACTTTGCTTGAAACAGTTGGCAACATAATTATTGCACTACCAAATAATATTTTGCATGCAAATTACCTGAATCTATTACAGGCAGCACAGTAATTACTTTACATGCAAATTGTTCACTGTTACACATAGACACCGCATCATGCAACAAATGATCTTCTATTACAGACAACCGAATTAGTTACTCACCTTTGTGTTACTTGGCATGCTGCTGTTTTTGTGTGACACAACTCATCCGGCACACTGCCACAGATGTTTATGTAAAACAAGTATTCAGTAGTATTAACTATATAGTGCCCATTTTTCTTGGCCAGAGGTGATAAATCAAAAGAGAAGCCTAATCAGGAAGGAATAAACTTTATCAGTTTAATTTTTTCCTGCCATGTCTCACAGGTTTTGATTCTACCAGTCACACAGCTAGTTCACTTCCCCCCAAATAACCCTCCTTCCATGTAATTACTGTTCCAGAAACAATTTGGGCATACTAAAAGCATGCTTTCTTATACAGAGATATTTACTACAGTAAAATGCACATTACACCTATTTTCCTCCACACACACACTAAGGGAATATTAAGCTCATGCTGTTCTGATCTTCCATACACATGTGTTTAAACTGCTGTGCTCAAATGCGTGTGCTTAGACTTAGACTGAACTTGCTTTGTTCTTGCGCATCAAAAGGACTCAGTGTTGTGACAGAAATTCTAATCTGCACGACCTTTCAATTTGCTGAACACAAATACATACCTGCCTGAGGATCAGACACTTGACAGTTATCTCCTTCAGTTTTAGACAGGACACACGCAGCAGCAGTATACCAATCAAATGCGTATGAACATTCACCCTCAGACATCAAGATTGGAGCACTTTCTAGATCACCTGGTATCACAAGAGCAATGTGTTACACATACAGACAGTCAGGCTGCCAAAAGAACTATGAAATTAAGCCTAGGAACACTAACTCCTCCCCAACAGCAGACCAAGATTAACTGTTAAGTACCTCTCCTCTGAAAATGAGGACTAAATAGAACCAAAAATTCCTTGCACAAACTCCTTGCATCCTCCTCCCCAGCATAAAAGTTTAGCCCAGGGGTAAAGATGCACTACTCAGTCTGTTCCAGAGTACTATCACACTCTTTGAAAAAATGTTTGCTTTGATACACAAACCTGGTGTTTTGCTACAAAGCAACAGCTTTATTAGGAAGTAGTGCATAACCTGATCCTAACAGCCAGCACATTTGGAGGATTCAGCTTCCTCAGGCTGAGGTAGAGGAATACAGGTTTTCTATTTCCCTGGGAGATGGTTAAACTGGTGGGTTATTATATGGAGATGAACAACATTAACAACTTCTGCAAATGCTACTGCTTCTCGTAAACTGCAAGCGGTTTAGACACAAAACATACTTATTGGAAAAGAAGGTTAAAGTATCTCATCTCAGTTCAGAACCAGTCTTTCCCATTAAGACAATCTAGGGATAGAAAGTGCTTTGTATAGCTTCCAGGTATTTGTGGAGCTTTAAACACTTAAACATATTTTCATCATGTTTGGGAGAATCTTAGTTCAAGAGACTTACTCAAGGGTCTTTAAAGAGTACTTGTATAAAAGGTGAACAGAGCTAAATACCTGCAATTACATTGCTATCATCCTAGTAAACAAACCACAATGTCTCAGCTTTTGCTTAGAAAGAAATAAAAGACAAAGGCACATGCTAATATTCAGCACTCATGACTGGGCATATTAAATGACCTGCAGTTTTTAACTGGATCAGAGAACAGGGTGCGGATATTCTCACCTGGTCTGCACATTAGAGTGACGACAGTTTTGATTTTTTTGTTAACACCACAACGGTCTCCATTCGAATAGATAAGTTGAATATTTTCTCCAACCTTTTTAGGAGAAGATACAAATGTTCCAAGATTCTTACTCCTGTTTTGTTTATCTGTAAAGACAGTAAATACATCACTTTTGTTTCCCTGGAAAGAAGTGAAGTTTACACTATTAAGAGAATATTAACTAGCCAAATGAAAGTCTTAAGAAAGCATATGATTAGGAGTTTGTTTTTAACCTCACCAAAACCATACTACAAACCCTGGAGGACAGTGTAATGCCATTCTTTAGTTAGAAAAGACTACTCGCATAATTTCTTCTAGGGTTTTTGGGAACACAAGAGAAAAGTTCTCCTAACTTCTGTTTCCTCAAATAACTGAAGGCACTCAGGGCAGCCAACTCCATTTGCAGAGGAAGTGCCAAGCCTTTAGAGCCTTATAAATAATAATAAAAATACTCACCTACAGAGCAAATAGCAGCAGCATCTGGGCAGCTGGAAGCTCCTCCTCTCTTCAGCACTTTATGGCAGACATTGATGTAATAATGCTTCCTCCCTACCTCCGAAAAGCTACTGTCCACAGCTTCCCAATTCTGGGCTAACTCTGAAATACAGGGGGTCGTTAAGAACAAGTCATCTGGCTTAATTGTTCTAGCCTCTCCATGCCAAAATGCATTTTATCACAAAAAAGGACCCATATTTAAAAACCACTTAAGATAACAGCAATCAAGGCAGTCATGGATATGGCTGCTTTCATAAGGCACTCACTCCTTTTGGGACGAGGGAACTGAACGCCAGTATCCCAGAAATTCACTAAGAAAAGCAAAAGCTGATTACTGTTCAGCTAAAGAATTGCACTAGAGATGGCACGTAAACTCAGGACAAAAGTAACTGAAAGCTAGCTTTCATTGCCATACCTGAACTGCGGATCAGAGGTGACAAGTCATAGTGTTTTCTCTTATCAGCAACTCTGCAAAGGAGATCTTCTTTCTCTTTAACACATGCATATTTTGTATCCCAAGTAAAAAAATACGTGCAGTCCACTTCACCAGTAAACACCGGAGCTCCTCTACCGTCATTACCTTAACATTGAAGACGGGTAAACAGATGTTAGTTTTCCAGTGGGGGAAGAGAAGAAAAGCAAGGAGACTTGAGGACTAGCAATGAGCAAGGAAGATAAAAATCCTTTTGCTGCACAGGACTTACATTTGTGGTTTGAGGTTGAATTTTTTTGTTTTTCTTTTTTTACTGTTGGCTAAGAAACGAGGCTCTCCTACACATCAATATTCTTGATCATCAGTGTAAGTTTAGAATAGCAGTGCCACTACACAGCACAAAACAATCCTGCCAGCCACAGAAATCAGTGCTTACTCTAACAATATTTATTCCTTGTGTCAGCTGTGGCTCAAAGCATGCATTCCTTTGAACATAAGGTCTACTAGCAAGCACAGAAGAAGTTAAACCCTGAGCAGAGCCATCACAGTATATTAAACTCACCTGCTGTTTCATTGCACTCAAAGTTTATGACAGTCATTCTCTGAAAGCCGGAACTACATGCATCCCCATTCGGATAAATTAAAGTGAGATCTCCATCAGAGTATCTGAGTAAAAAGTCAGTTTTAGACAGAAACATGGGATAAGACACAATCATGCAGTGTTCTTCACATAACAGAAGCTACATTCTTGTTTATTTAATAATTGTCTCACACAAAGGGGAAAAAAATGCTTGTTCAACATTAATACTGACAATTCTACTGCAACAAAGGCTTGCATCCGCCGATTTTTCTGGTTACTTTTCATTGATTTGTGTAAAGTTTAAAGGATGTTCTAAAGCTATTCCAGCTTTGAATAGAATATCTGTGCTTTCAGTTAGAATAGACTATTTCAGTTGGAAGGAACCTACAACGATCATCTAGTCCAACTGCCTGACCTATTCAGGGCTGACCAAAAGTTAAAGCATGTTATTAAGGGCATTGTCCAAATGCCTTTTAAACACTGACAGGCTTGAGGCATCAACCACCTCCCTAGGAAGCCTGTTCCAGTGTTTAACCACCTCTCAGTAAAGAAATACTTCCTAATGTCCAGTCTAAACCTCCCCTGGTGCAGCTTTGAGCCATTCCCATGCATCCTATCACTAGATCCCAGGGAGAAGAGATCAGCACCTCCCTCTCCACTTCCCCTCCTCAGGAAGCGGTAGAGAGCAATGGGGTTGCCCCTCAGCCTCCTTTTCTCTAAAGGTGGAATATTTGATCCCATTAGTTTATTGCATAGCTTTTTTTGCAGGTGGAAGAAGTCATACTTCCTGGAAGATTGCCCCGACAAGTCTGTTGCACGCTTACAGCCAGAATGGAAGACCATATCTAGGTGAATTTCTGCTTTGCAATGTCATGCAAACTATTGTCCCAGTACACCACTTGGGAATCCTGAAGCTCTTAAAATAAATAAATAAATAAAAAACCCCACAAAATCCTGGACTTTAGTAGTCTTGGATATGATTAATGCATGCTCTTGTAAAGGAAGCAGAGATGCCCTCTTGTTGAGGATAGCTTCTAAAACATCCAATCGTGATGCCACTCTACACGCAAAACTCAAGGAGGGCAAGAGGCGAGACAGCACAATCTGCAATTCTGACAAAGCTGATGAAAGTTTCTTCCCTATCAAAGCAATGGCCTCTACAAACCCCATCTGTTCATTTGTTTGCTAATGCTGTCCTGGTATACTGTTAACGTTTTTCTGTACAAAACTGAGCAAAAATACTTGCATTTTGTATCAAATATCGCTGACATGACAAATAAGGGCATCAAATCAAACAAAGATCAGTCATTCAGACAAGTTAACAGGGCTAAAGAGCCTTTAACATACCTTAGGGTTTGGTTCTCAAATCTTCCTGCCACTTTTTGCTGGTTATTTGAAGATTTTACTTGGCAAGATGAAGTGTATCCTGTGCTGTCCCTGCAGTTACCTGCAGTGGTTTTCCCACATACATTCAAGTAATAGTAATACTCCTCTTTGTCATCTTTGGCTAAATACGGTGTGACATAATCTGAATGAATAAGAAAAAGAAAATTGTTCTATAACACAGCAGAACAGATGTAAAAACCCAAGCATCTATAGAGGACATTTTTGCTGTCTCCAAACACAGAACTGGAAAACTGGCTAGTCACACCACAAAAGAAAAATAGCGAGCTTACCTGGAAGTTGAGTAAGTGGTCTCAAATCAATGGAGATATCATGCTGCTCATTAGTCAGAAGACAGCTCCTACTCTCCAGGTAATCCCTGTGACAGGCATACTCAGTAACCCACTCAATTTCATACCGGCAATTGTTTTTTGCTGTGAGTTTGGGACCTGCACTCTGATACAGAAGTGAACAGAATTTAAATTACAAGTACAGAGACTTATTTGAAATATAATCTTTAAAGCAACAGTATCACATTCGTTTAGCGTCAGTAATGACTAACTTCACCTGTAAATTGCTTAACAGCTGCAAACATTGTCTCTGGCCTCTCAGAAATAGGTGTTGAGAAGAAAGTAAAACAGCTCTTATTAATGATGTGGCAAACTAGAAGTCTAAACAGAGGTAAAGTATCAGGCATTAGCAGAAGGTCAACAGCAGTAACAGTACATTAAAAAGCACTTTTCCTTAACATGTTGGCAAAAGCAGAGATACGTGACCCCAAATTGCTAAGCACAGCTTGGATTGCGTTTGCCTCAGAGGAGCCCTCAAAGAAGGGAGCAGAGATCAAGTGTTCTCCGAAGGCAAAGCAGACTCTTAGACACTGGTGTTTTAGCAACTTTGATTCCCTCAGTCCAAATCAAGACTGAAAGACGTTTGAGAATTCAACAGCCAACACTCTCATCAGATGCGTTTTCTGTAGTGAAATATTTTTGCACCTCTGGGAGAAGGGGTAGTCTTGGTTTTCTTCACTTTAAAGTGAAACATTTAGAAGCTCACCTTGTTTCATAAATCTGTATTTCTGCCACTCACTAAAACAACAGGCAGATACACAGGTAAAGTATCTGATAAGTTACAGGCACAAGTAACATTAGCAATACTCTTCATACTACATGTGTGCATAGCTGTAGTGAGGTATTAGAAAGTGACAGCAGAGAAAGGCATATGGTTTATTTCTGCAGTGATGAGGACGAAGTATGGTACCTATCTAGATCAGATGAGACAAAACATTAAACCAAAAGTTAGCCAGACGAGAGTACCTCCTTCACTAGCCTGCAACCAAAAGCATCATAATACGAAATGGCAGAGCATTAGCAATAGCCACTCTGGCCCAATTTAAGGAGTGTGGGTGGCTGAGATCACCTGGCATCACATCAAAGTGATCATCATACTGCACTGAAGCTAGGGTGAAACTGCGTCCTGCAAAAACTGAGCTGCTGCTTAACACTACAGATTTTACTTTAAGGTAATAGGAGTTCATGAGCCTGCTTAGTAAATGACAGACTTTTGCCATGCAATAACACTTGGTAGCTATTTTTTTCCCTAAGGAAGGCCAGATTAATAAAGAAATAAGTTACAGACAACAGTTATAAGCATGCCCAGCCTGACTGATGATGGAAGAGTGCTCATCAGCAAGCAGAGCTCTGGGCCAAGAATTAAGACTGTACTAACTCTGTCCTATTCTCAGAGGAAAGCTTTGAACGCAGAAAAGGACAACAAAATTCACCAAAACAAGAATAAAATTTTCCCAGGGGTGTGTTCTTTCAAGTTCTTGCTTATCTCTTATAGTCTTCAAAAAGTCTTCTAGAATTTATTTAGATTCCTACACTCTTCACAAGCTGCAAACCAGGAGGATTTTTGTTCCCTTCAGCCTTCAATAAAAATGAAAGATAATGCCCATGAAAGTTAAAGACCAACCATTTAGCACAAACTAAAAAAGCAAAGTTACCTCTTCTCCCCTCTTTGATGGGCACACAAAAGTGATCGTCACTGCTGGGTTATGGTCTAGGCAGAAGTCTGGCTTTTCTTCATCACTGTATATTCTCTCATACCTCAATACCAGCCTAGAAACAGAAAATGGCAAACCAAAACTACAATTAAGACACTACACAGTGTACAGAAGTAGGATATTTTTGAAAGAACATGCACCCTTTGCTAGATACCCAGGCAGGATATACCAAAGTAGCCCTGCTCCTGAAAGATGCTTTTATAGAGGTCTTTATTCCTTTAATCTTACAGTTAACCAAAATAAAGATTAAGACAGTCCCAGCAAAATTACTTAATACAGCATCCTCTTGCACCCCAGTTTAGACTATTCTTAATGCCTTGTAACCCGTATTGTAGTGGGAACCTGGCTGATCGTCACAAGAACGCTCTAGCTTTGCTTTCAAACTGCTGGAGAGCAGATGTGATAAATACTCCGGCAACTTTTGGAAGCAATAACCACTCATGTTTTGCCACACTACTACACTTTACCACCTCTGTATGTATAATCTCTTTCCATTCTGCCCCCAGAATTAAAAGCAAGATTAACTCATTAGCAAATTGACAGAAGCAAGGCAACCGGAACAGGTCAAACAAGGCAGGAGTAGGAGAATGAAACATGGTAACTATCTGACAGGGAGAGACAAATGGCAAGATGACTTGGATGAGAAAACAAGGAGACCCAACACAACTTCCCAACTAAGTGTTACTGTTCTATACGGTGTAACAGGCAGAAGACAACAGCTTGCGTAGGGGTGACAGGCTGGCTTCAGGTTAGCCACACCTCCAACTGACCTCTCTATACCATAGGAGACAGATACACAATCATCCTACTCTCTTCCCAGGCCACCCTAGTCTGATTGAGCACAGACAACTAATTTTCCTCAAGCAATGAAGAGCTCTTCAATCCTAGCAGGGATAAGATAAAGCTTTCTCACCAAGCACTTTTAGAGTACTAGTTGCACTTTAATAGGAGAACAAGCTTGTGCTTCCTCAGATGTAAGCTTCTGCCTTGGTAAAGAACACCTCAGCCACTTGTTTCATGCTGGGGGAAAAGCCCTGCAATGAAGGACTAACAACTTCATTTGTAAACCAAAAGAAAACCCACAACCCTGACACTGAAATAACCCTGTTATTAAGCTGTTTTATTCTGCTTGTTTTCTTCAGCTTGCATCTGAGATAAAGAGAGTACTGCAGAAGTCAACAGCATACTATTGACTCTACAGACAAGGTAAGCAGGCTCAGATGACCTGATGCTCAGAAAGACCAGCATGTTAAGTAAGTCTCCTGAGCCACATTGGGTTGTTTGGGTGTTTTTTTGGTATGGGGTTTTTGGGGTGTTTTGTTTGTTTGTTTTTCTTTCAAGCTACACTTCCAGCACAAAAGGCAGCAGACAGCTCAGAGGCAGCATCAAGGAAACAGTTTCTCCTAGTCCCAGCTCTGCCACTACCAAGAACAATAAGCCTTGCATTGCTTACCCATTTCTTCTATTAAGAACTCATTAATGCAAAAATACAGAAGGGCAACATCCATCAACTTTTGTAGTACTCCTGAGCAGTAGAGCGAGCCAAATACAGTGCGTAAACCCACAGAGAGCCAAGTGCATTTACCCTGTGGGCCCTCAGACAGTAGGCAGATGGGGTCAAATCTAACTCTTCTGCTTGTGGGCAGAGAGCAGCAATCATCCCTCGCTTCTGAGAGCTTTGCAATTCTGTAAAAAAGAGTCTCTCACAATGAAGAGGAACTTTTGATCTGTTATGGCAGTACAATGGGATGCCTGAAAAAGACTCTGCCCTGCCAGTATTTGAAGAAATTTTTTCTGCCAGTGCATCAAAATTGAAGTGGTATTGATGTTAAATTTTAGAAGGCTCATCTGTTACCAAGACTGCTTTTTCCAGCCCAGATGACTGAGAAGTGTTCACAGAAGTATCACCACAAAAATCATATACCTGTCTTTGTCATGTTTCAGCTGGTCCTGTGGCTGGCCAACATCATACGCCTGACCTTCGTGTAACAAGCAAGCAGCGCTGCCAGCAGGGCAGTTTCTGGTCTCTCCACTTGAACTTCCTGTTACAGAATACAGAAAATAGAATACAGGACTCAGTTTCTAAGCCCTGCTCTACCTGAAGTATCTTACCATTTTATCTGTGGGCTCACTTCCCATTCATTGTTTTACTCTTTTCTAAAAACACCTTTAAAACGGGTTACATTAAAATGTGAAACTGGCAAGACAAAACCTGAAGTGCTTGTGATAAAGAGGGGGAAGTTCATGCTGTCCTGTTTTGGGACAGCAAATTCATCCTTCCTGCAGAAGTAGCTGCAGCTAGTTTCCAGTTGCTAGTACAGCTGCTGGATGCGTAGGGCTTTGAGAACTTCTAGAAGTGTGCCGAGTATATTTTTTTTTTCCACAGCATCAAAATGATACCAAGTAATGGGTAATCCCTCCTCACAGGGAAGGGGTTTTCCCCTCCTTTGTTTCTTATAAACCAACTTATTCAAAACTGTCAGCAAAAAGTTTCAGACTAATGGGATTTTTAAAAGAACAGACCTGCCACTAAAACTGGAAGTATTAAACCCTTAACAGGGGCACAAAATACATATTCAACTGCAGAGTAAAAAACACAGTGGGAGTATACAGCTACACTAGCCTTTTCAGCAAGTTTCAAATGAGTGATTTTGCTGGTTTAACTCCTTACATAAATAGCTCCCAACTGACATGAAAGTGCTAGCTGTGCAGCAGTACTTACCCAAGCACCTAAACACTGTTTTACATGCATCTCACAACACTCACTTGGAACTAAGCAACAGCCTTAACTGGAGCCCAAAGTAATAAATTTAGAGCACATGAAATGCTATGAACCATCTCGGTCCTATTTGGCAGAAAACAGAAGCAGCTACAAGACAAGCTGAGTTCTTCCACTCAGTCCAGTTTAAGTCAACTTTTCTAACAGTACTTGCCCATCCTGAAGGGCCATATCTCTTAACACCTCAATAGTTGAAGAGTAAGACTTGGCTTCACAGAAAGCAACTTTCAAATCATCAAAAGTAGCTTGAAACAACAGTGCAAGTCCTAAAATACTGATCTTTGGTCACAGGACAACCTCAGCTGAGGCACTGGAAAAGAACCACACTACTAGTAATTTATACACTGACAGATGACACAAGCAAGTGCTCACACCTAAGTCCCTGCAGACGTTTATAAACAAGGAATCATCATCAGAATCATCCACCAAGTAGTGTCCTGAAACTCTGATGAGAGGATTCAAGTCATGTTTCTTCAAATCTTCGTCAAACACATAGCATGGGACCTAGAACAACAACAAAAAATTACATGCAATCCATGCTACACAAGTAGGGAGAAGTTATGAACTGGCATACATAAAGCCAAGTTAATATGTGGAAAAGGTTTTTACTTCTGGAAGCTCAAATACTTAAAGCTAGGTATGCAGACTAAAATGAGGCATCCAAAGTTAGACTGTTCTGCTCTACCTTTTAGAAGAGTTTTACTATAAACAATCATTCAGATAACAAAGAATTTTGAAGAGTTATTTAAAATTCTCAGCTCCACCCAATTCCAACAGATGCTTTATATGCCTATGAAAAAGTTAGGTCTGTGGGGATTCATTTAGGGTGGGGGCAGGTGGTCAGAGTAAAATTGCCAGATGTGTGAAGCGTAACTTCTGCATGGATAGTACATACGTTACCTCTTTCACAGGCTTAAACAAGTCTTTCTTGCAAGCCACAAAGGTCCTCCATTCAAAATAGTGCACACACTCTGTTGCTGTTACAAATTCAGGGGTACCCTATTTAAAGGAGAAAAAAATAATTATTTGTAAAAAAAACCCTTCAGTTTTATTTTACATCTGTAGACAGCAAGAAGTTCATTCAAGAGATTAAGAAAAACAGAATACAGCATGTCACAGAGCAAGGGCATACAGTTTCTTAATAGCACTTGGTAACAGAAGGTTTGTTATTTAACAGCTTTGCTGGTAAACTTGGGAAGATGCACGGTGCCAAATCCTCCTCAATCTGCATATGCACCAATTCTCAAATTAGCATGTGCCAGTCCTAATAAGCAGTAATTGTACTACACCTTTTAGAAGCGCTCACTATGCCAATTGATATTGGCAGCAGCACCAGTCACATCTAGTTACTAGAAAGGAAAACACCAATACAAATGTGTATAAATAGACAAACAGCAAGGCAACACGCAGTTCACCAGTTCCCTGTCTTTTATCCTACAAAGACGACTGATTAGCAACCTCTTCTGCTGTACAGAAAGAATACCTCTGATCTCAGCTACTTAGTTTTATAGGCTCATGTTATACACATTTGTATCTATTTCAAGATGGGGGTTCTACCACAGTTCAGGGCTGGATGCTCAACTGAACGTCTCTACCTCGAGAAAGACAACAATCCGATTTTTCCATTCTCCCTCCATCATCTCAGCTAGAAGCACTTCAGCATATTTAAACTGATTCCCTCCCCGTTTAACCCTGCCATAAAAGCGTTGGAAACAAGTTGTTCCAGACACTATTACAAAATCCTTTTACTAGGTCACATGAAGAATAGGTGTTAGAACTATGCTAACTAGAAGAAGTTTGAAGATCGTTATGATCTGGTGTTACAGCTGGAGTTGAGCAATAATTTTTAATTTAGTTTAAAGAGTCATCTGCTGATGAAGAGTAAGCATTTAAATCTCTGCTGCACTGGCACTTTGTTTGAATCGGCTAAATTTCCAAGAGGGGGTGTGCAACAGCATCATCAGTGCCAACAGTGGTACGAATAAGTACTTATCTCTGATACACAAATATGTAAACTGATCACAGTCTGTACAGAATATCAAGCTGTGGTATCAGTTAAGTGTGTGGAAGGTGTAACTCCAAAAGCACGTGGAGGTGAACTGCATACACACATGCCCTTAGAAACTTTTCAGGGATCTTCACACTTTAAGCAGATTCCCACAAACAACTACTCCCCCAAAAGCCCAGCTGGATGCGTAAGCACTGTTAGTTCAACTATTTGCAGACAAAACCGAACGCTTACCATTGCCAGCTACGCTGACCCATAACACACGTCGGTCATTTTCTTCAATACTGTTCTATTAAACAGCCATGCTAGGTCCACAGCTTGGGCACAGCCAGCATTTAAACAATAGCTCTCATTGTTACAGCACTCTGTACACTGTTGACTCATTCCTCCATATTACGCTATTATAATACTACAGTGCAATCCCTGTAAAAACATTAAAGGCCAGAAGAGCCCGTGATCAGAGCTAAGCTGCAGATCCGCAATTATTTTCTACCTCGACTGAATTTTGCAAGCCACAGTAGGTAATGACCTTAATTTGGTACTAAAACATAACTGGCTCTTTCTTAAGCTATAAAGCTCAGTAATTAGTACATCCACGAATACAGCAAGTCTCCTTAAAAAGCAAGTTAGAAGCACTTGCCATTTCCATTGAAGATAAGAACACGTGACTTAGACTTACCAGTGTTTTCCCACACAGGAAGTTAATGTTGCTTTGAATTTGGTGCTGACTGCCTTGCTGCAAGCAGGTACCTGTAGTGTTGAGTTCCAGAAGAGTTTTAGAAACTTTTCGCAAGTTTAAGTCACCTAGGGTTTTAAAAGGAAAAAAAAAAAAAAAAAAGGGAAAATGTGTTATCAGAATACAGCATCTTCACAGGCTCTAATTTCAAGCACAAGACACACCGGTCCACTTGAAGACAGTCTTTAAACAGAGTACAACTGAAGACCTTCCTTGTGGTTCCTGCAATTTGGAAGACTAAATTCAAGTTAAGATAGTGTTTGATACTATCACTCCTACTTTCTCAAAGATTTTCAGCAAACACTTTGAATGTTAAGGAGCCCAACAGCAGGTGCCACTACAAACTAGTCACTGCCTTAGGAACAAGGGACTCCATCAGAAAATCATTACCAACTAGTTTCAAGTACCACAATTCACTCTTTCCTCCCACCAGCTTCTATTTATCAACTTTTTAGCCTTTAAGCCATCTATACAAATAGCATCAGCACAATATGAGAGAAAGTCTACCATAGAATGGTTCGGGTTGGAAGGGACCTTTAAAGGTCATCTAGTCCAACCCTCCTGCAATGAGCAGGGACATCTTCAACTAGATCAGGCTGCTCAGAGCCCCGTCCAACTTGACCTTGAACATTTCCATTCAACCAGGCAACTTGTTCCAGTGTCTCACCACCCTCATCGTAAAAAATGTTTTCCTTATATCCAGTCCGAATCTACCCTCTTTTAGTTTAAAACCATTACCCCTTGTCCTATCGCAACAGGCCCTACTAAAAAGTTTGTCCCCCGTCTTTCTTATAAGCCCCCTTTACATATTGAAAGGCTGCAATATGGTCTTCCTGGAGCCTTCTCTTCTCCATGCTGAACAACCCCAACTCTCTCAGCCTTTCTTCATAGGAGAGGTATTCCATCCCTCTGATCATTTTTGCGGCCCTCCTCTGGACCAACTCCAACAGGTCCATGTCTTTCCTGTGCTGAGGGCTCCAGAGCTGGATGCCATACTCCAGGTGTGGTGTCACCAGAGCAGAGTAGAGGGGCAGAATCGCCCCCCTCGACCTGCTGGCCACACTTCTTTTTATGCAGCCCAGGATACAGTCGGCTTTCTGGGCTGCGTGCACACATTGCCAGCTCTACTTACATCTTAATCTTAAGTCTACTTATTGAAGAACCCATTGGTGCCTGGGCATAGCCACTGTACTGGCATCGCCTGCAGACAAACTCAACGCAGATCCACTGCCTCAGTGCATGTCCCCCTGCAGCTCCCACCCTCTTTAGCACAGCTTGCATGCTGCATGAAGGCTGGGGTCAGCACTGTGTCACTGCACATCCCTCTCCTCCCCAGCACCTGGCAGGAAGGGGGAAGGTGGAGCACATTTCAAGTCATGATAAACACCAGCTCAGGCCGCTGAAATGTTCCTGCTCAAACTATCTTGGTTAGCATTAAGCACCAAGCCCTTTTAGATCTAGCATGCCAACTCCACCCCGTCCATTTTTTGATAGGTAGATTTTAATTCTGCAAAGAGTTTGGGTTGAACTATAGAGAATGCTATAAAATGCGAGTA
This sequence comes from Gavia stellata, assembly GCF_030936135.1. Taxonomy (NCBI): domain Eukaryota; kingdom Metazoa; phylum Chordata; class Aves; order Gaviiformes; family Gaviidae; genus Gavia; species Gavia stellata. The sequence goes on from NC_082595.1 coordinate 37,899,793, forward strand.
TTGACTGGCTTCCCCCTTTCCATTTTTGTTGATGCCTGCACTAGGGAAAAAGCAAGTCAAATCTGTAATCACTTAACAGACAGCAGCTTTGCACCTAGGCTAGACGTTGTGTCATGTTAAAAACACACTTGCTAGAGCTTTGCCCAGCCTGTTATCTCCTCACTCAAGGCAAGCAAAACTACGCTACATCCAAGTAATACAGTCTTGAGAGCAAAAGGAGCAGAAGTAAGCAAACTGGGCAGGAAGAGGGTACAAGAACCTCAAAAATACAGTCAAGGCAATATTCTGCAGAAAGACCATTCCAGGGACCCATACTCAGGGCTGTTACCAGCTACCAGTGCTTCTCGTAGTGATGAGCACTGTTTGGCATCTTTCCAAAAAGTTCCCCAGCACTATTTTTCAATACAGTCCTGCAAAGGAAGTGGGAAGAGATCCATGACTGTTTCTGATGATCATCGGTTGCATTGAACTGTAGCAGACAGAAAGCGACTATAGCCACCAAACTTGCAGGTAAATCTGAAACTGTGGCAGTCAGAACAGAAACCTGATGCTAACCCACATGGCATCCCTTCAGTAGCTCAGGGCTCTTCTATTCATGCTGCGTATGCTAACACTAACTGCACTACAGGAAGGCACATTAAGATGCTCATACGTAAGCAGCCATTCACAGCACTCCCTGTATAACCAGGGTGACAAGTATTACAGACCCTTCAATGATCCTCTGCCTTCTCAAGGGAAGGTAAGAGTGGAGACGTGCCAGCCCAGAAGAACGGCAGTGCAGACTAAACCTGTACATGCATACATACGCACAGGCTGAGAACCTGCAACAGGAGGGCATGTTACCCCTAATGTGGTTCAGTGTCACCTTCCAGGCACCCAGAGGCCATCAATGGTTCATGCCTTTTATATTTCCAGGCACTCTTCTTATCAAAAGGCTATCTTCAGGTTTTAAGACTTCCAGCACTGGTGCTGACAAAGGTGCCAAGCAGCCCTTTTTTTGAGAGCAAGATTTCTACTTATCACATCATTGCTTAGAAGATGCTGGCAAAGTGTCCTCTTTTCTTCCCTAGATTAGGAGAAGGAAGCCAACACAACTTTCTAGTCAAAAGAGCTGTGTATAGTAACAATATGCACACATGATTAAAAACTCTCTGGTTATAAGTGTACACAGCTTTAAGCTCCAACTTAGCAGAGAACTTATGGCAGCACCATCTGAGGACTTACCTCAATGCTCTGCAAGCATTAGTTTTCTCCCAACTCTGAGAACACACTACATTGCTCTAAAGGCCGTGTGAGCCAACTCCAATTTCCTCAGTTAAGGCGATATTCAAAAAAAAATCAAGTTCAGCCAGTACATCTTGTTTACTTCAGGCCAATATGCATGCTCTCCTCCCCCCTGCACACTTAAAACTAGTTTGGGAACTTGCTAAAAGTTTTAGCAAGAATGTCTTCAGTGGCACATGACTCCTCCCATCCCTGCTCACAGAGCAAGTAGTCTCATGAACCATCCCCTCACACCATCAGCTTCCCATGAACATCCTTCCAGAGCACCAGTTCTGCAACCACCTTTTCCATAACATCAAGCTCTCTCTTCTGTGATCACTCATGTTTCTTCTTGACTTTAGAAATGCATTCCTTCCACAAAGTAACACAGTAAAATCAGCTAATCACAAAAATTAACACCAGATACCTCATATTGCACAGTTGTGCTAAATCAGTATCAAAGGCACTGTCCACACTACCTTTTACTTATGGACTCCATCTGTTCAGCTGTTTGGAAGGAGAAAGGTAATCACAGAAGACATCCAATCAGTTGTCCAGAACAAGGGAACATTCAGGTGGCAGCTACCATTTCATGTCCAGTCCTTCTACTGCAGCTGGACAAAGCGCATGTTTCACCACTCAGGTTAACAAACAGTTATGGTAATACTTCCACTTTCTACTACAGTTGTAGTTCAGCTAAATGGCACACGAGTCACTAGGTGTCACACTAAGTTAAATAAGTACCATGCCCTTTCCATCGTCACTGATATTCATGAACTAAGCATTTGCCTACACCTTGGAAACTTCTAAGGTCAATCAATGAAGTTGAAGAGCTTTTTCTAGGAGACGCCTTTGAGGTCTCAACACCCCCACTGCCACACAGTTAACATTAGCCACAAGGCTTCCCTTGGATACAGACTGATCACAGTCACAGAGCATATGGCCTTACCCCTTATCGAAGCTTAGATCAACAAACAGAACCAGCTCTACAGCTGTTACCTCTTGCATAGCTGATATTTAAAAGCAAAACTATTGTTTGCAGTGAAAGCTTCTTTCTGAAACAATGAAGAAGAGATCTGAGTAAGCCCATATTTGAAGAAATCTTAGAACTTATCAAAGTTTATCTGCTGGCAAATTGTCCTTCTTCCCCCAAATCAAAGCTCTTCAGCTGCACTCAGCTTTGGCCTACAAGCAATCTCTTATCAGCTGGATTGCTTGAAGACAGGTATGCAGCTTACCTTAAGGTAACTGGAATCTACACTGGGAGCCTACACCTGCCTAGATGTGGATTAAGGAGATTCCTCTTTTCTCATTAAGAGTGATGACTTTTTTTTTCCCCTGCAAACAAGAGGCTTGACAATCCATTAGCATGACCTCAACTCAGTGTGATGGTGCTGAAGCTCCAATGCAACTAGAGGCAGTACAATGAAGTATGGCAGGCGTCACTAATAAGCCTCAGACTTACCACAAACAAGAACAAAACTTAAACAATTTGACCAATAAAATAAAGCAAAATTCAATGTCAATGTTAACTGCACTGCCTCGAACTCTTAATTTATTGCAGGGTGGTTAAAAACATCTTACTTGAACAGGATTTGTGGCTTAACCCTCAAGAATCAGTTCAAACAGCCTCTGCAAGATCAAGTTATGATTGTTGCCAAATTCTCTTCCACCCAGTAGCATTCAGGCAATAAGACACTCAAGGTTTGCACACAGCAGAATATTTGATACTGCTCATGGTGACCACCCAGCTCTGTTCTCCCTTCCTCTTTTCACAAGAAGCGTGGAACAAAACCCACACAAGCCTCTAGGTCTCACACTTCCCTGGGGAGACCAGGCTTCCTCAACTTGCCACATTTTAGTGTCACTCAAAAAAGCATGTTAAAACAGATGCCTAGATGCTTCTTCCTTCCACAGGCAACTGAAGCCTCAACTGCATATGCAAAATTGTTGCTGTACATTTTAGCAATGACACACATTAACAGCATTAAGTGGTCTACTGAGATGTCACGCTCCTCAGACTAGAAGATGCTACTATATGCAATTGCAGTTTGAACTCAGATGCATCTAACCAGTCATCCCAGAAAACTCTGGAGCTTGAATATACTGGACTACATAAAAAAAACATGCAACCATGAACTGAGATACACTTTTATTCATGCACCCAACGATTTTATAAGCTTGGGTGGCAACACTAGTAGTTTGTTTGAAAAGCACTGATTGACTACAGCCTGAAACTAAAGTATCTCTACAATTAACGGAGAGTGGTGGGGAGAATGGAAGATAACTAGCTGCTGTGCATCTGCATACAGGCGAGAATCATCTTCCTCCTCACCATCTTCCAGCAGTTCAAGCTCAAACACTTTTACTGAAGACTCACAGCTTCTCATAACAGCTCTCTGCCAACGGAAAGCAAGATTGGCAAGCATGTTCGATTCAGACTTCAGATCTGCAGGACTAAGAGGCAGTCTGAAGAGATATTACTCTTCAGAAAGCTATTGCTTTATTCTATTAGAAGTAACAGTCAACTATCAGAAAACCTCTTCATGAGGATTTATATATTATTGTTTCATTAGCTGAAGCACAAAAGCAACCTTGAAAGTGACAAACATCCATGAAAATAAGAACACAAACACTGTCCAGAGCACAAGCTGCTTCTGGTTGATGAAACCATGTGCAAGCACGTGTACAGGAATATGCCAGTTTAATATTTAGATCAGCATGCAGAAGTCCACCACTTCTCAGAATACCAAGGACATCTGTGAACTACTGAAGCAGCCACCAGATTTGACAAGCGTAACTGAAAACAGAGGACTGCATGTAATTGACTTCCTTTCTGTGTGCAACAACTTAAAGACGACAGCCCAGAAGCTTAGCGATACTCCACGATTGCATTACATAGAGTAATCTGACTCTGAACAAAGAGCTGATGTAACATCAGGCTAGGCTGTGGTATAGTTTAGAGCTATAACTCAAGCTTTATCCTGGGTTCAGTATCAAGCTTCAAACAAGGCAGTGCACAGTGCATATCCTGTCACAGGTAGATGCACTTATTTCTACTTGAGATAGCCTCACACAGTTTCACACTAGAGTACAGTTAACTAGACCATAAGATAAGTTTCACTGTCCTGGAAGTGATTATCTGCAATCAGATCATGTTTTCCCAAATAGCCCCAGTAAATCTACCATAGAATGAAGTTTTACACTGTTCTGACAAGGAAAAAAAAAAAAAAAAAAATCTTTGCTAACATGTCAGTTTGCAATAGTTACAAGACCATCCATTAACACGGCTCTGAACGACTTATGAGGAAGGACACTTGTTTACTTACCTACGGACAGATAGGTCTTCTTATTGATGTCATATGCACAGACTGCACTTGATCTTCCACATTCTTCAACACCAAAACACAAGTTTATTTTATAAAGCACATGTTTGTCTGCATCAATTGCTTCCCATGTGTAACTGAAAAGAAAAAAAGTCTGTCAGTTGGAATTCATATTGTCTGTTCTGCCATCCTCTAGACACCAGTCCCTACAATAACCAAGTTACAAACGCAAGAGCACCACTACCTTGAGTTTCATATTTGTGTTCTATACCTGTAAATACCAGAAATAATTGTTACTGTGTCTGGGCCAAGAACAAAGCAGATTTAACCACTTGAGAAACATATACCAGGTCCATTTTCCCCTTTCTTGAACACCCAGCTGCCCATTCTTCCCCCTCATATCTCTGTGAAGGCCACTCTGTCTAGGTATATCACAGGTGGTGAACCTTTTTCCGTGAGAGACTGATAAACTTCTCAAACATCTTTGGCAGGCTGCACACTACTGCACTTTATCAATACCCAGTAACAGTGGCAGAAGTGCTAAGTCTAAGTGGAACAGAACAGCCAGCCACATCCTGCCTGCCAGCAGCGGAGCCACCTACCTTCAGGGTCAAAATTGGGGTTTTGATCCTCGCAGCATTCAGAACAAAAGATGCTAATAATGCTGACTGAGGCCTAGCTGCACTTTTATGCATTTATTATATATAAAAATATATATAATATCTCAATATAGAAAGGACAGTTTCTGAAGGCTGATGTCAGAAGCTGGAAAGCAAGCAGAGCTATCCACGACAGACTCAGTGAAAGATCACACTAGCTAGCTATAGCCATATCAGAAAGTCAGCTGTCTAAAAACTGATAAAGTAACAGAAGAAAAAAAAATTAAATGCCGTGTAGTTCAGAGTTAGAGCAAGGATTTGTTTCCCTCCCAGCAGGCACTAAGACTGCGGTCAGCCGCATGACACAGCACCACCCAGTTTCAAGGCAGGCCCAGGCCAGCTAGTTTGGAGTCAGGAGCCCTTTAGACAGCCTGGCTCACTAACACGGTGCTGTGGCCAAGCTCTGTTAAAAAGGCACAGCTCAGTAAACATCTGCTGTCAGCTTGGCACAGCTACACTTCTTCTGGCGCTGGCAGCAGCCTGCATGCTCTGGACAGCATTGGCTTTTGCAACATGGGACAGAAGGGAAGCTGGGGAATCTCCTAAGTGGAAACTTCAGTAGGATTTAATACAAAGTCATCACATCAGAACACTGAGGACAGCACAGTGACTTCTTAGGTATTCCCATTATTTACAACTCACACAGGGTTTAATGCATCTATCTGACCCATAGAAGCATTTGTCTTAATCTACAGATTAGTACCAAATCCAGCAAGGGAGCTCAACTCCCCCCGCCTTCAGCTATCAAGAAATTAGAAGTTGACCAGAAGCTTCACCCATAAGGTTTGTTTGCCTTAATCCCTAGCTCATAGGTGTTGCACCACTTGACATTATCATACCCCAGATCCCCCCAGGAGGAGAACTCATTCTTGTTCCACTCTGAAGCCCAGTCCTTGGGTGAGTTCAGCTACTTTACTCTAGATTTTGAATCCTCCGAGAACTCCTCTCAAATCCAGTGCATCCCATCTCTAATCAAAGAGACAGCAGTTAAGATACCACATACTTTTCCATTTAATTACTGACTACAGGGTTCTTGGCTTCTCTGTACTACAGCAGCTGTATTAATTTCCATCTGCTAATAGCTGGAAGAAGTTAGGGACAACTACAAGAGAGTTCTCTCTGTGAACTGGAAAAAGAAAAAAGAAAACCTTGTCCTAATTATATTGGGATGTGAAGGCTCAAATATAGTAATATAAGGCTCAAAAAATAACTTACCAGGTACTGAGTCATACCCAAAACACCAATAAAATTACTTTTTAATCAGATTCAAGGACTATGTCTCAATCCTAGACAAATACTTGCCATTATTCTTTCCTCACAAGCAGGCAGAGCTGACATTTTACGATCATACTGACTAGTTCTCTGAGCTAGTTTCTTGCATTTCTGAAGTGGATAAAGACAATCCTGATGCAGGATGACAATCAGAATTAAGCTACTGTACAGAATAACCAAAGTTCAGCAATGGAAGAAAGCTTGACAACACCCACACCAAAAGTTAGAATAACCTGACTCTACCTTTAAGGGCTCTGAGAACAGCAAGAGATTAAGACTAAAGCTGGTTTTACCTCCAGGAGAAAATGCATTTCAATCAAAATACAATTTCTTCACAACGAAGCCCCAGGAAGTTCGCATTTCACTGAAAAATTCCCAAGGGCTCCAGCAGTCTTTTTTGACTGGTTTTGGAAGTCGACAAAAAGGTAACGTATAATACCAAGGCACAAAGTTTTTGATGAAGCTAGAGCGTTCTTCGGTGTGTTTTTTTTTTTCTAGAGAACTTGCAAGTTAAAATCTGTTTGTGAACTGAACGAGAATTTAAGTCCTTCACACAACAGAATTATCACTCTGTGAGAGATGAAGGGTTTTGCTTTCCCAGTTCCATGTTATGAAACAGAGGAAATCAGTATCTTCAAGTCAGTTCACCCACATGCCAGAAGCAAAAGAAAAACATGATGAGCAGCTTACAGAACAGAAGCAAAGCAGTCACTGAAGCCAGCCCTTCCCTCCGCCCTTTCACAGGCCCCTGGACAGGGAAGGCTGAGAACTCCTTCAAAACAGTCCACAGAAAGGAAATAAGAAATCTCACATTTAATCATGTCCCAAACCACACCTTCAGCGGCACACAAAAAATGAAAATCTAATGCAGTTTCAGAGTAGTATTACTTTGAAGGAACTTTAAGGGACTTTTTTTTTTTAATGGGTGGGAGGAACAGGGCAGGATTTATTCATTGGGAGTAACAGCAGGCTGGATGTAGCCTAAGCAGCTGTTCTCAGAGAGATGCAAAATACACCTTCACAGTAAAAGCAAGAATGATTTCTCTCACAAGTAAGACTCCTGGCATTAAATCAGTGCCTGGGAATAGTTTCAAGTCTCATGTGCTCTACTTTCCAGTGAGATACAAGCCGACCCCTCCGTTGCATCCTGTAATGGAAACAGCCTGTTGGCAATCACATCGCCTGTCCTGACCATAGCTGAGCCATGCAGACCGGCTTCCTCCAGCTGCTCGGCACTCACCTCCACCAGCGGTGATGCCTCATGTAATGACCCCCTCACCAGGGCCAGACAAAGTTATCTCGTTTGAAGGGCCTAAGCTATCCCAGACTCAATGCAGTAGAGCTAGTTTAGGGAGCTGTTAGACCCACAGCTTTAAAAAGCAGCAGCCTTGGTCATGGGGTGGGGTGTGATGCACCCTCTACCCAGGGGGCTCAGTACAGCTGCTACCTCACAGATGACTCCATTCAAGCAGCCATTTCTGGTGCAGTTCAAGATCTGGGCTCAAACATGGATCTGCCTTGAGTAGAACTGTCAAGCAGTTATTTTTGCTGAAATCACATGACACCTGTTTCCAGATAAACCCAAGGGTGGACTATCCCACAGTTAGAGGCCTGGAACACACCCCCACACCAACCCTCCAGGCCAGGCTCTCCGCCTCTCCCCTCCCCTTCTCCTCCTCTTTGTGTTGCTGGTCCCAGCGCTCAACACAAGCTGGACCCAGGGACTGCCCTCTCTCAAAATTAACTCAGCACAAACAGCAGGTGCAGCACACGTGTGTGGAGAGGGGACTGAGCCTGGCCAGATTCTGGCCGTGCACCAGCGGCAGCAGGGAGGATCCGCTGCTGGAGGCAGCGCCAACCCAGGCCACTGTCAAAAGCGGTTGTGCAAGCAAGGTCCGAACGAGTTACTGGGAATAACCCTGCCCGCAGATCAGCCTTTCCAGCTACCTAGCTCTGTTTTTAAGACACGGAAGCGACAGCATTGCGAAGAAAACTGAACTACTTTTCAGCAAGTTGCAAGATCAAAAGAGAGCTCTGCATTTTTTTGACAAAGCAGAGAAGCAACTCATGGAAAAAAATAACATGAGAAAGTGAAAAGCCAGTCTAGTTTACCTTGCGAATCAGCAGCTCAGACACTGAAGCCAGACAAGATGCAGGTGGCTAACGGCTGTTATAGCACGTGTGTCCCCATGCCAGAGCCACTTTGAGGTCTGAGCACTAGTGAACCACTTCAAACGCAACAGAGCATCAGAAATACTATTGCTACCATTCTCACAACCATGTTCAAGTTTTTAGTTCTCAAACTCTTAACCAAGGGATGACTGCTAGGAAGAAGAGTACACCCTGCTCCAAGCAGCTGTAAAACATAGTTACAGAGAAACGTGTGTTTATTCTCTGGGGAAGGCACTGAAGTGGCATTACGCAGACGACCTGGCACAGAGACAAGGCTACCTACAACCACTGAGTTGGAAAGCGGATCCGTATGTGATTACACATCCAAACAACTTTGTGCCCAGCAGCTCCTCAGCTATCAGAACATCGCAGAGATTAAACTAGTATCCAAAGCTCTTTATGAGCAGCTTCAACCAGCACGATCGCAGGTAGACAAGCTCAGGAACAATTTCCAGGATGGCCACTTCAAATTTGAAGATAGCAGCTCAGATCCACTACTTGCCACAGAAATCACTCTTAGATGTGGCTAACATTTTAGCACAAATACATATGGTAAAGAAACTTCTATGTCAAAGCAAGCTCTCCTTACAGAAAATGAGAGCTTGAATGGCACAAGGTACAGAGCTATCGCTAGCTTCAAGAGCTTTTTAATGCATTCCTACTCATGCTTAGCTCTGCTCTAGCTTACCTGTCACCTTTTCCAACCATCACGCACACTGCGTGTCTTCAGGCAAGTTTTCTTGCATATGCATCATGTGTAATAGCCTTACAGTTACACCACAAGCTGTTCAGCTTTCTCCATCCGAAAGACATTTCGTCTTTTGTGCTACACTCTAAACCACATCTACTACATCATTTTACAAAACGCTTAAGAAAAGGGATAACAATTTGAAGTTCAAGTACACAAGAGCTACAGGAAGTTCATGTGCTGAGAAATCCCATTCAAACCATTATAATGGCAGCTTCCCAGGCATGTGAAGCAACCATGCGCATATGCAAATAAGTCCACTAATGACTTATTTATGACATCTCCCACTTAAATATGTCAAAGCACTTAAAAGAGCTGAGCAAGTTGACCTAAAGGTCACCTCTCTGTAGTCAGCACATGCTTCTTCACCGGGGCCCAGCTGATCACTAAATCCAGGGTTCCCGGCAGCACACAAGAGCACAGTTGTCGTTTCACAACGAAGGTTGAAAAGACAGTGTTTAAATGAACAGAACTGTACAAACAGTCAACTGCAGGGGTTGCATTATTAAAAACTACAATATTAAGTGTAAAGTAGATTTGACTTACAACCCCAAAATTGGAAATTCTGCATAATAGCAATTCTCTGACGTACAGCAGCTTAAGGAGTTTTCCGTCCAGTCACAAGTCTAAAAGTTACAGAAGTTATGCACCAACTCCTATCCTTGCACAGGAGACAAAAACATCACCTGTCATCAAATTATCTCTCATCCAGAGTAGATTATCAGGCAAAACAGCACACAGAGGAGGCAGTTTGTATTTGCTGCTCTACCATCACGCTTGAAACATTTCCTGCAATTTTTTTTAGAGGGGAAGGAAAGTTTCACAGTAACTTCCCTAATGTTACACGGAAGGTGAACCCAAACTGGCAAGTCTTCTTTTGTTTTTAAACTAGAAGGATTTGAAGAACAGTTCACAAAATCAACTCTAACTCCAGAATTTGTTTCTCCTGTGTTGTCACACGAAAGATGTAAGGGGAAGAAGGAAAGAGAGAAAGAGACCAAACTGACTAGTAACTTCCTATATCAAACTAGTTCCCTGTATTCTTTCCCAGGTGCTCATACTGCAGCAATCCTGGAGACACCTCTACACAGAAGATAAAATGAGAATTCCAACTGCAAGTCACACGACAGCACAGTCAGCTGTCGGAGGACACAAGAACGAAGGAGAAGGCATGACAAAACCAGCCACTACAAGCCATGACATTTGACAAACTTCCACAGAATGAAAGCTTTTCTTCTTTTCCCAGACTGTCCAAGCATACCAGCAGTAAGGCTACACTAAACAAGCAATGAAAACCACTAACTCAAGTTTAAGTAGCCCCATGCTGCAGTTCTCGCACAAAACAGTTTTGACACCTTTCCTCCTCCCTGCAAGACAGCTTTCCTAACCTGGGTATCACTCTACTCTTACTTAAAGGAGAGTCAGGGCCTCTTCTAATCCCCAACATTTTCCTTCCTTGCCCACCTTTTGACATTCACACACCAGACACAGAGGCTGGTGCAGCTTCACCAGCCCTATTACGCCACACAGAAGTCAGGACACTGTTTTCTTAACAGCTGTAAAACAAATCAAACCCTTGTCTTAAAGCAGTACAAAAATAGGTTGGTCAGGGACTTGCCCTGCACACACGTGTTGTATCTTTTGGCTGAGACATCAGCCAGTAGTGCAAGTGTTTGCATTACCTAAACTGCATCATCCCTCACTTGGTAGCTTTTCTGCAACTCTGCCTGAAATGACACTTCACCACTGATCTCCAGGGGGTCTTCCCACCTGTCAGACTGCAAGTTCTTGTTTTTTCCTTCACCCATTCTAGATTACTAGGCATAAGTCCTTGAAAGCAGTTTTTCCCACCATGGCACAACAGCATGTTTTTGAAGCAGTCCACCTTAAAAGGAAAACCGCAGATTATGCTATCTACTCAATTTATTTTTCACTTGCCAGTAACAAAAGGTAACTAGGTTAAGTAATTTGCATCCAAAAAGAGACTGCATGTCTCTCAATGGCAGTCCCAAATATTCCTCTAGTCACAGACATGCAACAAAGGAAGACAGACATTGATAGGACTTAACGCTCTTCTCAAAACAGGAACTGCTTGACAATAAAGTCATTTAGGGTAGGTTTTTTTTAAAAAAATCATTAGAGTCAGAGGAGTTAAATTCCCTCCAAAAGCCACATAACAGTTTCTCATTTCTGTCTCAATTCTACAGTTAGGGTGGTCATCTGACAAAGCCATTTTTTGCCACCCTCATGGGTTAATCTTGGAAGCAAACCTACTTTTTCCCTTTTTCATAATTTAACAGTATCATACCCCAGATTCCACCGGGAGAGCCCATTCCTGCCCATGACCCAAGCTCCACCCACAGTGCTACATTCACTGTGTTACATTGGTGCCTGCCCAGTGCTGTTGATTGAGATAATGTATTCTTGTAAGTACCACTGCATATTCTGGCTAAGTAACGAAGAAATGAAGACTAGCAAGATATTGTTGCCAGACTAAATTCATGGCGGAATTCAGAGTAGGAGCATGCCAAAACATGAAGAATAGTGGCATTTCCACATAGCAGTTCTCATTTCTCAAAGCTTTCTTAACTCCCCAATAAGCAACTTCATGAAATCTGGTGGTATCCTTAGTAAAACGACCATCAAGTGATGCCCCTTGCAAATCATTTTGGTTTTTTCACACTGGAAGGGATACGGTGACATAAACCAGCAGTCCCAACCACGGGCAACTTGAATACAGCAAGTCTTCCACCTTCCCACCTGCACTATTCCTCTACCTGCAGAGAGTGAGGCGATGAGGTCCCACAGGGGACTGCTCCACGCCGCCAGCCAGCGGCCACCCCCCCGTCCACCCTCCGAAGAGACTCGGGCAGCTTCGCTGACCTCCCAGCACCGCGGCGCCTTCGCTACAGGCCGAGTTCGGTCTTGCGCCTGGGACCACCTGCGCCCCAGCCGCGGCCGGCGCTTCCCCCAGCGCTCCCCGGCCTGACCCTCAGAGGAACAGGCGACCGAAAGCCCTGCTCGGGCCGCCCCCGGGAGGGGGCCCGCCCCGCCGAGCCCCGGGCTGAGCTCCCGCACCTGCCGCTCCTTCACACGCGGCCCCGTGGAAGGCGGGAGCGAGCACAGGCAGCGGGAGACCCCCCCTCGTCCCGCCGGTTACCGCCCTTCCCCGCGGGAAGGCCCTCTGCAGCCGCCGCGTGCTCCGCCCCGCCGGGCCCGCCGGTCGCCCCCCGCTGCCCACCTGCACAGGTCCCGGTAGGCGTCGCTCAGGGCCGCGGCGGCCCCGCCACCTCCCTCCGGCCCGAGGGGCAGCGACAGGAGGACGAGGAGGACGAGAAGGCGCGGGGCGAGCGCGGCGGCGCGGGGCCGGGACGGCGCCATGCGGGGGGCGGTGGGCGCCGTGGGTGCCATGGGCGCAGGCCGGGCCGGGCAGACACGGCTGCCCCGGGACGTCAGGCGGCGCCGGCGACCAGCGGCACGTCATGTGACCCCCGTCCGCCCATTCCCCGGTCATGTGACCGCCGTCATGTGCGGGCGCGGCGCTCACATGATGCGCCCCTTCCCCTGCCACGGAGTGGGTGGAGCCTCCCGCTGCCCCCCCGCTTCTCGGCCCTGCACGTGCTGGGCGCGCCCACTGACCGCGTGCCGCCGCCCCGTGAGGGCGCGCGCCCGGGGCGGGTGGAGGTTACGCGGTGTCAGCGCTGCAGCGCGGCCCGGCCAGTCAGTCAGTCAGTCCGTCGGTCTGGGCCTGGGCGGGTGCGTCAGGGCCGCCAGCGCCCACCGCGGGCCCAGCTGCCGCCAGGCCCTGCGGCGTGCCTGGTAGCCGTGACGGGGAGCTGGCAGCGCCTGATGCCACCCCTCTGCGTCCCCCCTGCGGTGCGTGCGCAAGGCGGACGTGCTGCCTGCCTCAGCTGCCGCACCGGCAGTGCCGGGGACGGGTCGTCCTTCCTGAGGAGCGCTGGCCGCGGGAGGGGCAGACGGCCTGCCGTGCTGTGTGCTGTCAGGAGGGAGACGGAGGCCTTGTGCGGTGCCGGCTGCTCGCTGGCTTTTGGGTGGGCTTAGGTGTGTGGAGGCTCTCCCTGTGAAATGCACTGTGAGTGGCACAAAGGCGGAGTCAGGGAGAAGCTGGTTGGGAAAAGTTAAATGGGGTTTTAAAGAAGTTACTGAAAATGTGCTGTGAAGTCTTGGGAGAGACCAGAAGACGAAACCCGTTAGGGATGGAGACTGCGGAGGTGGTGACAGCAACATGGTTGGTTGTATCACAGGAATTACTGCTGCAGCAGGGAAGCTGGCGTGGTGTGGAAATTACCCCGTTTCAAACGGTGGGCAGGAGGGGAGGCTTGTGCAAGGCAGCGGCCTCCTCAGAGGGAAGTGGAAGAGATACTGCCCTACCACCTTTGCCTCAACTACTGAGAAGAGCCAGCTGGCCCAGAGCTTGTACAATAGATTATTTCCAGGGTTTAGCAAATTTTAACTGGGGTGCTTAAGCTTCAAAAGAGGGACTTGGCATTTAATTTTTATGAAACTGCAGTTAAGAAGTGAAACACCTTTGAGAGTGGGAAGAGGCATAAAGGTGGGGAGACAAAGAAAAATAAAAATTACACTTATTAAGCAGACAGCTGTCTTATTTGTGTGGAGAAATTATGTTCACTAATTATGAATGCTTTCCAAAAGTCATTTGCACAAAGAAATGCAAAAGGCTTGCAATGGAAATAGTTTCTGTTTTTCTTGCCCCGTTCCCTGACATCCAAAGGAATAGGACAGCACTGAAGATCGGCCTCTATGGCAGTTTAACCTGATTCCAGGCTGCTGTCATCTACTCCTTTCTTCCTCCTTTCTCTCAGTTACATATTCCATTTCCCTCCTTTTAAGTAGCATTAGTTCTGCAGCAGGGCAGTCAGCTTCTTACAGGTGCTGATCTGGCTGAAAACTAATATACTATTTTGATTGTTCTAGATAAGTTTTCAACAGTATCAGTTGCCTGACTTACTTGACTCACTGCGTATCTGCACAAACACCGACACCGGCTCAAGAAGGGGGACAGGAAGGTGTAGCTGGCGCTGTTGGGGTAGGAGGCCCCAAGTAAGATCAGCTTCAGCTGCTGTGAAATTTTACCCAACCAGAAAAGTCAGAAGTTACAGCTCAAGTCAAGCCAATGTCTCCCCGCTGCCACGCGTGGCCTCAGCCCTCAGTCCCCTCTGCCTGTCTGCTTGCACACGATATGCTAGTACTTGTGTAAAGCCACTCAACTCAATTCAACTCATTAGTCCAACAGAAAAAAATCACCTGCTGAAAAAAAGGAATAGTTTTCTGCTGGCTCAGCAGGCTGTAGTAGTTCAGTGAAGTGAGGAATCCTGGTACAAGGGCAGAGGAGCAAGAGAAAGGTAAAGCAGGAGGGCTGCATTGGTTGGTCTGTTCAGCTGTGGTGGCAACTTAGCTTTTGGAGTTATCACAGCCTAACCTAACAGCAGTGTCCTCAGCTGATGAAGAGAGGAAGACTTTCAATCTTTATGCTGGAAAGAGAGTTGTGACATGAAACAATAACCAATCTATCTTTGCACAGAACCTAAGAAAAAAAAAATAATGAAAAGGACTAGGTAAATGCTGTTACCCTTGGCAGTTTTCTATTGCTATATGATGGATTATTGCCAACTCTTGCTCTTTTGTTTTAGCTTTCAGTGGATTCCTTAAAGCTCCAAATCTGATTACCCAAGAATCCCAGTTGTCTGCTTTTAAGACTCTAACCTGTATAGTTTAAAGACAAGCTTGATGGCATGAACTCAAAGGCTCAGAAGAAGACAAAAGCAGTAGACTAAAGGAATACCAAGTTTCTTATTTCTATGGTTATGTTTCTTAAACTTTGCTGCTCTGCTGGCAGTACCGGTGTCACTCTAGATGGAGCAGTGCAAATGCATAAGACTTACTGGTAAATTCTGTCTCTGCTTACCAAGTTGAATTGAAAACGTATTGACCAGGAAATTCACTGCAGACAGCAGTGCAGGCAGACATACTGTAGCTTCTGATCTTATTAGCTACCTGAGTTTCTGCAAATAGAGCTTTATTCCTGAAATGATCTTTGTGTACATTTAAGCATGTAAATTACTCCACTGAAGACAATGTGACTGCTCACCTTGCTAATGTTAAGAATGCGTATAAAGATCTGCAGTGTCAGGGTCTGGCAGTGTATAAACAGTTAATTTCAGTTATCTGATAAGAGCTAATTCAAAGTTGTTTATTGACAAAAGAATGAAGACGTTTATATGAGTTACATTCTTCATTCTGCATACTGCTTTGTATGCATAGGCCCCTATATTTGCACAAGGCTCAGAGACTTCAGAGCAGTTTCTTTGCATACAGAGAAAAGTATGTGAACAGCTACCTAACAAGAAGGAAAGAAACTGAAACATTAGAAAAAAAATCCCAGTTAGAAAGGAAAAAAACAGAAATTCTACTTTCATCTACAGTACTGATACATATGCATCAACCTAACAATGAATCAAAGTTGCAACACAGCAAGGATAGCTATGGAGCTGCATAAATACTGAAATATACATTGTAAATACAAATACCTTTAAAATAAAATTATGAAGTGAAAGTTTGCAGATTCCAATCCTGTGACTGTTTCCATTTCCTACATATTTTTCTTTTATGATCTGGGACATCCAGTGGTTCTCTCAAGATCCATGGAATTTCTCCCATGTTTAAAGCTAAGTACATGCATAAAATTGTCAGGAGCTATGTGTCAGTCATTTTTCTATCCTAAACTATGTTTTGCAAATAGGCAAGAATGCTTCATTCTGAATATCGCTTATTAATAATTTAAATATTTACCACCCTTGTTTAATGATATCGGCATGTCAGCTAACCGGATGCCATGGGACAGTGTTAACATATTCTGAAATGTAATCTCATAATCTTACCTTTTCCTTTTCCTCAGGAGAGGCTCAGCATGATGACTGTTAGTTACGTTGCAGTAAATCCTTGTATACCCAAAACTCATGCTGAAACTTCCAAGTTATGGATGGTTTTCGGTAGGCAGGGCATCATGAAAAGGTGATGAATACATTAGGTCCTCTAGAATTCTTCCTTGCAGCTTGCCAGGTGTCAAATGTCACATCGTTTCACGTTCTTCTGATTCACAGTCTTGCTTCATGTAGCCAGTATCAGCTGTGCAGTACAGGCTGGCTGAGAGGCAGCTCGTTTCTACTGTTATTGTCTCAGTTCCCTTTAATGCTCATATCTGATCTCTGTCTTTTCAATAAATAGGAACAAAAACTTTTTCAGAATCCAGAGCTGGTTTTACATTTGATTATGGGAAATTCATTCTCCAGTGAGGTTTGGACAGTTTATTTCTAGCTATCTGTAAGCTATACTATAATAAAATAATTATTTTTATACTTTGTGAAAACTTCATAAGGCTCTTTCATGGAGCCATGCTGTTCTTCAGAAAGCACAGAGGCACCGCTTAATGGGTTGTTCTCTCCTTTCCCTTATTCTTACTTGCTACACCTAAACTTTAGTCTTCCTAATCTTACACCCATTGCCATTTTTTCTGAATGCCCCTTGTTCTTTTTGCTGCTTGTTCAGTCTTTCATCATTTCTTTCTACTCCTTTTCCTTCCTGTTCTGTTCCACTTCTGCTCTTCCCTGTTTCCTTCTCTCTAGCGGTTTTCAAAGGCAAGCACTTGATAAGAGTTACCTCCTGATTTGTTATGATGAGTTATCCTGCTTTATAACAATTTAAAATAAGACTGTTGAGGAAAACAGTGCCTGATGACCTTGCTTCGCAGACTTAGGTTTAGGCTTCCCAATGCTGCTAGAGAGATAATTAATGACATTTCCTAATCTAGCTGATATTGTTCAATGAAACTGTAAAAGAATACCAACTTTGTCTAAACACGTTGACTTTATTTGAAATCTTTGTCTTGCTGGGAAGTCCTTACATGCTGTACTCGGTGTACGCACCGAGAAGGACCCTGCTGTGTATTGTGGTTTAGAAGATTAGAAGACTGCCCTACTCAAGGCCGTTCTTGAGTCATTGCCTGAGCAAGTCTATGGGAGCTTTTCTGTATTCTTCCATCTCTTTTCACATCTTTGGTCTACCTTTCCAGGAATATGACTCTTGGCAATTTATGTTTCGGTCAGAACTCAGTATTTATAATAATGAAGGATCTGATTCACCGGCTGGGGCCTAGGTTACTTGGTGGACTTGCACCAAGTAGAGCAAGAACTGTAAAATACAAACCACTTCACCAGAGTAAACCAATGGTACTTTCATTGGTAGTCAATGAAATTTCACTAGCACAAGTTTTTTTTTTATGTCAGAGGAATATGATTTGATTTCTCTGCTAATCCTGTTTCATTTGAAGCACCTACTAGAAATTATCATAAACAGTTTAACCTCAAAGCACCTTACCAAGGCAGTAAATGTAGAGTTAAAGACGCCTCAGTGTTTTAAACCTTCTTTACCCAATCCCGGGTGCTTTTACTTCAGTGTCGCTCTTCACACTTTGGTCTATTCTTCTCCCAGGAGCTTTTGTCTCTGTGGTATCTTGTTGACAGCCATCTTTGAGCTAGCCACCATCCTTTGGTTCTGTGACCTATGCTGATACCAGACGCGCATGCAACGCAAACCCGCTCTTGCTGACATCGCTGTGTTCCCAGAGAGCATTCTGTCAGACGAGCAGGTGTAAGTGTGGTGGTGGCAAACACAGCCCCCACTTGCAAGGCAGGCTTTGGAAATTAAGATGGCCCCAAATGTATTCGTTATTTCAGAATTCTCTGACAGTTCCCTCTATTCCCCTCCTGACTTATATTTGTCAGCAATCTCCCAGACAATGTTACCTGATGTCATTAACCACATACTCCAAAAATATCACCATCTCTTTCCAAATATGATAATCTTTCATGTTTTACTCTCCAGTAACTTGATTTTTCCAATCACTTTTTGACTTCTGGAGAGGAAGTGTTTCTCTTTCCTGCATCTGGGACCTCATCTGTGACACAATCATCTCAATGTAAGTTGGAGCTCAGCACAGAAGGATGTGATAATGGGAAAAGATAACCTCCTGCTCCCTCACCTACAGTAGCTGAAAACATTTGTGGTTCCTCTGCTGTGAGAAGCACAATCTAGTACAAGATATGTAAAGGCCACTTGCCATGGCAAAAACCTGCAGGTATCCCTTGGGGAGCTGAAGTGAGTAAACGAAACTTCTTATATCTGGAAGATTTACTGCTCCATCATGTTGTATTTTTATGCTGAGACAATAAGCAACTTTTCTTTTTCTAATCCAGGAGTTAATTCACCTAATTCATTAGTATTATGTATGGCAATAAGTTGTCAGCTGTTCCATCTTGATTGTCACAAGGCAGCTGATAAATTTCTGTTTTCCTTCATTTTTTTCCTGGCTCTGTGTAGTGTGACTTCTTTCCCTTGTAACTGAAGGACACTAAAATGAAAATGCCATCTTCAGCATCACACGTAAAAATTAACAAACTTCATACACAGCAGGGAAATGAACAAATCGGTTTTGTTTAAAGCATCAAGGCTCAACCTACATTTTCTTTCTTCGTATTCCTCTCAGGGGAAAGAAGCTATGCAAGATATTTCTTGATAATGCACTATTTGTGGAGGACTAAAATATGTGGTTTAATTTATTCAGTTGATCACCCTGTCTTGCTAGAATATATTTATATATTCTGTCCATGTATACATATTTGTTTTCATAGCCACATTCATAAATATGTTTAGGTCTATATTAAATGTCTTCTAGATATGCATTTTATTTCCATTACATTTGTCTGTAAAACATTTTAAGATATCTGAAGTAGAAGAATAAGAAATAAGGTTACATATAAACTCATTTAGAGGAAAAGTAACCATCTGTTTCTTTAATAATAGAGACCGCATTTCCCTGTATGTTTTATATTCACAAGTTGCTGAAGAAGATAGCGTAGAGAAAAATAAATATAAACAGCAGTGTATATATGAAGGCCCAGTTAGGCTGTTACAGAATTAATGCCAAATAACAATATTGTATAAATGGTTCAATTAAAGATTATAATAATAGATTGCATATGTAGATCACAAGACAAGAAGGAGATCTCCAAACTGCACTGTTTTGAACCTGTAATATCTCCACCTGAGTCAGTGGAAGTAATCCAGATTTGCCTTACCTTTTTTCAGTCAGATCCTGAGTTAAATGAACAGAACACATGTAAATGTGATAGTGAATGTGCTAAAAAATATGCATCAGACTGACATGGAATTACAACTGTCTTGAAGAGTTTTCTGGCATTTTCTCATGTACTGACATGAAATTTAAAGATATGATAAATGTTATCATCGGGAAAGAATTCTTACAGTTCACCCTTACTGAAGTGAATAAAAAATATGGTGGAAAATTTACTAGTGATAAATATTGGTATTTCCAGACAGTTATTTCCTTAGTAGCTGTAATAAAGTAATATTAGGAAATACCGTGTATGTTCTCTCCTAAAATAGGATGGAAGGTTTGTGCCACACAAGAGAGAAAATAGTTTTCTCTGTGTATTATTTGCCTTAACTTTCACCTTCACAGTGTTCTAATGTGCACTCGAGCCTCAGAGCATGCGCTCTGAAACAGGTGTTGGAGGAGCTGCTGCTTTCTGACATGCTAGCACTAATTCGTGTTTGAAGCCTTCAGTAAAACTACTTGGAGGGATTTTCTGCATCTTTTCTTCTTGCTGCTCCACACAAAGCAATAATGAGGAGACTGACACTGTGTGTGAAGATGGGCGGTGGTACTGAAAGCTTGTTCAATCCTTTTGGCAGCGTTTTGTTATCCTAATGCTACAGGAGGTACATGATCTCATGAACATGGCCAAGAGAAGAAGGTAATGGCTGCAGTGGCTCTGAGTAGACAAAGTAGGAGGCACCCGATCTCTGCAGAATTTTGACAAGTCTTATGCTAAGGATCAAACTGGGGGGAAGTATGAGTGGAGTACACAGTAGAAAAAAGGTTGGATAGAAAGATGAGAGATGTATGGCGTATATTTCACTGTGACTGCCAAGGACTTAAAATAGCTGTCCTGTAGGCTTAAAGTCTTCTGCCTATAGGGGTTAAACAAAGGAGAACCCACAGGATGGCATACGCAGTGGCTGACTGATGCTTTGGGAGGTGACATCAAATCCGGATGGGGAAAAGTGCCGATAAAAGTTTCTCAATGCTGAAGGCTGCTAAGAAACAGAGGCCAGTGTTCTGCTCAGAAAGGTATATGCTAACAGATAAATGAACCAAAAGAGAGCTGATAATAAAGAATATAATTAGTGAATAGAGTTATATTTACAGAGGACCTCAGCCATGCCAAGGTTAGCAGTAGAGACATCGTTCATTGCTCTGACACTGGACTGACTGGCCCAGCCTGTCCCCTGGCTAGGGGCACGTCCCTTCCAGGCCAAGCACAGGGAAAAAATTATCCAAATTAGCCAAAACAAAAATTGCTTGTTGCATATATTTGTTTTCACCAAAATAATGACACTTTGCTGTAGTATGTAATTGAGTATCTTCAGTGAGCTTAGAGTATGTGTTCATCTGAAAATCTTCACTTGTAACAAAGAGAACTGTTTTCCTATGAATAATACAAAAAAGTTATATCCGAAAGACATATGTCACTCTTTGAGTCAAAAAATAAATCCAGATAGACCACAGACAACATAGAACATAAGACACCCTCCTCCAATGCATTTAAGCAAATCATTTTTTCTTCTGAAATAGAACAGTGACACCAGGGTGTTCACTCCATCTTCTGCACATAGTTGTTAAAAGTTTTACATCTCTTTGTAGACTCTTTAGACATAAAAATACTTGCTTCTATAAATATTTTAATTTATTCTTCACCTCAACAGTCTGTTACCTTTTAGCATAAAAATTAATATTTGTTTGCTGTAATGTCCAATTGTCAAGGCCCATATTTGTCATAAAGTAAATTCTTAATGGGATAAATAAATACTTAATTTAAAGTTACTCCTATTCCAGAGTCACTAAAAAAAAAACAAATTAAACAAATTAGTTGCTTAGTGTCACTTCTTGCTTAGTGGTGTTAGAATGATAGAACCCAAGTAAGAATTTAGTTCTCCTGCCCTTGAGGACAATCCTTCAGGGTGACCATGAAATACTAAGGTACAAACTATAGCGGAAAGATAAGTAGACAGTGATAATGGTGGAATAATTACAGCAAATTGCAGAAAGTTTAGGATAAAAATCACTATAACAACTAAACATGTTAGTCTAGATTTCAAACCTACGGACTAAAATTCCAGTTGGATTAAGAAAAATGTATTTTTTCTGTTTTCTGTATCACTGACTGCCCAGCCAAGGCGCTGAGGGAGATCAAAGATGCTGTGAAGGCAGAGCACAGGGCAGTAATGTGAGGCGGGAGCTACTCCCTGGTAGAGTGACTGTCATGTCAGAGCGTGGGGCCAAGGCGACTGTTTCAGGTAGTCAACGACTCTCCATGGAGCAGCTGGCACAGGGGCCGATGAGAAGAGAAGTATCCCCTGACTTGACTAAGTAGCACACAGGACCTGGTTCAAAATGCCACTGTCAAAACATTGCTGCGGAGTAGCTACTATAATACATCCAGATCCTTGCAGGAGTAACAAAATTGTGGACAATTGCACTCAATGTCAAGAAGGGGGCTCCTTAAAAGTGAGATTTTTTTTAAAAAGGAAACTGAGGGGGAAATAGCTGTTGGGAGGTACAACAGAGATCTGTTAAATCATGACACAGACAAATCGTGGCACAGAAAGGCAGGTCGGAGCAGATTGTTCATGTTTTTTTCCAATACAAAAATTAGGGCATTAGAAGATCTAGGAAGTGGCAGCTCAAAACAACCTAAAGAAGGATATTTTTCAGGAAGCATTTAATTAAGCTGTGAAACATAGTGTTGAAGACACAGAAAACTTGTCTGGCCTCCAGTGGAGGTCAGATGTATTTGTTGAAGAGAAATCCGTTGAAAGTTACCAAATACAAAGATTTCCAGACCATGAAGTCTCTGAGCTGAAAACTGTTGAAGGCTTGGAGAGGACGAGAAGGAAGTGTGATATGTGTTTGCTCTGTTTCTTCTCCTCTGTAGGCATCTACTTGTGAGCACTGCTGGAGATAGGATTTGGGGCCAGATGGACACTGCCACGTTTGCTCCCTCTCCTTTCCTACCCTCCATATTTCTGAAACAACTAAACAACTGAAGCAAGAATTCTAGAAATATTTACTATACCAGCAGCAGGTCCAGTCTGTGCATTTAATGAGGCAAGAGTCCAGTTTGGAAAAAAAATAGGTTGTAATCATATAATTAAAAATTGAATTGTTATATGCAAGGCAGAAGTCTTAGAATCACACAGGCTACCTCATCTCAGTACCTCTTCTCTGAATTCAGAGTTTTGCACCTACAGTACTTTTCTTTGAATGTGGATCTTGGTGCTTCATCTTTTAGGCTTGTAGGAGTCAACTGGAAAAGCAAAATAATTCCATGTGGACATCAGATAAACGCCCAGGCAACCAAACAGAAACCAAACTGTCCTTCCTGTTGCAGAGGTAGCTAGGAGCTCCGAGCAGGGGATTTTGATAAATGATTTCTATGTGGAGTTAGGAGGAGAAGCAGCAAAGCACACACATGGCAGGCAGCATGTTATGGCAGCTACACACAAGCTCACACTGATTTTCTCCTTTCCCTTGCTCTAGGTACCATCAGAGAATACCCTCTCCTGACTGGTACCATCACGGCAATATCAGCAGGCCATGAATGCCACTGCTTGAACTGAAGGAGTAACTGAAAGCCACAGGCAGCAGCTGTCCTTTCTGCTGGAAAGCGGGCAGTGCTGGGGAAGGAGCGGTGGGCACGCAGCTAGGTTTTACCCTGATACCCACTGGGGCTGCCAAAGGGGTGCACACCCCACCAGGACTGGAGTACACAGCCCAGATCTAGCATAACAGGCTAAGGGCTGTGCGTATTTGCAGGTCAGGAAAGCAGTGCAGGGAAAGAATGGCAGGATGTAGAGGGTGATAGTCAGCTAAGGATTCAAATGGTCTCTCTGGGCTCCGTCTCATCAGGCATCCATGTGATGGGGAACTCAAGGAGTCATATGTGATCCCTTATACTGAACCTCTCTGCTCACAAAACCCTGTGTGTGGCTCACCCTCCCCCTGAGACTGGCAGAGTGGGAAGACTTGGGAAGGAGTCTCTCCCAGGTGCATACAGAGCCAAGCATCACAGGCTCCGGAGGATGAAATTACCTAGAACCTTGCTGGAGATCTGTCTAAGATTTTCTGGATGAGCCTGAAATTGAACTGTCCCTCCTATCCTCCCCTCAGAAAGTGGCCTGAGGCATTATACCAGGAAATGCTGTGCACTTGTAGATTGTTCTCATGCTAGGAAAGGGAGTAAGGGGAGGTTTTGTTCTACATCAGCAACCAGTACAACTGGGAAGTATTTCAGCTTCCCATAGAGGATTTCCCAGGCGAAGCTCCAGGCTAGAAGTAAACTGGGCAGTGTGTTCTTCCTCACCCCTCTGCCCTTGCTGTCACAAGGATCATTCACAAAGTCTGTGAGTTATAGAGGAAATCTGCTGCGTAAACTCATCGCATCATTTTCGACCTGAACCCTTACAGCAACCTGCCCCATGTCATCCTCTCCACCCCGGGGGTAGCTACGGCAGCAAGAAAACTCTGTGCCGTGCCAAGGGAGGTGACTTCCCTCCCTGCATTTCTGACCTCACTTTTGTATCCCACAACACTCATTAGTATCAAGTAGAACAGAAGTGTGGTAAAGAGAGTTTTAATAACGTAAATGCCATACTGGACATTTCTTCCCTGAATAATTCCTTGTCTTGACTGCACAGCAAGATTGAGTCCTTATTGCCCTGGACATTGCAAGAGATAACCAAGAGATAGCTGCTGTTCTGAAATGTCTATAGTGTAAATGTGAAGGCACAACACTGGAAACAAAAATTATCTAATCCTCATTTTAGAGGCAGGAAAGGGTGGGACAGAAAAATTAGATGCCAAGACTGCATTAAGACAAAACCCACACTCTAAACTCCATGGCTAGTACTTTACCCACAAGACAATCTTTCATGTTCTGCACCACTGCAAAGTGCTTATTAACACCACCTGATCTGCACAGGGTTATTTCACCCTCTCCCAAAGATGCAAATATTTTTTAAAAATGTAAGCTGGTGGAGGAATCACATTCTTGTTGTGCAACAAATGAAGTGTCACATTTTCCCGGGTTATTTTTTAAATCATGGAATAATGTGCTTATCAGTTCCCCTTGTACTGCAGCCTGTCTGCACAGAGAAGAGTCATCAGGCGCTGCGATAAAGAACATCCCTAAGATATTTTTATCTGGGAAACATTAATCATTTTTCATCTGCTAGTTGTTCATTCTTATTCATCCTTCTGGATGTTCATCTCATGCTCAATGTTAATTTTGTCTGCTCTGTGAGCTGATCTATGGGCAGTTGTCCAAATTCTGAAACATTTGAGGGCATGGCCAGACACAGGTGAAAAGGGGTAAGAAGCTAAAAGTCCTAGAGCACCTGTTCCGCTCACAAGCAACCAAATTGTCTTGCTGCATATTATTGCTTCTTCAGATCTACTGCCCTGGCTGCAAGCATAGTGATCCTTAACCCAAACCTGTCATAATAGTCTGGCTATGTTTAAACACTGTAAATAATACGCCTTGTCTCAGCCGAATCACTTTGAGAGCACTGGGTTACATGCGTGGTTACAGTGGAAGCATGTTTTGAACATGCTTCCTGCAACTTTGCCCCTCTTTCTGGTTCTCCATGTCATTATTGTAAAGGGTCTTGGGGTAAGGGTACGAAATGGCTTTAGAGAAGAGTCTAGGTTTTTTCTGGGCTAGATCTACCCTAGTATTCAAGTTTATGGCATTTATCAGTGTTGACAAATTCCCCGACAGTCCCCCGGCATGTGCATGCACACACATGCCACATGTATGTGGACATCACACACACTCATTCCCCCTGACCCTCCCAGGGTGTCCACAGCCCTGCTTGCCATATCCTGCACTCACCATCAGCAATGGGAAGCTGCTCTGCTGATTTTTCATTCCAGCAGTACAGTAGATCACTGCCCAAAGAGAGAAGCAGACTGCAGTCATCTACTACCTGAATCAATAGAGGTGACTGGCCTGGGACTAGAGTTTCAAAGAGAAAAAATGGGACAAATAGAGGGGCTGTCATAGATAAAGGTTTTGATGCAGTCAGGGAATTGGGAAGATACAAGGATAACCTCTTCCTTTTCCTGAGTCTTTTCTGCAGTGACACGCTGCAACACTTTAACGTAAGGAGAAAAGGGCACACGCGTATAAGGAATATCTGTCCTTCTGAGATCTCTTCTCTATGTGAATTCTCATCCAATCCTCAGTCTTAACCTACCATCTTCCTTATTCCAGGACTGGCAATCTTCCAACAAAGGAGGGGTAGGTTGTATTTTTCTTTCCCCAGTTAGCTATTAAGTGTGCCAATGGAAACTTGGCGGGAAGCTGAAGATGCTGCTTCTCCCTGTGGCGGGAGGTCTCAGTTCCTGCTGAATCTGGACCTCCATGGGGGCTAGAAGCAATGCATCACCCAGATGCCTCTTTGAAAGTGCCACGATGCTCTGACTGCCCAGACCCCCCATATCCTGTGTCTGTCTGATAAACCTGACCTAGCCCCGTCCTGTCCTTGCTGTTGTCTTCCTCTCTGCTCTGCAGCTTGGCTATAGTTGCGCAAGTGGCCTGGGAATTAAACTCCACAAAATACCAGCCCTGGTACCCTGGCTTACAACAGAAGGCAGTCAGCTGGAACGACGTGGCTGGGGTGTAGCCCCAGTTGTGCACTGTGTGAGGCACCTTTCTTTTTTTCTGTTCATCCAAACCCCATTGTTATAAAACAGAGAGACCACACAGGAAATACATATTCTCCACAGAACAGCTAAAAGTACTGAATACGTGGCTGGAACAGCAAGTGTTGGGACAGACTTTCTCATAGACTCCTTGAGTAACTAAACCTACAGGAACACTGACATTTTGGGGATAAGCCAACCCCACCCTTCATAATTAGGGCAAAAGCCCTCTGTGAGTTGACAACATCCCTATGTTTCCAGCTACTCCTGTGTGTCAGGTACCGCATTATCCAAGGATCCAGAGGAATGTTGATGTCACTGGAAATTACGCAACTTACACTTTGAAAAGAGGCTCTGAAGTAGGCCCTTAACTGCAAAGGAACTTGACCATTTAGTGTATACTTAAATGTCTTGCTAGACCAAAGCTACACTGTGTGTTTGTGGGTATGTATGGGGACTTACTCTCATACGTGGATTTCTTACTCTGTTCCCCCCAGGGAGCAGCTGTTTTGCGCACTGAAACAAGCTGGAAACAGTTGAAACCAAATCCCAGTATGTAAAGTGAATCCTGCGTTTAGTGGGTTTGACTTTTAAAAATGCGAATACACACAGGCCCTGATGACTTCAATAGCATTTATGGGTGCTCAGTGCTTGTATAAATGTCACACTATTTATAACATATTTCTGTGTCCTTTTTTTATATTCTCTGTTGGCCTGTCTCTTTTCCACTGTGGTATCTTTGACTGACATAGTCACATCAGGATGTAGCATGTGTTTGAATAATTATGAAAATACAAATAAAAGTTATCTTTATTCTAGTCCATCTTTTTCCATTGCTCAACCACCAAAGATAACAGTACCATTTCGCCACTGCTTTTTACATTCTATGGAAGAAAAATACTTTTAGTTTTGCAGTGGTTTATTAAACCTTCCAAGTCCAATTATTTGCCCCTAGAGTTTCCCCCCTAAGCTTTAGAAAATTGTTTCAGCTATATCCAAACTCATGCCAACTTCCTGGCTTCTCGGCCGCAACCCATCAGCGAGTGCTCTACTAAGAACCACTTTGAGGCTCTCCTTGAACCTCTTCTTCTTGCTGCTTCCTACGAAGAAGTAAACAAGGGGGTTGATGCTACTGTTAACGGTGGAGAGAACAACGGTGACATGGTTCTGCTGGCTGAGCAAAGATGACCAGTGGTGGTAATTCAGAAGATACAACAGCCTCATAGGCATGGCAAAGATGAGGAAGACAATGACTGTGGCCACAATGATGATGTAGAGCTTTGACGAATGAGGTCTCAGGGAGTTACGATGAATCCTGATAACCAAGATCAGGCTGGACAGAATCATTAGAGGAATGAAGATCATGAAAGTCAGGATCCATGTGAAGATGAGCAGTGCTTGGCAATGGTTGCCATCGTCGAATTGTTCCTTCATTGAATCATCTTTGCATGTTAAGTATTCGGCTACTGTCATCAGAAAAGACAGAGTCCACAGAATTGCACACACAATTGCCGATTGGTGCTGTGACCGGTGGCATCGGTACCAGATGGGGTAAACAATAGACAGACACCTCTCAATACTGATGGCTGTCAGGAGATAGAGACCAGTATTATATCCAAGAAGGAAGACAATAGATAGTGTGGTGGTTATATAATAGTAAAAACCATAGGCGAATCCAAAACCAGCAATGTAGTCAATTGACAGAATAAATGTACAAAACAGTAAGGAGATGTCAGCAATGGACAGGTGTGTGATGTACGCAGTGAATGGATTTCTTTTGATCTGGAAGCAGAGGCACCAGAGGACAATTCCATTTTCACAAAAACCCAGGAAGGAGATGATCATAATTACCCAAAGTGGGGTCAATATCTCCCAGACCCTTTCCTGTGTAGAAATGTTTCTGTGCATTGAGATGTTCTCTGTGCCTTCGCTGGGATGAAACGTTATGTTTGACTCATCCATGGGGAAAGCTCAAGTTTGGATAGCACAGCTCTTCCTTCTGTAAATACGTATAAAAATATACTGTGAGCATTGTGTGCTCCTCCCCTCCCCTTCTTCTTTCTGTTTTGTGGACCCTCATTTTCTGGTCATATCTGAAAGCCTTAGCAAAAGGAAAACCAGCTTTGATATATTGATGCTAGCTGGAACCCAGATGGAACTACTTTTGGCAATGTTAAAGATTGCTAAGCCCGTCATGCTAGCAGAAATCCTGAGCTTTCTTCTCTATGGGGTTCAGCATATGAGTGCTAAACCACAGCTAAAGAGATACCCTCAGAGAGCTCTTGGACAAAAAATGTCTCCATCACATTGCAAAGTTTCATGATACAGTGGTCACAGATAGCACTGGTCGTTCTTCTTAGAGTCCTAGATTGTTCCCAGACAGGTCTATTCAGCTCCCATTGAAGCTAATGACATTAATTTTAAGTTATACATACGTATTTCAAGTGAATTTGGCTCATATGTTTTTTGTTCTTAGAAAATTTGATACCAACATCTCCTTTCCAGGAAGGGCTTTAATTAAGTAAGTAAAAATAATATGTAGTTACTCAGCATTGTATTCCCTCCAAGTACAGAGGTGGAGGGAAAGCAAAATGCCACTGTTTTGAGCTAGTCATTTTTGACCAGCTTTAAGTGTCATTTACCGTAGCATAAGATAATTTAACCATGTTTACACACTCTGAAAACTTAGCACAACTGCAATATCCTGCAAACATTACAAACCCAACCCATCAGAAGGAGAAGTTGTTGTTCAGGTTCCCTGTCATTGTTATAATGGTTATAACTGTTGTTTTGCTGAGTGATGGAACAAGTTCTCCTGTTGTATGTCTTCTTTTTTCTCATAACAGAGAATTAGCAGCATTTACTTCAGCTGATTGTCATATGAGTATTGCATCCCCTCTTCCCTGTTAACTCCCCGGCTGCCTCTGTGATGATACAGAGTCACATTCAGGACTCTTGCTGATTTACTGATGTTAACGGGGACTAACTGTTGACAATAAGCTTGCCCAGCTGACTTGGTTCATCCATATAAGCAGCCTTGGTCATTAACTCGCCATAATGGGAATTTACCTGTATCCTCAAGCAGTTAAGGACATCAAATGCAAAGTGAAGAAGTTTTACTGGGGCTAACTTTTGCAACAATTACTTAAACAGAGCCATTCACCCCAGTCATAAATTTTCTGTCATGAGCCCCAGATTTCCTGGGTTCAAAACAGCTTCTTAAGACACGATATCACAGTCTAAAAAAGAGCATTTGGTAAACAACCTGAGAAGCCTCAGGGCTTCCTGGCATTTAGACCTGCTCAAAAATGTTACTGATGATCCCACCTGGATGTTGACCGTGCCACCGTCTGAGACTCGGTTGGAGGGAACAAACAGCATAGCTGGAAATGTGGTAGAGAAATGGGTGTGAATGTAACACGTAAATGCAGTGACAGGAATGAGTGGCAAGCCTCCCAAAAGCAGTGGTCTGCAAAAACTGCAGAGGGAAGGTGCTCAAACACTGTGCTGCTGGAAGTGTAGTAAAGCTTCACAGGAGAAATGGAGAGCAGAAGCTATCTATCTACTTCAAATGTTAAAACAAATAGGAAAGGAAAAAAAGAACAGTATGAAAAGACTCAAGAAAGTTTTCATTCATATCTCTGTATAAATGGGCTATTTCTGTCTGGAAAGTAAAACACAGAGGAAAAAGTTCTGGACTTACTAAGGTCATTCCCACGTGAGAGCACTCAGAGATGAGAATGGAAAGAGTCCTCTCCTTCCAGATACATCCATGGTCTGTTCAGATTTCCCTGAAGCTGTTGAAGAACTTCCTTGAAGAAGCTGAAGGTTACCTTCTCCAACCATTTGCCTTTGGTAGGGAGGGGGAGAAAATAGTGACTCTGACCATGACTCCCTCAAAAAGAAGTGTGCAGTTCTCCCATTGCTCCAAATGTCTGAGGCATGCCAAGCAAAGGGCCCCAGGCTCACCATCTGAGGCTGTGCTTCAAATGGCATCACTCAGTAACTGGCAAGTCATCTAGCTGAAAGCCTGGGAGATAACTCTTGTGGGAACTGAATGGCAGTATATGGAAAGTTGTCCTGAGCTGCTACAATACCAAGAGACACAGTTTAAACAAACAAACACAAAGTGAGTAGGAAATCTATTTGGGGATGGTAAGATCTGAAGAAGGAAAAATCTCAAATTTAGAACTGTGCCACCAAATGCCATCTAAAATAATACAAGCTGATTTGTAAATTTGTCCTATATTTTTTAATATGAGAAAACAAGAAAGCAAGAAAGACAGAGAGGGAGAATGAAAAAGAAGAAAGAAAGAAAGAAAGAGAAAAGATAGAAGTTGAGAAAAAAGAAAGAGAAGGAAACAGAGAAAGAAAAGAAAGAAAGAGAGAAGGAAGTAAGGGAGGAAGGAAGGAAAACTAATTCACAGAGTGAAGACAACAGGCAGAAAGAAAGAAACCACAGAGCGAAGAAAATAGCCACATCATTGTGTTAGTCTCATACATCCATTCTTCTTGCTAAAAACTGTATCTTGAGAGTATTCTACCAAAAAGCCATGCAACATGAAAATCTGTTCTTGAGATTTAAACAGTCTCCCCTGAAAAGTTCAAACAGGCCTAGGAGCAGATAAACTCTTTGAAAAGTCCCCTGAGGATGTCCCCTGCTTTTGCCCCAAGTATTAGGTTGTTTTTATATTCAGATATTAGCAGAACAAACATTCTTAGCCAAAAAAGGAGAGAGTTTGCTTGGTCTTCTCCTTTAGATGTTTCACTAAAACTACCAAATCCCCAAATGGGAGAAACTGCTAACCAATGTGAGAAATAAATGACCCCAAAGGGAGGGTCAGAATAAAGTTAGGAAAGAAACAGAGTGAAATAAAAACAGCTTCTAATTGCTGTTGTTGGCTTAAGCTTTAATCCACCTTACGTTCAACAGCTATGGGACCAAAACTTTGAAGCTACCTCTGAAAAAGAAAAAAAACCCTGTTTCTTTCCCATAAAATGAGATATGCATATGAGTAATGGGAGGGGTCATTGTAGGAACACGTTAATGTTTCAAGATTGACCAGGTACCTGGGTTCATAGCCCACTCAGTCTGCTGTGCAAACACAATCCAAAATCAGGGATGCCCTGGCCGCTGTGTCTCCACGGGGCGGGTGGTTTGTGACACCTCTCTCACACGCACACTGCACCTCCTTCATGACTGGTCCCTGGGACACCATCAGTCATCATCTGCATGGCCAGAGCAGCAGAGTGAAACCTGGTCTTGAGGGGAACAGATCACGAACACAGCTTATCCTTGGTGACTTCAGGAGTAACAGGAAGGTTGAATAGCACAGGGGGACCCCGTGCCTGCTGACCATTGGAGTGTTTACATCAGATGCTGCCAAGAGATGGAGTGGCTATTTCTGAATCAGTTTAACTATTCAGGTACCGAACAGGGGGACTACAATAACAAAGTATGGAACCCCACCAGATCTTGGGACTAGAAATTAGTATTGACAATAAAGACATGATGGACAGTATAGATACTCTGTTAATTTCAATCTAAACTGAATATACAGCAAGATGTGACATGAATGACAATTTATCCTAAAAAAATTCTCTCGTACACTAACCTGGTGGGACAGAGGAGCCTTGCAGTAGATATAAATTGAATGTACTGACACTTTCAAATATCCTGTATGTACGAAGCTAGCAGTGCTACCTTTTTATCATTTTGCTTTGAGCCTTTGAATAATTTCATGTTCTTATATCTCCAATTCCTGGAAACAGAAGGCAACCTGAAAAGAATTCATAATTCATTCATTAAACAAAACTCAACAACCTAGGATTTATAACCAAATTAAAGGGATTTATGTGGTTGATAGAGGTGCTGGTATATAAAAGAGCCTCTATGTACCCTAAGGGGTGAGCTTTGGCAGCACTTTCAGGCAGTGCAATTTTTCCTGATGGTCATTCAGTCACTACCACTTTCCAGCTGAAATTCATTCCATAATTATTCATCTCAAACAAAGGTTAGGAGTTGAGCTTAGGTTTCAGAGGAGTGTTGACTGAAGAGCTGGGCTCAAACAACTAACAGAGGGCTGAGGGGCACACTGGAAAACTGAGGGGTTGTAAGATGACCAAAGCCCAAACAGAGGGCTCTAGGGTGCCATGGAGAGCAAACAGAGGACTGTGGGGCACACTGGGGACAAATGCACGGGTCTTAAGTGTCTTAAGATCCATTAAGGCTCACAGATACTAGAAGAGCCAGGATGACTTATGGTTACTCCTCAACAGGTGGTATGAGAATATTGTTAAAGTAAGAGTTAGGCTTAGGGTAAACGTTAGGATTAAGGTTACCCTAACCCAAATCCCACAACAGAACTTGCTAGACATCTTTTATCCTACTGGTATCAGCCATCATCCTAGCGTATGTCCAGCTCCCTAAAAGGTGGTAATTGGTGGATTGTATTTTATAGGCACCAGGCGTGAAAGCTGGATTTATTGTTGGCTTCTGCAAAGCAAGGTGAAAGTCCATGTCACCAGCTAGCTTTGAGGCCAGGAGGAATCATCTGTTCGTAGTTAAAAGTAAGGTTACGGTAGGAGCTAAGATTCAAGAAAACAGAAGGTGAAGACTAAGAAGACTGAGCCCAGAATCAGGGTTAGGATGAAGACTCCTTGGTGGCTGCTCAGTTGTTACAAGGCCAGTTGTAAAATCCTGCCAGTGGCAATCATAGGATTGTGGTTTTATGAGAACAGTATGGAATAGCAGGCTCCAAAAGCAAGGATTACTGCTTAATCCTGAAATCTTACTGAGAGATTTTGACAACTCAAGTTGGTGGGGGTGAATTAATCATCTTTTTTTCTGGGTGGTTAAGACCCGCCTCATGTTGTTTATGAAAGTGGATTTAGGGCCTGTGGCAGAGGGCCTGAAAACTAGGTGTACTCTGAGAACCTGTGAAAAACTTTATCTGAGGTAAGAATACGGTGGCTAGTGAGAGATGGGCTGTTTATGGTTACTGTTGGGACTGTACAGGCCCCTGAAATACTTCGGTAAAGCTACTTTCAGATTACTTCTCTATTCTCTGTCAGAGGTGGTTTGGGATGATTCATGCGTTTTAGGTTCTGCTCTGAAGTGGCTGATGAGAAAAAGGTAGTTAATAGTGGGTAGACAGCTAGGGGTAGATGGGCCCAAATCCAGTCTCCAGGGATCTGGAAATCTCTGGAAGCAAGGTGAGGTGTCTGGCCCATTACTGCCTTGCCCAGACTGGTGGCAGGATAGAGGAACTGTTTACATGTAACCTCATGGACTGACCGTCATGTGAGCATGGGAGGATTTGGAGATGTTCCCGCTCCTGACTTGAGCTGCACCTTCTTTCCCCCCCCCGCACAGCTGCGGGTGGTATGCCAGGACTGGGCGATGCCACGAGGCAGGAGGAGCAGAGCTCCCGCTCCGCAGCGCCGGGGTGAGCCGTGTGCTGCCCGGGCAGGTTTCTGCCGGGGGGGGAGGACAGCTCCAGGCTGGGTCCACTTGTGCCGCCCCACAGCCAGAGGGGAAATCGGCCGGTTTGGGTGCAGAAGCTGTACAGAGGCATGCATATGGTACCGGGTGGCCGCCTCTACCCACCTGCGTGCAACACAGGTGATGTTCTGGATCTGAGCTCGTACCTCTGTGTCCTGTCACAGTGCTGGTGGGGAGGCAGTCAGAGGGCAATTGCAGAGAGTTTCCCAAATCAGAAAGGGGTGGGGAGTGGAGGGAGAGTACCAGTAAGTGAGGAGCTCTTAGTGATGCTGTGAGCTTGGGAGAAACTAATATAAAATAACAAGGTTTCCTATTGCCCATCTTTCTGTGGGTTTTTTGGGGGGGAAGGAAAAAATACAAAATTTTAAAAGGTATAAAAAATGAATGGAGGAGGTATTCCTGGGCAAGGAAAAGAATACATATCTTTACTAAAACCCACAAGTGTTCACCTCTCAAAGAATCTCCATAACATATTTCTGTATCTATTGGTTTAGAAGAAGTGTCCTTTGCAAGTGGAAATGTGTTCCCGCTCTCTGCCTGCCTCCCACCAAGTCACGGAGAGGGGGAACCTGAACCTTAATGAAGTCCAGAGCATCTGTCTTCTTCCTTCGCAAAGCAGCCTCACATCTTTCTGTACTCTGATCCACTCTTGGTTGCACTTCGCCTTTCTGGGTCTTTGTTTACTAGCAGTCAGTCCCCTGCAAAGCCTCACCAATATTTTGTTCCCCATCTCCCTCTTCATGAGAAATTGCCATGAGTCCTTCACA
The DNA here is from genome assembly GCF_030936135.1 of Gavia stellata. NCBI lineage: Eukaryota > Metazoa > Chordata > Aves > Gaviiformes > Gaviidae > Gavia > Gavia stellata. The sequence continues at coordinate 37,934,389 of NC_082595.1, forward strand.
AAACCTTGCTTATTGAGACAGCTTCTGTCTTCAGCCACACTGAATGTGAGGAGGTCTCCTCTATCCTTGTGTTTCAGAGGCTCTTCAGCTGTCTGTAGACCTACCCTTTAGTCCTAACATGCATAGCAGGTGCCAGCTTTTACCTTGGGGACAGTGGGGTGTGTCCCCAGTGGAAATCTACCCTTGCTAAAATCATTCTGAGTCTTATTTCCCTCTTGGGCCAGTCACCGATGGCACAAACGCTAGCACCAAACCCAGCATCGTCACACATCAGAAGAGAAAATACAGTGCACCTGCCTGCTGGCAGCCCCACCAGCTACCAAGCATTAGGGCCACTACTGCTATGTAGTGTAAGACAATACAAGAAACCATTGGGGAGAGAATAGAATAAGAATGGAATAACTTGGCATATATGATTAACTAGTATAGGCAGTTTAGACCATTTTAGCTTTGGCTGTGCAAAGCAGAAGTTACAGGATTGGAAAAGATGAGAGACACTTGACAGAGATGAGTCAGAGCTTTCCATGATAAAAGGTTGGAAGAAAAAGTTTGAATGCCAAGTAGCCAGTAAACTTAGCTTTCACTTTGTTTAGGTCGAGATAAGATGGTTTGGCTATACCCAGTTACCTCATATAGACTAAGACATTTTGCATTACTGGTAAAGATAATGAAAGAAGGGTCTGGTACCATGGTGCTCTACCCTTCAACCTGTGTTGTTTCTGGAGGTTCCAATCGACACATGTCCAAATCCTTCTTGAAACAGAGTTGCTGGTCAGACTAAGTTATGTGAAGTGCCTGCCCTAGTTAAGCAAGAATGCCCTGAAATAATCTTTACTCCTGGTTGTACTAATGTGCCTGCCTTCTTTCTTTTACCCCTCTTTTTATTTTTATTCTGTATCACATAGTCATCATTTACTTGCATTTCCAACCTATCACAGAAGTTAGCCATTATTCTTTATTTGCTCTCTGCACTGCAGGAATAGGTGGTTAAGTAAATCCCTTGATGCTTGCTACTGTGAAACCTTAGTCTCTTTGGTTGGGTTCACTGAACACTCAACGATTTTTCAGCTGAAGTCTGGTGGTCCACCTATCTCCCTGCACTCTGCTCCTACACACAAGAGAAATAGCTACAGTGCCGAGCATCCCTTGTATTGGAAAATTATTTAAAAGGATGATAACTGCTGTATGGAGGCACCAGTACCTCAAAAAATCAAGGTAGATGACATAGGACTTGTTGACAGCCTTTTCTGAACACTCTTTGGACTCAGCCAGGATAGGTCTGTGACTCCTGAGGGCAACACCTTTACAAATCATCTAATGACACGCTTGCAAATGTAACTGCTGTGTATGGATGTAATTAGATAATAAGCAGTAAACAACACGAGCTTTGTAGTGACATGACTGAAGGAGCTGTGTATTGTTATGTGATGCTGGGATTTAATAAAGGAATTTCCATCGGAATTGTGAAAGTGGTCTAAAAGTCCATGGATTAATTCAGTATTTTAAAATCAAAATTTCATTGTGGATATCACATTGTGGTTCTGCGAGGAAACTGCAGTCCAGTTTTTTCATGTCTCATTTCTTTATTGGGTTGAACCTCTCACAGTGCACCATGGAACAGGACTTTGTAATACAGTCCTCTTTTCTCTTGCTGTCTGATTGGGAGCCTGACTGACAGAGATGAACCAGAGCACAGTGCATCAAAACATCATTTCAGATGGGGAATATTTTCTACTTTAGGATTTTTCCCAAATGTTGAATTTTTAAAATGGAGAATCTCAAGTAGCCAAACATTTTCCTTTGAGTAAAGTTTTTCTATTATTTTTAAACTGCTTCTACTACTAGTCTCTTTTCAAAGGCAAAATATAGACTCAGAGATAATTTGTATTTTCCAAGGTGATCCACCTTGAACGCATGTGCAAAACAAGCTCATGCAGTAGGTTTACTGCATAAAGCCAGAAGGTCACTGAATGAAAACACTGAACTGTCTGTCTTTTCTATCAAGCATATATACCTGGAGTGGATCTAGAATCCTAAAATATCAAAAAAAGCCATTATAATTTCTGCAAAAGGATATTTTTAAAGTGTAGCGAGAGTACAAAACAATGATTCTGATGGTAGAAATCATGAGGCCTGTATTTACTCTGTCTCAGACTTCCTCATCCTCATCAAAATTCCTCCTCTGCAAAATGGAAGTAACATGGGAGCACTGGGAGGATAACTTCAAATCTGTGAGATGCTTAGCTAGCATAGTAATAAAAATATTAAAAAACCAAGGAATTCGCCTACTACTTCAACCTCACTAACACAATAAGAACAGAGTTTGATTCTATTACAGCAAAAACAAGTGGTCTCGGCTTTTTTTATTTTTCCGCCTTTTCCAACTATCTCCTTTATACCTGTGACAGAAATGGGATGAGATGCTCAGCTGTGGTAAGTTGTCACAAAGCCATGGAAATCACTGTCAGTAAACCAGGTAACAGTTCAGCCCCTGCACATGAACAAAGGCTGCTCTTGAGGACTCCAGCCTCAGGATTTCTAGCCCCCACAGTGATGTGGTGGTACATCTTGCCAAAGCTTCAGCATGAACATCTATATTGGCTCTGTCATCAGTTTCCTTCCAGAAATAGTATTGACTTGTCCTCTTCTATTCATAGGTTGGTTTGGTAACAGCATTTGCTCTGCAGAGTTGAGATAACACAAAACAAGTTAGGTGGTGAACAACAACCAGCTGAATTGCAGCTGGAGATAAAGAAACTGAAATTCTGCATTTTTTAGGAATTCCGCTTCTTCCTGCATCAAAACGTCAGGTTCCTTCTTCCTCTGTGGTGGAGAGGTTAAGGACACCATTGCATTCCCCCCTCCCCTTAACAGGGATTTCCAGCAACTAAAGTGTGTTCAGACTCACTTGAAGTCTCAGTCTTTTGTTAACAAAAAATATTTTCCTCAGAATTTAGATGCTCCAGGGACTATTACTGCCTCTGTTTCCTGCTGAACACATTTCCTAGGACTATGTTTTTTCTTCCTTGTCATACTTTCCCTTTATCTTTTGATGTGAAGGACACACATTTTTTCTTGACCTATGAGCAACACACCAAGCTCTTGGCCATGCAATACATGCTGCTGGCCACAGCAGAGCCAGCCGCAGGAATAGCTTCAGGGCATGTCCCAGGTGGGCAGTCATGTCTGCTTGTGCACTCATGGTGGGGTGGAGTGGGGCTGAGCTGGCTGTGCAGAGGAGAGCCAGCGTAGCACAGAAATGTTGAGGTTACCACCAGCTTCCTAGCCAACACAGTCCCAGTAAAAGCACTTAACTGCACTTTAACTGCTCACGAGGCACTTAGGTTAAAAAGCTAGAAGGTTGGCAGCTCTGTATCATCTGTCCTGTTTCTCTGCCTCACTGTCCTTTATTTTTTGCTCCCAGTTCCTGGCCTAATCTTTTAGTACCTGTTGTAGTTTACATGCACCCACGTTCCCACTGATAGGAATATACACTCTCATTTAGAAGCAGAGTTTACACGCATGACTCAAGGCACACTTAATACCCATAACAGATTGAGTTTTCTCCACCTACGTTGTCATGCAGACTGTTCTGCTGTGCTGCAAAGAAATCAGACTTTGATCTGAGACATTCTCAGCAAAGCTGTTTCCTTAGTGCTCCTCCAAATATGGATTGATGGAAGATAACGAGGTGTCAGCCACAGAGCTAGACAGTGCCTCCTCGTTAGGCTGAATGTACCAATACTCCAGATGACTGTATAGTATATGATATGCATAATATTTATACACATATCTTGCCAAAATTAAACTTACCACTCTCCTGGGTGAAGAAAGGCTTAGTTTCTGGTGTTGTTTTTCTGGGGACAGGGATGGGGGAAGGAAGAATCAGTAATAGACTAGAATACAGTTTATGGTGTAGAAATCCTATTAGTTAGAAGACAAAAAGCAAGTAAAGAGATCAGTAAAACAACTAGATGGACTGTATCTCTTTCTTTCACTGGAAAGTTTTGGAGACATTGTGATGACTGAAGACCAAAACCAGAGCTGTCTTTTGACACCACGTAGAGATTGAGTGCCATCCTCCAGAGCTGCCAGGTGACTCCAGGGACAGAGTCCTGAAAGAGGCACCAGAGGGGTGATACGCTGCCCCCTCCTTTTCAAGTAAATGATATACTGGAATTAATAGGGGAGGAGCAGAACTGCAAAAGCGCAGAGCAAGGAAATGGTCTCAGAGCGGTCAGCCGCTGGCAGGTCACCACTGTTCTGGGCCAGCAGCGCCCGTTTGGCCCTGCAAACAAGGCTCAGATGTCCAGCACCAGCACAGAGCCGCCGTGGCATCCTTGCTGTGCGCTGCCTGCCCTGCCTGCTACCGCCGCGGCTTGCCTTGGCACTGGGGACCGTGCAGATGAATGAATTTCTGAAGCTGGTGCTAAAGGGTCTATCAGCAGTCATACCCCTCCACAGTGATGATGAGGGAGGTCATGGCACTCACCCTCTCCTGCCTCCATACGCTGGCGACGGTCTGTGTGTGATGGGGAGCTCCAGGAGAGCCGTGGAGACAGTGGCAGATTACCCTGAGAGCCACACGCAGCACCATGTCAGGATGACGAGGCAGTGAGGTTCATCCCTCACGTGGCAGACGAGTCGCTAGAGTCCGTGTCTCTTGGATCATGACCGTCAGTTTGACAACTGCGCTGTGACAGAGGATGCAATATGGGAGGAAGCTGGCCAGGACCTGTAAGCATGCATTTTTTGTTCCTATCACCCGTGATAGTCTCCATGTGCATCTACTAATCCTGTTTTGGCAGAGTTAAACTACAGTACAGAATTTGTGAGCCCAAGAACAGGGAACGAGCCCCAGGCTATTGGGTGCTTCCTGATCCCAGCTAACTAGTTTTACAGGGGTTTCTGGCATCTTCTCAGCTACTTAAGCAAGCTGGTATGTGTACCTGAGGATGGGATCAGGGTGGAGCCTCTGAATACAAAGGTTTTGCATGGTACACAAACCACTGACTCTTCTGAAAGGTAAGCTCAATTCAGCATGGCGTGAGCGCAGGGCTTAAATAACACCACTTAAATTCAAGCCTGTGTTCAGGCACTTTATTCAATCAAGGCTTAAATGCTTCAGTCTTCGCATTTTCATCAGCTGGGAAGAAACAGCTGAGGGGGTGGCACTGCCCGTCCCATAATTGCAAATGCAAATCTTTCTCGTGACGATCATTAAACTGTAGGTGCGGGTTTTCTGAAGGCATGTCGTGCCAGGCAAACAAGGCCAGGCTTTTCAAGCATCCTGTGTCAGTGGTGAAGCAGACTTCCCCAGTGGAAACATGTGATTGAGTAAGCCTAATTATACCTTCTGGCTTCCAAGAACAGGCCTTTATGCTAATGCAACAGGAGATAAATTCTCCACCCTAATTCACAGCCAAGAGCACTCCCCAACTGCAGTAACCGGCATAATCTTCCAGAGCGGCAATACTCGTATTTTTGCTCGTTCCTCACATATCCCAAATACACCCTTGTATGACAAGCAGATCAGCCCCTTGTATTGCTCTCTGACATGGCTGTTGTAGCACCACGAGGCAAATTACGTGTTTGTGCTTTGAAAAGCCGTTCTTTCCACACGAAACGTTGCATAAGAGTCAAAATCCTCCTGGAATAGGCACAGGTGGCCCCTCCCTTCTAGGGTCATTTCTTTCTCATATGCCAAAGCCAAGCTGTTTCTCTCAGATGAGGATTTGGAAACACTTCTGGGGAAAGGAGGGGAAGCATTTCCTTTTTGGGCCTTTGCCCTGGTCCCTTCTTCTCTTGGATAACTTCACAATCTGATGGATGTAGAAGCCAGAGATGCCCTCCTGGGGCTAGGCAAAGGCCTGGGCTGCCAAATCGTCTGTTTGACAGCTGGTTTGAAAACAAACAGACCTTAAAATAGTATTTCTGCTATTGCATTGGCTTCAAACTTTCAGCCCTGCGTTGAATTGGACCAAGCAAAAGGAGCAGAATAAGCAGTGCTAAAATGACTGTTGTGCCTCCTTTGTCCTCTATATTACTCCAGTGTCCACAGCTTTTTTTTTAAATTTCCTCTCTTCTTCCTTTATGCCTGTTTCTTGATTTTTTTTTTTTTTGCTCTGCCGTTTCTCTCATCACTTACATGCTCTGCAGCTCTCCCTTGAGATGTTAACTTCCTTCTCGTGACCACTTGAAGTGCCAGACAAGGCTTGAGAGATAGGGAAAATGCAAAGAGAAGAATGATGGAAAGAAAAAAACCTCTAAGGAAAAAACCCATGTGACTTTTTCCTTTACTTCAGTGCAGACAAAGCCCTCAAAGCACTAGCATGGAGAGCATGCATCTTCAGTATCTCCCTGCAACATCCCATCATTGCATTTCTACCCAGCAGGTCTCCGCACTCAGTCTAACCATAACCTGCTTCATGCCCTTCTCCTGTCACACCACCAGCAATAACAGCTCTTCTTTCTCTACGTGCTCATTCCACAATCACCCACTGGCTCCAGGGGGCTGCCTTCACCCCCTCTTACCATGTGCTCCTTCCACCTCAGACAGACGATTTATTTTGGTCCAATTGGTTACATGAAGTCTTTATTTGGTACAGGTCTTCCAGGACAGACATACACATGAAACAGGGAATCTCAAGAGTTTCTTTGCTTTCCTAATTTAGGCAGAAAAGAAAACCACCTCTTTCATCTTAACCCTTTAGATTCACTGAGCATTAAGGAAGCATTACCTTTTTGGAGGCTTTGTACTGTTCCCCCAGTTACGATGTCAAGCCTGGAGCTTGTCTGAGCGCACGTGGTGACCTGCCTCAGCTTTGCCTTTCGCTCTTCCTCCCACACAGCTCATCTACAGACCGTGGGACATCACTAACCTGCACTAACCTGGTGAAGAAGTCATGAGCTGGATTAGTTGGGGTTCCTCTCGCAGCAAGCGTGGTGGCTGCCACTGAATGTGCGCAATTCTTCACATGCACAACTGCCCGTTTTCCTCAAAAATCAGCATGCTGGCATTATTCAAGATAAAAGTAATTATTTTTAAGCATGTATCTAAAAACATTTTAATTACCGCAGCAGCTCCCATCGAAACCTCCAGCACAGCTCACCCCTTGGCTTGACTGGGAACAGGACCCAACCTGAAACTTGCTTGAATCTTGACTTACTTATATTTATGTTCTGAAAAACTGAGGAAAACTGCCTGTGAAGCACTTTTTTTTCCTGCAGTTAGGAAATGACATGCTTATTTATGTCAGACATTATCTAGAAGTGTCAGAATGCCTTGGCCCGGCCGACAAGATCATATCCTATCAGCAAAACAAAATCAGTATATTGTCCTTTGCATCAGTTCTGCTCTTGGGAATTCCGGATTCGAGTTCTGTGTCTGCAGCAGTGGTACTAATAAAGTCTGCTTATTTAGCTTTAATCTAGTTCATGGGTATGTCTGGGACTTTCCATTCCTGTATGACCAGTGGAGCCTTTAGCATCCCATTTGCTTCATTTTGCAAGTCTTGCAAGGAAGAGAGTTGTCTGAGAAAGAAGGTGGCCATCTCCTGTGATTCCCTGGAGACCAGAGCAGCCTTAAACAATTGCAATAGCAAGTGTGTGCCCTTGTGCCTGCAGTTCCTCCTTCAAGGGAGCCAAAAGAGCATGTGAGGCTGCCACAAGGCTCATGTTCTGCCCCAGCAAGGATGACATGGGGATGATAGGTGTGGGCACTGGAAGTATAAAACAAAAGTCTTAGCAAATGCCTCCTGGCCTACTTTGCTTACGAAAGAAGAAAAGTAATTTGAATTGTAATACTGTTTGTCTTACTGTTTTAAATCAATGCTATCTAGTACTCAAATTTTTCTGAGTCTTTTTAATTAATGGAGTATACAAAGAAGTATTTAAACAGCCTAAAGGGGGTTTGCCATTTCATTCAAAACTCGGAGATCAAATGCACCGGAATAAAGATTTCATCCCAAACTGAATTTTTTTTCTTTTTTTCCCAGTTTTCATAGTCTCATTTTTAAAGAGTGATGGTAAGGTTTTATTCTTATTTATATACTTTTAAAGTGCCCCTGGGCATTCCCCGTTAGCTCTCTAAAAGCAGGCTGATAAGGCGGTGCTTTGCCTTTGTTGACAGGAGATAACCCAGGACACACTGGGGAAGGTCACGGTGACAGAGCTGAGTATCCAGCCCCTCCTCACAAGGGACGTATTGAGGCTGTGTCTCAAGGCAAGGAGACACAGCTTCAGGGAGCATAAGCCTATAAAAAAGAAACAAGCTCTCCCCTTTTCTGTTGGATATAGAGAAAGATTGAAATCAGCACGCCAGAGCTGGAGGGGTCAGTGTTGCACCCCCAGTTGGATCCTTGGAGACAAATTACAACAAAGTTCATGACTCGTGGAAGATGTAGGCCCTAGTCCCACAAAGCATTGAACATTATCAGCTGTTACGACTGTAATGGGGTAAAAGATGCTTGGTACTTTGTGCTTGGTGCTTTTACTTGGTACTTTTTTCCCAAGCCTATATAAATATGAGCAAACTACACTAGATAGATAGCAAAAGGCGCAAGATCAAATGATACCGTGAGTTATGTACGTATACTTGTATATATTTATTTATTAACACAATGCATTAATTGCCATTTTAACATAGGGACACAAATAATTTTGATCAGTGACTTTGTGCGCTCTAAAAAATTACAAACTTTTCGGTGTGCATAAACAAGACTAGATGTGGTGATTTTTTTCTTTGATGATAGTTATGATTTTATCAGATTGGTTGCCATGAAAAGTAGTTAATAGCTGATAAAGCGTATTGTAATACAGATAATTTGCTAACATGCTCACATTTGCTGAGTCTTTATTACAAAAGAAGAAGCATCCTTCCTTGCTTCGGGGTTTCTGGATTCCTAATACTCATCCACAAAAGTAAGATCAGGAGGCCCACATCACATTTATTTTTTTTCTAGTTATTTCTTTGCAAGCAGTGCTATTTGAAAGAGAATCTCTGCTGTGCCATCAGCTCAATACTGTCAGCTTGGACGTTTGCATAACTTGCAGAATTTTACTTCTAACCTTTGCAGAAGTCCTCTCCAATGAGCAGCTTTCTCTCTCCAAGAAACTATTTTTACCTTCCCTTTTTCGTGCCTGAGCTGGGATCTTTGTAACCCTGTTGTAACGGGGAACTAGGAATCACTCAGTAAAACAGCTGTGATTGATAGAATATGCAGTACAAAATGTGTATCGGCTTTAACTCAGGTGTTTGATAAACCCATTTCTTCTTTGGTGAAGTAATTTATCTAATTAAAGTAACATTCAGAGACTAATCTATGCCTAATACATTGGACTCGTGAGAAATTAAGTTGTTTGCAATCTCTCTGAATTATAATACCTATGAACTTTTAAACTATTTGATAATAAGATTGTATTTTTCCATCCGCTTCAGTAATGCAAACTGATGGCAGAACATCCCCTTGCTTGCTGACAGAGAAAACAGTTCTCAGTCCAAGTGACATCATGACAGAGTCAAACACCGTGTTGTCCCTCATTATAGACCCAGCAAAGCCTAACGAGACTGAATCCAAGGGCTGAGAAGACAGCTTGTTATTTCTGAAGGCAGTCTTTGTCAGGCGAGTGCTTCCCACAGCCACTTTGGGATTCAGTGGGAATGGTAGCATCCTCTGCTTTCTGTGCTCCCGGGTGAAGAGGAGCAAATTCACTGTGTCTGTCCTAAATCTGGCCATCGACGATGTGACCTCCATGCCAACACTAATGGACCTTCAGTCACCTGCAGTTTCAGGGGAGCTTCTCAGCTATCTCAGCTTGGTGATGGGCATTGTTTTCTCCGCTGGGTACAATAATGGTCCCTGCCTTTTGACAGCTGCCAGTGCAGCGCGATGCCTGAGGGTCCTGTCCCCGACACGGCACCGGCACAGTTGGTCTGAGCCCCTCTCATCCCGCGCGTGTGCTCTTCTTCGGTGCCTGTCCTGCCTGCTCGGTGGGATGGGGGCTTTCACCAAATGAAGGACTCAAAAGCTCTGCTCACCAAGGGCTCTGGGAGCAGCGATGTAATAATTATCTTCACTTCTGTCATTAATTACCTCATTTTTACCCCTCTCGTGGTTCTCTCCAGTTTGATCTTGTTCATCACTGTCCAAAAGAGGCCTCCACAGCAGGGCCCCCGAATGAAGCTTGACCTCGCCATCGCTGTCACCGTCATGGCATTCCTCATCAGACTCGCAAGCACTGTGAAACGCAAACTTCCTACATCACTGCCGTTCAGGCTCCTTTACGTTTCTGCTTCGTTCAACATCACCAACAGCAGTGCAAACCCCCCGGTCTCCTTCTGTGTCGGGGGACAGAGGAAGATGAGACTCGGAGAAGCCATTCAGAGAGCACTTCAGGGAGCCTTAAAGGATGGGACAGGGAGGGCAAGGTGAGAGCAGAAACACAGCCAGGACGGGTTGGAAACCCAGGAGTTTGGTTACAAACCCTTTTGAGGGCATGCACTCTGCAGGTGTGACAAAACCAAAACATTTTTCCATTGGCAAAGAAAAGCAGTTTTTGAAAAATTAAAGTGAACTCTCCCTATTCTTTTTTTTTTCCAAAACTTACCCCATTTTTGTGGTGAAAACTCCATTGTAGGTGATTTTGGGACTTCTTGAAAAAAAAACACTAAATCCTCAAAACTAAATGAGACAGAGCATTTCATATCTCAAAAAATGGAACACAAGTGGCTACAGGACGGGAAGCTGCCGCTCCGGTATTGCAGGGGTAAGGAGTGAAAGAAGCAAAAAATGTTCAAACCACCCTGCTGGGTAGGCACCCTTCCCCTGGCTAGAGAATTAAAATCACACAGGATCCCTGCCGGAGTCATTCAAGGGTAATTTCTTCTCCGCCCCCCCAACTGAACAAGCTGGCTGAACAGGCTAAAGGGGGCAGGGAATCCAGCTCCAGCGCGGAGGGCCGAGGATGGGCAGGCTGCCCAGCGCGGGGGCACCGGCACGGCTCCAGGCTGGCTCTGGCACCCGCTGGGTGCAGAGTGGGGCAACTGGGGCTGTGTTCAGCTGGCCTGGGACACCTGCCTGGGGATAAGAGACCTGCGAACACAGAGCAGTGCACCATCCCCGAGCACCATCCCCACACTAGAAAAAGTGTTTGGCAGTGGGGAAATCCATACTTACAAGAAAGCTGCATTCATATTTATATATGAATTTCATACATACAAGAAATACGTACAAGAAATGAACTCCGTACGTACAAGAAAGCTGCATTCATTTTTGTACCCCAGAGCTGGAGGAGGAGAGTAGCAGGAAAGAAACACTGACCCTTGCTGTAGGTTGCCAGCTACTCACATCAGCTGCTCCAGCCCTCTTGCCCATCTCTGGTGGGCTGGGTGGGCTTCGTGCTGATGCGGCAGATTAAAGGGTGAATGCGCAAAACCCTGAGAGAAGTGGTAACCTTCAGCAAGGAGGAAGTGATGTGCAGGTGAAGGTGCCAAGATCTCCAGCCTTGGGCTGGAGCCCAGTTTCAACCTGCAGATCAGCAGTAGCAAAACCTTTCACATCACCTCCAGCTCCCAGTCACCTATTCCTGCCTGTCCTCTCCAAATCCAACTTCTTCTTCCAGCCCCTCTCCCCCACTGAGGAGAGGCAAAAAGTCCATCTCTCTCCTGTGCTTGCTGACCCTGGGACCTGGTGGGGGCCAACAACTGAGAAGAAAGGGTGGAACCAAGGTTCTCTTGTACTCATGCCTTGCCAGCAGCGAGGCTGCTATTCCTGGCACATGTGCCAGGAGTGCAGGACCACTGCTCTAACACAAATACTAATAAAAACAGCTGACAGGCAAGCACATCCTCATTGGGAACTGCAAGCAGCAAGGGGAGAGAGCAGTGCTTTGTGCAGCAGCAGCCCTGCCTCCTGCTTGATGTGACCCCACCATGTGCTAGCAGCCACCAACAGGCATGATGTTTTTCCTCCAGGTGCCTCCTCCAGCAGTAACAGCACTGGAAGCACGCAGGTAAAGGAGGCTAAGCTCAGTAGGGAGCGGGTGTGGAATCAGAGGTGCCAGCCAGACTGTACAAGTATTTGGGAGTCTGAAGATGGTGACAGGTGCCTATGGGATTAGGAAGAGCTCCGGTTGCATTTCTATCCCCCATCACCATGGTCTTCTCTTGTGCTAAGTTGTGGTACGTGTAGGATGTTCATCAGTGCAAGCTGTGGAGCAAGAGCATCCCCCCTCCACCGGGATGCGTCTGGCTGCAGACAGCCCCTGGACACCCCTCGCTGAGCAGCCAGCCCCAGCCCATCCCCTGGAGGCTGCCCAGCTGCTGGAGGCTGCGGGACCGCAGGGGAGGTCCAGGAGCCCAGCACGTCTTCTGTGGCATCAGTTCCCATGACCCAGTGGCCCTATGGAACAATTACATCAAGCTGCTTCAGTCCTGCATCCCAGGGGAGGGGGCAAGTTTTGAGCACTTCAGGCAGCTGTGGGAGACTGTGGGTTTGCAAATCCTCGTATTTATGTACGAATGGCAAAGTCCATTGTATGTGTTTTGTGCACAGGACACATGAGTTCCAGTGGGTGGGTGAATGACTGCCTGTTTTGATTACGCTAGCGGCACTTGTAAGGAAACAGCTTGTTAAACAATCAGAAGTTATAGACAGCATGACCTTTGGTAACCAAAAGCTGGAGGCAAAGCAGAAATTTCTAGCAGCATCTTTTAGAGCAAGCTCAGAACATGCCACAGCTCTGTCCGATCACTAGTGCCAAGTTTTATGGGACAAATAAAATAGTTTGTATTCCTTGAAAATACAGAATGAGGATTGCCGATTACTCTTCCACTGCTTAGAAACCCAGGTGAATTCCAGGGGTGTCAGTGGATTGGACCAGGTCCAGACTTAGAACTAGTTTAGGATTTCCTCAATTTGTATGTGCCTGGGTGGTGTTGAATAACCCATTTTCATGTTGAAATAGTGCTTTTTCTTTTTCCTTTTTAACTGGATGTGTTTCTGCCAGGACACCATGTGTTTCTCCTGCATCATAACCATTACCTCTTGCAGATTTCCATCTCATAGGTATTTTAAGAGCAAGCCTAACTTACAGCACTGGCATTATGTTCTTTGCCAGCGGACTTGCTGTTGCCATTTTCTTTTAAAGCTTGGCTGCAGAAGGTCTTGTATAGGTCTATGGGTTAGCACACTTGCTCCAGAAACAGGAGAACCAGTGTCAATCACTCCTGTGTCTGGAGGGGGCCCTTGGGTATCCTAGGTGGGGAGGAGGGGGTACAGGAGCCCCATCTCCATCTTGCATTTGGTGAAACATCTGTCTGTTCATCTCTAGATGCTTACCTGGCTGGGGAGAAGTTGCAAGAGATTTGACTACTTGCCTGGTTGTTAGGGTGCTGAGAGGAAAGGCACATTTGAATCCCTCCATGCCGAGGATCTGGGTCTTATTCCCCTGCCCAAGCTGCATGACAGGGGTCTGAATGTCAGGCAGAGCACTTCTGCGTGCAGTGCCTGGGCTTAACCCCAGCCCAGGTACCCCTAAGAGCTGGGGCTGCCGCATGCTCTTTCCCTGAAGGTGAGCCCGAAGGTGCTCACACAATACTTGTGAAGTACTGGTTTTGTTAAAACCACAAACCTGAACAAGGTAGTTTCTGCAGCCAGAGAAAGCATAGATGAGCTGTGTGAGACACGGGGCATAAACTCTCCCTTGTCCCTTATGCATCCTGGTAGTACAACTCTTCACCACTTTTCATCGCCTCCTGCCTTGCAACAAACTCACAGCTCCTCAAGGACCTCTGGAAGAAAATCTTCCTTTCCATCACCTCTGCCTGCGTATGTTCTCCTTCCAGTCTCCATCTTTGCTGAGCCTCCCCTTTCTGCCTGCCCCAACCTGTGCCCCACAGCCACCCTTGGCCATCTTCTGCCCCATGAGCTCCACGTGTCTCTGGAGGCACAGGTAAGGCTTGGAGGCAGTTTGCCTGCCTCTCTCCCTGCTGCTCAGCCACAGCCTTTGTAACAAAAAATGCCGCACTTACATATACTCGCATGGGTAGCTCTCCACCAGCGCTCCTGGGGATGCAGCAGCTCTGTGAGCCAGACGTCTCAGTTGTCAGCCGTCCACACCAGGAGACACACCACACCTCCAGCGCAGCTCTAATCCTTTGCTTTCGGGCTCTTCCGGCAAACCGAGAGATACGGAGATTTGTGCTCTCCCCAGCATCGCTGGTCTGTATCTCCTTAACACACCTGCCTTACAGAGGGGACCGGGCCGACACAACGCTCCCCTTCTGAGGGTTCCTTGTGTCAGACTGGGTATAATCACCGCCCTTCCTTAAGCATAAGGGTTGTTGGAAGAAATACGGCCACAGCATTTCATGCGCTGCCCCCTCAATTAGTCTTCTGGTAGGGGGTTCTCCAGTGGTGGAGAGGGGCTGTTGGGAAAAGCCATGGGAAAAAGGGAGATAAAATCAGAAAATAAAAGTCAGATCTGCTGCTGCATATGGAGAACACCACAAAAATGCACTAATGGAGCAGTTGCATATCAGGGTTTTCCCCTGTCTGATGCAGCTGCGGTGCTGCAATAGAGCCAAAGCCATTCTGGCTTGTTAGGCTACCTCACTTCAAGGGGGTGAGCGATGCTGGCACTTAGCACCGGGCTGTTTCACTTAATTCATCCAGCAAGACATTTGCAGCCTCGCCCTTCCAAGATGCACCAAGGTTTTCAGCTATGATGGATTTTGAATGAATGCGTAATATTAAGAAGAATCATTGATTCACACCATTAGAAAACAGGAGTATATAAAATTTTCTTCAATATAAAAAGAATACCTTGACTTTTAAGAGGGGTAAATCCTGCTGTCCTCCAATGCCAGTGGTGTATCACCACTGAAACCTCAAGCAGTAAGAATGATGTTGTAAGGAATATTTAATTTTGCCTTTTCCAAGTATGAATTGATAGACATTTTTGCATAATTTAACAGCATTGTTTGTTGGGTTTGGGGTTTTTTTTTTTTTCAAAATTAATGATAAAAATAAAATTTCTCAACACCAGTCTGATGTGATGGTATTTCTTTCAATGTGAGACAATGCTGAGCTCCTCCATTGCAAGACTTCCACTCTAGGTGTTCAGCAACAGGAGGTGCCCTGAGAGGCTTCCCACTGGAGTTAGAGATGTTATCTCAAAAACTACATATTTAATCTTGAACATGTCAAAAAAAAAGAAGTCAACGCATCAAAAATAAAATTGTTCTGGGAAATAGATATATTCTGATCTGCAATGCTCCATTTGCAGGGCTATACTTTTAGTGCCCACCTTCATAACCTGAATTCTAACATCTTGTTTCATTGAGGGTTGGAATTATCCTTTCAAGCCTTACAGCTGAAGTACAAGTTTCTCATAGCGCTGAGAAGCAGGTGTGCTATAACTGCTGCTAGGGACTTTGCTGTGGTTTTTTCCCTGTCTTAGGGAGACAGGTTTGATTTTCTGAGCTGCCAGCCCCCAGAGCCACTCAGCAGCTTTGACATGCACCTCTGCAGAACCAAAGTTATGAGGCAGGTTGCACCACCTTGAACTGGCTTCACAAGAATCAAAAGTACCCCCCACTCCTTGCAGAGGACACGCAGAAACAGGCATAACCGGAACGACTTTTGATGCTTCTTACTTCAATTAATAACAATTCCCTAGTCTGGAGCAAAAGCAACAGCTGAGGTCAGAATGGTCAGATTGGCATGTTCAGGGAGATTTTGTCTTGATCTACAGCTGCTCAGAAAAACTTGTACATGTTCCCACAGCTAAAAGTCGCTGCTCTGATTTGTTAGACTAGCCCCCAGCTAAACCATTTCATGGGAATTGACTGCTAGTACGTCTGATTGATGTCTTTAAAAGGCTCTGAGCAGCAAGTGACCCTAGGTTATTACAGACAGGCAACTTGTTTCTGTAAATTCTCCCCTAGGAGGCAGATCAGAATATACTCAACCCACTCTCATTTCTTCTTCATGTATTTACTCTGCATGTAAACTTAACTGATTTATAGTAGGAATAACTAGTAGATCTACAGCAATTGTTACTTATAAGTTCTCCCAGCTCTAATGCAGGAAAGCCAAGTCTCTTCATTCACTACACTATGTTGCTACATGAGGCATGTCTGTCCCTTGGACAGGGAGAAGGCACGGTCAGATCCATGGGCTATTTCTCAAAAAGGCGTGAAAGGATCTCCGGTTTCTTCCATGGGGAAGTGTGTTTCTCTCTCTTGGTTCACCCTCTAGAGAATAGTACTGCAGAGAACTAATTCATTATTTGTCTCTGTGCCACTCGGAGAAGAAAATGGGAGGAAGGGAGCAAAATTTAAAGGCAGAACAATTTCTTTGTTCCTTCAGAGTGCATTCTGCCTTAAAAACTGCTGTGCTTCTCAAAGGTAACAGCATCTGTATCTTCATGATACGCAGACTGTGAAGATTAGATGCAAGCGAGGCTGCATCTCCCCACGTTTAAGTAGCTAGCTGAATCCGGATCCCAGAAAACAAAGGTATTATGTTTCCCAGATCATAAGCCAAGAAGAGTGTTTTTATGGGAAAATGCATGCTCTTGCATGTAACACCCAGTGAAAATTTTCCCAAATCTACACGACATACAGAGCCTGTGCTCTCCTTGACACAAAGGGCATGTCTAATGATGCTAAAAGACACAAAAACATTACAGAATAAACAGGGAGATACTTACACTGGTACATGAAAGCACACTGCGACAGAGAACCCCGTCACTGAAGGGGTTACAAAAAAAAAAAAAAAAGGTCATCAAGAAGTCAGTCTGGCTAGGAGCTGGCTTATGAAATAAGAGCTGTAAACCACAAGCTGTGCAGAAGAACCGCATATGAAGATATGCTGCCCTTTTCTCCTCAAGAGCAGCAAAGCAGCAAACCATTAGCAGCAAGGAGCACGTGATCTTCAGGCACACCACAGTACTGTGCTGCTGCTTTAAGGTCCCCTGCAGCAACTCCCATTTTACAGTCGATTAAAGGCAGATTCTACGTATTAGGTGATCATGGGCCCCATCCAATTAGGTCTGACCGATGAAATCTAGGAACCATTATTCGGACACCATGGATCAGCAGGTTGTTTTTAAGAAGAGAAGGAAATTAATAAGAAGAATTTCTGAAGACCACAGTCCCTGGACTGAGAAATATTCCAGCTGTATCAGAGAAACTGATCAACAAAGCATGTCTCATGATATTTTTGGATAAAGAACTGGCCACATGCTGCACTCCAGAAGCAAACAGAAATGCGTGTCAACTTACCTGACCTGTGTATATTCTACAAATTGGAAGCGGATAAATTCCACTTATCTGTGTCTACCCTCAGCTCCACTGCCACTGCAAATACCACTGCATGACAGTGACAGCACTGCAAATTATTTACTATGCCCCAGAATCCTTCATGAGCCCCAAGAGTGGTTTCTCCATCAATCCTGCCCATTTTCACTTGGTAAACAGTGACATTTCCCCTGCTTTACAACTGAAGCTAAAAATAACCCCTTTCATTTCATAACTTCCTGAACTTCATCAGAAATGTGTTTTGTGCAGCAGCACAAGCACTGGGAACAAACTGGGTTATGAATAGCTGTGAAGAACCAACAGAGGATCAAAGTAAATTAGGCATTAAAAGAACCATTTCTCCCCTCTTCAGGACGGAACTATGCTTTCAGCAGATTACAAAATACCACAAATTGGAAACCAACACGTTCTCTTTAAAAACATATTTCCAAGAAAGCAATTAAAAACACTATTCATAGCTTTTTTTCTTTGCTCATAGTTTATTGAATGAAATGAAACAAAACAAAACATAGACAAACACAAAAAATAAGATCTGCATTCCTCATGTCTCATCTGTAAGGCAGTCCTTTAGAATGAACAACAAGGAGCTCTTCCGAGTACAAAGGCCAAGAGAGACCACAGTGCCACAATACCAGAGACTCTAAAGGGCAAGAATAATAAATTGCTGTTAGGCTACTTATATTCAGGGCTTAATTTCGTTTTTATTAAGCACTGAGATTCTTTTCCAAACAGTGTTAGGCCAGAAATTCACCCTTCATGAGCAGCACTGTCACCGCCTCACAAAAGGGGTGCACTTTGAATCTGGAATTCTCTCCTACTACCGAGCTTTCGACTCTGCTGTAGAAAAAACACATCCATTCCACAGCTGGAAGACTCTGCCTCTCTCTCCTCAAACTTATTAGAGCTATCACTACAGTTCATTAAGATAACCCTCTGTCTGTTGTAATTATGCATGCGTAGTTTTGTGCTATCCATGGGGTAACATTCCCCAGTTAATCAGGATCAAGGTTAAAGTCCAGTTGCGCAGGGCTGAAAGCTCACAAGCACCCACCCAGCAGTCAGCAAGTGAACCTGCTTCTGAACCCCGCGTTCCCCTGAAGGGCTGGCAGAAGGACATTGCAAAAGAGCGGCAGACTGCTGCTGTGACAGGGCCAGGCAGGCACCCTGAAAGGACTGCCTTTCCCCCTCCCCATTCCTGTGATTTCCGTGACTCACTGCAGCAGGCAGTTCACGTGCGGAGAGTGCCTCCAGTGGCGATAGACAGAAACCCGCAGGTGAGGGTGATGCTTATAATCCCGCAGAACAAGCCTGACGCTGTAATGAAAGCAGATGTCACGAGCCGTGGCTTGCAGACTGCTTACAGCATCCCACAGCTCAGGACAGGAATCTCTTTATCTAAGAGTTGTCACAGCAGAGGGAGAGTGGGATGAAGATTTGGATCAAAGAGGATCAAGGGACAAAAAATTAAGACTTTCCGGTCACTTACAGCTTAAATTTATTGGAGAGAAGAATGAACTGGTTCTCTGAAAGCCGTCTGACATCAAAGCGACAAAGAGCTTTAAACTCTTCGTAAATCTGCCCTTCATTCAGCCCTGGCCAGCCTCGGACATGGACAACCAAGAGAGGGGGATGCTGGCAGGGAGCATCTTCCCCAGAAAAATTCTGGAAAATGTACAATACTAAGACATAGCTGAGTTCAGAAATACTATAGAAGCACTATTAATAAAATCAGAAAAAATGCAAAACATGGCACATAAATAAGACAGGTTGTACAACACAGCTGTTGGTGTAAAGTTATTTTTCTTTTGTCCCAAGATTCTTCTAAACATGAGTCATAAAAGCAAACTGGCATGATTACCATGGAGAAACCACCAGAAACAGCAAGCTCTCTTGCAGAGCAGAGAGAATTAGGGCAACTTAAACTGACTAATTTTATGTTACAGGATAACAATATTAATACATTTCACAAAGCAGAAATTCAACTCATTTGCCATTTTGAAAGGTCAATTGTGTCATTTATATGACGGCAACTTCTGTCAAGGTGGGCCCAGGCTTTGGTGGGTTTTTCTCCTCTAATGAAGCCATCAACTAGACTACTGACCTATGCACCCCACAAACTGGTCACAGACCTGCAATTCATACGCACAATGCTTGAAACAGCACCTCGGATGAAATTCACTTTGTTCAGATACTCGGCTAACACGGTGAGATACTGAGAGAAAGAAGGATCAGCCTCCACTGCGTCACTACATCAGAAAACAAAATGGAACAAAATTTTGTTTCTCCAGCGCTGCACTGCTGCACAGTGTCTCTGGAGCACAGAGCACCTGAAGAAGCTCTTTAACTAGTGTCAAAATAGGTATTTCAGATCTTGCTATCTTCTACAGAAGTTGAAAAGCTGCAAGCAAAGGGAAGGAATTTGAACAGCTGCCTCTTATGAACTTAACTGAAGGCACTGAATCACACAGATTTCAAAAATGGAAACTAATGGAAAATGATTTGACCCTTACCCAAGTGAACTAAACTTGAGAGCACTTGTTCAAGGATAAAGGAGTCACAATGCCATTTCCCAACCTCTGAGCTGTCGCATGGCCCCTGATTTCATTTTTTAAATGTCAGCTTTGACATAAAGCTACTGCTTTCAGATTTATAAAATAAAAATCTAATTAGAGCAGTGACATTTCCAGTAACACTTTCTCCTACCCAAAAGGAAGGCCAGCCTGAAAAAGAAAAAGTCAGCCAGAGGAAACTGACGACTGTTTTCCATAGGACCCATCCATATAATGCAATTTTCAGTAAACATTTAATCATCACTCACTCTGTGGATCTGCACAGTAGCAAATGAGCTGACTTCAGAAGAACTAGAAGAAGGAATAATGAGGTGGCATTAGAACAAAGCTAAAGAAACATAACTAAACAAATGAAAAGCAAAAACTCACTAAAGTGCAGCTAAGTTAATAAGAGCAACAGACTGTATATAAACAAATACTTCTTAGCATTAGATAGAGCTACAGAGAAGGAAAGGAATTGCCAAGTTCCAACACAAATCATGAAGAAGTGTTTAAGAAGCATTTTACCTGAACCACAGAGAAATGCATCATAGCCTGCCTCGTGAGGAGACGACTTCTCAGCTGTAAGCATCCGACAAAATCAAAAAGCAGTAAACACCTTCAGCATGCTGTAGGAACTGCTCCACTGCAGAACCCTAACATTAATTAAGATCCACTGTTCTGTTTTGGAGTTTTTGCCTCTCACCCTTAGCTCTGTTTCCTTCCTCACTCTGAAACCTTTACACCCCATAGAAAGTCTATGCTTCTACATGCATTTTAAAATGATACCAACAAAAAGGCAGCAGTTATGTGAATGGCTGAAAAGCTTAGTGAGATGCACATTAAAAAATTTTTAACTTTCATGAAGATCTAAACCAAATTGTGTTGTATATGTTATTGATGGTATGGGAACCATTTCAAAACACAGGAGGCCCTGCACTGCAGGACACCATGCTGCCAGGAGAAGCCAGGAAACATCTGCCTCGCAGCCAGTATCACACCATGAACTGAACACAACCTCCTGCACATGCAGCAACACTAACCCTGCACGTGAACCACTGAGCTCCTGCTATTTCCTGGGACCTCCCTACCATTAGCTCTGTATCAATGATCTGCACGAGGGGATTGAGTGCTCCCTCAGCAAGTTTGCACACAACACCAAGTTGGGCGGGAGTGTTGATCTGCTTGAGGGTCGGAAGGCTCTATAGAGGGATCTGGACAGGCTGGATGGATGGGCCAAGGCCAGTTGTATGTGGTTCAACAAGGCCAAGTGCCGGGTCCTGCACTTGGGTCACAACAACCCCATTGCAGGGCTACAGGCCTGGGGACGAGTGGCTGGAAAGCTGCATGGCAGAAAAGGACCTGGGGGTGTTGATGGACAGCTGGCTGAATATGAGCCAGCAGTGTGCCCAGGTGGCCAAGAAGGCCGATGGCATCCTGGCCTGTGTCAGAAAGCGTGGCCAGCAGGAGTAGGGAGGTGATGGTGCCCCTGTACTCAGCACTGGTGAGGCCGCACCTTGAATACTGTGTTCAGTTTTAGGGCCCTCACTACAAGAAGGACATTGAGGTGCTGGAGCGTGTGCAGAGAAGGGCGACGAAGCTGGTGAGGGGTCTGGAGCACAAGTCTTATGAGGAGCGGCTGAGGGAACTGGGGTTGTTTAGCCTGGAGAAGAGGAGGCTGAGGGGAGACTTTATCACCCTCTACAACTACCAGAAAGGAGGTTGTAGAGAGGTGGGTGCTGGTCTCTTCTCCCAAGTGACAAGTGATAGGACAAGAGAAAATGGCCACAAGTTGCACCAGGGGAGGTTTAGACTGGATATTAATATGGAAGAATTTCTTCACTGAAAGGGTTGTCAGACACTGGAACAGGCTGCCCAGGGAGGTGGTTGAGTCACCATCCCTGGAGATACCTAAAAGACATGTGGATGAGGCACTTAGGGACGTGGTTTACGGGTGGACTTAGCAGGGTTAGGTTTATGGTTGGATTTGTTGATCTTAAAGGTCTTTTCCAGCCTAAATGATTCTATGATTCTATTTTCCATACTAGGACCGCTGTTTCCCACCTCCCCTTGCCCCTTCCAAGGGCTACTGACTCTTCACAGCCCCAAGTCAGGCTCAGTTCAGCCCAGCTTCATGTAAATGCCATTTGTGCTAGCAGCATGATGCAAACCTGCCCTGCACTACCCTCGGCAGCTACCAGGGACATGCAGAACACACGACGCTTTGGGAGCCCACGCTTTGGGTCTGGACAAAAATGTGTATCGGCAGCTCTGATTAAATTCAGTAGATGCACTGCACTCACTGCATGTGGACATCCACAGAGTAAAACAAAACCCTTTTAGCTACCTGACTTTGAAGATTTGTTTAAGAACATACCATATCTTGAGCAGCTGCTTGCAAGAGCTATCACTGGGCACGTTGAATCTTCGGGATTTAGGTTGCTGCTGAAGACAAGTGGATGTGTAAGGTATTTGTCTTTCCTCATTATGTTTGAGACTAGTTACTGTTCTCTAGTGACCTGTGGCTTCATTTCAGAAAAAGCTACTGAAGACTTTAAAAGGAACTTTGGTAGTATTCTATGAAAAAGGTAAGATACTTAGCTGAATATCTACCAGTTTTCTTCCCGAGAACTAACTCCTACATACTTCCTCAGTCTCTTCCCCCAATCAAACCTTCTAAGCAGCAAGTCTGTTCTAATTGCATACAAAAAATGTGAACAGAACTAAAAATCAATGGAAAACTCCAATGAAAGGGGTTGACTAGATGGTTCTATTGAATGGGGAACTCTGGAGGACAGATTAATAAACACATACCCATGGAATGACTGAAATAAAGAGCAAACAAGCAGTTCAGTCTGGAGAAGAGGAGGCTGAGGGGAGACCTCATCGCTCTCTACAATTACCTGAAAGGAGGTTGCAGAGAGGTGGGTGCTGGTCTCTTCTCCCAAGTGACTAGTGACAGGACAAGAGGAAATGGCCTCAAGTTGTGCCAGGGGAGGTTTAGACTAGATATTAGGAAAAATTTCTTTACTGAGAGAGTGGTGAGACACTGGAATAGGCTGCCCAGGGAAGTGGTGGAGTCACCATCACTGGAGGTGTTCAAGGAACATGTGGATGAGGCATTGTGGGACATGGTTTAATGGGCGTGGTGGTGTTAGTTGATGGTTGGACTTGATGATCTTATAGGTCTTTTCCAACCGTAGTGATTCTGTGAAAAACTCGTGAAAATCTGCAGTCTGAAATTGCTAAAACAAACAAAAACCCCCAGAATCCCAGTACTGTTTTTATAAGCACTAATTCTGTATCTCCTTCTTGGGAGTAGGGGATGAAGGGAAAGAGGCAAAATTTTCCTTTTCTTAGCAAAATTGACATGAAAACAATTTACCCACAACAGAAGTGTAAAAAAGAGAACTCTTCTACCACATCACAGCTAAGCTTATGAGATATGGTATCTACTCATGTGCTCCATTTGAACATTGTATTTAGTTACTGCTTTGGGGTCAGTACAGCTCTTTCTTGGGAGCTGGCATTTGAAATTACGGTGTACTTTTGCTGAGAACTGAAACTGACTCATTTCATAACACAACATAAGCAACATACAAGTCTAAAGTTGTATATAAGGCTGTCTGCAACCCAAACGTGTGACCAATGAAGTAATGGTGGTACAATACGAGAAGTGACTTAGAACAAATAATTTACTGCACAATTACTTTATAAGAAAGATGAGCAAATCTTTTGCTCTTAAATTTAGAAAGACAAGAAACCAGCTGAAAAACGTTTGGGAGGAGGGTAAGTATGAACGTATGAAATGACTGATTTTGAAATATCTTTCCCAAGAAAACAAAGGGATTGCTGAAGGCTTTATAGCCCACCACTTACCTGCACAAAACTGCATACACCTCCAAAAGATTAGATGCTCGAGGAAACAGACATTTCTATAAAAGAAGACCATGTTAGAAAACCAACCAAGACAGACCACGTGGTAAGTGAGCTCATTTACTGGTACTGCTGATTCATTAAATGAGATCTAAAATCAAAATGTCTCAGGGCAACACTGAGAACTGGTCACAGTTCTGTAACCACAGGGCACTGAGGAAAGATATCCTCTCTTTTGTGTGAAAGACAAGCTTTAACTCCAAACAAAAGACCTTTGCATCTCACCTTCCAGATGGATTTTGTTACAGTCTTGGTGTCTATGAGGACAGGAAACAGGTTGTGAATGTTCCTTTTAAACTCCTCATAGCTTTCTGAAAGCAAAACACATGTGGAGAAAGACATTGTAAAACTGAGGAAAAAGCCAATCGTATTTCAAATGAATAAGAAAGAGAGATGAAGTCAGAGGAACGATGCACCACTCCAGCAGTTAGAGCTCAGAAGAGGCAACTAGCACTGCTGCTTGCTAAACACTGTGGGTGGTTGGGGTGGCGAATGACCACTGTGCTTATTGTCCCATCCCCACTGCAAAGGCAGCAGCCTGGAGACAGCAGCTATGTACAGCATTACCTGGAAGGGGCTTGTAGAACTTGTCGTGAAGATGCATAAGGTCCATAAGCATGTTGTGTCCCACCAGGGGCTACGGGAAGAATATAAACATAACAGCCCATTGGAGCATATTTTTGAAGACAGCTCAGAGATAACCAATTTCAGGCATGCTCAACAGCTGTAATGCTTTCCTCCAGTGGACAGCATTCACACACGCTCAAACAAAAGTCGTTCAGGCTGCAAAGCTCACAGGAGGACTACTGCTTTCAGGAAATCAGACTTGTGGACTCTCTGAAGAGGGTATTTTTTCAGCAGCATTTTAGTTTGAGTGGACCTAAGGAGCTAGGTGGGTTCTCAGTTCAGCTGAACACTGGTAAAATCTTCCAGTGATCAGATTTATAGGCTCACTCACAAAGGGAGGGACAGCCTTTGCCTGCACATCACCCATAGTCTTCTGAAGCTGAAATTCATTCAATAATCTGCATACAGAACATAAGAATTTCCACACATAATCAGACCAATGGTCCATATGGTCCAAAAAACTGGTCTGTCACATGCTGAAAAGGCAGGAAACATGCCATGGGCATGTCACATACCCAAAAGGCAAGAATCTGCTCAGCTTTCTTAGATAGTGACTCATGCTATGTAACACAAGGATTTTCAACATTGTGGACTCCTGCATTTTCCTGTGTGACGTAAGAAACACATTGCAGAATGCGTTCTGGCTCCCTCTCCCCTGGCTGCACTTGGTTTGCAGGAGTAATAGAAAAGTAACACAGGGAAATCTAGTGTTTGGATCCATAATTCTGAACATGCTTTGGGAGTGGGACGTGGTCAGTAAGAAGATGTAATGTTTAACACTCATTTTTTCTAACCATGACTGCAATCTAAGAGTTCAGTTTTACTAACAACTGAACAGGATGATCACACTGAATGAGTTATTTAATACAAATTAATACTTTATGTTTTATCATCCCTCTACATCCAATGTAGTAAATCAAAAAGAGATGAAAAATGAGAGTAGGGATGAGGCATTTTACCTTCTTGGCTTTAACAAGTGTCTGGAAGAGGTTGGTGAAGCCCCGGGCAGACAGGAGAATGAGGTCCTTCTGGCAGTAGTCATAAGGAGAGTTCTCCAGAAGCCGACGATGCTGTGGAGTCACTTTTTTCACCATTACCTGAAAAGAGCAGTCATTGGGTATCTCAGCCTCCCACGCTAGTTGTATGTACATTGTTTACTGGGGTTCAGTAATGCTGAGGACAAGTTCAGCTTCTAGGCTATGAAGGATGGAGAAATAGTGCATCCCCTGGGACTTCAGGACTGTCTCACTTCTCTTCCATATGGAGATCAGTGCTCCAGTAACAAAAGAGACCTGCTCTAAGGGTGTCTTATTAATGCTTCTCTTATTAAGAGGATGGTTCCTACCACAGGGTTTTTTTGAGCACAAATGAATACAATTCAATTTAACTTGACACCAATATGGTAAGTTCATGGCACCAAAAACCAGAAACAAACAGCAATCACACAAACTGAGTCCCCAAAGGCTATACTTTAGGTGAGAAGGCTGGATAAATCTATCACTCTATTGACACTGGTTATCAGACCAAAATAGTACTAATGCAAAAAAAGACCTGTAATCTACTTCTAAGCAACTGACTGTTATCATACTCACGTTTTGAGAAGTTCACAGGCATAGGTTTAATTCAGAAAATATTGCACCAAATGTAAAATAGCAATAGCAAATAGCAAAACAGCAAGCCATATTAACAGACAGAGTAAAAGTCTTCAAAGCAACTATATGGCAAAAGCCAGCAAAGGAAAACCACAAAAAAAGGCTAAAAACTGCACATTCTTGTGGAGGTATTGAAGGAGAGATCTAACAAAGTCTGGAGACACAGAGAGGGTCCCGCCAGAAGTGCCCCAAGGACAAGCACTTCCAGCTCAAGGTATTTTGTGGCTACAGGACAAACAGAAACCAAAGTTACTCAGTTTTCTGGATCCCTTTTCTTGGGATCCCACAATCAACACTTCCCAGAACATTCCTTTGTCATTGTCTGCTCCTCCTCCTGGACCCTATCATCAAAAGTACAAGCAACATTTCAGAGTCCCTGCAAGAATGCCAGTCCTATCTGTCTAGATAGAAACCCTCTTTTCAAAAGGTCCACATTTCCATCTCACCTTCTTATCACCAAGAGGCTGTGTCCAAACATTTTGGAGAGCCTGTCTCAGAACCAGCTGAACTTCAAACATCTGATAGCCTGAGACAAGGAGGAAAAAAAAAAACCAGGAGTAGTAAAAACTTCAGTAGTGCAGACAAGCCTATTTAGGAAAACACATTTTTCTAGACAGAAAGACTGACCAGATGTTTCTCCCTCAGTATACAGAAAATACTCCTGAATGTATTATCTTGGCACATTACCATACATGATGACAGGAAAAAAAAACAAAAAACAAAACTAACCAAACAAGAGAAAACAACAAAAAAGTCACAGTGAGAATTTCGGGCAAAACGGCTTTTGTGAGGACACAGAGGAAAGGAAAAGACTAACCGAAAAGAAGAGGGAGGAAGGCTAGTACCCTGAAAAAGACTGTCTGTGGTTTTGGAACGTTTCAGAGCAAGACATCCAGAAGCCAAATACAGATAAGAGGTACCAATGCATTTTACCCCCGCACCTGATAAGGAACTAACCCAGTCCTCTTCTGAACAGCATGCAAAAAGACACCTTAATCAGTCTTATTGCTTACTTTCTTGTCACAAGTGCTCACCATTGCCAGACCCTATTAAAGTATCAGTATCATATCTACTACAGCTGATGTAGCAGATACAAAACACAGCACACTTCCCACCCCCAGTATTTCACACTCTGCAAAAAAGCATCAACAGACAAAGCCTTAAAAAAAAAGAATTAAGATTTGGTTTCTGCGAGCAAACGTACAAACTATTCTCTGCTACAGTTCCACATCCCTTAACTCCTCCAAAACAGCACAGAAATTCCTCAGCTCTACTATAGCACTCCCAAAAGCTAATGCACATGGTAAGCGGCCTGTTTATCCCCACTGGCATATATATGTGCTTCCACAGGGCTCCTTGTTGCTCCACATGAGAAGAAACAAACTCTGAAAGAAGACCTGGCCTTTCCCTTCTCCAAGGTGAAGAAAACAAAAACCAGATCACACAGAATTTAAAACAAGTCAAAAGTTGTCCTGATCCAGAGCAACTATAAATTCTCCAGTTGCTGCTCTGAAGCAGCACAAAATGGAAGTTGGTTACCACAATGCATGCTCCAAGCACCTAGACATCCACTTCCACTACGGAAAGACCCACCACCCCAACAGAGCAGAAAAGGGAGCCCAGAGATGAATGCCTGATAGGAACTGAGGCGTAGACAGGGGCAAAGAGTTGTAAAGGCAGGATGGGCACAGATGCTTTCAGTTTCAACAGAGCAGTTTAACAGAACAGGCAGCAAAGGACAGTAGCAGCCCCTTAGGTTTAGGAGAAGTGATGAAGCCACTCAGAGCCCACAGGTGCCTAAGGGAGGCACCCTGTTTCATACCACTCAGATCCTGCAGAATCATAGTCTCCTCTTCCTCTGCTGCAGCCATCCAACAGGTCACTTCATCAATAGCCTTCTTCAGCACATCCCTGTCCACGGCACTAAAGCAGGATCAGGGGGAAAGAGGCAGAGGGTGAGAAAAAGCTCTTTACAGAGGGAGCCTTGTGTCTTGCTGTGGGAATGCAAAAGCATCACTTCCCAACGTTCACACAACTCTCCAGATTGTACCCTGTGATCTCAGTCTTCCTTCAGACAGACCACAGCATGCTGGAACAGCTGGTGGCAAGGTGAGCTGTCAATACAGTCAGTACTGAGGGTTCACCTCTCTGAATAGCACTCACCTGCTGACTTTCCAGCTACCTGCTAAGAGATGCTGGCTAAGGATCTTTTCCTGTACCTCATTCATGTATGGGATTCCATCTTTGAGGAACTGAGGGGAAAAAAAAAAACCAACAGGTTGGTTACTCTCCCCTGAACTTTCTTGCAGTAAATTAGGGAACAGCAGGTTAGCCGGTCCAACACCAGCATATACTAGGAAGATGCTGGTGTTCCTCATTCTCAGAATATCCTCGTCAAAAATACAAACTGTAGGTAATCCAAGATGCATTCTTACATAAAGGAAGACGTGTTTATGTATGGAGGAAAGAAAAGGATTTTTGTCAACTGTAATAAATTTTTTTTGCTCTGCTTTTACCTTTCCTATTAGATACTTCAAGTGTCAAGATGTCATGATGCTTCCTGTTCAAAATTGCTAAGCAGCACTCTTATGTGATGACACAGTCTGAATTTTATGGGACGTGTGGCAATATGTAAGATGCAGATAAACTGAGACTTCCCCACCTTCATGGCTAGTAAAGACTCTCACTGCGGTCTGTTTAGTAGCTCCTCTTCTCAGCTCACCAGAGAGAAGTTTTTCTTTTTGAGGTGGGGAAACCTGTCTTAGGCTGGGTTATTGTCTCCACAGCAGTTCAGAAAAAATAGCACTCACTCTCCCTGTTGATAATGAACCACATGATGCATTCATACTTTAGCAAGATGCTATTTACCCCAGAAATGTAGCATTTAGAAATATTAATCCTAATTTCTCCTGTAATTGCACAGACTTCCTTCGTTCTAGATTTCTGGCAGAGAGATTACATACCTTATTATAGTCAAAGCCATAATGAGACAGGAACTGAATGCTAGATGCAGAGAGGCTGAATTCGACATCCGTAACTCCCAATGTTGAGGGAAAGAGAAAGAAGTTGTATGAATGCACCACATACCTACAATGAAAAGAAAAATATCTCTAGAAGATAATTACAAGAAATAACTCTTCCCAAGAGAATTCTGCATAAAATCCCAGCTGCACTGTCTTCATTATAACAGAAAACTGCTTTTTAACTTACTTGTTTGAATTTTCATTTGAGAATATTGCTAGCCCTGCAAGAGAGAGAAACCTTCACTGAAATGGCAATGTTTAGCTGGATCTCTACAGATACTGTGAAAATTAGATAAAGGATGTGGGGATCCCCTGATGGAGCACGTTTTCCATTCACTAATGCCACAGTGCAAATCTTAACAGCAAGTGCCAGGCCATTCCCCAGCTCCCTAAGAGCTGAACAGGGACAAGCTTTTAGTGCTACGTGGGAAAAGGAGTCAAGTCTGATTAAACAGCAAATAGATTGAGCAATGGGTGAGAAGAGGTGTGCTGGTGATGAAAATCTCCAACTGTGCATACACAGGTCTGTCGGTCCAACTACACTACAAAAGCATTTGGAAGGAGCTAGGCATGACAGAGACTGAAACATGTTTTTTACTACTTAGGTTCTTTTTTTTTTTTATTAATCCCTAAAAAGCACATTAAGATCTTACATAGCCTAAGGCTTTGAACAATATTTTAAACAGTTTTGGAGTTGGTTTCTTGACCTTTAACTGGTTCTTAACTGTCAATAGCCCTCCACAACCACCACAGGCTTGGTGGTGATTTTTTTATTATTTTAGGAACATCAGAAATACTAGCCTTCATTTTCCTCTGATAGTCCCCTTACTCATACACTGTATCAAATGACACAGACTTGAATAGGAGATGCTGTCACCTACTTCGTACTTGCATCCTCCGTTTTAAAAGCCCTGTATTTGCACCTGCAATCTTTAAATACAAACAACTTTAGACCAGTACAAAGTATATGGTCCACCTGACTTTACATTATTTAAAATATTTAAAAGTTGATAGTATTAAACATCGGGAGGTGGGGGGAACCCTACAGAGACATTTGTTTGCTGTGGTAATGAGTGAAGTAAGACCAGAGCTACCTGCAGGGCTCACCAGCTGGCAGAAGGCCAGTTACCGCTAAGACCTCGGGAGGTTATTGTCTGTGTCAGAACAGCACTTACCAAGCTGAGTAACAGTGAAGCGCTGAATGCTCTGCCTGGCCTTCAGGTACCGCTCCGTAGGGGAATCAAACAGGCTATGAACAAAACCAGAATTGGGGGAAGGGGAGTTGGAACAGGAAGGCTTGCAATGCACAGGTTGTTCTCACAGAGCTAAAGCAGCAAGTCTTCCTCACATTTCAAGTCCAACAGCTTTACCTGGGCTCATTATTTTGTGGGGAAGTTGAATGTAAGCCAGTAAACTCCATATCAAGGGCTGTTGAGGTGGAAAGAACACAAAAAAATCTGAAATATGAAACATGCAGTTCACCAGCATCAGGACAAGGATCTCTGAAACACCTCTCTTCACCGTTCTCTGTGCCAAACCCATTGGTAGCAAGCTCAAGACAAAAGGCAACTGACTGCTGTGGAAGTGGAGTCTCCTGTTCCCTCATCCCTTTGGCAGGATGAGGAAAGGACCCCCACCCCACGGGAGGGGCCTGCCTCACCCTTTGGAGCATGTCGTCGTGTGTCCCCCCACCCCACAACTAACATCCTGAGCCCCCAACCCACCGAGCCGAGGCCCGCACCGCAGGGAGGGCTCACTTTCCAACCTCTGCTGCCCGTTTTAAAACCCAGCGCCTCAGCCTCCGCGGTTCCAGTACACACCAGCGCCAGTATCTACTGAAGCACACCTCCGTGCCCGCGCCGCTACAGCCTCGCCCTTCGCCGGGCAAGGGCCCGCCGCCCGCCCTCAGCGAGCGGCCGAGGGCGGAGGCCGGGCGGGCCCCAGGGGCTGAGGGCGCCGCTAGTGGCCGACAGGTCGCCCCCGCCCTCCCCGCGGCTCACCCAGGAAGGCGGCGCGGCCAATGCGTCTCCGCAGGCCCGGCAAGAGCCGCTGGAAGCCCGCCGCCCCCACCTCCATGGCGGGCCTCCGCACGGCCCCGGCCCTGCGCGCCTGCGTGCCCCGCGCTGCGCCGGCGGGGCGGCTCTCACCCTGGCTTTAAAAAAATAGAAAAGGCAGAAGCCGAGGTCGCGGGGGGGGGGGGGGGGGGGGGGGGAGCCGCGCGCCGGGACGCGGGAAGAAAAAGCGGGGAAGCTGCGAACCCGAAACGTGACGGGCTGGGAAATGAGTCGCAGAGCCCGGGCGCCTTCAGGAGCTCTGCCGGTCCATCCGGCGGGCAAGCTGACAGCATCGGTCGGTGGCCAAGCAGCAGGCAGACACGGAAAGAAGGAAAGGGACCTCTTGCTCCCCACAGCTGGCAATTGTGCAGCTTCCCTACTAGGCCTCCGAGGCTTCAGGAGTTAGAATCTAAGGGTTGCGAGAAAGCTGCAAAGACGAGTTAGGGGAATTTAATCTTTTTAGCAAGTCAAGCACGTAACTTTTTTACGGTTCTAAACATTCACATAATGACTGCCATTTTGCTAAATTAGACGGGTAGTGTACATGGATCAAGCATTTCAAAGAGTTCAGATTAGAATAAACACAATGAAATATAAAAAATAAAATCTACTTCAAAATTGTTGAATTCTGAAGTAAATTCTGTTAGTCTGTCAGGCTGAACTGTAACAGTTTATTCTAGCCTTAATAGAAAGGTGTTGATTTTGGAATCAAGAATGTGACACACTTCCATGCATTTAAAAATATTTTATTACAAGATGCCATGTTCCAGCTTTTTCCAGCTCTGGACCTTCACCGTGCCTGTACACACGCCTAAAGAAGCGACTGTTGTTCCTTGGAAAGTTTTCCCAACGGTCTGCATTTTACTGATAGATTCTTCGTGGCTCACGCAGAACAACACCACCTTCCTCCATAGCTTTTTCAAACTCCTGAATCTTGTTTGAAAGAGAGAGAGACATGAATAAGTACAAAGAAAAGCCATCAGCACCTACGTATCAGTGGGGACATGTTACATGGAGGGGCAGAGGTTAACAGCCTCGCTGAAGCATAATGCCATAAATCGCAGCTTATCAAAGTTACCCTTTTGAGGGCTGCAAGAAGGGACTGTCAAGCCACATAAGAAAACTAAAGGGGAAGAGGAGTAAAGTTACACTTAAAAAGGAAAAAAAGGCCAAGCACGTGTCAGGAGATGGGTACTTGCCGAGTCACAACGATATTCCCAGGGGATAACAGCTTTAAAGTTCACAAAGTTGATTCCAGCTTCCAAACAGCGCTGTGCCATTACACGGCCAAGGTTTTTGCATGCTGTTACTCCCTTGGGACTGTACAGGTGTCTCTTTATGGCCCACTCTCGGGTAGAGGCAGATACTACAACATCCCCGTTACAGCGCTCAACGAAGGCTTCTACATAATGCTGTGTCCGCTCAAGCCGTAATCTGAGTGAAGGAAAGAAAAAACATGGGATTACAATGTCTTTTCTGGATGAGAGCACATTCTCTCTCTGAAAGAGAGAGCACATTCAAATGCTTAAATGCTTGTGACTCACTTTAAATAAAACAATGTACTGGAGCTATTAATACAATAACGATGTCTTAATATTGCTTTTATTATCTTATCTAGGGTTTTGCTTACTTTATTAGAACATAAAATAGGACTCATTTTACCAGTTCAACAGAGTGAAATTCTAAGAGCAACTTTTCACCAGTTATGCAGGTGACAGCCCTATACGCTGCCTCACGCCAGCACTCACTCCAAACCAAGCACTGTACACCTGCACAGTGTAGTACAGGTGCTTATGAGCCAGATCAGGGGAACTGCTCCAGGAGAAATGTAACCTTAGGTTTGCTACGCTTAAAGGTCTCTTAAAGGCTTCTGCTTACACAGCAGGTAACAACTTGCCAAGATCGGCAAGTGGTCAAGCAGTACATTATAAGCTGTAACACACAACCACAGAGCATTAGCAGCAACTATTTTCTATTGCACTGAGACAATATCAGATTTCCAGTTATGAATAAACTGGACATGGTTCTCCCCTCAAGAACAAAATAATGATTTTTGAATCCCCAGCTTAAAAAGAACTTATTTTCCCGAGAACAAGAAATCAGCATTTTCTTAAAAAAAAAAAAAAAAAAGGCAAAACCAAAAAACAAAGCCAAAAAACCCCCTAACCAAACGGAAAAAAAACCCCTCCACAACCAAACCACAAACAAAAACCAACAGACTATTATGGTACCTCAAATAAAACAACGATGCATGGTCAACACAGGGCTAGAAGAATCCTTAAACAGCAGTTGCTTAAGCAATATTACTGCTACCTGAACAAAAGATGGAAAAATCTTCAACACATATGCTAACTTTCATGTGATGATAGCCTACTGATCTCTGAACGCAGAAGATACCTGTTAATTAAGAACAACTAAAGAAGAGACTGATTCAACAACTCAAAAAGCACATTTTGTAGAAATTCTGCCTGATGGGGTTTTTATTTCTTTTGGAGTCTTCGTTTCTGCTGCTGACTTTCTGACTCACCTATGCCAGAATTCACGCTTTGGCCACGTTGTCTTCCAGCCACGCTCCTTCCTAGCCAGGGCCAACTGCTCCAAGTTCCGAGGATTCCTGTTAGTGAAGTCTGGGGCAACAACCTCATTTTCGTTTGTGTCCACTTCAGTCTCACTTTTGAGACTGGCTGTCGTTGATGCAAAATGAAGACCTTGAGGGAAAGAAAGCAGGAAATAAACCCCCAGTGTTAAAAAAACATAGTGCAGATAGTAGAACTAAACAATACAGAATGGTGCAGCTTGTAAAGTTTAGCAGGGCACAATTTTTTCTTTTTAAACACTGAATAGATGGATTACCAGAGCTCAACAGTTTATGAGATGAACTGTAGACTAAAAATTAAAAGCACATTTAAGTTTTAACAGTGGTTCAAAACCCACACATAAAACAAATTCATGCATGACTAGAAGATCCCTAGGATTAAGGCTTTGCAAAATACTGGCAGTGAACTACACAAAGAACCAATGACAGTGCTACCAAATAACAAGGTAAAAATCCTCGATCCTGTCAGGCTATTCGTCACTAATTAAGCTAACAAACATGAATTTGGAGTTAGGCTTGTAAACTTACTCTGCTACACAAGTTTTCGGTCCAGAGAGGCAGCGGCAACCTCTCACCAGTGACCGCCCGCCCCGGCCGGAGACGCACCAGCAGCGCCCCCGTCCCACAGCAGCCCGAACGGCTCTGACAGGCAGCAGCCCGGCACAGACCGGGGCCTGCGCACAGCGGAGCAGCCCCGCCAAGACACTCGGCCGCCGGATCCCACTGAGAGGGGCCCTTCGCCGGCAGCATGGGGGACGCGGAACACCGCTGCCAGGAAAGGCCGGCATGGCGAGCCGCAGAGAGGCTGAGCTTACCCGCTCCACGTGCCTGGAGCCTGCCGGCCACCAGCAGCAGACAGCTGCGGCTGCTCAACGCCATAGGGAGCCGGTGCCCGCCACGGCCTCGGGCGGCAGTCACCTCCCCTCCGCTCAGGGGCACCTGGGCGCCGCCATCTTGGCGAGGCCGGCACTGCCCCCGGAAGCCGACCGCGAGAGGAATTCCGCCCACAGTTGACGATGTCACGCGGAAGCACCGACTTCCTTCCCCCCCCCCCCGCCCCGCCGCCGCAGGGAGGGGGTGGCTCTCGTTCCGCCAGCGGAGTACGCGCCCCGCCCCCCCGTGCAACCTCCATGCGGAAATGCATGATTGTGCTAGGCAGTAAATTCCTCCATGACTCCGAGCAGCTCTTTAATTTTTCCCCTTGGAGAAAGGGCGTGAGGAGGTACCGATCAGCAGAGAGCGGGGCTACGCTTCCTGGAACGCGGTTGAAGTAACAGGGAGCTGGGCCCACGAAGCGGACGCGCCCGCACAGCGGGGCGGGGAGGTGGGCTCCCGTCCTCTCCCAGCGCCTATCAAAGCCACGGGATGGAGACCAGAGCCGCTGCAAAAACCGCCCACCGTTATTAAAAGCAAAACCGGTTCTTTTGCGCTGCAGACTACGGATCTACCGCTACTGAATCAGGCACAAGCGGCGCCGGGAGGCGTGCGATACCGCCTACCCCGCCACAGCGGCTGCTCAGCCGCTTCGAACCGCCCATCCCGCTCCCCGGCCGCTGCAGGGTTATCCAGCTCTTACAAACCCCGCACCGCTGGCGGGGACCCGCAGCGCAGGCCGAGCCCTCGCCACCCGAAGCCCGTGGCAGCGGCACGGCACGGCACCACCCCACCCCACCCCACCCCACCCCACCCATCCATCCATCCATCCATCCATCCACCCGCCCGCCGCCGCGCCGCGCCGCGCCCCTGGGAAGCGAGGAAGCCAGCGCACATGCGCGCGAGGCCCCACTACTTTCTAGAACCTCCTGGAAGTCCTCCTGCCCCTCCCTCCGCGTGGCGGCTTTGTTCAACGGCACGCACCAATCGCGGCTTGAGGCTGGGCCGTACCGCGCACCTGGATTGGGCAGACAGAGTGTGGCCCCGCCCCTCGGGCGTGCGGGCCTGTCCCCGGTCCCTCCACCCTCTCCAGGGGTGGGGTACCCAGCATTCCTTGCGGCTCTCTGGCCATTCCGCGGCTCCGCGCGCTACCTTCCCTCTCCGTCTTGCGCCGCGGCCGGGAGGGAAGATGGCGGCAATGGAGGGGCCCCTGGCTGTCTTCGGCGACCGGACCAGCGGCGACACGATCCGCACGCAAAACGGTAACGGCCGCGCGCCGCCGGCAGGGGCTTGATGAGCAGTGGGGGGAGGGGCAGAAAGGAGGTAATATGGCGCGGCCGTAACCACCGCCATGTGCTTACCCGCCTCTGTCCCCACCCGGGAGGGGCCTCGCCCTGCCGCCAGCTTCCCTCCGTCCCGGGCCGTTAGGAGCCGTTGGAAGGGCCGCCGCCGCCGGGAGAGAGGGCGGGGGGCACTAGTCTTTTTCTACAGCCTCCACGAGGAGACGAGAGGCTGGCGCGATCCCGCGCTGCTCCCCGGCGTCTCAGTGGTGAAGTGATCCTGCATCCTTCTTCCTTTCTCGGTAGAAGCACACAGTGGGAGGGGGGCAGCTGCTGGCAGGAGATCGGCTGTGTTCCGTCCCGAGCTTG
The DNA here is from genome assembly GCF_030936135.1 of Gavia stellata. Lineage (NCBI taxonomy): Eukaryota > Metazoa > Chordata > Aves > Gaviiformes > Gaviidae > Gavia > Gavia stellata. Next base: position 37,970,674 of record NC_082595.1, read on the forward strand.
TAGGGTGTTGAGCCGGCAAGGCCTGCAGAGTAGTTGAGGGCTCTTGGTGGGAAAAGGGCGGCTGCGGAAGCTTACTGGTCCCCAGCACAGGGAAATAGCCTGCTTCTGGAAGTGGGGACCGTCCTCAAGTGTCTTTAACTGTAGTTCTCAAAAACGTTACACATTTCTCTGGATTTTATCCCAAGTCTTGGGAAAAGACTGCAAATTCAGAGGCTGTTCTCAATTTCTGAGTAGGTAAAAGACAAAGGAAAAAACTGTAGACCTGCTTCCTGATGATAGAGTCACACAGCTCTGACGATACTTCAGGCAGAACGCTTAGAATGAGAATTACCTTGGTTTATGGCTGAGATACTTGATAATGGCAACTTTGATGATAAAACGGTTATTTTTTTCAGAAAGCTGGCCTTACTCCTCCAAAGCAAAAAAAAGCATAATTAAGTTGTTTGAAGTTCAAAGTGAAGGTCTGAGTTGTAACTATTCCCATTATACTACCACTTTTTCAATTTCCAGATTAAGTGGCTATGCTTGTGGGATATAGAAAATCTTGCCACGGTCTGAAGGAAAAGGTTGATTGTATCTTTTTCCTATATGAAGTTGGCAGAACATTATTTAAACAAGCCACTATGTTAGAGGTTTCTTGTTACTCCAGTAGCGACTAAAAGGTCACTTTCTACTTTCTTGACTTAGTTATAGAAGTGTTTTGTTGCAGTCACAGACCTAATCGGGGCAAAAAGTCATGTTACTGGTTGATACATGGTGATACCATTGTTTTGTATCTGCCTAGAACTGAGGAGTAAATGAGAGTGAAGTTTCATGGCATGACTAGCTGCTGCCAAAGCAGTGCTGCCAACCTTTGGTAAGCTACCACTTTTCTGACCTCAGTAGGGTCCTCCATCTTACCATTCTTTTTTCTGATTGATTAGTTTTGCCAGGTGAGTTAGCTGAACCAGCTTGGAGGGAAGAGTGAGGATTGGCACAGATTGTATTTTTTGGTAGTAGTAAGCCATTATTAGCTTAGCTAGCCTGAAACCTAATCCTAAATTAGGTCACTTTATCTCAGGTTTCTGAAACGCGCATTCTTGACACATTTTCTTGTAAACGCGAATCGCCCTAAAGTTGGAAAAATAAAACTTTTTTTCTTTCTTTTATTCAGTTACTGCTGCATCTGCTATTGCCAACATTGTGAAGAGTTCTTTGGGGCCAGTTGGTCTGGATAAGATGTTGGTGGATGATATCGGGGTAAGTAAGCTTTCTTTAAGTGTCAGGAGGATTTATACAGCATTCCTATGTAAAAGTGCTTCCACTTAGTGTGCTTCATAGGTCTAATGTGCACATACCTGTTTTTTATCATGGTTCTGGGAGCGGAGGGAGGAGAACTTCAGTAAAACTGAGCATGCTAGCTATTGGGTAATGTATGCTACGTTATTTTAATTTAATCTAGTACTGCAGTTTATGTAGTACAGCTGTCTCTGTACAGTACATGTAAGTTCTTGTCACCACTGACAAGTATTGGTCAAATTCACAGGATTTAATATCACCATTGAAGTCAGGCCATGTGATGGTGTTGAATTGTATATCCTAGTCTCTGCATTTGGAGAAATAACATAAAAAGTAATTCCAATAATTCCATAACCATTTTAAAGCAATATTCCATATTTCAGGTTTTAAAATATTTAAAGCAAATGAGGAAAGTGCCATTTTACAGGCTGCTGTAATAAAATACTATATTAGAGGGTATTCTCTGCACTACTACATATCTGGTCTGTGCAAAACATTTGTTGAGTTTCTGTAACATAAATACTTTTCTGATAAAAAGAATGCGCAAATTCAGCACTGGTAACATTTCTGTTGTTAAAATGGGACTCCTGATTAAAAATAAGCAGTAAACATTTGGTATAAATAGTTATTTTATGGGCATTCACGAAGAATTAATTTTCATTTGCATAAACGTTATGAAACGGAACAGTAAAAACATAATAGAAATATACTCCGTATTAACATTTGATTTCTGAAAATTAGGATGTGACTATTACTAATGATGGTGCAACCATTCTGAAACTGCTGGAAGTGGAACACCCTGCTGCAAAAGTTCTTTGTGAGCTGGCAGACCTACAAGACAAAGAAGTTGGCGATGGGACAACATCAGTGGTATGCAGAAAGTTTTACAGGCAGATACACCAAAAGTCAGTGTTTCATTATCACCGTGCAGCTTTTGATTTATCTGTTATGAATCTTTATGCAATGTGGATCAACTATACAGAATGAAAAACCTTGCAGTTGACTGAATAGAAACAGTTTTTTGAAGTAGGTTACAGGATAAAGAAATTAGACTTGCGGTTTTTTAGAGGTGCTAAGTTTCCATATGCAGCTGGTGCTCTGGAATGGAATTTGCTTGCTGCAGGGTTGTGGGGTTTGGTTTTTTTTCCTTTCTTGAAGGTTGAGGATAGATTCTGAATTAAGGTTTTTAATTTTTAACAACCACGAGAAATTAAAGTTTTAGGACTAACAAGGATACTGAGTGTTGAAAACTTGCCTAAGACTTTTGACAGCTTGGGAGGGGGGTGGAATCAGGTGGCTTTTACCTGATGTCGGAAACTATTTATAATTCTAGGTTGCGAGTACTTGTTTCCACTGAGTAGACATTGGACAACTATTTGTGATTCTACTTTCCACTTAGTGGCAACAGGTAGTTATTTTGCTTGTATGAAATACATGTATTTAGTGTTTGTATTTCAAACAGGTAATTATTGCTGCAGAACTTCTGAAAAATGCAGATGAACTAGTGAAACAGAAAATTCATCCTACCTCCATTATTGGTGGATATCGACTTGCTTGCAAGTAAGAAACTAATACAGTTGAAGTACATTGCATTTTTTAAAGTACAATAACTGCATGCTTTTTGTTTATTTCTGTATTTGTGACTGCATTAATACAGACTTCTTGGTGCAAAGTGGATATGATGGTTTGGTTTGGGGGTGTGTTTTGGGCTTTTTTTGTTGGTTTGGTGTTTCGGGGTTAATTTCTGTAGTCTCACATAGACCCTAGGAGAGTCACTTTACTCTCCTAGAAGATGAATTGATTACATCCCTGTGTTCTTTGAGATAACATCTAGAAGGGCTGAAAACATGTAAGATTTTTTCTTTGGGGGGGTGAAACTCTTCACCAGTGTTTGTCTTTATTCTACAGGGAAGCAGTTCGCTACATCAATGAAAATCTTATTATTAACACAGATGAATTGGGCAGGGAGTGCCTAATTAATGCTGCTAAAACATCAATGTCCTCTAAAATTATAGGAATGTATCCTTTAACTTCATCAAGTTATTTAAGGGAGAGTGATTGGTTAGAGAGCTTGAGTAGCCGTGCTGGTTTCCTTTGCAGCCGTTTTTATGAATGGGGTATAATATTCAATCTGTCGTTTTTATAACAGGGGTGTGGAAAACATTCCATGGATATTATTATCTGGCATGGGAAGACATGTTCAGACTCTTCCAATTTATTTAGACCTGGTCAGGCACATCACAGTAGCTTTAACAGTGTATTGTTTCCTTACAACATTGCATGTTATTGAGACTAGATGAGGAATTGTGTGAATGGAAGAATGCGTTACAGAAGTCAAGTACCTAGGGAGTGAAACTAGGGGAAAGTAAGTTGCATTTTATTTCATAGTCATAGAAAAACCTGCATTTTTAGCCTTTGTGCCAGCCAGGGAATGCAGGCTGACCGTAAGATAGGTATTTTTGTTAAGGAACAAAAGGTGTGTAAAATGCAAGCATCACATTAGCCTGTCCTAATTTTCTTACCAGTGTTTCAGCTTTCAGAATTACTCATTCCTTTAAGGGAATGGTAAAGAAAGCTAACGCTTCTATACCTTTCTGGAGTTCTTCTTTGGAAACAGTTTTTGAGTCTTAGTTTTGGCACTGTCAGTGACTTTTTTGTTTTCTTAAGCACAATACTAGTTTTCTTCTTCAGTTTTAACCTTAACAGCATTGTAGTGATGGTGATTTCTTTGCTAATATGGTGGTGGATGCTGCACTAGCAGTTAAATATACAGACCAGAAGGGTCAGGCTCGGTATCCGATCAACTCGGTTAATGTTTTGAAGGCACATGGCCGCAGCCAAAAAGAGAGCATACTTGTGAACGGTTACGCTCTGAACTGCGTGGTGGGCTCACAGGGTAAGAACATGCTATGATTCATAAAGCTTTTGTGTGAAGTCAATCCTCTTTAGTCTTTCTGCATGAATCTTCTTACTGACTGCATTAGTTGCAAAGCATGTGGGTTTTCAATTCCAGAACAAGAACACAAAAAAACCTTATCACTTCACCAGTGGTTTCTAGGCTAGGGTCTGACAGCTACTAGTGATCCACAAAGTGTTGGTAAGTTACTGCAGTTTCCCTAGTTCAGTATTAGCATGCTAACACTACGATCTTCTGGAGCGTAAGCATCTCCCTTGTGGGGAGACAATGTCAGGTTTGTAGGGCACTGTTACATTTAGCATAGCTGTGTTGTGATTAGGTAACCTAAAGGATGTGAGACTGATAGGTCAGCTTTTCATGGTCATTCACAGTTGGGGATGGGGTCTGTAAAAAGGTAACAGAGGTTATAGTAGAGGTGTTTTTCTTTAAATTTCTCTCTTTGAAAGTCTTTGTTAGTATTTTTCTGTACTAGGGCAGAACTGGAGGCAGAGAAGCAAAGTGAATAGAAATGTGAAATTTGAAAGTAGCATTAGTTTTAATCTCTAATGCTAACTTGATGTTCTGTTAACTTGATTTGACAAAATCCTTTTTCTTCTCTCTCGTCAGGTATGACCAAGAGAATAGTTAATGCAAAGATTGCATGCCTTGACTTCAGCCTGCAGAAAGCAAAAATGAAGCTTGGTGTTCAGGTTGTTATCTCAGACCCTGAGAAGCTGGACCAGATAAGGCAGAGGTGTGTGGAAGCTTGAATATCTGAGACAGTGGAGTTTCACAGGCTTGTTTTGGTCTCTTCTGTTGAGGTGGCTCGATGTAATTTCGGCTAAGCGCAAGAGGTAGAAATGTTTTAGATGTCAGTATTTCCCAACAATACCAAACATTAAAGTCTTCACTTTTGGAGGCAGAACTAGTACTAAGTCAGTTTTAGAGAAATTCAAGTATTCCTTCAAGGTTCCTTCTCCTTGCTGAGATCTACATTAAGATTTCAGGAAATTGTTTAACAGAATGTGATTGTAGACTTTTAAGTCAATTTTTATAACTTTGACATTATCCTTGCAGAGAATCGGATATTACCAAAGAAAGGATCCAGAAGATTTTGGCCACTGGTGCCAATGTTATTCTCACCACTGGAGGTATTGATGATATGTGTCTGAAATACTTTGTTGATGCTGGTGCTATGGCAGTACGAAGAGTTGTAAAAAAGGACCTTAAGCGGATTGCTAAGGCATCAGGAGGTATGATATATATATATATACATATAGAGATACATATTTTCTCTTTTGTCCTTTTTTTAAGTAAAAGCTGTTAAGGTTTTAGTAACTAATTTTCAAAACATGGCTTCTTAACATGCAGGCCATGCAAGGGGAGGATGAGCAGAGCTGAGCCACTCTTGTTAGGTTTTAACTTCACTGTTGCTTTTAAGTGACCATTCTGTCGAAGTAGATGAGCACCATAAGAGCTGACTGAAGATTTACAGTGAGGGAAGACAGTGCTGCGTTGCACTGGGAAGACTGTCATCTTGTGGAAATGGAAGCCAGAATCTGTATTTGTGTGTCTTTATTAAGCACACATTCATAAGTCTCTGTTTGGAGAGTTAAATACCTTGTTTAGATAGTTCAAGACAAATGAGGAATTCCTAAATCATTAAATACGTACTGAAAAAAATTCTGGTCCTATACAGATTTTTATCTGTCAATTCTTAAATTTGCAAGAAAGCATTTTCATTATGGTAAAGCACAGGAACTTGTGCTACCTGTGGAAAAGTTAAGTGCTGTAGAAGTTGAGCAAAAAGAGCAGTATCAATTAAAAACTGGAATATTGAATTGCTACCTGAGAATTAGAAGTGCTGTTGAATTTAAGAAAAATCTATGCTGCTTTTATTTCTGTTTTCAATTTCTGTTCTTCTTTCTGTATGCCTGTTCTGGGAAGTTGGCAAAGGATGTGCTGGAATTGAATGCTAATTTCACTTTTTTGTTTGTTTGTTAAAGCAACCATATGTTCAACCCTTGCAAACCTTGAAGGTGAGGAGAGTTTTGAGGCATTAATGCTGGGACAGGCAGAAGAAGTGATTCAAGAGAGAATCTGTGATGATGAGCTGATTTTAATCAAGAAGTAAGGATCTGTTTTAAAATACTCAGTTTTGTATATACTTTCTGCTAAGTTTGAGATTAAATCCCATTTATTTACTTCCATGCTATCTCAGTGGTATGAGTAGTTACATGCATGGAAAAGAGTATACAAGTCCACTGCAAATCAAAGGTGAAAGTATCATTATTTAATCTCTTCTGGTGGGGCTGGACACCTGTTTCATCAACCATAATGTGAAACAATCAGATTGCTAGATAGACTTAAAATTCTGTTTATAAACAAATTTTTCTAAAATTTAGAACAGAATTCTATTAAATTGCTAGAGACTTTATTACAGCATTCATGTCGTGTTCCTTTACCTGGCTTTTAGTGCTATAGTCACACTGACTTCCCCTTAGTAAAGGAAAACGGGTACCATCTGAGTAATTTCATCTGAATAAAGAGGTACAAGCTAGATCTTACCATTTATAGTGGGAAGACAGGGTTTACATGTGCTGGTTTCATTGAATCAGTCATCTGCTTGGTAAAAGGGTATTTTTTTAGGGTTTTTTAAAAGGGTAAGAAAAGCAACAATTAATAACTGTCTGCACATGTGGTATTTTCCCTTGGAAGTTTTGAGTATGCCACTGCTGTCTGGTACCTGGAGACTCCAGTAGCAGTTTGTTTAACAAGAATATACCTTGGATATTAACTTTTCCACTGCTTTGGTATCCCTTCTCAGTGTTGAACTTCCTGTAGTCTCATTTGTGTGTGAATGAAATATTCTGACTATGGCACCTGTGTGACAGTTACATGACTGCTTATACTGTAATGTTGGTAGTCATTAGCTCACTTGATAGCTATGCAAAAGAGAACTTTCCTAATACCTAATTACATTGTCCCCTTATTTGATGGGAAAACATCTTGTCTGTCATACTTCTTGTCAGGTAGCTTTCTTTAAAAGACAAACTCACACTAGGTTCTTGCATATTAGAACTTAAAATACTGACTTACTAAGTTACAATGTACATGCCCTGTAAGGGCGCGTACCAATGTTGAGATTTTCTTTTAAACATTGAAAGAGTCTGGTTCAACTGAACTTGGCTTTAGAAGAAAAAATTCAGCAAGAAGAGTTTTAGTTTCTATTCTGTTCAACACAGCTGACTTCTGATTCCTTTTTTCCCTAGTACAAAGGCTCGTACTTCAGCATCAATTATCTTACGAGGAGCTAATGACTTCATGTGCGATGAAATGGAACGATCTATACATGATGCTCTCTGTGTTGTTAAAAGGGTATTGGAATCCAAGTCTGTTGTCCCAGGTGGTGGTGCTGTAGAGGCAGCACTTTCAATCTATCTTGAAAATTACGCAACCAGCATGGTAAGTCTTGCACAAAGAAGTAACCGTGTGTATGTGTTAAACTAGGACAGCGTGAATTTTCAAGCATTTATTTTCTTCTACTAGAAGTCAGTTCCACGGTTCATGAAAAACCACATTACAGAGTGTAAGATGCTTTAAAATGGAGGATAGGAGTAACTCCTATCTCTGAGAACTAGACTATGTGGTTCTTTGTCCTAAAAATAGGTTTTGCATGTGAAAACCCCTACCTACTATTGACACTCTTGATGATGGCTGCTTTTTTTCCTCTTGTTGCAGCAATTGGTTTAAAAACTTTTTCCTCTTTCTAGGGATCACGTGAACAACTTGCAATAGCGGAATTTGCAAGATCTCTCTTAATAATTCCAAATACGTTGGCAGTAAATGCTGCTCAAGATGCAACAGATCTTGTCGCGAAGTTGAGAGCATTCCACAACGAGGCTCAGGTTAACCCAGATCGCAAAAATCTGAAATGGCAAGTATCTTATCTATAGGAAGGCTATTAAAAGTGAAGTGGGTTGGTGACTTAGATGGAGAACTTTTCCACTAGTTTACTGAGCCATGATTTGCATGTAGAAAAAGGGTGTAGGTTATCACTGACTTCTCTTTCTGTGTCCTTCACTCCTATGTAATATGTCTCTGGGACCTGGTAGTAGTTAAACAGCATACTCCCAACTCTGTTTTCTACTTTTTCTACCTCTCCATCTGACAATGTTTCTTTCTTTTCAGGATTGGTCTTGACTTGATCAATGGAAAACCTCGCGATAACAAGCAAGCCGGTGTCTTTGAACCAACCATGGTCAAAACTAAGAGCCTGAAGTTTGCAACAGAAGCTGCAATTACTATTCTTCGAATTGATGATCTTATTAAACTGCACCCTGAAACTAAAGAAGAGAGAGGGTGCTACGAGGATGCAGTTCACTCTGGAGCACTTGAAGAATAACTTAGGTTTTATTTATGTTTGTCTAACTTACACTTCCCACTCTTGTAACTAAAATGTTAATAAAACAAGTGGTTGAATGCTGCTGCTATTTTCTTGTGAACAAACTAATTTTTGAAAGTGAGGTTGGACCTGGGTGTTAAGAATTTAAGCTCTAGCATGTGTTACCAACTACACTGCCTGCAGTAGCCACCAGTCTTGTCAAGGCAACAATTGAATGGCACAAAGTAATGGAGTCAGCTTCTTTAATTTTAGGCAAAACAAATGTAAGCTCCATGATTAGAAGTTTATTAGTAAACTGTTTCAAAGCTAGTTAACAGTAGCTATTCATTCGTTCACATTCATCTCTCAACACACATGGCTATTCCCATTCCTCCTCCTATACAGAGAGCAGCAACACCACGTTTTCCACCTGTTCGTTCCAATGCATGTAGAAGAGTAACAAGGATACGACAACCAGAGGCGCCAAGAGGGTGGCCAAGAGCAATAGCTCCACCTTGGATATTAATCTAGAAAAAAAAATACAGAAGGTCCAGTTAAGAAATTGCTTAAGTAGCTTAGCTGAGTTTCAACATTAATGATTTCACTGGATATAGTCCTTAATTGACAGTAAGCCTGAAACTGCTACCACCCTTTCAAGGAGAAGTTGAACATGAATACAACAGCTGTTATAATTAGTATTTCTTTTGAAAGGGGCCCATCTTTAATCTGAAGATAATTCATAATTGAGGTGAATTTAGGGAGGGGAGAGTAATGCCTGCACTTTTTTTCATCATGGGAAGAATACAGTGGCAAATATACTTCCAGCAGCAAGTTCAAATTCTGAAGTTAATAACAAGTATGCTCAAGCAGTTCTCTGGAATGGCACACAAATCCTCTGTAACACAGTTGTAGCCTCTTCAGCTGGGAAACAACATGCCTGCTAGCAAAGCATGCCTACAGAATAGTGCAAGGAAATGCCTACTGGGGTTCCCATCCTTTTGGTTATGGCGAAGTGATTGCAAAAGGACTGTTCTCGCCTCTTTGGAACACAATCCAGATGCACAGAATGGAACAACTTTGAGTTACAGGAGGCAAACTAATGACAGCCTCAAATACACTTATTACCTTTTCTGGATTTACTTTCAGTTCTTTTGCTATTGCAACAGATAGCGATGCAAAGGCTTCATTAATTTCAAACAGGTCAACTTGTTCCAGATTCCAGCTGGCTTTGTCAATCTGAGAAAACAAAATAAATTGAGGCTTTATTATCTTTCAGGTTTTCCTCAGCACCAGAGGAAGCTATTCATAAGACTTAAATTGGGTGACTTGAAGCCACCACTTCTAAAAAGTTGAAGGAAACAGATTTTTTTAATAGACAGGTTTGATGACAAAATTCTTGAAGACGAACAGACAAAATGTCAGTGTCAGCAAAAGTCAGTACGATGTGCTGTAATGCACTGGCTGCTCTTAAAAAATCTTGGCTAATTTTACACACATACTGGTGGTAGTGCAATTGTGGGAATCAAACTATGTGGTGCCCTTAATAGAACAAGCACTGTTTTCAAAAGCAGGTTTTAACAGATTAAAAGCAAGTGTTTCAGGACGTAAGTCTGATTCCATTACAGATTATCCACTTAATACAGATTTTTACACAGGAAATAGTGAAATGACCATTAGTGATGGGTGTCAAGTGTAATTTGTCCAGTCTCTCCTGCCTTTAAATTGATGTTGCCACTTGAAGCTTTTCACAGGCGGCTATTTTGGAAGATGGTTTGGCTAATGTTTTCGCTTGAGAAACTCCTGTGGTGCAACTGCCTCCCTGGGTACAGGCTTTGGCATGTTTCACATATTTATGTTTTTACTTCCACTCACTTTGTTTCTAACAGCAATGCTTTATCAGCAGAATCATCTGCAGCAATGGTGTTTCACAACCAGCTAGCCAGACAGGTGCATCTCCAAAACTATAGTCAAGGAGGAGGGCCTCTTTCTACTAGATATTACAGAGGCAGTATGGAAACTGTTCACCTTCTGGGAAAAGTCTTGTAAGATTTCCTATGTTGTTGTAACACGAAAATGCATGGCCTAGTCATTCTCTCACTACAAAGTGCTACTATGAAATTCTGAAGGGATAAACTGATAATATATGGAGGATGTGAAGTGTTTGATAACACACATTACAAAGTTTACATTAAGTAGTGTGCCCTTTTTCAGAGTACCTATAAAATTATAGGTACTGTTAAATACAGCTTGTCTGTTCTACAATTTAAACTAAAAATGTGTACTGTATATACATTTATAGCATTCTTGATTTAAAAGAACAGTTTCAGATCTGATAAGAAAAAGCTTTGGTATTACAGTTGTGATTTTCCCATTAAAAGCCACAGAGCTTGGGTGAGTTCAAGTTAGGATTCTGCATTGCCGGAACATTTCAGAGATGAACAAAATAAGGCCTTTACACAGTATACATAAAACTAAGAAGGAATACTAAAGCAAGTCTACCCTTACCAGCTGGACAAGAGCTCTTTTCATGCTCAGTTTCATAGCTCAGTTTTAGCAAATAATCAGCTGGGGTTGCCATGGGCTACGTCTGTATTAGCAGTGTGGTACCACCAGAGGAGCTGCTCACTTGGCATTTTATCTAAGAATCCTGTCCTGTGGACTGAACACAGAGCGCATCAGTGGGTGCAATAATGTTTTGAGCACGTTAAACGTGGTTCTGGAGTGCACCTTCTTGTTCAGTTTCATCTGAAAAGAATCCAACTGGCATGCTCCTTCCCTTTCGCAGGGCAAACTGAAGCACAAAGGGCACCATCACATTTGCTAATGCAGACGCGCTGACTGGCCCTGCTCTCAGTGTCGTATTATTGCAAATACAATCAGGCAGCAATCTGAAAGTTAACCTGGCCAGCACCAGAGCCTTATCGTGGCAGGACCAAGTAAGTCACCCCCAAATTAGGTTAGTATACACATCCATGAAATTTGATCTTTAGACTCCTAGGTTATCTAGGTGGCCTTCCACAAACCTGACTCATTGATGTTCTGAATGCCATTCATACACCTATGTATTTGTTACTTTTTTCCCCCCAGAGAGTAGGCACTAGCCTGGTAGCACGAGACATCTTAATCTTACATACTCTCCACTATTTTAAGTCTTGTTTTCACTTAGTTTATTTTTTCTACTAAGTTTTCCTTAGAATACAGGGAAACCAAGACATGGCCAGAAAATGAGAAGCGATTACAAGCAAGAGTTTTTAAATAATAGATACATAGATAGATAATTACTTACAGCTTGCTTTATTGCTGAAATGGGCCCTACTCCCATTATGGATGGATCTATACCTGTCTGAGCCCAAGATACAATCTGAGCCAAAGGCATAAGACCTCTCCTAGCAGCTTCTGATTTCTTCATTAGAATTACAGCTGCAGCTCCATCATTTATACCTGTGGAATGACAAAGAACTTACAGGTATTTGTTGGAGTTTATGGTTTTTACTGTACCACCTTTTCCTGCTTGCATAATTTCACAATCTAGACAAAACAAAATTCACAAATTTTTTATTGGTTGAGGTCAGTATTGTTCAGATCAGCCAAGTCTGACCTCTGACACAAACACTTAAAATGAGTAACATATCTATACTGCTGTAAATGTGACATGTTTGTGATTTCTATTTGGAAAGCAGCAGGTGGAAGAATTGAGGCACAATCTCAAAAAGGAGCACATCAGATTTACTAGGTAGACTTTGGAAGAGGCAGCATAAGGACCAAGGAAGAAGTTTCAAAGCTGCCTGTGGCAGAAGAGTTAGTCCCACAGGAGTAACATTTTCAAACATGAATTGTTAAGCTTTCTTTTGCCCAGACGTGCAGTATTAGAAACCACTAGACAGCTAGTTTTAAAAAGAGAGGATGTAGTTTCTATTTGTTTCAGCCTATCAAATAGTGCTGTTATTGTCCAAACACTTGTATTGCTTCATAGAAAGCAAGCAAAAAAATCCAACTCATCTGTAAAGAAGTCCTCCATCAGAGTTATATTCGAGTTCTACCTATGCTGTCAAACACACTGCTGTTTTCTGCAAAATATTTTCAGCAGTAACCACACAGCAGCCTAACCCCTTGCAGAGCCACGAGCAGCTACTGCTCTTTTCCATTTCAGTTTTAGCCAGACAGACCAACCTGAAGCATTAGCTGCTGTTACTGTCCCAGTTCCATCTGTCAGGAAACAGGGCTTTAACTTTGCCATTGTTTCCAAGTTGCTCCCATGTCGAGGGTGTTCATCTGTTTTAACTTCTATAGGACCTGCAAAACAGAACATTATATTCACAGGAGGGTCTAATCACACCCCCACACCCACACACACACACCCCCACCTCTCTAACAGAAAGCTGGCACAAACAACAGGCTGATCGGGAATATGCACCATATTCCTTTTAACCAACATGCCATTCTTCTGTCAGAGACAACTTCCAACTCAGTGCAAGTTGTTAAAGCTCCCTCCAGCTGCTTCAGGCAGGACAGATAGCTGGGTTTCTCAAAACAAACACTAACAACTCCAATACTGTCTAGCTGTACAAAAGCAGATCTCATTCTTGCTGTTCCTAAGCCAATAGCTTCTCTTCCAAGGAGAATGCGCTCCTTCCAAATGATACTTGTAGGAATCTCATTGCAAAGAGTAGTCAAGTGTCATTAAATATTATTATTTAAACTGGTATCAGGAAAGCCCTTCATTAGTTTGTAACCGGCCCAATGCCAGAACTTTTCCCACAGGGTCTATTCAATGCAAATGTTGAACAACTGATTCTTGATTTCTCTTTGGAAAATTCAGTTTCTGGATCCACCCCACAAGGAGCTGGGGGAATTCCCCTGCTCTAGAAACAGAACTTTGGCTCAAGCACCATAATAGATCTGTTCATATCCCTAACAGACCTAAAGAAAAACATACCTAATATATGTAACCTCACCTAGTTAATTAACTAGTAACCCTAATTATTGTCACTGTGTATTTTACTAGGTGGGAAAGGTTTGCCAGATCAACATGACTGTTTTAAGTTTGGTGCAGCAGGAGTCTTAACGAAACAAAAAATACTGGTTTTGGTACCATATCCAAGCCTATGTTAGCGGTTTGCCTGGGTAGTAATTACATCTCCAATAAAACAGATAGTAGTAGTACTTGCAGAGAGCTACATTTAGATATTCCACGTTTGCATTGTTTCTCTCTTATTTCAAAAAGTAACAACTGGAAGTTGAAAAAGAAAGCAACAGGCTACACGCTTACAGAACAGCTTACAGAAAAGGCTGTGTAACTAGGAAACCATCCACTAATCATAGGAGACATAGCAGAAAAGAGATTTTTCTTTGAAATCAGCCCTCATTATCCATTCACACCTACCTTTTTTAGAAGGTACAAGAACAGGAACAATTTCTTTTGTAAAATAGCCAGCTTTCTGTGCTGCCTCTGCCCTGTTTTGTGACTGTACAGCAAGTTGGTCTTGTTCCCCTCTGCTGACTTGCCACTGATTGGCCACATTTTCAGCTGAAATAGAAACAAAATGCAAATTGCCATTAGGAAATGCTAAAATTTTAAGTTGTAAAATTGTAAGCACAAAGGTAGCCATTAATGTTTGCTGTAGTAGCAAACAGCTAAGCTTGTTGAACAGTTGTCATTCCGATTTCCTTGTTTTGGTTGCTCATGATTCTCTACTATATTTTGTTTCGAGGGTGAAAATTTCTGTGTGGGATCTCCTCCCAGATGGTGTATGAAGTTAAATACAAATGCAAACAAGCTTTTCTAGTTTATTGCTTCTCTGAACTACTATGCTCAGATGTCTCTACAGCTACTTCCAAGGAGGGAACAGTTCTGAAGTTACTCTGTTTCATAAGCAGTATCTGAAAAAGCAGTTGGCTGGCTATCCCATCCAGGGTGGAATAACCTGAAGTTGCAGAACCACATGTATCCACAGCACACTTTACGTAATTCCCCCCACTCTAAATCTGTGCTGCTGAATGCTTCAGTTACATACATCGATTATTTGGTTTATTTTTCCTGAAATTAAATTGCTCAGATGCAAAAGAGATGCAGTTAGATTAGCTCAGACAAAAAAACCCGAAACAGTAGCTTTACAAACAAAGCAGAAAATGCCTTTAATACCTTCCAGTATTAGGGATTTCTTTCTTTTTTATGACTACAATTTAAGGACAGCTTGAAACATCTTATTTGAAACTTCATATTTCTGAAATTTCCTATCAGTGAATTCTTCCCCCGTCCCCAGTTAACCATTTCATTTTCTGGACCGTCACCACTTACCTGTTATACCCATATGATACTGATAAAAAGCATCTGTAAGTCCATCAAGGATTATAGTGTCCTGCAAGGAAGCCTCTCCCATTTTCACCCCAGCTCGCATGTGAATGACATGAGGAGCCTGCAAGAAGGTATTTAGAAAGGAGTTATATGTTTTATATCTCCAGTGCACAATACAGCCAGACAGCTGAAGAGACAGACCCCCTACCTTGTGGCTGCCAGTAACTACCCCAAATCTCAGCAGTCTCCCTGGCTGCCCGCTCTGTCTCTCCCTCCAGAGTCTGCCAGCTGGCACGCTCTGTTTGGCCTATGGATTTCCCAGGCAGCAGATCAGCAAGCACCAAATGTTTTCTCTCCACAGATTGAATCAATCATACCTGGGGCCATACAGCTGTGGGTCGCCCATCCTACCAGTCTGCTCTAGGTGGTACTCCACTGCCAGCCACGGCCAATATCACTCTCAGAGTGGGCAGCTAGCAAGCCCCGGCAGAAGAGGCCACTCCCTTGTTAGGGATCAGATCACCAGCCCAGCGCCATTCCTCAATACAGCTTTGGGCTGAACACCTTGAAATTAAAACCCTTTGCTTGCTTTCCAAGCTTAAGTTGTTTGGTGAACAGTAACTTTTCCAGTTACTCCTTCTCTGAGCTTTTTGCAACAGAAAAAAAACTGTCTATTGCCAGCTGTCACAAGCCAATCATTCACCACAATAGGGCTAGATGGAAATTAAAATGGGATTTTAAATGTGGTATGTGTTTGCATCACACCTTTTCAGTAGCTACAGTATGTCTTTTTTTTTTTTTAAGAAAAAAAAGCTACTGAAGTCAATTGTTGCATGTGTAAATTCATTGCCAAGCGCAGAAACTGAAGCTACTCTTTCAATCTGCCTCTAGAGCGTTAGCCTAGAAATACAAGGCTTCAACAAAACTTAATGCTGTTTGCTTGAAGTAAGTCAATGCAACACGAGTGCACTCATTTGCTTTACCTTGCTCATACTTTCCATGCCTCCTGCGACCACGATACTGGAGTCTCCCGTCAGTATGGACTGAGCAGCCAGACACACTGCTTTCAAGCCAGACCCGCAGATCATCTGGCAGCTCCAGGCGGGCACAGAGTAAGGGATTCCCGCAGCAACACTTGCCTGCCGGACAGGGTTCTGACCGGCACCTGCAGGAAGAGGCAGCATTTTTCCTTTGCCCGTTCTTAAAAAACAAACGTTGGCCTCGTCACTTTTCACGACAGGTACCCTGATGCCACCAAAATTTTGAGCTCGCTCCTATTTTCAATTGGTAGGCAGAGGCAGGAGCTCAGTTACCCCTCTCATTTATACTGTCAATCAATAAAATATCTGCAAGATCAGGGACTTGCTACTGATAGTTTTACATCTGCAACTCTGCTTTTGATGGCAGGTCAGAAGAAACACCAACTTCAAATTCGCACTAGCCTGTTATACACGTGTAAGATGAGAGTTCATTTCAATTGCTACTTGCTGAAGGGTTTCTTTTTGACATCTCCTGTACATCACCAACAGATAACTTTTAGGGAAAGTTCCCATGGAAACCAAAAGCACAATTATGCACAGACAGTCACGAAACCTTCCATTCTTTGCTATAATCCTGACGGAGAGAATATGAGCAGTATATTCAAAGAAAACGTTCTTCATCTGCACCTCCCCGGGCCAAAGTAATGCCAGCTCTTTGTATGCAAAGAAATGGGTAAGGAGAACACATCATTCAGCGAGCTAAAAATATACGGGAATCTGGATCAGCTTTAAGTACGACAAAATTATTTATTTATTTTCTTCCTCTGTCTTCAAAATACAAAGCTGCCCTATGACTCTGCTGATTAAACATTACCCTGGAAAAAGCAGGAGACCATTTCAAAACAAACAATTCCCTATCAATCAGCCGCATTTTTGTTAAATCAAAGTATTTGGCTCCAAGTAAGTGGCATCACAGATGCTGCAGGTCGGTCTTGCAGACAGATGCAAATGCCGGCCTTGCTCTTAAAGTCTCAGAGTTATCATTACTTATGATGTTGAATTTACAAGAGGAGATGGCCAACGCGAGAAAAGGGATGCTGCAACAGAGAAAACAAACTGACTTTCACACATACACTGTTAGCTACTTTGGGGATTTAAAAAAACCCAAACTATCCCCCCACCACATCTTTTCCAAAAACCCGGCAACGGGTTGGTCACCCAGAACGCACGGGGAAGCGGCCAGGACGCCGCTCAAGCCTTTCGTTAGAGAACCACGTTCTTAACGGCAAGGAATAACGTTCTGAAACGTGAAACCTGAGCTGCCCCGGTGCGGCAACTAAGGCGGGATGGGCCGCAGAGAGGAAGAGCCCGGCCAGCACCAGCCGCCCGCGGGAAGAGGCACCTCCGCCGCCCGCGTACCTGCGGTGAGGACCTGCCCCAGGATCACCTCCGACACCTCCTCGGGGGCCAGCCCTGCCCGCCGCAGCACCTCCCGGATGACGGCGGCCCCCAGCTCGTGCGCCGGCAGCGCCGACAGGCCGCCGTTGAAGGAGCCTGGGTGAACAGAGAGGGAGAGAGCTCAGCACCGGCCCGGGGGCGGGGGACGCGGACGGACACCCGCCGCCCGGCCCGGCCCGGCCCCTCACCGACGGCGGTCCTGGCGGCGGAGACAAAGACGACGGGGTCGGCGCTCATGGCGGCGGCGGGCGCGGAGCAGCGGTGGGCAGCGGGAGCGGCGGCCGCGGCCGGAGCGAGAGCGCACCCGGCGCCGGGGCCGCCCCTCGCGTGTTGCCGGTCCCGCCCCTCGCCCGCCGCCGGGCGGGGCAGGCCGCTGCCGGGAGCGGGAGCCCGCACGCGTGATTCGTGGCCCGGCCCTGGGGAGGGCGGGGAGGCCGCCCGGTGGCGGGGCCCGCCCGTGCTCCCGGATGGCGATGGGGTGAGGGCGTCCTCCGCCAGCTGCCGCCCGGAGGCGGTGGGGCGGAGAACAGCCGTGGCGCCTCCGCCTGCCGGGCCCGCGGCTGCTGCGCACTTCGGGGGGCTTCCAGTCACCTCCCTCTGCCCCGTCCCGCCAACACGGCCGGGGTCTGTCCAGCGCCTTTTGCCGCCTCTTGCTAACACGCCGTTTGCTTCTTGATAAAGTAAAACATGCGGCTCGAATGCTCTGTTATATATATATGGCATACAGCCAGTTTGCTTATTTCCTAGGATCTCTGTGAGCAGAAAAAACCCCAAGAGAATAATCATTTAAATCTAACTATACAAAATTGCCTATCACTGTTTGACCTGCTCAGCAATGGTTACTGACACCCAGAGATTGCCAACGCCCAACACACTTTTTTTTGTTGTTTTTTAATTTCACAGAAGCCTAACCTTTACTTTTCTTTTTTAGCGTAGGCAGCGCTAGGCCGCTGGCCCAAGAGCCGTTCCCTCTGACCTGCGGAGGAGGCAAGCCCGGGGCTGGCTGCTCCCAGGCTGCCTCCGTGGGAGGCAAATGCTGCAGGGAGAAAGCCTGGGCAGCCGGGAGAGACCCGGTGCTGGGAGCAGGAGCTCCCTGGCAGCCAGGGAGGCAGAGGCTGGAAGGAGAGGAGGCGGCAGCGGCCATGGCCGCAACCCTTGGCACAGCAGGCAGGCAGAAACGTTCCTCTGTGGGGAAATGTGGCCGGGAAGCCTAGAGGTGTGGGGTGGGGAGCAACAGTATTACAACATTTGGAGGAATAAGGGACAGAGTAAAGGGAAGAACCAGTAAGTCAAAGACAGTAACAGCAGTAAAAAAAATAAATGGATAGATGGGCTGAAATCACTTGTCCATCCCACCGCCTAGACCTTCAGTCCTTATTCCTTCCTGTGCCGCATCCTACGCTGACTCGTTCGCAGAACAGGTACTCAACCTAATGGACGTGCCAGCCAAAGCACTGCGCTGAAGTTGTAACTGAAGGCCAAGAAGATGGTTAGATGATATTCTGTCGCTCCTACCTTTGCTGGAGTATCAGCAAAGTTGGGGGAATATATTTTTTATCAGCATAGTCAAATTTGGTGGGGTTTTTTGGGGAAAAAAGAAAGGATAAATGAAGTCCTAGAAAAGCACATATTGTGAGATGACAAACACTGACAAACATATATGACAGTGGATGCAGCAACACACCTGTGATCACATTCTGCATGTTGGCTAATCTGAACTCGGTGGTACTAAATCTGCATGCATAAAATGCATCTGAACCCTCTGTGTGGAAACAGTGAGCAACAGGAGCAATACAATACCTGAACTGGATTCCTCTGGCTGTCATCAGTCACTGTTCTTGCTTTACAATGTAAAAAGCGACAGCATTACTAGATAGGAAAAAACCCCACTTCAGCTATGGAAGGCAAGACTGTTAGCCTAGATTTCACCAACAACTTTGTTAAACCGTGCTGGTCAGAGTAATTCCAACACTCAAAATAGGTTTCTCCTTTTAGATATTTCAGCCTGACTGAAGGATAAGGCCAAAGGAGGGAACTGTGTGTCATAAGATTTCTTCAGTTACTTTGGGGTTTCCAGCTTTTGGCAAGAGAAGAATCCCCTCAGATATCTTCAGGAAAGGAAATCTCTGGAAAATCCCGTGGCAACCAAATGCTTAGGTGGACCAATCTACCAGTCTCCTAAGGATGCATTAATTGGCAACCGGCATGTGCTACAGCTTTTCTTTAATGATGCTGTGCACTCAGGGCAGCTGATAACACTAACAAAGACCTTAGATTAAATCTGGATGGGTAAAACGTTTGGTGTCTTTTCAAAAGACTCATCAGTAAGCAATCAGTAGATCTACCGTATAAGCAAAGCTCAGGAATATATGATTTTAAGCAACGCAGAGTGATTATTTTAGAATAATATTGTACAGTTCCTGAGCAACCCTATGTGACTGAATGCAGCCTCTGCACCTTTTCAAAATTACATAGAGAATGAGTAACACAGATGTATGAGGGCAGCACCAAGTAACCTAGTTTATCAACTGCACTGATACCAATACATCATTTTTAATGTAATATTCGACTGATTACAACTTAAGGTCATCAATGCAAATACAAAATCAATAATGTAAGATGAGCTCAGACTAACACTAAATGTTAGCAGGTATGCAAAGTCCAAAAACGACAATACACCTGAAGTGAGACTTACAGACAGGATTCCCTTGTATTTAAAACTACGTGTATCACTATAAACATTTAATAGAACATAAAGTGAGGCTTCAGCCCCTGCCCTCCCCACGCTTCACCTTTAATCCACTAACAGGCGGAAAAAGTTGGAATGTGAAGTGGGCCCAGGGACTTCAGGCCAGCTCAGCCCAATGAGCCCACCTGCTGCACCTTTGCTCTCAGCCCCAAAAAGCAGAACTGTTGTGCAACTCAACACAAGTGATGGACCAGGCTGCAATGTTGGGCTACCGTGACATGACAGAGATTAATGAGTTTTATCTTGGTATCTTTATCAGACTTGCAGTACCCTATTTAACTCTGCTTGGA
The DNA here is from genome assembly GCF_030936135.1 of Gavia stellata. Classification (NCBI taxonomy): domain Eukaryota; kingdom Metazoa; phylum Chordata; class Aves; order Gaviiformes; family Gaviidae; genus Gavia; species Gavia stellata. The sequence goes on from NC_082595.1 coordinate 37,991,004, forward strand.
TGGTGTCCAGGGTTGAGATCCAAATGCACAAAAGGGACATGTAAAGGAACAAAATAACATAGCAATTGCACAAAGGCAAATAATTATGAAAGATGGATGATACAGATCAATGTTAAGTTATTGAAATGTAGAAAAAATACTATTAAACATGACTAGGCAGCTGTGCTTTTAAATTCACTGTAGTTAATGAGCAGCATAATACTCAATAGCCAACTACTGCCCTATGCTGGTACCTTTTACCATTTCTTGGAAAACTAAGCTCTGGGAAATTAAGTCAGTCAGTAAAAATTAGAACGTCAATTCAGAACAGAGTGCTTACTTGCTATCAGTAAAAGAGTAAGGCTACATTGCGCAAAGTTTGTTTATTATCTTTCTATGAACACAATGAAATGGCCTTGTGACTTGTGTGAAATACTCAAAGTGCAAAGATTTTGGCATTTTCATTTGGTAATCGTGGCTCAGTTTTTTTAGAAATAGGCTAAAATTTAGGGCATTTCAGAGTTCACTAATTTACTCTTCTGCTAAAAAGTGGTTTCTAAATTTAAACTTTACAGAGATCACTGTTGTTACCAAAATGTGAAACCCTTGCGTTTTACCATAAATCTGACACTTGGTCGGTAAATATTTACAAAAATGCTTTTGTTGGGGATGTGAGTTTGATAAAAATTACGCCGCACCTTTTATAGGCAAAAAAATTGCAAAGAACAATTACTTTAAATTCATAAATCTTGACAGGAGATCATTCTATAATTTTAAAAACCCCTTAATTTTACAACTTCCGTGTAATAGGAAATTCTCCAGTCTTTAAAATCTTATACAGAAATAATGGTACTAATATCTGCTTTGTTGGGATCCTTAGAGAAAAAAATGCAGATAGGATTCCTCAGGGGAGGAGATGTGGCTCCTCTCCTCGCCCACTGATGTTGCCTTGCATACTGTACAACCAGAAGAAACTGGCGTGATCCTCCGGTCGCTCGTGGAGATACAACATTATTCACGTCTTCATTGGTGTTCAGTTGATCACCAGCTGTGTGGGAACACTCACAGCAATGAAATAAGCAAATGCCAATGTGTTCCTATGATCAAGATGTAAGTTTGAAGCAGAAGTGATCCATCTTCATATTTCATGGAACTGGCCCTTTGCTGTAGGATATGATACTTATGATACTTAAATTTAATGTCAAGTAATTGGCCAACATTTGGGACTTCTGTTACTAATAGTGGTAAGAGTATCCTACTCGTCCTTATTTCTCTCTTGTTTTTTTTTTATTTTTTGCCAGCAGCATGGAACACACTTAACTACTTTTGCAGGAGTGTACACTAAAACTGATGTCTTCAAAGATAGGAGTCAAACCTTGTCGCAGTAATTATGTAAGACACCTCATAATCCTTGATATTTTGGGATCCACAGTTCTCATCTGAAAGCATTTAGGAGGCATTCGCCCTTTAGATACAGGTTTTCTGTGCTTTGTCTGTGTTTGAAATTATGTTTATTCCTGATGGGGAACAGAATTGTTCTTTAGTTGGTCTAAGCAAAAGCCAGCATTTTGCTCTTTGACAAGGGGACAGCAAAGTCACACTTTTTTTCTCCTTAAAAAAATTTAAATCAGCTACCAAAACAAGTAAGCTGAACAAGCATCACTTGATGAAAACCAGAGCCTTTTTCACTTGGGAAAGATCTGAGGAAGCCTTTCCCTTTCTCCACATACTGTCACATTGTGTCAGGATATGTAAGGCACTAAGGCTTCCTGAGCACCTTTAGTACCTTTCTCAAGTCTATAAAGACAATTCTTTCTTTTTCCAGGTTTTCTTACCAGTGGACTGACACTCAGTTGTCTACGGATAAGTTCAGCACATAAGGTATGCCTCAAAGAGCAAACTGTTTTCCCAGTGAGGATGAGATTTATATTTTCTAAAATTCCTCAACCTCAGATGCCAACCTGACTGATTGGGTCCTTGGAAATCAAGTTCCTGATAGGCAAAAAATGTTCTTGGCTGTGTTAAGAGCAATCTGAGTTTCCCTTGAATCTATTTGTGTCAGGGAAAGCTCATAATCTAATCAGTGTTTAATAAAAAAATGCTGTCTTCCCCTCAGACAGAAAAACCTTTGCATTATTAAAACCATCATGGCCTTTCTATGGCTTAAAAAAAGGTATAGTAAATATATCCTTATACATAGTAAATATATCCTTTATATCCTTAGCAACTCTATGCACACCTGTACTTCAAATGCAAGCTTGCAGTATTTATCAAGCATCCCAAAACTGAATTCAACTCGAGTCACCATTTGGCTGTAATTGTATCTTGATTGATTGCCAGTCAGGGGATGTCTTCAGGAGAGGTTTTTGAGTTCATTCACTGCTGTGGTCAGCCCCTAATAACAGGAACAAAATTCCTGACCGCTATGTTGCACACACCAATTCACAGGTGTGCGGCAGCATCGCAAGTGCTGCCATCCTGGAGACAAGAGTTGCAAATCAAATTGGCTCTGTGGAGCTGTACATTATCATACTTCTGATTTTATATGCTTTCATGGAGTCTTACATATACATAATCATAAAAAATTACTGGTAATTAAAAGAGAAGTCCTTATAAGAGCTTTCTGAAGAAGCTCTAATTACTTCTTCCTTTAAAAATCGAAGAAGAGTATGCGATAATTCGAGTAAGATCCTTTATATCAGGGGATATAAAGAAAGCATGAAGCCTGCAGCCTAGTATTCAGGAAACTTCCGGAAGAGAGGGAGAGTTCATGGATGTCAAATTTGGGCTTTTTGCTGCCCAGATCTTTACCTAGTAGCTACCTGAAGGACCCCTCTGTTATCACTTTCTTCACAGTGCAGCAATGCGTACATTTTACCTTCCCCACACACCTGTAGGCTACAGCAGCCTTTTCTAGTGCCCCCCAAGAGCTCCCCCTCTGCTCCAGCAGCAGATGCAGCGCCGTTTTGCCTTCCCCCCGTCTCATGTCCTTACAAGTCAAGGACAACCTCTGCAAGAGCTGATGAGCCTTTCTTTAGCTCCTGATAATTTAAGGTACTTTCAAACGCTAAGAAATGCACATAGCAGTACTCCAAACATTTTTGTTTCTTCCTAAGAACGCTTTATCTCACTGTTCTCCTATTTCCCAGCTTTCCTGACCTCCAGGCTATTATTTTATGAGTCTTTTACACTCGTAAATAGTTTTTCTTGAAGCCTGCGTTTCCCACGCCGCGGCGTTTCTCCCGCCCCTCGCTGTTCTGCCATGAAAAGCCGGGAACGGGCGGGGCTGCGCAGCGCCCCCTCGCGGCCGCCGCTGCCGCCTCCCGCCAGCGGCCCGCGCGGAGGGGTGACAGACTGCCAACGGGAAAACAAGGCGGGAAAAAAAAAGGCGACGAACAGCATCCCTCGAAGTTTAGGAGCGTCTTAGCGTTTGCGTTGTTCCAGCTGGCTTCCACCCCATCCCAAACCAAGGGGCGAAAAGGAAACCCAGACCTGAGCAGGGGAAAACAAGCACAAGCCTTCCAGGTCACGGATGACGAGCGACACGCTGTCATTCAAGGAACCTGAAACCGGATGAGACAATACGAACAGATTTAAAGCAAAAATGAGAACCGCTGCCGTTACTATCCCCTGAGCCGGCCCTGGGCGCAAGAGGGGCGCCAGGAGGAGGAGGGCAGTGGGGTGGGAGCGCGGGGGCTTCCTCCCGCGCCAGGCCACGGCCCCCTCCGGACCGTCCTCCTCTTCCATCCACTTTTCCATCAAAGCCCAGGCAGAAGAGACAGAGTCTGCAACAATTTTACCATTCAGTTCACATGACCTCTTAGAGATACAAACACTACACTTCGTGAAAGCGCAGTGGTTATTTTCACCTTAAACATATTTATTTCTTGTGTTTAATTACAGCAAGCTGTACTGCCCACATGTTCATAATCTGGTTCCTATTTCATCTTACCATTATAGATGAATGAATATACGAATTTTCCTTTTTTGTTGGTGCTTGGACAGATCACTACGTGTCCTCTCATCTGAGGACAAACGATGCTGCTGGGGGTGGGTTATGCTAGCACCTATTTGAAAAGCAAATTTACTCCCGTTATCATGCTGTAAACACAACCCGATGCAGGTGTCAGCGTGTTTATTCCAGTAGCACCAAAAAGCCCCAAGTTAGTTCTCGCTGCGTTAGGTGATGTGCAAAGGGAATAGAAGACTATTACAATTAAATGTCCTCTTCCCAAAAGTATCAGAGGACCGGTTAACAAATTGCAGCTCTTATTTTCTCAAACAAAAATTGTTAAGCGTAGGCTGAGAATACACGTTAATTTGAAGGGACAGAAAGAAGGCAGGCCAGAACATAAAGCTCTGCAGGCTGATTCCTCCTCCCTCTCAATGTCTCTTGGCTGCCTCTTGCTCAGCTAGCACCTTTCCCACAAGTGCAATCTACGCTTGTAAAGATAAATTTTAAATAACTAAGTGCTGACAAGGAGTAAAAAAAATGCAGGAATATTTTCCACATGCTCACGAACACAAACAACAGGCACCGGTGGAAGGTTTAAGGTCCCGCACCTTACAGTGTATCTGACCTAGACCTTCATCTGCACTATTGAAAAGACACAAGGGAGGCCTTGTTTCTGAACGTGATAAAGAATAGCCAAACTCCGGGCAAATATTGGGAGATCTTGTATTTAAATTGCCACTGATATAGAGAAAATGTTAGGCAATTTATATAGCTAATAGAAATACACATAACAGAAACAGCCTTAAGTACAGCTCTGCATCCCTTTTATATGGAAAAAGTTTCTACTTCTTGTCCTACTTGGCTTATACATATTTTTAGTATTGTAATGTTTACATTTGTGCATGAGGAAGTCAAGTCAATTTGCTATATTAATGTTCATATTAAGGACTACTCTGGTATTTCAGCGCCTTGCCCATGCTACCATATTCTGTGGCGGCTTCATCTGTTAATTAGTATCTTGAATGCTTAAAACAAATACCTGCAAGGTATTTTTGGAGGAAACCAGAGACAGGAGCAGGAAACCCGCAACAGTAATCACAGTGTATCTTTTTCAGTTTAAAAATAAGGTAAGTGTTCAAAGGAATTAATTCAAGCCCTCTGTCCTTGTGGTCCCTAATCACATGATCCTTACCCTTTTTTGGGTATCCATGTCAAATCACTTGGAAGCGTGGCATGGGTTTCAAAACGTTTCAAGTTCTCACTGAAAATCTGTGTGTTTATACATATATGTACGCACACACGGGCACATGTACATTGGAATCTATTCTGTAGCAAATACATTCTTTCCACTACCAGTAACAATCAAGGAAGCAGATTTCCCGAGCACCTGCAACAGCGATGTAGTGAGTAACAATCAATTACACCTGCACAACCCAGCTGACAAGACTAATTTAACCTACAGAAGCTTTAGGACCTGCCTGCCAAGAGGGAACGTATTCACTTGTCCTAGTAACATTGCTTGAGAAATCAAGATAAGAAAGATAAATTTGATTTTAAAGTAGCAGCTCAGTGCTAGACTGCAATTAAGGGCAAAGAGTATGCCTTATTCTTTATTTTCCCAAATGCTGAAACGGAAGTTTAGTTTCTTTGGAAGCTGCTGGAATAGAACTACTTTTTCCTTCACTGTCGATTGATGACGCTGACGTGGACAGATACCGCTGAGCTCGGTCTATCCGAGTGAAAACGACCGGTCCCCGACCTGTCAGACAGGCAGAAAGCCACAGAAGTCAGCCTGGGAAGCCCGGCGCCCATCTTGCACGTTATTAACTGCTAGGCGCCATCCTCCTTCCTAGAGATGCCATCTTTTCCGTCAGCCTTCCGAGAAGGCGCCAAGCAGCTTTCCCAGGCGGCCCCCCCCGGGCTGCCGCCGCCGCTCCCCGTCAGCCGGTTGCGCGGGCGAGGCCGTGCGGAAGCGCAGGCTGAGGCGCAGCCCCGCCGCCCGTGGGGCGCGAAGACACAAGGGCCCCGCACCCTCCATCCCGCTCGGGGGCGGCAGCAGGAAGCGGCCGGCGTCGCCTCCCAGCGGCAGGCGGACGCGCAGCGCCCGTATCCTTCCGCCCGCCCCAGGATGCCTCGCTGCGCTCTCCCCCGCCCCGCCCCTCTGCCTGTTTAACTGGCAGGCTTTAAATCAACGCTCGAGCAACCCCAGGAGGCCGTCGCACCAGCAAGGCAGGAGCACCCCGACACCGCCTTCCGGCAGCCCCACAAGCGGGCCGGGGCCGACCCGGCAGCTGCCTGCGTCCCCCTACCGCGCCCCGCCGCGCCACTGCGACGGCTCCCGCCGCCCCGCACTGGCTGCGCGCGCAGCCCCCCACCCCTGACGTGGGGGGCGGCCCGTGGGCGGGGCGGCCGGGCGCTCATTTCCTCCTTGGGCGCCATTTTGTAGCGCAGAGAATCCGCAAATAAAGAGCGCGCGGGAGCGGCGCGCGAGGGAGCCCGGGCGGGGGGACGCGGCGGCGACCTCGGCTCCGGAGCGGCGGTCCCCGTAGAGCTGGTTGTGGGTGCAGAGGTGGCGGCAGGCGTGAGCGGTGGCGGTGTTTCGCCCTCGATGTGACGGGTGCGGCCCAGGCAACTAGAGTGCTGGGAGAGCGAGGCCTCCGCACCGCGGGCGGGAGGTGAGTGGCCGCGCGAGCGCTCCTCCCCGCCCGCCCCCTTCCCTGGCACCGCCGTCTCCCCCGTCGCGGGAGGTAGCGGGGCCCGTGGGAGGGACCGGGCACCGCGCCGTCCCGGGGCGCCAAAGCCCGGTGGCGGCGGCTCCATCCCTCACCTCGAGCGGGGGGAGGAGCGGAAGCACTTAGAGCCATTTTGTGCGAGGCCCCGAGCCCGGCCTGGCTGCTCCGCTGGGATCCTCCTCCCCCAGCCTTCAGCAACAGCCACGCCCGGGCACGGCCGCCGCCCCCCGGGCGCGGGAGACGCGTTGCTGTCTTCCCTTGTTGAAGACGAGGGAGGGCGGCCCGGTGGGGCGGCAGTGCTAGAGCTTGCGGGGGGCGGCGGCGGCAGCAACGGGGTCTGTCAAGCATCTGCGGCGAGCCGGCCGGTCAGCGGCCTGCAGCTGCGCCTGGCTCGCCGCCGGCGGGGTCTCCACGCAGGAGGCGGGGCTGTGCGGCGGGGCCTCGCCGTCTCGGGGGGGGCGTGGGACGCGACTTCAGACCGCGGTTGCTGAGGCGAGTAAGAAATCTGCCCAGTCAGAGTGTTATTTTTGAAGCTTTTTTCCGTCTTTCGGGAGCCTGGAGCTTATGCCGGGGTTTCCCCCGTGGAACTCTTTTTCATATCGTTAAAATAACTGGCAGTCACTTCAGGTGTAACGAGTAAATCAGCATACCTGATAATGGTTAGTTACTTTGTTCCTTAGGTTTTTTTTATCCTTAAATAGCATGTTTTCTAAACATTGTAGTAAAAGGTGTACAGACTACTGTAGTTCCAAAATTAATAATGCACTTTCCCCATTTCAGCTCTCGTCATACTTTAGGTGCCATAAAAGCCTAAAACATGATGAGATTACATAAAAATTCTTCCAGTGCCCATGACAGTGTTATTTTAAGTATGGAATACGGTTTTATATTGCTCGTTGCCAGGGGCAGATATGCAGGAGTGGTGTGTAGCAGCCATCGTTTCCCCAAAATCATGAAAGTGCTTAGTTAGGATAGTACAGTTAAGCTGTTCATCATATAAATCACAAAATATAATCGTGTTAATTCCAGTCAGTTATACAGGAATGTTGTTTTCATTGATTATTTTCATTGTAGAAAATGGCACTTCGTCATGCTCTTGCAAAATATTTCTGATCTCCGTAGGAGAGAGATCATCTCCTCTTTCAGAGGAGAGCCAAGTGATGAGAAGCACCTCTTGCTGCACAGTACTTGAGAAGTTACTGTGTTAAATTCAAAGAACGAATGTTTCAGTTGTAATGTTACTGTCTTCAGCATACAAATTCATCCGTTAATGAACGGAAAGCTAAGGCAAATCACTTGACAACTGATGTAGTCAGCCTGATGCTCTTAATGTTTCTGAAAAACACTGAGCACAATGGTAGAAATATATAGCAGTAATAAATATCTAAGCTTTTGATAAGTTACTGTAGGTGCCAAAAAAGCTGTTGCATGGGAGTAGTGAGGTGAGATTTACACACATAGAAAGAGCGCTAGTGTTTATCTGTAGATGTGATCAACCTAGATTTTCCAAAATAACCTGTAGAATATTTTTAGCTAGTGTAGTTTTTTTTAGTGTGCTGTTCTATCACTACAGACGATAGTAGGTGACAGTAAGACAGTAATTTCTGTAACGCAGTGGCCTGTAACCTCAGTCTTCAGCACTTTGCGCTCCTGTCTGAAAGCAAGAGGTGGCTTAGAGCAGCCAGGTCTGGTGCTGCTGTAGAGAACTGAGTCTGGACATATGAGGTAGACTATCCTTAGACTACCCATCAGCCTTTTGATTTCTTTCAGTCATGATTGTGGCAGCAATCAAGCGTTTATATTTGTTGTATGCTGCTGCAGTGTTCACAAGCCAAGTGAGCCAAACTCACCTTTTTTGGTATTTGTACGCTTCCGGTACTTTTCTGAGGAACACATAAATAATGACTTGACATCATCTGTGCATGATTTAATCAGTGTTAGCTGTAGTTTTGTGGGACATCTGAGAAGCATGTTTCTCTCTGTCAAGAACTTAAATTTGGCCGAGATCTTCAAGACTGCTTCCAAACACTGAAGGAGTTAAAAGATTCTAAAAATCTTTTAAAAAATTATAGTGGGAGAGGTAGACAGCCTAAATACAGGGGTCACGAGCATTCCCCCTGTGATCTCAAGTTATCATGTGTTATTTTGGATGACTGAGTTGGGCAGTGGCAGTTTGTATTGATAGCCTCCTATGCTTGAATATATTTAAGGTATGTTTTTTCCTAAATCAGTCTCAAATAAGGAGCTGCATCCAGAGGTTAAAGCAGAATGCTTGAGTAACTTCTGTGCAAGAGGGAAGGTGGTGGGGGTGGGAGGGCTTCTTAGGCTAGGGAAGCACTTAGGTGCCTGTGTGTTACTAAGACTAGGAACAGGAAGCTGCCATTCATCCATGAGATGCTTCTACTGAATGTTTTTGGAAACCCTTCTGTGGGTTCTAATGTCAGTTTTTATTTTATGAAAGGCTTGGAAGTTGTTCCATCTGTGCACTGTACTTGGTGTGGGGTTTTTGTTTTTTTTTTTTTTTAATTTTCTTCTATTTTTTAACCAGGGCCGTGTTTGGTAGAGTGCTCTCTATTTCTCAATGGCTAGCGTAGGTTCTATGCTACGTTAGAGGCTCTACTTAATTTGCTCTGTATTTGTCTTACTGACAAACAATTTTAGGATTTGTTTGTCTTAGGATTTGGAAAAGTTAAATTAGTTCATTGGGTGTCGCTGTGAAAATACCTAAGGTAGTCTGTAGAAGTCTTTTTGAGAAAATAAAGGGTTTTTTTAACTGCTTGAGACCATTGTTTTTGTGAAGCTAAGTGTTCACAACCAAGGAGTTGACACATCTTCCCCTGGTATATGTGCATTGCAGCTGCTTTACAAGCTTGTCAAATCTTAATATTCCGTGCAACTTTTCTGTTGGAAAGCATATTACAAAGATGCATGCCTCTAACAAACCTTGCATTCATTGTTACTTATATGCTTGTAATCTTTGTGGACTCAATTTTTTTGATACAATCATAGTAGTTTTAATGTAGAAAATATTATGTATTATCATTTTGAGGTAAGGAAGCATGTCCTGTAACTCAAGGAAGTGTGTATATTTAACCTAGCACAATGCAGTCAAATTCAATTCCTCTTTTGTGTATCCAAGCCATTTATTTGACATCTTACTTTTCCTAAAAATATTGACAAGGGTTTTAAAATAACTGCTTAATACTTCCTGTTTATTAGAATCTTAAAAGAATAAGTACTTGAAGGAACATATTATTTTGACATAACACAAATGTTAGTGGTGGTGTTCAGAAATTACTTACTTTTAATCTGAAGAGATACTGAAGGTAGTAGTATAAATTGCTTTCCTCAGACCCTGATTATCCTCTACCTTGTAAAATACAGTGTTAAATAGATGTAGGCACATAAGAAATGTCAGTTTGATCTAAACAAATATGGACAAAGTTGGGTGGTTTTGCTTAGTTAAATAGGAGGAATGGATTACCGACAGGCTTTTCAGACATCTAAAGAAAGTTCTGGTTAACTTTTAGAAAAAATGCATCTGTTGCCTTTGTATCTAGATTACAGCAGCAAACTTGTCATAGTGTTGTTTTGTACTCTGGCTCTGCATTGTGTGGAATCAATATTTCAGTAGTCTAATATTACAAATTAAAAATATAAGGCTAGAAGTACAAGTTTCTGACTTGTTCAGTATTTCATGTACCCTAGTAACTATACTAAATAAAACACCTTTTTTTCCTCTCCTTTCAGAGTTCACAATGACGAATGAAGAACCTCTGCCAAAGAAGGTACGTTTAAAAATACTTGTGACACCCACCCCACCCCCCCACCCCCAATCATGACAGCTTGTTAAGTTGTGTTTTTCCTTTTGTTCCATAGGTTCGCCTTAGTGAAGCAGATTTTAAGGTTTTACCTAGAGATGAGCTCATCCTAAGGTAAAGTGAAAAGCAGTTTTCCATCTCAACATTTTAGTGAACTTCTAATGGAAGATGTGTGAACTCCCTCTTGCACTGTTTTTAACATCCTTGTTCTAAAAACTATTTTATCCTCTTTATGACGCATCTCTTTTGTAAAGTTTTCATCTTGTCTCTAATACTTTTATACATAGTTGGGGGGGAAACACTTTTTTGAAAGAGACAAAATCCTGAACAATAGTTTGTAGGAGTTTTTTTCTTCACTTGTAACTTTAGGAGATATGGTTGCTTACATTCCTTCTTAGACAGCAAGTTATTTTTAAACATCAGAAAAATGTCAACTCCTTACTCCTACATTAAGTTTTAGGTTTTCTTAATATGCAGTCTCTGTGTCAGTATGTTAAGATATTAACAGTAAAATGTTAAAATGAATTTTTCATTGCCTAGAACTTGCATAAAGAAGAGCCTGGCCATCTTTTTCACCTTTTAGAAAGCTAAGTGTCACCATGGAAAAAATAATAGGCAATCCTATCATGCAGACCACCTGCTTAAAGAAACTGACCCAAGCCATTTGTCTCCCTATACCTGAGTTTCCTGATTTGTAAACAAGGAGCTGACTAAACTAGGCATCTGTGGGTCATGTGTTTATCTGCTAGAGTAGTTTGTGTGTGCATTTTGGTGAACTTTTAACTCTTGGCTTTTTGTACACTATAAGTTATTAGCATTATTAGGGTCTCTCAAGTTAAATACTGCTATTTCATAGAACAAAGACTAAATTATGTAGAAACATGAGGATACAAGTGCAACACTTAATGTATATGATCAGCTGCTCCCTCTTCTGGGCAAACTATCCTGCCAGCTACTTCTGGGGTGATGGTTCTTTCTGGGGGAGTCAACATAGTCTGGCTCCATGTGTTTAAAATTGGTTTCTGGCTTCCTCTGAGTAGCTAGTCTTTTGGGTAGTAAAGGATAATGTATTTAAACAGTAGGAAAAAATGCTTCTTTGATGTTAAGTGGTTTAGGCCTTGTGAACCTTTTTAGAAAAGTTTCTGTACTTGATACTATCCTTGGGAATAGCAAACTCCTAAGTCTGTAAAGCTATGCCCTTACTTCCAGCTATAAAATTCCTGTCAAAGTATCGAAGCATAGATTCTGTGCCACTTGCTTTCTGATTGATAGTGTAAAAACAAAAAAAGGCTTCCAGCTGTAGCCAGTTTCTGTAATTTGCAATGATTAGTTGCCACCATAGAGGAGATAATTTCAAGCATATATTCAAGTGAGAATGTGATGGAATACACCCAAGGAGGTAAAGTACTTCAGCAGCTAAACTGTGTTAATGAAGAGACAGGAGGGAATTTGCTAATGACAGCTGTGTTGCTATCAAACCTTTTTCTTAGTGTAGACAAAGCAACTTCAGCTCTCAAAAAGGCAATTTGATTGATTTAAGGAGAGTAAGTGTCCATTATACCCAGAAGCGGAAACTTAAATGCCACTTTGGCCATGTCCATTTTATTTGTTTGCATTAAGCAGTCCTATGAGCACTGTTGTGTTTTTGTTTGAATGGGGTGCATATTTAATGGATTTATAGTAAGTTCACCTTTAAGTGTGATTTCATGTAAAACTAGCGATTACTATACTAACTGCTGGCTTCGTTTGTAGGTTGGAATGAAATAAAACACTATTACATGTATATCATATTTTAATCAAAGACCTCTCTACTACTTTCAGACATTGCAAAGCATGTGTTGACCGCTACTGGATTTTCTTAAGATTTGTAATGTGGTTTTTTTGTTCATGCTTTGGTGAGACAAATGCTTTTTAAGATACGGACATGTATCATCTGCTTTTGGTCTTTTAGGTAATACATCATCATCGCTGTACAATTGCACTGATAAAATGCATATGTAGAAAATGTTAATTCTTTTTTGTCAGTTCTTGTGCCATGAATACCAATTTCACTGTTCTTTTCCATGAAGTACATAATTTAGGTTTGCTCATTTTAACTTCTGTTGACTAAACGTGAGCAGGATCAACAAGAAGGCTTACAGTCTGGCCTTTTGGGAATTTCTGCTTGTCTCATTACTTGTTGCTGTGGACTTACCTCCTTCATCTTTCCCCTCCCTTCTTCAGTACATTAGCTACTTAGCTTGACCGTGAGGAGCTTCTGTGAAGAAAGAAGAGCCAAGAACAGAATGACAAAGCACTCTGTGGGTCATAGCCAAAAACCTGATCAGTATTGCCCTGACTGTTTAGCCTGGTGGTTAGTCTGTGAAACACTGAAGCACCTTGATTTGCACAAGCAGTTCTGAGGAAATACAGTGCTTTTACTGAACTTCGATCAACATAGACTTATAGCCAGTCACTTTTGGAATGGCTTTGGTGCAATGCTGTGTGTGCCCAATCCCCTAAGTGCTGATCATTTATTCTTGGAAAAAGTGAACCCCAAAGCTCAGCATTAAAAATGCTCCAAGAAAAATAGTGGTATTTATAGAGATATTTTGAAGCCATGGAGTCTTAAAGTCTGCTTAATATTTTTGGAGAATGAAGAGAATTAATTAGCCTACATAATGCTGCTCAGTTACCTTCCAGTTCTTGTGAGACTGTAAGTGACCCCTTGAATGTAAATTGGATTCAGGACTGTCTTCCTAGTACTGTGTACAGCTCTGTCTGTTCTTTAGTGCCTTTCCAAGTAGCACTTTAGTGAAGCTCTTCAGATTGTCAGTGTTTAGCCGTCAGATTACTGACATGAACTACTAAACAGATCGAGAGGCCAATATTGAGCCGAAACCAAACTGATGGGAGAAAAAAGCTGGCTTTTAGCCTTTGTCTTTTTTCCCCTCTCCAGTTCACTGATGAGCAGATGTACCAAAAGGGGCAACGTGGGGCAAGGAAATCAACTCTCCCGTTTGCTTAAACCAGTGCACCTCTCAGATTACAAGTGTGAAGAGAACTATCTCTTTCTTGGATCTTGGGAAGAAATGCTTCAGACTTAAGGTCTGGCCAGTGAGTTTCTATAAATCACTGGATTATTTAAAGAAGCTTTTGAAAGTATGTGCAAATTTTTAAATACTTTAACTGAAAACTGGAAGGTGTTGATTTTACCTATGCCTATTAAAAAAAGTTTAATCCAGTTGTTATGTGTAGATGAAACCTGGTAGAAGGGATATATCTTCAAGTAAGGCAAAAAAGTTCCCCAGAGGAGAATGCTTTCCTCCTGTAGCTGAAGATGCGCTAGTAGCAATCTTCAAATTTCCATTCTGACATAATTTGAGGGGGGGAATATTTCTGTATCACTACGGGTTTTTTTGAATGTTTCTTTTACTGAACTTTAGAATGTATTTAGGGGCAAAAATCTTTTCCCTGAAGAGCCTGTAAAGTGAGCTAGCTGGAAAACGTTTGAAGTATGTAATTTTTAGGAATGCTATTTAGATGAAAACTTTCATAATTTATCAGAGGTCTTTAATGTGTTCTGGTGTCCTGTGGGGAAGTTGTGTGTTTTTATGCAGAGGATTACAATATTTCTGGATAGAGTTTGCATTAAAGTTTCTAACTGGATCTGAAATAAAGAACTATTCTGTGACATAAACTGACATCCATGAGTTGGCTTTTTCTAACCATTTCCTGATAGCAGTAGGGCCTAATGGAGGCTTCAGATCATACTTGCTTTTTTGTGGTTTTTTGTATGGCTTTTTTGGGGGTTGTGTTTTTTAATTTGTATCTCTGAACCCTTGGACTGTATTGGAGTTGTGCTTGGTAGCTGGGATTTCTAGGTGATACTACATCCACTGCTAGGTTAGCCTCAGCTTCTGCTGCCTAGTTTCAACACAGGCATGGCTGAGATTCCATCACTGATCAAAGGCATCATTACAGCATTCCACAAGCTTGCTGTCCTTGTCACCTCTTTCAAGCTCTGCATGAGAACTTAGAATGTGAGATTTGTGTAATGGGAATGCATACTCACCTCAGCCTTGCATGTCAGCAGCTGGGAGTCCATATTACTGGAAAAAAGTATAGAAGCAGAACTGTTATGCATGGAGATTCAGTTGTACAATGTAAGACCAAAGTTGTGCATCTGGAAATACTACCCTTTTATTCAGGTAAAAACATTTTTTGTGAGAATTTTTCATTTAGAGAATGGTGTTACAGACTCAAACACTGTTCATGTAGTCATTTGAGACCTAGAAATAGAGAGTTTTACACCTGTGCTGTTTGATTGTAGTATCATCTGGTCATCTTGACCAGTGTAGACATAATAAACAGAGAAGAAGGAATAAACAGATATGAGTTAACAGTGTTCAGAGTTGGAGTGCTAAAAATATTGTCAATGATCTTCAGCATCTTTTTTTTTAAATGCTATTTTCTGTCATAGTTCTTTATTTTCCTTTTTATTTTCTTTTGTGTAACTTCAGAAGCTACAACTTTGTAACTTCAGCTTTTCAAAGATCAGAATTCCACTTCAATTCCCTCTGTTAATGATCTGTGCTACTACTGTAAACAAGGGAAGACAATCAGATTGAAATAAGCTGGAAAGACTATTTAGGAAAATAGATTATTAAAGGCACTGAACAGGAAAAGTTACTATAAGAGGAGACTTAACTTAATTACAGAAGGTGTTTAAAGTCTGAAGTCAGTTAATAGACACTTCAGTGAAAACTAAATTATCAGCGCAGTCACAAAACTGTTTTTAAAATACCTAAAACGAGTCAAAGTATATATATTAAAAAAAGGAAAATCTTGTTTTTTCTTCCTTTAACTTGGTTTCATGAATGTTCTTGAGAAACTGTCTTGTTAATATATTTGGTAAACATTTTGATATGTTAGTCCTCAGAATTACTGAGATCACTACAAAAATATATACACATCAGATGAAGAATCACAACTGCAAGTTTGATTGAAAAGGAATCAGTCCACTTTCAGTATGGGCCTACCAACATATTTGCTTATTTTCCTGAGTCAAAGTTTTTTAAGAGTGGTCTGCTTCATTAATGTGAATGTTTTAAACTTTCCTTATTTCAGGTTTTAGTTTGATGCTTTTAGTCTATTCGATTGTCTGTTTTAATTATTTCTTTTTTAATCGCATGGAATAAGCCTGTGTCTGATTTCTGTCTCTGTAGTTGCTAGCTTTCTGGTTTGCCTGAAGTGAGGTGAAAACCAGCTCAATTGCTAGAAGAGAAAATTGCTTCTGAGATCTTCTGTAGTTGTAGCAAAATTGAGACAGTGCATGTGTGTGAAATTAGAGCTACTGTGGTAGAAAAAGTTCAAGTTTTAAAACTGGTGGCTTGATTGTTGAAGAGTTCTGACTATGTCACTGGTGATCACAAGTTTATTCTGTACAACTTCGTAAACTTGCTTGAAGATGAACTGCAACAGTCTTTGCCAGGTTTTTGACAAAACATTATGTCTGAAGAATCCTGTTTCTAGAAGAGTTGGCACGCACATGACTTGAACAATCCATGACATGGCCTAGTGTACTTAGGGTTTTTTCCAGGAATTCAGTTCTTGCTTAAACACTAGCAGTTGTTGAGAGGTGACTTAGAGGTGTTACATCTGACATTCTTGGTGACCACGGGCTAAGTGGTTTGTTTTCTAGTGATGATCTGTCACGTGTACTTAACTTGTGTTTCAGGTCTTCATTTCACTTGCTCTTTGTGTAGCTCCTGTTATGGGTGGGTGTGTATGTATGTGTCACGATTTTGACAGAATTACTGTTTTCAGGCTGTGAGATGTAATTTAGAAGTCAATCCTGCAGCTGTATTTGAAGACCAACTCTTGTATTTCGTGTAATTATTTCATGTAAAAATTAGGTTCTTTCTTTCTGGGTTTGCTATTTAGTAGACTGCTTCAGTTTTACTTTTGGGGATTGAAATCTCCTGAACTAGCATAGAACTTTAGTTGTCAAACGGTGAAACTTCTGGTTTTAACCGTGTTCTTTTTAGAGCAAAGAGATAAGTTTAAGGGTTAAGTGGGAATACAACTGCTCTCTTCTACAGAGCTTAAGAGAGAGTTGATTGATGCTGATTTCATGTTCAGCTGAAGAGATGCAAAATTTTGGTGCTGCTAAAGGAAGAGATCTTGTGCTTACTTTTGCTTTTCCCAGTGATGTGATCTCACTTGCTGTTACAGATCTGATGCTTTTTAGACTCTTCAGTGAGCTGTTTGAATTCACTAAATGGTCAAAAATGATCTAGAGTTAGATTATATAGTTTTGATTGAGATAGTGGTGTTGTATGTTAGGGAGTTAAAATACAGCAGTTATGATGCGTTTGGCATAAAATAGGTGTTGGGGGAAAGGGTAGTTAGGAGGAGGGAACAGTAACCTTCCCCTTCTGTAGTGGTAAGCTATTAGATGAATTGGTTTCATGATGTGGAATTGTGCCATCGTGAGGAAGACACACAGTTAAGAGCAAAGTGCTACTGTAAAAACAAACAAAAAACCCCCCAAAACACCATCCTGTGAACTTTGGTAAGGCACGTCGTGCTAAGCTTTACTGCAGACTTTATTTGCTACTGGTTTGATGGTTTGTATCAAATGTAGTGCTGCCCTTAAGTGTGAGGTTTTCTGACTGTGGATGGATTGTTTAAATAACATGCCTTCAAAGAGTTGTTAAACTATTTGGCTTCTGGTTGATGAATATAATCAGAGTATGGTCTTAATTTCAATGAGGTGGTATAATTACTTAACGTAGACTGCCAATTCTAGTGTATTGTAATACACTTCTGCTTGTCTTGTTGTTCACTTGGTAACAGACTTAAATGTTGTCTTTGTATTATGATGTCTGTTACAGAATTTTATTTGAATTGCTCTGCTTTGAGAATGAGATGTATCTCAGGTCTTTTACACAGATAACTAAGTAATAAGTGTTTGATCCCAATGTTTGTCCAAAATACTACAGTAAGTTTTAAGATGTCAATTTTAAGTGTTGTAACGCACAGCTACCTTTTTATCCTTTTGAGATGTAAAGTGGATTAAACTATTTCTATGATTAAAAGCCACTTTTTAAAAACTGGAATTGGCTTTTTTTGTAGTTGTGTAGTTCCCTCTTGCATTTTCTGATTATGGTATGAATATATACTCTGAAATTTTAGGAATGAGATGCCTTGATTTAATAAACTGAGCTTCAGAAAATTCTTTTTTTCTCTTTGTCTCTGCACTAGGTGGAAACAGTATGAAGCATACGTACAAGCTCTGGAGGGCAAGTACACAGACCTTAATTGTAAGTTAGCCGAGTTTCAAAATGGTACAAGTTACCTGAATGTTTGTATAAAGCAGAGTGTTCAAGTAATGTCTGTACTTTTTAGAACTGTTAGAAATAAGAGATAATAGTCTATATGTCAGCTGTTTGTCAGAAAAAAAGTCCCTGGTTTTTCTAGTATAAGTTTTCAGCCTTTCCCAACTTTCTCAGCTGCTTGTTTTCCTTTGCAGATCTTACACAGCTTCTAAAAAGTCTATTTTTGCATCTGTAGGACCATCTGTACCCAGACTTCTAGGGCAAAAAAAGTCTCAAAACCCCACAAATAGGTGCATTTTCAGGACTTTTCCATTAGAAATGAAATGTTACTCTCTGCCAAAATACTTCATGAATGTTTGTGCCTTCAGCAGTCTCACAGGACTGTAAACCACATGGGAGGGGGAATAGTTTGTTGATGTAAAAGTCTTAAAATGAGTCCCCAAGTAACATTTGATCTGATTAGGCAAATTAACTATTTGATTGTCAGTCTTACGTGGTCTTTAAAACTTGGTCCGTCCTTCAGTCTTTCAAAAGAGAATATGGCGAAAAAGCATCCTACTCTCAGATGGGTAAAGCTGGATACATTCTGGAAGTGACTGAATCACCAATCCTAAGTCACTTTTAAAAATTGTGTTGGCAGCTAGAGATGGCCTCTTTCCTGTTTTCTGCTCACCTTTTCAGTCTAAAAGACTGAGTACCACTGAGTTTGAAGGGTATTTTTCTGTCAGTGCAACTGGGTGTCCTCTCTCTTTCCTCTGTTGGTACATCCCTCTCCTACTGCCACCCTATAATGTTTGGGTTTTGGAGAGACTAAAATATAGCAAATGTAGGCAGTTGATTTCATTCTAATCTCAAACTGTCCTAACATAGATAAATAAGTTGTTTTAACATTCCTAGTTTCTCAGTTTTAGAAACTCTAATACAGGCTGTCGTAGTCAGTATTACTGAATTATCTGCAAAGAATTATTTAGAAATAATTGTCCTGAAGCAATTTGTGATGTTCTTAGTTTACATTTACAGCCGATCATTCTCAAGTAATGAGAAAAAATAAAACCTTAATTATTCCAACTTCCCGTCATTTTATACATGACAAGTTGCAGAGTGAATGTATACTGTTTGTCTCAGGCTGCTTGCATGTGTTCCTGTTTGAGTAATTTGGAAACGCGCTGTGCTGCCTTCTCTCATCTTTCCTATATAAACTTTCATAAATGTTCGTGGATCAGAAGAATTCTAGTTGTGACTGAACTGCCATTCCTGAAGGTCTTGAATGTCTTACTGTTTACTCATGGAGTGTTGAGACCAGTTTGAGGATTGACCACAAATGGCAGTTTTACAGACTGTGGGTTGTTTTTTGCCAGAGTGTAGACTGTCCCCCTCCCCCACCCTGGCCTCAACATTTCTTATAGATAGCAGGACAGTTCCAACTTCCTGAGTTTCAGACTGCAAGTAGGAATAGTAGTTGGTTAAGCAAGCAATTTAAAAGTTATTTCCTATATAAACATGGAAAGATTTACAAAAGTTTAGTAAGTCTTAAGGAAGGATCAGAAAGATGTTTTTAAAATAGTGTTGTTAAGCTTTTCTAAGACTTAACGATACTTTGTTTTTTCTTTTTTATGCTTATTATAGTCATGCTTATTTATGACTCTCTTGCTGTTTATGAATTTTGTTTTTAGATTCTTTTAGCTGTCTTTAAAATCTGTTCATGACAGGGTGCTATAAAACATGCTTTTTGTGTGTTACTACTTGTATTAGCTAATGATGTGACGGGGTTGAGAGAATCTGAAGAGAAGTTGAAACAGCAACAGCAAGAGTCTGCTCGAAGAGAAAATATTCTGGTGATGAGGCTGGCAACTAAGGAACAGGAGATGCAAGAGTGTACTGTAAGTATTTAGAGACAATAAGTGTTTTCAGACTGTTAGAGGAATATCAGCTTTTGAGCCAGTACCCATGTGCTATGTTGTTTGTATATCTATAGCATCACATTTTCTGTGCTTAAAGAAATAGTAGGGTGCTTAAACTTTCACTGAATTAGTAAAGATCACTTCTTAAAGTTTGCTTTTTTAATATTAGTTATTTCAGTTGATTTTCAGCAGCAATTGTGCTTGGAAGGACTCTTGCTTTTAGAACCAAGCTAATTCTTGCATGAGCTATGCTTACTTTCTTCTAGCATTTATCAACTGTGCATATTTACCAAAAATACTACTTCTGACTATCATTGGATGCAGGAACAGATTGGAATGCAAGGATAAGATTGAGTTTACTGGGTTTCATTTAGGAGGTTTTAGGCTGATATTTATGTTGGATTTGGATAACAAAGTATTTGTAAGCTTCCACATCCGTTTGGCTAGGTAGGGAAGGAGCTACTGACTTTTTCAGAGGGAGTTCTTTTGAAATTTGGCAGATCTGCTTCTCTGATTTTCTAATGTTCTTTGTACTGAATAACCTTTTCTTCTTGTTGTTTCTGTTTCTCTCTCCTTTATTTCTGTGGGTTTTCTGTGACTTCTGTTTTCTTCTGTGTTTAGTTTTGGTTTCTTGAAACTATCTTTTACCACTTTTAGACTTTTGATCTTTTTTGGATTACCTTCTTAACATATTTTTCACCTGCTGCTTTAATTTGGCAGTTCCTGAGAGAAGGTTGTAAAATTTCTTAACGCTAGTTTCTGTAATATACTCCTGAGAGCTTCTCTTATGAAAAATACAAGCTCTGTGCAAAACTAATAACTAGTATTGTAGCTTTCCTCTGTTATTTTCTTTTAGTCTTCCTTTCTTTTTTCCTGTAGGTTTTCAGAGCTGTCAGGTATAGTAGCATGACACTTAACTCTATTCACGTTATTTTCACTGCTCTTAGGACCTTAAGCGCTGGTATGAAGAGGAAGAAAGAGGGGGTAAAGCTTACTTTGCAGTGGCAAAAAATGAATCGCAGAACCCGTGAGGTTGGAAGGGACTTTCAGTTTGTCTAGTCCACCCTGCCTGCTCGGAGCAGGGTCAGTTGGACCAGGTTACTAAGGACTGTGCACTCAAAACTGGGTTTTGAGTATCTTGTAGAATGGAGACTCCAAAACCTCTCTGGGTGACTTGTGCTAGTGTTCAACCACCGTCACCGCAAAAAGCATTTTCTTATGTTTAAGTGGAATTCCCTGTGTTTCAATTTGTGCCCATTGCCTTCTGTGCTTTCAGTGGGCACCACTGAGAAGAGCCTGGCTCCGCCTTCTTTACTCCCCCCATTAGGTATTTATGCACATTGATAAGATCCCCCTGAGCCTTCTCTTCTCCAGGCTGAACAGCCCTAGCGCTCTCAGCCTCTGCTTGTATGTCAGATGGTCCAACCCCTTAATCATCTTCATGGGCCTTCGTTGGCCTCACCCTAATATGTCCATGTCTCTCTTGTACTGGGGAGCCCAGAACTGGACCCAGTACTCCAGATGTCTCACCAGTGCCGAGTGGAGATGAAGGATCACCTCCCTCAACCTGTTGGCAGCACTCCTCCTAATGCAGCCCAGGATGCTAATGAAGATCTGTTCTGGTACTATACTGCAACACTTCCCCAGTAGTAAGACTACTATATTGATCGTGCTTATTTTGTTAGTTTTACTGATAAATTCTGCTGTGAGGAACAGCAGTAGTAAGAGGTTTTTTCTTTTGAACTTCTGAGCATATAGCTGAAACAATAAATACTAAAAAAATTTAAAAGAAATGTAAGTTTTTCACCAAAACCAAATTTGTGTGTACTGTTTTCACCTTTCTTCCTCCCTATTTCTAAAAGAATGAGTTAAGACAAAAATTTCAAGTATTTAAGACTATGAATTTTGACAAGATGAAGACCGTAGGATTTTTGGCTGCACTTTGTAATAGATGTTTATAGCTGTGTTGCATAGGCTTTCCAGAAGATGTTTAGAAGAACTTCTGAAGAGCTTTTATTAATTTCAGTGTACTAAAAAAAAGGGGAGGGGAACAACCCACCAAAAAGAAACAAAAACCAAACACACGCACCCCCAGGTGGCTTATATTTTTCCAGGTATTGACACATGAATAACGTCAAGGATGTAATCTCCTCCTTAGTGCATGGAGGTAGGAAGATGCATCCTTGAAGAAGGGGGGTAAAAAGCTATAATGGAGACATTGGCACCTTAAAGTGTTTTCAAGTTTAAATGCATGTAGTTTCAAGGAGCTCTGGCTTTGTTTTATTAGATAGTATTTTTTCCAGTAAAGTAACAGTAGCAAAATAAATCATATTGGATGAGATGCAAAGCTAAGCTATAGGTTGCTAAGTCATTTCATAAATGCACAAAAACTTATTAACTGTATGATTAGTTATTTGACATGTCTAATTTTTAGTCCATAAAATAACTTTTCTTTATTTTTAGCATAGTTAACCATTTTTTATAATCCATCTTTACATGTAAACTATATCAGTGACAGTTATTTATATGTAAGCCTTTTAATCTTTCCTGTCACCTTTTCATTAGAAAGGCTGAGCATCTATGGTGTCAAGTTTCTTGAAAACTACAGATGAATATTACCATATAATACTTACTGTTCATATTATTCTTTTGTAATATGAATTTTCAGAACAAGTTTTATACTTACAAGCTTGTCACTTTCAAATTTAAATGGATAAAATCTTAAAAATACCATACTGTATTCAAATGGTAGTAGTTGACAAAGATGTGAGTTTTCTGATTACTGATGTGTAAAATGCTTTGCTAGTTAAAATAGACCAGCTCTGTTTTAAAGTAAGGTGTGATAGACTTTCTTAGTTGCTATTTTAATTTGTACCCTTCTTTTAAAAAGATAAAACACAACAAAACCTACTTTAGCTTATAAAAGTCACCAGTCATTGTCTTGAAAGTGCAGGTGCGCATGTCAGAGTAGCAGAATCAGTGTCCTGATTCTGTTTCGGTACTCTTTTTGAAGAAACAAGATGGTAGTTGAGTGCGTAGCTCCATTCTTTCGTGCTCTGTGCTGAGTCTAGCAGCAGAATATCTGGTTCTCTTCTGAGCTGGGAGCTTACTGAGAGTCTGACTGGTGTTGCAAACTTAATCTGCTTAGTTTAGGGTGGCTAACTAAAGGGGTATGTTGAAGTTTAGGTGTTTTATACCTCATGTGCCCTATTGTCAGCAGCAGCCTTGAGCTACCTTCCCCCTAGCAGGAACAGCCCCCTAAAGAGGTTGCTGCTGTTAGGGAAGTGCGGGTGAGGTTTTGGCTACTGTTTCTGCATAAAGCTTTATTTCTGGCAGAGGTGGTGATGAAGTTACTGCTACTTCAGGGAAAGGCCTTAATGCCCTCCCAAGCTACTGCTCGGCTACTGTAGGTCAATAAGTGGACAGGCATTTGGAAATATTTGCTACTCAAAGAGGTTTTCCATGGAACAGGTAACAATAAGTGGAAGCTTCCTGTGGGTGCAGTTGGACTATAGTTCCTAGATAGTTGTTACTCTTAATAACCTACTTGTGGTTTAGGTTACAGCTCTGTTGTGTTTTTTCTCTTCTTCATTATGCAGTTTCTTCCCTTCTGCTCCTCCTGTATAAGAAGGATATGTAGTTGTACTTACTTAGATTGCTAACATTTTATGTTAAACACCTGTGTTCTGTTTTGTTAAATTCTTTATGTCAGAGGGTCTGTTCTTTGTGGATGTCTTTGGACAGCTTCAGCTCAAAGGATTCAGCTGTTGCCAAGAATATGTGAGAAGCAGAGGGGTTGAAAATGTTCTTGTCTGTCTTAACAAAAAACAAAACAAAAAAAAATAATCCGCCCAAACAAAACCCCGTACAGGCTGATGTCCTCTAAATAGACTACTTTCAGTGTTCTTCTGCCTTGGGTTAGAGCAGAGAGAAAGCTGATACCAAGTTTTTTATTCTGTTTGTGAAAACTCATCCCTATTTGTCCATCTGACAGGCTTTTGAAAAATACCAGCTAGTGTGTGCTTTCATGTTTGGGAATATGAACAGCCAGTAGGCATTTCGGGTGTTAGAGTGGGCATGTCCTGGGGTCTGGCATTGGACATGACTGTTCCTGTATATTCAGCTCTAGCCTGAAGTTGGTCCTGAATGCAGGCAAACTGTTCTGCTCCCCACCCCTTACCACCTGGAATATCAACAGGAGAGACGTACCAGAGAGTGGTTAGAGGGAGCAAGACTGGGAGGCTTGGGCTGGCTAAGCAGGAAGAAGAATGGAATAAGGAAGTAGGCAGAAGGGTTAAGAGGTATGGGCTTGCTTTGGGGGTGGGTCATATCAGGGAGAGGTTGCTCGGGTCTGGGTGGATGAAAAGCCTGACAGGTGAGAACTGTGGAGTTACAACTGGAGAAAGCACTTGTGGAGGGATGGAGAAAATTTGAGTTGGAAAAACAGGAGGAATAAATGGTCTTTAAGTCTGGGGAGGGAATGGGCAAGGGTTGTTAAGTAAGTAAATTCTTTCTATACTACTGTTTTAAGAACGACAGCTGAGGTGTTATGTGGAGCTTATGCAAGTGCTCTCTGCTCGGCCTAGGAGCATGAGCTAGAGATACCCAAATGAGACTGTTAAATAACTGACATTGGACAGAATCAGCTGGGTCCTCTTGAGTGTTTTAGTACATTTCTGGTATGAGTGAGGAGCGGGTGGCAGTGATTCTTTGTGCTACTGATCCAAGGAATCTGTTACAGATCCTTAGGCTGGTAGTAGAAGAGGGAGGGAGCTGGGCCTAGGTAAGACAAGGAGCGTGGTGTGTGTGTTACTGGTTTTTTTTTTCCCCATCAATGATGCCTGTCCAAAAATAGATTGGGATCCACGTTGCTGTAGCATAATTATATTCCTGGAATACATTGCCAGCTGGGAGTGTCTGTATGTGTGCAGACATGTATTAAACTAGCTTTTCACCCTCTATTAGTACTAGCCCTCACAAAGAATTGACAGGTTGTTGAAATACTTCCAGTAGTGCAAGCACCAGAAAGTTGAGTGGATAGAGAAGATATATCAATAACAGTAAATTAAATAGATCTTTATTCAGTGAGTAATATTTTGTGCATTCAGTGAGGCAAAGGACCTGTGGGGGTAAAATGCCATCTAAGAAATGTTAGAATAGTCTTAATTTGGACTTCCTGTTTCTAAGTAGTGTTTGTAGGTGGGTTCTCTGGTGCTTTATTTTTTCAGAATACTTTTATGCAGTGCTTTATTCCCTTTGTATTTCTTTCTAGACTCATAAAAGTTTGTCTATTTAAAACTTAAAGTATGATGGTTATTTCAGGGGTTTTTTTCTAAGTAACTAAATATTTTTATTTTGATAATATCAAATTAATGTGAAGTCAGTGGAAGTATTTCAGTTACTTCAATAACTTTGAAATCACCTAGTTGAAATAAAATCTAAGAATTGTTGCTACTTAACAATGTAGAAATTAAAACATATGTTGTCCTCAATCAAGAAGTGACTGAGGTCACTACGGCATGTTTTTAAGGCAAGTTAAATGTTTGTACTTACAGTTTCTCTTCACCATTGCTGTGTAAAGACCCTGTAACAGAGTAACTTTATGTACAGGAAAATGCTTAAACTGACAGTGCTTTTGACTGTGCTGCTTGTCCCAAGTAAAGCAAAGCATGGAGGGAGACTCTTTCCCTCAGTTTTGCTGGTGATGCCTTGTATTGTTCGTCAGTGAAACTCTGTTGCTATCAAGTCTGGTTGCAAGATTGTGTGTGCAGCAGGAGGCAAAACCGCCAACTTGCGATTAATGTTTCTTTTTTAATCTCATGTAATTTTGTTCACCTCTTGCTGATGAAGAAATGTGTGAGATAAAGGGAGCATAATAAAATGAGGAATGAAGACTCTGTAGGCTGATGTGATTTTAATGATTAGCTGGATTCTAAATGCAGACTGTTTAGTATGTTTTAAGATTGATTGTTGTGATTGGATTAAGATATAACAAACTTTAAAACAAGTTAATCCTACTTAAATACATAAAGTTTTGGCTAATGAATACTGTATTTAAAGTGCTCTCACAGTTACTCTTTCTGACATTTTGATTGTAAGTCTTCCGGGTTGTAAATTACGAAATTGTAAATCTTTTGGGTTGTGGTTATTGCAATTGAATCCAACCAAAATCTGTTCAATTGATGTTAATATTCCTAAATTATTTTGTTTAATATGCAAACTTGCATCATAAGTGACTATCGCATTTGCAAAAAACTTGGAAGTTTGTAAAAACCTTTTTAGTAGTTGCTTAAAAATACTACTTGTAAATATTAGCTGTAATGTTCTATAACTTTCACTGAAGTTAACATGGAAGTTAGCTATCTGTTTTAACTCTTTGTGTATACTTTTTTCCCGAAAAGAGTGCAGGCAGGTACAAAAGAAAGGGAGAATTATGCTCCAATCATTGCTTTGGCAAGTGTAAACTGACATGTAGAAAACAATTTAAGCAGAGAGAGAAGAAAAAAATCTGCCCTGAAAGTTCAAGCTTGGCAGGTGGTGGGGATGGGGGGTTGGGTGAATATGCACATTGATAGGGTGCAGGTGGACAAAAGTGATTTTTTTTTTTTATCCTGCCTTATTCGGGTTACTCTGTTGAAAAAAGGAAAGCTTCCTTGATGTTACCTTTGTAATAACTATTTTTATTTGTATCTAAATTACTTTTTTAAATGTTGTATAAATAACAGTCTTTTTTCTTATTTTATGCAGAATCAGATTCAGTACCTCAAGCAAGTCCAGCAGCCTAGTGTTGCCCAATTGCGATCAACAATGGTGGACCCAGCCATCAACTTGTTTTTCCTAAAAATGAAAGGTGAACTGGAACAGACTAAAGACAAACTGGAACAAGCCCAAAATGAACTGAGTGCCTGGAAATTTACGCCTGATAGGTAAACAAAACAAATACTCCCCAGTCAAGACTTCCCTGACAGTCCCACTACGAGAATGCTATGGTGGGACAGCCAAGTACTCGTTTCCACACCAAGACTCAGACGTTTTGAGGCAAAAGCCACATTCTTATACTGTCCAGCTTGTAATGCTTAATGTAAAACTTACCAGATGAACCTTGTGTTTCAGCTTTTTTTCTCCCCCTTTGCTTCAGAGGCCTGACGGCGTCGGACTATTCTGAAGAAATGGCCATCTTCGAAAAAAAATCTTTTCTAGAACATGTAGACATTTGCAAAATTGTTCTATTTGAAGAAAATAGAGGGAGAAACAGAAGTCTTAAGTCTGTGGCACACTGTGTCTGCAGACAGTTTGGAGGAGAGAGAACCTAGAGATTATAAATCATGAATTGAACATGCAAAATTCCCGTAAAATGTAGAAGTGGAATATGCTTCGCTCTTAACCTTGAGCCTAGTGACTTAGAGACACTGTAAGTCAGTTTTGCCAATAAGACTGTGGACTTCCTGCTTGTTCACTGAACTGCTGGGTCAAAACTCAATGAGGTGAATTTTGCATTAAAGAGTTTACTTGCTAACCAGTTTTGAATAGCCATGAGAGTGCTATTTGATATCACAACAGTGTTAGTGTACACATTTGACTGTTTAGCCTTTGGGCTCTCTAGCACTTGACGGAGCCTTAAGTCAATGTTGCTAAATAATGAACTGTTTTCTGGATCGTTGGTAATACTGTGGACGCCTCAAAATTAGGACTGTACGAAAATGTACATTCTATCTAATTGCAGGATTAAAATTGTTGGAAGTAATATATATTTGATCACAACTAGCATGTATAAGAAAAACTGGTTGTGATAAGTATTTCACTGCATGTTTTCATGCAGAAATGAGAATTTTTCGATCTTCTATACTAAGAACTGATCTCAAATGCTCAATGCAGAAGGCACACAATGGCACCTGTCTTCAGTGTTGGTGGGGTGTTTTTATTCCTTTGTACACCTGGGGTTTTTTGTATTACACTTCTATATAAAATGTGCCTTGAAATAGTTGTAATATATAGTTCAAGGAACACTGCTGGTTATACTGTTGTATTGTGAAACTCCTGGGATGAACGAGAATTGAACAGGTTGTTATTTCTGCATTGTCTCGTTCTTTGAAAACAAAGTCAGTATTTTAACAAACCAAAAAAACTTAAATGCATGCATTTTCCTTGGTGGAATCAGTGAAGGAGCCTTTGCTGCTCAATTGTTGCCTCTGTTCTGTTGTCCCAAGTTACTTGTAAGAGTAGCAATCTGGGACAGTTGGGAGTGCATGTCTGAGGTGTGTAAAGCGAAATGCAGATTTGGTATAGCATTTGTGTGTTTATTTTTTTCCTTAGTGAATTGAGTTCTATTTAGTAATCTGAGGTTTTGATTTTTCAAAACAGTTGGGCAACATTTTATGACTCAGTCTGATCCTAGAAAATCCAGTTTTAAATTAAAAAAAAAGACATCCAGCTGTCACGGAAGGTGATGTATTCTAACTGTTTTGATGACTTCTATTAAGATGGCATTACATATTTTTAACTCGGAAGTATCTTAACTGTTTGTGCTTCAGATGATATGGGATCAGAGAGTAGTGTACTTATGCAGGTTTATTTTTTTTGCATGAGTAATGACTTAACAGCAAAAGAAAAACCTACAGGAAAAACTTTACCTTTTTAAAAGTGATACATCTGGAATGATTTTGCTATAGCAGTATCTAAGATTTTAATGATCTAGCATCAAAACACAGAGGTAAGACTTGCATTAATAAATTGTTAATGTGTTACCAAGCCATTTGTAAAGCTCACTATAACGTGCGGATAGAGGCATGCCGTGCAGATTGCTTGTTTAACTTGGAGCTCAGAAAATTATTTAATACATTTAGATACAGGTTGATTGTTTTCTTAAGTCCTCAGGCTCTAAATGTATGTGTACAACTGAGGAGAGACAAGTAACTTAACACTTCCTTTCAAGCAAAAGTATCAAAAGACAACTTTGTTATTTCTGTAGCTTCAGCGTACCCTAATATGCATCATATAATTATAAGTCAGTGGTGTGAATGTGCATAATTCATATATGCCATAGCTGGAATACAGAAAATTGAGAGTTATTTCCTGGTAAATAATTGAGGCTGTCTTCATTAACTGGGTTAAGATTTTATTGTTTTTTATTTCTGGAAAGGTAAAGAAATGATGCCTTATGTAAAGTATTTATAAGATTTTTCATTCTCTTTGCTTCCCCCCCCACCCCCCCACAGTTGCTTTAGTTGTCCATCCTTGTATGCAACTACTCTTATTTCATGGAGTCTGAACCAGTTTTTGAAAGAGATGATGCTCCTATTCAGATCCCTAACTGGTGTTCTTAGGGTAACATGTTAACTGCAGCCCTAAGTGGTATTAGTTCTGGGCCTTAACCGTAGATAAGGGTGTACAGCATAATCATTGCTGATGTCTGGAAGGAGAAATAAAAGGGCATGTAATCAAAGGAATGGCTATGCTAAGCCATTTTAACCATCATTAAACAGAGTATATGCTTGAATTAAAAATTAGTAGAAATGTCATTTGCAGTAAGCCTAGTACATCAAACACTAGTCTTCTGAAATTTAACTGCTTATATCCTTACAGGTTCTGTTGCATGTATGTTCAAGAGGATTTGTGAAAACAATGCCAAACTTAGTTTTACAGCTAGTAGGAGTTACTTTAATAGTTACTGGATTTTATGTTCTTGCATGTGTTGTCTTTTTTGTAAATTGCAAGGGGAGGTTACTTGGTGCTGTACTAGTTCAGAGCATCTGGAAAAATTTTGATGGGAAGAAATAGCATTATAGGTAACTATGCAAATTTCTATACAGGTAATAAATACTTTACGTTTTGGCAGGAGTTAACATGAAGAAATTAATGGGATTCTAAAATTGTCCCAATTCCAAGGTAACTGGTACTTGCTAATTCTACAGTTGACGTTGTTTTGTGAAGAGAAAAACATTACATGACTTGAGCACTGTGAACTTCTTCAACTTGTAGTGATGATGAATACAGTAACAGGAATTTGCAAATGGCTAAAAATCATTGCATTTCTGCCTAATAACTTTTGGGATATGTCACATTGGTTATCTCCAAAGTGGTCCTGCTTTACACAGAATGAACATCTCTAAGGAAACTTGCATCTTAAGTGTGCGACTTGGACTGTATTAGGTCAGCACAATTTAAACTTCAAGGACCTGGCATTGGACGTCACATCAAGAAAGAAAACAGGTTGCTGCCTTTAGCAGAGTTTCAGGCTTCCAGGACTTTACATAGCCAGATTCCTTCTGGAGCAGCCCATCTGAAAGATTTGGGAGAGTCAGTTGGAAAATGTTAAATGGGGCAGAGTTGGCAGAACTTAAAAGTTGTCTAAGGCTTGAATGCTTAAAAGGTAGTTGATAAGGAAATTATTATTTTAAATTCTTTTGTTTGGGTATTTTGGTTGCAGGAGAGAACTGTGGCTGTGAATTGTAGCAGAAATTTCCTGTTCTACTTTTTTAATCTGCAAAATATCTTTCAATCTTTGTCGCTTGTTTAAAAGCAAACAAACAAAAAATTAAATGACCTTCTTGGTCTTGAAAAGTAATGCAAGTCCTGCCATTGAATTCACAATAAACCTGTTCATGTTTGGGTTGGGTTTTTTTTTGGCAGAGCTTACACTTCTGTAGGAAAGAGGACAGCTTCATTATGTTGCTGAGCCTATTAAAAGGAGAACTGTTTGTGGTTGCTATCCTGACTTTGGCAGACCAAGAATCTTAAAGGACTTTAATTTTTCTCTTTTATGGAGTCAGCTGTATTGCCTATATATTAATTTGCATACTACTTCCTATAATGCTTTACAATGCAATTTTTATCGTGAAGATTAAAGATGTGTGATGTTAGCCATGTGGTAAAGAAAATCTTGTCAGTTCAAAATATTTTTTCCTGCCTGTTTCCCATTTCTTTCCGAAACTGGACATCCTAATGATCATTACTCATGATCCGAATTCTGTCATTCTAAAGGAAGTAGACTAATAATATACCTCCTTCCTTAATTTCCTGCCAATTTTTAACTACATTTTACTTTCTCCTCACCATGCAAGATGTGCTTAGGAAAAGCTGACCATAGAAATCATGAAACAGACGGTGTACATTACTGTCAAATATATAAACTGAGTTGAAAGAGAGATACCTAATGTTTTAAATGAGTACCTGGACAGCTTTCAAAAGAAAGTCTAAGCCTCTTAAAGAGAAATGGATGTCACAATGAAAAATGAACATGGGGTTTAATATTTTCCACCAAGCAACTTTCTTCTCTTCACCCAAATTTAATAATTAAATTTTACTAGCACAAGAAATGAAGAACGTTTTTGTTTATAATTCAGTTTACACGTGTAATTTTTATGCAGTACTTGATCTTTTGAATTACAAGGCACATCTTTAATCAAATATTTAACTCCATTGAGAATTAGCACATGCAAGATTGTGCATACTGATAATCCAGATGTTGGTATCAAAAAAAGAACAATATGCTTATTCGTATTTGCAGTAATAAAACTTGCCTTCCACTTTATGGGACAGCGACAGAAGACCAACTGGCATTGGAACAGCATGTGGTAACTATAGGGAGACTTTCTGCTATGACAATTATGTTGAGGCATAATGTTCCTTGAATTGTGACATGCAGAAATTGCATCTCCTTTTTGTCTGTAATTGTGATTGAGGAAGATTACTGAAGGTTTTATATTCATTTTGTGATAGATGGCTCTTTCCTTTGCAGCCAAACAGGCAAAAAGTTAATGGCGAAGTGTCGAATGCTTATCCAGGAGAATCAAGAGCTTGGAAGGCAGCTGTCCCAAGGACGTATTGCACAGCTTGAGGCAGAGTTGGCTTTACAGAAGAAATATAGTGAGGAACTTAAAAGCAGTCAGGATGGTAAGGGTTTTTTTTAAGAAAATGGAAGTTGCCTTGGACTTCTGCTAGTTTAATTTCCTGATGATATACATACTGTAAAACCATCTTTACCAGAATGAAAGGGCAATATGGAGTGAAGTATGACAATTGTAAGACTTCACTAGTAGTCTTAATTTAAAAAAAAAAAAAAAAAAAAAATACCCCAAACTTAACTTTGGAGGACTGGTGGGATTTGCAGCTCCAATAATACAGCATTTGAATTTGAAAATGTCAGATTTCGTACTGTAGGTCTTGCTGTTTGGTAGGGAATGTTTAGACTGCACACATTGGTGAATTGGTAAGATGAAAGCTGTTAATGTTGCATGAAGCTAAGCATGCATTGAGAACAGAATGCTTCTTGTTAACTCTGACTTATTTTGAAATTATTTTTAAAAAAATCAACAGCTCTTTAACCATGCCTAAGAATAATAAAAATAGGGTTTTTATTTGCTTAGGTAACTCGGATGAACAAAAATACAGCCCAAATTTTACAGCATTGTAAACATAAATTGAAATTACCTATAAACTCTGACCTCTTGTGTAGTTCAAATGGAGGGGAAAATGCAAATTTAAAAAAAATCTTCAGTTGAGAGTTCTGCATGGAATCGGTGTTTTTTTGGTAGAATGTTAGAATTAGGTTATCTGAGTATTACAATAAGTCTTGGGACACCAGCTATTTAGACACATAAATCTGGATATGTCTTTGTTTTACAACTGAAGTCTGTAAGATAGCATAGACTTGATCTGGCATTATCTAAGTCTGACATACCCTGTGTTTTTATGGAGAGATTCCCCCCGACCATATTTTTGAGACAGTAGCAGTATAACATAATACATAATAACTGGAATTATTGAGGTAAATTATTCTTGCTGTAATTACATGTTGTTGGAATAGTTACCCTTTTGCTTCTTAACTACTATTTAGATAATGCACTTCTATATTTATCAAGTTCATAATTGAAGCAAGCATGGACATTCTTTAATAATTTCTTCTCTTGAATGCAGTATAGTAAAGTAAGCTCCAGAAGTGAGATGTGTTCTTAGCCCCTATTGCTTCTTCCCCATATGAACGAAGACTATAATAATCCTGCAATAGCAGTTTTCCTAATGATTTTTTTCCATAGCAGAAAGAACACTTAAATTTTATGAATTTTTACCATAAGAAGCAGTTTGCATTTTATTTGTTCCATCGTATCAATGATACATTTGAATTGAAGAATAAGGGATTCAGTGTTTCTTTCACTGTTTTCAGGTCAAATTTGTTTTGCTCCAAAATAGAATCTAATTGTAAAATCCTTTTTCTTGGTGCATAAGTAATAAAACACCCTGTGGAATTAGTTATCAGTTTTGTTGGTAAGAAAGTCTTTATTTTGGTGTCCCATTATGCAGGATTTCAAGGATTAAGAGCAGTAAAGAGTTGAAATTTCCTTGAAATGTGACTAAAATTTTTGTCACTGAATAGGCTTTTGTAGTTATTCAGATACGTTATATACAGATGTGGTTCATGGTCACTTTTACAGCATTTCTGCTAAGGTTTTACACTTGAGTAAAAGTATATACACGAGGACCGACTTGTAAAATATTAATTGTTGGAATTGAGCTGTTTCCACGTATCCTCCTTTCTTGTCCAGAAATTAATTTCTTCTCATATTCCTATGTATTCCAAGTAGCAGTGTGAAAAAGTATGTAGGTGATATTTAAGCATTTCCTCCTTCAGAGGCAGAGTATCAAACCAGTGCATACCTCATGGCTGAAAAATAGTCTGTTGAAAAATTTCAGCATAAGGTGTTGAGTTTTACAGGATTTCAAATTTTTTGTCTTGAGATTGAAGCTATATATGGGCTATTAAGTATTTGCAACAAATGTGTTTTCTTTATCTAGAATTGAATGACTTCATCATCCAGCTTGATGAGGAGGTAGAGGGTATGCAGAGTACCATTCTAGTTCTTCAGCAGCAGTTGAAGGAGACCCGCCAGCAGTTGGCGCAGTACCAGCAGCAGCAGTCCCAGGCCTCCAACCCAGGTACCAGCAGGACTCCATCTTCTGAGCCTACAGACCAGGGAGAGGCTGTGGGTAAAGACTGCAGCCGTCTGGCAAATGGACCAAGCAATGGTAGCTCCTCCCATCAGCGGACGTCTGGGCCTGGATTTTATAGGGAGGGTAGCGGCACGGAAGATGACTTCCCGGCTTCTCCAGGGAATGGTAATAAGCTGTCCAACCACTCTGAAGATAGAACTGGTAGAGGAGGTGGTAGCTACATAAACCAACTCAGTACTGGGTATGAAAGTGTAGACTCTCCCACTGGCAGTGAAAACTCTCTCACTCACCACTCAAATGACACAGACTCCAATCATGATCCTCAAGAGGAGAAAACAGTGAGCATGAAAGGTAACAGAACTGTGGGTTCTCGTCATGTCCAGAATGGTTTGGACTCCAGTGTAAATGTGCAGGGTTCAGTTTTGTAACATTTTTCTGCAACATTTTTATACAGTGTCATTTAAATTGGGAGAGGATACTGTCCAGAAGCCGTTTAAATTAGTGCATACTTGTCACAATTTTGCCTTTTTGTGGGTTTCTTTTTGCTTCAATACCTCTGCCACTTTGGAAATTTTAACAGTTAATTACGTTGAATGTTGCTAAAAGGACGTTTGTGTAGCTCAAGTTATTTTTATATGAGTTAATGTGAAGTTGAAATGGAAATTATTTCCATAAAGTATAACATAAATGATGTCTGTACAAATCTGTGTATATCTAGAACCTGTGCTGTGTAAGGGCATTCTTACTCATACTGTTATACCACCTTCAAGATTTGTCATAATAGCTGTGGGTTTATGACTGCCAAGTTTGCCCAGTACAGTAGTTTTATCACTAAAAGATGGACTTATTGAAGGAGTCCTGTAGTAGTTTCAGTGTTAATTACAGTTTTTCCCACCATACATCTGTGCATTTTCTCCTTAGGTGACCGAATGTTTATGAATTGTGTGCATAGTTACTCAGTTTTTAAGAACTGTTGTATCCTGTTTATGCATATTGCTCTGTGACTCCAATATTATCTTACCTGTACTGACCAAACCTAAATAAAAACTTTTAATAATGTAATTTCCTCATTGTTCTGCATTGGCTTACATGGCTTATTTGTATGCAGTGTATTTACAGTACTTGCTTTTTTTATTGAATTTGTTCCTGTGTCAATTCTATCTGATACACCTTATGCCAAATACCTGAAGTTACAGGTGTGTACTATCATACTAATTTCAGGCCAGCCTGATAGTGCTTATTCTACAGGTTTTGTCCAGGAAAAAAAAAGGGAGAAAGTTAATAAAAGTAAACCTTGGAGCTGGAACCTGGCTTTTATAAAGATTAAAAAAAAAAAAAACAAACAACCAAACAACAACAAACTAGAAGTATCCAATAGGTAAACATACAAATTAAACTACAAAACTTTAAGGAGTTAGTAATTCGGCCTCTTAAACCAGATATAACTCCTATTATTTTCAAATGCCTACCTGAGGGAACTGACTTCTAAACAAGTGCAGAGAATGAAAAAATTACCTTTAAGTAAGCATACTTTTATTGTTCAGTAGCAACGAGTTATGAATTTCTCAGAACCTGGATTTCTGGTGGTTATTTTCTACGAATTTCTCAGAACCTGGCTTTCTGGTGGTTATTTTCTACGAATTTCTCAGAATCTGGCTTTCTGGTGGTTATTTTCTATCTACTAGTTTAGTGATGGTAGCACTAAGGAAATGAAAAAGCACTGGCTTTTAAGCACTGTTCAAAGGGAAAATAAAAGTACTTAGCAGTATACTTTTGGGAAGACTGAAGTCCAATTTCAACATTTTTCTACCTCTGAATTGTGTAATTACCAGATGATTAATAAAATTAATCTCATATGTAGCCACTAAAACAATAGTAAATAGTTTATAGCTTTGCAATGTACTGTGGAAACAGTGAGACTTGTTGTTTGAAAGCAGTATTTCTCCAAAGTTCTAGGACATACTTGAATTTGTTGCAAATTTACACAGAATAAATTCCTAGATTATAGAAGGGTTACTGTGGTACCATTTTTAAGTGGCATATTATATGAGAATTAGCATCTGCAGTAGTATTATCCAAGACAAATGGATGTAATTAAAATACTACTGGCTGCTGTCATCTGTGTCAGAGACATGGTAATCCATGTACAACTGCTGTTTTAATTGCGTAGGGTTCACTTAAATGTATTGAAAGCACTTAGTTGTCACTTGAAGCGTAAATTCCACTGGTGATACCAGCTTGGTTTTTTGAACATTACTTTAGCCCTCATTGCCTGAAAAGTAGTAGTCGTTAGTTGAATGCATGAAAGGGAAACGACAAGTATCTATACAAAAAAGTACCAGCATCTGGCACCCAAAGTAATTTATAGTTTACAAAAATCCCTGATGTTGAGCTTGATCTGTAGTTGCTGGTGATGCTATATTTGGTCTTAGTATTGTATTGCTTGATTATCCATAGTGCGTGTATATGTACATCCTGGACCCTGTACATGGTAGAATATAATATTTGTAAGAATCTTAAAATGCTGATAATAGATTATAACAATGGCTTTATCTGATAGTGTAGATGGTAAAAAGCCTTGTGGGGAAATCTGTGTTTGTGGTTCAAATCTCAGTCTGAAATACAAAAGCAACTTGTGCCAAGAAAATGGTAGACATGTTTTCACCTAGTATGAGGAATTATAAGGACGTAAAATATCTTTGGAGTTACAGTAATTGCTATTAATTGTGCTAAGGTTAAAAAAAATGCCTAGCTTTCAGGCAGTGACAGCTTGCTACCTAAATCTGTCAGTTACTATAAGACATTAATGTCTTAACCTCATATAAAGATGATTTTAATTTTCTGAAGAATGTGTGGTACTTTAAAGTAGTAAAAAAGCTTAGCTAAAGAGCTAAAAAAAATTACAAATACAGATTACACCCTCAGACTAGAAGTTATCTTAACTTGTTGAAGTAACATAATTGTAAGGCAAGGTCTTTCTTTGCTTAGAAGGTATTTTCTAAATAAGCAGTCTGGGGTGTTTTTTTTCTTCAGAATGAAAGCAGTGCAGCAACTGCACCAGTTAATAACAAAATGCATCGTATCATTAACTTGCTTTCTTGGAACACTTACTGCAAAGTGTTAGTGAATTGCAGTATAATAATACATAGAGAAATGCTAAAACCAGTAATATTCATGTTCTTGCCTAGCTGTCAATGCCTATATTATGACATTTAATAATCCTGAATGTAGTTTGTTCATGTTAGCAAAAGATGACAATTTATTCATCACCAATAAATACAACATACTATTCTTTAAGACTAGGTACTGCCTAAATCTGGCTGTATGTATTTTCAGCATTCAGGGGAAAATCTTGTTTCCAAACCTCCTGTTGATTTTGGACAATTCACCTTTTACTGTATCTATTGATAAAGCAGTTATTTTCGCTGCTCAGATTTCCAGAGAGTACCACTGGCTGATAGGTGGAAGTAAATTAACATAGTTTTCTAGGGTCCTTCCAGAAGTGGAGGGATGGGCATACACTACTGTACTATGCCTCACAGTGGGCTGAAGATTCCCTGTGTAGGTCTCTCCAGGTGCATTTCCTGGCAATTTCCAAAATAAGGTAATTTATTTTCAAGAAGATTGTTCAGACCTAACCCTCACTGAATTTTTGTAACTTGTGTTTTTCTAGTCTGATAAATGCGGGTTCTGCAAAATCTTAGAATGTACGTGTTTATTTAAAAAGACAAAACCCAAAAGATTGAGGGTTTTGTGGTAGGAGAGATTATTTCCATACAATTCAGTTTTTCCCTAATGTCTTGTCTAGTGCCTCTCTAACTCTTAAGGGAAGAGTCGTCCTCACTGACCTTTCTGGAGAACCGATTTTTAATGGGTCTTTGAACTCATTTGTACTAACTATACCGATTATTTTAGCTGATGGGGTGAAGGTACCCGAATGAAGGATTCTCATCAGCACTAAAGGCTGTTGAATTGCTACCAGGAAGAAAACAGATGTTGGGAAACAAGATGTACACAAAAATGAGGAAAAGGACAGAAATGAAGCAAAAAAAAGTAAGTCAAAAAGTAGACAAAATAGCTGAAAAGGTATTTTTAAGTGCTGCTGGTCCTGTCAGTAAACTGACAGAAACATGTCTTTGCCAGGCAGGTTTGCAGAGCTTACTACAGCTGCCTTGTGCAGCTGTATCCTCTCTGCTGCACAAAGCCTTACAACAGGCTCCTGGTAGGCAATTTTCTGCTTGGCAGAGGCTGCTCTGAGGCTCGTCCTCCTCCCCAGCAGCTGAGGCGGGCAAGGCCCGACGCCAACCCACCTTCCATGGGAGCGAAGCTCAGCCCCCTCAGCTGCCCGCCCCCCGCGCTGCCCGCCCCGCCGCCGGCCCCCGCCCTAGGAGGGCTGGGGCGGGCGGTGCCGGCGGCGGGCGAAGACGCGGCTGCGACGTCGGTGTAGCGGCCGGCCGCGAGATAGCCGCCATGTTGTGCCGCCTCGCTTCGGCGGGCAGGTGAGAGCCGCGCCGCGGAGGGGTGGGAGAGCGTAATGTCGGTCAGAGCCCCGCAGCGTGAGGCGGCGCCTGGGCCGCACTCGCCCTCCGCGGCTGAGCGGTGGGCGGGAGGGGGGGAGGAGGAGGAGGAGGCGGCGGCGGTGCGCGACCCCCCTCCTCGCCCCTCGGCGCCTCCCCGCCATTTCGGGAGGATGGAGGTAGCTCTGCTGCCGACTGCTCCGCAGGGCTTGGCGCCGGCCCGCGCAGCAACGCGGCCGGGGGGCTGCTGGCGGTCGTCCTTTCACCCTCCCAGGTTCTGCTCTCGTCCTCCACCGAGGGGCTCTCGTCGCCCGACATGGTGCTGCTAGATCCTCTCGTCTCTGCTAGCCGGGGTCGCCGCGCTCGGCTGCTCTTCAGGGCCCCGAGGGTTTTGCTCTTGGTTTGTCCCTGGTTTATGCCAAGGTCACCAGTGAAACATAAAAGGGCCTCAGGAGTTGACCTTCCTCCCAGCCCGGTGGTTCTCCTTTCATCATGGTCGTTGTCATGTCTCGTGACAAGTGCAAGCTGTTAATATGGGGAAGGGTAACCAGAACCTGCGTGGTTTTCTGCGCTGGGCATCGCGTCTGCCCTGTCATCACACAGCGTGTGGTTTTCCGATATCCGCCATAGGGACAGGGAAGCACGTGTGTTGGTGTTAATGCTAGAGGTTCAGTCCTGGGAACCTGGTGACTGGGGGGGTTTCAGCCTTTTTATTTCCTCGTACAGGGACCTTGTGGATAGTGAGGGAGGGACACTTGCTAGGGACATCTTGGTTTCTGTTTTTAATCAGTAAAGATTAGGTGAAATTTTGAATGTCAGCATGTTACTGCTGGTTTTCCCATTCCCCCCCCACCTTTGCCTTGCCTGCATGAGGGGGGGGGGGGGCATGTCTTTGCAGTGGCTTGGGGGGCTGAGTGTGAGAAGTGGCAGCTTTACATTGCGAAGCCTTGTATGTGTGACCTTTATGTGAATTCATCTTTGCAATTAAGCTACAGAGTGTGCTTGCTTTGAGCTCCAGAAAAATAGAAATTCAACTTCTTTATCTAAGATACCACTGTGTGTACTTAAAGCAGCTGATAATAACAGTCATGGTTTCAGTCTGCTTCAGTGGTAAAGCCCAAGTACTGAGTAAGACTATTTCCTTCTGTTTTTTCTCTTCTAGAAGTGGTGCCAAGTTGATAGCACCATTGGGATGCTTGGTCTCCAGGCAAAAGCACACTCTTCCTGACTTGCCGTATGACTATGGCGCTCTGGAACCTCATATTAATGCAGAGATCATGCAGCTGCACCACAGCAAACATCATGCCACCTACGTGAACAACCTGAATGTAGCGGAAGAAAAATACAAAGAGGCACTGGCAAAAGGTTTGTATATCCACAGTCAACAGATGAGATAGAAGCTTGTTAACATAGAAGATACAGGAGAAAAAAAAATGGGGAAAACTATATATCCAAGGGAAATAGTTTCTTTTAGAAATAATCTTTTAGAAGATTATGTAATTCAAGCTTTCTGTTTTCTTTTTTCTTTTTTTTTTTAATACAGTGAAATAGTATTAGGAACAAGCTTTCATCATAAGCTTCAGTGGTGCTGATAATTGGAAACTAGATGTAACTAAAAAGCATGAATTCTGTTCTCTGTAGTGCTGTAAAACTAGAAGAAAATTCATTGATTGTTACGGATTTAGTCCATATTTACCTTCGTAACTTGAACTAAAGACTGAGTCAATAGGAAATTGCAGTCATTTTACTAAACAAATACTTTGTAATGAAAGGTTAGTGACAAACTTACGTAAAGTAAAATTTGTGCACCTTGATGGTTTTCACATCGGATGCTCAGCTGATTCTTGTGAAAGAGTCACCTACAAATGGAGGTAGGACAAATGTGCAGTTAACGTATACAACACCTGGTGAAGAGATCTGAATTTTGGTGTCAGTTACGCCACTGGGTCAGATTAAGGGGTCATGTAGGTCATATGCCAGTGTGAGACACTAAAATATGCCACAAGCCATCATGGAATTTTTTTATAAGATCTCAAATTGAATCTTGAGATATACTGACTTCTATGAAAATTTTACAGTTGTAGCAGGGCTACACTGAAATACATTAAATACTTTTTTCAAGTCTTCTTTCATCTGGACTGATGAAAATGTGTGAAATAAACATGTATATCTTTTTAAGAAGGTGGAATATTTTCTGAGTTTTTTCTGTTGTGATGATCTTTCTAAAGGGTATCAGTTTACCTCTAGGAAGCGATTACTGTATAGCCTCACTTCTGTCTGGTTGCCAGGTGGCTTCACAGTGTAATTTAACTGCTTGGGCTTGGATGAAAGTGAGAATTGTCAATATCTGAGTAAACTTGAACCGTGTATCCCTTGATAATTGCCAGTGTGCTTGAATAGAGAATGTTGGTTACCTGTGAAAGTTTTAGAGATTTTCAAGTGCCTAAGTAAGCTTAAAAATAACTTGTGCAGGCTAAATTAATGAACTAATGAGATTTGACTAAGAATCAGGCAATCAAGATTGGCTGCTGCTTTGTCCTGCCAGTGGTGGATCCAGGAAAATTGTATTCCAGAGATTTAATTCGTGCAAATACAACTGAGGCGGGAACCTGAACTGTAAGAGAACAGTGTAGCTGCTGCTGCTGCTGCTGTTACTAATGCTGTTTAATGACCAAAGCTTCAGCCCCTAGCAGAGGCAGAATTTCTGGTTAGCAGAAACATCTGCAGTGTTGTGGATCATTTGAGGTTTTTTTTTAAAAAATACTATCCTTTTATAGCATCTCATTGCTTGCTGTTGAAAATGGTCTATCTAGAGGTAGAGGTTAATCTTTCCTTAAGGATTTTTGCAGGTATTGTTTTGCAAATGGATAATGTATCGGTGGTGGTCATGCACACCAAAGCAGACAAACACTTATTGAGATATTTGTGAGTGTGTGGTTTGGTTTGGTTTGGTGTTTTATACTGTGTGTAGTATTTTGACCCTCATTAGAAAAACTTTTAAGACCAGGCTTTAGGAAAGGGCAAAGTCTGAATGGCTACCTCATTCTCTCAGTATCACCGTTCTTTTTCCATACTTAAAAACTGAGTATGATCAAAAATCTTTCTGTGCTGCATTTCAGTGTTGGGTTACATAGCACCTCTGATCACTATCTAACATCTCTCTTGGATAACAGAACCTTGTCAATGGCTTTTATTCAGCAATAGAAAGTAAAATATTCTCTTCAGATTATCTTTAATGTGTTCTTCACCTATCTATATCTGCTTAGAAAACTCAAATAAAAGTTGTCCTGAGTTGGGTCCTGTTGGCTTATGTTTCAGCTAATTTGAAAATGAGTATGCACTTCTGTGATCGGGTGGAGCACAGGACTAACTTTGTTTCAGCATAAGCTGGTTCTGATTACTGGTCCATCAAAATGTGCAAGATTTGCTAATTGAAGGATATAAATTTGAAACTTATTTTCAACGAAAACTTGTGCCTACCATAATTTTCCCTATTCTTTTCTGACCATCATGTGACCTGTGGTGCTTTACTTAACTGCTCTTACAAGGAAATAAATTACTCTGGGTAGAATGAGAAACTGAGCTGACTAGTCTCTTGAGCACCTCTAAGCTGCCTGTCTTGGTTTACTAAATTGTCCTCTGTGGCTGTGTTGAGGAGTGTGGTAAGCTGGAGCAAAGGCCAGGGACTCTGTATACAAATAAATTCCAAGATACTTTCACTGTAACTTAAGGGAAAGGTTTTTTTTTTTTTCCATTGTCTTTTCCAATGCAAAGTTCAGCAGGACTGATCTGACAGCACCACAAATACTGTGTTTTAAGGGCAATGGTCAAATGCCATCTCTGGTTCCTAGTGGTCCTGAGGAATAGGTTCCTCTAAGGAATGGTGGAATAAAGAGTGATGAAGACAGTAGAGACATTGTGTGTTGTTTTTGGATTTCTGGCTTGTGATACGCTGTATGCTCTGGATGAATTTAAAAGTGTCATCAAGGCATGCAAAGTTCAAGGAAAATGTTCCGAAGATATCTCGTACCCACTCAAATGGCATGTTTCATGCTTAGCTTGATACCTGAATTCAGCAAATAGCATTTTTACTAACTGCATTGGATGCTTTGTTCCACTCCTGTACCTGGTTGTAGTTTCTGAAGGGTATGAGGAGATGCTGAGAATGTGGAATCCTGCATTAAAACCTTAGTAACAGGTGTGCTACTGCTTTGTGGCTTGCCTTCATGTCTGTATTAAGATGACTCATTTATTGCTATAGGAAGATTTCGACCACTCATTTCTGAGAGAAAGTGGAGGAAACAGCTGCCCCTACTGATTTCTTATTAGTGAATGTATTGGAGTGGTGGAAAAAGCTTCAAAAACCTTTGAAATTTTTCAATTCTTTGAAAAGCCAAAACAGCACTCAAAACACTTGTGTTGAAGTGGTGCAGCACGATTTAGAGGGACAAGGCACCAGTGAATTCTTTAAGGAATATGACATTTTGTGGAGAGGGAGGAAGTACAGGGCTGTCTGATCTTGATT
This sequence comes from Gavia stellata, assembly GCF_030936135.1. Lineage (NCBI taxonomy): Eukaryota > Metazoa > Chordata > Aves > Gaviiformes > Gaviidae > Gavia > Gavia stellata. Next base: position 38,033,703 of record NC_082595.1, read on the forward strand.
TCAGATGCAAGGTTCTGTCATGTGGAATAAAATGATCTGGGTACTATCTCTTCCTGCAAGTACCTCCCTCTAAAAAAACCAAAAAGAAACAAAAAATAGGAGGGAGAAGAACATTTTGTTCGTGTATGTGCTCACTGTACTCATCAACTTTCTCTCAAGCACAAACTGTTTGCCCTGTAAATTGTTTAAGAATTTTAAAAATTCTTAGTTTGCAAATCAGTGAACAGTGTTCTTGTCTTATAGTGGTAATACTGAGCAATTTACAAGTGCTGGGTCCTTAAAGTGTTCTGGCTGTACTAGTTGCTTTATTCTGCTGTAGAATGGCAGTAGATCTTAGGTGTGTAGTATGGCTTGCCTGATAGTAGCAATATTGGCAGATCCCATATCATTACAGCATAAGAAAAGGTCAAAGAAAGAAATCTTTAATGTAGTTTATGTCAGTGACTATCTAAAATACGGGTAACAGTCACAAACCTTATCTTTTCCACAGACATGTTATAGGCTAGTAAGACTTTGGAGATTAATGGAGGCCTAGTGGCAACTTAGTGACTACTGTGGTGATGATGATGTTTTTATTTATCTATGTATTTTTGTCTTCTGCATCCTTAGGTGATGTTACAGCTCAGGTGTCACTTCAGCCTGCACTGAAGTTCAATGGTGGGGGTCATATCAATCACACCATCTTCTGGACAAACCTTTCTCCTGAGGGAGGAGGAGAGCCTAAAGGTTAGTGCTTGTTACAATGGTTTATTGCATCAGTTTTAATTGACCAGTAGAACCAATGATCTTTTCTCTCTTTGAAAGAGTCTAAAGGATCTTTATTTTTCAGAGTTAATTTGCCTTTCTGTATGACAAGTTCTCACAATTCTGAGGAATTCAGGGTTTTTTGGATGCAAGGCAAGAATATAAAAAGCTAGCCCTGTGCTAAGTATTTTTAATTTCTAAAGCTGGTTATGTGTACACTGCAAAATACTTGGCTATTGCTGTATATTGTCCTTTCCATCTTCATAAGAGAAAATAGTTGTACAAAGCTATGCTAATTAAGTTCCCATATATACTTGGTTCACAGAAGGGGAAGAAATGTGCTGCAGACCACACAACCTAGTGGCTGGATTTATTCTCCAATTTGAATAGGGTGGTTTAGCAGTTGAAGTCTAAAGAAAGAAATCCTGTTTGGGAGGATAGAGTAGTGATTATCTACAAGTGACCTGCAATTAAAGGTAAAGGCCCTATAATACAGATCTCACAAAAGCTGTTGTGATAAACTTGAGGGGTTTTGAATGAGGTTTATATGCCTGTCTGTAAATTGGTGGACTTCAGGTGCTTTTCACTCTGGTTCAGTGTTCATAGGTGACACCTGCTTGTGACTTTTGACTCTACCATGGAAGTACAAAGATGCTCTGAAGATGATCTAGTTAAGACTAGAGCATAAAGTTTTGAAGCTTCGAAGCTGAAATTTCAACAAGCAGTTCTGATACCAGTCCATTTCTGATAGAGCTTGTTTTCAGATGACGTTCTCAGAAAAGATGCTTTAAAGCCTTGATTTTTGTCTCCCAATTTCTGTGAAGTTTCTGTGAAAGTCAGTAAGCCTAAAATGTCATCTCTCAGTTTCAACTGAATGGTTCAAGGCTTTTGTAGGAAGCCTGCTAAAGCCTGTCTTAAGATGTACTTGCAGCTATTGCCAAGAGATTTTCAAGACCATCTGTCTGAAGGTGGAGGGAATGAAGAATTCTCCAGCGTTGCACTGTATTGAAGTATTCTTACACATGCTATTTAGAAGGCTAATTAGAAAGGAGCATAGACGCGTTCAGGTTTTGAGCAAATGCTTAAATATCTGAAAACCACAAGTGTGCAAGGGTGTAGGGGAAAGGAAGTAGTTTGACAGTGCGTTGTTACACTAAACAATTCTAGTTTCTGTTCCCTTTGCCCCAGCACAGATTAGCTTAATAATAATAAAGAAGGGATCTAATCATGGAGCCTACTTATCCGTATCAAATAGACTACTTAACTGTAGAAGCAGATGTAAAACTAAAATCTGAGGGAAGTGGTTAAATACCTCTTACTATGTGTAGGTCCATTATACTGATATCAAAGGTGTCCAAGTATTTCTTTGTACTAAGACAAAGAAATCACAGCCACTTAGCACTGTCCTTTTAGATATGCAAACTAGCTCCTTACCTTCTTTTGTAGTCCTCTGTGGTGTTCCCTTTCCTTTTAGACAAGAATGTCAGCTCCTGAATGTCCAGTTGATAGCACCCTGACTATGTCTTTTAGGACAGCATGTTTGACTACTGCGCTAATTTCTTTCCAGTCTGCTTGCCCTCTTAAGCAGGCTGGGACAGAACTGTTAATTAATGATGCAACTACTGTTTGTCTAGACACTTCCTTACCACAGAGCCCAAATTCTTCTCCTCCTCTTTCCTTCTATTTCCAGGTGATATCTGGAAATTGAAAAATGTTAAGTACCTGATGTTCTGTGATGTTTCGATGCTTTTTTTAAAGGAGAATTGATGGAAGCCATCAAGCGTGACTTTGGTTCCTTTGCAAACTTCAAGGAAAAGCTGACAGCCATATCAGTTGGTGTTCAAGGATCAGGCTGGGGCTGGCTTGGCTACAACAAAGAGCAGGGGCGCCTACAAATAGCAGCTTGTGCAAATCAAGACCCTTTGCAAGGAACAACAGGTCAGGTTTCTTTCCTTCCCCTCTGCTTCTCTCTGTAGATTTCATAGGCAAGTGCATGAGATCTGAAAAGGGGTTTGTGGACAAATGCTGAGTTGTTGTTGCTGGATAAATAGGGCTGGAAAACGGAATGTCACTACTAGCAGAAGTGAAAAACAGTATTTGTAAGCAGGACTAACAAACCGTGAAGAGCAGCAGGGTTTAAAGTCTAGTTCAAGGGGAAATAGATGGGGCATATTGTGAAAGTGCTCTCTTAGACAATAGTTTTAACTTAGGCTCCTTTGCATTATTTTTGAGTAACTGGAGTAGCTTGCCTGTATTGAGGAAGATTAAACCTCTTGCCTATAGATTGTTTTCTCTGCAGAGGGGCTATTCACAGAACTGTCAGTGTAGGCCAGACAACAGGAGAGGGGAAGGTGTACATAGTGACTCTTGTTACTATGTAGGCTGGGTTTAAAATAGAAGGCTTATAATCTGCTTCCTTAATATTGGTAAAGAATAATGAGTGTCAGTTAAATCAGCCTTGGATGTGGATAAATCTTACAGCTAGGCAAGCAGCATAATACTGGCAATGATCACTTTTGAAGATACTTTTACTTGCTTAGAGAGACATGGAAGTGATGATGGCAGGCTGGATACCCTCCACAGAGGGAGGAGGTCATGGCCAATGAGAATCCTTCCTGCAGTGGCTGTTTGTCCAAATCCTATTGCAGATACCTTTAAAACATCTTCTGTAGCATTCATAGAGAATGGCAAGGAATTTCATGTATTGTTGGCAGTCTGTGTATTGCTTATCAGTAGGGGGAAGAAAAAGAACAATGTTAGTATAGGGACATACAGCATAATGGGAGTAAATGTCACCCCTCCTCCTCACGAAAACTCCCCATTAAAAATTCAGTGAGAAGGATATTTTAGCACAAAAGCAAGGAAAGTAATTAGACACTTAATGAATAACTTGTAATTAAAATACTGGAAGCAAACTGGCATGGCAAGAGACTCCTTTACGGTATAATTTTTCTTGAAAATGCTTGTGTAACTGTGCAAAAGATGTAAACCTTTCAGAAATTACTATCTGGTTTCAGTTATGTCTTCAAGGCAGTTCTAGAGTATTCATAAGCGTTTATCTTAATCAGCTCTCTCAGTATGCAGTGTGTGTGTGTCGAGAGCAAACAATTCTGTAAAATGTTGCAATAAGCACCTATGTGCTGCAGAGCTCTTTGTCTTCCTGCAGATAAAGACTCAGAAATTGGGTACAACTTAGGGATGCAATATAAGGCTTCACATGTAAAGCGTGTTTTCACAGATTTACAAAATTTATCCTTTTTTTTTTTTTTTTTTTTACAGGTCTCATTCCTTTGCTAGGAATCGATGTATGGGAACATGCTTATTATCTTCAGTATAAAAATGTTCGACCTGATTATTTGAAAGCTATCTGGAATGTGATCAACTGGGAGAATGTATCATCAAGATATGCAGCTTGCAAAAAGTAGAGTGGAATTCTTGCATAGACTACTAAAATGTCACCACTTCTACTCTGATACCACTCTTGTAGTAGTGCCTGTGGCTTACAAATGAATTGCTCTACTGCTGAAAACACTTAGCTCATCCAACAAAAGCATTTCACAATCAAGCAAAGTGTCAGCTTGTTTAATTCTGTGAGAGGTATTTACTTAGATTTTTGAGCTTTAAACTGTTGTGCAACAAAGGGAGACACTTTAAATAATCTTTTCCATTGCACATAGAAACATAGATCACCTTGCTGAAGCTTAATGAGGTAATGGATTTCCTTGTTGCACTAAAATACCTAAGTGGAAACCTGTACTAATGTTGCTATAAACAAATAAAACTCAAAAGAAGAATCTTCTATAACTGGCTATAAGAGACTTATTTTTAGTAATAGCTGGTCCAGTCACTCACTTGATTTGAAAATGGTTGGAGAGGAGAAACACCTTTTGTAATTTGTTGTATTACAGGGTGTGGAGCTTTCTTACAGATTAAAAAGATAGGTGAAAGGGGAAATAGGCTTTGCTGTGCCTGCCTGACTTGACTGTCTTCGATCATCTCTTCCCGTTCCTGGATCTCTTACCTGAGATCTTCATGTATTGTACTGATGCCTTAGCTTTTGACATGTTACGTTGGGCAAGAGATTACAGTACTGGGTCAGGCTAAATTGCTCATATAGGAACTGAGTGACATCATGTGATACTCATTTCATACTAGCTGTTCAAGTATATCCTAAAACATCCTTTAACATAAGAGACTGATTACGTGCATGTATCAAGTATAAATTGTCTCTGCATAGCTGTGTTCCTGAAGCAATTATAACAAGTTAAACTTAATGCTCGAGGTGGGAATGAAGTACTGATGGAAGGGGGCATGCCCAGAAAGTCTTGAAAAATACAATAAATGGTTGGTGAGTTTTGGGTTTTTTTGCTAATTTTGTTTCAAGTATTTCAGACTGGATGCTACTGGACATACATAGTACCTTGTGCTTAGGTTTTCTTTGAGCTTGCTCAGTATACTCCTTTAAGTTCAAGATGGATTCTCAGGGAAACAATGAATAGGCTTACATTACCATATTGCTAGGCTGCTGTTTTGAAGTATCAAGTAAGATTAAGGGGAGAAGTGTTTATAAAGAAAGAAATGCCTTTCGTGAGCAGATGCAGGGAGAGAAACCACCACCACCATAAGAACAGCCTTTAGTCACTAACCAAAGCTTGCGACTGGTGGGATGTCTCTGTCGCAAATGAAAGTGAGTTGTGCAAACATGGCTTATTTCACATTTAAAGTGTTTTTTATTTTTTTCTACTGTGGGATATTTTTTTCTCTAGGCCTAGTTTTCATCTCAGATACGTAGCTTGAGCTTCTGCTTGCTACAAGTCTGGGTTGCTTCATAATCTTGTTTAAAACTTATGTCATCATCCCTCATATCCTTGGTTTGCCTCTGAGGGTGTGAGAGCACTGATGAAGAAAAGTAAGTCTATTGGTAATCAGTCTGGCAGCTTCTGACTTGAATTAAAAAAAAAACCAACAAAGGCTACTGAAGGGTCCGTATTCTTTCTGCCTGCAAAATCCTCTGTAAGTCTGGGGAGCTGGTGAATGAAATCTCTGTCACAAACTATGCTCAGCTTTTCTTCTTAGAGAGGAAGCCTGGGTCTCCATGAGTAAACACTAGCATCACATAGATTTCTTCCCCGATAGAAGCTTCTGGCAGAAAGAATTATACTTCCTAGGTGGCAATTAAAAATGAAATCTTTGCTGTAATTATTTACTGGGGTGATCAGTTTATTTTGAAACCCGTCTTCCTAACTTAATGTTCCCAGCCTCTGTCCTTGAGTGTTTCCTTCTGAGCACATCAGAATGCTTAAATTAACGCAAAATACATCATGTAGCCCACAATATTTCTGTTGCAAGACTATTGAGGCAAATCCTTTTAAGGACTTAGTTACAGAGTTGATTAATATTGTTGATAATTATTAGGGAGAGAAAGGAACAGGATTTAACATAACTTGTAAATCATGTGTAGCTAGCTCTAGATATAAAGCTTGATTTAAGAAAGTTGAGTTGATATCTGGATTAGTAAAGACCAATACTTAGGTTTTAGTTGTCAGACTTCAGCTTACTGAAATCCTGCAGGTAAGGTGGATTGAGGGGGGGTGAAGCAGTGGCATTTTTTTAGAGAAGGAACAGGCTCTTCAGCTACAAAGAGAATCCTTTGTTTCTTACTTTCCAGAAGTACCTTCAAAGTACAGAGAAGGCACATTGTATTTCCTATCGAGTCTGCCCAAAGATGAAGGAAACAGCAGAGTCTTTTTCCTTTCCTTATTCAAGACTCTGTGATATGGTGAAATACAATATAGCAGACATGAATCAACCCTAGTGGGGTGCTCCTCCTCATAATGAGTGAATGCTGAGGCAGGGCTTTGTTGGTGAGTGCCGTAATGCATAGGTTGGGCATCTTCTTGGTAGTGCATGCTCTTAAAGAACAGAGAGGTAAACGTGCTGGTACACTGATGCTCTGGAAGGGAGTGCTTAAGCTATGGAGGAAGCCTGAGTAAACTCAGGCAGTGAAGAGGTAAACCATGGAGAGCTCCTCAAGCAGAACCAGCTCTTGCTGAGGCTTTAAAGGCAGTAGTGTGAGACCCAGCACATGCTGGTAAGGCTCAGTTTCTGCTGTGCACCAAGTTAAGAAGCAGCTCCGCTCATCTCCTGTTTACAGTCAGCTGGTGAGCTTGTCCTGATGCCTTGTATCCTGTCTTTAAGTCTGAATGTAGGAAATCCAAAGCTGTATACAAACGGGAATGTTTGTGGAATAGGAAGATGAAAATTTACTAAATGTTGAAGGCAAATAGTAGGAACACTGAAGCAATGAAAATGATTTAATACTTGTTCTGGTGTATGATTATAAAGGGCAAACAAAGGTTGGTTGTGTGGTTTGTTTGAAGGAAGGGCTTTGTTAAACTGTCTTAACTCCAAACTTCTGTGAAATCTGGAAAAAGTCCTGGTGGTTCTTGTGACACTAGGAACTGAAGTACGTGCCTGTAATTTTGCAAGTCTGCTAGCAAAGCTGTCAGCTGTCTGGGCAGTGAAAGTGCATAAACCTCTTACTGATCTGTGTTAGGCAGCAAGCTTGGAACTGCTGTTGCTTTTCAGAAGTAGCGCTTTGCATTACAGAAGCTGCTGTGGAGGTGGGCAGGTGTGTCTCCCCCTACGTGAACTGAGAAACAGGAAGGTAAATAATTACTGCTAATCTCACATGCGCTGTCTGAACGGACAAGTCTTAAGACCTGTTACTCAAAAACCGAACTACTAACACAGTTTGTTCTACCTAGAGCTTCCTGACCCTAACGGTAAAAATAGTAGCTGTGTGTGTAAAGTTGTCTCCAACCTGAACTGTGCAGGGTATCTCTCATCAACGAGCATGGAATTACTTGCAGACTTGAACTGCATGACAGGGACAATGAGTTTTCTAACTTCAGTGCTAGCTAAATTGATCTTTGACCTGGGCCAAACAGAAGAGTTGCAGAAGAATTGCATCCTGACAGTCCCCCTGAGCCTAGCTTTTGCCAGTCCTTGCTTAACTGTGTTGCTTATGAAGATGTCATGTATGTATACACAGTTAATATGTGTGTAGGCCACAATATGTTAAAACAAGAATTCGGAATTATTTTGAGGGGAAAAAAATGCAGTATCTAACCCAAGTCCTCTCAGAAACGGTTATGTATTATGAGTTGGAAGAACAAAGTGCATCGGGGTGATCCCATAAGCAATACTTACGGGTGCTAAAGCTGCTGCACTTAGAGACACTGGTTTGCAGACTACAAGCAGATTTCAGTGGCTGAACTTCTTTTCAGAAACGGATGCAATTGAGTCTCAAAGGGCAATACGCTGCTGTGAAGTGCAAGTGCACATCTGTGATTTTTTTTTCTGATATGTAAAAAGACATTTGAAGGCTGATAGAAATTGCAAAGCATGCGTGTCTCATTTGGTACTGCAGAAGATTGCAGTAACATAAGTCCAACCAAACCTGAGCTCTTGCAGCTTGTCCGCTGCCCCTCCATCGTGGGTAGCGGGGCCGATGCTGTGGCCGGTCCTGGCGAGCCCGGAGGGTGATACCTTCATCCTGCTCTTGAAACAGGAGGGCTCTGTGGGCGTCTTTACTGAGCAGTTGGAAGTGGAAATAGATAAAAGACGCTTTTTTCCTCCAGCTTCTACTTTCCACCTCACGATTATCTATTCCACCTTTATCTAGGGCATGCATTAAAAAAAAAAAAAAGTAGTACTGAACCCCAAACTGTCTCCAGAAAATACTGTCAGTGACTCAGCTTGTGAGCTGATAGGCTTTTACAGACATGTTAAAACCTCTTTATTTACAGAAGGCTGACTTCTCTTTGTTTTGCATTCAAGAATTTAGTTCTCTCTAGTGTAGCAAAATAGGTTTAAAGTGCTGCTATGACATTCTGCTAACATTTTACATGCCTATTGCATTGACCTTGCAGAAGTTAAACCATTGCACTAGTATAAAGCAAAAGAGTTGTGTTTGCAGTCATGTCTAATATCAAGCAGATAAAATACTGGTAACTTAGTAGGCTTAACCTGCCTTTTCCTTAAAGTGCTTTCTGCCTAATGATTAAAAGTAATGCCCTCAGATTTCATCATAGCTGTTTTCACCCCTTTGATTCAAAAAGCAGTGCTGCTGTGGGGGTCCGTGGTAGGTGTGCGTGTTTGCCTGCAGAGATGAAGCCGCTCCTGTCCCAGAGAACCAGAGCTGTGCGTTTCCCACTAGGTGGGGGTGTGTATCTGCCTTACTCTGTTGTCAGTAGGGCTTCTGAGTTGGGTTTCCAAGAGGCGGGTTAAGAAGCAGTTTGTGTGCTCCCACTCCGCGGTAGAGGAACTGTTCAGGCTGTTACTTCCACTTTCTAAATAATCAGGGTTACCCCTGCCACTGAAGCTGTCAGTATGTGGGGAGGAGGCAACGCTGCTGTAGAGAAGACAATTTTTTTTAATGCATACAGTCAAATATAGGTCTTGCTATAACTAAAGCCAGGCAGGCAGAGTCTAGAGGAAGGTACGCCTAACTAAAATGAAGATACTTCTAGGATTCCCACTGGCTGCCTTATCAGGCTCTCACTATGTCTGTGTAGGGACATACAATGTCCGTGACATTCTGAATGGTCTTTTAAGCTCAGAGACCAGAGATTTAACCGCAGGGAACGAAGTCTGTTACATTGCTGTAATTAAGCCAAGACTGCAGAGAGTGCGCAGCCGGCTACCTGGGGCACGGAGGTTTACAGTTAAAATTGTGTTGCCTCCCAGAGCTGTTGCTGCTCCAGTGAAACTCCAGCTTTTCACTGGATCTTCTCACCTGAAGAGATGGATGGACAAATTTAGCAGAGGCAGGTCAGCAAACCTGCTGCCTGGGTCTGCCAGAGCTGGTGGTGCACCCATGTAGCCTTGTGACACCGCTGAAGCAGCTCTTTCACAGACATGTCCCACTGTGGTGTTTTTAAGCACCCCTCTGGGTTGATGGCAAATCCCTGGAACACAGAGAACTCCCTGCAGTGCAGCACTTGGGAAGTCTTAGCATTAGGGCTATGTAAAATGACTGGCAGACCCGTAGTTGTGGGATCCTGTTGCACATAAAGTTGCAGAAAAAATGACAGTTTTCCGAAGGTATTAATTTCTCCAAAACTCTGGGGAACATGCAAAAGTTGCTGGTTACTGCACTAGGTCTTTGCAGACAGGTTGGGGGCTTCCAGAACCTGACTTCCTCTGGGGGAGTTTTGCCCTGCTAGGGAAGGTAAAAGCTTTGAAAAGTCCAGGTCTGTCTTCAGTTGGACTACAATTCCCTAGTCCTTTCTTGTTTTCGCCTTTTTTCTGGCAAGGAAGCAAGTCTCGACTTCCTTGGCTTCTCCCTACTTCTGCTGAGGTCCCTTATTGAGGGCCACCTCCTTCAGAGCGAGATCTGCAGTGCTGTAGTTCCTTGTAGCTGGGTTACCTCCCACCGGCTGCTCCATAATGCTTGCATCTTAAGGGCTTGTCCTTTATGCTAGTGGCAATGGAGCTGTAGCTCTAAGAAGTCAGATCTAGAAGCAAGTAGTATGGTAATTCAGCTATTTTTATCAATGAGTTTTGCGACACTGGCAGTATTGGAAGACATTATTTTTTAAGAGAAGGTTAAAACTTTTCACACTGTTATTGCAAAGATTATCACTGGCACATCAGAGGTCTGCAAACCAGGAGGTAAGGAGAAAGAACATGGGTTAATTTAATTGTCATGATTTGAAGGTAACACCACGATTCTGAGAGGGACTGACTTGTACTATTTCAGTATTTGGCCTTGACAGGAATGGGTACTATTGCAACCTCTGTTAATGCCTCTAGAATTTCGGACCTGAGGTAGCTAAAAGCAAAGGCTTCCAGTTTGCAGGAATTTTGAAATTTGACTGTGGTCAAAACTGGCCAGAATTGAAAACTTGTCGGTATTTCCAGGAATCCAGAAGCTCCCCAGGCCCTACAGCTGCTGGGGAAGTCTGATGTTCTTGTCTGTCGGGGCAGCTGTCATGGGCTTCAAGCCTCAGGCTTCTCCAAAGGTCATTCAGACAGAGCTGTTTCAAACAAAGCATTTTGGACTCACCAAGGTGGTGTTTCAGAAAGCTCTCCCTCTCGGTCTCTCTGTGTATCTATGTATCTGTCTTCTGACTACATGCTTCACTGGGATGTTTCCAGCCACTCTTAGCCCTCAAGCAGAATTGTGTTGAGTAGCAGGCTGCAGGGAGGAGGGGAAATGCAGTCTTTCAAAGGAATCCTCATCAGACTGTCTTCAACTTGTTCCTCCCATAAAAGATGCACACAAACGTGGCCAGCCTGCCCCTCTGTCGGAGAAGAGCTCAGCTCTTGGGTCCTCTGAGTGTTTGAGTTAATTTCCCAAGTTGCTGAGAGAAACTTGTGTCAGAATCTGTTCACCCTTTTCTTCCATCTGGGCTCTCCCACCTCTACTTCAGATTTCAAACCATTTCAAAAGACCTTGGGTTTAATTTGAATAAGCTGTGCTGCTGTTTACAGGGAAGAAATGCTCATGTATTTCTGCTTACTTATTTTTCTTATGAAAAAATAAGGATTGAAAAACTAAAACTTTCACCTGGATCTTTTTGGGATGGAGAAATATTATTTCTGAGAGCTAAGTGTAGGGCTTAATGCTTTTTTGCCTAACTAAATAAAATGAAAACAATAAACTGGAATTAGCCTGTCCGAGAGTCAAAAGCTCCAATGGGAGTTTTTCCCTTGCCTTCATGAGATCCAGGTCAGTTAAAAGCGGTTCAGAGCCAGGACTGCTGCTTTCCGTATTATCTAGCTGGGAATTGGAGTTGTTCCTGGATTTTGTTTTATCTTAAACATAAGTTGTAGCAGTTAAGTGGTTGTTGTTGTCCATCTGCTGATATTCATTGCTGTCCTAAATGCATTCTCTCCAGCTGGTGTGGGACTGTGCAATGCACACTGTGTGTGTGAGTGTCAAACCCATGTTTTGTATAGGAGAAAGCACAAGATATTAAATGCAACTAAATGTTTTTGCTCCAGGTGTGGCTGTCTGGCATAGACACTGTGGGACAGATACAGGTGTGGGCTGGTGATGAAGGTTCAGCCCTGAAATTGGTCCTTGAAAGTAACATCTGCATCTACTGATTTCTGGGCTGACCTGCCCAGATTTCTCTCCAGTGAGCTCTGATGTCAGCTTCGTTAGCAAGAAGTGTGCTTCTGTGGCCTCAGAGAAGTATCCAAGGAGCTAGCGCATGTTGGGCTGTAGAACTATCCCATCATAACGCTCTTCCCTTTGCCTGAGCCATTTGCATCAGCAGCTGGTGTGTCGGTGTGTCACAACACTGTACGATCTTGCTGCTGTATTTGTTATTGCAAATCCCAAAGAGCTCACTGTAGGGCAGTTCTGCATGGGTAGAAAAAAAGCAAAGCTGTCTGTGGCCAGCTGAGAATCTGTCCCCATGTGCTGCACCGACGAGCACGCTTGGAGCCACCATCAGAGGGGTTCTGTGGGCTGTACCCCCAGGGTGGTCCCGCTGTTGAGGCAGCGATATGGAGAAGTCCTAGTCTGGCTCTTACTCACTTGGAGCTTCTTGGAGAGTCTGAGCTGGACCTGACATCTGAAAATCCTAGTTGTGCCGTCCAATTATGGATCCTTAGGGATTACAGTTCTGAATGGGGCTAATATGTGTATGTGTCTAAATATGCAAATGTGATCATGAGCTTATCTCTGTGTGTGTCATTCTGTTAACCTCTTCTGGGTGTTTGGAGAAAAAAATGGCAGAAAAACCAGCTGGTTACGCTCACTCTTGCAATCCAACATCTGGCTACCAGACTCGAGAGGCTGTGTAATCTCTGCTCATGTGGTTTCCATGCTTTGATTCCCAGCTGCAACTGAGCGCTGGAGAGGAACTCGCCCCTCATGGCAGAGCGCAAGCTGACAATGTGTTGGAAGGACAGAAGGTGTCCACCATTAGACCTTGTTTACATGTAAGTGTTGCCAGGTTGATCCAAGTGGCAGTATATGGGTATGGTTCTCATATTGCTTCATCACTAAAGCCTTGGCCTTAAAAAGCTGCTGCTTGGGCTGGAACTGCTCTTGCAATTACCCAGATGTATCGTAGAGGTGAAATGCTAGTCCTGCACTATGAATGTCATAAAAAATGAAGGCTTCCTGTTAGCCTCTGAATTGAAGTTCAGGAAAAATAGGTTTTGTTTTCCCTACCCCCCACCCCCAAGGAAATGAGACCTTCGGTTTTCCCCCCTTGATTTATTTCTGGATGAATGAAAAAGGGTGGGATGGCAGAACCGTTCATGCAAGGAGGGAGGAGGCGGGTGCTGCAGCTTTGCCAGTGCCCTCCAAGTAGGCAGTTAGGACACTCCCCCAAAATGCAGGAGAGCAGCACTGAATTCTTGCTCTGCTGAAATGGACCTGAACGTATACCTCTCACCAGAGTGCCCCGCCTGCCATGCCAGGAGCATTTTGGAGGTGATGAATTCTGAGCTCCTGCAGCCAAAATTACTGAAATGCTCATTAGCTGGGGCAGTCAGGGAGAGGTGACCCCATCCAGCCCAGTGCCCGAGATGCTCACCTAGAAGGGAGACTCTGGATTTCCAAAAAATGCTGTGGGCAGTATCCTGACTGCTCGAGGGGAGCCATCTGCCCTCATCATGGTCTCGTTCCACTAATTGAGCCCCACATCCTCTTTCTGGCTCCAAGCGTTTGGTGACTTCGGATGAATTGGCAAGACATTTTGAATCAGTCAACACCCCGTATTCAGTAAATAAGTTATTTGCTTCCCCAGTCTTGCCCAAAGCATTTTCCAGCTCCATGAAACTATTTTCTATTGGCTTCAAAGCGGAACAGGAATGAAATAAATTTCTTGACTGAGTCAGAGAACATGTAACGGCAGCTAAACAAGAACTCTGATTTACCGATTTTCGTCACGATCAAATTTAGACTTCATCTTCTACAGATATTTAGGCTGTGGAGTGTTTTGTTTTTTTTTTCAGAAGAATTTACAATGAATTTGTTCATCTCAAGTCAGAATGACTGTCTTGGTGGCAGCTGGCAGTGACATTTGGGTTATGTTAACTTGAGCACAAAATTAAATATAGCACAAAATTAAATATAGCACCAAGTAGAAATCAGCAACATGAAAAATAAGGGAAAAAGAAGAAAGAACCACCTGTAAGACTGCAGATCAAAAGGAGAGAATTATTGGAAAGTCACAGCATCAGTATTTTATGTTAATTTTTTTCAGAGAAAACCAAAAAGAGACTATAGGCTGAAAATTGGGATGGTCACATTCTTTTTTAAAGCAACACAACCTCATCTTCTCTTGGAGAAATGATCAGTTTTTATCCTTCACCTTGAACAGAAAAATAAATGCAGTGGAAGAGGCAGAGAAAGGAGAGAGCCTGTTTTTGTCTTTTGTACTAATTTGCATGCTGTTCTTGACAATGGTGAGAAACTTGTAGAAATGTACTGAAAAAAACAAGGAATCAGAGAAAAAAGATGTTACTGGAAAACAACGAAAGAGAAAAACCTGTGTTTGTAGAAAGCCAGTTGGTTGATTATCTGTTACCAGTAATTTTTTGGTGAAGATTAAAAGCTGCTTATAGAAGTTAGTATCACCACCATCCACCCAAACCAACCCTCCATTGACCTCATCTGTCACGTTCTCAGCTTGCAGTCAAGGATTATCCAGAATGCCTCAGCCTTGCTAACGTTAATCTTTAAGAAAAATATATCAAATAAAAGACAGACCTCACCTAGACCGAACAATATCCTATTGCCACAACAACCTTTACTCTCAACTTGAACTCATATTAAACTAAGCAGCATTAACACGTATGTATGGGCCCTCTGCTCTCCTAGAGGTAGTTGCTCCTTCTCACCAAAGAAAATGCTCCCAGAAGAGCCTGTGGGGTTTATTGTCTGATTTATAGAGGGTCAAGATTCAAACATCCACCTTCCCTGATTCACAGTTGCAGATCCCAGATCACCGTGATTCAGGCGGAGCAGGCAGCTGGATGATCTACATACAGTAGGGAAGAGCAATTCCAGCAGGAGATGGTATTTATTTCCGTAGGAAGAAAATCATCCATTTGATGTTACTTTCTTTGCCACGTGGCAAAAGAGAGAAGGGAACTGACAATGGTAACCCCTGGCTGCTTCTTGTGCTTTCTAAAACTGTGCAGATGTTGCCATGCAAATTAAAAAAATCAGGTTTTGAACAAAAAGTCTTTTTCATCTTTTTCCCAAGGAACTCCCTACTATTATTCAAGGTACACTATCAACTCAAATACATGGAAAAAATGAAAAGCTGTCATGCTGAAGTGACTTGCTTTCATTTAATCCTTGTTGGAGTCCAGCGTTGCATTGCTCTGGTAGGAACAGAAGCAGATATACCACTTTCTTACAGCCTTTCTGTGGACTATTTTCTGTTCTTTGTCATATACATTTAACTGGGATTGTGCTTTTTAGTGGGACCAAATACAAATGAAATTCAACTTTTCCATTAACCGAAGGAGTGCTCTGGTTTATTAGGACATGTAGGCATTTCACAATACTGTGCTTCATCCAACTTCAAGGCGGTCAAAAATGCAAACAAAATTGGCTGTAAAAGTTTCTTGTGTTCTTCCTAGTAGGTTGAAGTCTATCATCTCAAGTATCGCAACGTAGCGCAGAACGGAAGTGGTGCTTGGTACAGCTGGCAAATAATCATGTGGTACTGTTGGAAAAATGGCATTATGTAGAAAATAATGAGAAAATTGCCCTAAAATATACATTGCATTTAGAATGATTGATTTGTATGTTATCTTACCTGTGCAGAATGTTTTGATTTCCTGAGAGCTAGGTGAATTTTTTTTCTTCAAATTTGGCATGTCATCTTTATTCTCTGAACTTGGTTTTGAGTTTCAAGCTTTCTGTGGATCCCATTTACAATGAATGTTTAATAAACTTAATTTGGTTTGGAACTAATCCAAGCAAGACATTGCAATTCAAAACTCAAACTGGCCCAGATTCAGGTGAAAATTTCCTGAAGCTAGTGAAACTTTTGATAAAAAATTAGTTCAGGAAACAGGTGAATTTGGGATTGTGGAGGTCTAAATTCTGAACAAATACATTTATCTCAAATTTATGTTACATTGTTCACATGTGGTGTTAATAGCCAGGAGTGTCATGGAGTAAGAAGTCGGCTGCATTTCAGTGATCTCTATATCAGGCAAGTCTCAACACTTCTCTAAAGCTCCAGAAGTCCATGAGGTCCTGACTGCTGGTCTTGTCCTGCGTCCCCAGCATGTAAAACTTTCATTCTTCACAAGTCCTGCGGGAAATTTCAATTGCAGTTTCCTTAAGAGACAGGATATCGATATACTTCAGAAGGGACACAAGCAACGGAGACCAGAAAAACGCTGCTGCTCCTGCTGCTTTCTGAAAACACATCAGATTTTTATGTTTTTGGAGAAAGCTTGAATACCTCGAGAAGTGTTTTGTATTTTTTCATTGGGAACTGAAACAGCCCTTGGGGACCCCATCCAGCATGACAACAGTCTGTGAATGTCTGATGGGTAACGCTGGATTAGAAAAGCTATGGGCAAATGGGCTGTGTGCTCTTCTTCCAGTACCATTTAACAGATTAAGGTTAAGAAATATAACTTGGCATAAAATTCTGCCCAAGCAATTACTGCTGGGGCTGTGGTGGTGTCTAGAAGGTCATTGACTGAACCCTTGGCCCTGAGATGAAATTTGTATTAAAAGAACACTGTAAGTAGGGCCCAGGGACTGCTGGCTCTGTGTGGGACAGACTAGGCTGTCTGCTTGCTCCCCCTAAGGCACAGCTGTAAATAACACTGTGGTTAATTAGAGCTCGTAGAAAAATCTGAGACAATTCTTCCTCTGAGGGATGTTGATTTAGAAGAAGTCTGAATAGGAGTATGTGTTCTCTAATAAAGAGGTCTGGGTCATCCCGTATTCTTCTGAGGTCCCCTAGTGAATGTATTGGTCATGTCTGAGGTATTTTTGTACAAGAATTCACATCCAACATCTGGAAAGGGGTATATGAATGTTTTCCCAAAAGGTGAATAGGTGATGCTGGTAAAACACTGCTATATTGGCATGCAAGTAAATGCTCTTATTCTGAAGATACCTGTAATTATAGTTGTAGAGAAACTAACCATGTATTTGTTGGGAGGTAATCAATCATGTCATGGCCTGGCTTATGCAGGAATTTATATGAAATGGATGATCACAGTGTCTCTTTGTGTTTTAAAGCCAGTAAATTTAATATATTTTCCTTTCTTAATTCCCACATAGTTTGCTTTACTCTTCCTGTCTTTCTCCCTGATGAGAAGTTGAGTTCTCCCTCCCTCCAGACCTTGAGGGCTTTAATCAAATCCTAGCCTCCCTCTTATTGTGTGATCCGTTAGATTAGTAGGATGCCTGTGGCTAGTCTGAGCCTCTACACTACAGTATATGGATCAATTAGGTTTTCCAAGGCCACTTAATGCCCTATGATACAAGAGAAACTCAAAAAGAAAAGATGATCTCTGTTTTAGAAATGGTAATAACTAATCCCCATCTGAATCACACTGATGTAATATAATTTATATTTTCCAGTAGAATAAAGGGTTTGGATAGGAAACTTTCATGGGAAAACTAAGGAGCTGTAGTACTAATGTAAGCTGGAGACTCAGATTGCCAAGAAGATAGGTTATACACGGCGAGCAATGGGTTTTTCTGTAGAGTAAAAACTTAATTAAGATGTTCACAAGCCAGATTTGTGTTCACATGCTTTGCTTTATTTAACTGAGCTGTCAAAAGGCATATCCTATATGGTCTGTCACTGATTGCACGGACATGGACACCAACCAAAGGTGAGGTTTTTCTTGTAGCTGATCTATGAACCTGCCCCCATTTCCCAACATCCCTTGGTATGTGTGGTCGTCAGTCTGATGCAGCTCTCCTTGTCCTGCCTTCACCAGTGCAGAGAGTGAAAGCACCTGCTAGTGATGCTTAATCCCCTGTTTACTTACCACAGCATCCCTTTAACTCTGTGGAGAATTTCGGGCTGTTGGTTTTTAGAGAAATGAAGGAAAGTTAAGAGACGTTGAGGCAGGGTATGTTATTACCTACAAAACATATATACTAGATAGAGTACCAAAGTAGTTTTTTGTGATTGTGGCATAACTTCAGTAAAGGTTGACATGAAAAGGACAAAATTGGACCCTTTAAAGCAACAAACATATTGCCTAGGAAAAAGCTCCACTGCTGCAGAGGGATGGCTGACATGACAGATGTTTTTTCCTCTCTAGTACAGTGAGTTTTTTCTTTAGTATTTCTTCTCTAGTGTGCTGGGAAGGGAATTGTATCCCACCAAAACCCGGCCCTCATTCCACCGCAGGCCACGGGTCTGGGTGTTTACTTGCATCAACATGCTCTACAAGAAGTCAGGATGGAACCTTCTCATGTGTTTGATAGATTTTAAACTAGGCCTTCTCTTCGGGCCCTTGGGGAAGTTGCAGACACTGCTGTTTCCAGCTGACGACTGTGTAGGTGTCCATAGCAGGGAAGTGTGCTGGACGATGTGAAAGGCAGGATCCAGCCCGAGTGCATCCTTCTGCAGACGTGGGAGAATTTCACTGCAGCAGGTGATCTTCTGCCTTGGTTCCTGGGAACAAACCAGTGCTTTTAAGCATGGCCATGCAACTTATTTTGCAGCCTTTCAGGCTACTTTCTTCCCCCAGTTTCTGCTGTGCTGGCGATCAGCTGTTTCTAGTACCGTGGCCTGTGTTCAGATGCCTTGCAACAGCTGCCTTGCTTCGGAGACATGGCTGTCTCTCTCCACTATGAGGAGAGCCAAGGTCTGGCAGTGCAGGAGGACAAGTGGCCTCAGTCATGTGTGCTGCCTGGGTGCAGGGCAGGCACTGGGGTACTGGTTAGGTCCTCCCAAGGCGCCCACGTGTTCATAGCCCCGGGCTGTGGTTGCTGCTTCAGAGCCCTGATCCTTGCCAGAAGACAGGGGAGTGCAGGGGCATCCTTCCCAGAGAGGCGCAGCGGCTGTATTTAAATCCCTTATCCATGGGGACATTTTTTCCAGCACTGTAGTGATTTTGCTACTGTTAAGAGGATGAAATTCCAGCTCTGCATGTACCTGGAGACCCTCAGATACATGGGATATATGTGTATGTGTACATGTGCATGTGTAGTCTTCGACACACAGGAATGGGGGTCCCTGAATCCAGCAGCGCCATGGTGTTGATGCAGTGCTGGAGAGGAGTGTGCTCAGAAGTAAACCATTTATCAAACTGTGTTTTGGCAACTCAAAGCCCCAATCCAGCCAAATACTTCAGCAGGTGTTTGGTTATAAGCAGAGGAACACTCACAAGCTTAAAGATAAAACAACCATGAATTACCTAGCTGGGCAACACTAACGAAGAGCTGCAGCTGGCCAGCTGTGCCCTTCAAGAACAATATGGGGCTCTTGGCATAAAATTACCTTTTTGGCCAACATTTTCTCATGGATGACGCTGCTTCTTTTTGATATCCAGAACTGACTGGAAGAAAAACTCAAAGATATGAAATGAGGGGGGAATCTAACAAGTGTAAACCTGAATCTCTAAAATTCCTGACTCTGCGATGATGTGGCTGTCAGTAAGAAACCCTGTGTGAAAGCTGGAATTTCATCTTGGATTCGTCAGTGGTCTCTTTTACTACTGAAAAAAAAGAAAAGAAAAGAGAATCACACTCCCTTATGAATTGCCAAGTGAACGCACAATAGCTGCATTTATTTTATTAGCCTTCTGACCTTTCCCTTCTCTGGTGAGGTTTCTTTTTCCTATTAGCACTATTAGAGTGTCTACTGAGATGGCAACAAAACAAACACTGTTATTGTTGGCTAATTCGCTCTTCTAGCAGGGAACAGGGATGCACAGGCCATGAGCAGACGCTTGCTTTCCACCTCCAGCCCCTGTCAGGTGTGGGAGCCACACCACGCCTGGGACACCAGGTCCTGGTAGGAAGCCCTCACCATGAACACCACCGCGCTGAGGATGCTGCATCTATTTTCACAAAGTGCTTCACGTCATGCTTGATATGGAGCCTAGGAGTGGTTTATTTGCCTCCAGTGGAGGAGTGTCATTTTGTTTTGTACCATTCATGTATTTTTGCACGGATATTGGGGTTTTTGCCCCCCTTCTTTTTTATAAGTGCCCCACAACACCGCTTTCTGTGGAAGTGATCAATGCTAGCCCATGTGGGGATGGCTGGATGCTTCCTGTCCCCGTGGCTTCTGGGGCAGGTTCGTTTGCTACCAAGCACTGCAGCTGCTGGAGAGACGGGTGTGATTATTGTGGCAGCGCTTGCCCAAAATCCTATGCGGATTTTGTGTCCTTAATTTACTGGTCAGTGGAATTGGCTGCTCAGCAGCAGCGGAACTGGGTGTTTCAAAAATTTATACCAAGCCGTAAGGGTCGGCTGTCACACTGGCACAGAGCAGGACTGTGGAATTTTTGGACTTATATGGAAGTCTGAGAAAACTTAAGAAATAATTCTGGAATATGCCCAGCAGACTGCATGGTAACAGAAGAGCTGGCTGAGGAATTTATAGCTATGGGGAGAGAATAATAATCTTTTTTTCTAAAGAGGTTTTGATCCCAGGAGGGGAAAAAACAACTCAGAAGGCTGGTGGAGAATTTGTCAATTATTTTTTCCTTCATGGGTAACTTATCTGGGACCTATATACATAAAACATAGTAATAACACAAAGACTGCTGAAATTACCAGCAGCATTTAGGCAGGAGAATTTGGGGCTAGGATCTCACCAGCTTTCCAGAATGCCAAGATTGCAGTGCCGTGTTATTCTAATATTAGTCACTTCTAGCAGATAAGATTGCATATAAACCATAACCCATCTGCAGTTTCAGGAGGGCCAAACCAACCCATTTAGGAACAGTTAAATTGCTAGTTCTTGAACATAAGTGTCAGGATGATAAATATGACCTGTTTGCTGTTAATTCCAGCAAAGTGCAGCCAATTTTTCTTTAGTTTAGCCTAAGGGAAAAAGCATATTAAATCTTTGCATGTTGGCATTTGGAGCCTTCTCTTTTTAGAACAATGGCACACCACTTTAGAATTTAAAGGGGGATGGCTGAATCAATTGCTCTTATACATTTACTCCATATAATTGCTTTGTTCTCCTAATTAATTTCTTTACGTTATTTTACCACTCAGGAGATTTAGTTACTTGCTATAATCCATGGTACTAGACACTCTTAAAACACAAACCACCACCAAAAACCCCCACCTTTCTCTCTTTCTGTGGCTGTCTAGGTACTGGGAAAAAAGTTTATGGTAGCTGTGTTTGTTGTTGCACTCGAGGTGTCTTTCAAGTCTTGTGCCTGCCTGGTGAAGAGGCAGCTGGAAGCATCCCTGACACCCTGACATGCGCTGAGCTTGTCTTTAGAACGAGGTGGGGAAATTGCTGACTCTCCCAAGGGAGTTGTGCATCTAAAAGTGAACAAATGACTAACTGTGCTATTAGAGGAGACGTGATAAAAGTGGAGACACTTCAGACAGCGAGGAGAATAGAGAGGAATAGAGTCAAGACCCATTCAGTTATGGGATAGGCCTTTTCAGCAAGGTTTTGGGATCGTGCACCACCTCAGGTAAGGTTATACTGAGCCTTTTGCTGACAGTCATATCAAGATGGTCTGGTACCCTGGATTCCCAACCCAAAAACTCAGGAGTTGGGACTGCAGTATTGCAAGTAGAATAATAACAGCTGCAGCATCACAAGGGCTTGCTTCCAGCATGAGCAGTGATGTTCACTTCTCTCTGTGATTTCACATTCAGTCCACCTCACCAGCCATTTGAACACGCTGTGATTTTCCAGAAAGCTGTTCATGACCGGCAGAACAGCAGAGACTGTGATGCTCTTCTGGGCCCCATGGCACAAGGGATTAAGCCAGGACTAGGGTGAACATGGATGTTTTTGCTGTTTGTGTTGAGAGGTGCTTTAGGGCTCTCTCTTTAAGAGCTATTGCCCAGAAGGCCACAATAGTTAAAAAATGGGTAAGAACATCTTCAGCTCTTTTTCCTTTCTTTTTCATGCATCTGATGCAGGTGCTCAGTGCAGCATGCTGAGGAGACCGTTCCCAGGCTCTGCATTGCTCTCACACCTGTGTAGTGCCAGCCATGCTGGACTCCTGGCTCAGTCGCAGAGTTCATGGACTACAGCAGTACAAAAATATAGGTGTGAACAAATAACTATCTTCTAGGTTAGCCTCCTACTATTGTTTTCACCTTTTCTGTGCACAGATGTTCTTGCAAAATCGCAGTTGAAAGATGGAAAGGATCAACAATACCTGCTCCCAGGGCCTCAGTTAGACCCAAGCAGTACCTCTAGTTGCCCAGTTTGAGCCATGGAGTATGTCAAGAATGTACGTACCATTATGCACTGGGAAGATATATGCACCATAAACTCTGAAGCCTTGACTGGCTCAGCTAGAAATATTTCTAAATGAGTGTTGCAAAACATTGTATGGTTTAAAAACGGCAGTTAGTCTTTTACTATTTTTTTGAGCAGGAGTGGTCAGGAGAATAATAGAGTAAAGAAATTCCAACCCAATGCATTCATGGCATCATGTTTAATAGCAGTGAACCAAATAGTGAAAATTACCCTAATGATCCCTTTCGATTTAATAGCTGGGCTACTCCTGTATTTTTCAAATAACTGAGGTTGTAAAGTTTTCTACTTCTTAACTAGGTTGCTTTTTGGTGTCAGTTAATGTTATGTTTTATTAAATCAATGTGGTGGTTTCCTGTCAGTTTTATTTCATGTTTTACAGACAAGTCATCTCTATAGGGTACTGTTAGAAAATATTTTATAACATTTCATGACTATTTGCTAACCACAAACAGTCTCTCTGGTAAAACAAAATGTGTTCAATTATCTTAATTTTTACTAATTTCACTTTTCTCTGAAAAGCCCTTCTGATGTGGAGAGCACAGCTGCACAGGAGGAAGCCAAGAGCAGCCCGGAGAGAAAACGGCGGTGCTGGCGGGAGCTGCCGGACAGGGACCGCGCTGCTCCCGGAAACTCAGCCTGCGGGGAGGGGGCCCCCGGGCTCTGCTCCCCTCTCTCTGGGCCCCGGGGCAGGGACGTGGCTCAGCCTCCGCCGGCTTCTGCCCCCGCTGCACCGGAGCTGCGGGCCTGGGGGAGGGCAAGGCAGCTGTCCCACCTGCAGGTGACAAGGGCATGGATGGAGGTACGCCGGCGATGGGCGAAAGCGCCAGCCCTCGTCGGTGCGTTTGGTGTGGGCACGCATGACGGCTCCCCAGCAGCCTGCCCGCAATGGCTGTGCTTGTGCTCCAGAGCAGCCAGTGCTGAGGAGTGAGTTACACAAAGCGGTGCCAACAAAAACTCTGCTGCTGCTCCACTTTTTCTTTTTTAATGATGTGGACTGGCACAGCCCTGCTCGTTGGGATCAGCCCAGGAGGCTTTCAATGCTTTCCTTTCTTGAGTGCAAGGGTGGAGTGAACGGATTGACCTGGGAAAGCTGGTTGCCTTGACCGTGGGTATATATTGCTCGTAGTGTTAGGAGGCTGGTTAACATCAAACTGGGATTAGAAAGGGGGTTGTCTTCAGTTTGGAGCTTTGTTTGGGATACAATGAGTCTTTACCAACTTCTTCTACGCTCTCCTTTAATAGAAGCCAGCTGCTCTAAATACTGTCTTTTCGAAGGTTCAAGATTCCCAGTATGGTTCTTTGCAATATATTTTCCATATGATTTTGTTTTAAACATTGAGTATGGCCTTACAGCCAAAAGACTTTCTCATCTCTGCAAGCACGTGGATGTAAAATAACCCCCGCAATGTTCAAGCTCTGAATGGTGTGCAAGGTTGAATCATTTTGTTGGAAGCAGGGACAGGCAAATGGAAAGAACAATTTGGAGCACATTCTGTCACTGCAAGGTGCGAAGTATGTGTTGGGTATAATTCCTATTTATATTTGTATTCCAAAACACTCCAAAATCCAAGTTTAAGTTTGCTCTTAGTGCAGTGGAACAAAGTGCTCATCCCACACTGGGCCTGGATGCCTCAAAGGCATCCTATTACTCCAAGCAGCCTTTCCAAGGAAAGAGAGGCTCTCCCCCTCCTCAAAGGCTCGAATCTGAGACACGAGGGCTTAGTGTCAACACTGCAGTATTTCACTCTCCAATGACCGGAGAGGGGCCTGCTGTCACCCTGGTGGCATGCAGAGTGACATGTTAGACCCTAGCATTACATCACCTCTATATATTCTCTCAAAAAGTAATTCCTGTCTATAGCAGCAGCAGTTTCATGGTGCTGAGCAAAGCGTCCCCAAGGAACTGCAAGAAAGGCCTGTTCTGCGTGCAAAATACCAGGGATTAATTAACACTGTGTATTTTAGCTGGTGTGGCTAGATAGGACAGTGTAGGTATAGGCTACTGGGGGTTAAGAGTGGCTTATTCTGATTTCTTTTAATCTGTTGAAAATAAAAGAATGGTTTAAGCAAAGCCAAAATACAGCATTACAGTACTGGGTGCCTGTGTACAAGCTCTCATTGGCTCAGTCGGACTCATTAAAACACTTCATAGCTACACCAGTGGAAACTACTGTGTAGGTAAGACCTGAGATGTTCTGTCATGGAAGGAAGATCTCAGAGGAGGTGTGGGAATAATCTACCAATAATTGACCCAATATAAAATACATCTGCAGGAACATAAAAGCAACCAAGTGGGTTGGGACAGAGGTTCACCCAGCCCAGCAAGCTGTGCCCTACCATCGCTGACACTGGAAGCCAGGGAATAGTATAAGACTGGGGCAAATGAGAAGGGCTGCTTCCCCATCCTCCAACAACTTTTGTCTGAGCCAGAAGGGAATGCCTTTGTATGTAATAGCTCTTGGTGTATTTCTGGTTCATGAACTTGTAAGTTGTCCCTTGGACCCAAGTAGACTTTTATACCTGCAGCATCCTGTGCCAAGCATATTTGGGGTGGAAAGATCTTAATAGCGGATTCCTCATGTCATGAACAGAATTAAAGGTTTTATCTGCCTTTTCACCATTGTCAGCAGTGAGATCTAGAGAGCTACTCAGCCTTCTTGCAGAGATTTTTTTATAACCAGGTGTTCCAAATGACCCGAGATGAAACACAGTGTCTGCAGCTATGTCTGCCTTCTGAGGTCCAGGTATACCAAAAAAGCCATAATTCCCTCTGTAGTGATTTACACTACATTTCTGTGAGGTGGTTTTCCCATCTGGTGTCCTTTATTCATAGCAGCAGCTCTTCTTCTCTTCCAAGATCCTGTTTCTTTTTACTTTGTTCTTTTTCCTTTGAGGTTTCTCACCAGTTCAGGGAAGATAATTGGATATGGAGATGGTGTTGCACAGGGTGAGAGGGAGTGCACACCTTTAGAACAAGCATCCGTTGTCATCAGCTTTTCTGATTTCATTTGGGCTCTTATACTTTCCCTTAGCTGCCTTCATGCAGCAAAAGCCCTGACTAACAAAGGAGGCTAAGGTTTGTCATTCGTACGCGGGTGCTACGCCAGTGCCGATGCTGGGCTGCACTCTCTCACACTTTTTATTCAGGATGCAAAATTTTCAGGCACTGGAGGGAAAAACCTTTGTGTTATTTCGTAAAGAAACTTTAATGTGCTGCAGCCACCGTCTGCCTACAGTTCATAAATTAAAAATAATTAAATGCACAAGACACAGTGAGTCACTGCTTCCTCTTGGCCTGCCTTTTCCCTCTTGCCTTGCACAGTCAAGCTACAAGAAAGCAGCTTCTCTGGCAGAAAAACCCAACAAAAACCCAAACCCCAACTCCCCAAAAGTGAAAGAAGAAAAAAAGCATCAGGGAAACAAACTGAACCACAGGAAGACGAGTCTTCTGACCCCTAAGCTCTTTTGTTTGCAGTATAAATCACTCCATTATAATAATAAATTTGAGGACATAATTGGACTCCACATATAAATCTACTGCCAGTGATTACAGGCAAAGCGCCCCGAGCGATGGAGCCTGCAATCCAGCACTGGTGCGGTTTGGGGGGAGGCCTTGGGGAGGGGGAAGGGAGCCTCTGCAGCCGCCAGAGTATTTCCCATGAGCAGTTCTGGAAACAGATGCTGCATGCTGCCAGCCAGCCAGCAAAATAATGTAAAAAACATTATGAAGATACCCTTCAGAGCATTCTTTGCTTTGCTCTTTGTCTGGCAGTGGCTTCTCCTTTTCCTCGCTCCCCACCAAAAACCCCATGTGGGTATCGCGAGGGTCTCTCTGCCCCATCCCTCTGAGAAGAGGGACATGGCCCCACTAAAGCTGGGGCAGCTCTCTCCTTTGCAGCCAAAGACAGGTACCGTTGCTGTTTCTTAGTCTCAGAACATCTGAACTACGGAAGGGCTTTTAGATCGCCTTGGCAGTATTTCCTGAGCAAATGTGAATGCTGTGCCTGCAGGAATGAAAGGTTAAACTCGTTTCCTGCCCGGCCATCCTCCTGGGCACCACCTTGCCCTCCGCTGCCCCGGGGTGAGTTTGCCCTGTGCCGTTCGGCACTTTGTTCAGTTCATGTAGTTAGCCGTGTTATAAAGAATATAGTTATGAGCAGTGATGAAACCTGGGAGTGTGAAAGTCTTGTCGTCATTCTGATTCATAACCTTTCCCGGAAAGGAAAAGCCTGGCTATACAGGGTAGCGTGGCCTAACATTGTGACAGGTATTTTAAATTGAGGTCCAATAGCTGGGTGCCAGGAGAAACTCGCTCAGCAGCACAGCTGTCCTTCAAATTCAGGATGTCCCACCAAGACCCTGCTACTCCTGCTAAGGCTGGTGTGTTGCAGCTCAGCATTTATAACTTTAGTTTGAGGTTTGTGAAAAATAGCCAGATTATTAAGGCTGAATTCTGCACTGGTGCTTGATGCTTCTTCACTTGTGTATGTTCCTGCACATTCTGCCCTTAACTGTGTTGATTCCCCAAGGGAGCGTGTGCTGGACACATAGCAACTGAAAGCGAATTTAGATGGACAGAGGTTGTTTGCTGCTGGCTACAATGCAGGTATGCCTTCATGTAACTTCTAAGTCCTCATGTGCCCTTAGGCTTATCTTCCTGACGCTGCCCTTCTACAGCCAAAGTAGCTGTAGAGATGAGGGAATGCTGCTGTGGAGATGCCAAGGGAGAGGTAAGACCACAAAATAATGGGCTGAGAGAAGGACTGTTGTGTGAAATGATGGATCAGAACAGCTTTTGTCCAGGCTGGAGGAAAAGATGATGCATTAATTAAGATGTGAGACAGTGAGAAACTGCTTTTACAGGTAGTTGTCCAGATGTCAGCACACTGCAGGTGCAAGATGCAGATGGCCTAGCTGTGGGGACCTGGAGAAAAGCCTGACTCCGAAGTGAAGCCCGGGTTGTAGCCGGTGGTGGGACTTCATTACAATGACCAAGAAGGATGGTGTGCCATAACCCCGCCTCAGCTGTGCCCCAGCCTTGCTCCTTCTTGCCTTTGCCCCTTCAACCCTCCTCAAGGCTCCCTGCCCCCAGCAGGGTGCTGCTGGGCCCCACACCCCAATGCAGGGTGTGGGGTGAGCCGGGTTACTGCCACGCTGAAGAGCCCCTCCAGACAGCGAGGTGCAGCAGCGCGGGAGGCGGCCGCTGGCTGCGGTGCCGGGTGAGGTTTTGGGCACTCCTTACGGTGAAGGAGGCTCTCTCAGCTGCACTTGGCCCTTCCATTACACCATGGCTCAGTGGGCTCCTAAAGAAAAAGTTCTTGTTCCTGAGGAAAGCTGATTGATTTAGTGCAACTGATTGGATTGTTTTTGCTTTTTCCTACCAATGTTTGACTTAAAAAAAAATCTTTCTCTTACTCCTAGCCTTGCATTCTTTCTGCAGCAGATGCTTAACGGTGTTTCAAATGCTCCACCCCAAAACAAGCGCGGCTGCTTTTCTAGCTCAAAGAGAGGTTGGTTCGTTTTCCAGTTCTGGTGTCCAGATAGACACCTGCTACCTGCATTCTGGTGACATTTTTCTTGTTCCGTATTTTTTCTTTAACCGCAGTATTTTCAGCATCTAGGTTTTACATGAAGCAGAAATCCAGTGTTCCCCACATCACCCACCAGCATGGGTTGTGGGACAGATTTTTGGATATTTGGAGAAGCCTTCCCCATGTAGATAGACTCTTGGGCTTCAAACTGTGAAACGATTCTGTTTTTCCTCTTCCTCCCATGGCATTTCCCACTCCTCCAGTAACATATTTTGGGAACTTCCATGTCTAGCTACCTCTTACATAGAAAAACATACTTGTTTTCCAGCTTGTCTGCTGGTTTTTTTATTTTGAATCAGTGTCTTAGAAAGTGAGAGCAAGTGCTAGGCTTTCTTAGCCATCACTTCTTTCAAAGTCACTTATGCTCTACCCATGACACACTACTGTATTTGTCTTTCAAATAGCTTTTTATTAAATTTATGTAGCACACAATAATTTTCTTTTACAGAACTTGCATTTCCCTCTATTAACACAGTATTTCTAGCCAGCATCAAACTTCTCCCATCTTTAACAAGCCTTTTGGGGATATAAAAGTTTTTGGCAGCGATATAAACACTTCTAATCCTATGTATACAACTCTTGTTGCTGTTTGGCTTATTGTTTTTGAGTGTCTACCATGCTAAGCACTCATTTTAGCCAGACTGCTGGTTCTTGTTTTTCTTCTCTCTCACTAGCATATGGCACTCCGCTTGACATGGTGGTGTGATCCTGACCAGAAGACCATTGTACAGACCATTGTAGAGCTGTTTCCTTGTAAGAAAATACTGTAATAGCTCAAATTACTGAAAGGGGAGAGTCTCTGCTGTGGATGGGGTCTGCATATGGCGTGCTGTGCATGGGTCAGAGTCCTGTTCAATGACACACCATGCAGCGCTCCCAGCATCTAAAAGGGACATAAGGCTATCAATACTATTCTCTTCTTACAGGGTTAGCTCTAATAAATAACATTTTAAATGATACCTTACAAAGTGTGAGTGCCATTCTTACTGGGATCATAATGGACCAGCACCTCCTGGTGCAAAACACATGCCTACCGTTCGGGTGGCTTGTTGGATCTGCCTG
This sequence comes from Gavia stellata, assembly GCF_030936135.1. NCBI lineage: Eukaryota > Metazoa > Chordata > Aves > Gaviiformes > Gaviidae > Gavia > Gavia stellata. The sequence continues at coordinate 38,062,546 of NC_082595.1, forward strand.
ACACCAGTCTAAAGTTACTTACAGCTTTGGTGGAAGCACCACGTTCAGATCATGAGCACAGGGATTTCCCTGCTCAGGGAGGGGAAAGCACCATCATCAGGGATGCAAAGGGAGAACGTGTTGGATATTGGACCCATCTAAAAATTGGCAAGAGCAATTAGCCCTTTGAAAATGCCTTGTGTATAGCCACTTTCCTGTTCTGTTAGGAGACAGCACCCCTCCTGGGCTTCTGGAGGGTGGAAAACCAGAACAAGAAGGGAAGGGAAGGGAAGGGAAGGGAAGGGAAGGGAAGGGAAGGGAAGGGAAGGGAAGGGAAGGGAAGGGAAGGGAAGGGAAGGGAAGGGAAGGGAAGGGAAGGGAAGGGAAGGGAAGGGAAGGGAAGGGAAGGGAAGGGAAGGGAAGGGAAGGAAAAGAGAGGGGAGGAGAGGGGAGGGGAGGAGAAGGGAGGGGAGGGGAGGAGAAGGGAGGGGAGGGGAGGGGAGGGGAGGGGGGGAGGGGAGGGGAAAGGGAGGGGAGGGGAGGGGAGGGGAGGGGAGAGGGGAGGAGAGGGGAGGGGAGAGGAGAGGAGAGGAGAGGAGAGGAGAGGAGAGGAGAGGAGAGGAGAGGAGAGGAGAGGAGAGGAGAGGAGAGGAGAGGAGAGGAGAGGAGAGGAGAGGAGAGGAGGGTGCAAAGTCAGTGGAGATGTTCACAAGAAGATGGAAAAAGAGAGAAAAACAGATGGACCGGGGGATGTTGTTGGACTTACTGAAAAGATTCTTGAAAACAGAAAAGCTACCACCATTTTTTGAAGGGAACTTTGAAAGCATTATGACTTACTTCTCAGCTGTTGTAAGAAAGAGAAGACAAAAGGAGAGTATTAAAAAAATGGAGCATATGCCAGCACATGGGGCACAACTCATGCCTCTCAAAACAGAGGCTCCCTGCTGACTCCCGGCAGCACCCTAAGAGTGTGCCCTGAGTCCTCCCTGGGGAGGGCTGGCATAGCCCCTGTGGGAAATTCACTTCCGTTTGGGTGAGATATCGCAAAATCTCCAGATCCAGGTAGAACGGCACCTCTGAAGGTCACCTAGTCCAGCCCCACTCTCGACACACAGATGAGTCCTGGGGAAACCCCGAGGCATGGAAGTACACTGTACCTGGGACCTGCTCCAGTGCTGCAGTGCCTCCTGAAGAAAAGATTTTTCCTAATGTTAAGTGAAATCTCCTAAGTCACAACCTGTGGTCATTGCCCTCTTTCGTATCATCTGGCACTAGTGAGACCGGTGTGGCTCTGCTGTCTTCATAGCTCCGTACTCTTTCTTTGCTCACAGCTTTCTGCCCGCGCAGCCGATGCTTTTCGTGGCTGAGGCAGCGCCCAGCACCAGCCGGGGGTTCAGGCCAAGACCTGACCAGGGGTCAGCTGTTGGAGAGGTAATGCTGGGGTGCTGGTGCTGGTGGGGCCACACTGCCGCCTGGATTCATCACTCTCCTCACTGCTGGGGTAAATGGCTGTCACAGCAGGGCTGCAGCTCAAACACCCCAGCAGTCACCACCTGAGACTCCTCCACTTAACGCTCTTTGGGCTGATCTTTGTTGGCCGAAACGTCTTCTTCCCACTGCGGGATTTCAGCTGAAATCAAGTTACCGTGGGCTGAAGCAAGTTGCTGGGGGGGTCAAAGAAGGGAGAGTACGGGCACAGGGGAGGAAGAGCAGCCCTGTCCTTTCCACCTCTGTGCACTACTATACAGGCTCAGCTCGAGTCGGCAGTGAGAAGAGGGGGGGCAGGTTACTCTCTGGAGGTACCAGCCTCTTTCACGGACTGTAGAGTAGAGCAGGTGACCTGCCTGTAATAGGTATCTAAGTTACAGACAGTAAAAATAGATGAGATGACACCCATGTTTTGCCAGGCTTTTCTAACCATGTGGGTTAGAAAGACAAGTGTTTTTATAAGAAATGAAAGTTGAGATTTTCACCTAATCCAGATGCTTTCAGGAGTGGGGACTTCATTAAAAAGTTCAGTATCAGCATCTCATGATAACAATTGCAGAAGTTGGCAATGCCAAATTTCTGTTTGCCAGCATTTTTAGAAGCCAAGTTGTGCACTGAACAGTGGCAGGAATTGCAACATTTTCGCCATTTTAGAAATGGTTGTAACTCCCTGTAATGTCCATGGGACCCGCCTGCTGACATTCTTTGGTAACATTTTCTGATAGATTATTTTATACAAGCAGTTAATGGCTCTCTCTGGATGAGTTCTGGTTTATTGATGACAAATTCAGAGCAGAAAACAGATATCAGTGCCCACAGAAGACAAACAAAACAAGCCAAATTATATGCAATTTACAATAAGATGATATATTTAGCTCTGTTTAACATATGTTAGCGATGAGGGCAGTGGATGTGAGATTTAATTGGATCCAGAAAAATGATGAGTATTAGTCCTTCTGGAATTTTTCCTGGTGAATCTCCTGGAAGATTCACAAGTATTTTAATAAATAAAAAGCAAATGGAAAAAAAGGAAAGAAAAAAAATCAACCAAATTCTTCTTTTCGTCTCAAAGATTCCAGTTTCAGATCCTCACAGTCCCACAGGTAGTGCTCTAGGATGCTGCATTCAAACAAACAAAAATAACGTCCAATGACAAAAGTGACTTTCTCCGGGTCTCTAAGAAGCTAAAATTTACCTCTAATGTACTGTGATGCTTTCCTTAACCAGGGCCAGCTGGCTTGCTGGGGTAGGGCCCCCAGGTGCAGAAAGACACCTCTTCTGCCACAAATCAGCCCCAGGCTCTGCTGCATGATGCTAAGGGGGCTGTGTGCCCACAGCTGCCAGAGCAGACCCCTGTCCAAAGCACCACGGTGCTCTCTTTGGTGCTCCTGCCATAAGACAAACTCTGGGGGCTTTCTCACATGTTTTCCTGCAGAGGGGGAAGGCTGTGCATGGAGCGGGTGGACCACAGCCATCGCCTTGATGCCGGGGGAGCAGGCTGAACCGTGGAGGAAGGAAAGCTGGGCAGTAGGCTGGAGGTGGGCACAGGTCTGGGAGAGGTGCTCCAGCACAGCAAGTCCAGCTGCCCCTCCGGCAGTGGGGCATGCAGCCGTGTTGGGGAGCCAAAGGGGCTCCACTCTGCACTGGTCAGCTGCTTGTCCCAGCGGAATCTGGAGGCTCTTTCTCATCCTCATGGCACCCCAGGCTAGGGATTTCTCCCGATTTGCAACCTAATGGCATTACAGTCAGGTTTGTGCTCTTTTGTGGCAGTGTCAGGCAGTTTCTTCTCCTCCCTGCTATTTGTCCAGGATATGTTCTTACAGAACTGTTTTACCCTTTCCATGCTTCACATTTTCAAAGTAACTAAGCCAGTCACCCTTAGTATATAAACTTGCTTGAGGAAATCAAAGCCTGTTTTTCTGATCTTCCTGTATTTGCATGCAAACCAGATAATTTAGCGCTTTCTAAAGTGAGTGTTTTGACAGATGCAAGGGAAGGTTTATTCCTGGTTCCCTGCTCTAGGTAGTAGCAAGACAGATTTCCATGCCTCTCAAACCTTTGGCAAAAGAGGTTGTGTTTCTTTATATTCACAGTCTGGAGTCAAATTACTAACAGTTTGCCTGGTAGTTGTGACAGACCTGGTGGCTTTCTTTGTGAAACATGAGAAAATCCCAACTCAAAGCTAAGCTGTGGAGGAGGCCTGGGAGTACGTTTTCTTCACCATAAAGCAGATATTAACTGTTCTTATCAGGAACTGGCTGTAGCATAACAGTTGCATGGGGAACCATGCACATTGTGCATGGGGAAACAGCTTTTGGGCTCTCACAATCAATTTTCATAATTTTTTTCTCTTCAGTACAGGGAATTGTTGGTGGTATGAAATACCCAGGGGTGTTCAAAGAATCAGCCACTCTGTGATGTCCGAAGGACATGTCAGGCCATGCGTTTTGCCTGGGTTCTGGAGGGGGGCAGGTGGGAGGAGAGCGGGTACTGTGTGCGCTTTGCTCTGCTTAGCATGGGTACCACGTTCATGCCTCTGTGGTGGCATATGCAGTGGGCAGGGTGGATGTGGCAGGAGTTCAGGGATGCTAGGTCATCATCTGCAAGACACCTGGAGACTGTGAAATGCTAGAGACAAATTTAATATCTCCAGTGCTTGCCTTTGATGTTTAAACTACATGCACAGATGGCTCCTGCTTTGTTCAGCTATGAGCTGAGGATCCCAGAAGCAGAGACTTATAATAACATCAAGCTAGCAAGATAGCTCTCATAACTTGATTTCCTTCCAGGATCCCCCAGCAGAGATGGGTACAGACCTACCTGCTCCTGGCTGGGGTAAGGCTGCAGTTACGCTGGCATTGCTGCTGTGAACTGATGTGAGCTGCCAGAACAGTAGTAAAAAATGGATCATCACCCAGTACATACATGTGGTCTTGTGCCTGTTGAATCAGCCAAAGTTCTCAAGGCAATGGTTACAGAAGCTCTGAGCTTCATGCAAAAATAAACTGATGCTGCTTGGCCACAAAAGCACAGACAGCACAAAAGCTAGTACAGATGAGAGCTGCATAACCAGATGATACGTGTTGGTGTAGCAGTCCATCACTAAATAGGAAGAAGGCATTTAGAAATACATTTGAAGATAAGACCAGACAAATGCTAAGCACAAATGGAGGAGAGAAGCAGTCTACAGAGTGGGGTCCTACCAGGGTCCTGTTGGGATTCCAGATCTATATCAGAGATTCTCATGATATTCAAAGCCATGTTTGGCAATCAGGAGAAAGCTGCTTAGCCTGGAAGAAAGCAAAGAAGTAAAATCCATTACAGACTAACTCTCGAAGCATATATTACATCATCCACACACTGGCTTTAATCATAACCACTGTGTCAAGTACCACACACAGTTTACCTCCACTTATGACTATTTCAGTTCACCTTTCCATTCATGGATTTCTGTTTCCCAGCCCCTGTCTCGAAAACCAAATTATTTTTCAAAGAACTTGCCTGGAAGCAAGAAGCTATCTCCACAGACAGGAATGCTCAGGGTGAGCAGGGCAGCAGCAGTCACTTCTGGCTCTCTTTAGACCTGTTTTTGATGTCACTAACGTTTGACAGGGAATATTCCCTCCAATCTTTGAGTCCAAAATGCTGCAGAGTAATCACAATAATGCCATTAAAATAGCAAGAGGGGAGAGAGGAGCTAAGAAGCATGAGCAAACGAGACACTATTTGCAGAGAGATGTGAAGAACACTGGCAAAGTGGTGTGAGGGAGAAATGCATAATGGCATTCAACTAAAGATGAAGACCATAAAGTTAGCAGGGGAATATCTGGGGAGGTTTTAAAAAACAAAGACCACTACAGCAATGGGAGCTTATAGTCTTACAGTGCTGTTTCTTGTATATGTGGGAAAATCTGAAACGACATTTTGGTTTACGGAATAGCTGAACCTCAGGCAAACATGAGGAAAGAGAGAGCTAAGACAGTCAAAAAAATGATGCCATCAGTGGCTGAGCCACTGCAGAAATAGGGATTTATCTGGAGATGTGTTATGCAGAAGGAGAAAGCAATCTCAAGGCAAGAATCTCGTGAGGGTTTCAGAGAGCAGAGGCAAGTTGGGAGTCTGGATTGGAGGAGGCAATAGGGGAAGAGGAACTTCTTGTAGCTCCTGCTGTTGCTGAAAAGAAACCCTTTTGGCTTTGACTGATCGAGCCAAGTGAGGCTGAAAAGAGGTAAATTAAATGGAGACAGCACATGGTGAGGTGTCACTCGGAGGGAGCAGCAAAAGAGTGTGGCATGTACCCAGCAGGGAAAGAGTTAAAGAAACAAGGTGACGAAGGGCAAAAGCAACCAGTGAAGATTTGAGAGTGGTTATGTCTGGGTGTTTGGTGCAGATGGGCTTTGGGCAGTGGACAAAATGGTTTGTTGGGGTGCCAGAACCCAAAGACTGTATGCCTGGAGCTGGGCTGGTGCAGAGAGAGATGGGGTGGGGGTCTGCTTTCTGACACTGCAAATGCCAAGAAGCAGAGAGCCTTCAACAGCCAAGAGAAGAGGCATTTGCTAAAGCAGAGGCATTTCTCTGCTATAGACTGAACAAACCACTTGATCAAAACATGATACAGAATAATGTGTGATGTGAAGCATAGGAATGAACATCACTGCTCAAGTGCCTTGCTACGAAAGGGGAGGTCATTCAGGGGCCCAGTCACTAGTGATGGGATCAAGGAAGAGATTTTAAGAGTGAGCAGATGGTGACGTATTTTAAAGAGGTTATAAAAAGGAGAATCCTCAGGGCAGATATTTTCTCAAAGATACCGGAACAAAGCACTGTCAACGACAAGGAAGTATGCAGAAAATGTGCGGCTGTTAGAACATGGCAGCAGCCAGATGGTTCAGATTAACTCAGCAATGACTGCAAAGACAAAGTGCAGCAGCAGGTGGGTCAGGCCTCAGTGGAGCTGCAGCTGTGCAACAAGCCATGTGTCCTCCATCCTCTTTACATGGTAGAAACATCTGGCAATGGGACTTCAGACCTCACACTCTTCACCTTATGTGTTAAACTCCACAAAAATTTCTGCTTTGAACCCTTAGGATAAACTCAAGCCTGGTTGTGAGGGAATCTGGTTCTGGTTGCATGAGAAAGTGATGAGAAAATTGCAGTTTCACCTCATTCGTGAAAGCAGATGCACCTTGGCAGGTTTGACACGTGCCACCCACTAGGAAGAACAGGAAGACATAAGCTTGTGAGGGGCCAGACAAGGGCTGGGATCATACATAATGAAGTGTTTCAGTAGAGCATCTAAGACCTGGGCAGATGTTTGAGCTCATATAGTCACCGGCAGAGCGGATGTGAGGTCTGCGAAGGAAGCAAAGAGGGAAGGTGGAGGCTTACTGGAGGAGTTGGAAGGAGGATGAGCTTGAAGATATTTTTTCTATTTGAAGGGATATGAAGACCTGGAAAGACAATAGGCAAAGGAAGAAATTGGCCACAGAAAGTATGCTAGAGATTTTAGAAATAAACAAAGAGTATGAGCCTGTAGATGTATAGATGTGGTGCTCTACAGGCAAAGCTGTGTGATGGGGGCAGCCCCTGGCCCCGTCGTAGAAAAGGCAATGGTGCTGGCTACCAAGTGCATGTGGAGGGGTGCAGCCCTTGGGATCACCACGTTGCCAGTGTAAGCATTCAGGGTTTTGCCAAGCCTAGCACGGCCCTGTGGTTTGGGCAACAGGAGCTGAAACAGGGCAGGTTCCTGAAGAGTGTTAGACACGTTTAGCTTGGCTCCACTCAGCAAGGTCTGTTTTATAAGTTTTCCTCTTGGTACAGTGCAATTTTATCATTCATTTTTACTGTATATATGCACATTTTGGAGAGAATGCTTGCCAAAAAAAATCATTTCTGTTGCTTCAAAACATGAGTCTTAAAAAAGCCTAAGAGGTTTCTTAGCTCTAGTGCTGAAAACGTGGCACATCTGAAGAGATGATGTCCTCTCCAGAGAGACAGCAGCATGGGGGTATGAACACTTCAACAAGGAACTGGACTTCTAGGGTTTTCTCTTTGTAATATAGTGAACAGGACCTGCTTTGCCTGAAACGTTCTCTATCAACAGCATACTATTCATCATTAACATTTGGCCAATAACTTTTTTTATTGCATTGGCTGAAGTCCGGCTAAAAGTTCAGTCAGGCACTGGTCTTATGAATGTGTTTCTAGGAAAAGATTTTATTACAGAAGTTTAAAAGTGCTCACCCTCTAATCCCTATTTGAGGGTAAAAAATTAACTTTACATTCAATAAGACATTTGAACACAAATGTATGTATGTCATTCACACAACAAACTTGTTTGTAACTTACTGCCAAAGTGTTGGAATAAGACATATTTTTTGACTTATGGCATCTGCTGACTGATAGTTTACACCTATCCTCAGTGGCTGAAATGGGAATTCAGAAACATCAGCATGAACACCAAAAAAATCCTGATACTGTTACTTTGAAGTCCTGTTATTAGCCTGTTCCACCTGCCTCCCCTTGGAGCCTGTGTGGCTTTTTAAAGTGTGGCTTTTCAACCACTGCCCACCCTGCAATTTAATTGTATTCAACATGCGCCTTTATCGTATGTCTGCCACTCCTGAAGTATGTTCCTCTGCATTTATTGTAATGCCTACTAAGCCCTTTTGTCAGGTCTTTTCTGGTAGAATCTCACGGTGTGTCCATTGGCTCTCAGTGACTTATTTCAACTTATTTTTTTGTCCTTAGCTGTTTAGAGATTTATACTGCAGCGATCCCACGGTGTTTTCATGGTCTCAATCCAGTACCTGCAGACAGTGCATTGATGATTTTTTCTGAGTGGAATTTTGTTCCCACCTTTTAGCAGAGTCACGGTGGAAGATTTGGACTGTAACTGTCAAGCAGGTTAAAAATTTCACTGGCGCACTGGGCTGTACAATCTCGAATTACCTAAGGAAAGATGTGGGTTTGTTGTGTTTCATCGTTACCAACAACAAACCCTTCCCTGGCTCATAGGGAAAATAGAAGATGAGATAAATTCTACTGGTTGATTAGCTGCAGTGGACAGACAATAAGAAAAATTGAGGTCATTGCACTGAAACCAGGGCCTTCAGGAGCGTGGTTAGAAGTCCTTGCCTGTCATTTTAATTCAGAGAGCTGGCTGTCATCTTCGATCCACGTAGCCTGATGGCGGCTTGCAGCAAGAGGCGCAAACTCTGTCAGTTCCTTGAAGGAACCAAGGGCATGGGGAAGGGAAGACCTGAACTCGAAGCCACAACTCCCGAGGTGTTTCTCTATTTTTACCTCTGGCAGGTTTGTGCTCACTGAAAGTAAACTGAAACAGCTGGCAGATTTTGGCTGGGTCCAGGCTCTCGGCCACTGCAGAGAGCACTTCGCTTTTGTTACTGGGCTCTTTCAAGGACACGTCAGAGTCCTGTCCTCGCTGGGGTCTTGAGCAGCTCTTCTGCAGGAGGAGGCAGAGGCACAACACTTCTTACAGATATTTCTGTTTATCCCATTAGGGAAAAATTCACCTCTGGACAAATGTGTTTTCAGGCTGATGTTGTGGTAATGATTAAGGTAGTTAATGGAATTGGCATATTTATACTTCATGTGGGACTCTGAATATTTCAATATTCTTCCACTGAAGGAGGAAAACCCAGCCAGTCGCCTAACCTACAGGCTGGAAAAATAATGTTAAACTTCTTTATAGAGAATGTGATTGGAGCCAAGGTCTTAGCATGCTCATTCCTAAACAGTATCCCATGGGAGGCAGCAAATGCTTTAAGAATAATGACTGCTCGCTAATGGGTTTGCCATGTATAGAGACCTTTTCTATATACACACATACATATAGTTATGTACATATAGATATATTTATATATATGTATATAATTTCTGTATAATAAAGTGTATCTGCCCATTCTTATAGCTCTATACCTGACCAGTAAGTCCTAAAGACAACTCATTCCATCCTGCTCATTATCATCTCCCACCCCAAAAACAGGTCTTGGTAAGGACTAGGATAAGGTGGAGAGCCATGAACAAGACCTTCAGGTATCTAGCTTTGTTGCCTGAGCCTGTCACTTGTCTCCGCAGCTGTGGGACAAACGTCTCCTGCCTCAGCTGCACTTTCCCCAAATGCTGCCTTGCTGCAGGGTCAGAGGCCAAGAAGGAGAGGAGCTGGAATTGCTGCCTGGGTAAACCAGAGTGACTTTGCAAAGGGGAGCCGAGCACTGATGTACCACAAGCAGATTGATGGGGTGGTTACTGCTGGAACAGTCCAGATAATGCTCTGTAATGGCACAGCCATGGTTTCTGGTCTAAGACAAAGGTTTCCAGTGGCTCACTTCCATGGTGGTCACAAGTTTGTGATGTTTCCCTTGAGGGCTGGAGCCCGGCACTGGTTATTTGCTATGCTTTTCTGCTGGCCACCAGATCACAAGGCTGAAGGCTGGGGGTAGGTGCCTGTCTACCAGGACATCCCCCTGGGCAGCACAGTGCTGCATAGAGAGTGGTGGTGGGCGAAATTCCTTGTTGACCCCTGCAGGAAACCAGATCCTTTTCCAGGCTCCTGGGACATCATTAACCTCCTAATTACAGAGAGCCCTATAATCAGTAGGGATTGCCTCCGCCAACCCATTTGCCCCTCTAGCCACAAGAATCGGAGCCAGAGGCTGTCTTGCTCTTTGGTAGCAATTACACATCCTCTACCAAACCCCCCAAGCACTCAGACCCTGAATCAAGCTTTTTTGGGGGATTTCCTCTAGACAGAAGAGACTGGTTACTGCCATGGAAATTGCTATTGCCCTTTATGAGCTGTCTGCATTTAAGTGCAGGCTACAAGGCTATGTTGCTCCTGAGCAGCCTGGGGGAGATTTTATTGTTGGCCAGGGTGGTTGTAGTGGTTCTTCCAGATGTGCAGCATTAGAGAGGGAGCAGCTGTTTTACCCTCCGGGGGAAGCTCCACTCCCTTCTACCCGTAACAGGGTACCTGTACCAGGGCAGAGCCACCCACAAGCTAATGGGAACACAGGACAGGGTTGCCATGAGGAGGCTGCCAGTGGGGTTTCTCCTGCTCATGGTGGTGGCCGTTACTCTGCTTGCACACCGGGGTGGCTCGACAGACCACAGTCATGTCCTGCAGACATGCGCCTTGTCCATTCCGCTCAAGAGATGAAAACCAGAGAGGCAAAATAAAAGCTGGCTCTTCGCAAAGAAAATGTTTTAGGACATTGTCAGGAGGTGTTACAGCTAAAGATGTGCCTAGTGCTGCAGGTGAAACTAATCAGTCTGTCTTGACATAATCCAAAGAAATTGAGAAGTGATGCTCGCAGCAGCTCTGTGCCACACAGTGTGTTCAGGTATCTTAAGGCATCACTAGCAAACTCTTGTTGCTTTACAGAATTTAACATGAGATTTTACCTTGTACCAAAATTTTTCCCAGTAGTGTGTTAATTGAATTGCCATAACTGAAATCCCCTCCAGAAATTGAAGGCAGTCATCTAGGCTGCTGGGAACCAAAGCTGGAGGAGACACCAGGACTTGAACCACAGAGCAATGACTGCCAGTGTTAAACGACTCTAGGCACCACTGCTCATATAAAGCTGGTTAGATCAGGGAGTGCCATTTCCTTATGGTAGTACCCAATGCTCACATCCTCAGTGCATCGTGGCAAAGGTTTGTTTAGGAGGGCCTGCAGAGGACACAACACTAGGGTTGGAAGGATGAAAAGACAGCATCTACATATATCAAACAGGCAGCCTGGAGGGACACTATCCATTAGAAAAGCTGTTTTCCAGAGGAAGCAGTCTGGAACAAGCCAAGAAGCAAGAAATGAGCATGTATGCTGAACTGGCCATAAATCCCTAATGCCAGCCTCTTTCCATATGCCTGAAAGAAAAGACAGGATTCTCCTGTGTCTGGAGACCCACAAACCAAGAGGCAGAAACTTATCCTCACTAATTCTGGTGATTGCAAAGATGACACAGTTGCCCAGGAAGTCTTTGTAGTAACCTTAGCGCGAAACTTGGTAGATCTAATCCAATGCCCTGAGCAGCACCCTAAAGCTGCCAGGCAGCAAGTTCAAGCCAGCAAGACAGGTTGCTCTCAGGGGCCTTGCACCCAGATTCTGCACTCCTCTTTTGTGAACACCTTTTTTTCTGAGGCTCAACAGTGTTTTGGGGAATCCAATAGCCAAAACACACCAGCCTCAAAACAGTCCTTGAAGACCAGTACAGTGTAGACAGGTCATTCATCTTGGTGTCCCTGAATCTCCCAGTGCAGCAGCCTGTGATCTAGCCATCTAAGAAATGCTTCCACCTAGCCCAGATTTGCCTGAAAACAGTCCAGAAGACGTAACGGGATTTCCAGTTTCAGTGGCTTAAAACTCCATCTTGGCCTGCCATTTTTCTTTTAATTTCCTTTCGGTGCTACACCAGCGACTACAGTCCAACTTGTATCATTCAGGGTTTTGTCTTTGTGGTTTTTTTTTTTTTTTTTTTTTTGCACAGCTTGTTTAATGAAAAGTTTTCCCAGGCAGAAAGGCACAGGAGCTCATGAGGGGATTGGGACACATATGCCTGCTGAGCAGCAAGAAATGGTGTTACATATTTGTGTGAGATATATTCCCCTCACCACTACACCAGGCGAACATCCTTTTAGTTTGAGATTGCTGTCTTACACCTGTAAGGGGGGAACAGCTCTGCTGATGTGATTAAATGCCATGCTCTAAGGTACAGAAACAATGCAGGGCAGCTGCTGAGATGTAAGAAACTCAGAAACTACTACCAAGATACTCCTTATTTTAGCCAGGAGGCTAATTTTGTTTTGAACTCTGGCACATCTGAAAAGAGATTGTCTTGTAAATCGTCTCATCCCAGGTGCCCATAAAGTGGCAGACACTATGCAAAGGTTCGTCATTGAGTTAAACATGAGAAGCCCATCTTGCCCGAGACAGGTGGCATTTGGAACAACAGCACCCACCATATTTATGGGGACCAGGACAAACTAAGTCCACTCTTGTCACCTCTGCGAAGACTGAAGAAGTCAAGAGGGCTGTGCTCATCTGCTGCCCCTCCTCTTGCACTTCAGCTGTTGGTTGTGTGGGGCATGGCTGTGCTTTTGGTTCTTCATAAGACTGTGTCAAGACTTTTTGTTTAAACAGGCAGAGGAAGGGAAAAATTGGTTGGCTTTGGATTGAATTAGTGTAAAAAAGAAGAGGTTTTGTTTCTCACCCAACAAAGCAGAACCAAACTAATTCCACTTAGTTTGGCAGGAAACATTCCTTCTGACTCCAGATTAAATGTGTCATTTCAGGCACTTACAAGGAAAGAAAGGAAATGAACAGCTACAAACAAAACACTGAGAGGAAGGCAATGGACCCCTACTTTTGCCCAGCTTGCAGGATGTAACAGATCCATATTCATAGGCATCTCTGTCCCTGGAGCCATCCACCTGCATCTGCTGAGAGACTGCCCAGGTGAGAGGCATTTTGCACCTGTAACTGCTGTTGCACTCTCTTCCAACAGTGCTCACTTTGTATAAATGCCTTTGTTAAACCCCATCAGGTTCAGCTGCATTCAAAAATATCACAGAAAGAAGAATTTGGCCGCAGATGTCTCAGACTGATGATCTTACAGTATGTTTAAGTATTACTCATAGCTGTAGGTGAGTGGAAAGATTTTTCAAATAAATCATTCCATGAGTATCATATTTTCCTGGTACTCAAGAAAATGGAACAATATAATAATTTTGAAGAAGCTCTATTAACTTTTGAAACCCATTAGGAGGGGAAGTTATAACAACGGAAGACTAAGAACAAAAGTCGGATTTTTCCTTTGAAAGAGCAGCTGATGTGTATACATAGAAAGAAATGCACACCTGCATCTCTTATGCATGACTATCTTTATGGAGGTGAAGCAGTGTTACAGGAATTGCATTTCCTCTACTATATTTAAATTCTCTGATTAAAGTGAATGAGCCAAAAGATGGGTGCAAGATGTTTCACTGAGCACAGCTTGGCCAGGAAGGAGGGTGGGAGGGAAGGAAGGAAGGAAGGAAGGAAGGAAGGAAGGCAGGCAGGCAGGCAGGAAGGCAGGCAGGCAGGAAGGAAGGCAGGTAGGCAGGCAGGCAAGCTGTTTTTTGGCAGAGCAGCTATGTAAATAAGTAACAGGACTACATTCCTCTGAGAGCATTGTATACCACAGTCTCCTGAGTATGATGTGCAGCTTATATAAGACACACTTGGTCAAACTCCGTCTTTGTTGTAGTTGGTCAGGTCAGAGGCAATTCCCAAGTGCCGGCATTGGGAGCTGTGTGTGGATCTGAGCTTCCCCTGGGGTTGGTGTCTAAGTCATGGTGTGCTTTTTCTGAACGTGGATCACTAGCCAGGAAAGATAGACGGGAATGTGCTGTCACTCTTGCATGAAGAGCCATTGCCATGGAGACGTCCAGCAAAGGCATCCAATGGGGCATTGACCCTGGACCTGGAAAAGCCAGATCGTGCATGATGGTGAGGAGGGGACTGAGGAGAATCTCAGCAGCCTGTTCTGACCCACCACAATGATTCTTATGTTTAACTCTGATGTTGTTTCATTCAAAATTACTTTCACGGTCTTTAATCACTCAAACCCAGCAACTCTTACAGTAAACTTTCATGATACATAGATGTTGTTTCCTTATGCTCCATATGTGCCTGTTCTTTCTCCTCTTTTGCTTTGATCATGGACTTGAAGGGGGTGGAGAATAATTTTGTTACATGTTTGGATAACACCTTACCAAACAGAGCATTGGTCCATGCCTAGAATGTCTAGGCACTTCCTTGAGATAAGTAAATAATAATAATCTATACTTCTGAAAAAGGCTACAAACCAGTAAGTTTGATGTTCATGTAAACATCCTAAGTAAGAAACAACAGAGCTCCAGTCCTCACAGGTTGTGAGAATTTGCCAGATTCACTATTTAAGAGATATCAACAATAACAGCCGAAATTAACAGATTCTGTGATCCAGATCTTAAGTACCATATGCTTACTAAGAACATGGCTTTGGATATCCACTGACACTAGGTGAGATAAGGGGTCAGGTACAGGAGAAGAGGGTGCTGTAACAGAACACAGGTAGAGGGCTGAGCAGCATCAGCACCGACTTGTCCAGGACAGGCTCGTGCATCCAAGACATACTCATGTGCATCCCCTACATTGGTGCTACGTTTACTCCAGCATAACCTGGTGGTGGCTGTAGGACACACGGACAGGCATTCTCCTACTCCACATCCAACAAAGACAGTGCCTTTGTATCATGCTCCCTGAGTTCTGAATAGATTCATCGCCTGTCCATGGTGGCACAGTGTAGTAGCTCTTCCTCCACAAAATAGCCTCCTTTAAAAATACTTTATGCATGCTGGTACCAATGATCACAGCAAATTCCAGATTTTTCTTGGTACTGAATATTCAGGGAGGCAGATGACTAAATCAGTGTTTTGAATTACCTAATGCCAGCTGTGAGACATGTACAGCAAATTCCACCTAAGCCAGCAGAAAGGCCCAGGGGTCCCTGAGGAGGAGCTGAAAAGGACTGTGTGCTGGCAGGACACATCAGGGATGGGGATGCTGGTAGATCGCAGGATGCCTGGGTTTGGTCCTTTGTGTTTTCCCTCTAGGACGTAGATAGAGTTTGCCTTGTCATGGAACACAGGTAGCTCCCGTTCCATCCTTGCTGCAGAAGAAGGATTGATTGAAGATTCAGTTGTCCACGTTATGTTACTTTTCAAAGAGAAGCCTAATTTTAGTGTTCAGGAGGCAGAACTGCCATGAGATCATACAGGGAGCTGGAGGATGATCTTTTCCTTCATTGTATTGAAAAATGTTCTGCACAGCTCTCGAGAAAAGAAAAACCTTAAATGCTTTTCCTGTGAAGTCTGGACAAGCACTATAGTTTTTTGTGCTGATTTAAAACATCAGTTGTTGTTAATAGGGGAGGTCCCAGACGGCTGGAGGCTTGCCAGCGTGACACCCACCTACAAGAAGGGCCGGAAGGAGGATCCGGGGAACTACAGGCCTGTCAGCCTGACCTCGGTGCCGGGGAAGATTATGGAGAGGTGCATCTTGAGGGCACTCATGGGACACGTGCAGGATAACCAAGGGATCAGGCCCAGCCAGCACGGGTTCATGAAGGGCAGGTCCTGCTTGACCAACCTGATCTCCTTCTATGACCAGGTGACTGCCTAGTGGATGAGGGAAAGGCTGTTGATATTGTCTACCTGGACTTCAGTAAAGCCTTTGACACTGTCCCCCACAGTATTCTCCTGGAGAAGCTGGCGACTTGTGGCTTAGACAGGTGCACTCTTCTCTGGGTAAAAAACTGTCTGGATGGCCGAGCCCAGAGAGTTGTGGTGAATGGAGTTAAATCCAGCTGGCGGCCGGTCACAGGCGGAGTCCCCCAGGGCTCAGTTTTGGGGCCGGTCTTGTTTCATACATTTATCAATGATCTGGATGAAGGGATTGAGTGCTCCCTCAGCAAGTTTGCAGATGACACCAAGTTGGGCAGGAGTGTTGATCTGCTCGAGGGTAGGAAGGCTCTGCAGAGGGATCTGGACAGGCTGGATGGATGGGCTGAGGCCAATTGGATGAGGTTCAACAAGGCCAAGTGCCGGGTTCTACACTTTGGTCACAACAACCCCATGCAATGCTATAGGTTTGGGGAGGAGTGGCTGGAAAGCTGCCCTGCAGAAAAGGACCTGGGGGTGTTGATTGACAGCCGGCTGAAGATGAGCCAGCAGTGTGCCCAGGTGGCCAAGAAGGCCAACGGCATCCTGGCCTGTATCAGAAACAGTGTGGCCAGCAGGAGCAGGGAGGTGATCGTGCCCCCGTACTCAGTGCTGGTGAGGCCACATCTCAAATACTGTGTTCAGCTTTGGGCCCCTCACTACAAGAAGGACATTGAGGTGCTGGAGCGTGTCCAGAGAAGGGCGACGAAGCTGGTGAGGGGTCTGGAGCACAAGTCTTATGAGGAGTGGCTGAGGGAACTGGGGTTGTTCAGTCTGGAGAAGAGGAGGCTGAGGGGAGACCTTATCGTTCTCTACAACTACCTGAAAGGGGGTTGCAGAGAGGTGGGTGTTGGTCTCTTCTCCCAAGTGACAAGTGATAGGACAAGAGGAAATAGCCTCAAGTTGCACCAGGGGAGGTTTAGGCTGGATATTAGGAAAAATTTCTTTATGGACAGAGTGGTGAAGCATTGGAACAGGCTGCCCAGGGAGGTGGTGGAGTCACCATCACTGGAGGTGTTCAAGGAACATGTGGACGTGGCATTGTGGGACATGGTTTAGTGGGCATGGTGGTGTTAGTTGGTGGTTGGACTTGATGATCTTATAGGTATTTTCCAACCTTAATGATTCTGTGTTTCTTTGATAATGGGAATCAAAGGTATCTATCCTGGAGTGAAGGGAAGACCACTAAGCAAAACTGAAGCGAGGAAGGGAATGTTATTTTGCTAATACCCTTCACATATTGATGTTGGTCTATACCAATGTACGGATCTCTTGACTCAAAGGCACAGCTGCTCATGTACATGAGAGTCCAGCTCAGGGTGGATGCGAGTATCCCAGCAAAAGCCAAATGATACACCTGTTCTTTACAATGTTTGTCTCACCCGTGCTCCTGTCAGTCTGGCAGTTTTGTGGGAGATGGAAAGCAGGTTGTGTACTATGCCTGGCAAGGGTAACAGGCAAGGATGAGGCTACCAAATGAGTCAGAAAACACTTACAGGAGTTAGGGCTGGCAGCTGGTCCTGCTGCAAAATCACATTTCTTTTATGCAACTGCCATTGTTGTTGTTAGTAACCATGCAAACCATAACTTTGGCAGTCCCTTAGAAGTAATAGTTTTGTAAAGATGAGCAGTTCTTCAACAACTTCTTCAACACGCAATGCACCTTCAGGCTCAGGTACTTTGTGTAGCACCTTTTTCCACGGCTGAGTTAGCATGTATTGTGAATAAGGACAATAAACCCAAATTTCTTCTTAAGTTGGAGAGTGCAGGCAGGGAGGTGGTGGGATGAGCTCAGTCCCACAGGACCAGCAGCAGGGATTGGGCTTCAGTCTGGAAAGGACTGCAGGACATTTGTTCCTGCTGCCCCACACTTGACATACATCAACCCCACATCAGCCCCACACCCACAACTGACTCCTGGACTTCACAATAACTTTAAGCAAACTCTTCGTAGAATTCCACAAGTCACAAGTACAAGGTACCACAGGAATAGAGATAGGGTTGGGGGCACTGACAGTGGGTCCCTGCAATGGGGTTTTTTGCAGTTACAAGTCCTACATTGTGCTATGTGATTTTTCTTTCAGACATTCTTGTGGCTGGCTCAGAAGTGACTGTGTCTCAAAAGGTGTTTAAGACATGGTTTCTTCTCATATTAATATGAACAAATGTTTCCTTCAAACCATCCTTATGAATGTCAAAGCCCAAGTCCTGCCAGGGCCAAAACTGTGACCTAATAGTAAATCCTGTCCTCTTAAATTAAATGCCAGTTGCATTTTCTGATTTTATCTAAATATAGGTGCACATTCAGCATCACACAATAAAAAGCCATCCTTCCTTCCCTGGAAATTAATTTTCTCTTCAGCTCACACAAAGCACATAAAGTTTCTTGGGATTTCATTCTTGGCTGAGCAAACTGGCCACATTTTAATATACAGTGATCTCAGGACCCTATGAGTTATTTACATGGAATGATGCTTTATGCATTAACTGTTGAGCTCATCCTTACAACAAGCCCTCCAAGACTGTTATATTGGCAGTTCTCTGCCAAATTAGAGAAGTGGCAATTATATGAAGTCCACACCATCAGTACTGGAAGAGCATAACGGTATGCACTGGGTGTACATAGCATCTGAGTGAAGATGTGATCTTGAGCACCTACAAGGCTTGAGAAAAATTTAGCAGTACACTGCATTTAATACTTTTACAAGCTCCACCATGCACAGAAATCTAGCTGCAGTTGCTGACTACAGACTTGTCTCTCACATCCCACTGGTGTCCTTTCAAAGCCCTTTTACCACCGTTTCTTTCCAATATAGGATTAATAGGTACTTGGCTACTCTGTGCTTTTTCATGTCAAAAATGCTGTAGCCTTCAGAAGGCACAGGACCTGGCCAGTCCCTCCTGATGGAAACACAGCTGTGCTTCTGACTGCACTTCTCACCCCGGGCTCCCTTTCCACTGTGTTTTCCTCTGGGCGAGACAAAGATGCCACTGGCAGAGAGGGATTTTCCTGTGATGAGGATATTGTGCAGGAGATTAAGTGGTTGTCTTGGTTGGTTCCCTTTGGACCCTCCAGAGGCACTTGCCCTGCACGCGGCAGAAGACCGCAGACTGTAGAGATGGAGTTGGGCACGGCTCTCTGATAGCAATTTCAAGTCTGAAAATGCCCCTGGTTTTTTTCTGCACAAAGGTATTTAGGGAATGCCAAGGACTGTAGGTCCAGGCTCTGCCTCAGATAAACGTCTGCCTCTGCTCGGGATGGTGCTTTGTGGGGCGGATGCTTTGTGCTAGGAATGCTGTCAGGGGCTGTCATGCTTGTTTTGGAGGGTTTGAGGCCTCCCAGCTCACCAACATTTTTGCACCCACATTACAAGTTATATGTTTCTTTTAACTCTCTGGTCAAACTGGGGGTAATATATTGCGACAGAGAAGAACGTGCTCTTGAGCGATATTTTTTAATATAATGGTCAGCTGCTCTTTGACCTTGGCCAGACCTGGATTTTCGCTATGTCCTATGAGATGTAAATACTTAAATAAAAAGACACTTACTTGGAGACATATCTTTTGCCTCCTACATGTCTCCTGAATACTTTTATTCTAATCTGCTCTACAGTGCTGCATTTACATAAAACTAACCCTAAAATTCAAGGTGGCACATCCATCCTCATCATACTTATGTGGATACAATGGATACTTGCATGTCTGAAAATTTCAGCAGAGCTAAAGGCTCAAGTCTTTAGTGACTGTATTTATATGAAGGAAAGGGGATGTTCCATGGCATTGGTTTCTCAAAACTTGCACGTGCTGTCCCTTCAGGGCAAAGTTATTTCTCTTACAGTGTATGTAATGGAGCTGCACCGAAGGTACAGCCTAATCCCCATGTTAAGTCTTACAAGATTTACAGATTTGGATAAACAATGTTTGATATTCCTTGTGGCAGACCTGCAGGTTATTTCAAAAGAAATAACAAGGGGCCTCCTACACATCCTCTAGCAAGGCTTGATCCACTCTGTCATAGAGTTGGCAAGGAGTGTGGAAAGCAGATTTGTGGATGATAAAAAGGATGGCATCATGTGTCTGGCCTGCTCTGCCTGATCCTGCTGCCTGTGAAGAAGTGTGGTTTAGGCAGAACTGCTCTTCTGCCCATGTCAGTGCCTTGCCTGCATGTAGGGAGGGGCTGGATTATGACCAAGTCCAAGCCCCGGGCCACCTTATTCACCCCGCACACAGCTCTTCCCTCCATGCCAGCAGGGCCAGGCACAGGAGAGCCCAGGGTCCTCACTCCTCCGGCTGTAAGCTGACAGAGCACAGAGTTTGGGAAGGGCATCAGGTGTTAAGGGGTTAGCTGAGATAGCTGTCATGTAGCACTTGACAAGTTCAGATAAGCCTTCCTACAGCTGGGCTTTGCCTCCCAGCTTTGTGGCGTGGTCAGTGAGATAAGGGTATTTGTGGACGTGGTGGGTAGCACTAGTCTCGCAAGAGGATCTTTCCAGGATTGTGTGTTTGCCTTTGTCCAGATGAGGGGCCCAAGGTGACCAAGGGGTGGAGGAGGAGGGAGGTGGAAGGCCCTTCTTCTGCTCTTGGACCACAGAGAAATGCTCGCCCCTTTGCTGGGAAAATCCAAAACAGTACCAAGGCTGCAGCATTGGAGTGGCAGCTTCGGATGTCTTTGGAGCATCAGTAGAGGGTGCATCATGTTTTCTGTGTTACTCATGGTGTACTAGTTTTATTCGTAGTGCTGTATTTGTATCAGCAGCACTTGGCATCCTCACAGTGGCATGCATTCCCAAGGGAGGTCTATTTGGAAAGGGCATTTCTTTATGCTGCTGGAATAATCTGGGACCCTAGGACTAAAGAAGTCTACTGGAAGTACAGAGTAAAGGATACATGTAATGATTGCCACATTCTGTAATTAGAGAATGTGCCCCAAAAGGTAGAAACTTCTCATTGAGTGGTCAGGCGTTACTGCCCTTGCCTCTGCAGGGTCTCCTCTTTCCAGTTGCTGTGTTTCCCATCATGCCCTCCATTACCAAGTGAGAAGACCTAAGCAAACTAGAAAAAACACATCTCTGAAATGAAGGAGCTCACTAAAGTGAGAGGGCAGCTCAAACAGGAATGACGATAGCAGTGTCCGGGGAATGTCCACTCTGCTGGACACTCACCAGCAGATCCCAGCTAGGTGTTGAGAAAAACTGCAAGGTCACTGGGTAAGCCACAGCTAACGTTAATGGAGACCCAGTTAGAGACTAACCATGTTCAGGAGTTGCTTCCATTATCAATGTGTACAGTTCCAGCTATTATTGCTGGTGCTATAGAAAATCCAGAACCTTTCCTATGCATAGTGCTTATTCTCTGTTTTTCTTCCTCTGCAACACTGTAGGGAATAGATTATTCCTGTTTTGATTTTGGCTTGCTCTGAACAAACAGAGTGTTTTTGGTTTGGAAAGAATACTCTATCTTCTGTTTCCTTTAATTGTTAACATTAGAATTAAGTCTGCAAGCAGGCTGTTTTATGTTAACCCCAGCACTTCCTTCCTTGTCTTTCACGTGTGCTGGTGACTCACTCAGAGCAGAGGCACGACAAAGGTGAGTTGCAGGGTTATTTGTAAAACATGTATTGGGGGATTCCTAAACACATCCAACTTTTCCTTGCATTTGCAAATGATCAGATGAAATGCAGAGCACTTCCTTACAAAATAAAATAAAATAAAAATTAATCCCAGATGAGTTGTAAATTTCAGTTCTATCCAAAAAAAAGCCTTTGAAGAGGTATGAATACCATGGGCTGCCTATACTATTTGTGCCAGGCACACTTAGAACTCGACCTTTTGCTGTATGTTGGGCTACCCTTACTTTTTTCCTGTTTATTTTCAGGTATTTCTAGCCATTGCTGGGTCTTCATTATACCGCTCCTGAGATGCCACTTTGCATCCTCCCTGACCAGCCCAGCATGTGCAGCTTTCTCTTCCCACCCTCCCTGTTCCTTCCAAGCATTCCTTTCATCATGCAGTCTTCTGTTCTCTGCTCCTGCCAAAAACAAAGTCACAAGTTTTGGGCTTGGTTTGAAAAACTCAAGCACAGCTGCCTTGGGTGGGGTTGGAAGCCAATGACCTTTACAGTGAAGTAAGAGTTCAGAGGTAACTTTTTTTCTGCTGCATTTTAATTGTTCAACTCAGGCAGCTCTGTGTTTAAGTTCAAACAGCACGGGATCTCCTCTCCTCAGCTCTCCTCTCCTCTCCTCTCCTCTCCTCTCCTCTCCTCTCCTCTCCTCTCCTCTCCTCTCCTCTCCTCTCCTCTCCTCTCCTCTCCTCTCCTCTCCTCTCCTCTCCTCTCCTCTCCTCTCCTCTCCTCTCTTTCAGTAGTCCTCCGACTCTTGAAAGCAACCAGTTTAATAAGTGGATCAGGCTCTGTTTTAAGCCTACATAGCTGTCCCAAATCTTGTTTCATAGATGGGTGCAGGACTTCTGACACTTGAGGGCTATTACTACCTACTTGGGGTTTTATGCTGCCATTGCCCTTTCATTTAAAAAATTATTTCCCACCTCTGGTGTGTTCCAACTGATATATTTTTAGAGAGTAATTGTACCCATTCAGCCTTGGTTTTCTGTTCTTCTCATGTAGAATAACTTCTCCAGTCGCTTGATCTCCCTGGTAACCTTACTTAACGCTGCTCCAATTTCATGTACTCTTTTCAGAGTAGACGTGACCAAAATTACACACAGCAGTACAAATTAGGTGTCACAAGAATTTTGTGTAATCTCATTGATTCGTTACTTCTTGTATTGGAAATATCTGATTCATCTTATGATCACATCTGCCTTTGCAACATATTTGTGGCTTGACATCGCCCTAAATAATACACTGAAGTCTTTCTTAGTTGTTTCATGCAAACAAACTCCTGGGATATAGCAGAGATCCTTCTTACTAGGCATTAAGTATGTGACCCTGTACTTTTAATTCCATTTCTACTGCTCCAGACTTCAAGGTCATCCAGTTTTTCCCAAATGATATTCCAGTCCTGCTCTCTTGGCAGTTCCTTTCTGTGTTGTGTTAGCAGCAGATTTCATTAACACATGATGAACTGTAGCCAGTCATTCAGGTCATTCCTGAAAATGTCACCGTAAGATCCAATACTTTCCATTGGATGAACTCCACCAATAACCTTCCTGCAACACAGTCATGCCCTTTCTGTGCAGCCTGTTCTCCTCTGCTTTTAGTCTGCTGTCACTTGCAGCGATCTTCCCAAGCAATGCAGTAGGAAATGTTCTACTCAAGACCAAAAGGAATAGGTCTACTGCATTTTCTTCTTCCAAAAATGAGGTATCTCATACCCCCCAAATCATGTCAACCCTACTAAATGCACTTTTCCACTTGTTAAGGTGCCTTTAGTTGCTTTGACTTCACCGTTTTCCAGTTCCAGGTGATAGTTTCTCCAGGATTACGAGAGGAGGAACGGATGTTCCATCTACATTTCATGCATTATCTTCTTTCACATTTACTTACACACTGGTTTTGGACAACTACTATTTCCAGCTACTGTTATTAGCCATTGCAACTTTGCTCCCATGTTCAAGATTGCCATCTTTATTTAAAGCTCTGGCTTTGCGCCTTGTCTAAATTATTCTTCATTTCAACCTTCTCCACTCTGCCCATCAGCCTCGCTTTTCAGTCCTTCTACTCTTTCTATGTATGACAGAAAAAGTTTCTTCATTTCTTTGCAACTCCTTGCCTTTTTAATTTCTATGCCTGTACTTCCTGAACTCTTAATCAGAGTTGATTAATTCATCTTTCCTATTCCCTACAGACTCTGTACTTGCTCCTAATACTCTTTTTTTTTTGTGGTAATACTACTTTTTGTGCTAGCATTTTATTCAGTTAGATAGATACGCAGCCCTTCTGTGTAAGATTTTTTAACTATCTGAAACACAGGCTGCAGATAGTTATTGTACCTGTGACAAAATCTCTTCAAACATACACCTAGACTAATTTTCATTTGACTTCATTTTGTCAAAGCAAATCTTCACCCCTTTTTTATTGTTTGAAGCTTTAACTCTTGTTCACACCATTTTTGACTGGTTTTTTAGAGTAATGCTGGCATGCAAATGCAATAAACATCAGTTAAGGGCGGTTTAATTGAACTTATCAGTAAGGAGATAAATCTGATTTTATAGAAGGTAACGAGGGTTGCTGTACAGCATGCAGATTTCAGCATGCAGTCCTTTGCTAGAGAGAGACATAACAGTGCAAGTATTTTGGCAAACACTGCTATTATTGCTTATTAAAATGATCTAATCCTAAAGTCAGACTTTCTTTGCAAAGCATTGCATGTGTCTGTCCAGCTTTTGCACAGTTTCTTTCTTAGTGCGGTATTTCTTCTCCTCCTGGGGAAAGCATATTAAAAATAAAGTCATTCTGGACTTCACGGCCTTGACAGGTCTGGTAGCCACCTTCGGTGGCCAGCGTGAGTGGAGGCAGAGCCCTCTTTGGCATGTCCATGAGTTGGCATCTGAGCTGGCAGCCTTGGCATCCCGAGGAGATTCGCCCACAGGCAGGCGGGCACGTGGGGACCGAGTGGGACTGAGCAGGGGTGCGAGGCTTTGGTTCACATGGGCAGGGGGATCATGCAGCTCCACAAGGAACGTGCTTCTTGGCAGTGGTGGGACACCCAGATCAGACCTCCATCAGCAAAGGCCTTTGCTGCGTTAGCACTTTGGAGGGGCCGGATGCCTCACTGCAACACATGACACTTTGGGTTGGAGAGGGAACTACTCCTTCTCTCTGGGATACTGCAGCATTTACTGGTGGTTTTCCTGTTGGCTGGTGTTAGCGGTACCCAGGTGTACCCCTGCAGGGACGGGACGCTCCTTCCTGCTGCCCCAGCCACGGGATGAGGTGCAGTAATGCTGTGGGCTGCCCCACTGCAGTGCCTGCATCTGTCAGGGCTCTGCTCCTGCCGATTCAGCCCTCTGTGCTGGGGAGCGGTGGAGGGAGCTGGGGACACACAGCTTCCACCAGCCTGCCCTGATACAGTGGACAGTGGAGATTCCTGCAAGCCTTGGGCTACGGCAGCTTGAGCTGTCGCTTTTGTCCTTATCTCACATCACTGTTTTAGTCCCTAATTTATTCTGTGCATGGTGAGGAGAAAGAAGAATAAAAGTCTGGCAGGCAACCGTGTTACGTATCACACCTCAAGGATGGGATTTCTGTAAGGAAAGAGCCCTACAATGGACTTGATTTCTGCATATTTGCTCAGAAAATGTATGCACTTTTTCTTTTTTTAAGTCCTTTAGCATATGGTACCTTTTCATTTACTTCAGGTCACGCAGGGGACAATGTACTTTGAAATACAGACTGAGTAATACAAAAATAAAGTGACCGACTCAGAATAACGAAACTGCAAAATCCAAGGGCCACAGAAGTGTTTTTACTGAAAGCAGCAGAATGCCCCTTCAGCTTCTGCTGCTGTGGCCTGTAAGGGCATGAAGGTGGGGAGGTGCACCTGAAGGACGGTGCAAAGCCAAGCCGTGGCTTGGTGTAACTCAGTGTATATAGGAACCAGTCCGTGAGATGAAACGTGAACACAAACTTTCCTCCTCCAGGTAGAAAAAGGTCGTAGAAGGAAAGAGAGACTGGGTGAGACTCCAGCCCCGCTGAAGTGAGTGGATGGGAATTTTGCCACTGATCATGCGATACAGGAGTCTCCCTTACAGACCCGTAAGGAATTTTGTAACTGTACTGTAATGTGTGCTGGGGAAAATGATAATATGATGGGGGAAATTTGGTGCTTGGATAAATAAGCGTTTGATATTACATCTGTTTACATGTTTTCCACCAAAGTTATATGGTGTCATTTCTCCTTCAAGGACAGAGAAGCCTGGAAAAGTCTCTGTGAGGGGAAGGAGCAGGCAGAGCCCCTTTTCTGCCCATTTAGCTGTGTCATATGCCAAGAAGGTGCTAACCCCGCGTGAGTGCTTGTGGTTTTTCTTCAAAGGCTCTGCCTTTGTCTGTCAGTACAGACAATCACAGCTGATGAGGATTGCCCCCAGTGTGCACTTTTGTTTTCTAACATAGCCTCCTTGGAAAATATGATGTTACAGTATTGGCCAGTCAGTCTGTCGCTCTTGGTTGGCCGCTCCTGTTGTAACATGATGATACTGGGTTGGTTTTTTTTTTGCTAGTTTTCCATCAGCTCTCAGAGAGATCACGCTACGAAATGTTGACTTCCTCCCAAACCTTTGGATCCCATTGGTATCTCCTCTCTGCCGGGCCAGTTCATCCCACTTCCCAGGCAGTTCTCAGCATCCTCTGCAGAGCTGCATCCCTGGTTTATTGACAGGCTTTTCTCCTGCAGACCGCAGTGAATATCTGGCTTCCTCACAAACATAGAGTAATTTCACAATAACCCTGTCAGATAAGGAAGAATTATCACCCCTACTTACACCAGAAACATGGGAGCTTTTCTAGTGCCCACAAACATGCAGTTGCCAAAGACTAACTGATTTTCCTAGTACATATTGTGTTCTCATCCAGAGGAGATGAATAATTTCTGAGTGGGGTGGAGATGTCTCCACTGACAAAGAGTGTGGCAAAGGGATGATGGGGAGAAGTGCAGTCACTAATTTTGGTGATTGACTGGAAGGGCCATTCCCCCATCCAACTTTTGGCGAGCAAGTGCAGGGTTAGTTTAATAAAACACAAGTTTTTTGTCTTTTTTAATTAAAAGAAGGAAGGGATGTCTTCAGTTTGTAAACACAGATGCAAACACATTTGGTAACTAAGCAGTTTGGCCAGTGTTCTGCTTGTAAAGGCTGAAGTTTGCTGTTAGGCTTTGGAATAATAGCGTATAGAAGTACACCGAGTATTTGTCATGAAGTGATTTCATCTTCTATGTTAATGCAGTCTACCCAGTGCCGAGACTGATGTTTTTAAAAGTCAGATGTGACAAAGGAAAAAGTTAATCCTTTGGAGAAAGAATAACATACTGATTAGCTTCACTATTTAGAACTATATGAATATGCATTTAGATCATGTTGGATTTAATATCTCAAGACTTGAATGCAGCTCTTCACAAATATCAGCTCCTAAGAATGTAAAAAATGCTTTTGCTTTTAAAGAAAATAAACAGTTTCTCTGCTTTTATGACCAACAGCTTTTCATATTAAAGTTCAAAGATAAAAATCACTTTGAAATAGCTTATGGCAGTTGATACTGTATGTTTACACATTACATTCTTTTTTAGTTTAGACACTGAGAATAGATGAGGTGGTTACGGAGTTTGTTTCTAGAAAAAGTCAGCTTCACATTCCTATTAACACATTACTAAAGCTTTGGCCAACTATGTCTGAAACAAACCTGCCACCATGAGATGTAGAACTGAAGGGACACCATCACAGTTTAAGGTATGAAATTGCCTCACAGATACAGAGTGAGACCTGAAGAAGACACCCTGCAAGATGCAACCAGAGGAGGAAGTCCAGAAACGGGAGAACCAACTCCCCTCCTCCAAGAGATTGCACTCCTGCTCCAACAAATGGACCTCAAACACGCCCAAGAGCACACCCACAATTAATTAACCAAGGCACAGTGTGGATCTGATAATGACATGGATAAGAGGGTCCATGTGGTTGCAGAGTCAGTCCCCTCACTTGTGACTGAGAGCAGATATGGTAGGAGTGTCTGTAAAGACGAATCCCAGTGGCCACCGTCTCATAGACTGGGATACCAGTTTCTAGAATGATAGATGGTGTGGGTAAGGGGAAGGGCTTTGCACTAGGGAAGAGCTGAGATGTCCAGCTTCAAGACAACATCACACATATGATGGATTTGAACAAGAAGGGCCATGCTAAAGTGTCGCATTGAAGAAACACTTCTGAATTGCTGATACCCTCTTGTAGCCTAGTGTAACCTTGTAGCCTACACTGACAAGGTAACAAGATGAGAAACAGCAGAAATGAGAAACACTCTGCTTCCAGGATCAGGAGGGTCCTGACACTCCTTTCCCCAGTGCCAGTGAGGAAATACTGGGAGCTTTTTGTAACCTTGACTGGGGAACCCTTAAGAAATACAACCTAACAGCATTACCCCTCCATAACTGCATCCATCAACCACAACACGACAAACCACACTTTTATATAATGGAAGTAGCTTGCCTCAGTGCAAGGTGATTAAAAGACTGTGATATACAGGATTGAAGACTTGCTAATCTAAGAAATATACACAAGAAAACAGCAAAACAGCTGTTTGTATTGTTTTTTCTTGACACAACACTTTTACATAGACATTGTACTTTTTTTAGCTGCATATGTGTGGGGCTAGAAGGATGATTTTGCATCTGATGCAATTAAAAGATTTTCCCTTCTCCATTTTATGCCTTCAAATGCCTTTATGCCTTCGCTGCTCTAAAACACAATGAATCCCATTCCTTGCTGTTTAAAGAGATTTAATTAACTAGTTACTTACCAAATGCCTTTATTTAGTGAAGTCTAATTTGCATGTTTTTGCTACTTTCCTGTTTTTTTGTTTTTGGGCAAGATTCAGGTTGCACTTTAAACCAAGACCTCCAAAATGCCTTAATGGATCGGAATTAGTCTTTATATTGTAAATGTCTTATTCTTTTGCTAATGTGTCTTTTCATTAATGGCATATCCTGAAGAGTATGACTTCGTTCTTCTAGCATAGCCTTTAACACTAAGGACGTTTCTGCTGGTTCGGCATGTAAAGAGTGGGCAGAGATTCATGTGGTGCAAATTCCCATTGCTCTCAAAAGGCCACTTCTGAGGAAGCCAATTTTAATACCTGTATAGAGATATCAGTTAACAGCAGCTGTGAACCTTTCCTGTATACTGGAACTTGAGGCTGAATACTATTACTTAATATCATGGCTACAGAATCTGCAACAAGAGTGTTTCCAATGTTCATGTCAGGCCTAAACATAAATAACGTGTTATAAATCTGAGTTTATTTTTGCTGAATGCAGCAACTGACTGCTTGGCATTGGCTGGAGGCGGTGAGGAGCTGGCTTCTGCTTCCAGATACACTCCTGCGGTGCTGCACCACTGACACCGAGCCCGGGGTCCTACCTAGTGTCTTCTCTCTTGGCTCTTTGCTGGCCGTTTACCAAGTAAGGATGAGTGAAATTTGGTGAGCATGTTCTGATTCATGGTGGTGCTTTAGAACATGTCCAGGCAGCACAAGAACCTGTGCTCTGCTAAAAAGCAAGAAGCAGTGCTTCTAAATCACTTGGGAATTTTTGGAAAATCCTACCCCAGGTCATGCAGATTAGTAAAATCTCCTTCCAAAACCCAATGTATTTAGTTACTCCAAACACAGAGAACTGAAGCTCCAAAAGCAAAGAGCCCGTGGAAGGGCTCCAGCATTTTCTGATCCAGTGAGCCTAGTGTATGCCAGCAATCATGTGGTTCAGCAGAGTAATTGTCCTCACAGGGACAAAAGCGCTATTGCTGTGAACTCCCTCAAAAAACTTCCCTACACAACTTCTACCCCCATGTTCATGCCTGCAACCCCTTTCCACGTGTAGTATTGCATGGAGATCACTCAGTCAGAATTTGTTTGGTAGCATGTGTGCTCAGAAGATTATAAAGAGGATAAAGTGGGTTTTACTTGTTTCCTCAGATTTAACATTTACTGTATCAGCATTGCTTTCATTTACTATTCCTTAAATTGGTAAAATGTGGGCTTTCGTTGTAAGATTTACATCTTAGCAATGAAAAAGATTATATAAAGCACCGTTAAAATAGTCTTTTATTTTGTGAGAGACCAACTTTAAAACTAGTTGGATAACTACACTGGAAGAGAGCACAGATTTCTGCATGTAGTACAGCTTTGGCCCCACCTTCGCAGGGAGCACAGAGGCAGAAAGCTTTATTGCTGGTGCGCTGTGAACTCCCTTGTCTGCCCAGTGCTCCCCAGGTGCGTGCAGTGAGGAGGACATGGGCACACAAACACGCTGCTGCCAAATGAAGTGAGTACGAACGTGCAACAGTTCAGCCTCCTGGTAACTGATTTAATGACCCTTTCAACCCTGTAGAAGAGATTTTGTCTCTGATCCTGCCTCAAAAGACTTTCTGGGCGCCTTTGATCCTGCCTGTGACAAATGACTGCCGCAGTGCTGCAGAATGGGCCACATCTACTCCCTCATGACCCAACTATTTACTGTGTACTGGTCAAAAGGCTTTCTGTCGTAATATAGATCTTCATGTGGGGACTGCCTCTGCTATTATTTCTTCATTCACTCCATTCTTTACTTCCTCAGTTTTCTGTTGTTTTACACTTTCGATCCTCTCTTTTTCTTTCCTTCTTCTATTTGCTCATCACCATCTGCCTTTTTTCTTTTTTCTTTTCTGCCTGCTTTCCACTATTAAAAGGGTTTTTTTCCTCCACATTTCTCCTCCACTGCCTTCTCTCCCATGTCTTTCTTTGCTTTCTATTTTCTTTCTTCTGTCTAGCTCTTCCTGCTCATCAATCATATTACGACGTGGGGGGGCGGGGAGCCGCGACC
The DNA here is from genome assembly GCF_030936135.1 of Gavia stellata. Taxonomy (NCBI): domain Eukaryota; kingdom Metazoa; phylum Chordata; class Aves; order Gaviiformes; family Gaviidae; genus Gavia; species Gavia stellata. The sequence goes on from NC_082595.1 coordinate 38,092,799, forward strand.
AGCTGGGTTACATCCTGGTAAGAGTACATGCTGTTTCTGACAGGAACCAGAACATGGAGCAGAGATGCCTTGAGACTGTTTTGGTTTTGAACACATGATACAGATAGGGAGGGAGAGGGGTATTTTTCACTAGCCCCGCTCTGTTTACACATCCCTGTGCACATGGGACATTGTTAGACTGCCACGGGCATCAGCACAGCTGGGAAAGGTAGCAGCAGGAGGACAAGTTTTGCATGCACGGTGAAAGGAAATCCAGGGAGGAGATACGGCTTTGCAATGAAAGGCAACAAGTCAAGGAGAAATCTTTGAAAGGAAAACAGGGCTCTGTGCTGTGCATGTCAGGCCCAGCAGGATGAGATGTATATGAGAAGGAAGCACATGCCGAGCATGGCCCTGCTCCTGGTTATATTTTCCAGAAGGCGGCTCTCTGGCTTGCTCCTCACCATGTTTCTGCCATGGGCCTCTCAGGTGAGACAGGGAGCGGGCACCCACCAGACACATGCAGGAGTGCTGGGCAGCATGTGTGACGTCTGGCAAAGGATTGCAACTGAAGGAAAACCCACAGAGGTGGCACTGGGGGCCGAGTTAAAGGACGGTGTTAATGAAGTCATTTGCCACTGCAAGGCTTTTCTGAATTAGCATCAGCATCAACAGCAGTTGTGACAGGAACTGCTGACTGTAGCTGTTCTGTGTGTTCACAAGCCATCAGCACTGTGACATGGTTTGTGCATTGCTAGTGGTACTTGTACCCATGTAGAAACCCCTGTTCTGACTTTCTTCTTCCTCTCATAGATTAATGATGTGGAAGAGCCTGTAATATCCTGGGTTGAAAAAGAGGGTCAGACTGAGGTGTATTTGGTGTTTGATATTAGGTTACTTAGTGTGGGAAGGCAGCAATGGATGCCGGGACTTGGCTCGTGGCCTCCGTTGAGCAGGAGGGAGCAGCGCAGGGAGGCTGCTGGAGGGAGGCCACTGAAGATGCTGGAGTCCAGGGAAGGCTTTAGCGTGTGTGAGCAAGGGAGAGCATGTGGCTATCCAGAGGTCTGCAATGCAATGGCATATTTGGGCTAATCTCACGTTGCTAAGGAGCCTTACACATATTTGGTATTGGCTCCTGTTACCCTTCCTCAGGTGGCCTCCCCCTCCTCCCAGTGAAGTCCATCTGTTTGGCCATGGACCCTGTGACTTTTGGCTCCGAAGGACGCGGCCCATCACGAAACCCTAGAGTATGCCTTTCACAGCCTCACGGAGGCTCCGGTCCGGCACCCCAGCAGGGCTGAGTGCCTCCAGCTGTGTCTTGACAGGTGACTCATGCGTGAGTCAGATCCCTTCGCTGGCTCTGCCCCGCGGGGCATGCTGCCTGGAGAGCAGCTGGCCCGGCACACACCGGATCCGGCTGCTGCAAAGTCGTTGCTCTCCTGGAAAGAGCTTTCAGAGACTGTGAAAACAGCAGCAGTCTGTGGGGCTGGGGGGTAGGTGTGCCTGAGGGTCTGGTTTATGCTGGCTTTCTGGCAGAACATCTCTGTCTGTCTGGTTAAAAGGGGGATAAACCCACACCACGTGCTGCCAAATTGGGTTTGTATAAGCAATGGGAAGAGCTAGACACTTGGCCTTTCTAGCTGGGGCTACCTTCAGGTTTCAGAGGCTGGTGCCCTGAAATGCTGATCCACACAAGCATCACCTGGGGCACCGATAAGGAGGCACCCTGCAGAGCTCCCTGTTCAGCTGTGGGTAGTGGCAAGCTGAAGAGGTGTCCAACAGTTCTCCCGCCTCAGTGGAGGGAGCTGGTCCCTGGCACCATGCGCCTGATCGGAACCCAGCCATTAGCGGGAAGAAAGAGTCAGGCTGGAGTCCCTGGGGAGCCACATGGATTGAGAATGATCATCTTGGTGCCATTGCCTGCTCACCCAGGACGTTCATCTGCACACCATGCGTGCTGGCTTATTTGGGTACACTCCTCACCCCACGGGGGCCCTCAGGTGCCACGATGAGATGTGCGAGGCCTGCTTGGAGGATGGTACAGGGCTGGCTGCAGCCTTCCAACAGCTCTGGGGGGCCATAAGGCTGCTCTAGCCAGGGGGTCCTTCAGCCTAGGAAAAACCCCATGGAGATACAAGGTATCCCACCCTCATCTCACCCTGGGCTGGGGGATGATGGCTCAGAGCGATGGGGCTGGTGGCTTTGCCAGTGGAAGGCAGTCTGCAGGCGGTGTGCGTACTGCGGCGCAGAGCTGCAGGCAGCTGGGGAGCACTTCTGGCCAGGCACCGGCAGAGCAGCCAGCTGGGCACCAGGCAGGCAGCTTGTGTTTTGTTACCACAGTGAGCAGCAATGCCTTCCGGAGGCATGGCTTGGTGGCGGGGAAAGGGTCTTCTGAGCTTGCAGATCTATCATGAAGTTTCTGAAATGATAAAGGGGCTGGCTGCCAGCTTAGCCTCACTGCACGTGTGCTCCTCATCCTCTCCGCCAGGCTCTGGAGACCTCTGATGCTGCACTGCAGCCCCCGTGCCACCTCTTTCTTCGCACGTGCAGAGGGAAAGGCAGTACATGACGGTCCTCCCTTTGCTGAGCTCATGGAGAGGGTGGTCACTGGGGAAGGTGCCCAACTGGGAAGCAGCTTTTCAGCATCATGGCAGGTGGGCACTGGCAGGCATCTGAGTGGCTTGAGGAGGGCTTAGTCCCTGTCTTCAGGGCTCCATTTATGACTGGCATGGACTTACCACAGGTACTTACTTGAGATGACCTGCTTTCCTGGTGGCTTGTCCATCTCAGAATTCACACCAGCCAGATGTGGGTTTCTGGGTCTATGGGCTATGTATGCTTGAAAGCACATGTGCAGTCATTACGTGTGAACTTTCCTCTGAAACAACATTGTACAGATTGTAAGTCAAGCATTCTGCAGTTAAGAAAAGCTGGGATTAAGGTTTCCTGTGCCATGTCAACCAGTCTTGAGCCTTTGATAGTGTTGTCTCTCTCCTAAGATCTCTTCACTGACTCCTGCCTCCCGTTTCTCTTAGTCCAAGCTTCTACCTCTGTCCTGTTTTGCTGCCAGCTCCGGACCTTTACTCTCTTCCACACCCCAGTCTTCCCCTGATCTCAGCTTCCAATCTAAGTGGTTTTTTTCTACCTATGAGGTTTTCTGATCTCACCTGACCCCCAACATGCCCCACAGCTGCACTGACTTCCAGTGTACACTTCCCCTCCTTCCTCCCCTGTCTCTCCCCTGTCTATCTCCTGATTCAGGTAGTCCCATATTCCCAGTTACTCCTCAGCAATTTTTCACAATCTGTTCCTTTCACTGTTTCCCCGCTTTTGCATTCAAACCATGGAGTTTGTTCCTACTCTCTGATTGCCAATCCCTTCCCATGTTAGAGGACCCCTAAAACCATGTTTTGCTGCTGTGGCATGGAGCCTCCCCAACAGCCATTAGCACCCAGGAACAACAGCTGCAGGTCCTGCACCTCCTCCTCAGCCCTGAAACATAGATGCCTGGGGAGGACGGGTCCCAGTGCTCATAGGCAGCGGTCTCTGAGTGGGGTTCCTCAGCCTCTCAGACAGACCCGCTTCCCTCCATTACACAAGCGTTAACCTAGTTAGTTGCCTAAAGTTCAGATGAGATCAACCATCTTTGTAGCATGCAAATCTTGGTCAAAGTGTTTAAAGACAGGTAAACTTCTGATTAAGCTGCAAGAGGGTCTTACAATGGAGATTGTCAAGGCAATATGTATGCATATGGCACAGCTACTGGCTTAGTCTGCAATAACTCAATGTAAAGACTTCTTTAGACTGCAGGGTGCTACAGATGAGGTTCTCAGAAAGTGAAGGCATTCCTCGCTTAATTTGATGGTTTAATTTATTCCCTTCTGGGGATATGAACTCATAGGATGTCACAGCAATAGGTCTGTGATTTTCATGAGGCAGAGCTGCTTTCCAGGCTGTTACCTCTTGCTGGCACAACAAGTTTTTGTGGACATGCCATAGGATGTGCAATGGTGCAGTGTTTTTAGCTGAAGTCACAGACAGCAAATAGAAAGCATCATACTGTGACATAGCCTGCCCTACAGGATGAGGGAGTTTGGCTGGTCAGAAGCTGCACAGATGGCTTTAAAACATAGTGGTATGAGCCTCTGAGCACCTCTTCTGGCTTTCTGGATAACAAGCTCAAGCTTGGCTCCAAGCTTCATATATCAGCCAAGAAGATGTAAAAAGAACATTGGTCAAGCTAGCTTTTTCGACAACATTTAGAAACCATGGTTATAACCTTATCCTGCCCAATTAAATGAAACTACTTCTTCACATGATTGTATGCCATCCCTTTATGCTGAAGAAGGAAGAAACAGGCTGTGGGGCAGCTCACAGATGTACTTTCAACTCAGTTTTCTGAAGTTCCTACAATCCCATTTCCTGAGAAGTTGTTATGACATCCAAGTAAGTGAGTTTGCTCCAACAAGTGTAGTTCTGGCTGAAAATAAGCAAAGAGCAAATGCAGTCTGACTTTGGCCAGACTGCTGCAAGATTAATTGAGCGAGACATGCCAGGTCAGGAAATTAATTTTTGTTTGGACAGCTTCGCTATTGGTAGGGATGATTTTCCTTTACTCGGCTGAGTGACCATCTCCACTTTCTAGAACTGTTACAGACATGCATGAGAGCTAAAGAGAGAGATAATGTTCTTCATAGCTGGCTAGTGGTTTGGTGACAGGGAGCGGTATGCAATGTATTCAGATGAGGCTTCATAAAAAAATGGACAGGTTTTGGCTTCTAGCAAAACTTACCTTTTCCTAAGGAGACATTCAGAGAAAGCAGATGCTATGTCTCCCTGGTGTATTCTGCACAGTGATGCCAGTCTTCAGAACTGGGTCAGGCTTAGGTTAAGCCTGAGCAAAACCAGTGTCTAGAAAGACATGAGAAGTTACAAAATCCCTGAGCCAAACCTTACCACAGTAGATGTGACTGCAGGTTAGACAGTCCCCTAGAATTTTGGGGATACAGTTCAGAACCAAAGCCTGAAGGGAAACCTAGGGTTTGAATCTGAATCTGTGGTCTCCCTTGCATCCCAGGGAGAAAAATATTTTTGGTTTGGTTTTGCCTCAGCACCTGTGCGGCTGGCATTATGGAAGACCACATATGAAGCAAACCAGGCTAGTCAAATTAATCCTCATGCCATTTTTTGTTGTTGTTGATTTATCAACAGAGGAAAGCACTGATCATGTTCCATGTACTTGTCTTCTGAAAGTTTCCCAGAATGCAGGTAAAAGGGGTTTATACTGCATACACAGTGTTGTTTGGCAACAGCCTCAGGAGATGTCTTTCCAGGCACATACGTCTTTGCTCTACCTTGGAGGTCTCCCACGTGGGTTCTCTGGATTTTCTGTCTCCGTTCTTCTCAGCTACTTAAAGCTTTCTTTTTGGGAACTTGGAGGAGAAAACAGGCAACAGGAAACCCTCAGGACATGATGGTTCAAAGAAAAACAGTCCCCTGCTGTTTACCTCCTGCTTCTTGAGGCTCTGAGGTACCTGCCCAGACCTCCTGCCTTCTGGACCCTCTCCACCTCTGGCCCTCGGCCCCCACACACCTCCCAGCCGCTCTTTTCCTCCCCACCAGTCAGAGCTCTCACAGGCTTCTCCTCCACCTGCTTCCCATCATCTGCTGAAGAGGCTGAGGGGTCCCTCAAAATTACTATGATTTTTTTGAGTCTGGTTTCCTTATTTCTGATTATGCCACATCCTCTGGGAGAAAAGTCTCCATATACATGGCAAAGATATGTTTCTTCTCCCACATGACAGCTATTCCTTATCTCCTCTGAGCATCACAGAGCCAGCTGCACCTCCTTCCGCCTCCTGCTGATCACACCGACTCTGCCTCCCACAGCTCTGCCCAAAAGCAAACTCCCTGGATGGGCATGAGGGAGCACTCGAGCATCCCCTAACTGTTCGGCATGCTGGAATGTCTCAGGCTCTGTTGGACCATCAGTAGCAGACCTCCTATGTGTTTTTACACAACCAGTGTAATGTCGCTTGTTAAACCATTTGTTGACATGAATTTGATTTTCAGCTCATCTACAATACCAGCAGTGTTGAAAGAAAATGTGATTTAATTATTACTCTAAGTTCTTACCACAGAATATTATGCATTATTTTTAAATGCCTGGCTGTGGATGTTACTTCAACATTTTTTTAAGTCTATAGTAAAATAGTGTTAGATGTTCCTCATCCTCCTTTTCCATTGTAACTCAGACAAGTCAAAGCCAACACATCTCTGCAAAGTTTAAGTAATTTTTCCATTAACCCTTTGTGTAATGTTTATAATATACTTACAGTAAGACTAAGTTGATTTATTTTTTATGAGTTCCTAGGAATAGCATGGGTCTTTTTGTACTTCAGTGTGTGCCAAAAGTGATGAGGGTCACGTGGCTCGGGCAGGTCTTGTCTCATCCCTGCTCTTGCTGCAGTGTCGGAGTCTGGGACTTTTTATCAAACACACTTCTAAAATCTGGCAGGCAGGGGACGTGTTCCCGCAGGGGAGTGCAGCCAGATGCACGCTCCTCGGCTCCTGCTCCCAGCTGAGAGGGTGAGTGCCGGCTTTGGTCCAGAAGCTGGCCAGCCACATGAGCACAGCACCATGCCCAATGTCGTATCCCTCCCCCTCAGGGGCCAAAACCCAGCGAAATCCAGGATCCCTCCCTGCTCCTGGCCACGCAGCCATTGCTCTAGAAGCAAATTGCTTAGACTGGCAGAGTAAAACATGAGAGAAGTGGGTTCCCTGCCTGCCTCTTCCCCGCTGTGCAAACACACGCAGGTTCATGCAGCGTTTGTGCATGCCTGATGTGTTTCTCAGTTTTACACCTAAAGCGTTGGGTTGTTTAGATTCACCTGCACAGCAAGCTATGGGGAATATAGGAACCAGATGATGTTGTTTATGCTGTGCATTTCCTTAGCTACAAGCCCTGGAAGAGCAGGAACTGACTGTGCAGAGGGGCACTGCCTTCTTGGGGTGGCTGGCATCACGTCTGCTCGGTGCAGCCTGCACAGGCAGGCTAAGCCTACCAGGCTGCACAGAAGTGCCACTGGAGAGGGGAAATTCAGTGCCCCCACGTCACATCCACTGAATTTTCTTCAGGTAATAGAACAATCCTATACCTCTGCAGCACCTCTTGTCTCTGAATAAAGATCTCCAGTGTATGTATGGCACTCATTGCTGCAGACACTAAGCACCTGTGGTAATTTATTTTTTTTTTTTTTTACCCTGCTACTATGTCTATGAAGCAAAAGGGCATTCCTTCCCCCATTTCGCAGGGTCACAAGAAGGCAGTGATCTACCCAAGGCCACGGAGGGCGATGGGGATGGAGCAGCAAGGAATCCTCTTCCTGCCAGTCACAGGCTGGTGGACTCGGGAAAAGGCAAGAAATGAGAAAAGCCGATTTAACAGCATGCAAAGAGTTGGGAGAGAAGGTGAAAGGACCTTACTAGTGAGACTGCAGATGTGCCTGACAGAACGCAGGCAGGCAGCACAGCTTGTGTGGATGCGTGACACAGAGAACCGGGAGTCAGGGCTTGTGTATCTCCTGCCTACTCATGCGTCTCACACTTTCTCATCTTTAAATCCCTTCCCTTTCACTCCTGTGCATTTGAGCATGCAGATCTGCATTTCAAGCCTGTGCAGTGAAGCAGGCAGACACAGAGCTGTGACGCTCAAAGTCTCTCTGACGGGCACTGGTGCGGAGCCCTGAGTCAGCAGCAGGGCCGGATGCAGAGGGCTGGGGTCGGCGACAAAGACCACGCCGCATGCTCCTCCTGCCACAGGTGTCCATGTTCTCCATGCAGTGGAAAAGGATCTCTTGTGGCTATAAGGTGTTGGCAGGACTACATCCTGCTCTCAGCAGAACGCTGTGCTGACATATTGAGAGTAGCATCCTGCAGCGATCTGCTGACTTCCCTTTCACACCACAAACATCCTCTCCTAGAACTGAGTCATGCCACCCAGCACCTTAAATTGTACTTGTTTTAGCAAAACCCCACAGGATGCTCTTTCACTGAGGGGTCGAGACGTTCCTGTTGCCTTTGATGCAAGGCATACCGAGATATCTGTGGTGGGGAAGCGGTTCACCACCAGGATGCTGGCCCCATTCCTGCAGAGCTTCCTGGCTCTGTGGGATGGGGGGAGAGGCAGCCTGTCAGAGGGGCTGCAGCGCCCACACGGACAGGGTGGAGTTGCTAATCTCTTTGAAATGACAATTTGCTCTTTGTTTTGTATGTTTTCCAGATGTCACCTGCTGGCTTCAGGGGGAAGGGAAAAACTAATCTGAAGAAACTATTTCAGTAATTTGCCTGGAAAGCCAGGTGCCTCTCCAAGCAGCTTGAGCCACTTTTAAATTAAAACTTCAGTAGAAAGAGAGCTGGGATTTACCATGGGCAGCTGTACAACAGCAAGCAGCTATCCAAGGTGTCTTGGGAGGGACTGGTTTGCCCTCTGGCAGAAGCCAAAACCAGTTGCTCCCCTCTCTGCCCATCAACTACCTACAAGACCAAATCCACTTCAGCAGGGAGTGCTGTCCCCGAGCGCAGTCCTGCCCTCCCTGGTTGTGGCTGCAGTCAGGTATGGGAGGCCACCAAGCTCTCTTCTTCTGACCCTGCTTTTGTCTCACGCTTAGATGGCTCTGATTTCATACTGAGCAGGTGTAATATGGTGCAAACTTGTTATCGTGCTTGGGTGACAGGACGCTGTCCTTTGCATATGAACCACCTTCTGGATTTTCTGAGGAAAGCAGAGGCTGCTGGTTCACCCCTTCAAGGGGGTGAACTTTGAGGTGGCAGTTGTGGCACTTGGGTTCACTGTATGCAATATCTTAGAGCCTGTGTATATAATTTCTTTCTTGCATTTGATCTCTGTCTCCTTTCCTCCAAGCCAAATCAGTTTTGCCATAATCTAGGAGCTCCTTGTCGATGAAATGGGGAAAATGCAACATACTTTAATATACTCTTAGTGTAACAAGCTTTTAATGAGGAAATAACAGATAAAAGGCTTCTTGAGTAGAAAGGGAAAAAGTAGATCGTTAACATTAAATAAAAATGTACCTTCAAAGAACCTGAAACCTTTAGAAAACATGGAAAAAATATGTCGGAGCAACGTGAAGTAAAGTCATAATTTCCGCTATTAAAAGGCACTGAAACAGAGCTAAATGATTGCACCACATCTTGGTGAGTCTGTTTTTAGGAAGGTGAGTCTCATGCTACTTGATGAGAGGTTGCTGAGCAGTCTCCTATATTCTTTAGTTATGTAAATAGAGATGTAAAATAGCCCCTTTCTTACCCGTGCCTAAAGAAACACAGCTTGGACTCTGGCAACTATAAATTAATCCCACTGCTTCCTGGAAGTCTATCAGACTGAAAGGATTTTTTTTTTTCTCCTTTGGAGTGGGGAAATATGCTATTTGGAGAGAAAAAAAGAATATCCTTGAGTTCTTGGCTCCCTTCTTGGCATTCATGGAGTGCAGAGAATTAAGGCGGGTTTAGGTATTTTTGAGTAAATGCGAAAAAGTTTGAAGAGGATATTTTCTTCCTGGGATTAAGGTACACACCAATATTCACTTCCATCCTGTCCCCAGGCACTACTGCATTAGACAGTCTTACAGTGGTGCATGAGTTTTAGAGAGAAGTCATTGTAAATATGAACTAGTAAAGTGTGTGTTTTTATGTCTCTTTGGTTACCTCTTTAAGAAATACTTGATGAAGCCAATGAAAAATTTTCAAAGGGAAAAAAAAAAGTCTCTTTTTCTCAGCGGAAATCGGTCCTTTTCTTGAAATCTCAGTGTTCAATTCTTCCAAAGAAACAGCCATATGAAAAATGCAGCTTTGGTTTGTCTTTTGAATTTCAGCAGGCAAGGTCTTTTTTCTATTTTTGCCCTTTCTCTCCATCCTCCCCCCCAAACTTTTTGTTTTCTCTTGCCAAAGGAGAGAGAAAGAAAAGGTGGAAAAAATGAGCAAAATGACAACCGTTCTGAAAATGAAAAGTTACAAATACAGAAACTTTTTCTTTTGCTAAGCCAGAGTGCATGTAAATAGTGATCTGTAGGACTTCAATAAACAAATAGTAACAACTGTTGCTCCCTGGACAGCCAGTCCTATTCTTTTCTGAGACCACACAAAGAAAAGAAATAAAAAACTTCACTATTTTGGATGATACATTTCACTCATTTTTTGTTTGATCTCATAGCTGTCAGATCCCTTCCTGTTCTTCACTCCTTGATAGCTGGCACTGCTGTCGAGGTGTTTGGCACAGGCAGTACGTCGTGTGATGAATCATAGGCATGTAATTATGGTTTATTATACCGTCTGTCATGGCAAGGCTGGTGCATCATTCTTCTCCAGAAGGTAGATAAAATCCTGCTCCCCTCTCAGCACAAAGGTGTCAATAATGAGGGCACTGTCTGGCTGTTGTGTGAGGCAGCATCCCGGAGGCCAGCGCCGCGTGGCTGCCTCCCCATCACTGATGCCTGCACACCACCTGCCATGGGCAGCTAGTCCCTACTCACTATAAGCCCCATTATATAAAAAAGAGTGTGCGTCTCCTCGTGAGAAAGGCTTGCAACAACAAGTGCATTCTTCTCTCATCCCTCACTATAGCCCTCTCTCTGTTTAAGCCGTTTCATTATGTCAAACAGTGATACTCCCATCAGATCTCTGTAGGTCCCTGCCTGTCCTTCCAGCCCCTGCGAGCTCCGTGTCTGTGGCACCATAGAAGCTGGCAGGGCAAGGGTGGCATACGGGAACCCGATCTTTTATCTGAAGGTAAATTCTACCAAAGTAAGGCTTGATAATGCTGGAAGAGCCAAAAACTTGCGTATGCCTTTTTCTGTGCGGTTTTGCCACCATAGCCAATTCTTACTTCACAGTTAGATCTGACCAAGGAAATGACACAATTACACTGAGCTTGGGTTTAAAGCTTGTGCATAATCAGCCCAGGTCCACAAACTGATCAGCTGCTACTAAACCTACTAAACCCACTAAACTCATTGCATGTATGACTATTTTCAGATTCAGACCTAGACTATGACCTACTTTGTACAAATATTCTGAAAAAAATTCATAGTCCTTGGCAGTTAACCTTTTGTTTCAGTTCAACAAATACCTCCTTTCAGCATACTGTAGATTTGCAAACAATGATCCCCGTCCTCTTGCCAGCAATGAGTAATCTGGCAGGCAACTCTGCTCCTGCCCTTCCTCCTTGACAAAGCAGACTTTAAGCAAAACAGTGAAGCACTGGGCACAGATCATTTAGTGACTTCTTTATCAGTCAGTGATGACTTTTTCCTGTGAAGCCAAAGCTGTGTTCTGTGCTATTTCGTAGGGTTTTCAGGAAGCTTATTATCCAAGCTGAACAAATGCAGTCTGGCCCATTACATTTTCCTGGAGATTTTTGAAATTTTTGTAAACTAAAAAAAAAAAAAAAAGGTCAAGTTGTCAAGTTTAATAAATTCAGTGTTGTTGCTTTTGCAATTTCTCTGGGATTTATTTCCTTTGCAGTCAATTTGTATTCACTCTCTGCTTCTTTACACAAGACGCTTAGGGACTTTTTGTAATTCAGCATAGCATAATGCTCCATTTTCTCTTCTCAGAGATAATGAACTGCAGATGACTGTGCTGAGGGATGCTTGCTACCTACATGAGGGAAATGATGCCAGGAGCTGGTATTGCCACTCAGGCTCTGCACTGCACAGTGAGGATGCACTCTTGCCATGATGCAAACTGGCACAAGGAAGGTCACTTCTGTTCCCATGTCATTAACAGAGGAGGAAAGAAATAGTATTTTTAATTGTCGTCTTAGATATTTTGAGTTAATAGGAATCTTAAAATCAAGGGTTAAAGAGTGTGGGGTTTAATTATGGTTATAGCTATATGCGCATAGACTCTCACAAGCAAATACTACTGCTTATATATGACTGCAGTCCCCTAGGCCTTCCTCACGGTATTTTAATGGTCTTTCCTTCTTCCATTTTCCCTTCTGTAAGCACATGTCATTCATCTCTTTCTAACTTTTGATGACTTCTTGGCACTTCCTCAAGGGCTCAAGTGGGCCTGGAAAAAATTTCCTGGGTCATGAAGGTCAGTCCTCTCACCTACAACCATTGTATAACTGTGTCCAAGACCTTACCCAGGTCTGTCTGGGAAGCAGGGAGACTTCTTGTCCTCGCTGCACCTATTTGGAGGCCACTTCAGCACAGGGGTCCCCTAGGAGTGAGGAACGGGCTCATGATTTCCAGAGTAAGGGTAGTTATGGCTAGCTTATACTCATTTGAGCTTTGTACTTGGCTCAAGCTGTTTTTTTCCCTCTCTGCTTTTCACTCTACTACTGCATTTATGAAGGACAGTCATGTCAGTTCTCAGCCTTGGCTTTCCTTTGCTTGAAAAGCCAGACTTGTCTAGTCTGGTCTCTTAAGATGGCCTCCTCAGTAATCCCGCAGTCACCACCTGCTTTGTGTTCACTTAATCTATTTCTTCAACACGAACATGGCCGAGGAAAGCTGTATGCAGCAACCCTGTGAGGTCTCCCCAGCACTGTGCATGACCAGTGGGCACTGCCCTTTATCTGTTTTTTTTGGCAATCCCTCCTCTGCACTGTCCTGTGCCTGCCTTTTCCCCTCTCGTGCCTGCTTTGGCTTTGGAAGCTGAGTGGCAAGAGCCGGGTCAGAGCTCTGTGTCGTCACACCACCCGTATACACAGGTCTTCTTACATGCTCATTTTCAGCTGGCAGGACTCCTGATGATTGCAAAAGCCTGGGTAATTTGTCCCTGTGCACATGAGCTTGGATTTTGTAAATTAAACTTTGTTCTGTTTCATTAGCCTGGCCCTCTAGGTCATTGGGCTTGACCCGTACAGCATCATGAGTCTTCTCTATGCTGATAATGCCCCCAGCTTTTTTACATCAATAAATACTACCAGATGTTCCCATTTTCTTTTCTAGTGATCACAATGAATAGATGCTTAGCCTCATTCCTGAGAAAACTGCCCCAATTCATTAGATTTCTTTACGGGATAATCCTTTGCCTTCTCGCCAGGAATGTCCTATCTCTGCTGATTCCCATTTTTGCAGTTTCATTTAGTAATTCCCATGTGACACCATACAGATGTCCAGAGAGATTTGGCTCACTTGTATTCCTCTGCCTGAAAGACATCCATCTTATCAAAAACTTGTATCAGGTTATTCATGCATGTTCCTGCTGCATCTTGTCCCAGTTTCCATTTACCTTCCCAGCTGAAATAACCCTCTCCTTTCACATGGCCCACAGCCTTTCACAGATCACTTTCTCCCTCTCCCCCATCATACCATAAAGTTGCCTGCTATTTCAGATGCCCCTTTGAGTTTAACAAAGATCCTTGCAGTGCTGCTTCCCTGCCTCATCATAGTGTTGCATGATTCTCCCAAACTTGAATCTCTGAGCTGTGTCTTTCTGTGCTGACCCATTCCTTTCAACAAGGCTGTGAAAGGCTGCTACTTTTGTAGGAGAGCCTCCTGTCTTGCAAAGGCTGTGCTGGTGTGCAAGGCTTCCTTGCACACCGGTGTGATGGTGAAAGAAGCCATGCGAAAGGACCGGACTCAAAAGAACAGCCACCATGGGCCTCATTTTTGTAGCTCTCAGTGTCCCATTAAGGGGACTGTAGCTGAAATAAATGAAGCAGTCCCTCATTGCATCTAGGCGCTTAGCTATGGTGTTCGCAAAGTTGGTGAGAGGTTTTCCACTGACTGTTCTGGACTTTGGATGAGATCTCTTATAGCCTTCTTGCAAGAGTAAAGAAAATATAGGATCTCCATTGAGGGACATGTATCTAAATATCTGACGTGTAAACATAAAAGATTTTACAGTTCTATTAAGAGAGGTTATCTGAGCTATCAGACTCAGTATTTGCTTTTCTGTTTTGGGAGACTGTTTTTCAGTCTGATAAATCTTCCTGCAATTTATCTTCACATCTTCAAGGTACAACCTTGCAACGGATAGCAACATTGGTGCCCAAATTCATTTACAACCCTGTAAAAGCAAACTAATGTGTGATGGAGACAATGCCCTGAGGTAAACACTTCAGTGTAAGGGTGTCACTTATATGATTCATGCTTTGAGTAGTAACATAAACCAGGCTGTACACAGTGTTAGACAGGCACACCAGATGTCGTTATACTGTCTTCTTGCATATTAAAACTTTAAAAGAAAGTAAAGGACTTCAAACATCATCTTAACTTCTGTTTTAGTGGAGTTATACTTGCTTCTGACCTTGTTACCCTACCTGATCTGTTCTGGTTTGTGGGGTCATGCTTCTCAGTTAAGGACTGAGTTCAAGAGAGGATTGGGAGGCTCTTGGAGAATGGTGGGACTGGATTCAGCCTCTTGAAGAATCAGAGGAGGGAAGTGCCTGATGTCTGAGGTGGTCTGGAGTGAGCTGATGCTACCTTCACTGAGGAGATGGGTGCATTGGGTTTCACATTGCAAGCACTCTCTTTATGAAAAGGTCAGAAAGAAGCCGCTTTCCTGATTAATTCATGGGGGCTATTGAGTAGAAATAAAAGGAACCAGTGACAGACTAGCTACACAGGGACGGTAGCTGGACTGAACTATCTGGAAGTGTGAAAGGAAAAAATTTTTTTTTTTCACCTACAGTTAAAAACACAATGTCTCCTGATGTATATGGATGTTGTGAAAATTATTTTTCTGTGATCATCATAAAAAAAAGCATTGGAATGGAATAACTATATATAACAGAAAACAGCTGTTTCTGCATTTTTCAACTGCAACAAAGTGTAGTGGGAAAATGCAGTTTGAAAATAGTAATTTAACAGGTAAATGGGTCAGACTTGAATCTTCTTGTTTTGGAAATCTTTGTCTTACTGTTTGCAGTAGGCCCATAAATTAAAGTACTCTTTGTCTTTCTTTTTGCCAATTTAATTGCAAGGAGAAGATAAAAAGCTGACAGGAATGCAGAAATGTTAATGAACGACATCTATGGTGAACCCATCCTTTCAAATATGCACTCAGAGGAATATGCCCTTCATAAGTCATACAAAATAGAAAGCTAGATTGTACAGAATAAATCAAGTCTTTCATGCTGGGGTGTCTAGGTCAAACCTGTAAATGACCCCAAAACTTTGCTACCTGCTGGAAATTCAGTGGCTGAACTGGCTGGTCACAGCATTACTGTCTTTTTAAAGATGCCTAACACAACGAAGTGACACTTGAGTCCAACTAGCCTGTTATGAGTGATGACTGCTCTCCATCCTCCTGGATAAAAGATGGAAGAAGCTCAGAGGACTCCCACTGCTGGACCACCGCATGCATAGGAGGAGTTTGTGTTAAGTCTTTCCTGCAAAGCAAGCAGTTCTGCTTCCAGAGGAGGGTCACCTGAGCCCACACGTGGTCATGAGAACAAATTGTTTTTAACTGTCTCCAGACTCCTGGTGTTCACATCTATGTTCCTGTGGATATGGCTTGAATCTTTCACAATACTGATGCTTGATGAAGGTATCACAATATCACCAGGTGCGAAAACACTCTTGAACATTTGAGATAAGGGATCAAGAGACTGATAGAGGCAGGGCAGGGCAGTGTCTCTCCATGGACCCCTGATTCCCAGATCAGATCTCATGATGGACGTGGGACAGCTTGTGGGGGATGTGGTGGGCAGAGAGACGACTTCTTCCTTAATCTCCTAGGCTTCAGCTCCTTAATCTAGTAGAATCCCCTTCCTGGAACTGCGTGTGCAGCAGCATCACTGAGCAGCCACACACTGAGCACTGTCCCACCTCAGGGAAAAGGGAGATAGGGTAGAAGTGGGGACACCATGAGAACGGATGTTGCAAAGTACAAGAAAACTGACTTGTGAAAGGTTGTATTAACCCTGTGCAGATTAACCTTATTATCACAGATACCATGGAAGTATCAACAGCAACAAATTCCATTTTTGCATATGTTTAGGATCACTGTCCCATGGTGGTACAGGCAGATTGCTTGGCATGACTATGGATGTGACAGCGCTTGTGAGAATGGGCTGGTAAATAACTATTACTGTCTTGCTTAGTATTCCCCTGGAAACAAACAAACTCCCCAAACAAACTAAAACTAAATAAAATAAAATACTCACAAGCTGTGAGGAAACACTGATGCTTCATCCCTTTTTAACAGAAACTAAGGCCAAACTCCCACTAGCTCCAAGGGAATTAGATGCCTTTAATCTAAGTTACAATAATAAATGAGGGAGCGTATTATATCCAACATGTGGTGAAACATCATGAAGTGGTCTTTAGACCGATGGGGTCAAAGTTTTCCATGGCTAGAGGGAAGGCAGCTGTAAATGACTGAATGAGACAGGCACAGTAAATGACAGTGCACAGCAGGGACTCCAGTTATTCCCCTGCTGTGTACGGAGCAGCGTGAGGACTTTATCCAAAGCCTGCTGGAGTCCTGAAAGCCTTTGACTTTGCTGTGTCTTACATCAGACCTTACGTGCATAATTTATCTTCTTTGCCAGAGACACTGCATCTGTGCTTTTTCCATCAGAAACAATTGATATGACTACTGTGCTAGCTTTTTCTTTTAACAGCGTGCCGTGTTTGGGTTAGTCTGTTTTCAAGAGACATTTCAGTACATCCTCCTGAACAAATCAATGGTATTGGTAGGCAGTTGCAAATTTCTGTTACAGTAACAGGCAGAGCTGATGGACAATATCATGATACAATGATTTTCTTTGGGTTTTTCTGACAGTCCTTGGCTTTGAGCAGTAGTGACTGGGGGAGAGGTACTTTTTCAGTAGTGCTGAATCATTCCACCATGGCTTTGCTTTCAGAGAAACTCCCAAATACGTGTGGCTCCACCATGATTTATGGTGCTGAACTTTCCAGCTTGCAAGTGGCAGGTGAGGAAGGTTATCCCAGCTACTAGAAAAAAATCCACCCTGCAATGGATGTGAGGTGTTCACTTAGCAATCACAGGGACTTTCAGACCAAATCCACACTCTGCACAGGAATAAGGACACCAGCGTTTGATCTCCAGGGTGAATTTCATGAGTTGAGTAGTTGAGTTTGATGAGGTGTTTGCCAAGGTTGACTCTGTGCAAAGAAAGAACTCTGCAAAGAAGCCAAAACCAAAATTTGTTGAAAAAGAAAAAAAAAGTCCCTTTCTGTCTTTAACTGTCAGTGTGCAGGAGTGATCTAAGATGTGTTTTCCAATTTGCATTGCTTGGAAGTGGGGGTTCAGACCAGCTGCCTACTTTTATTCACAGCTCATCTCAGCAAGCAAGGGTTCATCTGATATAACACTACCTGGATAACAGAAGCTGGGACTTTTTGTGTGTAGCAGAGCAAACTGTCCTGTGACGGGAGGTAGGTGAGAAGTGATAAATTTGTGTGCCTCAGTTGTTTGAAATCCTGTCCAGCTTCACAACAGTGAAAGGCTGGAAGAAGAAGTGAGACCCTCAGCCGAAGACACGAACTGTATTTGACATTTCTTGATGCCAAGGCAGTGCTGTCACATTATCCATACAGAGGATGCAGAGCAGTGGGTAGTCCAGGTGAAACCTGCAACTTGTGTGAGTCCACGGAGATATTTAAGTAACGCTGTTAAACTGTAGAGCCTTTTCCAGTCTATTGATCCTTTGAATCTGTCAAATCCAGTAGTCCTGTGGTTTGATGCCTCTGAGCCGACTGTATGCTCATTGTGTGGAGCCCAAATATCCTCTTTCCTGGGGCCTTTGAAGAGAACGGTTTAAAAACAGCTTAGTCTCAAGCTTTTTTCCTTGGCATTGTTGCTCCTATAGGACCTTCTCTGCTTGAGATCTGCTCTGTCCCTGTTCTCCCCCAGTGCTGGGCTTATGAAATCTCAGTTTCTCAGAGGCCACCAGCGCTTGCTAAAATGGTGAAGCAGCAAAGAGAATCCCGTACCCCTCTTTCAATGCCCAGGGACCGCTTTTACTCTCTGCTACTGCAAATTAGAAGCTATCCCTTCCTCCCAGTCCAAGTCTGGTGCTTTACTGTAAGGCTTCTTTTTTTTTTTTTTTCCAGGGGAGAGAAAGTAAAGAGAGAGGCCAAGAGATGATTAATCTCTTGTTTCTTGATGGTTCAAGTATCCTTTTATATATGAGTCATATGTCTAAATATTCAGGGTCACCAGTGACCTCCTCTTGGCCAGATTTACAAAACTTCTCCCTCCTTGGTCTAGCTGAAGGGTCTAGATGCATTCACTCCTCCTATCTTTCCCGGCTTTCCTAGATCCATGCTTTAGTTTTGTTCTTTGGGCACAAGTGATATGAATATAATAACAAAGACAAAGGATTATTTTTTTTTCTATATGGCTTCCATAGTCCTTACAAAGACCTGCCTGTGTCTTTTGTGGGCATTTTTGCTGGGTAGCATATAAAACATATTTTATGTGGAAAAAACCCATGTACCTAAATATTTTTGGGTGCACTCCCTGCATTACCAAGATTTATAGAAATCTTATTTTGAAGCAAACTGACTAAGATGGAAGCAGTTACAGAACAATATTTATTGAACAACTAGACAGCCACATATTACTTCACAAAGCAAGAATAAGCAAGTATTCACTGGTTAAGCAATAGCAACTTCTTACAGAATTTAACGGGGCAGGAGTCATCTCAGGCAGTCCCCACTCACAGCATTCAGCATCTCTACTCTCTGTATATCAAATACCTACTACACTACGTATGACCAGGAGATGAAAACATTGTAAGTCAAAACTGGGGACTATATTTTCAAATCTTTGGTGCCTATTTTCGTAGGTTGCTGTCACTACCTGCACATCCATACCCTTGAGTGATCCACAACTACATGCTCTAAACCCTGCCTGTGCAAGTTGGGGGCAAGATTTAGGATCCTGCTCTTACAGATGCTCATAAGGTTAGGAGAGGACGTTGCTCATGAATAAAAATAAGAATGCACAGAATATCCGTTAGGGATATGGCCAAGAACTCTACAGATTTCTACCAAAGGTGAAGTCAATACACAATAGGCATATTAGCTCTCTGAAGTCTAAGTTCACCAGTACTCAGTATATGACTTGGTCCTGACATTGCTCCTTGCTGTTTTTATGACACCATTTTTGCTGCTGCAATTACACCATTCATTTCCAGGGATTTACTTCCAGTTTAGGTTTTGATTTAGCAACACATTTAAGCAGCAGTACAGGACAGGACGTGAAACTGATGATGGGTCTGTAAGGACTGACAATTCTTGAATTAATAACCTAACAATACAATGTTGTAAAGGAAGTGGAAAAACCCCACAGCAGTCTTTTACTGGCATTTAATAACATGTATTTGTGTAGTCCCCAGGAGGTAATTTTTCAGCTTTGCTCATTGTGGGTGAGGTCTTTACTGCAGCACTGTGTATGCTTTGGGGCCATGCACTTGATGAAAGATGGAGACTAATTGGAGAAGAGCCAGAGGAGACCAACAAGCATGATGAGAAGTTTGGAAAATATGATCTACAAGGAACGGTTCAAGGAGCTGATGTGTTCTTTTTTTTTTAATCTAGAAAAAAGCGTCCTGAGACAGAATCATAGAATCGCTTAGGTTGGAAAAGACCTTTAAGATCATCAAGTCCAACAGTAAACCTAACCCTGCCAAGTCCACCACTAAACCATGTCCCTAAGCACCTCATCCATACGTCTTTTAAATACCTCCAGGGATGGTGACTCCACCACCTCCCTGGGCAGCCTGTTCCAGTGTCTGACAACCCTTTCAGTGAAGAGATTTTTCCTAATATCCAGTCTAAAACTCCGCTGGTGCAATTTGTGGCCATTTCCTCTCGTCCTATTGCTTGTCACTTGGGAGAAGAGACCAGCACCCACCTCTCCACAACCTCCTTTCAGGTAATTGTAGAGAGCGATGAGGTTTAATTTATCACAAAAGTGTTTTAGGTTAGGCATTAGGAAACACCTTTTGCTGTTAGGAAAATCCAGGACTGGAGGAGAACACCTAGAAAGACTCGTTGCTCTTGTGATTGAAGATTTTTAAAGACAGATCAGACATACATCTGCCAGGAGAGGCCAGGATATAGTTATCTTGCCTCCATGCGTGGAGTGAGGAAGGTGTTCTCCTGAGATCCCTTCCAGTCCTGTATTTCTGCGATTTATGGTCTCTATATGACATAGTTATCTGTTGAGTACAATGAACTCCTAGATATCAAAGGCTTCGTTTGGAAAGATTCACAGGCTGGCCAAGTGCCGAACAGTTTTCTGTCCTCTGAGGAGAAGGTATCTCTCTGGCTGTCACTCAGATCTCCAGGTTACAACTGACGGAGCTTTCTGCCTTGCTCATTAGTCACTCAGTCGAACCAGACCTGCAGCAGCACGGCAAGAGAGCAGGCAATTTCTGGAAAGGTTTTGCCAAGGAAGTTTGAATGAACCCACGATGCATCAAGAGCTGATTTCCCTTCACACAGTCTTCCCAGCCTGTGCTGCACTGTCCTCGCCAAGGGCCTGATGTTGGAATACCCTTCAGAAATTATGTTCAGCAGGCAGAAAAATGCTCAGGGGTCAGATGTGTAGCCAAAAGATAAAAGCTGAGGATTCAGCCAAAATGGATGTGGAACAAATATTGTCCCAGCAAAAAAAACCCCCACACCCTGAGCACATCAAACTTGTCTTTCTTTCATACCCAGTGAATTTGGCCTACAGGGGCCCCGCGTTTACGTTTAGAGAGGGAGGAAAGATGAACGGTGGCACATAACCAGAACAGGATTGCTGTATTAACGTTCATGTTTCCTCCTACCAATGCCAGCAAGGTCAAGGGATGAGAGAAGATGAAGGGCCCTTGACTCCAGATTTGACTGAGATGTATTCTCTACTGTTTTTCATACGAATGTTGTTACTGGTGATCTGCCTTGGGCTTTTAAGGGGACTGTTTTTTCTGCTGTATGTAATTCTGTTTGCTGTGTCTCTCTGGATACAGCACCGACTGCTGACCTTGGTCTTATGTACACAGTTGTCCCACCCTGGTCCATCAGTGAAGGTCCCGGCAGCTGCATGCTCCGCTGGTGACAGATGTGAAGGTCTGCATCATCACAGGAAAGTGATGGTATGGGAGTTAAGATTAAAAAAGGAAGAAGGCAAATGTTAGATATCTGTAGGAGATGCGTTGCATGATGGTGATACAGATACCACCATCCTATAAAATATACAACAGGCTGCTTCTAGTTGCTGATTTTTTCTTCCTCCGAATTCTTTTTCTCTTGACATTGCCTTTGACCTATGCTGGGATCTGAAATCCCATTTGGCCACTGGAGGGCAATCCAAACTCTTCACCATAAATATTTCCAACCCATGGTTTGTCAAGCAGCAGCATCCCCACTGTGGCTGAGGGACTGCAGTTTGCTTTTGTGCTCTCACCCTCTCTCTCTCTTTGCCCCTCCTATCACACACACCACCAACAGGCTTGTGTCAGTGAAGTTTTGTACCTATAGGAAATCTTCTTTCCAGCAAAATGGCAACCATGCCAAAACAAGTTCCTCCACAAGTCGGCTCCTCATTAGGTCTGTAGGGAGTGCTCACACTTGGCTGGGAGACTCCGTGGTGCGTAGGAAGTCTGCATGGCTGTCAGCCATTGGCACTTGACCACTGCCAAGCACAGTAGTGACATGTTGGACAGGGGTGGATTTCACACTGTCAAACTATGCTAGTGCTGAATTATACTGGACTGACTAAAATTATCTTGGGGAAGCAGAGCGTGTAGAAACATGAGAGTCGGCACGCTACACCCAGTACAACACGGGGGACTCTGGGCACTGTTATCTGTCTGCATCCTGTAAGAAATTCGGGCTGCTCCTGCCTAAACTTCCAGGGACTTCCAGTAAGAATAAGGAACAGAAATCATTTTACCTTGTGTGTTCTACGTTTGAATCAGACCCTTGGTTCTGTGTCCGATTATGTCATTCTGGGTCCAAACAAGGTCCCAAGCACCTTGTAACAGGTGCAGAATAGCAGCAGGTGATTTTTTTTTAAAGTCATCCCCAGCGCCAAGGTCTACTGAAAGTTTGAATGCACCTGGAGGCTTTTCAGCAACCAGTCAGCAACCCTCAGTCGTTCACCGAGCAGATTCCCTTTCTCTCCTACAGTTCCAATGGGGCCGGGCACAATAACAGTCTCCCCACTGGAGCTGTGTCTCTTAAGAAAAACGAGGCATGTGGAGATGTTGAACAGCAACCTCTTCAGGAATGGAGAAAGTCAGCGCACCAAATACATCCTGACCTCAACCTTGCAACTGTAAGGCTCCAAGAAACCCAAGCCAGTTCTCCAGCCTGACATCACAGGGCAGCAGGTACCACTGCAGTGGGAGCAGCAGCTCCCAGGCTGTGCGGTGCTGAGTCCATGGGAGATGGAGGCGGGTAACAGAGCAGCAACCCTGGCGCAGCTCTGCAAGAGGGGAAAGGGCCCTGCCTCCATGCAGGAAACATGGATGGGAATCTTCCCTTGTTCAGGAGAAAAGGGTGGGTTTCATTTCAGACCTCCACCAGAAGGTCTGCACCAGAAGGTGCAGAGCAGCTGATGGAGAAGGGCAGGCTGTGCGGGAGTGCAGAGTGGGGCAGCTGCAGCATGGGCTCATGTGCAGAACACCCTGTCTCAGCACCAAGCACGCCCGTCCTTTTGGCAGCACGGTGAGCCAGTGCAGGGTAGGCTTTTTCTGAGGAGCTGGAGAGGTGCAGAGTCAGCACAAGTATTTACCACCCTGAGAAGTTCTTTGCTAAACCAGAGCAAAGCTCTTTGTTATGTAGAGTGGAAGAAATAGAAAGAAAAAAAAAACAAAACCACCAAAATTTACAGAAATTGAAGTCCTTTTCCCAGGTGTCCCAGAAGACTCCTGTACAACTTCTCTTGTGGTTTAGCATAAGAAAATACAGATAGATTTGCTTTTCAGGTGTCAGTCTTGACTCTTGTCTTTCTCCAGTGCTCAGTGGGAGAAAGATCAGATGGTTTATTTTTGCAAAGCAGCTTAAGTGCCTGTGGCAGTTAGTGGTCCACATTGCAGGGGAGGTCGTAAGAAGTCATTGAACTCTTTGTCAGTCTATAACTTCTCCTTGTCTCTTCTTCAATGTTTCCAAAGTAAGTCCCTGCCTTGTGCTGGATGTGGGAAGGCAGGGAAGATCATTTAAGTTCTTGGGTCCAATCCCTTGTAGTTACTGATAGTTGCCCCACAGAAACCAGCGTTTATGCAGCATTTGCTTCCTACACCCCATACATCAAAACCATTTATTGATATTTTTTAGCAAGCATACTGATTTTAGTTTGTAAGATCAAAAGCCAAAAAAATGTGCAATGTCTATCAGCAAGAGAGAAGGAGGTAAAGCAAAGAGGTCACTGATATTTTAGGTCTCTGAATACCAGAAAAATTCTGAGGAGAAAAAATTATTTTAGGAATCATACCTTGTGCCAGAGAAAGAAAACTGCTGCCTCCTAACCTCTCCCCCTACTCCTCTGATCCCAAGTGACCAAGACACTCACCAGGTTTTGGAGGTTTTTAGTACCTAGGAGCACAAATACATCCCCGTAACTCATCTCTGATGCATCACTGAAAGACAAAACCTCTTTCTGAAGTTATATATTAAGAAATGGGGAAAAGGCAGCCATCAAAAGCCTGAAACATAATTAATATAGTGATCAATTGGCTTCAACGTATTTGAAGCCTTTCTAGTTTAAGCCTTCCTCAGTCCTAAGGAACTCAAATCCCAGATCAGGGCCCAGCAACATCCCCCATCACAGCCTGCGAGCCTTGTGTTTTAGGTGTCTCCTGTGCCTTGCTTTGGGATAGCTGCAGGACTGTCCTTCCTAATGCTTGGGAGAAGGAGTCCATCTCTTCAGTTCCCTGCAGATGCTTCTCCCCAGGCTCACCCCGGTACCTGTTGTGCAGGCAGCTCACTTGCAGGAAGGCGCTGCAGAGTCCCGGAGAGTCACTGGGACAGCCTTTGGGTGCTGACGGGTTCATTTCTTCTCTTGCCAGGATGCTGGATGGCTTCCCCACTTCCTGGCAGCCTGCCCAGTGGTTTCTGGAGATCCAAAACTCCTGAAGTGCAGGACCCTAAGCTCCCAAATGTCCAACTTCTCTCCCAGCTCCCCTAGAGAGGGGAGGCTGGAGCTTCCATGCTCCCAGTCCCCACTTCCCAGTCAGTCTTGGTGACAGTGAATTGGGAGACTGCAAGCCGCAGGACCAATCTGCCCAAGTCACTTGGATAGTCCAGGTTTCCCTAGCTCCACTGAAAGTTACCAGGTAGAATAAGCAGGGTTTGGAAGCCCTAAAAATACAGATTTTCGGCTTCCATGCCACACCAACAGCATGGTTGTCCATTTTGGGGCAGCTGACTATGTAGGTGACCCTGGAGCTAGGGGCATAAAAGCCTCCAAGCTGTGCCCAGGGCCTAGGGCAGCTGAAAATTTCAGGCTCAGCCCGAGGCGGAGGTGCCGGCTCCCCCTGAGCTCGGCCGCCAGCAGCAGCGGCAGGCGGGAGTGGGGCAGGAGCAGCGTCTGGCAGCTGCTGCCCAGCGCAGACCTCAGCGCAGGCAGCTTTCCGGGACGCCCATGGGGCAGGACACCCTGACCGGTGGTAGGCAGCTTGCAACTGTGAGGGGCTGAAAGCAGATATTCCCAGGGTCCTGTAGGAATGCCGTGAGAACATCTGGGGTCCTGTCGCACCCCCAGATCTGTGCCTTCTGCCACATCAGCTGTGGTGTGCACCTTGCCAGGTGCCCAGCTCTGTGCACAGCTTGCACAAAGCACTGCTGCTGTCACGAGCAGGACCTTTTAACCTCCTTTTCCTGCGTATAAAGTGATCCTGCATACAGGGCCCGTAAATATGCTATTCTATATAAAAAATGATAAAATCTTACAGCCCCGCCTTAAGCTTTGCTTTTTGAAGCCATAAGAGTCAGTATTATACTAAAGGTCAGACAGGACATGTAAAATCACCAGGGAGGTGGGAGATTCACAGAAGTATGGACAAAAAAGACTCTTTTAAATTAGATTCAGGAAAGGGCTATGCATTTTCCATTAGACAGGCTTTAAAGGGACTGGGACATAAAACAAAAGCCAAGCCAAATACTGAGAGCAATGTAACCAATGAAACAATGGGAAAGTTATTTAGCAACATACACAGCCCTGGAACAGCCACGCTGTAAGTTAAGCACGCACACCAAATGTATTTTAGGCTGCTGGTGCCAGAGCGCTCAGATAACCCTCTGAAAACTAACTCAGATACAGCATGCTTACATTTCCCTCTCTCAACAACAGCTTGTGAGGCAATCACTGTGAAGGGCTATACAACACTTATTTGTTTCAAACAGCCACTCATGCAGAACAGCTTGGACTCTGTGATCCTAACCAGATGCTCTTCACTAATCCCACATGCAAGGTGCACTGCGCAGCTTCCATGTGCGTCCCTAGAGCAGCATGTCCTGCTCTCCTACTGCTCCGTACTGAGCATGGCTGACTGACAATCATTCTGTACAGCAACTTCATCTGTCTCCTGAACATCACCTCTCACAAGTCACTAAGTACAGGAGGACTTCTGTCATAGCACAAGAGAACCTGTTCTTGCTCTCTCAGAAAGGATGCCCTTGCTTGCTGGTAAAATAAAGCTGTTACCAAATTACACTTCTGCAGCATATGCATTGGCCTTCCCTTTGACCCAAGTCTTCCTCATTCCATGAGGTTCCCCCTTGAACTGAAATTTCGGTGGCGGTGGCTGTGGGGAGAAGAGGTACCGCAAATCTAGTTAAGCCTATCTGATTGGCAGATGTTGCTTGCTCTCTCCTGGACCTTCGGGGATGGTTTAGCTCAAAGCGTGCCTGTGCTGATGTAAACTGGACTCAGGGAGGCCTTTGAAGGCTGAAATCATAAGGGATGAAGAAATCTGGGGGAAACAACCAAGCTGAAGGGCTTGGCTCCTCTGCCATTATGCAAAGGTGGCTGACATAACTTGTGTGAAGGCTTTAAAAGCAGCCCACGTTTTGTCTTGGATTGTTTCCTTGGCAATGCTAGAAGATTTTTTTATGTTTTTGAAGGATCTACAAGCAGAAGAATGCTGACAATGAGTGCTCTGATTTTCCTGTCTTTTTCCCTGTGTCTGGGAAGAAGAGAGCTTTGGTATTTTCTTTCCAGTTTCCCACAGTAGAGCCTTGGGAAGACTATGTCATCCTGGGTTTGGAGAGCAGTGCAGCACGCGGCGTCATCCCCAGCGCAGAACATGCCAGAGGGGCATTCTGCTTCCTTGCAGCTAGTGGGGAATGACAGGAGCACCACCTTTCCTCTGCGCGATAAAATTATTCCTCCTTTTTAGCGGGGACTTCTCTGCACTTGACACCCAGAGTCTGCTGGCTCCCACAGGCATGCCCTTCGCCTGACTTGCTGTTTCTGTTTCAGAAAGTGAAGTATTCAGGATGGTTTCTCAAGGACTGAAATTTTTTCTTTCAGGAATGTTCCTACCACAGCCATCAAAACTGCTCTCCTAGGCACTTTGGTGAGAAAGCAAGTCATGTACGTGCAGTGAAGACATTTTTACATATCTAATCACCACTGCGTCTCAGCTGAGAGAAAGGGCATCAAATGTTTCTGATAGGTTTTTGATATACATTTACAATTTTTCTGTATCATGTTCACACTTTGGTATAGCTGGGTGACGAGCTGAAACATCATGTGTGAGTACATGTGCCTGTGTGAAAGAGAGAAAAAGGGGGAGGAAGGCATCAGAAACTTCAAGTAAAAAGAGGGTTTTTAAACCTTCATCTTCACCCAACCTGAATGCTAGGACAGATTGTTAGAGAAGTGTTTTTCTATTCTGTAGAAATTTTCTTTTTTGTTTTGTTTTGTTTTGTTTTGTTTTGTTTTGTTTTGTTTTGTTTTGACAGCTAAAAGCTCTGCTTGCCAGCACACAATGAAATCAGCTGGTGTTTGTGCTGTCAGAATTGAAAGGGGTTCCTATTATTCCATTGATTTCATTATATTAGATTAAGAAAATCATGTGGCTGGCTACCAATGACATGAGCTCAGAGTACACTGAGCAATGATTCATGCTGTTGCATGCTGAATCTGCTGGGGAAGTTTCACTGAAGAGACAAACACGGACTTCTCTTTATTTGAATTTTCTGGGCCAGGAGCAAGGTCTTCTCCCAGAGAAGTCCTGATTCTTACTGCAGCTTTGGGGTGCCATTATAGCATGTGCGAGTTGGAATAACTGAATAATCCTAACTATTAGATTGAAATTAGTTCTGCTGGAGCAGAAGAAAAGAAGTGGTAATCCTGGACCAGGGTCCTGCCAGATCAGCACACACCTTGGCACACTTCTACATTTGCTCAGCATTTTGACTCCTGCTCTGCACCCCTGGGAAATGTCTGGCTGGCTTTATTTTAAAGGAAACAGGAAAAAGTAATGCACTCCAAGAATCATGCAGAGGCGCGAGGAGCCAGCTTGTCCCAGAAGATTGATTTTGGACACTGAGTCCAAGAAGTCATGTTTATATTTGCCTGGGCCCTATTAGACTTGCCTGTATTTCAGGATTGGCCTCGGCCATAAACACTGTGGCATTTTAATTGTTTCAGAGACAGACTGTTAAGGGCACGATTAGGTACACACTGCTCTGCCACCACTTGCCATTTACTGGGTCACAACCAGCAACCTCTACAGAAGGTCTGCTCATCCCACTCTCCTTTCCTGCTTCTCCCAAAACCCTTCCCCAAATCAGAGCTCCACAATTTTATTTTGTGCCTCATTTTCCATTATTCTTACACTTATTTTCTCCAGGGTGCTCCACTGAGCCTGTCTACCAGACATATACAAGTGGGAAGAAGATGCAAGAAGAAAATTGACGTATAATGTATTTCATGTGCTAAGCAGGAACTAACAGACATTAGGAAGCCCAAACTTAATGAATGTTGGGAATGGGTGTTGCATTTGTTCTCATGCTGGTATTTGCCTTTGCCCAATTTTAGGATCAGTTAATTTGTGGGGATCACTAAGGCAAGTTATGCAAATGTTGACATTTCAGTCCGTTTGTGTTTGGTACCAGAGGGCTGTGCTGACATCCAGAGGGACCTCCATAGGCTGGGAAATGGGCTGAGAGGTCCCTCATCGAATTCAACAAAGGGAAATGCAAAGTCCTGCCCTGGGGAGGAACAAGCCCAGGCACCACCAAAGGCTGGGGGTTGACCAGCTGGAAAGCAGCTCTGCAAAGAAAGCCCTGCAGGCTTTAAACTCACTGCATTGGTGGCCAGTGAGTCGATCATGAAATGTGCCCTCGTGGCAAAGAAAGCTAAAAGTTTGCTAGGATGCTTTAGGAGGGTGGTCAAACGTGGGCACAGGTGGCCCGGAGAGGCTGTGGAGTCTCTGTCTTCCAGGATCTTCAAGACTGGACATGGCCATGAGCAGCCTGCTCCAGCTGACTGTGCTCTGAGCTGGGGATTGACTAGGTGGTCTCCAGAGGGGCCTTCCAGCCTCTGCCGTTGTGTAAAAGTATGTGATTATCGCAAAGCCATAGCAATGATGTTGGTGCAGGTACAGCTGTGCTCCCGTTGATGAATTTATGACATTCATAAACCACCCAGTATGGGAAAAAAGTATGCTTGCACGTCCGGTCAGGATTTAGTTCAGGAGTTTGCTGGAAGCAACGGCACAGGGCAAAAATCTTGACAGCAAGGGTATTGCTGCTGCAAGTCATGCCTGGGGTGGATTTTTGCCTGGACACCACTGATCATTGCACATGGCACTTGTAGCGGGGTGATGAATATCACATTTTGGTGGGGACTGAAAGTAGTTACATTCTGTGGAAAGGGTAACTCAGGACTGACTTATCTGAGGTGGAGCAGGGGCCTGGAAATGGCACTTCTGGAGGAGGATTGCAGGACTACAGAGGACAGCTGCCCCAGCAGATTTTGCAGATTTTCCACTGTGGCAAGAAAGGCTAATGCTAATCTAAGCTAAATCTCCTCCTTTTATACCTGTCCAGGTCCCATTTAGTGCCCCTGTGGATGGCACTAAATCAATCAGGGCTATAAAGATAAATCAAATGTTTTCTCTGTGCCCTTCCTTTGCTCAAACATGTTTGGATGACAAATGAAGAGAAAGTGAGGTTGTCTCAGGACACTGGGCAAATGGACTCATCTTGGAAGATGGCATGCAAATTTTTTAGTGGTTATGACAAAACTGAGATACCCGGAGGAAAGGGACACACAAGACAGTCGAGTACAGGAGCAAATCCTTTACTGCAAGAGTCTTCAGGCTCGGAAAATTTAGCACAACTTAACAACAAGGAAAACAATCTGAAAACAGCTTGCTTATAGCCTGTGAGTTCCTGTTCTGGGAGAAAATCCAGGGCCATTTAATCCTGTTGAATAACAGGAACCAAAGGCTGGAAACTGAAGGCAGACGAATTCAAACAGAAAACGAGGCCCAAGGGGAAAGGCAGCCACAGGAGAAGTTCTCACTGTTCCCTCCTTGAAGCCATGGGTCTCCTCTGGGCAGGTGAGGGGAGGATGGATGGAGGAGAAAGGCACCTGGCCAACAACTCAGTACAACTGCTGGGGCTAGAATTGTCTCAGGCAGGTTTGTCCCTCCCCCGTGACATTACCTCCTCACTACCCCCCCCTCACAGAGACCAGCCTCCCTCTTCCACGGGAGAAGGTCACCAAACATCCACCTGGATGGCCCAAAGCAAGGAGGTGAAGCCTGAGATGACATGGGGACACCAGTTCTCACTGTGGGAAGGCTCACGCCCATCAGTGAAGCAGAGTGTGGAGACACTGGCTCACAGCCCCCCATGCATGGGGCAGTGCCCTGCTGCAGCTCAGCTCTCACTGCCTCTGAGCAGAGCTAAGAACCTGTTACCAGACCTCCAGGTCTGACCCGAACCCTGTCCCATGGGTCTAGCACGGGTCTGCCCCATGCCTGACCCCGTGGTACCACTGTGCCATGAAAAATGCAGTGGGGCACAGCCCTCCTCGCCCCGCTCCCTGGCGTTTGTTCGGAAATGAACCCGAAGGCATCACAACCTTGCCTGCCAAGCAAGAACCTCTGTTGTTAACAAATTTGCACTTATACTGACTGCAGATAGCGAACTTACTGACTGGGCTGGGTGAGCTTTGGTAGGTCCTGCAGGAACCTTGGGCAATATGGGTGCTTTGACTGTACAACCTTTCATTAATTAGGAACGTTTCTGTACTGTGTTTTTACACATGGATCTACTCTCATATGCATCTGGCAATTACTTTACTCCCAAGAATGTGAAGTAATTTTTGGCCTCTAAACTGGAGGCATGAGTGTCTGGTTTTTAACTCTTTCCTGCCGCTGGGGATGCTACATGAGCCTCTGAAAGGCAAGAAACTGTTCTCCCTTTGCTCTAGCAATAGCTGCAGAGATAAAGTTCTGGGACCCATGGTAGTGAGTGGCTTACTTGTTACTGTTGGAAAGGCTTTCTCATCGTAATGAATTTCAGAACTTAACAAATCACTTTAATGCAAGCCTTTTGCTATTTTAAAGTAGGCAGGACAGGATTCTGGACAAACCATAGGCAGGTTTGGCTGTTATTGTACTCACCATGTAGCAGTCATATCCATTTTGTATTACGTTTTTCATATATTTTCTCAGTAAAAGAATTTTTATTTCTGCAATCTTTGTTTATATTAACTTTGGCTGAAGGACCAATATCTTAGTGTCATCTAAAAATGCTTTATTACAGTTTTATGTGTTGAAATCCAAAAAAGTTTTATTAGAAGAAGAGAAATGCTTGACATGAAGTTGAATCAGCATTTATTAATGTAAATCCCACGATCTGACTCTCCCAGCGTAGGTAGGTTTTCTGTTGCAGAGAAGAATAAGGTTTAACCAGGTAATGTGCACAGGAATTTCTTGGCAACATAAAGAATATAACAAATCCTTGCATGTTTGAGATCCCATATGTCCATGTATTCAGACAGATAGCTAGATAATTTTCCTAGGTGTGAGGAGACTAGAGCAAAAGAGATGAAATGCTGATGAGCAGCTGCTTTGGATGTCAGTTTTATGTTCCCCTCACAGTCTTTAAAACAATGCTGCAAAGAGAACCTGAACGTGAGGTGGTTTCAGTGGATCTGATTTGTAGTGCAAAAAAAGGGGATTATTATTTTTGCTGCATCTTTGCTGTGGCTGAGAAGAGACCTCCAAAAGTGGGGCAGTGAGATGTGCACGTGGGAGAGACGGCTCCTTGAACGCGCCTGGTCTTCCCGACCAGCCAGGGCGGCGGATCGCTCCCCTGCCGGTCATCAGGGCTCTGGGGTGGAAAGTGATGCAGCTGGAGGTTTTGCATTGCATCTGTGTAAATTTTACAAATTCAGGTCATGACTCATACACGTTATCTGAATCCAGTTGGGAATGTGAGCTAAAGCTGGAGTAATCACCTGGGGCTCGACACTAGCGTTGTTATGAAGAATAAGTACGTGGTTCAAAAGCTGGTCTCTGTAATAAATTGTTTCCTACTTTTCAGGCATGTGAAACCATTAGTAAATGGACTCAGTATGTCCACCAGGCTGAAAAATAAGCCAGGACTGTGTCTTAATTGTACTAAATCATTAAGTACCTGTCACTCCCCCTTTGTTGTGGTTGTTGTTTTGTCAACAATCTGTCAAGCTTTTACCTTGGTGGTGATCCAAGTGTCATAGTGTGTATCTGCAACTTGGAGGAAGACATCGCAGCCATAAAAATGTTAAGTTGAAAACTGTTACGTGTCTTAGTCACTTGTGCTTCATATACTGCAAGCTCTTCTGCTCTGCTGGTTTTGTAAATCGCTGGACATGAAAGAGCACCAGGATGCATGGGAAGTGAACCACAAATTATGTTCTCTGTCCGCATTCTCTTGGAGGTGACGCTGGGCTCCTCTGGCAGCGCAGCAGAAGGAATGTCATGGTGCCAGATGACCACGGCCACCATGATGACCTGGGGGAGCCTGGGGGCAGCTGGCAGCATCTCGCACACGCTGTGGTGCCGAACCAAGCACACCCACTGCCCTGCTCCCCATGAAGCAGGGAGGTCTGCGCAGGGCTTGCAGAGCTCCAGCTCATGGCCCGAGGGTGGCTGTAGCCTTTTCCTGTCCTTTGCAGGGAGCAGGGCTGCCCTGGCCCCGCGGTGCCCCGGGGATGAGGCCCATGGATCCAGGCACCACGAGGAAGGGAAGAGCTGAACCCTCAGACCAAGCAGCTCCTCACGGTCGCAGCTTTTATTTGAGTCAAGGGCACCTTTCTGCTCCTTGGTCACACACACGTGTCAGACGGTCACCCTGTCCCGGAGGCAGTGGGAGAGGGGAAGAAGAAAAACAAAAAGAGTGAGCGCAAATGCAGCCTCACAAGGCCTTTGGAAGAGGGCACAGGTGTTCGCCCTGCAGTCCACAGCAGTTTCTTGGGATCCCTGGAAACTTAACACTGTGCTTTTGCCCACCTTGGGGCTCCCACATTTTTCCCATGCGTGCACAAATAGCAGGGTGAGTAACTAAAAAAGGGAAAACTGGACTGTGCAGAATATGGAGTTCCAGGGAAGTGTGTTCCTAAACTAAGTGCATGAGAAGCTCCATGAATACAAGGTAGTGCTGCATGCTCTGTTTTGCTGACCAAGAAAAATGAAAAAAGATATATTTTTTTGATTCTTTTATTCACTTTGGAGCACTTTTGACACAGGAAATTTCTGTTGTTCATTGAGCAGTTATTTGAAAACCAATCACACCTACGTGTCTAAAGTGACCATGTTATCTTAGACCAGCTGTGATCCACACAGATATACACTTAGGAATCCTCCCAGAAAAGCTGTGAAGTTGGTGCTCTAAATATTTATGATTATGAACAGTTTTGTGGACTTTTATGGGACTGGACTTGATTGTAAGGCACACTAGGTAACAAGGGCTTGCAGAACTGGGAATATTCTCCCCACTCTATAGAAAACTACATTTCTAGAAAGGATTGAAAACCTCGCCTGTTTTTGCAAAAAATAAGGAAAAAAGTTATTTAAAGGAGCTGAAAACAGTTTTGCTTAAGGCAGCCAAAGCAAAGAGA
Source organism: Gavia stellata (assembly GCF_030936135.1). Taxonomy (NCBI): domain Eukaryota; kingdom Metazoa; phylum Chordata; class Aves; order Gaviiformes; family Gaviidae; genus Gavia; species Gavia stellata. The sequence goes on from NC_082595.1 coordinate 38,125,847, forward strand.
TTTTAGATTGTTTTGGGTAAATTTTACAAGAAAGATTGTTCCGGTATTCTTACTGAAACTATTATCAAAATTATGAAAAACTCTTTTGCTTCAGAAGAACAGAAACAGCCCTTGTTTAGTAGCTTGCTGAGGTTACAACCCTTTCAGCACGGGTGTTCTTGGAGCTCTTGGACTAAATCCAGCATCAGTCGGGGATTTCATCCCAACCTACAATTCAAAGTGAAAGCTCAGTGTTGGGATGTGTGCAAGCAGGAGCAAAGCTGGGGGACCAAAGCCTGACTTACGGAAACTTACGGTCATGATTAGCTGTTCAAGGAATCATTCTGCAGCTGTCAGATAAATTCCTGCACTAACTAAACACTGTTCTGTCAGTCCTATTTGTTGGGTTAAATTTCACTTCTGTTGCAATTATAGTCCTGTCAGTGGAGTCACTGAAGTTGTTAATTTGGCCTCTTTTATTTACTCTTCATGCTTTTCCCCCCAGTTTAACAAAGGTTTTTCTAACATCTCTTTTTTCGTCGCTTCCCTCTGGCATACATTTGTTACTCAGGAAACAACAGGCCCGCTGTTATGAGAAGAATTTGCCTGTCACCCATGAGTGCTCTGCGAAGTATGTTTGTACAGCATTTTGGAATTTATGCGGTGTTTTGGGAAATGTGTAGGCATTCAGATGATGGTTTTTATGACCGCGTATGTGGTGCCGTGCAAGTATTTTAGGAGCAAGATATGTGTAACAGACAAAGTTTAATTTCTGTTATTCTTAACTGTTATTCTTAACTGTAAATGCCGTTAGCCGGAGCCTCAGCTGGTGATGGATGCCGGCACCCCGCTCTGGCTCTGCTGGTGCTGCGAGCAGTAACCATGTGCATGAGAGAAGAGGCTAAAAGCCTCGCTGGAGGGTGACAGCGGTCACACAGGCTGCAGCTGGCTGTCCCCAAAGCCTGCTTGCTGCTTCAGGCTGCAGCCCAGCCACGAGCGCAGTGTGGCAGCCGTCTGCAGCAGGCAGGGAGACCGCAGCGATGGGGCTGAAGAGCAGGCAGGCCACCCTTGCCCACGTGTGAGCCTGGGCCGGCCTCTCCCCGGCAGGCGTAGCGTTAGGAGGGGCTCCAGCGTGCAGACACGCTGTCCCACCATCGACACTTGCCCTTTCAATAGACAGCAATAAGGACAGCAGGGTGGGAATGTGAGCACCCCAGAGCCACGGGTGAGGAACAGAAGCATTATATGCTTAAAAGGGACTTTGTACTGGCCGTGACAGCAGTGGTGTTAAAACAGCAGCACCTAGCCCCTCAGATCCAAACCTTCCCTTACAGTGACCTTTTCCCTGCCATCCTCTGAGACGAATACCATGTCAGCCTGGACACGCACGTTATTCCTCCGAGTAACACAAACACCCCAGCTTGTTTCCTCTCATGTCATTCTCTCTCTCTACAAGAGAGACCTGGACCAGCAAGCACGTAACTGCAGGATGCACAATGAGCTCTTTGCAGCTTGCAGATGATGTAGCCAGTGGCACTGGTCCGCTGGCAAGGCTTGGCGGGTCAGACCTTGAATTCACTGACATGGCACTCTTCCCCGCTACTACACTGTAAACCAAATGGTGGATGCTCGTTATTTCAGGTGTATCAGTCTCACAAGGGCTGTTGCAGGGATGGAAAAGGCAGGACTGTGCTCCTGCGGCTGCCGGCACGCCAGCAGGACAGGAGCGTGGCTCTGCGTCCCGTCTCGTCAAAGGGCACTGTCCCTCCAGCATACTAGCCAGCTTGTTCAAATATACTTCGTTTTTGCTGTGTGCTGCCAGAGATGCAATCACCTGCTAATTGAAAAATGTTATATTGCTGCGTATTTTGTCTCTGTTTTCTTCCTAACGTGCAGCACACCATGGAAACAAGGTGTGTCGAGAGGGGACAAGTCTCAGAAGACGACATCAGAGACAGGTGTTTTGTACCTGCTGGACACTTACACCTAGCTTTTTCCTTACGGACTGCAGTGTAGGCATATTCAGCTCAAAATAGCCAGGGCAGTTAGGAATAAAGGCACTAGCTGATTTTGTTTTAATCTGCTTTCTTTAGTTTTTTACAATAGACACAGTTCCTGAACCCTTCTTGATTGAAAAAAGTGCTGAGCTTTACATCTGTCTTACCTAGTTTTTAACCTGCCTCTCTGCCTTTATCCAAGAGAAAACAGTTTGTTTATTTATTTCAAAAACAAAAGAAAATAACTTCTGTGGGTGGAGATGCCCAATCTATTATTTTTGCTATTAACCTTTTGCAGCAGTGCACTGCATAGTCAAACCAGCCTCTTTAGACCATATGGCCCAAACTACCAGGATTTGTTAATTCGATATGTTGATGCCAGGAGCTTTCCTAATTTACCTGCTTGAATCTTTCTGCATAAGACCTCACTAACTGTTTGTTCAGACAGTCTTTCAAAGGAGCAACAAAGGGTTTGGCACTCAGATACCAGACCTCTGTAACAGATTAGATGGTCATCTCATTTTACTCCAGATGGAGAGAGTAACAGCAACGAAGGCAAAGTTAATGATCGCAGGGAAGAAACTGTTGTTTTCCATTTGATGACCTCTCACGGTCTTTAACTTTGTTTGTTTGGCAGACTTCAGACACTGTACTTTTTCATACTGCTGAGAAAAATGTGTGTTCTGATGGCATCCAGTGTCTGAGAAATGTGCCATAGTTGATGACCTTGTTCCTGAAAAGGTATTAGAAAAGGAGGGTCTTCTTAAGAAGTCAACGTTTGAGAAAGAGTCCTCCAAATCAGTTTCTGTTCATAAATGTTTCCTGACTAGAAATCAATTTAGGTTTCATTCCTGAAAAACTCTAAAAGCATGTGCTTGAGATGAAGTTTTTTGCAGTCCTGATTAACCGTATTTCTTGAATTGAGGCCTAAAATGATGAAGGCCTGACCAATTTACAAGAAATGGTTTGGATGCCATGAATTACTTCGAAATGTTATAGCGGCTTCAGAGAGGGGCAGCTTGTTAGGAGGTTTGTCTGTAGCTTGAAGTGAGCAGTTATGTATGGAGAGCATAAAAGTTGTTTATTTTTAACTGACATCCTACTTTTCCTATAACTGGCTGTGAGAAAAAACCTGTCTGGAAAGACATAACACTGATGCCATTTGGAACAAGGTACATTACTCTCTTCCTGACTGTGACTCAGACATTAGGTCTGTAGAAAAAAATCTACTGCTTTTTTTCCTTTTCTTTTTTTCCTTTGATGATGAAAAACAAGCCACTGAAAATGGACATACTGTAGAAACAGAAACATTTCCTCTATGGGTAAAAAGAGAAACAAATGAGTTAAGAAAAAAATCAAGGACTCCCTGACTCCATATTTTCCATAGTACACTACTGCAGGAATTAAAATGAATGCTAGCAGATGGGGAATGGAAAAGTTTGCTGCTGCTAACACTGAGGTGATACTGCTCTATGTAACTGTAAAAGCAAGGACTGTTTCCATTTTACTCTGTACATTTGCTTTGCCTGCACTTTCCAGATTCATCCCCCAGGCATCTGCACGTGCTTGGTCACTGATAAATGAAAAAAGCTAGGAAATGCATTTTCTCTGCTCTTCTGCCTCTCCATTTGGTATGTGTCCATTGCAGCAGATAGGTACACTTCCATATGACTAAGATCAACTCTTAGCATTTGAACAATAAATACAAATGTCCTGCTAGGCTGGTGTTCACAAGTCTCTGTTCAACAAAATACTTATATGCCTATTTAAACCCATCAGTGAAGCACTGAAGCATAAGTTTAATGATATCCACATGCTCAGTTCCATTAGCTTTAGCGATCTTTAAACCCACATTGAGAATCAGATGCACGCTGAAGGATGTCCTGAAGAGTATTGGCTTGCCTAGGGACTCAGGAGCCTGGGAGCAGGGGGTGACCTGCTTGCCAGGTAGTTAGTCTTCTTCTGTCAGCAGCAATCATTCAGAGTCATCACTGTTAACATGGAAGGGCTGGTGGTCAATCCCACATAGCGAAAGGATGTGCAGAGTGAGGTGGGTGAGCACTTTTTGCTTCTGAGACCTGTGTTTGGTGGCTGGGTAGCTGGGGGGAGACCTTACTTGCGACTGAAGAGGAAATGGCATCTTTCCCAAGAACATTGCTTGAGAGGCTCTGCTGTTAACTGCAAACCTCTCCAGCCCAAAGCCAGGCTGAGAAGTATTTCAGGGTATCAGAGTACGTTATCTCAAGCAGGAGTGATTTTGTGTTTGGAGGCAATTAGGAAACACTCCTCCCACAGGTAGGGTAGGAGCCCCCGAGGACTCCATCCAGCCCATCACCAGCCACACCAGGGCACTGGTCTTCCCCGGGGCAGGGCAGCAGCCCTCCTGGAGCACCGATGGACATCCCTACAGAGGCAATGGAGTTTTGCCATTTTTCAGCAGCTGAGGATATGGCCTGAGGGAAACTGGATGAATGCATACACCATGCAACAGAGGAAGGGGGAGGGCTATTGGTACAAGAGGAACCTTAACGTTACCAAGTTTTCAATTTAAAAATAGAAGGGTGGAAAAAGAAGAGATGAGGGGAAATTGCCCACTGATTACGAATACAAACAAAGAGTCCAAAGAAAACAGACTTTACAAGAGGGTTATATAGAGGTTACCGTAAAGTTTCTCTTCACCTCTTGACCCATCCTATGAGTCACTCCAAGATAAGACTGAGCAGAGAATTGTCATATGGGAAACTAAGCAAAGGCAGCTCTTCTCCTAAATAAATAAGCACTCTACACAGGGGGAATTACAGAAATGTAAAGCTAATCTTTCTTTCCCTCATATCCTTTAGCTTTGTGTTTCTGGGCATTGCTTTAGGCACTTGAAGTGCTGGAAAAATACCTAGCCTTGAGCTCAGGGCCCGGTAAGTAAAAAGAATTAAAGTAGTACAGTAGCACAACATCTCCTTCCCTCTGCCCTTTGCTATGTACAGGAAAAGTTAATTGTCTATACAACCATCCCCTCTCCACTTGCTCTCCATCAAACAGCAAGCAGCTTCTACGGAAAGAATCCCATGACGTTCAGGGGAGTTTCCAATGGGCCAGCTGAAATCATTGACAATCTTCTTTTGATGTCTGTGGTGGGATCCATCCCATGTTTGGCTGCTGATTCCGGGTGATTGCTTTGCCTGTCACTAGGCAAACCTTTGAGCTAATGATAGCCTATGCTTATATTTGGGTTTACAGAAGTCAAGCACAGAGTAGCGGAAGGCAGAGCAGAGCAGAGATATAGCTGGCTGCTTTCCAGGTGGGTTTTGCAGACAGCTACTCTGCTAGCAAAACTCAGCTAATTTCCAGTTACTGTGGGGGGGTATATCTGCATAACACCATTGTGACCCACCATGAAGCTGTAGCTGTGATTGCTGGTGGATAGCCCTAATGAAGTCATAGCCCACTGAGTATAAAGGCATGTTAAAATGTCTTGAGCTGGTGCTGACATGCATTTGGCTAGGGTTTTATCTGATCCATTGGACCTTGGCACATAAGATTGTATTGCCCTCTTTTGGTACCGAAGAACCCCCTGCCGAAGGATCACACTCCTGTCTCTCTCTGAAAAAAATAATTTGTCTGTTAACTGAGGGCCCAGCCCTCGAGTGACTGTCACCGAGCTTGTCCCAGCAGGGGCGTGGAGGGAATGTGCACAGCCGAGTGCTGAAAAGCTAAGCCATGAGGAAACGGTGAGGTTTGCTACACAGAAGTATTTTTGGAACCGCTTCTTTATAAAGGATCAGTGATAATGAACCCAGACAAAAGAACCAGCTAGTAAATGCAAGCAGATGGTGTTTCCAGATGCTCCCAGTAATTTCTCTAACACAGTGCCTCAGCACTGCCTGATAGCTGAGGAATGGGTGACATACAAGGATAAGAAATGATCTGGTTTTATTTTTAGTGATGCCCTTTTTTCATACAAGGAGATTACGTTTATCTGCTCTGACTCTATCATTTGACAAATTTTGGTTCAATGAGTTTTATTTGGATTGGAAGAGGGACTTCTACATTTTCTTACATTAAAATTGGCATTTATCACCTTGGAAAGAGAGACTGTGTGAGTTAAAGCCTACCAATGCAAATCTCAGTGACTTCCCTCTCCCATCACCTCTCCTCCCCTTCAGCTCAACCCCTTGCAGGTAGCTCCCTGCCTTCCCTCCAGAAACCTGACAGTCATCATGCTGTGCAGTTGATATGATGCTGGCTGCCACCACACCATTGAATCTGCCTGTACATTTAACTCATCTCTTCTCTTCTGCATTACCTATTTTGACAGTATCCTCTCTGGGTTCAATGACTGGAATAAGGAAACCTTCTCGCTTGGCAGTACTTTGATAAATAAAAAATAATGGCAATAATGGTAATAAAGACAGAGATAATAACTATGGCAGCAGCAACAGATTAACCAGGTTATTCATTTCACTCTTCAGTGAATACAGTTGCTTGGAAAAATGAATTAGATGAGTCTCTTCTGAACAGCCAGTCCAGTTAAGAAAATTTATTCAGAGGACTAAGGTATTCACCTGTGAGCTGTGTCATGGTAACTGTCTATGCAGGTGCTTTTAGAGCAAGGCAGACAAAGTAAGATATCTTTATATAGTTCCAGGATGAAAATATCTAGGATAAATGTCATCACCTTGCAACTCCTGCAGATATGCATAGGGCAAGTGCGACTGCTCAGCCCATGCAGAGAGGCCTGTTGATCTGCAGTAATGTCACCGTGTGTGAGGCTGAAGTTGAGTCACCTTGCACTGACAGCTGCTCACAGACTCGGACCAGAATGAGGTGTCATTATCTGCTCGGGACGCCTCTGTGCGCCACGATGCCAGAACCCCTCAGAAGTCCAGGGTGTAGCATTTTTAATAACACTTAACTGACAGGTGAACCTGTGTTTCCTTTTCAAAATAATTTCGCCAATCTAAAACCAAATGGCAGACAAGCTTTCAAAAGTTTGACCATAAATCCCCCCTAAAAGGTTCTTTTATGTAGTTTTGGCAGGAGAGAAACAAGCTAGAGGATCCTTCCCAGACCTATAGGACCAATTTCAACTTCAGTATGAGGCCGTCTCCACCAGCAGATGTTTAATTTATTGCACTGAATTGCTGGAACGTGATGTTTGAGGCTGGCTCTTTGATTGATATGTGAAAGTTAAGAAGAACCCAACCAAAACACCACAAACCCAAAGGAAACAGATCTTGTTTTGCTGTCAACAGCCTGACAGATAGTAAGTGAGGCCCCATTTCCCCTACAGGCTATCGAAGAGTAGCTTGATCAAGGCATATGAGATAAATGAAGATGACACAGTCATGCTGGGACTGGAAACGTGCCTCCAGCAGTGGCAAGAAAGTGTGTGTATGTTTGCTAAGGAAATTGCAAGGGTCTTACTTGTTGCCTCGAGATGCAGCTTTCTGCTTCAAAAGGCGGTTGTGAGCCAGTGTGAACATGCTAGGTTTTTGCTGTCCCAGCCATTGGCTGTGGTGGGAAACCAGGACCTTTCCTGGAGACAATGGTTCATGTATGCAGTGAAAATAACTCTGTTTTGGGAAAACCTAAGGGTTTTAAATTACCTTTTTGTAGTAATAAAGCTGAAAACACAAGTCTGTGTGAAACTTTTAATAAAAAAACACAAGAGAGACGACATTTTCCCAAGTGATTGCTCTCCTTACCAGGACCCCAACAAGTGGGATCCTGTCTGCTCCGAGTTCCTGTCTGCTCTGGCTGAGGCAGGAGAGTATGTGATAATTATCAAGCTATTCTGGGGTTACAGCTTTTCTCCAGCAAAAATTCCATCCTGGACTCAAGACAAGGTTGGTCAATGCCGACATGCTTCTGCAAAGCTGTTTGGTTTTCAACAAAACAGCATTTTTGACCAAAAAAGGTTTTTTTGAAAAGCATTTCCTTGGGTCAGGTGCTTTTGCATTGTGTCCAAATGTCCATGGTGCCAAGTGCTTTTCTAGTGTTCAAATATTCTGCATTTTTCAGTCAAAGATCTGAAAAAAGTGTTTTAAACTTGTGAAATATAAAGCAGATCCTGCTCCTGCAGCCAGATAAACCTACAGTGGAGAGCTGGTTTGAACATTTTAATGTCAGTTTTTATTTTGTATCCAGATACTGGTTTGATGGTGAAAATGTTTTGCAAGGATATAGTGTTTGCAAAAGTATTTTTGACGGGATAGCTCCTGAGGCACTGAGAGAAAGGCGAATAATATGGAGATGGGAGCTGTGACTTTATTCTGCTTTGTGAAAGCATTTTGGCTTTTTCCCAGTCTGGAACAAAAACAGCTTTAGGCTCCCTCATAAGTCTGTCCCATAGCAGTATCATTTCCTGCCGAGTCAGATAACAGTGCCAACCAGGTGCCCTGGTTTCTCTAGCAATTCGGTGGATCCTTGAGAAAATTGTGGAACGGACTATGAAAAGGAATACACAGCCCGTGCAAATCCCCTAGAAGCCCTGATCTTTAATGTTATGTTCATTTTATGCCATCTGTGACCCTTCTGTTTCCAGGGTGCCACAGGCATTTTCACTGACGATATACAAGTGCCTCAGAGTTTTCCTGCGACTTTCAGCCCTTGAAGCCTGTCTCAAGGGCACATAAGTAGGGGAACCCTTCATCTTCCTGGAAAATGTTACGTGGTCAATGGGATGCAGGGTATGTCTGCAATGTTTCTTCAGAGCCTCTTGTAGGTATTGGAAGGACTCCTCGTGGACTGGAACAAGGGCTTTGCAATTGCTCCAGGCAAGTATTGAAAGTTGTTTTCAGACTCAGGAGAGCCACAGCTACCTTCAAGAGAGGTTCAGAACTTTTTCTTCCTGAATATACAACATTAGAGGCACCTACTGAAAAAGAAAAAAACAATTCAGATATCGTTTTCAGGTTACCGTTCTTAACGTTGAAGGAGCTTGACCATCAGACATACACTAACAGACTAGGAAGGTTCTGGATTGAGACTTGGACTCATCTGACAAAATGTGAGTGTCTACACTTTATCTCCGTGCACATTATCCTCAGCCCGTTAGGGGATAGTGGGGCGAAATCATGCAATTCACCTCTTCCTAAAATAGGTGTCTTCAACGGTGCAGTTAAGCAGGACAGTACCCATCTGGCTGTAGAAGCAGCCGAAGTATGGGGGTTAGCTCCAGCATAGAGTCTGTGTCAGGTCCCTCAGTGGTGGAAACGGGGCAAGGCAGAAAGTTTGGCTGCTCCCGGCATTTGGCCAGTGGCACCTGGGCGCTGGAGCGGGGTGAGGCAATGACTGGGGCACCCCTCAAGGCTGCTGCTATGAGCCCCCCTGCTTCGCCCTGCGAAGGGGTGCCAACCTGCAGCAGCTCTGCAGAACCACAGCAATATAAAACAGCTGTGAACTGAGAAGTAAGCTCCCCCATGCCCCTGTCCCCCGTCCTCACCCCCATCCCCTCCTCTCCCTGCCTGCAAAGCCAAGAGCCCAGCCACTCGAGGTCTGAAGCCTCCACTAAGAGCGCGTGAAATAGACTTCAGCTGGATCAGATGGAAAGGTGGAGCTGTCCCCAGGCTTGCATGATGCATGCACAGAGGTGAGCTTTTCTCCTCTCTTTGCCAGGAACCAATTTACAGCAGCGAAGTGCTATGATTGCCTGGCAAGTCAATCCCATTGTAAGAGCTCATCAGGCATTGCTTTCAGCACCAGCAGAAGATGCCTGACAGCATCGTTACTGCTCACAGATACGGTTACAGGTAACTTCTCCAAGAGAATTTCTCTGATCAGCCCATTTTGAAAGCCAGGAAGACAAGTGGTAAAGGAATAAGCTCCCATGTGCACTCTCCATCCACCCAAGGACAAAAGCAAGATGAAGGAGCTGTGTAACAGTCCTCAGCATGCTCCCATGCCACTGCAGAGCTCTTACATGCAGGGAGGAGATGGACTTTGTCAAGGAGAAGACTGGTCCCTCCCCTGAGGTCACGGGGAATGGGGACACCCACACCTCACCAAGGTGTCTACATTCACGTGTGGGATGAAGCTGTAGTTGCCAGACTTCCCACAATTTGGGGAATCTCAAATCTCTGTCACAGAAAAAAACATAAGCATTTCTTAGCTCTGTTGCCTGCTTGTAAGATCATTTTTTCAGTCTACTTTAGGACTGGTGAATTTCAGGAAAACCACAGTAGCTACCTTACGTTAACCAGCATATGACCTGTAGACAGACCTAAATTTTAGGATTTATGCTTTCTCTGTTGGAGAGGAAGATGTGTCCCTCATCCTGCTTCAAAGATCCAGAGAGAGCAGAACACTCTTTTCGTGAACTTTATTATGGTAAAAACCTGTTCACCACGAAAGGAAAGATCCCACATGTTATCTGTGCTTTGCAGCACACACACTGCGATTCCAGGTAGCAGGAGCTTTCCTCTGGAATGAAATTAGGCAATGGTGTAATTCTTTTCATGTATCATGTGTGCTATCTTTCGTTTCGAGGGTTTCATTGTGCTTTACAAATGTCAATTGCTTAAGGCATACAGCTCAAGTAGGTATAATTTCTCATTTTTCATGATATTTATTACTGAGGTTGTTTGAGTGGAATTCAGGTGTTCCGGGGTAGAAACCCTTCCTCCTCGGCAGGCAGCACTCCCTGGCCCTCGGGGAGAGAAAATCCTCTTCAAAGTGATTCCCAGGAATTAATTTCCTCAGCCTGTGATTAGGTTTTCTAGCCTTTCTTGATCCTGAGCTGTGTTCTTTTGCATTTATGCAGCTGGGCATACATCTGAGTTCTGGGTGTGTGGATGCCCAAATTGACAATCCTGACCAGACTCCTTCCAAAATTGCCACGAGACCCACTTCTTACAAGGGGGCACTGCTTGTTTACAGAGGGAGCCTAGACTTAGCTGGGAATGGAAATCTGCAGCAGACGTAGGAGTCTTCCTGGCCAGAATCACGCCCTTTGGGGGACAGTGCCCCAGCTCTCCTGGATTTACCTTGTAGGTGCACCATGTGCTGGCTAATGGTCTGCCGTGCCCTGCTCCTCCATGGGGAGCACTCATGGTCGGCAACTTCCCGATCACACTTTCCCTGCCAGTGTGAAGTCCGAAGCTGGCCAGAGCATAGCCAGGTTAAAAATGAACCTGTGCCATTGGGAACTCCTCATAGGGTACACACGATCTGGTAGGTCTGCTTCAAGTGAAAAGCAAGCGTGGCTCTTCTACTGCACACAGCGCTCACGAGGTAGCCTGCCTACGTGTAGGGGTATGACATGAGTTTTCACTTGCTTGCCGACTCCACATCAACTGGGACGTTTTTCAGTCCTTCATTTAGACCACTGTGAATGTGAAGTGATAAAGGATAATTTTAATGCTTGAGAGAGAATATTGCACCTGTATTGGACTTTGCAAAATTTTAAGGCTACTTTAATTTTAATCTCCTAGTTTTGCCCACGCATGTGAGTGAGACTTGATAAAAAAACTCTGAGTCTTTAAAAGTGACTGAACTGCATTGGGTTTACTTCAGCAGATTTTATAATTCTTTTGTAGAAGTAGGGTAACCAACTGTTTTAAAACCAAAATTTTTCTACACAACTACTTATAGTCAACCTTTAGAGTGAATATTGAGCAATCCTGACATGAAACCTGTGCAGCCTGTGTTTCAAGAAGTGCCAGTGCAGTAAGTCACAGTTTATAAATCTGTTAGTATTATTGACAGCAATGTGCATCCTATAACACTTGCCAAGATGAATATGAAGCATCAGAGGCTAGACTATATGTATGGCCATCTTTTACTTACCTGGTTAAGTTTCCACGTAGTATCTGGAAAAATAGAGTTTTCTATTATTTGACCTATGTTATGTTGAATAGTGGTGGGATAGCATCAGCATTTTTAGCAGTGTCTTAGCAAGGGACTGGGGATTTGGGAACATTAAAAGAAAATCTATACTGAATGGATGTATATAAATATGTTTTCCTGAGTTTTAGGTTTTTAACTGATTTCCAGGTCTTCTGTCTTTAATAAATGGCTTCATTTTGTTGCAATTCCCCCTATGAGATCATCTACATTTGAACCAAAGTACTGAAATGTCTTTTGACCAAGATGACTATTTTCAGATAGATTTACAGAGCACATTGACAGAGGCATGTTCTTAACTTGGGTTTTGGCACTGTAGCATATTCATGAAGAGGAGAGAAGCAGAAAATTTTCCACACCAGTATTGGCAAAAGCTTTCTGTGGACTAGCAGAGAACCATGGCTAGAGCATGTCCTCCCAAGGGGTACCTTCAGGCAGAGCTTTGGGGCTTGGCTGGCTCCACCTTTTTGTGCTGGGAGGTTACTTGAGGTCCCTGCTCCCCAAAAGGTGTCTGTAAGTGGACAATTTTGGCTGTGTAGCAGTAAAGAAAGGTTCTGCCTGATGACAGCCTTGGGAGAAAAAAAATAGAGATTAGGCAACTTGTCCAAAACAGGCTTAGGAAATCTCCAAGTGGTTCACAACTAGCTGACATTTGTAAAATAAAAGAGAGAGAGAGAGCAGCTGCCATGTGAGACTTGAGCTTGTATAGTCAGTCTGGCTGAAGGAGTAAAGACAACGGGGCTACCATTATCTACATCAGTATAAATTACACCTCTTACTTTCTCTAAATGAATTTCACAGGAGTAAATGCATCTGTATGAGGGGTGGTACTGCTTTAGCTGTACTATTATACTTAAAAATAGGCTGATCTTGCCTGTAGGAAAGAGTTCAGCCTCAGCAGATAGAGAAGTGACATAAGTAGCCCTGTGGACTCCCTGCTTTGCTTGGGTACCCTGATCCTGTCCGCTCTTTTCTGGAGCCGGTCACCTTCCCTGTGCAGCCCAGCTCTGGCCCTTCTGGGACCTCCAGTGCCTTATCTTCCTGGTGTAAAGTTAGCTGCACCACAGGCTGCTCCTGCTTGTAGATAGCCATATGGAAATAATCAACTGCTACAAGCAGCCTTCAGCACAGCAAGAGCTGCTGTTCAATACACAAATTAAAGCACACCAGCTTTTCTTGTGAGAAACACTTGAGGCTCAACCCTATCAGGCGAGGCTTAAGATGAGTGTTGCAAAGGACAGAATTACTCAGAGGTGATGGGAAATAGTGCTGTGACACCTTTTTCTCTCTGGCACAGAGCCGGCCAGACACTAAAGCAGCTCCCAGCACTAATCAGGGGAGCAGGTAGACCTCTGTTCACACATCTACTGTCTCACCCATCTGTAGGCATGCTTGGAGCTGCAGCTGCTGGAGCACACCTAGTTATGCCAGCCATGATTTGCCAGTGATGGGCAATCTACAGCCACCCCTTAGCACAGGTTTTCTGGTTTCAATCCAGGATAGAGCCCTTGGTCTACTGTTGTGCCAGGATCTCACAAACATTTTACCTGGACTGCTTCTCTCTTAAAAGAGGGCAACCGTTGCTGGAAAGACAGCCACTGGTTGAGTTAAAACACTGATGGAAACTGGTGCCACCATACGAGAGGGAGGAGCCCCACAATCTGTGTTTAGAAAGGACAGGAGTAAATTTTAAAAACTGTTTTCAAAAAGTATTCCACTAATAGGTGCTAAAGTCCTGACTCATTCCCACAGTACCTTAAATCGATGATGACTTCCTATGGGCAGAATGTGTCATGTGCAGGGCATCTTAGCTTCACTGAGTTTCAAAGCCCTGTGTTAGCCCATATATGGGCTGAAAAAGAAAGATTTTTGCATGGTAATTTATCTCCAGACCATTCAGGACTTTGGGAAAAAGTGCTATGGGAAAATACCTGTCTTTTTGTATGTTGCTTTCTGTTGACATAGAAAACTGAAGTTTAGGGTACTTTGTACAAACACATGCTTGCCAACATTTGTCATTCAGAAAGCAACAGATTTCAGTCAGTTTTGGACCATCACTGAGACACATCTCACTCCTCAGTTATACTAGGAACAGTATATCCTGCATGGCAGTATATGAAAGAGAAAGGAGAGGCACAAGAGCTCCGAGGTGCTGCAGTTTTGGAGGCATGGACTGGTCAGTAAGCAGGAAAGCACAAGCAGGGCTTTAAGGTCCTGAGAAGACACAGACAGGGAAGAGTTATGATAGTGAACATGCCTCTGTCCCCTCTGGAAGGAGATGAACTTGGGTAGAGGTGACCATGGGAAGGGAGTGATTTAAGCAACTTGGGGAGCAGAGCTCCCCAACTGTCACACCACAGAGAATGGGGAGGGAGTCAGTAAAAACGTGGAGGAAGTAGTAGAGGGGCAAGTGGCTTGTGGGGGCAGCTGTCTTCCCCCAAAAGGGCTGGAGCTGGCAGGCCAACAGGCATATTCAAGCTCCCCATGTCCCTGAGGGTGAGCTTTGATCCCATGCTATTGAGTGCTTAGTATTGGTTAGCAAGTGAAAAACAGGCCAGAAATGTACAGCTTTATTAACTCTTGTGAAAACATTTACACAGGCCGGTTTTCATTGTTCCTTCTTGGAAACATCTTGGACCAGTCCTCTTCAATTTAGACAGTGTCTCCATTCCTGAAGCATCCTGTGACAGGGAGTATCAGCTGTCTTTGTCTTGTGAGACCAGGGGGTAGCTGTGTTGTGCCACTTAAAGAAAGCCAAGTCCTATAGCTTGATTTTTCCTTTCAGCTCTGTACAGAAAGGCTTCCTGAGGAGCAGATACAGGTGGGTTCAGACATATCAGTCCCAGCTGTTGTGCATAATAGGAAGGAAAAGGAAGGGACCAGCAATCAGTATGCCAGGGAAGAGTTCCTGCATCAGAAAATCTTGGTGCTGGAGCCAATGGGAATTGTGGCTTTCACTACAATGAGAAAACGGCGTGGTTTTCTTTTTTGTGCAAGATAAGGGAGGATAGTGGAGAATATATTTTATGACATACCCCAAAGCTGGGTTTTAAATTGTGATCCACATGGTATTCCCCATATGTACAATCCTGTTGGTGTGACAAAGCACAGGATTACTGCAACAACCATAGGGATAAGATGACTGCACCTGTCCCTGAGGTTGCAGTATTGTTTTCATAGAGTAAGATATATTTAGCTATCTATTTAACATATATTTGACTATGTCCAAACCTGAGGCATTTGATGTGCTCCCACAACATGGCAATATTTTAAGAGCAGAAATTAGTTCTACCAGTTTGTTAAAGGCAAGACCTTTCTAACACCTTCTTGGGAAACATTTGAGAAAAGGGAGCTTGTCTCTCAGAAGCCTGATACAATACAGCCCAATACTTCAAAACAAAGGAGGGCAGGTACAGCTGTAATTAGATAAATAGGGCTTTTGGTGAATGAAGAGCTGTCATTGCTATTGCACATCAAGGAAACATTACCCATGATTGGAGAAAGTGGTTTAATCAGAAAGGGTCAAATAGCCAATACTACACTATATTTATTAATTGCAGACAGAGCTGCTGACATCCTTACAAATTCAGCTTGTGCATAGAATACAGTTTCAAAGCTTTGCGCTTTCATCTGTTTAATCAAATATCTACTTGCTCTTTTGTATCTCTGTAAAAATGTAGCTACTCATTCCTCACTGTTAGAAGAAATTTGACTCATCTGCCCCAGGAAGGTTACTTCGGGGATTCTTGAAATGATTCAAAAGAAATTGGGTCTATTTCTTGACTGAGCTGTTCAGTACCTAACTAGGAAAAGACATTAGGAAGAAATTTAAAGCATTACGGACAGTGAAGCTTTTGAACAGATTTCCTGTGAAGCCCTTACAGTTTCCATTACTGCAGGTCTATAGGAAGAGATTAGACAAGCACCAGTCAGCAATTACTTAGTTGTCCCTACCCAAGGGTAGGGGAATGGAGTGGACGGTCATTCTGTTCTCTTTCTGTGAGAGGAACACATGTTCAGCCAGAAACAAATAGGACAGAGATTTCATGTGGTGTTCTCATCAATGATCTCATTGCTGAAAAGGTCCTGAATAAGCAAGAGGATTATTTAAATGACTGTAAAACATAACTTTAAAGTAGCTGAGCTAAGTCAGTAAGTATTCATCAAAAGTTGCTAGAATGCACTTTGTGTGATGGGATCCTCAGGGATATTTTGCTCACATGCTTGATTAAGCATCCTAGATGCTAAATAGGCTTCTGAGTGGGTTGAGTTGAAAATCATGAAGTATGGTGAGGTTAGAAGAGGATTGAGGCCATATTTTATGAAGTTTACGTAAGTGGCCAGCTAATCTGAGGGAGCAATTCATCACTTTTTTCCTTTGCCTCTCTCCTATATCCTTATGTGAGGAAAAAAAGCTGATGTGATCCAGATGGATTGAGCATGCTAGTCAGATTATCCCCGTGGATGCTCTTCATCTGCTCACACTGCTCAGTCAAAAAAAAATCACCTGGCACGCCCTATCATCACATGCAGAAAAGAAGGTAAATGTATGTAGGCCAGCTATATTTGAATCTTTTTTCTGAAACAAAAATATGCATAGTAGGTGACATTTGTAGGTAAATATAATGTTCAAATATTGGCAGTGATCTCTAAAAAAGAAAGTTTTGTGATTCCCTATTATTTTTAAGTACCTGAAATATTAAAAAATGGCACTTAAAAAATTATTTATGGGTAGCTCATTTTTCCTTTTCTCTCTTCATCCCTCCAATCAAAATTGTGCATGAGTCTGAGAAGGCAGCTGCCTAAAGAAATTTTAATGCAGATTTCATATGGCCCCACACCTCAGATTTTATTTTGCTCTGTGTGCTATTTAAGCTTCTTTCTGAAGCTAAGCATTTTTTTATATCACCTCTAAGAAATGCTGATCAATGAGAAAGACATTCCTTTTTTTTTATTATTTATACACAGAAAAAAAAATATGCCTTTATCTTGGGGGAAAGAAACCAGCTTTTGGCTTTTCATACTGAATCCAACCCATACAATCTCCTTTCAAAGAAGAGCACCCTGGAAATGGTGAGGGTTCACCTAAGATTGCATATGTCCGTTTTGTCATTTCTGGCTTGCCATCCATTGAGGAGACTGTTAACAGCAGTTGCTCCAGACTTGTTAGGACCTTTGGTAGACATGCTGAATTGCTGCATGTTTCTATGGGATAGCAGAAGTCTAACCAAAAGCAACAGCAGCCTATTATTGATGATAATAGCTTTTTCCTTCTGTGTAGCTATGCAAAACACCTGTCTACAGAACAGGATTAAGAGGTTAATTCCTCCTTCAGCACTGCATGACTTAAAGACAAAAAGCTGAAGGAGGATTTCTGTTTCAGTGAGCCTGCATGTGTTGTTTTTCATTAAAACCCAAGAGGATGTGCCAGCAGAAGGCTGGGTTAACTCATGGACACAGTTTTATGATAAGGATTTTCTAGGAGGCTGTGATCTCTGGGAGAGGGATCACAACAGGTTGTAGGAAAATTAATTCATGGAGTGCTCCAGGTTGAACACTCAAAGGGGTGGGTCACTGAATACCCTGTCCGAGGGCTCTGGAGACATGGTGACACTGCAAAGCAAGGGTATTTATTCCAGGGAAGTAGCCTGGACAGTACAGCTGAGCACCATCAGTTTGCAGAGCGATGAACTCTTCAGAGAGTTCAAGAGTTGTGCAGTCCTGAACAGCATCCAGGGCCTCATATGGGTGAGGAGGGGCCATCAAGTCTTAAACACGTGCTTAATTTTAAGCATGTGAACAATCCCACTGACTGTGTGGTTAGTGTACCTAGAGGTGCTAACTACGTGGAAACCCACATAGTTGGACTCTCACTCCTGCCCATCTTGCAGTGTGCTGCCTGCTGAGCAAGCAGATAGGAGGGGAACAGTGCATCACCACCACCACTGCTCACTGGTTAGAGCCATATCTGATTATGGCTTGGCTGGCATCGATACTGTGCACCAGTTGTGCCTCCTTGTCTGTACACACAGCAGTTTACAGGAATGTTGCTGCAACAATGGACCGATTCGGTAATTTTGTTTAAAGCAAGCCTGCTGGCAAGATGAAGAAGTAATCTCCCCTCTCCTTCCCATTTGTCTTTCAGCTGGAGGGAACCATGCCAGTCAGTATGTTGTAGATTATTCAGTTCCTGGCAGGAAAATTCAAAATCAAAAGGCAAGTGAATGGGGGTGGAAAGGAAAGGCTTTGAATCAAACATACTCTTTATTCTTTTTATTGGGTGCCAAGAGCTCTCGTGATCTGAATGGAAGCTGTTAGCACTTGAAAACCGTTCCTCTGAGTCCCCCAGACCTCTCTCTATGCCTGGGAATAGGATGGGTGGAAGTCCTATCACCTCACTTAAGTACCTGAAATTAGTCATCTAAGCCCAGGTCAGTCACCTCAAGTCTCCTGGGGAGAAAAAGCCTCCTTCAGGTGCAATTCTTCTTGTCTTTAAGACACCTGGGTACCTATTTCTCTTCACTGGGTATAGAAGGAGGCACGGGTGTTTAGAGACTTGGGCATTTAGTGTCTCAGACCACTGTACTTTTAAGTGTCTGAAGTTAATAAGAGAATTCCCTTACTAAACTGTTATAGAAAAACATGAATAGACATGCTGGATCAGACCCAAAGTCCACCTACAGAGATGGACTATTATGTGCCCATGTCCAATGGCAGGTGGCTGAGAAGGAGACAAAAGCAGGGTGAGAGTACAGCATACTTTCATCCCACAGTAATTCCTTGCTCAGGGACTTCATCCCAACAAGATTCTCAATTTAATCTTCCTTTGAGAAGTTAAAAATCAACAACTGCCAGTCCAAGACAGAAACTGCTTGATCTCAATTCTGCTTTCAAGTACCTGTATATAATATTGATTCAGAGGTCTGCAAGTAGCTTTGCACACACCCTGAAAGCAACTTGCTGGAAACACATGGGTTCATGGATGTCTGAAGACTGCCTAATTTCATGGAAACACACTGTGCATAGAGATTTTCTTGCCTAGGCATGGATATAAGCTAGTCAATGGAGATCTGGGATTGTCTAAACTTGTGCCATTTTATGTGCCCTCAAATATCACTTCTGGCCCCCATGTGCCACTCCAGCAAGGTGTGGGTCTCCTGTAGGTTCTGCACCGTATCTATCAGCCCTGTGCAGATTTCTCACATGCCTTATGGTGTCTCAGGTGGCATTAGACACTTATGCTTTGGCGACTGAAACCTGCCGGTGGTAGCTGGTTAGCTGACATGCTAGCAAGGTGCTGCTGACTCATTCAACTCCGTGGGCTATAACGGGACCTTATAAACCTGGTGCACATGGACAGACCTTCACTGAAACTAGATCTTATTCCAGGTGCCCACTGCTAACTCCTCTCTTTGTTGAACACGGTGCTCTAACAATACTGTTAAACCACATGTTTCTTTTTGATTAATCTGACTTTTAAGATTAATTAGGAAATTAAGGTAGAAGTGGCACAGTTAAAATGAGAACAAGCTGAAAAAATATATGTTGAAAAAGGCTCCAACCAGTAATGTTAAATTTATGAGGCTGCTTAAAAAGGTCAGTTCTAGCCATCATGTGCACAGATGCATCCCTACTCAATAACGCTGATTTAAAGGAGACCTGAATTTTATCCTGTGTGATCCCTGCCTTTCCTTTCCAGTTCAGTAAACAGCTCCATATTCCACTGTTTATATATCAAGAACATTTACCAGCTGTGCACTGCCATCTTCACGCTGTGCAACTCCACGCTGCTCCTTGAACAGTCACAATTTCTGATGTAAGGGGATTTCAACTCGTTCACCTAAACTTTGCGTTAACATTTTCAGTGGGTAAGAGCAGTATCTCTGCTGCTCTCCATTGCTCTGTGTGGGCGAGTCCAAGAGTCCAAGTCAGCAGAGAAAGGAGGCAGCCAGCATCTCACCGCCGGTTGATCTCATGGTGCTCTTCCTGGTAGTGCTCAGGAAGATGGACCCACACACATTAGCTCAGCAGCAGCCAAGCAAGGACTGTTTCAACGAATTTGTAAAGTTCCACCAAGAGCGGTGGCGAGGCCCTAACTGGGCAAACAAAAAATTTTGTGTGAGGGTGTGAGCAGGGAGTCTCTGTTACCAGAGGTACTTATGGGCATTCGGAAAGGGGTTCCACCAGGGGCAACTCCCTAGTTATCCCTCACCTCCTGCACTGTGCCTTGGATCAGGAAAGAAAGTTCAGGTTTTTATTAAAACTTAGAAACTGCACTCTCATTTCTTATATCCTATCTAAAGGACAACTTAGCTGTAAGTTCTGCTTATGTGACCCATCAACATCCAAAGGGTTCAGATAAAAGGATGAACATTATCTTCTTGTTATTTCCAAGAGTCATCACAGGAGAGTTTAAGGGTTTTGCTTGCCAGACCTCCTGAAGTTTCAGTACAAAGGCAGATGTGGGCTTTATTTTTGCCTCGTTTATCAAATATTCTTGGATTTTATCTCTTCATCTACAACATATTTTCTTATCTTTTGTCTCCTTTTCTTCCTCATTAAGGTTCTAAAATCTGTTTTATATGTCCAGGTCTAGAATCCACATTTCTTGTTGGATGACTTTTCTTCAGGCTAAGTGAAGAAATGGTGTTATAATCAAAAGGCTCATTTAAAGGTATTTTATTCAGTATAGCAGAGCCTGTCTGCTGATGCAGAAGGTGATGTGTCAGGTTTGCACACAGAACTGCTGGAGCAGAGCAAGCTGACTCTCCATATATCTGTTATAGCTTCCCTTTTGTAAGCTGAGGATGTTTATATGCATCATAAATATATGTGCATTATAAACATTCAGACATCTGCTGGGAAAAGCACAACTACATTGAAAATGACCACAATATGTTCAGGATTCCTGGTTTTCATATCATCCAAGAAAACTAGAGTCCTCAAAACCAGGACCTCTGTACAAAGGTCTTCTCCAGTGTCCAAACTTGAATGTCTGGAAAATAGAAGTTGGTGCACCATGAACAGATCATTCCAACATACTAATTCATTAGTCTCTGTTGAACAAAAAACAACAATCCTTTAATTTCACACAGGCTTATTCATGTGGAGTTCTTCTCCTCATCTTGTTTAAGTCTTTTTGCCAAGAGTTATAGGGAAAAGAGAGAAACTGTAACAGAGTCCAAAAAATATATCCCAAAACAAAAACAATCTTTCCCACATTCCACGACCCTCCCCCCAAAAAATCCAGCTAGCCAACCAACAATGTTTGTAAAATTGTCATTACAAAATTAAATAAACCATCTTAGTTTTCTATTTTTGGTCCTGCGCAAATAAGAAGATTGGGGTGAGGGGCAGAGGGAGGGTAGGGTAAGGGCTATCTAGATGAGAATGAAGGAGTGGGGAAAGAAATTTAGGTCTTATGTCTGGAAACAGTTTTTCAGTCTTTCAGTGAAAGATGTGTCAAAGAGGCCTTTCCAAGACCAAGAGGGTGTTCCCATCTGTGAAGGATCTTCTCCAGTGCGATGCTAGTGCAGAGCAGGGTTCTCCATGTGTGGGCTGGACTGCCTTCCCACACCCCATGTCCCCTGGCAGGATGTACAGTCTGGGCTTCCAGGCACTCTGATGGGGCAGGGAATGGCGGCCATAAGGGCAGTGTGGCATTTAGCACAGGCTCTACAAGCCTGCCTGTATCCTCTGTGCCTTCCTGAGGGACCCCTCAGACTCTGCCCCCCACCTCATTCACTGCTCTTCAGTTAGCTGGGTTAAAGCTATCTGTCTGGGAAATGTGTACACTTAGACAACTGTATTTTCCAGCTGTGCTAGAGCTTCACTTCTGGCACCTACAAGCAACTCTCAGTGTCAATGGTGAGGCTATCCGAATCACAAATATGCTTGGAGGGAGCTGCAAACCCCACGGAGGGCAGCAGCATTCTGGTGTCTTGAGAAAAATACACCTTCACATGAGAAACCTTGGAGCTCCCCCAAATTAGTAGGTGTGCAATAGAAATCCATAGCTATGGTCTCAACAGAGCCCTGCGGTGCATTTGAACACTGGAGAGAGGCCCCATGGGAGTAGGGAGAAGGGAACATGAAGGCAGTTCCCAGTGACCAAAGTCAATAGTCCCAAGCAAGCATGGAGCTTGGTACTTTTGAAGATGAGGTTTTCAGTGCATTACAAAGTAAGGGTAGGATCCACCTCACCTAACAGCTGAACGAGGAGGTCAGGCTGCCTTTACACAGTGAAAAATGGGCACAATTTAGCTCCTCCTAAAACAGAGATGGTTTACTCTGTGCAAATGCAGTGTGGACATTTAAGGCTAGGGAAGACAAACCCTGCTTTAGGAGTCCAGCTTTTCACATCTGTTTCCTAAAACTGTAGCTGGAATTTGCACACATTGATCTGTGTTACACTGGATTCAGTCCATCTGTTTTTAAACAGCACAGACTCTGAGTGGAGGAAATGTGTTACAAAATCCCAGTCCAACATACTTTGTTCTTTCTTATTCTCAACGACTTCATATTTTATATGCTATTATTTAAAATTCTAACCATGGAGAAAGTGGAAACTGGGTGTCAATTCAAGCACACACGATCACAAGAGCAACAGCAGAAACCTCTTGAAACCTTACTGTTGCCTACAACTAGATACATGTTTCTCTGAAATTAAGAGGTTTGTTTATAAACAAGGCATCTCTGTTTATGTGTGATCTCTTAAAAACAGATTATAAAGCCATTTAGCAGAGATTTAATTGACTCTACATAGCTAGGATCTCTCTGTCCTTCTCAGTTAGAAGCATCTGTGAGTTCCTCTCTTTGAGCTGCCTACAAATGAAGCTCAAAGGATTACGTCGCCCTCACAATGCATCTGCATTTGCTGCATGTGCATGTACCATATGAACATAAATAGTTAGCTACTGGAGTAATCATGAAATGCATTTGGAGATTAATTAATTTTTTAAAAACACATATGGTAAAAATAAACAGTAAGTATTTGTGTAAGAAGTTTATATTCTTATTTTTTTCAAGTCTAAATAAATTGGTTCGAAAGAGATGATTACATTAGCAACTGGCAAGCTGTTCACTTAATCCATCATGTTTCCATAACCGCAGAGCACACAGAGCAAGGATGGACGCGGGGCACTGACAGCCTTTCCTCTCTCAGCTGGGATCTCTTGTGCAAAAGTACACCCGCGGATACAACCCTTGTGTAAAGAACATTTTATTAACAACTCTTGCCTGGCCTCCTGAGCAAAGCCAAGGTCTGTGCTGGGGCATAATATGTATGTTCTGTATCACGTTCCTTTTCTCCAAGGACTTGCATGGGATACTTGAGCAAAGCCCAGATCCCACTGAAGTCAGTGAAAAAATGCCTATTGACCTCATCTTGGGTCAGACTTATACATTCTGCTTGGCTTGGCGGTACATAACTCATCTTTTGCTACTCAGTAGACATCTGTGCTGACTACAGCGGCCATATCAGCTTTCCAGCTCTCTGCTGTCCTCCCAGCATCACTAAATTTGGTGGTTCGACCATTTTAAGCTCAGTTCCCAAAACAAGAATGATTTAGCTTAAGTGCAGCAGGAAAGCCATGTATTTGAATACCTGACGTAGCACACTGCAACACCATCCACCTTCAGTCCCAGACAGGCTGCTGGTAAGGAAATCAATACACTAGGCTGCTATAGCAAGAGCATAGTTAAATGGTTATAGTACACATATAGGCACTGAAAGAGGACAACATCAAGGTTTTAGTGTATTTGCTTTTGCCACAAAGGTAAGGACAGACTGAAAAGGGCTTGAAACCTCAACTTCTCATTCTGTGCTGTGAGAGGGCAGAGGACTGAGTCCAATTCCCCAGGTCTAAAGCCACCTCAACTGTCTGGGTGTCAGCCTGGCTCCTGCCACCATGCAACAGCTCAGAGCCGTAAGCCATCTCACCGCCGTCTCACTGCTAGGTGGTTCTTACATCTGCCAGAGGACGTCTCTTTACAGCAGCTGACACCTGGTAATTCCAGTCTTTAATCTTATCTTTGCAGATTAATGGCACATGTAGACCAGAAATTGAAATATCCAAATGCTTCCCCAAGGCGGGCACCTCCAGGGCCTTGTTTGCTAGCACTGGTTTATTTAGATATGTTGCTCCTGGAGCAACAGCATGCCTTGTTCTTGCCAGATTCACCTGAGATCACACTGCACACCTGCCAAAGCATGAGGGCATGCAAACAGCCATGCAGACACAGACAACAGATGCACCCATCCCACTAGGCTGGCCAAAATCAGAGATTTTTGGAAATTCAGTACAGAAAGCAGCTGGCTGAATTCTTCATTGCAAATCACAAAACAAATTATAGAAGTCTGTACAGAAGTAGACTTAATCTGAGATGCCTTCCCTAACCTTTTCCTAGGGACTTTCAGTGTCCTTAGGATCTTCTTGTCCATCAAACAAGCCAATTCAGCAGCACTCCAAAATGTTGCCCTTTGGCATTCATCTCTCTTCTTGGTCAGTCATTTCCCTGGTTAGACCTGGAGTTTTTCTGATTGCTATTTTATTGAAATGAAGCCTCAAAGCATCTCTGAAGACCCCTCTCACTTTTCCTTCCTACTGTCTAGTTTAGTAGTAGACAGTCAGTCTTACATGTTTCAGCCTTGATTAGCCCCTTTTACCTCTGAGAATGCAAATAAACGCCCTCCAGCTTGCCTGCGCTGAGTTAATTTTACTGTGAAAATAACTCTTTGGAATGTGATTTTCTTTTCTTCCTTAGCTTCCTGCCTAGGAAGTTGATTTAAATAATTTTTTCTTGACTTTTCCCTATCCAAGTTTTTACTATCTTTATAACATCTTGCAAAAGCCATGTATCCAAACATGTTTGTGGCAACACTATTTTTATAGGCACTGCCCATAACACGTTAACACGGCAGATGACCAAACTGGCATTTGGAGGACTTTGTCAAAAACTTCTTTTCCCCATTTTGCCTGTGTTATGGCTTCACAGGTACATTGCAGATCTTAACTCAGGAAGTGCTTGCTCCACTAGTTCTGGTTTGGAAGATTTGGAACAACCATTTCAGTGAGACTTCAAGCCAAAACAGCACAAATACTGCGCATGGTTTTAATTCTTCAGAGCTTTCATGTCCACACCCAAAGGCTGTTGCAAGACCAACTGTCTCTGAGGTTGACAACCTTCTTCAACTTTGGTCTTAGAAATTACATCTCATTGCCTAGTTCAAGTAAGAAAAATCTATTTCAAGATCAGATCTATGGTGCTGGTGGATTCACATACCAGCACTAGTGATTACTTTCTCTGGAAAAGGAAGCAATGCCTAACAGGCTCACATGAAAACTATGAACAAGGGGTTTCATATGCATTGCACATGTTTTTATTCTCTGGGGAGTTTCCAGCATCCTCAGGCAGACCAAGTAGAGCAGTGTCCCTGAAAAACTAGCAGGAAGGGAACAGCTATTATGCCAAATTAAAAGGGTAATATGTGCGTGTTATAACAGAAAAAATGTTTTGCAGTTTAGTCCCCTCCAAGTCAATACCATACTTCAGCTCTTTTAGCTGATAAGGTATATATAATTAGGCTTTTGTCTTCCTTCACTAACTATCTCGTAGATGATCCATGGCTATCTTATTTTCTACTTGCATTTACACCATCCCATCATCGAACAAAAATGACCTCTCTGAAGTGCTACTCAGCCCTCACATCTATTAGCAAAAACCTCCTACAGAATGCTTGTTCAAATGGCATTTGGTTTGGAAGTCCCTACACAGAAATACTTTTGCCCCACAAAGAGTTGGGGTTTGCTGCATTATTATACCTCTGTATTTGCACAAAAAATTGATACTTAGTCACCAGTAGTTATTTTCTTATCTTTTGAGGTTCTCACCAACAAAGATAAATACAATGGGTTTACTTAGATTGCGTGTCATTTGTTTTTTACATCATAAAGTAAGTAGAAACAACATACACACCCACACATGCACTCTAAAATTCCCTACTGTTTTGACTTAAAACAGAGCAGGGAGCACTGTGAAGAAGCTCTCAAGCCATGTCACAAGGTCTGACCCATTGCGCATACATTACAGGCTGTCAGGACCCCGTGCTGTAGGGTGTTGGGCGCTTTCCACCTACCACTGCAGTCACAGGGTTAAAAACTCCCAGAATGACTCAGAAATATCACAAACCTATACACACCATAAGGGAAACTTTCTTTCTCACTGGATGAGCAATAGTGGCAGATCTATCCAGAAACGAGGACTCTGCTCTGAAGGGAGACATGGGCAGAGCGACGTTCCCAAGGCTGCTTCCTCCCGTGGTGGCTCAGCACCATTCTCCACACCTTCCTGCACGCCCTCCCACCGGCCAGGCCACCTCGACTCCCTCTTGCCCCATGTCA
Organism: Gavia stellata; assembly: GCF_030936135.1. Lineage (NCBI taxonomy): Eukaryota > Metazoa > Chordata > Aves > Gaviiformes > Gaviidae > Gavia > Gavia stellata. Next base: position 38,152,065 of record NC_082595.1, read on the forward strand.
ATGCCAGTCCCACACACCAAGGCCCCTGCTCTCATGGCTGTCCGTTTGCCTTTGTCAGCATGCAGCTGTAGGGAGCACCAGCTCGTGAATGCAGAAAATGACACAAGGCTCATGCTGCCCATCTGTCTAGTCACCAGCACCTATGACCATGGCACAACAGGAGCCAGGGGATGCAAACACAGCCTTGCAGCACCAAAGAGCAGAGGAGACATGCCGGGTGCAATAACCCTGAACCATTTACTCCGTTATCCCCAATACCCTATTCGCATTTGCCAGCAGATGGCACTCATTATATGTTCGACTTGTCCAGAATCCAGGTGCACACTTTCCAAAGTGCAGTGAACAAAGATGGGACATACTCTGTCCCTGCATGTTTCATGGGCCATTACCTTTCATTCATTTATCTCACAGTAAGGGCTACGATTTCAGCAGGAACCATATTCCAAGGGAAACTGGAAAGGAGATGAGATGATGGGCAGAAATGTCCCTTGGTGGCAGGAGGGGCATGGCATGGGCTGCAGGGAGGCTGGGACAGTCACCTGCCCATGCATCAGGAGCTGCCGGCAACGCCACCCCCTCTCCATGCCCTCCTCACCCACCCTGCAGCTGAAGGAGTCCTGGGGAAAGGTCCATGGGGTGAGACGTGGCCAATGCAGCAGGTAACAGTGAAGGAAGACCACCCCTCCCAAGCAGGGGCTGTGCCAGCCTGGTGACACTGCTGGCTCTGGGGTCCCCATGCCCCACATCCTGCTAAACACCACGGCCAGCTACGCTCCTTCTCAGCTCTTGCAGAAGGAATTGGTGAGGTAAAAATTTCCTTCCCAAATATCCCTGGTGGGATCAACTGACCTCCCAAAACATGCACTTTAACTCCAATCATCAGCTTAAAAAGGAGCTGAAGAATGAGGCAGGCAGCAAGGTAACAGAACAATCCTGTAGCCTTCAAGGCCTTGAGGAAGGGGAATGTATAAAAGGCCAACACTAGAAATGGTCAGTGCAGCCATCTGCACACACAGATGGCAAGAGATTTATCCTGCATCAAAGCACGTCTTTTAGAAAGATATCCAATCTCTCCTTCAAGAGCCCAGGCAGTAATGAATCTGCACTATAGTTCTCTCCCTGCTTGGAAAAGTAGGGACTTATTTCAATTATGAATTTATCTGCTTCCAACTTCCAGACATTAGACGTCGTTATGCCCCATCAGAAAGGCTGAATACGCTGATCTCCCACTGCAAGGATCACTGTCCAGCCCTCAGCTGACTTCTGTGGCTCTCTGGACTATTTCTGCTTCCTTCTCTCAGGGATGCTTTGGGCACAGGTCTCACAGCAGTGAGCTGCATCTAGGGCAGTGGCACAATGGAGGAGGAGGGATGCTGTGGGGGCAGCTGTGGCCACATGCAGAGCCCAGGGAGTTGCACCGCCACGGATCACCTGGTGTCTGTCCCTATTTCTGCAATGCCACCACACAGACATGGCAGGGTGCCCTGGCAGGGGCACCTGGATGCCCTTGTCCTGACTGACTCTGCAATATTGTTGTGTGGGAGGGGACTGCCCAGCTCACTGTTGGTTGTCTGAGATAGGAAACTTCTCATTCAGTTTTCATTAGAAACATCATGAGTGGAGGGACATTGAGAAGAACATCTGGCCCCCATGAAAAAGAATTTGAAACACAAACCAAAAAGTTTCCTGGATCTTCTAAGGGAAATCAGAGAAACTGCACACACATGAATGACTTCAGCTTATTCCTCATTTTAATAACTCCATGTAACATGGGTGTCCATAACAACATGCACATGGTCTGGCCCAGCACCCCTTTCACTTGATTTCACTGATCATGTCAGCGCCGCCCTGAGCTGCTTGGCCAGCAGGGAAGGGAGGGGAGCATAACTGTGCTTATTCTCTCCTATTTGCAGTGATCCGTATCACACAACCACTCCTTATTGCATTCTCCCCTCAGCCCCTGGCTCTTCTTTCACAAGTTAGCAGTTTCCCTTTGACCTCCCTCAGGAGCCCTGGCGTGCTGCTTTTACAGAACAAAGTACCGAAGACCTAAATCACCTCAGCTTCTTTCCTGCAGCAATTGCTTTACCAGAAGGTACTTTTTGCTATATGCAGCAGTTGGTTGGAGAAGTTGTTGATCATACAGCTATCTGTGACAGCAAGCCCTATATGATGTGTGCTAATCCTTGACAGTGTTTTTAGGAGCTACAGGAACCCTGGCATTTAGAAAGGTGCTGATTAATTGTAGCTAAACCTAAAGCAACAGGAAACTTCTGTCCATCCTGATACCTTAAGCGCAGATGAAGAGTGAAATGAGTAAGGCACTGCCAGTAAAATTAATTGGTGTCTTGTGCTAAGTCTGTTTTTAAAAGCCCTGTAGCTCCTCAGTGCCAGCTCAAATCTCTGTTGGTCCTAGCCACTGACTTGACTGTGGTGTCACTGACCCTCATCACGAACAAAAGCACTGTGTCAACCATGACAGGTTTCTCAAGAGTGAGACAGTGAATGTAATAAGACATTCAAAAGCTGATTTGAGCAATGTTACACACGCACATAAGTGCTGTTTTGTTAAAGTGCTGGAAATTTTTTTCAAGATTAATGCTGTTAAAATCCTAAGTGACCACATACATCATAGCCTGATAACTAAATATCATCTATCAGTAGACTTTCAAAGATCTCTATTATTCCCTGTCTTCCTGACAGATTTCAAAACTATTGCTTGCCTTGCAGATCAATGCATATGTTCAAAGTAGACTATTAAGCTTGCATAGTAATGAAAATACTCTTTGTCCTCATTCCCTCAATATTCAGAAAAGGTCACTGGGAATTTGCTCTTATCTGAGCTCAGGACTGCAAAGTTCTTTTCCCAAATGATAACTTTAAAAAGTTATAGGCCACCAAAGAAAGTCTCTCTAGAGTGGAAAAGCTTAGACAACCTTGGACAACCCAAACCATCGAAGCACGTGCTGAGAGATCTCCCAGCGCTGCCAGGGATGGTCATGCCCTGCTCCCTGCTGTCCTCTGCAGTCCCAAGCCTCCGCCATGCCGCACACCACAGCCCCCTCCCTGCTGACAGGCCCTTTCCTCCAGACGTCCCGGGGGCAAGCTGGGCACCAGGGCTGGATGCTGAGCCGGGAGGTGGGCAGGGTGTGCCCGCTGAGCCAGAGCAGTGGGCTGCACCACCACCCGCAAGTCTTTGAGTCCTGCCAGCACTGCCTCTAATCCCAACTTCCCAGGCTTGCGTGCCCTTTGCCTTCACACCACCGCTGCTGTCTTTGGTTTCACAAGTTTCACAATCCTGAGCCTGCAGCAATGTCACACCATATCTACCGCACTTCAGCTTGGATAGTTGATTTTGCCACTGCTTTGGGTCATTGTTTTATTGGCCCCAGAAGAACATAAAACAAAGCTGAAAAGGCATTTCCATAAAACCATGCATCCATCCCCTTTGCTCAGGGCAGGATCAAGTCCATCTACTTCTGGCGTCTCATCGGGGTGGAGGCCCTCCTAGGGAACCTGTTGCAGTGGCTGCTGCCCATGCTTTGAGAAAACATTTCCTAAGATAGAATCATAGAATCATTTAGGTTGGAAAAGACTTTTAAGATCATCAAGTCCAACCGTAACCCTAACCCCGCTAAGTCCACCACTAAACCATGTCCTTAAGTGCCTCATCCATACATCTTTTAAAAACCTCCAGGGGTGGTGACTCAACCACCTCCCTGGGCAGCCTGTTCCAGTGTCTGACAATCCTTCCAGTGAAGAAAACTAACTACCTTTAACTAAAATCTAACTAACCTCAAACCTCTTGTCCTTCAGGTTCATCCAATACTCCCTATCTTACTTAGAGGGGGCAGAGAAAACAGCTAATTATCTTCTTCTATGCAGTTTTACATATCTGAATACTACTAGATCATTTCCTTTCAGTTTTCTGGCAAGGCTCCTACCTTTCTTTCAACCTTGCCTAATTTTGCAACAATTCTGCCTACACATCCCAGTAAAATATCTGCTTTTTTTTGCAGCAGTCTGACACTGTTGATTCAGGCAGCCTGCCACCACGTGTAATCTCCAGGTCTTCTTCTACATGCCTACGATCTTGCCAGCTTATCCGATCTTGTACTGAACCAGACGATTTTTTTCTATCCAAGCACGGCATTTCACATTTTGCTTCCTGAATTGTTCCCCGTTTCCATCAGTTCAGACCTCTGCTCCAACTTGTCAAGACTGTTTTGAACTCTTACCCTGTCTTCCAGCATTTTGGAAATTTGGCAGCTGATCTGAATTTAATAAGCATGCTCTTTCTTTCATCTTCCCAGTCATTGAGGAAAACAGTGAATACTGCTGTCCCCAGGAGAGGTCTATTCAGTATCCGACTTCCAATGCAATACTGCACCAGCAACAGCTACTCTTTATATATGGCTTTCCAACCAGTTTTGTACCCACTTGGTTCCTGTTTTCCAAGCTGTATTATAAGGATATCTTGCAAAACACTGGGAGAAAGCCTCATAAAGTCACGATGTATTGCATCTCTGCTTCACCTCATTCTCAAGATCTGTTGCTCTGTCCTTGAAGGGATGAGGAGTGGTTTGAAATGATTTGTCATTGAGATAATTGCTCTTCATCTCTTTTTCACCTTCTAGGAGCCCAAAAATAAATTGTTTGATGACTTTTTTGATATTTCTCTGGTTAACTAAAGTTATGTTGGTTAGTCTGTAATTCCCTGTCTCTCTTACCTCTTCCTCTAAAGGAAGGACACTGTGTTTGCTCTTCCTCAATCTCCAGGAACATAGTCTGTCTCTCTCAGGCTCTGTTAGTTTGGTGTGCTTCTGTCTTGCTTCCTGGGTTGCTCCAGGTTGGGTCTGTGGACTTGTGCACGATATGGCCATCGTTGCTGGGATTCTTCTTCCTGCCATTTGGAAGCCTGTCTAAGGAGCTAGATTTATTTTCTTTCACCCTGGAGGCTGGAATCCCACTCCCATATATGATCCTGCATTAATACCTCAAAATATGCATGGAGATGATAGCTAAAGATAATGATGATTTCTGAACTCTTGATCACTCTCTGTTTCTTGCTTTCAGGTTTAAAAAAAAAAAAAAAGTATTGTAGAATATTCTGATACTGCATCTCTGAATCCTGTTTTGAGTCACAGTACTCCATTGCTCCTATCTGCTCTTTCAAGGTGTTTCAAGCATTTCTGCAAGCATCAATGCTTTATTCACTTCCCTGCCTCACTCACCCCATACAGGAGATAGAAAAGTGCTTTTCTTTCATTTTCTTTACTAGGACCCCCAAAGTAAATTCAATAAGTAGACCCAGCTCTTCCTTTCATTGTGTTCATGCTTCAGAATTTTTTTATCTGGACAAACAGCTTTCTTGGTGGTCTAAGCATCTCATGCTGTCTATTCCCATCTGTCGCTTTGTTTGTCTATTAATCACACCCACTTCCTTGCTGTGGGGCTCACGAGGCTAATGGCTACCAGCATGTTCCATATACTATGTGCTGGCAGATAGCGTGAGGGAATTACAATCTTGCATGCTATGATCAAGCTAGCACTCTGATCAAGTACATACAAGCTGACTTCCTTGTTTCCCAATAAACTAATCCCATCTTGTCTCACCCTTGAAGATTTAATGCAAGCTGTTATGTCCAAGAATGGGGAAGTCTAGAAACCCTGGTCTGAGTGCCTTTCAGTCTGGGGTGGCCTCATGTTGATGTCCCTTGATTTGAACCAGCTCCTCTGGTATTTGATTCCATTTTGTACCATCGGTCTGTGGAGATGGTTGAGAGAGTCCGTGCGTGGGAATCCAAGAGAGTCCTAGTAAATCGTATTATTTGCTATGGAAATACTCAGTGGCTTCAGAGTTGTACAGACAGCTATGAAGGAAGCCTGTGGGTCCGATGCCTAAATAAATAGCCCTCTTAAATATTTCACTCACTTAGCTCCTTGGGATGGCTCAGGTTCAGCAGTGAGCAGTTTTACAGCCACTTCATAAGGGAGGGGGGAGGGAAACAGTAATTAAACTATCTCTTTTTGGCAGCACAGACCCTGTCACTCAAACTAATGAGAAAGTTTGGTGCCAGACGGGAAAGCACACTGGGAGCACAGGGTTTGTAGCACTCCCCTGGCATGCACAGTCTGCAGATACCTTCAAGGGACAGGCTGTACCCGAGCTGCGTTCAACCCCGCTTCTCCTGTCCTGCCGAGCCCAAGGAGGAAGCAGGTCTTGGGTCTGTGAAGGGGATGAAAGTCTCTAACATGCATGCACACACACTTCCAACTGTCTGGGAAAGAGCTCTGTGCAGCTATGGTTTTGGCCTGGCTCTCCAATCTCACAATTATTTTATATGATTTAGAAGATAGCAAGCCTCAGAAATTTGCATTTCTCTCAGAGAACCGCCAACAAGCTGAGAAATGTTGACCAGGTTTCCAAGAGCCAATGTTTCACTTGTGCTCTTCTAGCCCCCAAGAGTCTCTTCCAAATCGGCCAGACCCCTGGCCGGTTCTGGGTTACAGCAGTGTTTTGGTGGCCACACAAACCAGTAGATATGGAGGTGTTTGACTGGGACACCAATGGAGCAAAACCCCTGCATGGACAGCCACTGGGGCTCTCTAGGGGCGCAGGGCATCACCGCTTGGACAGTATTTGGCTGAAGGGTGTTTGTGCCCAGGCTGTATGGGCCCAAGCCTGGGACTGCAACCAGTATCTGTCATGGTAATGCACTCCCACAGGAGTTTCCTCTTGGACTTTCCTTTGTTTACTAGTTCTGCCTGGAAAGCTTTTGTCTTCACCCAGAAGAGCTCACTGAGCTCAGGACTGCTCTTTCCACTGACATAAGTCAACACCGTTTACCAGTAAGACTGGGTTTATTGTTTGCTTTCTGTTTGCCTTACCAGCCGAGCTGGCACCGCTGCAACTCCAGCGAGGGAACTGAGCCACTTTCTGCCACCCATTTCTCTACTTTTTCTCCCACTGCTGTGGCTTGTCCGAGCCTGCTGTGCAGCCAAGCCCCAGTGCCCAGAAATTGTACGTCAGGTTAGTTTAGGAAATCATGGGATTTCAAAAATAATATATATGTTGGTTTGGGTCTTTTTTCTTGCCTCCAGGTTTTTGAGCCTTCAAGACTGTGTTTTATTAGCCTGTGTTGTTCTGGATCATTTTTTAATGAAGACCAAGGCCAGCATTCCCTCACTGTCATGTAACAGTGTCTTGAAGAAATGATATTGGATACTGCAGTAAAGTATTGACTGCTCTTTCTGATTCCTCTATTCATTTTCCACTGTGGAGTTGAGGGAGACATTTGTGGAAGGTTAGTCACATTCTTCTAGTCACCTGAGACCTCTGATATTTGTCATCATTAGCACAGTAGAAAACCTGAATAAAGTTAGCAAAAAGGAAAATCTTTATTCTGAGGTCTGCACCCAGCAAACCTATCTAATTCACTGCATCTGGCTTTCCTACTAAAACAAAAGACAAAGACGTTTCCAGCATTTCAGTAACAAGTTTATCCAAAAAGCACTAACTATCTTTCGCTTTATGAGACATTAGCTTGTCTGTGACTATTCCAGCACACCCTATCATTCCAACAGTTTGTGCAGCCTGGTCAACACCCCTGGTTCCCAAATGAGTCTTGGTTTTATCCTCATAGAGTGGGAATACTGGCTTTATTTCTTGGCTCCAGTCACAGGCTCTGTGGTTTTAGAGACATTTGAGTACCAACATTGGTTTTCTCTTCAGCTGTTGATGCTTTCCAAAGACTGTATATACGGTTAAACTTCCATTAAAGGTAATATTTTTCAAACCTGTCTTGCTCATTACACTGTAAGATACAAGCTGAAACCATTTTCTCTATAAGAAGGCTGTGTGTCTTCTGGTATTGGGTAATGGAGCATGCTGAAGATATTTCCACATTGCCAAAAACAACAATAAAACTAAGAGACAGTGTGTCGCATTTCCCTTATAGACAGATCCAGCTGTTCTCAAATGCCTGGAAAATCACAAGGGTGAGCAGCCACAATAGTTAGCTCATGAACACTACTCATTTGGCTGCCAGAACCAGCCTATATGAACCTTTGGTAGCTCCGTTTCACAGGCAGGGAACTGAGGAGCAGTGGCCTAAACTATCTTGAGAGTGCATGCTTTATCTCCCACCTGACCTGGGTTTCTCTTGCATGAAAACAAGGGCAGAGAGGAATGGGAACCCATTCGTTTTGCCCCACTTTTGCATTTGCCTATGGACACCCCCACCGGGGAAGTGCTTTTGGACTTCCCTGGTGAAGAAGACCCTGTGGTGGGCTGAGATTTTGGGTGACCCCTGAGACCCTGGGAGGCATGCAGTGTGTGCTGATGTGATCCTAGGTTCACATCCCTGGGGAAGCACCAGTAGAGTTTACATGACACACTGTTTTTCAAGGCATATCCCAGACTGCAATAGCAGTGATTGGTGTTATCATCTCTAACCTGAATTTGAGGTTTAACCCATAGCCCAAATGCCCTTTCTCTTTTAGGGCAGACCTTTCAAAGGGCTTCGCATTTCACAGATTGCCATGAATTTTGGCAGCATACATGAACTGCAGAGCCCTTATGCCCTCCTACCCCAAGACTCTTGTTGTCAGCAATGGTTTTGGGCTTACAGTGGTTTTGCAGCCAACCAGCATCCTGACATCTACAGTGGATTATTTCAGTTACATAGCTGCATTGGGACATGAGGTTTTTCCTTCCCACCACGAGCAGCAACAGAGGCTGGAGAAATGTGCCAGGGAAAGTAGGGTCTCCCTGGCTGGGTGACAGCTACTGTCAGCAGAGCAAGCAGTGCAGCCTGCTGAGGAGCCCCAGCCAGGCTCCTGTTAGACCAAAGCTTCCATGGAAAAGCACGAGGTGAGGATGCTCCTTCTTAAACTGAGCACCCACTTTGCAACCGGCTATGAGTTGCCATGGTTTGGCAGACCTATGTGATATCATTAGCATTATTTGGACATGCTACAGTTTCCTGCTCTTACTAATTTCCTTCTTTCTGAAGCTTTAAGAGAGACTTCACCAAGAAACTGTCAACCAGCAGAGAAGGTCAAGAAAAGCAGCATGCTTACCACACCCTTGAGAAAAGACGAAGATGAACAAACTCATGTGTAGTTACCAATGCATCAAGAAGAGGCATGTGTGTTGGAGCTTTTTAAAAGAAAAGTGCTACAACCCAGATTAGCTAGTTCTTCATTTAGTTTCAATTAGAGTTGGAAACCAATTCAGACTAAACATTTTAATTGATGAATATAGTCCCTTCATGCCAGAAATTGCTTGTGAACAGACCATGTCTTCTGCAGAAATACTTACTATTAGCTGAATGTTATCCACAAGTAAACATCTGTCTGTGACTGGCTCACAAGTTGTTCACCACAACTATTTGTTCACGTATCTGAGATCCAGTACTTGAGCTACACGATTAGTTAGCCAAAGTCACATGGTATTGGATGTCTTTTCAGCCACATCTGAATGCCTACAGGAGCAGCTTCAGCACAGTGCTTGTTGAAAATACTGTATTCACATGATTGTTCACCACTGCGTTGCAGCAAATGCTGTCAAAAATAAAAGACACCCCCCCCCCAATCAGTGACTTTAATATTTGCAAACAGAATAAAATCATAATAGATTTAGGATTGACCCAAATCTTTGAAGAACTCTTCACTCAGCTTTGGTTTCAGCCTGATCTGCCATATATTTAACCTGTGTTCCTAAAGAACTGAGGTTTCTGTAATCATAATGTATAGGTGTATACCTTTGCATATGTATCCCTAATAACTTTTGAATCTTCTAGCCAGTTTTTCCTCAGATTTGACAGAGGAGAGACGCAGATGTTTAGTTCCTAAGGCACTCCATGTTTCAGGGAAAGAGATTGTTGTACAGAAGCTGCTGAACCTATTACTGCCACCAATGAAGGAAAGACTTTATCATAGTCTTTCCCTTACTAGAGGTCAGAGCCCAGAAACTCCAAGGTTCAGCCTCAGCAATTTAAGGCAAATCGGGTTTCTTGGCACTATTACCCACCAACTCATTGTCATGGTTTAAGCCCAGCTGGCAACTAAGCAACACACAGCCTCTCGCTCACTCCCCACCCTGCCCCAGCGGGATGGGGGAGAGAATTGGAAAAGTAAAAGTGAGAAAGTTCGTGAGTTGAGATAAGAACAGTTTAATAAGTGAAATGAAATAAAATAAAATAATAATAATAATAATAATAATGATAATAATAATAAAAATTGTAATGAAAAGGAAAACAACAACAACAACAACCAAGAAAGGCAAGTGATGCAAATGAAAACAATTGCTCACCACCTTTGACCGATGCCCAGCCTGTCCCCAAGCAGCGGTCCCCCAGCCAGCTTTCCCCCTAGTTTATATACTGAGCATGACACCATATGGTATGGAATATCCCTTTGGTCAGTTGGGGTCAGCTGTCCCGGCTGTGTCCCCTCCCAAATTCTTGTGCACCCCCAGCCTACTCGCTGGTGGGGTGGTGTGAGAAGCAGAAAAGGCCTTGACTCTGTGTAAGCACTGCTCAGCAGTAACTGAAATATCCCTGTGTATCAACACCGTTTTCAGCACAAATCCAAAACATAGCCCCATACTAGCTACTATGAAGAAAATTAACTCTATCCCAGCCAAAACCAGCACACTCATGTATTTTCTTGATCTACAGCATAAAAACTAGGTGGAAACTTGGTGGACTTAATTTAGAAGAGGGAAAAATGTTCTGCTTCAGATTTTTTGTTCTTTTTGAGTACGCCCCAGTCTTTACATAATCTTTTTCTAGTCAACCTCCTTTGTCAACCTCTCACGCTCCCTTTCATTTACAGACTTTCAGCAATGTGCCTTGAACAACCTTGTAATAAAAGCCTTTATGAAGAACAGAGATTTGTCTTTCTGGTCCTTTCAAGTGCTGCAAGCAGAAGTTGAAGGAGCACAGATGTGAACCCACTGTGGTCTTGCAGTATGGGTGGCACCAAGCTATGTTTCAGAAATTGTGCTAAAGCTTTGGAGCAAAATGTTGAGTCATTATCATCTGTTTGAGGTCTTTTCCATGCAGATGCCTTTTTTTTTTTGTGGTAGGAGGTGCAAGTCAGCCTTTATTGTCAGCCTAACTAGACTTGTTTTCAATCATCATGATTGAAATACATAATTTTATAATCTGAAGGTAAGAAAGTTAATTACTTTCCTACACAGGAGCACTGAAACTGAATGCTGGAGAAAAGATGAAGGGGTTTTCAAAAGCCTTGCCTGGCTGTGACTCATCTTCCATTGAGATGCAATGCAATACAGGAAGGAACTCTGTTAGACCCAGTTCAAGTATTTTTTAAAACCTCACCCAGATTTTTATAGTGTTACTTTATATCACTCCAGTTTACCCACAAACATGAAACAACTTTTTGGTGATTACACAAGTCTCAGGACCTCATGACCTACAAAACTGTTGAACATTCTTCATTGTTAAATATTGCCTTTAAAGACTTTTTAAGTTTAATGTTGAAACCTGCTTTCCCAGATTCTCAGTCTTCTTTAAATATTAACATGCTTTTTAACATGCTTATGGTGCTAATAAGGCATATACATATTCAGATAGGACTTTTTTGGCAGTTTTCTTGAACTTCCTAGAACTGCCAGTACTGCAGGCTTGGATTTCTCTGTTCTTGCAAGTCTATGTTCTGCAAACAAGAGTTTAATTTGGTTTACAGGGGACAGAACTGTGCCCATTCCGACCCATTAAAACTAACAGGACAGATAATGATAGAAGTAAGAGAAGAACTGGGCCCAGAATTCGCTTATTCAGAAAACTGTTTCAGGGAGAAGGCAGCTTATACGTTTAAAACATTGTTACCCAAATTATATAGAGGCAGCACCTTCTAGGAATATTCTACTACAGTTATGCAGGAAAACGTATATGCTGATGTTAGCATTTGAGGGAAAATATATTGGAACACTTCCAGGGCAATGGTTTTAAAAATCTCTGAGTGTAAATTGGACCTCCAGCTTCTTCATGATTAAGTAATTAGGAGTGACCATCAGTAAAGTTACTGTTAGAAACATTAGCAATTTTATTTTGGAAATCCTTCTCATTTTAGCATTCCTCTCAGAAAAACCTTGGGTCAGTTGCATTTACATTGGAGTATGTATGAATCTGGGGCAAATCTTGGAGAACTCTGCAGACACATGTCTCCAGAAGCCTGCAGTAGCAGAACTTGGCACTTCCCCTAGAGACATCTTTTTTGTTTTTTTCTAGGTCCCCTTCCCATTCTTTCCACACCCATGAGGGTAGTTGCCTCTGAGTCATTTTGAGAAGTCTGGATTTCGGTTATTAAAAGTTTCTGTTCTTTATCCTCTGACAGCTTTGCCAAGGTGCTGGCAGCCTGAAAGCCAGCCATTTAACTCCACACTGCTGTTCAGGCTCAGCAAACTGCAAGTGTCAGAGAGTATTTTCCAAACCACTCATGGCAGGGAGCCTGCTGAGTTTAAGAAGAGCACAAAAGCAGGGGAAGAGCACAAAAGCAGGGAAATTGTGAGGACCAAGAGAGCTTTTTGTTGCATGGCATAAAAAAAGTGTTACAGATTGCTCATATCTTTTGCTGACTTCAGTGGGAGAGCAGTCCCCTCCAGCCTGCGGTGTCCACAAGGGGTCCTGCCAAGGGGCATCTGCAAACCTGGTATTTACTGTTTCTGCTCTCCTTGGTCCGAGAGAAGGGGGCAAGCAGGACCTGGGCAGCAGCACATGTTCTCACAGCCCCATTCACATGGGCTCCTGCTGCAGGAGCCATCCCTCGACTGCCCTGCCAGCTCCTCCAGGCACCCTGATGGGATGGGATGGGAAATATTAGGAAAAATTTCTTTACTGAGAGAGTGGTCAAGCATTGGAACAGGCTGCCCAGGGAGGTGATGGAGTCACCATCACTGGAGGTGTTCAAAATATGTGTAGACGTGGCACTGCAGGACATGGTTTAGTGGGCATGGTGGTGTTGGGTTGATGGTTGGACTTGATGATCTTACAGGTCTTTTCCAACCTTAGTGATTCTGTGATTCTGTGGGAGGAGAAAGTCACCTGAGAGACAGCCTGCCTGCCCGGGCTGAGCAGGCAGTGGGCAGCAGCCCAGTCCCAGCCGTGCTGCTCCTCACCTCCCTTCTCAGCCACGAGCATGCCAAGCATTCCCCACAGATCAGGACGTATAACACAACAGCTTTTGTGGTGGCCTGGGTAAGTACACTGTACTTGGGTGACTGAGAACACATGTCATCTGTGGCACCGAAAATTGTGTTTACTCAGAGACACTGCCCAAACCAGCGTCCTTCTGGAGACAAGTCCCTGGTTTGGAAGGACACTTTCAGTAAGCCTGGGATGCCACACAAGAATGCATTATGGTACTCTCTGATCTGCATTTAAGTTGTGGCTTTCTGTTGAAGTGATGAAGCATTCAGGATTTGGGTTTTATTAATTTTCTGGTGCTGGATAGCACCACATACAACGTTCTGTCCCCTCCTGCTCTTTTGGCAGGTGTTTCACTAGCATCTGTTGTCTTAGTCCCAGAGGACTCAGGCCCCTTCATCAAAAGAGAGCAGTGGGAAGCAGACAGTCATATGCTCTTTTAATGACTCAGACATCAGCATGTTGTCCATGGCACCATGGCTGTTAACAAAATAATTAATAAGGATTGAAAGAGAATGAGGGAATAAAAAAACGTCAGCATGATCTTCTCAAGAACTGACTGCCTCAGACCAATCTAGTTTCTTCCTCTGGAGGGATAGTTCACCTGGAGAATAATGGGGATGCAAGCAAGATTTTCTTGACTTGAGGCTTTTTACATTCTCCAACCTGATATTCTTTTGTGAAACAAAGTGAAATTGTCTCTGTGGAACCACTGTGCACAACCGGTTGTATAAGCATGTGAAAGGAGCAGTTGTCTATATCATGCTGTCCAGCCCAGCAGATATGTCCAGCAAGAAAATCCAAAGATCTGCTCCATAACTTTATCTATTTACAATTTGGACGTGGGCATAGAGAGAACTCCTGTAAAATTTATTGGCAAGACAGGTGAGAGCAGGCACTAAATCTAAAATTACTTTAATAAAACTGAGAGATGATACCAAAATTGCAGTATTGACTCATTTTATTTTTTGTTGTGCATAGCTATTTGACCTTTCTCTGTAACATTCCTGTCTGGCTGACTGTTTTCCTCTTTATATCTGTGCCTTTTACTGCTGCCTTGTAGAACTTTCCATTTCTCTTTTACCAGTTTCCCTACATAGCTTAAAGTGGAGGACAAGAAGAAATCTGCCTAATTTGCGGCAAAGGAGGTTTTGGATCAATATGAGGGAAGATTGTGACTGCTGGGACAAGGAAACACTGCCTTCGGTGACAGAGAAGCAGTGGGCTCTCGTCCACTGGAAGCTCTGAAAAGCAGATGTGATGAACATCTGTCAGGCCTGGTCTCCCACAGCTGAACCAGTCCCATGTTCCTATGGTTAACTTTAAGACAGCAGCTGTGGATCCCGCAGCTGCACAGAGGACATGCGTCTCTTGAAGACCCAGAGCTATTGACTATTTTATAAAACCTACAGCTGAATTTTATTGAAAAGGACAATATTTCCCATCTCTCCCTGCTCAAAGGCAAACAAGTCATACTGCATCTGTGCTTTGGTCAAAAGGAAAAGCTTCTGCTACTCAAGACTGACTGTAGTCGCCTAGAAACTCTTCGAAGGCATGTCCATATGGGTACCTTTGCTCTAGGTACTTCTGGTTGCCGTTGCAAGGGCAATGAAGAAAAGTGGACATTTTGCACACCCCATTGATCTTCTCACACAGGACAGCTGTAGAGCTGGAGTACATCAGCTCAGCCAGCATTTTCACTGGCTGAACTAGTCATGCCGAAGCTCATGCTGGGCTTCCCAGCAGTGAAGGAAAATTGAAAGGCCTTATCATGCCTGGCACAGGAGAGAAGAAGAGAAAGAATGACAAGTGACGATCCCTACAGCTGTCATCTTCCCATACCTCCTGTCCCATCCCTCCAGAGGTGGCAGACCCAGCACAGAAAAAATGCACAGTGGGTTGTTGGCCATTTTGCTGTGACCAGGTGTCTGTTGCCCTCCATAACTAGCCCTAGAGCAAGCCCAGAGTCGTACTTGTCCTACTTTGCTGTGTCAGTGAATTATGAATTATTCCAATTACATCTTGATAAAATCCTCCTGGCACATTTGCATGAGCAGAGCCCAACTGCAGGTTACAGCATTGAGTGCTGGCTCTCAGGAGAGCCCTGCTGGGACGCCCCAGCCTACACCGGCTGCAGGAGCTGAGAACTAATTCACCAAAAGCAAGTACTGCAAACAGCATGATTCCCTTGCATGTCATGTGGTGCCTGGCTGAGCAGCTTTCGAATGCTGTATCACATTCTGGAGGAATGGTGTTTCTGCATTGGGCTGTCAGCCTGTGCCTCACTGATAGGGTGAGGTGACCTCAAATGGGAAATCCTGGGAGCAGAAGATTTTCAGTGACCTGTGTCCTGGGGGGATGCCAAGAGCTCTGCCGTGCAGGAGAGACACCATGGCTTTAACCTCACTGCAGAAATGAAGAATTCCTTTATTTCCTGACATGGTTCCTACTCTGCCTTTTGAAGTGCCTGTGATAGCTATTTCAGAAGACATGAATACAGATCACTGTCATTATACCACTCTTAATGGCAAACCATTCCCATGCTGCTAGGAGTGACAGGGTATAAATCCCATAGAACTGAGTCATTACAGCAACACAGATAAGGTTGTGAAGACCATGTTCAAAGATCTGGTTAAGTTTATAGTGCAAGAAAACAGCCTTTAGAAGTATAAATCCCTGTATTCCTACAATTAACAAAAGCTTCATTTACGTTTTGGGCTTTTATGATTCTGGCACTCCTTTAGTATTAATCCTTCCCTGTTTTTCTACATGAGCAAAATTCTCAAGAGGCTTTTTAAAAATGAGAGCAAACTCACTGAGGGAAAGAACATCAGGCCAATCTCACCTGTTAAAAGCAGGTTTTCTCTAGAACATGGAAAGTCTCAAATACTGCTATGCAATCCATTTTGGTATGTGAAGATGCTTATTCATTCATTCAGACCTAAGCTTTTCAATTTAATAAAAAGCTTCGCAGCACCCTAAAATGATCTGATTTGATGGCATTTCTTTCCTGGTCTGCCAGCATGAAATTTAAAGAGGCTGGTGTCTCCATGGCTGTGCCTGCGGGTGACTGGATGTCTCAAGGGACATGTCAGCAGGTGACAAAAAATCATCATATCTGGATCTCAGCACATCAGTGAGGTTAGAGTTATGGGAAGACCATTCAGTAGCTGTCACTGGCTGGAGGAGCACCAAAGATGTTGAAGGGACAGTTTGCAGGAAATTGCATGGGATTTGGCCACCTTCAGTTCACTGTAAGCTATGCTGCCAGGGGAGATGCTAATAACTGTTTACACAGCCTCTTGGCAAACTTGGCAGCCCGCTCTGAACTGATCCTGTGAGCTGGCAGCCCCTGACCAAGGCAGGGTAAGGCCAGTCTCAGTCAGCCACGGCGCTGCATGCGTCCCCTCCCTTTGAGACCACAGTGGTGTCTCTGCTTCTGCCAAGCCAAGAGCCACCAGCAACGGAGATGGTGGTTGCTGTGCACTGCTTGTCATCCACTGCTTTAGGTTTTGGAGCCCCACATGCTTGTCTCCCTCAGTGTCTGAGATTTTTGCAAGCTGAGACCAACAGGGACACTTGGAGGGAAAGCTGTACCCTGTGTGCCCTAGATAGGGGAGTGAATTGCACAGCTTTCTTCTGAAACGACTGTCATGAGCCCTTACCTTTCACTCTGTGGTCCTTCGCATATGGACTTGCAGGGGCTTATTACCAAAAGGAAGGCATTTCTCATGTCCAGCTAAATCACCTTCAGCACATCTTTACACTCCACCCCAGCTGCACACTTCCCCTCCATTATTCTTCTGGTATCAGCAAATGGAAAGGTTTAGAGATAACTGTGGATGGACCTGACACACAAGCCAGCTTATTTTAGCAGGCCGCTATAATTCTGTGGTTCAACACTGGCAGCCAGACAGGGAGACAAAAAATGAGGAGTATTATTTCCAAATGAATTCCCAACAGTGCATTCAATTAGAGAGGTTGTTTTTTGACCTTTCACAGGCTTCATTAAAACCCCTATCACTTTTCCAGAAAAAACAATTCTGAAAACAGATGGGAGTAAATGAAAAATTTATGCCTGCAATGCCACACAGCCCAAAATGAGCAGTCTTGAACGATCTCTGCTGAGTACCAATGTGCAATTAAAAGGATGCTTATGAAGCCTTCATACTGTGAAGTACAAATACTTGTCTATAATTTACTGGGAACTGCCTCACGAGAGAAAAAACATACACTCTGTTAACTCAGCTGATACGGACTTTTGCATGTAGACTAGAAAGTGACTTAGAAAGGGGAGTTTATGGAGGCTGATATTGATCAGTATGTGATGATACAAAGCAGGAAAAATACAGGAAAGAATTATTTGTTAGCAACAGCTTTATAAAATACATAGGAAAACTCTGAGAAAAAGAGGAAATGGGTTTGGGAAAGATCCAAAAATTTATTTCAGGGCCTTAAAAGCTGAGAAGTGCTGGAGGGATAAGACAGTTGCCAGGTCTGTAGTGCAGGCCAGTACTCAGAAAAGGTGCCATTACTTACAAAAATTAAATACTCCTTAATAGGCACATGTGATCCTGTGTTATTTTTTAGCCCATGTGTGGCTCTGCCGATATAACTTTTGGATCTAGCCTCGAGGCCCTTCTGATATCCAGAAGAGTTGTTTTCCAGCTCATAGAGCTGGAATGTTTTATTGGAAGCACTCTGCATCCCACCTGCGTGGTGCTGTGTGCTGTGCCTGTTAGACATTCATGACTGAGCAACGCTCTCCCAAGTGTATGTCATGACAAGTTCCTGTCGCTGAAAGTGAGCTGTGGCCCATCTCTACTTCCTTACTTTGAGATGAACCTAAACAGTTTAGATGAACCTAAGCAGTTTAGACAGGGAATAAATTTAGGTTACGTTCTTTTAACTCATTTTATCTCTGTTCCTATCATATGCTCTACTTAATGCATTGTTTGTGTAGCAATCTGTGGCAGAAAGAATTAAGGTAATTTGGACCTGCTCTGCTGACAAAACTTCCTCTAAGCTACTTGAAATGTGAGAGAATGAGAATGGTCACAGTCTGTTGCATTCCAGGTAACTACAGAAGAGCTTTCAGATGTCAGAGAAGGACCAAAATGCAGTTTTACTCCATGTGGAAATTAGTGTCATCATGCTGGTATAAAACCAGGTGAATACTGTGCAGTCAGGTCTCACTGAGCAAGCTCAGCAGTTCAATGTTCCATTGCATAGGTGATTCCTGTGTTAGTACCTATCCTTTCACAAAATAATTTGACCTTTGGCCACAAAAGGAGCATACATCTCTGTAGCAGTTTGACATACAGAGAGAGTGAAGAGTGCACATTTAACTGTCTGGAGAACATATGAATGAATTTTCTTGTACGCAGCTGCTTTCTTTATTTTTCTGCAAATATTCTTTTGGAGTCATTAGTGCCCATAAGATGGAAGACTCAGCTAACAATATGACTAAATTGAGCTTCATCTGGAATGAGACTAAAAGCGGTACTTTTATTATGCCAGTCACAGTCTATTTCTGCTGGGTGAGATGCGTTTACCGATTCTTCTGTCATGACTAACATTAGATCATGCAGTCCCATAACTTTCAACATTTTCAGCTGTGTATATTTCTAAATGTCAGTTCTAAATATAAATAAATAAATAAGCCCAAGACCATGCCTTCCTATGGAAAAAGACACTTCTTAACATTTGGATTTTTAAAGATCTTCACTTTTTTTAATGTGTGAGCATTTGAAAATCATTCCCTGACCTATGACTTTCTCTGTGAACTTCTACAAAGAGTTCTTAAGCAAATTTTAACAGTTGCATTTTTAGGGAGGATAGAATAATAGGTTTAGAGTTGATCCTAGCACCTTCTTCTACCGCTTATATGTGGCCAGTCACACTGAATGGACACACACTCAACTGTACATAAAACCAGTCACTTCTTCCTGAAGGGGAATGACAGGGAAGAGGGAAGGAGGAGTGTTTGAACCTGCTTATGCCAGGCTGCCACTTGCAAAAGGAGGTTTCTTAAGCTTATAATAATTTCCTGCTGCTTCTTAGCATGACCCTGCAGTCTATCTTTTGAAAGGAAACAAACAACAATAACAAACATAAGCTTGTAATTGACAACATCAATGAAATCTGCTCCTCTGGAGATGCCACAGGCATGCACTCCCTTCCTGAGCTCTGCAAGTGCTCAGAGACTTTCTGCCACTATTATCTAGCTGCATGTTGCTGACACGGGGCTGCGCAGGTGTGAGGCACGCTCCTGTTGGTTTCATGCAGCTGGCTCCTAGAAGAAGAGACCAAGAGGGAGTTTGCCGAAGTCAGCGAGGTCCTCCCTCGCTGGGGGGAAAGGTGCAGCCATAGGTGTTTTGTGTTGAACCCAAACTAAATTCCCAAGACCTCCTCAACAAATGTGTCCCTGCTTTCATGGGCTTACTCCAAGGAGGAAAATCTGCAGTTGGGTGGAGCAGCCCTAGAAGGAGACACTTGTTATCCTCAGTGGATCCATCACAGAATCACAGAATCACTAAGGTTGGAAAAGACCTGTAAGATCATCAAGGCCAACCATCAAACCAACACCATCATGCCCACTAAACCATGTCCTGCAGTGCCACGTCCACACGTTCCTTGAACACCTCCAGTGATGGTGACTCCACAACCTCCCTGGGCAGCCTGTTCCAATGCTTCACCACTCTGTCCATAAAGAAATTTTTCCTAATATCCAGCCTAAACTTCCCCTGGCGCAACTTGAGGCCATTTCCTCTTGTCCTGTTGCTAGTCACTTGGGAGAAGAGACAAGCACCCACCTCTCTGCAATCCCCTTTCAGGTAATTGTAGAGAGCGATTAGGTCTCCCCTCAGCCTCCTCTTCTCCAGGCTGAACAACCCCAGTTCCCTCAGCCACTCCTCATAAGACCTGTGCTCCAGACCCCTCACCAGCTTCGTCGCCCGTCTCTGGACATGCTCCAGCACCTCAATGTCCTTCTTGTAGTGAGGGGCCCAAAACCGAACACAGTATTCAAGGTGCGGCCTCACCGGCGCTGAGTACAGGGGCATGATCACCTCCCTACTCCTGCTGGCCACACTATTTCTGATACAGGCCAGGATGCCGTTGACCTTCTTGGCCACCTGGGCACACTGCTGGCTCATATTCAGACAGCTGTCAATCAACACCCCCAGGTCCTTTTCTGTGGGGGAGCTTTCCAGCCACTCGTCCCCAAGCCTGTAGCGTTGCCTGGGGTTGTTGTGACCAAAGTGCAGGACCCGGCACTTGGCCTTGTTGAACCTCATACAATTGGCCTGGGCCCATCGATCCAGCCTGTCCAGATCCCTCTGCAGAGCCTACTGACCCTCAAGCAGATCAACACTCCCGCCCAACTTGGTGTCATCTGCAAACTTGCTGAGGGTGCACTCAATCCCCTCATCCAGATCGTTGATAAATGTATGAAACAAGACTGGCCCCAAAACTGAGCCCTGGGGGACTCCGCCTGTGACCGGCCACCAACTGGATTTCACTCCATTCACCATGACTCTCTGGGCTCAGCCATCCAGCCAGTTTTTTACCCAGTGAAGAGTGCACCTGTCTAAGCCATGATTCGCCAGCTTCTCCAGGAGAATACTGTGGGAGATGGTGTCGAAGGCTTTACTAAAGTCCAGGTAGACAACACCCACAGCCTTTCCCTCATCCACTAGGCGGGTCACCTGGTCATAGAAGGAGATCAGGTTGGTCAAGCAGGACCTGCCTTGAATAAGGCATGAACCCATGCTGGCTGGGCCTGATCCCTTGGTTGTCCTGCATCTTGAGGCTTTAGCACTTTTCAAAACTTTGCAGCGTATTCCTCATTAGACCTTTGTGTGTCAGAAATGATCTAGCAGACAGGAAATTTGAAGAGAGGCATTAAAAGATGTACCGAAGGCTTTAGAAGGTACCAGGCCAGTATTAAAATTTGTACTGCTAAGTGACTTCCTATGCCATCCCCATTTCTTTTCAGAGCAATATGTGTTACAGTTTAAGAAGGGACACCAGCCACTGCAGAGCAAGAAAAGGAAGCTGCTTGTCGTTAGCTGAAGTTAGCAATTGAAATGAAGTTTCCAGAAGAAATGTGAATTGCCTCTGGTGAGACCCAATCACCCTCAGTTGCCGGGGGGTTCCCACTGAGGTAGGGTTCCCACAGCTGAAGTTAATTGCAGTGTTGTTCACTTCTGCAGGCTTTAGAAACCCTAGCCCAGTCTCTTCGCTTCGAGGAAAGCATGTGTAGCCAGCAGAAATCCAAAGTTATTTAAAGAAATACTATATAAAGAGGAGGAAAACATTTATTCTGTGCATCTAGCCATCCAGCTTCTTCTGTTTACATTAGCCAAGACTCTGGGGAAATACCTAAAAATGGAGGTTTATAACTATATAAAGTCCACCAGTGTATCAGTGAGCAGCGTAAAGTTATTAACACTTCATACCAGTGTTTCCTCTCCTTTGCGTGCTTCTTCCATGTGATCCAGAAGCTTTGGGACAATCACTGTAATTCAGTTTTTCAAAGAGATGACAGGTTACATGGCAATGATATTATTCTTCTTATAATATCTCTGAAACTGACACATTGCTTGCTGTTAATTCATTTAGTAACTCTTGTCTTGAACTGAAGCAGATGGAATTAGCACAAATATGGTGGTGTTAAGGTTCAGCACTTGGCGAACAAAGATGCTTTGTTGCTAGGAGAGCAATTTCTAACAGCACATTTTTCAAACAGAAATTAATGTTTTACCCTTCACAAGTTGCAATCCAATGTCATGTCTCTCTAGAAATCCAATTCTCTCTTCAGAGCAAAAAATTCCACTCCTGGAGTCCAAACTTTCCTGTCTGCTCGGGAGCTATGAGAATACAGCATACAGGAAAAAGTGAGGCTTATCCAGAAACCAGTCATTCTTCAATGTTAAGAGCTGTCTCCATGCTGAAACACCTCTGCAAAAACAAGCGTCCTTTGTTAGTGAGGAATCCAAGCCCTGTCTCTCTGATCTATGGGTGTCTTGCTGGGGTAACTATTGGCCCGTGATCGAATGTGGCCAACAAAATGTACTTGTGAGGAGAACTAAAAGAAGTCATATTACTCCACTCTGGGCCATTTGGAAAATGACTACGAAAAATGCACAGATCAAATCTGATTATAGTCTCCAGAGCTGAGCACAATGAAGCTGCTGACAGGACATGACGGAGGCAGGTAAGTGCTCACTATGCACCAGGTATGTTGAGAAGAAATCAGGTTAAACAGACATACCCATGCATGAGATTTATCTCAGAAACTGGGGATTCGGCTCCAATACTACCACCAAAAGCCATGTGGTTATGCAGCACTGAGAGAGCACATGTGAGCACCGCGGCAGGCCGCATAAACAACACTGCTTTGTGATAAATGACTGTCACTAGGAAGCAAAGCTAGTCACTGAAACACTTTCTGAAACAAGTCCTGCTGACAGGTAACAACATCTCTGTCAGCAAACTAAAAAGAGAAGGAAAGATCATCTCCACTAACACCCATGCAATAATGGCCAAGGAGCGGTGCAAGCCTGCAGAGCCGAGGTGTTTGCTGCCCATGGCAGGTGGAGGTGCAGAGCATCTCACTGAACTGGGTTTCAGCATCAGCCACAGCTCAGCACGGGAAGCCCCAGCCCACCAGTGCTGGCTTTGCTCCCCTGCGCACCCCTGCCCCAGGAGCACCTCAACATCCAGCAATTTGAAATTGGAGGCAACCTTCTGCTGCCCCTCAAAGCACATCCCCCATCTCTGTTTTCTGGAAGCATTAACAAGGTAGCTGTTCAGATGGAGAACCGCAAAAAAACCTGCTTGCTGGGGCTGGCAAAACCAGGGCCCAGGGGTTTGCTCCAACACTGCCTGGTAGGGGGCAGCTCCAGTCCACCATGCCACTGCTGTGCATGCAAAGAGCACGCTCATGGTTTTAACATGTGGACAGTGGGTTTGCCTTACCCACCGAAGAGGAACAGGGCAGGTGTGGAGAAGCGTGGTCTGTTCTCAGTCTGTGGGATTGCTGGTACTTCCAAACCGAGGCACCTCTGTGCATGGCCAGGAGTGCCAGCCTGGGGAGCCCCGCGAGCCTCAGGGGCACCAACAGGACACCCCAGAAACAGCCACCCTGTCACTTGCACAAGTTCTGCATGGGACAGCAGTGAAATCCTGGCTGCCTCATACCACCAGGCTTGTGCATGATGCTGCCTGTAAAATGCCTTGCCAAGTGAGACAGCTCGTAAGCCCCTTTCCACACAGCCTCTTTCTCCGCGACTCCCAGTTAGACTCCATTCTTTGAAGTCCCAGGGGCTTGAACAGCATTAACTCTGCACCTGGAAGCTCAGCCGGCACCTTTCATCTCAAAGCCCCCACAGATCTAGTTGCTCCGAAAGTGCCGGAGCTGTAATGCAAAGAGCTTGCCAAGGGCTTAGACCCACAGGGATGTTTCCATTACACTGTTACAATACAAAAGGCCCAGAAGACAAAAGCAAAATTAGGCACCCTGCATGAGCCCAGCAGACGCATTGGAGGTCTCTGCAGGCCTGTGGCGAGCAGTACCCTTTCAATGCATTTGCAATCATTATTGATGCGTTCAGTGTGCCTGAGCAAACCAACCAACAAAGGGTCTCAGCACTGAGATTGCCAGGGCCTGATTTAACAAAGAAATCTACAGAATCCCTTAAAATATTGTCATGCCCAGCAAAATACAACACTAGTCCCATGGGAAAGGAGCAGTAACCAGCACTTCCCAGACTAAAACAAGCAACAAGACCAGTAGCCCACCGACACACCATGAAAGCTGCAGGTGCTTGCAGCCTCTGACAGCAGAGCAGACCCCCCCTGCTCAGCTCTGCCTACTGCCCCATGCCTCAGTGCTGCCCCAGCTGCTTTCCTGATGGCTTTTGATGCAAGGCAGCCGCAAACTTAGCACAGACCTGCTTTGTTTTGCCACCCCAGAGCAGAGTAAAACACAGCTTGACAGTTGGCCCTGCATGCGAAATTACCTATTCTGCTCTGATAACCTGCTTCAAACAGAATCAAAACTTGTCTTTCCTGTGAGGAGTTCTCATTTATCAAATTCATCTCAAAGCAAGCAAACCCCACGAGGGAATGTTCTCAACGTATAAACACATTGATATCAACAGGCAGTCATATATGCCCTGATACTTTGCAGCTTCGCTCTGAGACTGTATCCAAGATGTCACAAGTTTTGTAAAAGAAAGTTGGCTCCATTTTGCTGAGACATCTTTCTTTGCTGTCATGAAGTTGCACAGTTTAAGCATCTGAGACAGCAGAGTACTTAAGCACTTCCCTAACTCAAAGTACCTGTGTAGTGCTGTACTGAGCCTTGGTAGCTGGCTTCACTGAGCTGAAACCGTTTTCTGCACTTGGAAAGGCTCCTGGCCTTCCTTGGGCTGTTGCTTGCTAAACAGCATGAGTCTTCTCTGCTGTGGAGCTGTGCCCATGTAATTCAGTCAGATTTTAAAATGAAGGCAATTTGAAAATGTACTCAGACTGACATCTACCATTTGACTGACCTGGCTCTGCAGGCAGGGCCATTGGCCATGGTATGACCAGCACCCTGCCACCGCTGCACACCCTGGGCTGGGGCTGTTCTGGGAGAAGAGTAGACCAGGCAGGGAGGGAGATGGCGTCAGGCACCACCTGGGAAAGGGAGTAGGGGAAAGCATTATGGGGAAGCAGGGGAAAGGAGAGCCATGTAGACCTCCGTGTGAGGACGAGGAGGTGCCTGGAGCCAGTGAGGCGAGAAGAAGTAGAATAAAGTTGCAATTGAGACACCGTGGGAGAAGAGAGGGTGTCTGAGAAAGGAAGGTCAATTTGGCAGGCAATATAAAGACCCTTTCTTTTCCTATCCAATTACTGGCTGCTTCTACAGTCCAAAATTAACTACTGTAGTCCAAGACAATTACAGGCTTCATTAAAGCCAAGAGAGAATGAGCTGTCAGACTGAAGAGCTGTCAAGCACTTTCGTCTAAGAAAAAGAGCAGGAGGCTTGGGCTGGTGCAAGCCACACTGCAGGCAGCCTCAGCAAACAGGCAGGGTTTTTCTCTGATGATGGGCTGGGGGTGTGTATTGGAAAGGCAAAGCCAGGAGGATTTGTGCCCAACGTGCGTGGCATTTCAAGCTTGACAAACTGCTAGGCCATCAGATTTGGGAACAGCTGAGTTGGCAGGCACTGCTGCTGCCCCTGCCTTCTTGGGAGATGGGGCTGCCATACTTCCCTAGGAATGCATGGCGAGGTCATGTCAGATAGCTTCCATTTGTATAACTGGTTCTCACCCTAATGGAAACTGTCCTCCAAGTGACTTTCTCCAGTCATACCAGCTGGACAGTGTTACTGGCTGGGCGATATAAAGCAATGCCCTTTAGATGCATTTCAGCCTACAAAAATAGCTTTATGTACCTTGAGGTGGGGAGGGGAAGGCGGGACTGATCACATATGTTATGGCAGGAATAACTGAGATATGCAAATAGATGGCTCTGCACACTGGCACGAACACGCTCTGGTTCAGCCAGTCTCACACCAGCCAGAAGTCAGTTCCATGGCCTGCACCTGCCAGATAAGACGTTCAACAGCATGTACTCAACACAATATCTCTGATCACCCCGGATGCAAAGGTCCCTTTGCAACCAGACTGCAAGTCACCAGTTCCATCTCCTCCCTGTTCCCAGCATTTTGCCTGCATATACTTCCTCTTCTCTGTGACATGGAATGGGATTTGAAGACTATTTAATGCTTAAAAAATCCATGCAGCCTTGTTCTACTTAACAGAGAAGTTTTACATGGAAAATGTGTTGTTTTTTCCATTATGTTAACTTCTCACAGCTCTGCCTGCCAGTTGTAGCTCCTTGCTTTCAAGCTACTGATGAGCCTCAGCATCTGTTCTTCTGGGCATCCAGGCCAATTGCAGATTCTTTAAAAGCAAAAGCCATGAAATGCTCTTTTTGTAAAATGACTGGATGTCTTCCAGGGTTGGTATCAATTAGTGAAATGGGCCCTCAATGTATTGCTGATATGTTGCAAGAAAAATGGGTTAAGGGCTTGTCCATTCACTCTAAGGCTACCACAGCCTTCTCCTGTGCTAACCTGAGCAGCAGAGTTCCCCCAGGTGCTGGGAAGTGAGGTGGAGAAGTCAGTCCTTCTAATAAATGGCAAGTTGGAAAAATAGTTTTGAATACTGCTGACAGCCTAGCTGCTCTTTAAACCTGTGTTAGAACAAAGTCTCCTGACATGGAAAACAAATCAAACTTTTAACAAGGCAAAACTGCAAGCAAAATGTCTGGATAAAACCCCGATGGCATTTTCCAGCTAGTAATGCTAGAACCTTACATTTTATGGCCGTAAAGAAAAGTATTCAACAGCTGTCTGCGAGCTAAGCCAAAATTTTGTGACAAAGATTGTCACTCTTTCGCTATCCAGCCAAGTTTTGCCCGTGGAGCTCTTCAGTGGTACTGCTTTCAGTCTTTAGTGACTTTCACACAGTAAAGAGCGCACCTTATCCAGTGCAGTTAATGTCCAGGTAGGCAGGAGAGCCCACAATGAGAGGTTATCTATTGCTAAGCTTCTCCAAATGAAGGCTTGGCATTTCTTCCGGACATCAGAGTTGAAGGTTTTCCCAAGCAATGCACAGAGCTCTGCACTTTCATCACTGCTGAGGTGTAGTGGGGCATGCCATCTTTTCATACTAATGACAAGTCTGGGAAAGGCACAATATGATGCCTAAACGTGACTGCAAAGCAGTCTTCAGCGACTGCAAAGCAGTTTTCATTTCATCATTTGCTGTGGCAGTGTTGCCTGTTCATCCTGGGCCATGGTCACTTCAGGTACACAAGGAACTGGAAACTAATATGTCAGGAATGGGAATATAACCCTAAGGTTTATCAGGGCCCCCTTCCCATCCCTGTGCAGATCCCTTTTGAGAGAGCCAAGGGAGGAGAGATGGCAGGGCAACACGTCACCGCTGACACAGCGGCAGTGTACACATGGCATAAACTGGTCAAGCCCTTCCTCAAAGAAGTGAATGTGCGTCTAAATGGGAAGTAAATAGGAATGAATCAAAGCACTTCTCAGTGTATCTATGCCTTGGCCTGGATAGGAGTCCATTAATCAAGCTCTTTTTTTGTTCTTCTTTTATTCCCTTTTCATCAAGTTAGTCTTCCACAGACATTTTGTCTCTCTCCATTTTTCTCCTTTTAATCATGACAGTGACAACAGCACTAAGATAAATGTGTTTACAGACTAGAACTGGGCTAGTATCTCAAATTCCTCTCCGCTGCAGACAATTGCATGACTTCACCCACTGGCCACACAGCAGAAGGCCGAGGGTCTGCCAGCCAGCGACGTCAGGTAGTGTGCAGGCAGAGACAGTTTCCGCTTCACTGCTGGCACCTGGAGAGCTCTAATGCAGCAAGGAACACAGGCTGGGAGCGGGGAGCAGGTTGGGGACGGGCTGTGCCTGTGCATGTCTCCACCCCCTAGTTCATCCGACCAGGGGGACTCTGGGCAGGTTCAGGTGCACGTGGCGAATTTGCACCATACCTGGGTAGCCACAACCTGGCATGCACGCATACACATAGTGTGTGTTATACCCTGGGCCGGGGCACTTTAATGCGGAGTAAAGTCTTGCTCCTCGTCCCTGCATGACAGCCCTGCCAACTATTTCTGACCTCTGAAGTGAAGAAACGGAAGCAAGCCCCCTTCTGAACAGACCAATGTGGCAGGCGGGTCCATGAGCATCAGAAACAGATTTGTTTCCTCCAAGTTTCAAACTTAGCGATGGCAAATCCAGTAGTTTTACAGACAGTTTCTTTGCAGCTGTGGAGCAAGGGGAAATCACAGAATCACAGAATCAGAATCACAGAATCACTACGGTTGGAAAAGACCTGTAAGATCATCAAGTCCAACCTGGAAAAAAAAAAAAAAAAAAACCAAACAACCACCACACAACAACAACAAGCCACAACACACCAAAAACCAACCCACCCAACACCACACAGCACCATGTCCATCAAGCTACATCCCACAATGCCACATCCACACGCTCCTTGAATACCTCCAGGGAGGGTGACTCTACCACCTCCCTGGGCAGCCTGTTCCAATGTTTCACTACTCTCTCAGTAAAGAACTTTTTCCTAATATCCAGCCTGAACCTCCCCTGGCGCAACTTGAGGCCATTTCCTCTAGTCCTGTCACTCGTCACTTGGGAGAAGAGACCAACACCCACCTCTCTGTAACCCCCTTTCAGGTAATTGTAGAGAGCGATAAGGTCTCCCCTCAGCCTCCTCTTCTCCAGGCTGAACAACCCCAGCTCCCTCAGCCGCTCCTCATAAGACTTGTGCTCCAGACCCCTCACCAGCTTCGTCGCCCTTCTCTGGACACGCTCCAGCACCTCAACGTCTTTCTTGTAGTGAGGGGCCCAAAACTGAACACAGTATTCGAGGTGCGGCCTCAACAGAGCCGAGTACAGAGGCATGATCACCTCCCTACTCCTGCTGGCCACACCATTTCTGATACAGGCCAGGATGCTGTTGGCCTTCTTGGCCACCTGGGCACACTGCTGGCTCATATTCAGCCGGCTGTCAACCAACACCCCCAGGTCCTTTTCTGCGGGGGAGCTTTCCAGCCACTCGTCCCCAAGCCTGTAGCGTTGCCTGGGGTTGTTGTGACCAAAGTGCAGGACCCGGCACTTGGCCTTGTTGAACTTCATCCGGTTGGCCTCAGCCCATCGATCCAGCCTGTCCAGATCCCTCTGCAGAGCCTTCCTACCCTCAAGCAGATCAACACTCCCTCCCAACTTGGTGTCGTCTGCAAACTTGCTGAGGGAGCACTCGATCCCCTCATCCAGATCATCAATAAAGACATTAAACAACACCGGCCCCAAAACTGAGCCCTGGGGGACTCCGCTTGTGACCAGCCGCCAACTGGATTTCACCCCATTCACTACAACTCTCTGGGCTCGGCCATCCAGCCAGTTTTTTACCCAGCGAAGAGTGTACCTGTCTAAACCACGGGCCGCCAGCTTCTCCAGGAGAATACTGTGGGGAACAGTGTCAAAGGCTTTGCTGAAGTCCAGGTAGACAACATCGACAGCCTTCCCCTCATCCACTAGGCGGGTCACCTGGTCATAGAAGGAGATGCCCATCTCTGTTTTAACTTCATAAATTCTCTGCTGTTGCATGGACTGAGGACACTGATGGTACCTTTGACCTTGCCTTCTGCATTCCTGAGGCACATGAGCATTTTTTTGGCTTCTGGTTTCACCTGCTGAAGGCCTGGAGTTTGCTGTAAGGTGTTGGGCAGTATGCTATGGCTGCCAGCACGGGACACATAGGGTCTGCCAGCCCTCCCAGCACAAGCATCTCAGCGCTGGCCAACAGCCGGCCCCAAGGACAGGACCCAGCAGCCCAGGTGGTCTTTTCCTGACCCAGTGTTGCCTAATTGTCCAAGCTAACAGCAGATGTGGGTTTCACTGATTCAGGGTGCCCCAGAGATTTAGCAAGGCAAATCAAGTTGACTATTGCCATCCCAGTTTGGGAAAAAGAAGACAATTTTATAAAGGGCATTGTTTTTCTCCCACAGCGTTCTTTAGAAATGTCCTCTAAAGCAGTTTCACATTTCAAGTACTTTAGGAATACCCAGATTTCATCTCTTTGTTTTCAGACTCTTCTGCCCCACTGGGGGAATATGATGAAGGTTGGTTTGCTTTGAGCCAAACTCAGACAGCTGAGGCAGGGATTTTTGCTGCCTCCAGTAGATTTCCCCTTTTCTTCTCCTACCTGTTCTTAAGAAAATCTTCTCAATGAGAGATGATCTTGTGACAATTTTTTGCTTGGCTTTTCCCTTCTGATTTTGTGATCATTCATAGCCATGCTATATGTGTGGATTGGTAGTGTATTTCACCTCCTTCATTTAGTGTGAATTGCCACCTCGGGAGCATGTCACTGATAGCTGGTTCCCTCACAAACCTGACTTTCTGAACCTCTGTCTCTTTCTGGAGCAGAGTCATGACTCTTGCAGTGCCCACTGCTTGGACAGTGCTAGGCCAAATGCACGTTTTAATGGATATCACACAAATGCAGAAGATAAACCATATTAAATTATCAAATGGGTCACTATGTACTCTTTCCAGTACTAGATCTAATGCTGAATGTGGTGTGTGAAAATATGACACAACCACAGAGAGCAGAAACCAAAAGCTCCCTGCAGATGTATACTAATAAAAAGGCCAAATCTAAGATGCAGCTTTGCACAATCCTCTCTCTCAACTTCCATTACAAGCTTTTAAATAATGAAAGAAACACCTGTGGTTTCACCTGATAAACTTCAGCTTGTCTTAGGGATTTAAAGTGGACACAGACTGTGTCGTAGAGGTACAGAACAGAACACAATTAATTGAGGTATTATGAAAGAGATTTTTTCCTGCTCTGTTGTTTTCCCACAGAAAAGCCATTGCAAATGGAGAATAAAGAAAAACCGAAACTTTGCACAAATAGGTGAAGAAAGAAATCTAAGGGAAACAGGTGCCTGGAGTCAAAGAGCCTTTCACAGGGCTGTGTGGCTTTTCATAGATCTTCCACCCACTAACGTACAGAATCATCAGCTCCACCCACGAGGGCAGCTAAAAGTATTTACAAGCCATTTCAGTATTAGGGAACACAGAGATCTCATGCAGAAGAGGTCAGACTCCAGCATGAAAATCCTCGATAGCACACTGTGATCAAAGTGAGTATCTATATAAAAATGTGCATAATTCCAAATTGTTGTACACGTCAACAAATTATAGACACCCTGCTGATAATGTCTTTCCAGTGCCCCTGTAACAAAATGTAATTTGTAATTCAAAAGAGCACTGTCATTTCCAATCCGATCCCCTCCAAGTTTTCTTTTCATATCCAAAGCATAAAGTGAGAAGGATCTAAATCTGGGAAAGCTGAGTTTCTTTTATTTTGTGTACTTAACTTTCTCATCTTTGCTTTAGAGACCCAAATCCTAACTGCTTTGCAAATGGAGCTTCTTGCATCATTAAAACAAGTGGGACCCATAACTTAGTGAACTAAACAATGCTGTTTCTAATGTGAATGCTCCAAAAAGTGAGAGTTGATGACCAATATTCAGAAGTGCTTAAGTAAGTGACTTAGTGACATCAGTTGTCACTGCTGACAAATGTTGCTCATGGCAGAAAATATTTTTGATGACTATGACAATTGTGTAAGTTTGAGCGAGACCTTTCCTTGCTCTGCATTTAAAAGTAAAGCACAGATATAAGTAATATACTGCAAAAACCCAGCAGCTTGTGCCTAATATTCTAGGAGTAGCTGCTTGATTTGTCAATGGCTTTGAGTACTAACCAAGTTAGAAAGATGTTAAGACACAGATGTTTCGAGAAAAGAACTGAAATGCTGCAGTCTGCTCCGTAGACCTGATCTGAATACTAAGGTGCTCCATTTAGACTAAATGGGACCAAGACTGTAGTTCCCAGCTCAGTCTCTAACATCGTTTTAAACCTGGCTTGTGTCAGTTTAAGTCCAGTGAAATTCCTGGCAGTCATGTAAGAGAATATCCATGCAAAACAGTGTGTGGATTTGGCTAAACTTGACTAATATCTTTGGCCTGTCTTACAACAGGTTTTTACAACAGGTCTCACTGAGAGCTCTTCAAATCAGACATCTATAGAGTATGGACATGGACTTAGTGAGAAGGGACGACTCTTCCCCCAAGATTCACCAAATATTAACAATCCCAGCTTGCCATTATTGTCCTATTTTCTGTATTACTTCCTTGGCACCGGCGTGTATTTTACAGTTATAATGTCAGGACCTGGCTTTGACATTAGAGCCTTCAGAAAGATCCAGCCTGGCCAATAAAAGGTCCCTGAACAATACAGCGCTTTGAAGGGGAATGAACAGTTCAGGGTAGTCAGAGTTTAGCGCAGATGAGGCGGTCATAAGAGCAGTCCTAGCAGTAAGGAACTTGTCTGCTGTGTCTTTGCATCCCGTAATTACAACACTTCCCAGGAACTGCAGACTTCGGCGTAAGGTCCCCAAGGACCTTTGCACAGAAAGGACTGATGTCCGCGTACTGGCCTCTGCCTTCGGGGAAAAGGCTGATGGGACCAAAGTGGAGTATGTTTGCCCCACAGCCTACGGGGAAGGGGGACATATCTCAGCTAGCTTCACCTCAGATGAGCCAGCAAAGCAGTCGATGGGGAACTTTGTGCTGCAATGGCTGTACTATTTCTGGTACTCAGGTCATCTCGTTCAAGGCAAGCTTATGTATCTCTGCACCATACTGTGGTCAATGTAGATGTTCCCCCGGAAATCTAATTTCCTGACTTAGGAGAACAAAAATGGAAGTCAGACTAAAACTTTTTTGAGATTTACTCCCGGGCTATATTTAGTTCTGCATTAGCTTTGCAAAAACTCAGTTGAAATTTCAATTACACGCCACCATCCCCCCCAAGGAAAAGAAACCAGACCAGAACCTTAAACTATCCTTCGAAATTTCTGTCCCGTTCAAGGGTTTGGCAGGGCTAGGTCTTGTTTGTGAAATGTAACAGTTTCCCAGTGGGGGATAGCTCACTCGTTACTACCTTCTCCTCTAGGACCGTGGAAGGTTTAAAAGGATCAGGAAGGTTCAATCAATATCAAGATTTTTTTGTTATTTTTCCAGTGTCAATTCCCTGTTCTCCTTTCATGTGAAAAGCTACCTGGACAAAGCACAGTGCATGATTGGCCTGGTGTGCCTTTCCACATTATTGTAAAATATAATCAGACCAGAAGTTATTCAGGAGGATTAATATCAACCAAAAAGAAAGGTTTACCATGGAGACCATCCAATAGGAATTTCCTTTTTCTCACCACAATTTTATATGGGATTAAAATCATATTCATCAGCACTTTTGTAAATGTTTTTCACTGACATTGCAACTGATGTTTTCTCTTATTATTTTAAACAGCTTGATCAATTACCAAGCACAGTAAGTTCCCTGTAATTCCATCTGTGTTATAAGAAGGAAGGTGTTTTACCAAGGTTTGGAAATTACTGTTTGCTGCAGCCATCTGTTCGATGTAGCCCTGCCAACTTTTGGAGCCACAGTGGTTCATTTTCTTCTTCCCTGGCAGGCCACCTGGTCATAAATGAGGTTTCTTTGCTCATTGCCCCATTGGTGCATGTGAGGACTAACACTGCTTGTACAAATTTGTGAAAAATCAAAGTTTGGAAAGGAATGAAAGAAGAGTGAGGCTCTGTCTAAGGCTGCAGTACAGCTTGTGCCCTGAGCAGCCCTCCTGCACCAGACGGTTGACATGCAAGGAGGCTTCCCTGCGTGGTTCATCCTGGGCAGTGCTATTCTCCGCAGACCATCCCTTAAGCACGGGCAGTAGTGTGTTGCTCGTGGGGAACAAGAATGCCAGAACTGATCCTGTAACGGGTGCAAAGCTCAACATGTATCTGCTTTGCGAGGTCTGGAGCACAGTTAACTTTTTATTCTGGCTGGTGATTGAATGTTATAAAATGGAGCGAACAGCAAATACATCCCCACAGTGTAACACTGACACTCTTGCCCCTCTACTCTGGCTCTCACACATCCGTTCAGCACCTCTGAGCTCTCCTGGGCATTTGTACTTGCACCCTGGTCTCTAACACCCTGTACAGGGTCTAGCCAGTCCAGCCTGCCAGTTTTTTACGCTGTCTCCCAAATCCACGCAGGGCTGGTCACCATAGAGCTGCTCCATACTTGACAGAAAAGAAAATAACTCTTAGATAAAGGGGTTTACCTTATCCAAGTCGCAAGCCTCAGTGAACTCCGCATGCTCTGCCTTCTCCCAGGTAAAAAGTGGTGCCAAAGAGTGAATGATACTATTGGGATCCAGGATTTCCTCCACTTACTCTGATCCTTTATTGCATGGGTAATTCCCATACCAGTGACACATCTTTAAGGATATGTTGTGTGAGGACAGATGGTGGTATTAAGTGAGGCATCAAGGTAGTCTTGATTGTCCTCTGGAAACTCTGACAAGAGACTCCTGTCTTACTGCTGGGTCAGACGCCCAGAGTTGGATGGTATGAACACCCTCCACCTCTCCCTTGCCCAAGAAACCCTGCATTCCCCTCCTGCAATATTCCTGTGTAATTCCTCTGCCAGGTGCTGTTGGCTGCAGCTAAGGCCTTGCTCTAATCTGTCTTTAAATTAAGCTGTGACTTTAAGTCCTGACCCGGTATTCATGGCCTCACTATATACAATCCCAGCGTGCTCATTTTAGGCATTAAGTTCCCATAAGAACTAAATCCTGGCATGAAAGGACTTTGCAATGTGGAAAAGAGAGCATGGACCGACCTAGTAAAATCAAGTATCAGTATTAACGAATAACGGCTTAAACAGCGTTCCAGAGTAACTTTGAGAGCTTATCCTCCATGTACTCAACATGCAGAAATCCACATAGATTGCCATCACACCACCTCCTACTGCCACATCCACTGCAATTCCTGTTCCTAGTTTTGTGCCAACAGGTAACACAGTTGCTGTATCATCTCTTCCAGACCTTGGAAAACACTTGCTCATCCTTGAGGTTTGGATAAAATAGCAAGGAGAAGAAAACGTAATGGTAACTGGGATATGACAACCAAATTCATGAGTGTTTTATTGTTTTCTGTTATATATACAAATATGACCTCAAGCTGTTGACTGGTAGTTGTAAACCAGAAGAATGGGAAAATGCTCAGGGATGTTGCAAGAGCTGTCCAAAAGCAGTGAAGATGGTTGTCATGATTAGGGGTGGTCATAAACAGCCCAGAACTGTGCAGAAACCCTCTCTACTAACTATAATCACCTTCTCAAGGAGAAGTGGATTTGGCTTTCACTTCTTTCCAGCTGCCTCTGGAGATACTTTTCCCCTTCGTGGCCTCACAGCCCTCTGTTACTTCGGTCGGTTTTCCAAACAATGTTTTTCATATGAAAATAAGATGTATTTTTGACCTATAAATATGAATCTTGAAAGGCATGGAGCAAACAAACAGCCTGATAACATATCATAAACACGGACTTGTATGAGTTCAGAGAGAATGGAAGCAGCCAAAGACAAATGTAAACCAGCCTCGGCTCCTGGTCTGGCCTAGGGAACCACGTTGGATCCAGCACTTGGCATCCAAAGTGCTGTGTGTCTTCAAACCAGGATACTGGACAGCAGGCTGCAAGCTGAGGTCAGACCAGTCTTGCTACAAGCTGATTTAAAACCACCACATGTTGTTATGGCCTTATGCCCCGTGCCAACATCCTTCTATCCAGCAAAACCAGGTTCTTCATAAAATCAAATGGGAAAGGGTTAAAAGGAGGTGTATGATCCTTTGTATCCTTCCCCTTCCCCTTGCTGGCCTGGCTTGATCTCAATCTGGTCAAAACAAGGCAGCCTTCACACTGCTCTCATTTACCTGCATTTGCTAGTAGCCCTTCAGTCTATTCTGCAAGCTCACGAGGGGGCACAGGCACACCATAGCTCTGTACTCAGCTGCTCACCATGCCTCACACCATTTACAAGTTTGTAGCTGCAGCTTTGGACCTGGAGTGATGCAGGAATAAGCTCTGTGTGGCTTTAGGACAGCTACTGTTCCTCTATTCTCCTGCACCTCTGAAAGTCAGAGGCAAACCCTGACCCTCCTCCTTGGGTGCTCATGCTTTGCATTCCCCTTTCTGCCCTGTAAAGGTGGGGACAAGGTGGAGAGCAGCACAGAATGATGTCCTGGCTGCAAAACTGGGCTGGAGATGACTGTCTGATTCCCAGTGCACCAGGGGTAGGATTTATCTCCCCCCTTTGGAGGCAGACCCAGAGCAGAGGGGTTGTTCCCTCCATAGGGCAGCCGGCGAGGCCTGGTATGAGTGATGGAAGCACCTCTTTGGCACAGGCTCATCTCTCCCCTGGCCAACAGCTCCTCACCCCCAGGGTACCTCCTTGAGCTGACGTAGTAGAGGTGGCCATGGGACACATAGACCTTTAGGCCTCGCCACTGCTGGAGAGCAGGACACTGGGAGGGGTGGCACCCAGATTGACTAAACATGGCCATGTTTAAGTCTTCATGTCTTGACTTGCCCGTCCCCTGTCTTTCCCCGAGCCCCCTGCGCACCGTCCAGTTGGTTGGAGGGACTCAGGCAAACTGGCCATGCTCTGAACAGGCAAAAATCTGCAGCTGAAGGTTTTGTATTCACTGATGTCCTGTTTCCTGGGGCACAGGACCAGGAAGGCCATGAGGAGCTGCGTCTCCTACTGCTAGCAGGGAGAGCTGGCCATGTGTCATGTGGCCACCGATGCCCCAGGGTCTCTGGGCCACGAGGCACAGTTAATCCCCCCGTGCCTGGCGCATGCAGCCAAAATGGGCCAAAACGCGGATTCCCCATGCACTGGCTGAGGGAAGCTCCCCCCGCACCCCTGTGGGCTCACCAGCCTTCCCCAGGGACCTCTCGGGGCCAGGAGCAGCCCAAGCATCCTCCCGGCCTGGACAGCACCGGGCTCCCCCGTGCTGTCGGTGGGCGGCTTCGGGATGGGGACTCGACGAGGTCTGTGGGGCAGGCTGGGTGGGACATGGTGGGGGTCTCGCCGAGGTCTGTGGGGCAGGCTGGGTGGGACATGGCGGGGGTCTCACCGAGGTCTGTGGGGCAGGCTGGGTGGGACATGGCGGGGGTCTCACCGAGGTCTGTGGGGCAGGCTAGGTGGGACATGGTGGGGGTCTCGCCAAGGTCCGTGGGGCAGGCTGGGCGGGACATGGCGGGGGTCTCGCCGAGGTCTGTGGGGCAGGCTGGGTGGGACATGGCAGGGGTCTTGCCGAGGTCTGTGGGGCAGGCTGGGTGGGACGCACAACCCCTGCAGCAGCAGGAGTGCAGTAGTGCTGCCATCACTTGGGCCAGGCCGCTTTTTGCTCAGCATCTGAGTGAAATCCCAAAGCCCTGTGCTCCAGGCATGCTCAGGGTTTGGTTTTTTGATTCCCTTCCTTTCTTTTTGATCCAAATACCACAGGGTTAGCAAAGTATCGACTTACTCAGCATGCAGGGGCTGCTGCTGTACAAACAACCTGATGTTGATGAGTCTCCGCAGGGCCGTTGTCAAGATGTTTGATGCAACAGTGTGAAACGTCCTGGCCAGCCCAGCCCACACGTCTGCTCGGCGACCAGCTGAGCTGCACCCCAAGCCCTGCCACGTGCTGTGCCCCTCTCGGCAGATGGATGCGAACCCCGGGAGGGCACAAGGCTGCCCGCCACCCTCCCCAGCCAGGGGCAGACCCTCAGGCTTTGCCTCTGCCCTGCCTCTTGCCAGCGGCTGCCCTGAGCTGCTGGGCGAGGGTGTCGCATCCACCACCCCGGCCCCACAAGGCTTGTGCTCCTTTCTCATCCAGCTTGAAATCTGATCACCTGTTTGTTATTACGTGATCCATATCATTATGTTGCCTGTTAGTGGCTTACTGTCTCTGCAATCACTATTAAGGCACGGCTGCCACATGCTGTGCCACGTGCGCTGCGCAGCCTACCTGCCTCCTGCCCATACAGGAACTGATCCAAAAGACCCTGTGGAGTCAACATGGATGTCAGGGATTTTTCTGACTCTTCTTTGACTCTTCCTGTGTATCTTTTGCATTTTTTGCTGACTGTATGTTGTGCCCCCTCCAGGCACATGGCATTCCCCTGCCTCACCATTAACAGCAGCGACTCTGCTGCCTCTCTCCTGATGTTTCTGCTCAATGTTACACATCTCTGGTAGTCTAGCAGTCTCTACAGTTCCGTGGCAAAGAAATGGCAGGAGCAACAGGGGAAATGTTTCCTGGAGAAAATGAGGCTTTTTGCTATGTAGAATAAGTGATAGTGCAAAATAATTCAGTTATCAATCAACTGACAGAAAAAAGAAGGGATGTAAGCTCACGTGGTTGCACCAACTTCAGCACAGTTAGGCCGATTTACCACAGGTGAAGAAAATCAGTCCCCGTAACCAATTGATCTGAGGCCCAAAGGTGGATCTGGATTTCAGACTCCCCATACATACAGTGTATAGTGCATAGAGGGTCAGGTATCCCAAGAACGGATCCCAAATTGCCAGTAAGTCAAGCAAAGCATCTGCCAAGGGCAGTATTTGCAATGTTCACTTTCCAGACCTAGACAGCCTCCTACCACTGAGCACTGTAAGAGCTCATAAGTATCAGAGCTTTTCTATGTGTAGGTCCTTCTGCTTTGAAAGACTGGAGTGGAGCTGAAAGACTTACTAAATAAGATGAAAAGCAAGAAGAAACAGAAGCAACTGAATAAATAAAGAGTATAAAGGTTTACAGGAATACACAGAGGAAATAGGAGCTCAGGGCCAATCACAAGACCAGAGAAGAAACTCAGATACTTGTGCAAAGAAAGATAAGCATAATAAAGAATGTCAGAGCAAAAAGTAAGAGAGAGAAAGAAAGAATATTTTGAAGAGCTGTAAGACATACAGAATATCTCTTGATACCTCCTAAGTCTATGTAGTTAACAACTGTCAGTGATCATTAGGAGCAGTGTATCCACTGCAGGGAAAGGGAGCAAGCACAGCAGTTCTTTCCATGCAAAAATGTGCCAGCCTTTTCCCTGTAGAGCATCTTCCTAAGCATCTGAAGTAGTCTGTTGGGGAGAGTTTCTTCTCAGTGGCCATCAGCAGAATGTGAAAGGACATGATATTTTTTTCCATTCTACCAGCAGCAGCAACAGGCATATGCCTGGCTTCACTTCTGCTGCTCAGATGGAGGGATGGGAACCAGGTTTACCCTACATCTCTGTGCATCAGACTATATGATTAAGGCAGACCAGTTACACTGGGCAACTGAAGGAGCAAGGTGGCTAGTTCTCCTCCCCTTCTTCCAGCTTGTGTAAGATGATACTCACAGCTGGGTCAGGCTTCAGGACAACTTCAGTGTGAGACAAATTTATGAGAGCAGGTTTGAATGCAGGCTGTGCTTTTGGCTTCCCACCATATTCTCCTGGATGTTAAGATATTTATGGGGCAAAGAGTCTTATGAGTTGAAAGAAAGAGATAATGAGCTACAAAACTGTTGATTACCATAAGGACTCAGCCTCCTTTGGCTGACTTGAGTTTCTCCCATTAGTTTGCAGAGATAGGCTTAGCCCTTCTGGCATGGAAATGTCTGCAGTCCAAGATTTCACTTGTTTGATGAAATGGGAATAAACACCTCTGCGCCAGTAGCTCTTGATGAGATTCATTGTGTCATTATTGTGCTTTCCAGTTCAGAAGGGTGTGGTATTGTGATAGAGACTGGATGGGCTCTCCTTAAATGCTTAGGCTTGCTTTCCAAGTCACAGAACTTTCCAGACTTAACATTCCATACCCTAATTTTTTTTTTTTTTTTTTTTTTTTTTTTTTTTGGTGGCAGGAAAATATTCCTTTGATTGATAGCAGAGCTCAGGCTCTATCAAAGTTCAAGCCATAAATTCCCTGTGGCAGCCAAAACCACTGAGTAAGGGAGCCTGGCTTGGAAGGATTTAGGGGAGAGAGGTTCTAGGAACTCAGATCTGGGATGCCTGGAAGGTGCTGGGAATGTGATGCAACTCAGCTTAGGGCTTTCAAGCTGTCATGAATTGTGCTCCAGAGGAGGAGAGCTGGAGAATTATTGGTTCTGATTGGCAGGTGGATAAAGCCGACGAAACTGTTTTAAATATCAGTCTGAGATGCAATCCTAAAGCTAAGGAATCCTGTCCTAGGATCAGTTCAGAAAGTCTATCATATCATTAAAATCCGTCAGATGGCTACTTTTCCCCAAGAACCAAGAACCTTTCCACAGCAGCTCCACGTGGTCCTTCAGGCTGCCGGACCATCCCTTGCTAATTTTCTCTCTAATTATACAGTGGCAGGCCGCGTGAGCAGAGAGCAGAGAAGCTGCCGTCTATACACTGAGTGAATATCTCGGTCATGGCTGAAAGGGACAGGAGGCAACACCCATCTTTTAAGAAGGGCTGATATGGTCAGAAGCAAACTGGAATGAAACAGGACTGTTGAGGACCATAAGTACCTCCAGCTGCCTCTGCTGACACACAGCCACTGTAAGGAAGATGAGTACATACGGCTTTAGGTCAAAACCTCACTCACACATACCTTCTGCATGGCATGGGAGACCACTCAGGTAGCGATGTGGGTCCTTTCGGGGCTGGCCTCTGCAGAAACAGCCA
The DNA here is from genome assembly GCF_030936135.1 of Gavia stellata. NCBI lineage: Eukaryota > Metazoa > Chordata > Aves > Gaviiformes > Gaviidae > Gavia > Gavia stellata. The sequence continues at coordinate 38,192,470 of NC_082595.1, forward strand.
GCACCAGCCTGGCCACCAGAGCCATGCCATGGGCACATCCCTGCCACTCCCTGCCTCTAGCCATCCCCACGCCTCACCAAGGAGCTGCCACTGCACAAAGCTCTCACACCCATGCAGTGTCCTGGTGCAAAGAGAAAACTTTGGGGATAGTTGGAATATTTGGATGCTCCGGTATCCCAAGGATTCACTTTCTAACATTTGGAATGGCATTTCCTTTTGAAAGGTTTGGTAAGTTATTTGAGAAGAAAAAACATTTGGAAACATTTTTAAAAGGTCAAAATCAAAATAAACATTTGGAAAATAGAGAATCTGCTCACCCAGTCTGAAATGTTCATTTCCTTTGGATTTGCTGTGCATGATTTTTTTTTTGTTTCCAGGGCTTCAACATTTCTTCTTTTCTGGTCAGAAAAGAATGTCAGATCCTGACAGTCCTTGTGGGGCTGGAGGAGCCTCTCCCACTTGGCACTTCTGTGCGTGCATCATTTGTATGAGAAATGGGCCATTGGACTGTAAATCAGTTGAGCAATTTGCTTCCAAAAGGAAACCACCACCAGAGTAGAAAAAGATGTTGAGAACAAAAGTTATTGTTTAATGTGATAAAGGAAATCAGTGTTGAAAACAGCTTCCACTGTATCCCATTTCCTACAGCTTTGTCATTCGAAAACAAAGATCCCACTCTCTCTCCTCCGCAGGCTTGACCTAAAGCTTATCTTTCTCCCAGTTATGTGTCACTTGAATCCTGCAAATTTTACACTCCCTGTAGTTTCTCTGACTTTGCTTGTCAGGTCCGCAGAGCAGGGATACATTTATTACCCGCTTTCCAAAGCACAGCGGGCTACTGCTTCTTGATGCAGGCACTATACCAGTACAGATAATAAATAAAGAGGAACGTGCCAAGCCATACAAGAATCGTAACTTTGAAGTTTTGTCTCTTTCTGTTTTTCTCATTGCAATTTTAATGTAGTTATTTAGAAGTCAATATATTTCACCCTTGCTGCTCACTAAATATTCTCAGATCAGCAGCGATGCAGAGCTGCTGAACACACTTAAAGCAAGAAGGAGAAATTGTTTGCCAAACAGATGTAGAACATTATTACTAATTTCTTGTTTTTCATCATTCCTCTCCCCGTCAAGAAAAAATCAAATAAATGAAGCCTGAAACTGGTAACAAACCTTATGGCATTTGGATTCTGAAATAAAAGAGAAACCCTGTGTCTGCAGTCATCCTGCAATTTGTCCTTCAGCCTTAACGTGTTTGTTGTCCTTGGCGTTATTTTTAAAACATCTCTATTTCAAAAGTTATCTTCTGACAAGTGGGGATTTCTAAGGTATTGGTGGTGCCCTCTCTCTGACCCTGTGAAGGCAACAGCATTACACGGCTGGGACGTCTCTAGGTTTCACTCATAGGGCTATCAGTGAATACAGGCTCACTTACCCTGCATTTATTCTCACTGTGCATCTGATATCCTAAACGCCATGAAGCCATGACAAATGCTTAGCTCCCACTATAGTGCACGTTTCCAAATTCCCAGTGATGTTCCCTGCACACTAGTGGTGCTGCTAGGCAGAACTTCAGCTTCTCAGACCCCTTGTTCTCTTACCTCTGCTAATATTATGAGGCTTTCTGAATCCCTGCCATGTGGTAGGGTTTCAGAGCTGCACCGAATGCCTGGTGTCCCTTCCCAGAGGCAGGTATCCTGTGTCCCCCACCCTGGCAGTTCAAAGGGCCCTACAAGTTATTGGCTTTGCTCAGAATGCATGAACTCTTCTAAAATAATAAACATGAGTGTCTTTCTGTGTGTCCAGCCTCTGGCATCCCAAGCCATTCACTTTGAATAACCAAGCTCTGATCCCCGAACATGGAGGCTACGACCTTACCTGATTCTGAGGTGATGGCTAAGATTAAAAATGGACTGAAGGGAAGCCAGCTGCAGGCTGTGCACTGATCTCACAGCAGCTGCTAAGAGGGGCCATGCCCAGGTTAGCTTCTATTTCCTGAGGCTGCATCCTGGGCCTTTCCCCAGCAGTGGAAAGGGACTGACAGCAAGGTGCCCCAGAAAAGCTACCTTCTCCATGTAATCTGCATCACTCCCGTCCGGGATCAGGACCACATATAGAAAGAGTCTGACCTCACGTCTCCTCAAAAGACCCTCATGTCACCTCACTTGAGCCATCTGCTATACTGCTGCCTAAAAGTAATTTTGTACAACATAATCTCCCTGCATAGGGCAATAGAAAGCAGCAGGAAACCTTTGGATAAGAGCCATCTGACCAACTTAGGCATCTACAGTAGGATTTATCTCCAGATACGGGCACCTAAATGTTTGTGTTCCCATGTAAGTGCTTGTGGTAGCATTTAAAGCCTTGAGTGAAGGGCTACCCCATGGAGCCAGCAGAGTCTACAGAGCCGTGCAGTTCACCTTCATTTCCTTGCCTAAACCTAGGTGTCTAAGGGTGGGCACCCTGTGGGGCTGGCAGGTACAACACAAGACCTTTGGGTGGCCCACAGCCTTCCAGGGTCATGTCTAGGGACAACACAAGATAGGTAGGCTATTGCATCTCAGGGAGAGGCCTGAGTTTAGACAACGGAGTCCCACCACTAGAGAGCATGTAGGCACCAACACCGAGGTGTTTGCCCAGAGCTAGACCCCTCCCCTGCTTCAGGATGAGCTGAGTCTTCCCATAAATGTGCCTATTACTCTTCTTTGACTGTATGGGAAATCTGCCCAGCTGGGCAGGGGTCAGCAGCTGTGCTGCAAAGCTGGACACCCCTCGTCTAGGGGCATGCCACCACCACCACACCAGGGGAGCATTGAGGGGCTCTTGACGTTTGTGTGAAAAAAACCTTAGGAAGTATTGACTTCTTTCCAATGAAATGTTTTAACAGTTTGGGGTGGGGGGAAATTATTCTATTTTTTCTAAAATAATATCAGGTTGACAGATTTCTTCAACACTGACTAGCATGCATTTCTTGCCTATTTCAGGTTTGAAGCCTATTGAAAGCTTTGTGGCTGCACACTGATCCCTCACAGTGATGCTAAAGGCAAGCAGTGCTCCGGGACGAAATCTTGTCCAGCCAAAAATGATGGAAAGTCTCCTATGAACTTCAGTAAGGGCAAGATTTTCCCCCTAATTTTTGTGGTCAAAGTATTTCCACAGGCTTTAGTTCTCCAGCATAGGATCCCTGGCTGAGGTAGATCAGGCCACCACAGGGAAAATTCAGACAAGTAGCTCTGAGATCTCAAAGTGAGGCAGAAATACCCTCAAATGCCATGCACTTGCACAGGGATGCTACAAGGGGATTTGAAAGCAGCAGAGCAATGAAGAGATGGAGGAGGCTGTCAGGAGTGGAAGTGGTTCGGGAGGAGTTCAGAGGAAGGCAAGGTGAAGACTTTTCTTCAAACTGCATGAAAGTGCGGCTTGAAACTGGGTGAAAGTTCAGGGCTGTGCTGCTTTCATTCAAACCAGATTTTCTAACTTCACTCTCTGTGTGCAGGACTATTTTTTAGTTATTATCTCTTAGCTTTCCTGTTGCTGCATGTAATCACTCCAAGGAATGTTTAGCTATTTTCAAAACTTTGCGCTTCATAACCAAGGTGGATTTTGGAGGAGGCCATGGCTTCATCTGCACCGACAAGCAGTGCAGCACAGTCAGAGCAGATCTGTGGAGTGGGTCAGTGCTGAGGACCCACCTCACACTACTCACCACTTTGGGGTTTTCTTCAGCCCAGCTCCAGCCTGGACCAGGTGCCCATGAGGAGGTGGCACACACTACAAGCCCTCCCAGGGACCACTCTTACCCTCATTTCACCTGGCAGGAGCCCAGTTTGAGCTCCCTGAGGCCAGTCTGCCGTACAAATCATTGCAGGTTGTGCATGGGGAAGGCAAATACTCACTTCAAAAGCGCAGTCCTGCTCAAACCAAGCGCTGGTGTCAGCACAGCCCCAGGTAACTGTAATGCAGGGACAGCAGAATAGCTCCCCTCTTTGCCCCCATCAGAACAGACTGAACCACGGTGTTCCTAGCTACTGCAAAGCCGTTCGGGAAGTGCCAGTGTGGCACCAGATGGGAAATGAGCTTGCAAGGCCAGACGTGGCTGCTATCAAGACATTAACTATAGGCAGCTCCAACTATTTTTCCCACAAGCCACAGCAAGCCATGCTGATCCAACCCATCCAGAGCACCTGGGGGTACAGAAATGAGTGTGCAGGAAGTGGTCAATGAGGAGTTAAACATTAAGCTGGCATTATTAGGAAAGGGAGAGGGAGAAAGCTCCTCTCCAGTCACCTCTCCCTAATTGGTGCTAACAAGCTGGGCTAAAATGCACCAGCTCAGCTTGCACTCAGGTGCTGACAGCTACCTGTTGGGATGCGAGTAACACCTGCTGGGCTGCTTGCAGTTCATCCAGCCTGTAAAAACAGAAATCACTTAACGTCTGGACTGAGCTTGAAGGGAGTCGCTAGTTCAGGCTCATTTTAATTGTCATTTATATGACTGTTCCTGCTTGGAGGAGCAGGCAGATAAGAGGGAAAGCACTGAAACCCCTTCCTCTCTGTGATTACTGGCCCACCCCTAGCCCTACAAGGGTGACAGATGCAGTTAGCACAGTGCAACACCGAGCTGCTCTGCAAGAGTACACTGCTGCCCAGATACAGCACTGTCCGCTCTTAAGGGCAGATTTGCCCTCTTTGAGCACAATTCTTGCAGTGCTTGGTGTTCTGCTTGCCCTGTAACTTCTGAAATCAAAGTAGCAGAAATGTACCAGAGGTATTCTATTTCTTGAGCCCAGCTTTTGTGATCTCAGAGGAAACCTTGTGAGAGCAAAATGCTCCAACTCAAGAATGGAAATGAAGAGAACTCTAAATTTGCTGTTTAAAAAAATGATTAATTGATACAAATATCTTTGGAATGAGAAGTACAGTGTCACAGTTGGTGATTTTGTGTGAGTTGCAATAATTAAACAGCACACTCTAAGGCTAAGGGCTAGCTAAACGCTTCTCTCTTTCCAACCTCTCTTCTAAATTAATTCAGTATTTCCCTTGTGCTTGTTACCTCCTTGTCCAGGAATGGATTCTCATCCCTGACAAGAGTTCAAAATATTCATCTTGAATGACTCAAAACCTTTTTCTGGATCCACAAAGACATAACGCCTGGGCTTTAGCGGGAAATTTCTTGAATGCAAAACAAGTATTTCATGATCTGATCCTGTAAATGCCCATAAGCCGATAAATCTATGGAAGTTACTCATGCACATAAGTGTTTGCAGAACTGGGTCCCCAAAAAGGATCTTTTTAGCAACGATCAGCAAAATCCCTGATGGTTAGGGGTCCGGTGCAGAGATTTGGATGCTTATTATACTTATGTAAACCTTCTGGATCGGTAACACTTGGCTGCAAATACAAGGAGTAAGACAGCAGAAAGAATTGTAGCACTTCTGCTGTTAGTCAGAACCCCAAAGAGCAGAGAGCATCATGGAGAAGAAAAAAGACTGGAAATGAAATTAACCAAGCGTTGCTGAAATGGCAGTAAAAGCTTGTTGCAGATGGAAAGAATATGATACATTACCAGAAATGGCTAGCCTTTCCAGGTCCATTCCAGTCAACCCTTCAGTGGATTTGTAACTTGAATCTTCTTGTTTTCTGAAATGCAACGTGTCACTGCTCCAGGCCCCTGGTCACAGTAATGCTGCTGTCAGTGTCCTGCTGGCTGGTGGCATCTGTCCTCCCAAACCTCCAGGATGCTGTGGGCAGCTGACCTCGAGCCGGTGCAGATGTTTCACAGGCAGTACCATGACTGTAAGTGCAAAGTATGTAAAGAAGGAATCACAGATCTGAACAGGCAGCTCAGCTTGATGAAGGAATGCAAGCATTTTCCTTTGGCTCTCACTGACCTTGTAAAGCCAGCATTTCACCACATCTCTGAATTTCCATATCAGTTTCACATTTTGCAATAGTGCATACGACTCCGATATGACCAGGGACTCTGTACAGTCATGCATCTGGGGATATGACCCACTTGCAAGGGAGCATGGGGGTCCCACAGGGCAGCATTTTTGAAGAAACCTAGAGGGGTGGCACAGGTCCCTTAAGCCCCAGCAAACTCATGGCTGGTGTTGTGTGCATTAGTTATATGGGTGTAGGAAAATGGATGAGCAGCTAAAAGATTCAGGCTGAGAGCACTGTGGACTTTGGTCTGGTGCTAGGTGGGAGGAGGTGCCTGCCCAGCGAAGTCTTAGTGTATGGCTGGGAACTGGATTTAGCTGTGTGGATCAGATAAATAACAGGTTCCTCTACTTTATCCCTTGAAGTTTTAGTAGTTAGAAGTTTAAAAATTCATTGGTTTATGTGATTCAATATATTTTAGTTATTTTTAAAATTCGTTTCTGCATCCCCCTGTTGCTTTCCTCCTCAGCTCATGATGGAAGACAAAGCTCAAGTACTGAGGCTGAAAGCTATTTAGTCTAGTCCAAATTCTGCTCTCAGGTCCACCAGGATAAAATTAGTGACTAATTTAAGTGTGAGCAAAGTCTGGAGTGTTCTCTCTGCCCTTTCTGTCCAAAGGCAGCAGAGAAGGCCAGCAGCTCCCTGGGGTGCCTGAGCAGGAGCACAGCCAGCAGATCAAGGGAGGTGTCTGCTCCTTCTATTCAGGACTCTATAGACCACATCCAGAATACTGTGTCCATTTTTGAATGCCCCAGTACTAGGAAGACATCAATAAACTGGAGAAATTTCAGCGGAGGGCCACCAGTATGGTCAGGGCTGAAGCACTTGCCTTGCAAGGAGAGGCTGAGGGAGCTGGACCTGCTCAGCCTGGAGAAGGGACAGTTTCAGTGAGACCTGACAGCAGCCCCTGGTACCTACGGGGAGGGCATCCTCCATCGAGGCTGGAGCCAGGTTCTTCGCAGTGGTGCACAGTGGGAGGATGAGAGACAATGGGCTTAAGTTGAAATAAAAGAGTTTCAGTTTGAATATAAGGAGAAGCTTTTTCACCCTGAGCACAGTCTGGGAGGCAAACAGGTTGCCCAGAGATGCCGTGCAGTCCAAAGCAGGTTGAGGACAGAGTGCATTCCATCAACGGACTGACAGACCGACAGGCTGAGAGACAGGCAGATTGTTAAAGGCTTGGACACAGGTGGAGTCCTTCACTCCAGGTCTGTGCAGTGCCTGTACACTGAGGCAATGCCCATCTCAGGTACAGCAGCAAACCCTTTATTAGCACTGCTTTTGTTATTACTATTTTTTGGGGGTCATTCTGAATTAGGCTGGATAATTAATTAATGAGTATGAAAAGCCAGCTGCTTCCACTGTTCCTGTAATGAGCTGAGTAAATAAGCAAACACTGTCCAGCTCTGTGTCTACACCAATTTCATGTCTGTGCCACGTCACTTTAGCTTCAGTGGAAGGGGAAAGGAAGGTACCATGAGCCATTTGCATCTGATCATGTGCCCATAGTTGACATATGGTGCATACACGTATCACATACATCAGTGGTTTTGTTGCTCCTTTTGCAGATATTTCTCATCTGGAGCTTGCATGATACATGCCTTCTCTCCCCATGGGAACAAAGTCTTCTGACACAGACCTGAGTGCAGAGTAACACAAGCTTTGGGCCAGCAAATAGTTACAAAGTAAATAAAATGTTGCCTTCTGTTCACAGAAGGGCTTTTTTCCCCCTTATTAATTTAATATAATTACACATCAGAAAATACTTTACAGACTAAGCTTTTAAAATTATCCTGGTCCATGTGATGCTGGGAAGCAGGGATAATATTGATCACTAGGGTAACAATGACAGCAGAGTCTTCTGGTCTAATTTGTGAAGGAGGGCATGGGTGACCAGGTTGGCCAGGGAACAGCTACGACCTGTGATGTCATTCTTATGGTCCTCAGCCATCTGACTTCCCTCCATGCTCATGTTATTACATTACTGGATATCGTTCAGGGACCTGGCCTGCCAAAGTGCTTGGCCCTATTCGGCTCTCAGCAAGGAAAATGTTCCTCACCCCTGCTCTGAAGGAAAGATCACATTTCAAAAGTTTTCAGATAGCTCAGCATTTCCCTGTCAGAAGATGCTGAACTCAGATCATGTCTTTGGTTACCAGTGGATTCATAGTGAGACTTAACAGAGGTGGGGGGGTGGGGGCTCTACTGGTGGTCGCTGTGTTCCACGAAGCCCCAGAGGGCTTGTTATAGTTCCTCGAAGTGCTAAACAGGGTATTTAATGTGGGTCTACGTTTCAATGGCATTCTAGTTTCTGCTTTGTATTTATAAAGTGGAAAATGAGCTACAGTTGTAGAAGCTGCTTACTTCAGAAAACCTACCTGTGGCTTCCGGGAGGCAAGGGAGACCTGGACCTGGAATAGGATGTCTCAATCACAAAGGGAAGTGACTGGGCTTGAAAGCACAGTGTTAGAGCTGCCCTGTACCAATCTGTGTTGTAGTGGCAGTACAGAGCAGACACAAACTCATCCTGGCCAGCCCCAGTCTGGGTGCAACGTGTAGGTACCTGCCTTGGAAATGTTCTGGCTCTGTTAGGTCTTCAGGCTTTCCACTCTTGGCCCTCTCTTCTAATTCATGTGTTTGAGAAGACTCTTTAAAATGTGGGTGAGGGAGCAGCACTCTGGCAGTGGCGTTAGCAGGAGTTGTGTATTTTGGAATGCCTTCTCAGCACAGGCCAAAGAGTGAAACCACTGAAACCCCAAACCAAGCTGATGAATTTTCATTTCTTGAGGGATTTCTGTCCCTGTCCCCAACATCCTGGAAATGGCAGGGCTTAGGAATGTAACATTTTTTTCCAGGGACTTTTGCAGTGTTCTTTAGAAGAAAGTTGTTTTGACATTTCAGTGCTTTGAAAGCTTTATTGGGGGGGGGGCGGGGAGCAAATACTGGCATATCAATAATGTGTGGATTACAAAAAGGGTAAATATGAATTGGGTTAACTATTTTTTCTTATCTCCAGCTCACTGTACTTTTTTGTCTTCTTTCCCGCTCAGCAGAACTTTTAGCCAGCTCAGATGTTTCCTTAGAGACCCATAAAAGCTCTACAGCCCAGAGCAAGTCCCATAAAATAAGTAAAACCTCCCAGTGTGAAGTTCTGCCTCCCTCCCACTCAGCAATTAACTCTTCTTCCTCCCACTTACATACAAGTTGGCTTTCCACACACTGAATGCCAAGTTTTCTGCTACTCCTCTTCCACACCAACCTCAAGAAAAGGGGAAGGGATTTTTAACCATCCTGTCCTGGGGTTCTGCTGGGTCCTTCTCATCTCCAGGTCTTTCCTGGGACAGCTGCACCCTGCTATGGGCCTGTCTCAATTTTCTTGACCATTGAAGGACACTCAAATTTACTTGCTTTCAACCATTTCTTATATGGGAATGTGTCTTACCTATCTCTTACTACCACCTATGCTACCGACTTAGAAAGAAACAAACACTCTGGCAAAGTTCCAGTGGAGGTCTTGGCATTTGGCTGCTCTTTTACCTTGCACCAGGAGCACAGAAAGGTTACAGTAAAACAAAGCCCCATGGTCTCAGGTAACTCCCACATCTCCCTATGACACAAGTCCAGCACTGTCCTAGCTCACATACCTCCTTCTCTGATGATGGCAGACCTGCAAAAGGTCTCTTTGAACACCCACATTAGTCGTCTTAATTCATTTTTTGCCCCTTTTATTTTCTGGAGGATCAGAAATCACTTCTATGCTCCATTTCCTTCTCCTGCAACTCTAGATTATGCTTAATTACTGTGTGAGCCTGTTTGCTCAGAAACTCTGGAAGCACAGTGCAGTTTGTTTTAAAGACCATTTGCAAGAGCGAAATATCAAATGTTGGTAACCGTGCCAACATTTATTATACGGAGTTCCCCCTGTAGCTAGTTCATATGAAGTATCCATCATACAACATTGCAAAAAGCATGTGACTAATTGACTGACTGTTTTCAGAAACAGCAAAGTCTCTTCTATAACTGGCTTCCTGCCCCTCTACAGCTGGCTAGCTCCTGCTAGTTTCACAGGGACAAACTGGATAAGCAAATACATGTGTCTGAATGTAGTCTATTTAAGCTCTATATAAAAACCTGAAAGCTCTGGAAGACAAGTCTAAGCAAGCAAGACATGTTCAGACGTGAATGCACCATTCCTTGAGATGCTTTCTGGAGTTCAAGAGCAGGTTAAGCTGTCCATGTCGACACAGCCAACAACTGGAGCATCCGCACAGCAAGGGAGTCAAATGTAAACCTGCCACTGCTTTGTTGGCTTATTCCAGATATTAAGATCCCCATTTCCTACCTAAGTGGAAGAATTTAAATTCATCTGGGGTTTGACTGTCTCTGTTGAACCACTTCCCAGTTCAACATCATAAAATGCAAAGCAACATAACAGTAGCCAAATAAACATTTCTCATAAAATAGGGAAATACAGTGATAATATGCATGTAAAGAAAGCCGCTTTTGCTGTGTGACTAGAACAGACTCCTAGAATGAGTCAGGAATGGGGGAAATGGCAAACAAGCCTTTACACAGCACTGTTTGCTCTTTCTAAAATACTAAGTTTTCTGTAGTCACTTCCAACCCTAAAAGTAATGAGCCTCATAGGTGAGGCACAACAGAGGTATCTCTGCTGACATACCACGTGGGTATATTGTCATGGCTGCTCTGCCCTGCTGGCAGCACATGGAGGGGGAAACTGCAACGTGGGTCCGAACACAAGCATTCAGTTTATTGCATCTGTAAACAGTTAGTTGTCCAATTTTATATACCAATTCAAATTCAAGACCATTAAATATTCTTCTCCTGAGGCTGACAACTGATGTGAAACTTGTCCCCAACGCAGCACTGAGGCAACCAACTACTGCTAATTAATGTAATTTTTTTATAGGAAACCTCAGCTTTCAGAAGGCAGATTTTGCATTTTCAAGAAGTGAAAAGGTTTTCTACTGCAATCTAGGGAATGAGGTAGGAATTAATCAGCTGGTCTGGAGCCTCCAGCTCCAGACTGTTTCCTTGCAGCTGTTACCAGCTGGCTAACCCACACCCTGGGTATCCAAATGACAGAGGAACCTGCAATTCTGGCTGTTACTTGAGGCCCTGAAAAAGGACTACACACCCATGTGTGTGAGAAGTGTGGATCCTGTACCAAAGTGGCTTTTCATAAAGTTTTTCAGGCTCAGTAACAACAGAAACAGAAGGTGGTGGAAGAGACACAAGATTGAAAACAAGGCCCCATACTGAGGAGCTAACTGGTGTTCCTAAACAATGCACAAGTCTCCCGGGAACAGTGAAACTTGGAGAAACCCGTGGCCAGATTTTGACCCATGCTGAGAGACCCCCAAGATATCTGAGCCCAGCCCTGTGAAGCATCAGGAGTCAGTGGGGATTCCAGAAGGTCCCTTTTATACTTCTGTAATTGCATACAGCAACGTTAAGACAAGGATAGTATTTATCAGGGGATTCTCTTATACAGAAAAACCCTCAGAGATGGCTCCATTGACACTCTTGCAATCTCCTTTCCTGTTACTCCTTGGCAGGGTGAGATCCAAGAGGACCAAAGCAGCCTTCGTTTGCTGTACTGCTATTGAATGAAATGCCAGGTGTTGAACGGAAGACCTGAGGTTTAGTTGCATGCCAAAGACATATATTATCATCATAAAGGGACGAATGAGGGACACATGGCAAAGTCAGGAAAAACCCAGAGGACAACTAGCTATCATACTGATTCTTGCCTTTTCTTCTGTTTGGAAAACAAATGTGTTGTGTTTGATGTGGCTGACAGCAGCTGATAGCTGTAGAAAAATGAATGCATACCATGCAGAAGCACACTCCCCTCCACAATGACGGAGCCAACAAATAAAGCCTTGAATGGAGAGAGGCAACTTCGGCGATCTCGCTTGTTTTACACAACAGCTACAAAAATCCCAATATGCTGCAGAAACTAACCCACATTACAATATTTTTACCTCCCAACTGATACATTACACAATTATTGCAAGAAAATGTTCTTCACAAGCCTGAAGCTCTTCTTTGGAACTGTGATCCCTCTGGTGCACAGAAAATTTGTATAAATGAAAATCTGGATGGAAAGAATGGAAAACTGCAATTAGGCACCAGAATAATAGGAACACCCCTCAGCATGGAGAAACTAGACACCTGTCTTCAGCAGCCTGCTTTTGCTGATGACAGGGCAAAGATTCCTGAACCAAACATACTTGAACTGGCAGACCATGGTTCAGCCCTCCCTGTTTGCAAAGGGAGCCAAGGCCTGGGAATCTCAGAAGTTTGAAGGATCACAAGAAGTGCATCACATTTTGATCACTCAGCTGAACCGACCCCAAGCTGTTTGGGGTCACTGGCAGTAGCAAGAGACATTGCGCAACCTCTTGAGAGTGCCGTGGCAGGTGGACCAGTGAAAGATTTCCAAATGTTTTCAGAATTTTCCAAGCTCTTGCAATTTGCACATGGGTTTCACATGCACTAAGTCACTCTCTCAGTGTTGGCACTTAGCGAATCTTTCCATTGTCTAAGGAGGATATTTTTCCTTCCCCTGCTGGGATTCTAAAGCAGGTCAAATAACCTTGCAAAGTCTGCAGAAGTGCGTTGTGCTGGGTCTTCAGCATGACAGCAACCCTGTGCCCTCACTCTGTCCTGGGACACAAACTCAGTCTTGGGCAAAATGCATAAGCATCATAACTCTTCTAGTATATACATATTCCACTTTTAGGAAACATTAGCGTATCACTAAGACTCACTAAGAATTTGCTGTATAGTACCATGTGTTGTACATCCACTCTATACTTCAGTGCCATACATTTTTCTCCTCAGATGCAATTCAAACCATCCTTATAAAGCTTTTTGTCTCTATATCTTATACGATTGCTTTTTGAAGCAATCCTGTTTTCAGTACAAGTTAATCAAATGCGATGTGATATAATATATCAATTGATGTATACATTGTTATAATATACTCCAGACATACACAAGAATTGAATAACTGTATGAATAAATGGCATTTCAGTTACTCTGAGCAACGTGTTTTTTCTTGTTTATGAACCCTTGGACTTTTAAAGAAAAACAATCCAAGCAGATGTCTTAGCACACGTGATTCCAGAATAATTTTCAAAAGAAAATTTCAAAAGGAAGAAACCAAAGCAGATTTTTATTTGGAACAAAAGATCTTAAAGCATATTTCTAGCAGGAAAGCTGAAAATCCGGAAAAATAGTGTAACTTAAAATGTAAATTGATAGCTGCAGCAGCCATTAAGGCAACTGAGAACTGGCTGGTCAGTTATAAGAAGCTCTAGCCTACCCTAGACCATTTCTATGCAAAAAAGAAGTGGGAAAGTTGGGAATCACCAGCTTTCCCACCAGAGGAAGATTCCCCATCACTTTGCAAGTCATGCCGTGTTTGTCGGAAAGATCAGTTTTGAGCCTGTGCAGACAGAAGACTAGTAGAGTACCTGGCAGAAGACCTGGTGGGCTGCAGCATCACCATGGATGCTCTGTGCAGGAGCCCAGGCTGATGCAGTACAGCAGACAAGCTTATCAGTGTGCAGCTTTCAAAGGTAAACATTCAGAGCAGGAAAGTAGAAATAAATGAACTGCAGAGATAATAATAAACCATAGTGTTATTGGAAATGAATGGACGAGTCCTCATTCTGGTTAGTTATTTCTCTGTTTTGTTTAGGTTACACTGCCTAAAGCCGGTGTTGACAATACTATTCATTTTGTAGGTCTTGTTTTTTCTCACATTCAGGGAGAGGAAATGGTAACACATTCACAGCTTGGAACCCTTTTCTCTTGTTTGTTCACTGCTGATTAACAGCATCAACTAAACACAACCTCAGCTGACTTGTATTTACATACTCTGCTGTTTGGGTAGAGAACACAAAACACATAGTGTATCTGCTCTTTGCAACCTGTGGACCTCTCTCATCTGTATGCTGGTGCCTTTAGACAGCTCTGCCTGTACGGGTGACCATGTCACACGAGTTTCAGCTCTCACCCTGCCCTTTCCTGGGCGATGGGACTCCCAGCATCTGCCCAAGGAGGTCTGGTGGCATAAGAGGTGCAGCTCTGCAGATGGCCTCTGCCTTTCTCAAGGCTGTCCCAACCAAAAAGCAAGGCAGCCAGGACCCTCTGAGGAGCCATCTGGAGCAGCCCCTTCCCTCCTCTCCGCAGCTGATCTATGAATACCAACCTTCCAAGGCTGGCCAAAATGATCCTCACCACTCAGTGTAATGGCACATGTAGGCTGGGGGAAGGAGGTGACTCAGTAGTGCCTGAGTCCAGCCCATGAGCTTGCAGCAAGCAAGAGATGTGATACCAGCACTCCTGGTCAGTAGGGACACCCATGGGCAGCATAAGAAGGACTCGTGCAGGAGAAGTTTTGCAGCCTGGGTCAGGCAGGACAGGGGCCAGCATGAAGACAGAGATGCTGGGTGAGCTGGAGGAATGGAGAAGATTCGATCTCAGGTCCTCTCCTGTCTTTTATTGCCTCCATTTCATTCCCTCATGATGCTACTGACCATAGGGAAGAGGGAAATGCTGCTACTGGGTGTTTTTGGAGGACTTACAGAGTTGTGGCATTAACATCTGCTCTGTTTATGCAGGAGAGAAATGTGTGGGCAAGGCAGGTTAAACATCTGGTTAGACATCGAGTGGGACAAGACAGATCATGCTCACAGGTGCCAGGAGGGAACACCAACCTCTGAGTGCTCCATTGTGAAGCATTTTTGGTCATAACTTAGACCATACGTTCAGGACACAGTCAGTGCTTCACTCAGCTCCAAAAAAGGCTCTCCAATTACACAAGGGAGAATGCCAGTGAAGGGAAAAAATTGAGGTTAATGAGGGAGAATCAGCAAAAGCTAATGGGGATTTTATTAGCGGTTTAAATAAACACAGCCCGTATTTTTAATGGATGAAGAGGACCTGCAGCTCACAGGACAAAGACCCCTGGAATGATGAAGTGTGGAAAGCAATTAGGTGGGCAGAAACACTATAGCAATTACATTCAAGAAGAGTTTGAAAGCCTCTTGGAAATAGTCTGTAATGCTTTTACTTCTACTGCAAGATAAACTGGTTCTTGCTGCCCACAGTACTCCAGGGAAAATCACAGTGCCTGCAATTTTAGGAAAGTATCTCCTGAGAAAGCACAGCAGGAGCACATTGTGTATTTGCACTTTGTCTGTTTCTACTTATAACCTTCCAAAGCTTTAGACATAACACACTGCAAGTTTTGCCTTGTGACGAATGGGCTCTTTCTTAGAGATTCTCTCCAAGACCTGGGAATGGACTTCGCTGCTCCTGAACCAAAACCGTGCTCTCATTAAAACAATTGTCTTGCTATGTGTGTGAAATGCTGAATGTACGTGTCATCTGCACTCCTGCCACTCATACACTGCTGTAGGGGCCTGCTGCAAGGCCTGGCCAAATAGCATCTCCTGCCATCTAGAGGGTTTTTGCATAAGCATGAGAGTATCTCCAATGCTCACGTTTGACCTGATCCCCAGATGCAGATGAGAGCTTGCACAAGTCACATTTGGAAAGCATGTGCAAGAACTACTCACAGCAAGAAGCCAAGGTCAGAAATTCTTCACGGGAGTCTAGGAGACTACACTCCTTCCCTCTCTTGCCCCCATAGCCTCCCTCACAAATGGTAACACCTTCCTCTGGGAGCCAGCTTGCAAATTCCATTTAGAGAAAAAAAAAGAAAAGGCATTATTTTTTTAATGAAGGGGTTTAATTCCAAAAAAGGTGACCCTTCCCCTTTATTCAGCACTGGTGAGGCCACACCTGGAGTACTCTGTGTTCAGTTCTGGGCTCTTCAGTACAAGAGAGATAACGGAGAGAGTCCAACTAAGGGCCACAAAGATGATGAAGGGACTGGAGCATCTCTGGTATAAGGAAAAGCTAAGAGAGCTGGGACTTTTCAGCCTGGAGAAGAGAAGGCTCAGTGTGATCTTATCCCTGATGCAGGAAGTAAAGAAGATGGAGCCAGGCTCTTCTCAGTGGTGTCCAGTGACAGGACAGAAGTCAAATGGCACAAACTGAAATACAGGAAATCCCATTTAAACAAAAGAAAAATACTTTTTATTGTGTGATGGTGGTTAAACATTGGCACAGGTTACCAAGAGAGACAGTGGAGTTTCCATCCTTGGAGATATTTAAAATGTGAGAGGACACGGTCCTGAGTAATCTGCTGTAGCTGACCCTGCTTTCAGCAGAGGGGATTGGACTAGATGTTCCTCAGAGGTCCCTTCCCACCTCAGCCATTCTGTAAGTCTATGATCATTTTTGCCCAATAAATAAATCCACTGTGAAAATTTCCTGGAGTTTGCTCTTTGCTTCTGTGAAATTTTGGTTATGGTTTTGTTTGGCTGCATGATGTATCGGTTGATATTATTCATAGACTTGTACACTTCTTCAGGTTAGAAGGAACCTTTGGAAGTCAGGTCCAACACACTTCTCAAAGCAAGGCCAACATCAAAACTAGATCAGGCTATTCATGGCCCTCTCCAGGCCGGGTATGAGCACCTTCAGGGATGGAGTTTCCCCGACCTCTCTGAGCTGCTGTCCCTGTGCTTGATCATCCCAATAATAAAAATATTTTCCTAATACTTTATTGGAATTTCCCATATTGCAGTTTGTGTTCATTGCACTTCATCCTTTCACTGTGTGTCTCTCAGAAAAGTGTGGTTCCGTCTTCTTTACAATCCCATTAGGCTGTTGAAGATCAATTTGGTCCACCACCGCCAGCCAAGCCTTCCCTCGCCAAGGCTGAACAAGCCCAATGCTCAGCCTCTCCTTGTATATCCTGTGCACCAGCCCCCTAACCATTGTGGTCACCCTCTCCTTGATCCACTCCAGTTTGCCTTGTACTGTAGGGCCAATGGTACTCCACATGCAGGCTCACCTGTGCTGAAGAGAGAAGTATGTCACTGAGCCCACTGACTGTGCCTTTGCTAATACAGCTCAGTCTGCGGCTGACCTTCATTGCTGCAAGTACGTGCTTCCTTGGCGTGTGCCATGTGGAGGTTCTCCCAGCTCTTCTGCTGATCAGGCTGTGTTTGGAGCTGCGTGACACAACTGGCACTGAGGAGCAACACAACTGGCACTGGGGAGTTACGGCAACTGTTAGCACCTGAGGACCTGGCCCCCAGGCTGTTGCCATAGCCTTTGACACTTGACATCCCAATGTTGACACCACGATTCTCGCACTCAGCTACGATTCTGGCATTATTCTGCTCCGAGTGATCATTCCTACCAGGGCTGTACTTTTCACTGACTGTTGTCGGTGCCACACACCGATGTGGCACAAGTCCTGTGGGAGTGCTTCCTGCTTTATGGGACACAGAAGGACAATGAGAAAGGCAGCAGCAGTACAAGGCATGGCTTTGTTTTCTGCCCCCAGGCAGACCGGCAGCTCTCCAGGGGTGGGATTTTTTAGACATCCATGGATGCCAGCCTTGCCTGGGGAAGCAGCGCCAGGCTGCTGCAGCATTGACCTCATTCCCTTCTGCATTTACCTTATTCTCTTCTGCCAGAGGAAGACAGCTCTTCACATGAATAGTATCTATCTGCCTGGCAAGAAAAAAGGACATGGGTTTTGGGGACAGAAAACCATATAGTTTCTTGTAGGGAGGAACCACAAGGAGCATTTAACATTGTTCAGTGGGTTGGATTACCTCCCGTGAAGGCCTTCAATTATCTTTCCAAGTGACGCCCAGTGCTTCTTTCATCACCAAAAAACTCTTCTGTTCACACCCCGGGTCCACATGCTGGGCTTTGGTTGTCCCTGAGAGCCCTTGGCATTTCTCACATGCTGGATGCTGGCAGTTGTTCCTGCTGCCTTTGAGGCAGAAATCCCAATTCTCACAAAAATACGGTACAGTGATCAGAGATTAGCATCTGGAACTGACCAGGGCCAGACAATGCTTCAAGCAACTTCTTTGCCTGTCTTTTCCACCCCATCCCTTCCCCCGTTGTGTTTTTCTCCCTTTCTTTTCCAGCTCTACACAATTCCCCACCGGGCAGGGCCCTGGCATCTCCCCGCCCCAGAGAGACAGGGAGCAGAGGCGATGCAGGCACAAGCTGTGTGAATTTTCTCTCTGTGGGGATCCTCCCTCTTCTCCATCCCGTTCCCTCAAGGATCGCTCAGACAAGAAGACGGGGTTGGTGCAACACCCCTCAGAGACTCTGAAGGGACATGGCATTCTCCGAGCTGGTGTGGAGGGCTTGGAGACCAGATGCAGATGTGGCTTTGCCAGTGAGGGGGGCGTGGGAGAAGAGCTGACAGAGGGAAAGACCCATCCGTCTTCCATTAGCACCATCCAGAGCTCTACAATGTCCCCTGACATGCAGTGCAGTCACAAAGCTGTACAGCTGTTTCGATGGGGACAGGGTTTACCTCCGAGCAGGCATGCTGCTTCTCTGATGGTGGCACAGCAGGAACAGTGTGTCACGGGGACAGTGGAAAGGGGGGAAGGAAAGGGGAGGGTGGCCCCGTGGTCAGGGCACTGCCAGGGCCTTGGAGAGAGGATCTGGATGGGAAGTGGCTTTCCTGACCCACATGGCTTTAGTTGCCTCTTTAATCCCACCACCTCTTAGATAAACAAAGAGCAGTGTGCAAAAATATCATCTCTTCGAGAAACTACCTACTATCACAATAATTTGTTACCCTGTGCATGGGGCAAAGGATGCAAATGTGTCGATCGGATCACCTCATACAGCACCAAGAGCTTACCCAGACCCCAAAGTGAAGGGAACAGACTGCATACCACTGCATTTCATGTTTCCCTGTTGGGTCCTACTGCTGACTCGGTCCTACTGCTGACTCTGCTTCAGCTGGTTTAGCCTCAAAGAAGATTTATACTGGAGGGGAACAGTGCACAGTGCTCTCCACCCCTGCCCCCAGCACCCCCCAGTTCCTCCCCAGCTGAGGCTGCAGAAAAAATGATGGCCTCAGCTCCTCACCCACGATGACATCCCTGAATGGGACTGTCCCACCCCAAGGGTATTTCCAGCAGGGAATGAAAGAACCATACCTCTGCAGATGAACAAATCAAAACCTACCTGTGGTCTTCGCAGGTGAAAATGCAGAATACATTGGCTGTGGAGAGGGAACATCCATCTTTAAACATTAGGCCAAAACATGACTGGCGAAACCAGGCACTGCTCCTTAGAGTCAGTGGCACAAGTCCTACTCACACATGCTGAAGACTGGGCTCTGGGCCAAGTCATGACTTCAATTCAATAAAAGAAAAAAAAAAATTTATTGTTGGATGCCTCCTCTAGAATCACAAAACGTCACTGAATAATTTAGGTTGGAATGGATTTCTGGAGTGCTCACATGCAATCTGTTGTCCACAAGGACCCCCAAGTCCTCTTCTGCAAAGCTGCTTTCTAGACTGTCACCCCAGCCTGTATTGCTGCAAGGGGCTATTCCATCCCACATGTGGGACTTCTTATTTCCCTTTATTGAACTGCATGAGTGTCCTGACAGCTTATTTCTCCAGCCCGTCAAAGCCCCTCTGATCTGCAGCTCTGCCCTCCAGCACATCAGCCCCTCCCCAGCCCCAGTTTACTATCAACCGCAAGCTTGCTGACATGCACTCTGTCCATGCACTCCATCCAAGCACCACATCCCATCGCCCAGGTCATTAGCCAGCACTGGCCCCAGTACTGGCCCCTGGGGGTGGCACTTGCAACCAGCTGTCATTTGGACTTTGCACTTTTTTTGATCACAACACTTTGAGCCTCATGTCTCAGCTAATTTTACATCCACCTTAAGTCCAACGATCCAAGCCATATCCCACTGGTCTGCCTACAAGCACACTGTGGGAGCCCATGCCAAGCACCTTACAAAAGCCAAAGTCAATGACATCCACTTTTCTCCCCTTGTGCACCAAGCCAGTTATCTCAACAAAGAATATGATCAGGCTGGTCAGGCATGATTTGCCCTTGGTAACTTCATGCTAGCTGCTAACCACCTTCATCAGGGAACAACACACTCACATACTTCCAGTCCCTTAGAAAAAGTTGACACCTACTCCTCTCTCAAGGAAGACTTTTTGAAAGCTAACAATTTGTCACTTTGTCAAATTACTTGACACAGATGGCCAGAAAGGATGAAATAGAAATGGAACCATGTATCATAGGTTTATTAGGGAAACAAGTTATAATTCAAGACCATATATTTGGCACTGCACTGAAGCAAAAGTATGTGAGAACAATTAAAATGTTAAAACCCAAATCACCACGAAAAATAAAATGCTCTTTTAAACACTTTAGTACCTTTTTTTTTGTCCCCAGACAATTTACAATAACTACAGGAAGCAACTGAAAACGTGTTAGATCTACACTACATGTAAGCTGGAATGAGAGTGAGAGATGGACCAGAGACTGGATCCATCCCCCAGGTAATCTGCTACTCTCCCAGGCTGTCAGAGTGGTAGAGTCTTATTAACATGAGCAAAGGCTGTTGAGATGTTACCATGAAATGGTAAGACCATGAAAGTTACTGAGTAAGCCATTAATGCTAGATTGCCCAGAAGGACTACTAAAATCCTACGTTATTGCAAGCTTCCAAATGCCTGCTAAAAAAAATCATCATTACACCTTCCATCCATGTCAGCTTTTGCTTTCTGATCTGAATGGAAGAGATTTCGGTAGTATTTTAAATGAACTGTATCCCAATCTGTCCCCAGAATGGATCAAAGTCAAAGGAGTTTCCTGGTAGTTGACTCTTGTATTGGTGGCTTGGGCTTCTTTTTGGAAGGCAAATAAGTTAAAAGTGGTTTCTAATTTGCAAGTTACTCATCCCATGCCTCCACACAGTGAAGTGAAAGAAACTGACAAGGAATAAATAGGGTATCAACTAAGATGAGAATGGATTGAAGAAAAGTTGCACTAAAACTTTTAAATAGTAAAGGATAGAAAGTTTAACTCATGCCGATAAACTGCTGAATATGTGATTTTGCTGGACTATACAGTGCCACTCTAACATGTATAGAGCGGTAGATTCCCATTGAACGTCCAGTCCATAGGCTGCCAAGGAAATAGGACACAGGTCTTTGGTCAGTAATTCAAATGTTAGATCAACAGTACTCACAAGAAGAATACAGCTCTTCCCTTGGTTAATATATTGTGCATAGCAATGTCTCAAAGAATTAACAGCACCTTTTACATAAAAATTCCAAACATATTTATCTAGTGAACAAGAAAAAATCAGCATCTCTAAGCAGTACTTTCGCAGATGTACAGTACTGTATTTATATAGATATAGATATAGATATCTCAAAGTGAATTTACACTGTGACCTGGTGATTAGTCCAGCAGTGGGCAAACCCACAGGGTAAGTCTTCAGGTGAATATATTGCCTTTGGTGGGCGGCCGGTTACGTGGCATGATTGCATGGGGGAGCCCCAGCGGGCAACAAAGGACAGTTTAGCATCCCATTAAGCAAGCACAGCATGCTTAGGTCGTTTCTGCAAGATATAAGAAACTTTCAAATTTTCATGGCTAATACAGTTCTAGTTTTCACAGGTCGCACACATTGCAACCGCCTCTCCGTGCCTTAAAGACACAGAGGAGGAAGGTAGGACACCAAACTTATATCCTGTCCCTGCTTCCAAGCAGAAATCAAGCAGCACCACAGATTTAGGCTGGTAAAGTAGGGACCATGTTTGGCTCCGCAGGGGTTTCTTGATCAGTTGGCCTTCACTGGTTTGGGTCATTTCTCTTTTTTTCTTTCTTTTCTGAATCAGTTGCTCACAGTCCTCTGGTAGAAATCATTTGAAAAGCATGGTCTGCCTAAGACAGGAAAGCAGACTGCTACCATTTCCCTGGGATGGGCACGCCGCACTCATACCAGCCCACATAGTAGTAGGGTGTTGTGTGCCCAATGCGTCCAAATGATACAGGCTCCTGGCGGTACTGGCGGTAATACCCTGTCAGGAGAAAAACGCCCGTTTGCATTTCAAAACAAAGACATAGTAATTTAACAAAATTAACAGACACAGCGAGAGTCAATCCCACAGCCCAAATGAAAACTTAGAAACTGTCTGGTAGGCAGTTTTGTCAAAAGGGTATTTGCTAGCCCTGGTATTTGGCCTAGATCTTTCTTGGATAATTTAACTCTGGTCCTTTATATTTCTTGTAGTTTCAATTGGTTTTACTGTTCAAAATCTCTTGAACTATTGTGTAATGCTGTGGTCTGCCAAAGCGCTTATGCATTTCACTCCAAAAGGTAGCTATATTTCAGTTGTGTTTATGAAGTTTGCAAGTCAGTTTAAATACACGAAAGACTCTGGGGCAAAAAATACCATCAAATCGTATTATCTCATAGGGCTCAAGAGACTATCAACAAACATCAGCTTTTCACAAAACAAAAAGGTATCATTTCACGCAGTAAATATGGAATTAAGCCCTTTCTCCCCCTTTTTCTTCATCTGCAGAAAGAATGTGGCTGCTTAATGCATTAGGAGAGGTGCAGCATTCTTCTCCACATAGCTTGTGCACTGGAACATCTGAAACACTCATGTCTGGTGCCAATAATATAATTTCTGAGTGCTCTCTGTCTCCTAGACCTAGTAATACACATCTGGATTAATCATCCCTCTTTTGAACTAAGAAATGCGGTACTTCCCAGTGATATATAAATATCAGTGACTATTTCAGTTTCTTTCTGGTAATGCCACCATGAAAAGAATATTAACAAACAACTTAACATGGAAACCATTAAAGCCAACTGAATAATTTAAATCAATTGACTTATTGAAAAGATTGTCTGACTTTCATGATTGGGTTTGTTTTGTGGAGCAAGCCATCACCCTCTTGGCTATGTAAGCTGAGCAGTTTACTCAGAGGAACTCCTTCAAGGTGAGAATTTTCACTCGGAGGGAGATATCTATCAGGCCAGAATAAAAGTTCTGCAGTCTGACCTTAAGTCACTAGACATAGTCCTATGTGTTCTGCATTGAATGAACATTTGCAAAAGCCATATTTGCAAACATGCAGCTGGTCCTTTGTGGCATGTGGAAGAGTTTGCACCTCTATTCAATGAGGCATATCTTGTAATTGGGAGAAAGGTTTCATAGACATATACAAATTTTTTCTTTCTGTTTTTGCATTTTGCTCCTGTAAATTATTCTCATCATATGCCCCTCTCTTTCTTTCCCTCTCTCTCTCTCTCTCAACATCCACAAGTCCTTCTGGGACTTTCATAACCTGTTCAGCTGGACCTGAGTACAAGACCATCTCAACACCTACTGCATCAGCGGGGGTCCTCAGAGAGCCGCCAGCAGCCACGGACAAAAAGCCCCGCTCTGTGCCCCACTCCGTGCCCCGCTCCCTACCCCTTAAACCTATGGATGGGATGACAGGCACCTGGCCAGCACCCCACTCCCACGTTGCCGTACCTCGGATGGTGGGCAGGGCTTCAACATACGACTGAGGTCCCGTTCTTCCGTCCAGGTGTGAATCCACAAACTGGCAGTGGTCCTCACCCCTTCCCCAGCTATCCCCGATGCTGTAGAAGGTGTCTGAAGGGTGATACAGAGAGATTATTTGACCCAGCACCATTTTTGTTTGGGATGCTCTTTACCCCCAGGAAAGCAGATGTGGGAGAAATCAGAAGTACTACAGTGACGAACACAGTATTACCAGTGAACAAACAGTGGCTAAAAAGAGGGAGAACACTACCTTCACAGTATGGTAGGAGAAATTATGGAAAAGAGAAATGGGTTATAGCTCAGTAAGGAATATTCCCCATTTTGCAAGTCCATGGACACTGCACCACAGGTAACAGGTGGAGGGAAAGTCAACTGAACCAGTCATGTCAGTATGTCATGAGAAAGTAAAAACTACTCCATTTGTCAATACCACCACGTTGACTGCAGTTTCAAATGAAAACTAAAAACAGTGGAGCTCTTCTCTAGCAGATGAGGTGGGTCCTACCGCCCTGATTGTTTCTTATCGCATATTCAAACATTGCCTTTAAACTATACAAATGCATTGCAATAAAAATAACACATCAGCATAATTTGAAAAGGCATTGAGATAATCGCAGTACCCCAGATCAACAATATGGAAACTTTTCTTCATTATCTCTCATCAAATACACCTGTGTAAAAGCTACTGTTAACCCTTGGAAGTACTGCTCACCCAGTCACTGTAACACTAGTCTTTCCTCCACCATTCCCCAATTCGATCTGCCCTGGGACTCTCTAGAGTGTATTGCTCTATCTGACTGCGTGCAACTGGGGCCTATGGAGCAAGTGTGGGACTTCCCAGGCAGACTTGTGGGGAGCAGAACTTTGCTTTCACAGTAGAAAGCACATTACTTTCTCAGGATACAAAACCAGAGGCTTTTCAAGGGAAGCTTCCTCCTGTCCTCTGTCTAAAGAGCTCTGCTAATGCTAGGATGTGAGAGTAATGCAAAAGCGGGACAGCTCAGCTATCACATCAGACCTTCTCGAGAGGACTCCCAGACAGCCGTCACACAAATCTTTCACAGACAAGGTGAAGAAAGCGAGAAGATGGAGATGACAAGTAATCATATATCAAGAAATTAATCTTGGTGCCTACCTTTCAGGTCATCACTGAGGTAAATCTTGTACCTTAAGGAGTTGCAAAGAACCACTCCTACAAACTTGCGGTACCAAGTTCGTTTCACATACTGCTTGCCACTGCAGTCTGAATAGGTGGGGTCGTATTTAAAAGTGAATGGGATCCAGATAGGCTCACCACCTTGGAGAAAAAAGAAATTCAACATTAAGGACAGACTTCAGCATTTCACTCTGAGTTTTGCTGAGGTTAACATCTGATAATATGTTTTACAAGAGATGCTGCAGCAGATTAATGCATGACTTTTATATATCCAAAAATACTACTTCAAGAACAAATATTAAAAAAAAAATTAAAAATCAAGGCACTTGATTAAATCCCTTCTAGGCAGTAGACAATAATAACTCTTAAAATGATAAAAAAATATGATTTCATGTACTGGACCACAGTTTCAAGTAAACAAATAGTCTCACTGGTTTTAGTAAGACATCTTCTCTACCTTGTGATACTCATTTTGTTTTCTAAACAGAGCCTGATCTTAGGTCTGACAGTGACACTGTCTAAATAGAGTCACTTGCATTTTAACACTAAGTACAAAACTTAACCCTTTTGCTAAAAAACAGATGTTCAAAGTTCTGCGGTGAGTAACAGTCTGTGATGTGAATTAAAGTCTATTCTTGCTATTTGGTTAAAAAGATCAAATCAGAAATGTACTTTTCTGTTTTGTTTTCCCACATTACATCAAAACAGATGAGGTTCGAATAACAGACAAGTGAGGCCTTTCCTGGGGAACTCTATCCAGAGCACTGCTGCAGAGGAGACTGCTTAACTGTATCGCAGAAGACTAAATATTCCTACTGGCTTGCCTAAATGTTTTCTTTATACTAACCAAGACAATATAATTTCTTTTGAAATTGCTGTTGTAGTAATGTGTATATAATTACACGAAAAGCTTCCAATGTGATAATAGGGTTTGTTTCTCTCTAGCTACAGCACAAAGCCCTGTTTTTACTGTGCTATTTTGAGGTGGTTTACAAATGAGATTGAAAGGTTTTTTTGTTAGCCATTCTTCCTTCCTCTCACTAGGCACATGGACCAAATCCTGCAGACACTTGCATGTGAGAAGCAATCACTGATCAGCAATCCTCAGAACTCCACGGGTTTGGATGCAAATGTAACTGGACTGACTTTAAGCAATCAGTTATATGGTGAAAGGATTGCAGGATTTTGGCCACAGCTTTCTCTTTAGAATAAAGCAATAAACTACCTACTTCTTGAATGCAGTTTTATTGCTGTGAATAGTCTGCTTTTGTCCGTCACTTTTGCCCACCTCCAAAAATGCTGAAGGATAAACTTAGCATGTCCTGTAAGAGCTGCGCTAGATGTTCAGAAGCTCTTCATTTCCACAGGTTCCCAGAGCTCTGCCACCTCTTTTTGGTCTATCTTATCTCTACCACTGCAGCTACAGAAAAATATTTTCTCTTTGTCCAGTCAAAACTAGAAGTGAAAAAGCCATCACCTTCCAAAACCTCCTTTCCATGAACAGACCCACAAAATAAGTGACAGCAAAAAACCTAAAGGTGACCAGGGGCACAGGAAGGCCACCGCTCTCAGAGGCCTCCCACAATGACTGCCCGAGACATAGTGTGCTCGTGCTCTCCAGTATCTGTGCATCATCAGAGACATCTGAGAGGACATGGAAAAAACAGACGAACAAGCATAATAAAACATAGAAGGGAGGGAGACACTGGACATTGTTTTCATGAACAATGTAGTCAAAAAGCCCCAGAACCAACCATTTGAACTGCTTAGGAAAGCTGACAGGGTGTAATAACTAGGAGGTCTTTTTTCCTGCATCTCTTCCAAGAGCGTGTGCTACCTGGGGTTACCCTATCAATGTACATGTCAGCAAGGGTGGTCCCAGCACCAGGAAATCAGCTCTCCTCATTAGGGGCTGAACTGGCTTATCGCAAATTTGGAAATGCAAAGCAAGCTCAACAGCTTTGTGGCATATCATTCAGGTCAGTAACAAATCCTTGAATTTTTTAGTATTTATATGGGCATGATGATCAGTACAGATGAGCATAACAGCTAGAGATAGGAAAACCTGATCCCGCTGTTCAAGCTATGCTCAGACAACTGAAGGACACAGATACAGAAGCAATATAGTTTAGTGCTTATTACTAAGCAATTAAAGCTGTTGTACCAGGCAAAAGATGGGCCAAAGTCAAGTGCTTATTCTAATATATCTTTACAAGATTTCTTTTCAAAGACCAGAATAAGGGGTCGTAAGACAGAAAATGTTTTGTGAATTAGCACAATGAATTACTACCTGTTTGGGCTTAAAACTGTAACTCAAACTGTGTGCTAATATGCTTCTAACATCTACATTGTAACTGTTTTGCACAGGTTTTATGCACTTCATGAAAGAAACAGCAGAATAAGACTTACCAGGTGGTCTAACAATGAGGAGCGGATTGTCTAGAAGAATGAAACAAATAAAAAAATTAATATTTTGTTCCAAATTTTGGTTTATAATATGAAACCTAGAGTGTCACTCAAGAGAATGTCAGTTGCAGAGTAACTGCCTTTAGCTACATTATGTGTATGTAAACGAGGGATTTGAATGTCTCATCAATTTGCGGAGCTCCTGAGTCTTTGTTATTCCATTGTTTTTCTCAGTTGATGAAACTTGCCACAGGATTGTATATTTACTCTAATACTGTAAAAACTCTACTGAGATTAGAACCAAAGTTCAAAGCCAGCTTTGAAACAGAGTCCTCTTCTCAGAAGGTCCTCAGAGCAGGAGGACAGTTTCACCGTAGGCTTCTGAATATATAGTCTAAGTTACACCTGCAGGCCTACCTTCCACAGGGAAATGTAACCTACCTCTTGTATGCAAATCTTGGTCTCAGACATCCATCATGTTTAGTACAGTTGTTTAGTGGTATTCATAAATATGTGAAATTTATCATTTTAACTCTTTCTGTTATAGTGACAGAATTTTTGCAGGAGCTCCTGGGCAGCGCAGGGTGCACTGTCCACTATCTCAGCAGCTTCTGCTCACTTGAAATACTCTCTTTTTTGAAGAAAGAAGGATGGAATTGGTGTGAGTAAGGATAACAAAATGGCATGATCTAATCCATTAGCTTGTCTGTTTTTATTACATTGCAGTTTCTGTCACCTCTTAAGTAGCCCTTATTGTGCCCAAAGTATCGGAAGAAAAAGCACGGTGCTTGCCTACTGATGGGGAAGAAAAATTCCAGGGAGTTTTTACAGTTTGATGAAAGAGAACCACGGTTTTCTGTTCTCTTCAGTGGGTTACCAGGGTAAGATCGAACATTTTCAATAAGCTGCTTGATCCTGTGACAGCATTCTTTATTGAATATTCTCATCAGCTCAAATCTTTCAATTGCACTAGAAGAGCACTCTGAACAATTTCTGTCTCTTCTGACCTACTCCATCACTGTAACTATACCATCTAGCTTTAGATTTAGCAACTGCTTTTGTACTTGTGCCAGGCGGAAAGCCACCTTTGGCCACATGACAAACAAAAGATCAGCGCTACAAATAAAACTTCAAATTTGGTGGGTTTAACCTGTTAAATAAAGTTCACAAGGTAGCTGATTTTCGATAGGAAAACTAGTCATGCAGGCCCATATACTGGCAGCCAGCTAATCAGCAAAACTCCTTGCAAGATACAGCACGCTGTATTTGTCCAATGTTAAACATTATGCTTGGATTTATACCTGAGCTTCTTACTCCTTTAAAAAAAATCTGAATATGTTATGCAGGACCATTTACTAATCTTGCACCTCTGTCTCCGTTCCGTGAAGACTTATTCCCATGGTTCTTAATGGAGCTTCTGAAGCGAGCACTACAGGTTGAAGGCAAATGAGCAAAGACAGAGACTGCATAAACCCCATGTTGTCAAAAGGGCAAAATTTGCAAGAGACAACAGACCTTTTGCTCAAGTAAAGACTGAATAATTTGCCTTTTAATATTCAGTGCAGTCATTGGCCTCTAGCTCAATGGAAGAAGAAGAAATGGGTAAAAATAGCTCATTTAACATACTATTTTTAGAAGGGGGTGTTTCTCATGAACACACAATTAGCCCTGCGAAAGAGCAGCATGCCTTGTCAAAAAAAGAATAGAGAACTTTGCCTGGCTGATGGAACAATTGTTTCCTATATTTCTTCCAGAGACAATCGCTTCCAACTGTTCAGTTGTTCTCAATTAGGAAGCTAATTTACTAAATGTTTGGTCAATCTATCAAAGACATTAAACTTCCCATTGCTTCTGTATTGTTGAACATTAGTAGTCTTTTGTATTTTAAATTCAACTTCCTGTTCCCCTGAAGCTCACTTCAATGTCACTTACATTTTCATAGTGGCATTAGGAGTGCATATTATTTTCCTAGCTTTACTGAAAACAAATAATTAACCTAAAAAACCCCCTCAAAGCAGCAAGTTCAGGATAATCACCATTATTACCGTGCTGGTTTCAGTCATTGCCCTGCCATATCTGTTATTAGGAATTCAGTTTTGAGATGAAAATAAAAAGTAAAGCATACCAGATTCTGTGATAAATGAGACTGAAGAGCTAACAGGTCCATAACCAAAGGGATTCTTTGCTTGGACTTTAAAATAATACCTGAAACAAAAAGAGAGGGAAAATAAGATTAAAACATTGATTCCACTGCAATGGCTAGATCATAAATAATACTAAAACAGGGTGAGAATCAAACCAGCAGAGTTCCACTGAGTTCAGGTGTCCTCTGCATTAAATGGAGTTGGATACTCAGCCAGGGTACGAGCTGGCTGTTAGAAACAAATTTCTCCTTTTTGCAATTGCTCACATGCATATTTTTGCATCATTTATTTTTATCACCCCCCTTCCAAAAAACACACACAACTACATCCACTTTATATGAAACAACCAATAGCAATAGACTAAAAGAAAAAGTTGCAAGGAAATTAAATTCTGATGTCAGTAACAGTTTTAAACCAGATTAAATCCTACAAAAGCAGTGGTGTGCACTGCAAACTAAAACTAGATTAGATTTATAAGAGATCAGAAGCTAAGCTTTTGCCCTTTCTGTAAAAACTCTAGCAGCATTAAGATCACAATACTTGAGTAATATGAGAAAGCTTCACATGTTGCCTTACTGATTCCCCAAAGTATTTAAATCACATGCTTAACTCAAAGCACATGATGTGCCACTAGAACTCCATTCTTTGCTTGATAGAAGCCAAACTTTTCTCACTCTTACAGAAGAATATGTGTAAGCACATTTTTATTTCATTTCCAAATACAAGGATTTTTAGTTGATGCTTATCCTGACATTCTTTCCCCCGATTAATGTTTTCTTCTTTCCCTTTTTTCTTTGTATCCAGCAGAAACCAATTAGAATGGAAGAATGCCTGAGTTTAGGTTTTCCTTTCTTGCCTGCTTGCACAATTTCATTCTTGTAAAGAAATTAATAAAAAATGGCCACGCCTCTGTAATATCCACATAGCATTTGGATTTTGATTTAGCCTCTCATCCAAAAGCAGACACCTCCAAAAGCACCATACATGACCCATATAACAGGGTGAGCACTTACTTGCAGGGATGGGTACCACTGAGTGCTGGATTACCTCCCATGGCAATGTCCCATCTGAGTGGTAAGCCTGATGCTCCTGGTGAAAGTGAGCCTGCCCCATTAAAAACATCAGGCTGCTTTTGATGGCAAAGCTGTCCCCATCCTGCACAGAAACCTGCCAGCGCTGCTCCGCTTGCACGGACCACACTGGGCTGAGACAGCATGGTTCAGAGCAAAAGCAGTCTGACCTCCCCTGGAAGCTATTGCCACCTGGCACAGTTTACGCACCAAGCGTGGACACCACCCACATCAAAAACTTTACTCCTTTTTCTTCTCTTCTGTCCACAAGAAATGACAGTAGCCCATGCAACTTAAGAGTGTAATGTGGTTTAATGCCATGTAAGATGCTCATGATTTACAGCCTACAAGGCCGCAGGAAAATTCAACACGATCCTCTTGCAGGAGCTTTGCTAGTTTTAGTCTGCCACTCAGTTTTTACTGTCTACACTTTCCTGTACCGTAAGATGTATCCGGTCCTCAAGGACTTAGCCACAGAGCAGGGCCTGGAGGTCGCTCCTGAAAGGACCCTCTCTGGTCTAAGCACCAGCTAAGCACATACGAAACTACTCACACTGATAAACCAGAGAGGACCCCGTTGAACCAGCCCTTTGGCAAAGGCGAACCTCTTTTTTCATTAAAAAGAATGCCTTTTTTCATACAAAGTGAACTGCTTCACCTCAAAAACAAACTGATCCCTATGAAAAGGCTGAAAATGTGCAAATAACATCCACTTCTTCAGCAGAACGGTGGGAGTCACGTGAACATGTAGTTTTGCCATGAAGCAAGCCAGTTATCTCCCAAGTATGTGCCAGGGCATCTTCTTGTTCACTTCATTAAAATCACAGGCGGATCCTCTAGGTAAGATCAGTGTGGAAGCTACAGGAATTGAAATATTCTGGGCTTCATCCCTGGCACAAGCTTTACCTTGTATCCGTGCCAGACCTGGAGCACAGGCCTGGTCAGACCCTCTGTGGGACACGTTCCCACCCCTGCATGGGGGACATGCCCCCTGTCCCCTGCATCCCATAGCTGACACCAAAAACCGGCTCCACTCCTGCTTTCTGCAGCCAGTTTGCCTGTAATTAATGACTATACGATGCTCACAAAGGACTCGCAGCTTTCTATGAAGAGACACACACACTGGCAAAAAGAAACCACCTTAAATAGTGAAATTTAGCAAGGCTGTGTCTTTTGCTCATTCCTAGCACAATCCTCTTGCTAGCAGAAATATTTGCCAGTGGTTTTAACTATTGGCCTTGATTTCTTGACCACAGCTTGTGAGTGTTTAGGGTGGCTGGAGAAAGAAGAGAGGGGAGGTGAAAAGCCTCCTGTGTGCTCCTCTACTTTTGGCCACCCGAGCAGAGCACGGCAGCCTGAGCACTGCTTTAATCCCCTGAGTTGCCAATGCTCTCACGGGACACCGGCATCCATCCATACCTCCTTCACCCATTTGCACCTTCTCCACCTGGATCGGGACAGGGGCCGGTGGCGCAAGGCTGACCGCAAGGACAGGACACAGGGCAGCGATTCCTCATGCTGGGTCCCGAAATAGCCTCAATGCAGCACCAAGCTGCACTGGCTTAGGCCAGCACTTGGTGTAAGTACTTCAGAAGAGCATGAGAAAAATGTTTTCCAGCCTACATCTTTTCCACAGTGCTTCAAACCATGGTGAAAACATCTGTATGGACGCCTGACTTCCCACTGCTTCCAAAGAGGTATAATTAGGTACCGCCTTTGCAACACAGTGGCACCTGCTGAGCAACCCTTTCAATGCACTTAATAAGTGTGTATTAATGCTAGCTTAAAAACATTCCCATGAGAAACATATGTGCCATGATCCACATCTGAAACAGGAGAGAGCAGCCCAAGAACCTCGTGCTCAAAATGCATCCATTTAAGTGGGGAAGAGCATACAGTTTTGTATCTAATGTTTAATGCAGGAACTGATTACCTATACAATCACAGCAACTGTGCATTCAGGTGTCCTGATACGTACATAAAAGCCTGTCTGGGACACATGATTGTTCAAGATGCCTGACTGACTGGAAAAAACAGCGATGAAGTTATGAGTATATTTTTCTTCGCTAAATTGGAAAATTAGTTCCTAAGCCTTTATATACACAATAAGCCTTTAGCAGTGCCAGAAAGAGAGCCAGGTCTCATGACTTGCTGACCTGTGATTTAAACATAGACAATGCTATGATTGCTGTATTAAGAACATCAATAAAATAATGCAGTCAGGATATATTTCTTTTTCAGACATGACAAATAAAAGAGAAATTGCCAAAGCCCTCCTAGGTCCAGGCATCTGACATTTTCATTAGTCAGAATCCTTCAGCTGATGAATTTGCCAGGAAATCTCAAATCAGTATAATTCAACTGTTCTTCATCACATAAATACATGAACAAAATTTGTAATATGTAAGTTGATTGTGCTTTGATTACTCTTTGCTTAGACAGAATCACAATGAATTGTTACCAATAGACAAAGAAGAATCACAACTGCAAGAGATGCAATACTGTTCACTGTTCATTTTCAATACAGACA
The DNA here is from genome assembly GCF_030936135.1 of Gavia stellata. Taxonomy (NCBI): domain Eukaryota; kingdom Metazoa; phylum Chordata; class Aves; order Gaviiformes; family Gaviidae; genus Gavia; species Gavia stellata. The sequence continues at coordinate 38,225,219 of NC_082595.1, forward strand.
AGAAAAGAGCTTTTCCTCCTAAGAATAAACCTCCTTAGAGATTTTATATACCTCTTTTACTGACATGTCAAAAAAGGACATAATAAACTGTAATGGGGCAATGAATATGTAATATTTTTATTCATTTAGACTATATGACTAATCGTATCACCATACCTGTCACTTCGAGCAAAATAATTTTATGACTTAATTCAAGGTGTCTCCCTTCTCTTCGAATTAAATAGCTGGCACTCACAGCCACAAGGTGAGATAATCACTCAGCATGCTAATTAGGGAAACAGCTGTTTTTAAAAGAGTTCATTAGCCATAAAAACCTTTTTCCAGACTCTCTGAAGGCATGCCTGCATGGACCCCCAGCCCTGCACCCCGTCCAGCTGCAGGCTGAGGTGGCGGGATGCCAGCCAGCTGTGGGACGCACAGCGGCACCGTCCGCACGTGCTGCAGGTGGCAGGGCGGGAGCCATAGCACCGCGGCTGCATGCCAGCCATGGGGCCGGTGGGATGGCTGCTGCCGGACCTCCACCAGTGCTGGGTGATCACGAGGGTGGATGCGCAGAGGATACGTGCAGATGTCTGGGAGGGAGAGCCACGCGCTGCCCAGGAAGGGGAGGGGACGAGCCAACACGACAGCACCCCACAGACCCACTGCCCAGCAGGATCAGTGGATGAGGGGGAAAAGAGGCTGCAAGGGGTCAGGAAGGCTGGGCAGGTTTCCTCCCACGAGCACGTGGAGAGGGCAGCAAAAGCTGAAACACTCCTCCTGCAACTGCACCATCCCTCCAGAAGAAAAACACGTAAATCGGCTGCCTGCAGGATCACAGGCTAGTGCAAAGTGTCTCCCTCCATCAAAAATGGCCTAGCACTACATCCATCATGAATATTTACAACAAATACTATAAGACGACATTAGAGCAGAGCTGGAAGAGGAGCTTCCTACACAGCTGGTGTGAGGGAGGTATGTGCCACACAGATCTACCGCTTGCATAGGACAAGGGTTTCATTAACATCTTACCTCTTTTGTGCTGTGGCTGATACTGCTTGTTAGAGATACTGTGGCTTTGCTTTAACAGAGATACAGAAAGGAAACAGAAATTTTCGGTGCATCTGGCCTCCAGAGCCAGAAGATCCAGGCTCTGTTTGCAATTGTGAGCCCTGAGTAAATGTTTGAGAGCCTCCTATGAAATGCTCTGTACAACACTGGAATTGGTAGTAGGCACTGTGGGATCCAAATGTCCCCGGAGAGAATAAAAACCAAGTGGACAGGGAAAAAGATTTGATGAGACATGGAGATAGAGTGGTAAAGGATGGTGTTTTAAATCATGAGACTATCTAGCCACTCCCATCAGGCACTGCCACAGCTTTCTCACAGAAAGGCAGGAAAAAGCTTAACCAGGCTCAAGAAAGAGATTGAAATGTTTATGACGAGGATTATAATGTTTGTGACTGCAGGAGACTGGATTTAGTGGTTCAGCAGATGCTGTCCAGCCCTTTGCATCAGCCCTCTGTGACAGCTGAGAATTAAGGTTAAGGAAGAGACATTGTCAAGACTGCTGTTTTTAAGATTTATTAAGTTTTAAAGTAGTTTTAGCATTTACATTCACACGTCACAAGGAAGCAGCTCCTGTGCCCACTGAAGCTGACCAGAGTTTTGCTAATGGAAAAACTTCCACTTCTCAAATGGAGGTTAGACCAGGCCTTAGAAGAAAACTTAAGACATGGGTTAAACACAGACTTCCGTTTTGTTTGTAAAACCTAAACACCAGGCAGATGTTTTCCAGGAGATGTTGACAGCTTCAAACCTTCTCTAGGGCTGACTTCTGCCAAGATGCCAACCCTTCTCTGATATGCTGCGCATGCTGCAAGATTGCACCACCAATAACCCCTCATGGGACACCCAGAAGTCAATAGCATCTGCATACAGCAAATCTGACTGAATCAATGCAAACACAAAATTTTTAGACTAACTTCAGATTTCACACCATATTTTCTTAGTTAGGCATGGGGTCTTTTCCCAGTGGTTATGGAGTTATTTTTAAGACAAAAAATATGCAATCAATTCAGTCTGTGGATTTGGAGAATGTAAATGAGATTGGCCAATACACACAATTTCTCTGTTGTAAAAAACCCTCCTTCCCCATCACAGACTTCACATGAAGCCTTTATTGCCTCCACAGAGCATACAACAGAGGCCAGTGGATTATACCATTCTTCAGTAAGATGGTGGGGAAATAACATGCTTAAAACAAATAGCACTTGCTTGAAGCTCCCTACTGTGAAATGGAACCTTAATATATGACGTGGGAGTCACTAGGTTCATGGAGATGCATGCATGCAGCTCTTTGGTTGGAGGGAAATCTCCATGGAGGAGACAGGGAGCAGCACCCCCTTCTTAACACATACTGTGATTTCTTGATGCTTGGATGTTTCAGGGCCAGCAGTAGCAGCTGCAGGGGCAAGGTGTGTCTGAGTCTATGCTAAAGTCAGGACTGTGCAGAGAAGTGCTGTAATGTGGTCAGAAAAAATATGCCTCGTCATATTTGAGACCCAAATGCTACACTGCACTGACTTTTCATTATTGATTTATTTAATCTTATTTTATTATTTAACCTATTAAGATTTTAGATGAAGGCCATGCTCAAACAATTCTTCTCTGTTTTCTAGGCTGAGGTTCTCAATCAACTGCTTTTAACCCACAGAACCTTCCCTTTGTCTATAAATAACCTTGGAAAGAAAAGATAGTTTAGGTGACACGGTTTCTCTCTTCTGTGTTGCCCTGGCACAAATGCTACCCTGGACTTCCAGAGGGCAGACTTTGGCCTGTTCAGGAACCTGGTTGACAGAGTCCCTTGGGATGCAGTCCTGAAGGGCAAAGAAGTCCAGGAAGGCTGGACATTCTTCAAGAAGAAAATCTTATAAGCGCAGGAGCAGGCTGTCCCTCTGTGCCAAAAGATGAGCCGGTGGGGAAGAAGACTGGCCTGGCTGAACAGAGAGCTTTGGATGGAACTCAGGAAAAAAAAGGAGAGTTTATGACCTTTGGAAGAAGGGGCAGGCAACTCAGGAGGACTACAAGGATGTCATGAGGTTATGCAGGGAGAAAATTAGAAGGGCCAAAGCCCAACTAGAATTTAATCTAGCTACTGCCATAAAAGACAATAAAAAATGTTTCTATAAATACATTAGCAACAAAAGGACGGCTAAGGAGAATCTCCATCCTTTATTGGATGCGGGGGGAAACATACTGACAAAGGATGAGGAAAAGGCTGAGGTACTTCTTTGCCTCAGTCTTTAATAGTAAGACCAGTTGTTCTCCGGGTACCCAGCCCCCTCAGCTGAAAGACAGGGAAGGGGAGCAGAATGAAGCCCCCCTAATCCAAGGGGAAATGATTAGTGACCTGCTACACCACTTAGACACACACAATTCTATGGGGCCAGATGGGATCCCCCCAAGGGTACTCAGGGAGTTGGCAGAAGTGTTCACCAAGCCATTTTCCATCATCTACCAGCAGTCCTGGCTAACCAGGGAGGTCCCAGTTGACTGGAAGTTAGCAAATGTGACACCCACCTACATGAAGGGCTGGAAGGAGGATCCGGGGAACTACAGGCCTGTCAGCCTGACCTCAGTGCCAGGGAAGATTATGGAGAGGTTCATCCTGAGGGTGCTCACAGGGCATGTGCAGGACACCCAAGGGATCAGGCCCAGCCAGCACGGGTTCATGAAAGGCAGATCCTGCTTGACCAACCTGATCTCCTTCTATGACCAGGTGACCCGCCTAGTGGGTGAGGGGAAGGCTGTCGATGTTGTCTGCCTGGACTTTAGTAAAGCCTTCGACACTGTCTCCCACAGTATTCTCCTGGAGAAACTGACTGCTCATGGCTTAGATGGGTGTACACTTCACTGGCTAAAAAACTGGCTGGATGGCTGAGCCCAAAGAGTTGTGGTGAATGGAGTTAAACTTCAGCTGGCAGCCAGTCACAACTGGTGCTCCTCAAGGCTTAGTTTTGGGGCCAGTTCTGTTTAATATCTTTATCAATGATCTGGATGAGGGAATAGAGTACAGCCTCAGTAAGTTTGCAGACGACAACAAGTTGGGCGGGACTGTTGATCTGCTCGAGGGTAGGAAGGCTCTGCAGAGGGACCTGGACAGGCTGGATTGATGGGCTGAGGCCAATTGTATGAGATTCAACAAGGCCAAGTGCCGGGTCCTGCACTTGGGTCACAACAACCCCATGCAACACTACAGACTTGGGGACGAGTGGCTGGAAAGCTGCCCTGCAGAAAAGGACCTGGGTGTAATGGTCAACACCCAGCTGAATATGAGCCAGCAGTGTGCCCAGGTGGCCAAGAAGGCCAATAGCATCCTGGCTTGTAGCAGAAATGATGTGGCCAGCAGGATTAAGGAAGTGATTGTCCCCCTGTACTCGGTGCTGGTGAGACCGCAACTCCAATACTGTGTTCAGTTTTGGGCCCCTCACTACAAGAAGCACATTGAGGTGCTGGAGCATGTCCAGAGAAGGGCGACGAAGCTGGTGAGGGGTCTGGAGCACAAGTCTTATGAGGAGCGGCTGAGGGAACTGGGGTTGTTTAGCCTGGAGAAGAGGAGGCTGAGGGGAGACCTTATCGTTCTCTACAACTACTTGAAAGGGGGTTGTAGAGAGGTGGGTGCTGGCCTCTTCTCCCAAGTGAGAAGCGACAGGACAAGAGAAAATGGCCTCAAGTTGTGCCAGGGGAGTGGGGTGGGGTTTGGTTGGGTATTAGGAAAAACTTCTTCACTGAAAGGGTTGTCAAGCACTGGAACAGGCTGCCCAGGGAAGTGGTTGAGCCACCATCCCTGGAGTATTTAAAAGACGTGTAGATGTGGTGCTTAGGGACATGGTTTAGTGGTGGACTTGGCAGTGCTAGGCTAATGGTTGGACTTGATGATCTTAAAGGTCTTTTCCAACCTAAATGATTCTATGATTCTAAATCCTATGTGCCTGTCCTAGGAGTGGATGCTCTGATCTGCAGCTCATCATCAAGTGAGGCATGCTAGTCCCAGCCCACAATTCCAGTGCATCTCCCACGTTACCAAATACAGGCGCACCACCTGACACCAGTGTCTAAGACACTGTAGTCATCAGCACGTGAAGAGCAATCACCTAGCCCAAGACAGCACCAAAAGTATTTCAGACTCAGAATCTGAGAGAAAAGTATGAGAGACACTGAGCGCCTGTCTAAAGAAGTAATTTTAATGTAGTCCCTTTGTGGCTGTTTACTTCCCAGCCAATTGCCATGAGTTATTCCAATATCACGCAAAACATTCATCCTTGTTCTGCCTTTTCAGTGACATTTTCTGCAAGATAAAGACCAAAAGCTCCTGCCAAACTGACTTCTAAGCAACTGCCAGAGCCTCATTATATACCACCAAGCCGTCTCGTCCAACACAACTCATGTGAACAGACAGTGAAAACAGACTAGAGAGCAGCACCTCTCCTCACCAGCCCTTAGGTATCAAATCTTGGCCATACCAGTATGTGGGAATGGCCACATCACACCACACCAAGGATATACTTTAGTATACCCTTCCCCCCCAAATTTGATTCAGTTATGCATAAGACTAGAAAATGTATTTTTAAAATGAGATTTTCTCTGTTACCGATACGTGTTTTTATATACACAAACATATATGCATGTACACACAGTCACCTGCTCCCGGGTTAATATGGTAAACATATCATGTAAGTAGCTGTACGGTTTATAAAACAATTTGCCATCAAACAGAATGAGCAAAATCTAGATCAGATGTAAACATTTATACTATGGCCAAGAAAAATTATTGACAATTCTCAGAATTTGTTTTAATTCTCAAACACAACTGAAAAAAAATGGATCAAATCCTTACCGTGTGTTGGGCTTCAGGTTCTCAATTGGCAAATGAGTAGTCCCTGCAGTCCTGGTTGACCACTTATTCTTTAAAAAGTCATCATAGGACGCACTGTAAACCAGATAGCCTGTAAATGGGAAAGACGAATAGTTGTGAGGATTCTAAATAAATTTTAAATAAGTAACATCCCAAGTCCCAGGAGTTGTGGTAGATTTTATGGGTTAAAAGGAGTGGAAGCATCTTTGAATATGAAAATTATTTGATGCCTAACTCTCCTGGAAAATCCCAGGCTAAAAGAATTTCCTGGTATTAGCCAGTAATGATGGAGCATTACATCAAAGGATGGTACCCAGGTACAAATACTGATTTAAAACACAGCAAAGGCAAAAAGATGACAGAGTGAACCCATTCACTGTTTTAAGTGGTACACTGACTGTGCAGAAGCTAATATAATTAGAAATGCCATGTTTCTAACAAAAAAAAAATGTTGTGCAAACTGCACTTGGTAAGGTACTGGATCAACAGCCTTGAAGAATGAAACGCTGTGGAACAGACACCACATGGCCTGTTCAAGTGCCACCTTCGCCCTTCCCAACCATTATCGCTGCTCCAGCTACTATCCCAACCATTGGTCGTCTCTGCCAGCTCTCACCCCTCTGCCATTGCTGTGAGCCCCAGAGCTGGGCGAGGCTCTTCAAAAACTCAGCGTTAGCACCAAAGCAGTGGCCTTTTCCAATGCTTACTTCAGATCTTTTGGGTCCACTGACAAATAAGGGTTGATTAATTTCTGAAATATTTTGGTTATTTATTTACTCTAGTGTTTTTCCAGCAACTTTTGAGATTCATTCTTGAAGTCAGTTGGGCTTCACTGTGGCTCTCAAAAGGTCTAAAGACATTAAAGGAGATCTAATTTAATACATTTGTTCAACATATTCCCCACCCCTGAACCTCACTTGTCAGACTGATATTTGAGCAAAATTTCAGTAAAACAAGGTAAGCATAGCCTGGGCCACAGACTCCACTGGACATAATTAACTCGGATACATTTTTTTCCTACAAAAAAGCAGACTAAAAGACCACCAAGCCAGAAGCCCCTCTACAGGCAGACCACTCCTGTAGCCACACTCACAGCCAAGGAGGACCCAGACCGGCTCCAGCTACACAGTCACCTTAGCTCAGAGCAGACTGAAGCCAAGTGTGAAAGATGCTCCCAAGGCAGGCTTGAGAGGTGCCTGCGGTGGAGCTGAGGGCACTACCTGGGGGCAGAAGCGCTCATTTGAGCAAAGCCCTATCACACGTAGCATCCAGGTGAGAAGCAACGCCTTTAGAACCGATGGCACAAAAGCAGTGCCAAAATCTTTGAAATATCTGGACCAGCATGGGCTGGTTGGTCTGGCAGAGGGCTGACAGAGGGACCTTTCTTGCTCCTCAGAAAGTAGCTGAGAACTGCAGAGGAGTGAGAACTTCATGAGCTGTTGGCTCAGTTTAAGGTAAAAATGGTCATTCAAGAAAACCTCCCCCTTCCCCATTCCCCCCTCAGGAGAGTACCTGTTACCATGTCTCCTCGAGCAGGTTTCGCCCAGTCCACGATGACAAAGGAGTGACAACCTTCGACTGCCACGACGGTGATGTTGTGAGGGGCTCTCAGAGGACGCAGCTCTTTCTCTCTGAGGTCATTAGGGATGATTTCATCGAGGCTCTCCACTTGGAAGTGCTCCAGGGCCTCTGTCAAGGAGCAGGGGGCTGCTGGATCTTTATTGAGATAGGTCACATAAGGAGCTGGAAAAGACAGGGAAGGGTGGTGTTTAGTTAGCAGTTTGTAGGTACGTCAAAGTAGTACACAGGCTGGCAATTTCCTGAAGAGAGTCAAGTTTTGTGATGCATTCCTCCCCTTCCAGCCCAGAGACAGTTCACTGCTGCCAACAATGTATGGCTCGCGCTCAATTTGACTGATGAGCAGGGGGAATGGGATGCCAATATTCAGGTCTACCCCACACTCACAACTGTACCCAATTATGCAAGGACGGAAGGATCGTCTTTATTACGAGAGGCAGAAGAGAGCGGTCTGACTGCAGAACCCTCTGCACACTACCTCCAGCTGCTCTGGATGTGGGGTGGAAATGTCACCCGAACTCTCTTGCCTTTCCACATTTGGGAACAGATCCCTGCCAGGGCCTTAGATCAATGTCTAAGACTTTACCAGGTCTTACTGGTTGGTTCCTACACAAACATCCTGAAGCTGCAGTGAAACAACAGAGGGAACAAGAAGAGTAATTCCAAGGTGAAGTCCGACCAGGTTAAACAAAGGAATTATTGCTGTGGTCCCCTGGGCACTAAGGGATCAGGAGTCATAAGTTCCCACCTTCCAGGCATGCACTCCCAACCTGTAACTTCTATTTTTAAAAGCTTTATACTGACCAGAATTGCACTTCAGTTCAGGAAAAGATTAAACCATCATTTATTGCCTTAAAAGTCACTGTAACATTCACAGTAAGGACTATAAAACTTGCTTTGGAAATATTTATTCAGTTGCAATAATACCATTCATTGAAATGGTAATATTATTTCCCTAGTGCCTTGAAATGTTCATAAACCAACGCTTCTTGGTTTATCTTATTGGATTTCATGCCCTAAAGGGATTTTTTCCAGATCTTGCAATGAAGTTAATTTTAGCCTCTCCAGATAAATGAATCAAGAAGCACCGTCAGTGAGAGACGAATAGAAACATCATGAAATTATTTGGTCTGGGAAACTGAAGATGCACTGGAAAAAATCTTGGCGTATATAAAACCAAATCTCTTACTCCAGCAGCAGAGCTCCACTCTAAGCCACATGAAGCTTGTGAATATTGGAAGGGAAGGCAAGACAGGAGTCAAAGCTGACTCTCCATCCCCTGAACTCCCATCTGAAATACCAGGTGAGCCAGCAGCTGACCTGACCTCTGTTCAAATGCCAGAAGTTTGTAAAGGGCTGCAGGAGGGGTCACCAGTCTGGAGTGGAGGCTGTGCCCTACCACATTCAAGTTCCTCCAGTCTGTCCCCCAGCTGCTTCTCTGACAAAGAAGCAGAGCAGCTCTGAAGTCAGAGCTGCAACACCTACCTACACACTTGAATGGCTCACGTACACAGGAGCCAGCCTCATGGCTCATGTCAATGTATTGTGGGTTCCTTCACCAAGTTCCTTCTACAGAGCAAAGACACAAATAGCAAAGCCAAATTTATCTCTATTGGTTTTACGTTTTGGAAAGTTCATATCCAAAATACCATTCATTCCTTGTCTTGGAAGCACACCTTTGACGTAAATGCTTGTACAAGGTGGGTGAAATCACTGGGGTTGCATGGGCCAGTGGGAAAGAATTAGGTCCCCCAGAGGAAGACTCTCACCTACTTGGAGACTTGCATTGACTGAACTACTGGTGTGAACTTGAAATGATACAGTTGAGCTGAACTGAGCACCAGAGCAGTCACTTTTGCTCTCTTACTGACTTCAGCTAAACCAAACACAATGCAGAATACAAAGCAGAGCCCTTACACTGAAAGACTGCAAAGAGGTTTGCACTGCTTCAACCAAACCAGTGTGAGTTCACATGTAGACATGCAAGCATCGAAGCTATGAACTAACTATTGCTGTTTGGGTTTCCCAGGTGGCAGTCCTTACAGGGGTCACACACTAGTCTGTTGGACATATTTGCGCAATGGTCTCAGCCTAAGGGCTGACCTTGCTAGAACAAGAACTCTTTGCAGCACAAGTAATAAGCTACATAAAACAAAGGGTATCCTTACCAGTGAACCGCTTCTTCCCCGCAATATCATATTCTGACACAGGGCCAGTGCCAACAACACTAGTCTCTGGATAGACAACTTCCAATTCTGTCGTTGTAGAAGCAGTGGTGGTGGTGACAGTGGTGGTGGTTGGTGGCAAAGTGCTCTCAAAAAACTCGTAATCTTCAGAGGAAACATAAGATGAAAATGTTAGTTTGCTTCATGTTATTTTGGCTGAACAATGAGAAGGGAAACATTTCTGTCACCAGCCACCATCCCAAACGAGTGCCAGGCACCCTGCCCTAGCTACTGCACACTCCTTACTGGCCTCCAAGTCACGGTTGATCACACCTCAGCCTTGCAAGGGTTTCTACCAAACTGGTGGACAGCGAGCACAAAGTCTTTGCCTTAGAATACTAGTGTTGTTGATGATTTAGACCTTGCTCACACAGGTAAAAAGGGTAACAATAAACAAATGTATTCATGCAGCAATATCCTGAACATGCTCTGTCTGCCACCTCCCCTTACGATCCCCAAAGAAATTGAATCCCTGGCCACAGCCCTCAGATGCCAAAGGAAGGAGATAAGGGAGTGAGAAAACTGCTTTTTAAGAAAATTCTGTGTTATTATTCTAAAATGCTAGAGCTGGTTCATACTGCTTTTAAACCTTCCTGCAACTTAGAGGTGTGGAGTCTTCTACTTGCCATTCATGGTCCCATTAGGGCCATGAGGAAAGGCAAACTGGCAAGCATGAATCTCCTGATATTCAGTCCTTCTTGATATTCAGTCCTATTAAATGCAGTGCTCTTTGAAAAGCTACTGTGCTACCAGATTGACAGACAAAATGAAGGGAAAGAAGCATTTGGCATCCCTGCTGTGTCCTCATACAGGCTGTGGGACTATGCCCATGGCTTTGAGTGTCTTCTGCTTAAACTGCTAAAGCATCTCTTTTCTGCAGATGACCTGCCCCTAAGGGGAGACCTGGCAAAAGACCTGTGCACTGAGGACATTCTGCTTTCATGGGGATGTAAGGAATGTGGGATGCAGGACTTGTGCAGTTTTTAGTTCATCCTCTCCTCCCCCCATTCCTAGTTGGCCTCAGTATGAAGCGATCAGAATAAAATGCAAAAAAGTCTATGATACCTTCCTCTCAGTTGCTGCACTCCCTTTTTAAATTGCTTTTTTTGTTGTTGGTTTGACTAAAGATCACAGCACTGCATCCACAAAGAAAAAAAACTTTTATTATTCTAGAGCCATAAATTCTACTAAAAAGCTAATACTAAACCACTTTGAGTTTTACAGATGTCTGCACTCATCTGCTTTAATATGTGGGGGTAGGAGCAGTAATCTGAGGATTAAAAGCAGCAGAACATCAGAAGTCAGTGATGGCAGAAAGTGAATGCTAGTTCCAGTAACTGAGAATTTGCATTCCCTGTGCAAACTTGCAATTAAATGCTGGGACTGGAGGCTCCCTCTTCAGCTAAGTTTTGTGTGTCCTGAATTATAGTATCAAGACGGCATGAATATAACTGCAAAAATCTTTCCCTCTTCTTCTTTTATCTGATTTCAAATTTCTTTAAATTCCACATGAATTCAGCAGATTCATTATTTTATATGTAGGTGATCTCATTTGGTATGAGTGTCTTTTATAGTCTAAATGCAGACTACACATCAAAAAAAAGGATAAAAAACCATATTCACAGTGCTGTAGAGTGCTAAAAAACTCACTAAGGTATTTCACGTTTCCAGGGCTCAGATAATATTTTGGTTTTGTATTTTAGAAAAGTTCATTGACTTTGAGTGGGTTGGAGTTAGAAGTTGTACCAGAGAAAGTAAGTCTAAGATTGAAGTGGTGACTGTATGACCCAGCTCTGAATGTAATTTATTTCCACAATAAGTTCCTGTTAGACTGCAGGACTGATAGAAAGGGACCTTCATGTCCAGAAACAGCTGCCTTTGCACCCTTGCGCTTCATATGTGACACAGGACTCTGGAAAGCTTTTCCAGCTCACCGCTGCTTGCTTAACCTCTCATTCACCAACCTGTCCCCTCGAACCCAATTCCAAAGAAAGAAGAGGGGAAAAAACCCAACCCAAAACATGCCACTTGCAATAGACTTTTACAGTTAAACAGTACCATCATCATATATCACATATGCCTCTGGAGTTGCTGTCACATCTGAATCCAGTCCTGAGAACGTGTCTATTGAAGGAGAAAGAAAAAAATGCTGTAAGAATTCAATGGTCTCATCCCCACCCTCCTAGTAAAATACTTCTGAAATAAAATTCAAAATAAAAATCTTTAGCCAGTTGATGTGTTGGGTTGATGGTTGGACTTGACGATCTTACAGGTCTTTTCCAACCTTAATGATTCTGTGATTCTGTGATCTGTGATTTGTAAAGAAATAAAAAAACTGCCTAGTTTCCAGATAACACAGTGACAGCCCGCTCTGCATATTTAGAATAACAGATAAGGAGCTAACTGCAGTAGCCAGGAGTTTTGCTGGGGTAAAATGGGTTCAGAGCTGCTACTCAAAATTGAGAGTAATGCACCTTCCAGGAGCTCTGTCCTGGCCCCAGGAGCTATGGAGCAAAGGCAGGCTGCCAGCAACTGCGTAACACTCAGGTCAGGGTTTGACAGTGTTTTATAAACTCAGGAGCAGCAAATGTGAGAAATCTATATGCAGAAAAACAACCAAGCAATTCAAATAAACTGAAAACTTCTATTCAAATATTTTTGCGGGGGAATAAAATCAAACAACCCACAGAGCCATGCCATTTACAGACTGTGTCTATGCTAGTAAGTAATGCAGACCAAAAACAACGGATTTGTAGAATGAAGTAATTGGTGCTGGATTTCCCAGGGTTTTACTTTGCACTAGCTCTACGCTGATCCTGTGGACTGAATGCCCATTACAGGTTGGGGCACATACATGTCATCCCAAAGCACTGCTTCTGCTTTAGTTTCATCCAACAGGATGTCTTGCTTTATAATTTTCTCCACGTACACCAGCTGCAGTTCTCCAGGTTGCTCCATCACCCTTCGCTGCAGCTCTTCAGTGAACCCTGCCAGTACCAGATGAGGCTAAGCCTTTCTATGACTGGTTGCCATAGTCTTTTGGCATCTGTAAGGATAGCGGTCTATGCAACCGTCACTTGATTGTATCACACATATCAAGTGGTTAAGATGCCACCTTTTTTTCCTTGTGAGTTCATGAAAAAAGTTTAGCTGATTTCACTGACAAATCACGCTTGTGCGGGCAAAGTCCTTCTTCAAAGTTAAAGACTGCTGAATCTAGTGAAATGTTGACAATAAATTCTGCTGGGTCGAGCAAAAATCCTGCCAGAGAGTAAGCAAATTTGCCAAAGCTTAACTAGAACGTTTGGCGGTGGGTTTTGGCACTTGCAGCCCCCGGCTGTTTGAGAGTAAAGCACTTAGCAACAAAATATCAAGCTTTGGCAGAATAAGTATTTCATTAAATGATCTGGAGTATTTTCCATACTCAGATTAAACGGAAACACAACATAAAAATATGATTTGGAAATGGTCAAGGGAAAATTGCATTTAATGTTTTGATAGTTCAAGTACTAGTTGTTGATCCCGCTTGAAATAGACACTGCATTTGTTAAACAAAAGCAGCCATCATTAAACAAATGCCACAAGATGCTTTCTTTTCAAGCAAGTTCCTCTGTGGAACAGGCAGGTTGTTTTGCTGCACTTCTCAAATGTTTAGGCAGGTCACCAGGATGCAAAAAAAAATAGTAAGATCAAGAAAATCCTAATTATTACTCTTCAGAGAAACTTTCATAATTAGGTAGGGACTAATACTGCTCAAGCTATATAGCAGGTAAGTAGAAACCCAGCATCATCTTTTCCTTTCAATCTTCCACTGTGATGTGTTTGCAGACATACTGTCGAAATGCCAGACAGGTTAGGAGTGACTTAAGGGCCATTCTCATTGAACACTCAGCCTGTGTAAAAAACTAGCTTTCATTCATGCCTCTAACAAAGTTCAAGGATTCAGCAAGTCCATCCGGTAGAAGGCAAAAAAAACCCCAAGTAGAACGTTTTCAAATGTTCATAAAATCACATGAAAATTCCCCAGCCCACAACTCTGCTAAAAATAATACTGCAAAGCTTTTTGTTGTTCAGCTTCTCGAGCCTATGCTCGGATTAAGTCAGCCATATTTCATGAACCCTTATCGTTCTTATAATATGTATTCTCAGAAGACGTCCTTCAGGTGTCGAATAGCACAGGCCAAAGAGAGGAAACATTACAGGATATAAGCAACATTCAAGGTAAGCAAAAGGAGCTGGTGGGAGTGGGCGGGACTCCAACCCTACCAAAAATCATGGTCTGCTTTAGGCAACTTTGAAAAATACCAGGGTCACCATATACAACAGTATTTGTAACACTTTTGTAAATACAATTAAGATTAATGAAAGCACCAAAGGGAAAACCAAAAATCTTCAAAGAAGTATTTAATGATGGTAATTTTTATACATTTGTTTGTGTACACATCCATGCATATGTACACATGGAAGCACCCTTCTAGAAATACACACATAGGGCTAATTGTTAGATAAATATTAACACTATAAATCATTATAATTTCATCTGTACAAGGCACTAACATCTCTGACTCATTACTTACCCAGGGTAGCTGGTAAGGGAATTCTCAGTCTTCTGCTTCTGAGATCCTTTCCAAAGATGCCATCCTTAGACTCACCGTGAGTCTCTGAAGCCTCATCTTTCCACATGTCGGCACTCTTGAAAGCAATAGTTCAGCTTCCTAGGTCATGGTTACATGACCTGCTTGTAAGTCTACTTTGGCTTCAGAGATACAGGTGCATGGCGGAAAGGTAAGAGGGTTTCATTACCCATTAAAACTGGCTACTGCAGTTAGCAGATGTCTGACTGCCAACCTGTTGTTTAGGTTATGGCCATGCTGCTACTGCCCATTTGTAAATTGAGTTGGGGATTACCTACAAATGGAAAGGATAAGGACTACCATGGTGCTCCCTGATCTGGTTTTGCAAAATAAGCAGCTAACTGGTTTGCAGTGCAACATTCAAGTGATGAAAAGGTAAAACGTGGTAGGGACAACCTCAACGCCCAATGACTCTAGTGCATTTATATTTGTTTACTTTGGATTTCAGTTTGGCACCACATCCTAAGCTTGTATAACTGCAACAGGGAAATAATGACATGCACCGACACTGTTCTATATTTTCAGATGAGAAAGAAATCAGTGTACAACTCTCTGCCTTATCTGTGCAGAGCCAGGGTTGTCTCTTCCCAGCTTCATCCACGCTGTGCTACATTCCTGCTAGACAATCTCTATCTCCAACAGCTGGCAAGAGAACAAGAATCTCATTTTGCAAAAGCTGGTTCCACCATGGCTCGGAAGAGAGACTTTTCAAAATTTATTGTGAGAAATGAACAGAAAATAGACAAAATGTATGTGCCTTCAGGTCCTTCCCTGGCCTGAGCTGGAGTGAGGACTTCCTTATAAGTGAATGCTCTGACCACAAAACTACTGCCTATACTTGTGTTCATGTGCGTGAATATATGTGACAAGACTGGATCCAACAAAAGGTAAGAATTTTGCTGAAATCAACATATTTCCACAAAAAACTTCAGCTTTGGGGAAAGTTGACATTTTCCAATGAAAAACCATTTAACGCCCAAACTCTTCTTCAGCCGCTCTAATCTCAGCTCCTACCTTATCACATGGACCAAAATCTTCAGAGGCAGATTCTTTCCCGCTTTACATTCATGTAACTGCGCTGTACAAACAGTACAACCAAAGAAATTCAAACAGCACAAAAGGAAGTTACCTTCTGCATTGCACTCTGGCAGGCCATCGAACCCCAACAGCAAGTTACCCTCGTCATCATACTGTCCATAGGTGCCTGGAGGACAAGTTGGGAGTGGTTTCTCAGTGGGTGGTTCAGTGGTGGTTGGTTCAGGAGTGGTGGTGGTAGTTGTAGCAACAGTTGTTGTAGTGGTTGTAGTAGTTGTTGTGGTAGTTGTTGGGGGTATTGTTGTAGTCGTAGTTGAGGGAGTGGTTGTTTTCTTAATCATTTCAAGACCAATCAGAGGTTTCCCTCCAAGGCTTATTATTGGTTTATCTTGTGCACTTGCCACAGGTTTACTAAATCTGCCATGTCCAAACAAAGGTAATCCATCAGGACTCACCATTGGGGCACCCTTTTCATCTAGGAGAGAAGAACAAAACCAAAAATTCTCACCATTAATCCATTTCAGGCTTATAGCATGCTATTTATCAACAGTAGATACCACAAGAGCACTGAGAGTATGATTACAGCCTCCTGTAACTAAGCTGACAGAGAAGAAGGTTGTTATCTAGGAAAGAGCCATGGCTAAGGAATCTGGGAAATGGTTCAGAAGAACCTCAGATAAACCACAGTGGTTTTCACTTTTATCACCTGTTTGATAAACACTTCCTGGGAAGACTGCATGGAGGTTTCACTTCAGAATCACAACGTGCAGACAGCACCTGCATTTCATCTAAGTCAGTCTTATAACTGTTGACAAAAGGTATGATGAATCCATATTCTGCTCCCTAATGTCAAACACGTGCAAGGAAAAACTGGGATGGGCTGGTGAGATGCTGTCACTGCAGATAAACTTGTGTGCGAAATTCTGGATACTGCAAATATTCATGGTAACCATTTTAACAGCAGGCACTGAATTTGCATTCAAGAGATCTATACAGGCGAACTGATATGCAAACAGAAGTGTTTTCACAGATCACACACAGGGTTTTTTACTATTCGTGGTCAGTTTCAGAAGAAAGAATAAAATAATCACATACATATGGCCGGTACAGTGCTAGTGGTGGGGAATAATTATTTATATGTATACAAAGATATAGAGAAGCATCAACCCTTATTAAGGCTCAGTTCTGCAGTCCTTTTTAATGCTAATACAAGTGAGATGGACTTGGGTGATTCTTGCTGCCTTATATCTCAGAGCCCCACAGGATGCCCCAAAGCCTCCCCAGGTCCTGCGATGTGCTGACTGCCTGATGGAGATCTGAGGTAGAGGCAACTCCAAATGGCTTGCACAGGACCTGGGCATGCCTGAAGCATTCAACAGCTCAAAGACTTGTACCATGTGCACAAAAACTGAAGATTTTTTTCTGTAAGAAGGAAGCTGTCACTTACCAACAATTGTACGTCCATCCCCTCCTAATTTCACTCGGAGAGGGTTGCCTTGGGAATCTTGGAGGTATTTTCCTTCAATATTTAACACTAGCCCTCGGTCAAGATCTACAATCTAAAAGCAATAGATGGACTCAAGTTTAGCTAACACAAGAGGAGGTGAAATGAAATTTCACAGCAACAGAAATCCTGGGGAAATTCAGATGCTAAATGTGATGTTCAGGAATAGCTACAACAGCCACACACTTTTAAAAGTGAGTCACTAATTGTATAGTAATCACTGAAAAATCACTGCTGAAGAAAGAAAATCCCCAGGAGCTGGGCTCCGAGTTGCACAACCACCATATTCATATCCCTACTGTAGTTCTCACATGCAAAGGAGCAACTCCCTTGATTTTCTTGGGCTGCGCAACTCCTAAGGTGGATTCCTGTAATACTGATTTGAGTATGACCCTGAGTCCTTCTGAAGACAGGATTCAGAAGTATGTCTAGTAATGAAAAAAAAAGGAAAAATTAAACTAGTTGATTTAGATTGAAACATCAGTGAAAACAAAGTGGCTAAGATTTTAATTGGGGTAGGAGACTGAAGAAAAATCTCTGTCTCACAAAACAAATCTGTCTGAGAGCTTGGATTGAAGAGGTAACTGCAGTTAAAATCCAGTCCTCGTTGCTATTTCAACCCAAAATAGCTGAATTGTATGCCGTTTTAACCTGAGGTGATATACACTGAGCCATAGAACACAAAAACGCAAAAAGTGTTAAGCGCTGGGAGGAAACTGGGAAGAGGACGTGAGCAGCAGTTCCAGGTTGGCAAGACAGACTTACATTTGGTGTTGGGGAAAAGACTGTAGCAGGAGTGACAGTAGATCATGAGATGAGTCTCTGAAGGCCTCCAGGCCCCAGATGTTGACATGGCTCCTCTCACTTTACAAGGTATTCGTCCTGTTTACAGCAATGCTCTCCTCTCATGGGGTAGAGAGAGACACCCCACAGCCTCCCAAGGACCTTTCTAGCCCACTGTCTGGAGTCTATTTAAAGGGCTTTGGGCATGCTTTTCAAAATGTCTCCCTTGAATGGGACATACCTGATGCACCTTTTTATCTTCCTCTAATGCAAACAAGATTGAAGTGGCCATAAATGTCTTTATGTGTCATGCATCATGTGAGCAGCTCTACTGATGCCAGGGAGGCTGGCCACAGTCTCTTCCTGCTCAGGGTTTGAGCAAACACACAGGAAACACCAGTTCCTTCCCTGTGTTGGTTGGCTATAAACTCACTGGAAAGGATTTTAAAAGACAAGATCTGGGCTTGTAGGCACCTAGTGGGGCTTTCCTATCAATGGCATCCGAGCTCTTCTGCAAATACCACTGGAAACATGTCTGTATGAATGGCAAAATGCTTAAAGATACCTTTGTATGTACATTTAAAGCATCGTGATGCTTATGTAGTAACTTTACATTTTGATACTCTTGTTCATGAGCTTCTCCCTGGAGCGTGAGTCTGGGAGAAGCACTGCTGAACATGTCTTTCACAGCAGCTATCCCACGCAGTCCCCACTCACACTGCGCAGCAGACAAGCCCTGAGTCACTGGGGAGCTTAAATCCCACTGACCTTGAGAAAAAAACATTTCACTAAATCTATAGGAGTAATGCTATAGTTGAAAATTCAAGCCATCAGGTTTTAAATCAGACATCTAATATGTTCAAATAATTAAATGCAGAATTTGTCATTAGATTTCAATGGAATAGTGGAAACTAGATCACTAAGTATAACCTCACTTTACAGCTTCATTGACTGAAGGCACTGTTCTCCTCTCTTTTCTTAACGAAAATGTAAGTACAATAAAAGGCCAAAGCATATTGAGTTTGGAGAGAAGGTCACCCTACCCACTTTGTTCCTTGAGGGCCATTGATTACTCTCTGTCCACTTGGTTTTCCATTATTACCAGGTAGTATTTTTCCATTTCCATTTCCATTTTTCGTTGTAAGATTAGGTCTGCCATTGTAACCTGAAACAGAGAAGAAAACACACTATTCTGAAGAAATCTGTGCATACTACAAACCACATTTTAAAATGCAAAGAAATGCATTTTCTGACCGATCCGGACATAAATGAGAGCAGAAAGAGCCCTCACCACACTCATCAAACCAGGCATTTAATTTCTGCCTGGAGCAACTGTTGTGACACTGTCAGATCCCCACAGCTGATACAAGCACCTGAAATGGTTTCTTCTGAAGAGGTTAAACACCCGTGGTTTATTTCTACCATATTTGTTTGATCTCTTTATTCCCTCTTGTTTTTTTAGGAAAGCAGGGCAACATTTCTAAATGCCACTACAGCCATTAAAATGTTTGTGATCTTTGTAAACATTTGAGGAGTGGGGTGAGAGAAGAAATCATTATTAAACACAATCACTTGTTCAATCCTATCCTTATAGAAAGCTGTAGTGGCGAGCTGAAAGGAGAGGGGATGGGAAGAACCTCCTTTTCTTTTTTTTTACCTGTAAAAGAAAGGACTCTCCTTCTCTAGCTGAAAAAACACTGCTACACAGAGGCACACTCAGCTCAGAACTGGAGAAGCAGTGGCACTGAGCTACAGGGCCCCCAGCTCAGAAAGGGCAGCAATTTTCACATCCTAGCTCGGAGACCGGCCTCCAGAAAAATATACATGAAAATATATACATTTATTAACTGAAAAAAAAAAATATTAACTGAACACTCTTTGGCTATTAACTTCCCAATTGCATGGCTAGCGGTAAGCTGGTATACAACCTCCATAGAGAAATCTGTTATTCTTTCATGCAATGCATCTCATCCTCCATGATATTATTTAAGGTCCACTCCCATCTTAAAGCTCTGCAAGCTGGTGGACCTCTACACAACATTGAGTCTGACTAAAGCATAGCAAATACAATAGCCCAACTGAATGGTCCTCACTGTATAACAGTGAGACCACATTGAACAAAACATTGTTACCTAGATATAGCATAGAAGGTATTTACTAAAACACTCGGGTCACTCAATACTATTTTGGATGTCTGTGCATGGGAGGGAGAAAAAATGTTTCTACCTAGCAAAGTCACTGAGACCATCTGGGATTCTCCATAGGTGACATGGGGAATCAATAGGTGACACAGGGAATCAATAGGTGACACACCTTGATGTGTAGTGTACCATCTGTTCCACTACCCAGGGTCAGCAGACATTTTTGCCAGAAAGCAAGCCTCTAACATTAGGGGTAAATCACAGCCATAAAGGTATTAGAGGGCCTGACTGTGATGTGAGCAGTCCTCAACAGGAATGTGCAACCCTGAGCTGTCACTTAGAAAAAAGAGGAAAGTGACTTAAAAATTAATTAAAGAAAACATAGAATGCTAGGACAGCATGAGGAAACACCTTATTGCCTAGGCGTGGGCAAGGTAGCACTATATAACCTACAAAAGCCTTTTAATAATCCATATGAGGAAGAGCAATATACCTGAGAGGTTGTCATATTCTGAGTACAAATGTGTTTTCAATGACCATTCAGTGAAGTCATTGCTCAATAAGCAACATAGCCCTTTTTCCAATTTAGTACCTAACTCTGTCATCTCCCCTGAGGACCATGGGATCCTGTGCAGATCAGACCACAGGACCAAAGGTCTGGGGCACCACATTACACCAATTAGGCAATGTCCTCAAGAACTGGGCTCCCTGAGAACCACCAAAATAAAAAGTAATATATTACACTAAATAACTGAACCTGCATTCTGGTGGAGGACTTTTCATCTAACTGCTGATCTTAAGAAAACCACAATTCAGTGAGATTACTACAACAAAGACAGGATACCTTGTCTATAAGGAGGTCTAACAAACTGTCGTTGGGAAGGGCTCCGTAGCCTGGAGTTCAACAGCCGCTGGCGAGGGGACAAAGTGGAAGAAGAAACTGTTGGAGAAACAGTGTGTGTGGTGGTAGATGCAGAAGAACGTGGCCAGACAAAGCTTGGTTTAGATGGGGTATGCTTGTTAGAGGACTGAGTAATCCGTGATGCTATGGCAGAGCTTCCTGGTGATTTGGGAGAAGATATTTTTAATGTTGGAGTTTTTTCCTTCTCTTCCTCTTCAGAGCTTACTTTGTGAGGTAGAAGAGTGTCCATAGATTTCCTTTTATTGCTAGTAGTGTCATCGTATGTGTTTTTGTTACCTCTAGAAACAGAAGAGGACCATTTTGCTGCTAAAGATGTGGGTTTCTCTTCCACTTCTTTCTGATCATATTCACTGTAATAATCGTCCTCTTCATTAGAAATGGACTGACGAGATTTAGATGAGGAGGAAGGAACTGTTCGAGGAAGTTCAGCTTTGGACATTTTTGATGGCAACAGGCCATATCTTTTCTCGGTTTGGGACACTGTTCTTGTAGCGACCCTTGAGCTAGTAGGTAATGAAGGACGAGCTTGTCTCGAAGAAGTGGATGACAACCTTGGATTATACCGGTTGTCTTTTGTTGTATCACTGGCAGAACTGGAGTCTGGCTGAGTAAGTTTTGGTTTGTAGGAAGGTACCTGAGAACCTGGCTGCTGTTGCTTTGATAGAGGTGAACTTGAGCTTCCCTGAGAGAAAGATGCAGGTAATCCCCTAGAAGAGGACACCTCTTTAGGAAACACAGGGCGGCTGCTTGCTCTGTCACTGCCTTCTGTTACATCCTCATCATCATCTTCCTGCAATTCTTCGTTACTCTGGGACGAGACGTGAGATGGGAGGCGCCGGCCCCTTGAGTGCAGTAAGGAAGGACTGGTTTGTGCCCTCTGTGGAGGCTCTGAGTGGGAGATCTTCTCCAATGGAAGATGAGAGGGGAACGTCTTTTTAGGCAAAGATCCACTTGGTTTTGATCGAGCAAGCATTTCTTTTACCTCTCGACTGTCCTGCTCTTCAGGCTTATGTTTGGAAAGAGAAGACTGCAAAAGAGAATGCTTTTCTGGAGCAGCCGCTCGACTTTGTTGTTCTTCTGAGTCAGAGCGGGGTGACTTTTCACCATGTGTCTCTCTGCGGTCAGAATCAGAATCGACCTGAGGATTTCTTCTCTTGGAATAGATTGCTAAAGAAGACTGCCTGGAAGAGGGTAGAGAACGAAATAAGGGGTTTACATCTTGTGAGTCCTCCCTATAATTCTTATCAACATCCTTTCCATCAGATTTGGCGCTGGTGGAGGAGCGAGAGTGAGGTGAAGTGTGACCAGAAACAGCAGACCTTGATGAGACTGCCACCGCAGCTAATTTCGAATCCTTCCACGTGTGAGCACTGGAGCCTGAGGGAAGCCTTGTCTGCTGTGACCTAGAACTGGGCTGTCCTGCTCTGTCCTCTGCTTCTTCACTGTCAAACTCATTATGGCTATCACGAGCATGGGAATCTGCTGATTTGGAAGAGGGTTGATGTGCATGACCTAGAAAGCCAGACCTACTGGGATGGCTTGGGACAACCTCATGAGAGACAGCAGACTGCTGATTTGATGGCAAAGCCAGGCGACTAGGCTCTGAAGTTTTAGAAGACACTTTCACCAGCATGGGGTCTGGCTTTCCTTCCACATTACCCGCAAGACCATTATTTTTGGCAGGCAGAGGACGGGAAGAGGTTTTAGAAGGCACATTAGTGTTGCTTTGCCTCAGTTGCTTTGTTTCATTATCTGTGTATTTAGGAACAGACAAGGCAGAAGAGTGTTGTGCCGACAATGGTAACAGTGCTGGTGAGTCATGTTTCTCTGTGCTCATCTGCCGTGACACCTCTGATGTGTGGGTTCGAACAGAGGTCCTCCCTGAGGCAAGGACAGGGTGGACTGGCCGACTAGGAGACAAGGGTCTAACATTCTTCCTCTGATCCTGGGCTTTTGGTGGCGTCATTGGAGCTTCTTGAGAGGAATCGCGATCATCTGTCACCTCAGTGGATTGGAGATCAGGTTCCAGCTCTCCTGTCTTTCTAGGAGGTAACTGAGATTTACTTAGGACCCCTCGAGTCAAGATTTTATTCTTATATTCAGAAAGAAGACTCTTTTTATCACTAACATTAGGTGAACGAACAGACGACTGCTTAGAAGAAAGCGATGGCTGGACTTTTAAAGAAACAGAAGACGTTTGAGAAGGAGATGAGCCAGCATTCCCAGTTTTTTTAGCCTCTGAAGTATCTTGAATATTTGTTTGTTGCTGAGCAACAGAATCCTCATGAGCAGCTGGGGGGAAAAAAAAAAGCATTTATTCACAACAATAGAAGAAGCACAAAAATCTGACAAGAGAAGAAACCAGCCAGGTAGCAAGAACAAAACAACTTATGAGAATATGAGACAATAATTATTTCTGCATTAACCAGTCTGTGGAGTCCAGCTGAGTAAGTTTTGGTTTGTAGTAAGGTACCTATGTGGAATTATTGCAGCTTGGGTAAAACTTAGAGCAATTAAAAACAAATATCTAAAAGCAGGGACTGCAACACCCTATCAGTGGAACCAAATCTTCAGCAGAACTTAGTCATGTTGATGGCATGGTGCTGCATTATCCCATCTGAGGCTGTGGCCCACATTTTTAGTTAACTCAGCAAATCTTCTCTCCCCACAACAGCATCTTTTTGGCAAGAAGCAAACGCGAAGAGTAGTATCTGAGTAAGCCACTCTAAATGACTTTCAAGAGAGGGAGTTGTCAGAAATAGTGTAACCAAAGACCCAAAGCATTGAATTCTTTGGCCATTGGATAACAAGAGCACATAGTGTTTTCATGCAGGAAAGAGAGTATGGTATGCATTTATTTAAGATGTTAAAATGCCCATAAAATGTCCTTTTACATGCTGCAGAGTGACAAATGCTTATCTACAAGCATCTCTTTGGACAACATAGTGACGAAAAGAGCTAAGAGGAACAGTATTAAGGAAGTAAAATCCCACAAGTTAGATGGAGTGCAGAGGAAGCTAAGTCAACAATTAACGTAACTGGGACCAAGGCAAGGATGGGCAGACTACACAATCGGTGCATGGCTTGGTGCTCACCTGCTGGGATGGCGACACTGAAGGCTTTAGACTGAGGACCTGGTCCCCTCCTGTTTGCTGCACGAATTTTGAAAATATAGCGCTCCCCGGCCTGCAGACCATCTATTATGGCTGATGTTGTAGCTCCAGAGTAGGTGATGGACTTTGCTCCAAATGGCTTGAGAGCCGGGGCGTATGAAAGAATGTATTCTGAAATGATTTGGCAGACGGTTGGAAGGAGGAAACTGAAAACAGTCCTGTTTCCAGCGGACAGACTGTATGGGTAGGATGAATTAGAACGTGCATTACTAAAATTAATACACTAGCAATGCACGCCGAGTCAACAGCTGGAGTATAAAGACATGAGAGAGAGAGAGAGAGAGAGATATGTAGGCAAGTTGAACATTTGTTCATCTTAACAGACAAAATTGAATCATATCAATGACCTAATGACTGAGACAGAATATGTTAGCTATACCTTTGTAAAAATACGTAAGCAACAATGCCCATCAGAGTGAAGTGTCACCAAGAGGAGCTGGACGACAGCCGTGCACACTTCCAGAGAAGGTGTGGGGGACATGAGAAAGTTACAGCACCAACTACTGCACGGTTTCGTGTGCTGCACCAGGAGACCTTTTTTTGTTTCTGGACACCAACTAATAAAGGGAAAAAAATGAGTCATCTGAAAAAATTAACTGCGCTAAATCAGAAGTAACAGAGGAAACCTACAAAGAGGAACTGCACTGGAGGCAGAAAGCATGTATGAACATTGCCAGGAAAATACGCACTGTCCTACTACTTGTGGAAATCTAGTCAGGAAGACTGCAAATGTTAGGTAGTACATATCACTATGATCAGAATACCCATGTTATTACAGCTGACAAACCACGAGCAGATTTTAGACTTCCCAAGAAAAAAGAGAAATTCTGAACTTATTGATTAGCTACCAAGATATTTGCAATCAACAACACATGATCCAGAGAATACTCTTCCAAAACATAACTTGCTCACAATGGTGGACAACACACAATTGCGTTGCTGACTGTAGCTATGTCCACAGCAAATAAAAATGTTAAAAAACTTTCTTTCCCACAGAAATTATTTGGAAGAAGAACAAAATGGTGTATTCACATAATTATCATTCAAGACAGCAGTATTAAAATCAGGTGTCATTATTCACTACTACTAATTACTTCCTGATCCTACTTTTCCAACAGCCTTGACACAGCTATAATTGCACTGTACTTTAAGAACCTAGTCATGCAAAAGCAGCTCTGCCAGTCCACTGTGGTGAAACTCTACCAGCTCCAAAGGCCATATACTCATTCCTCAGCAGTGCTGGAGCCCGAGGGGCATCCCCATGAAAACACCAAATCACTTACTTTAATCTTGGAAATTATATTACTGTAGACAAATATAAGTGTTTCCAGCTGAGTCTTTGCTTAGAGGGGTTTTAGCTGTAATCCACAGGCCAGCAGGTAAAATTCATGCCTGGATGATTGAGGTTCTTATTCAGAAAAGACACTTCCACCAGGAAATAACAGCACTGCATGTTGCCAAATGGGAGCAATAGCATGCTTGTCCAACAAAATCGAAATCTGACATACTGTGCGTAACTATGGCCAGGGTCAAACAGCACTGCAGAGAGAGCAAAGCAAGGTCTTGTTGCCACTTAAGAAACAAACCCTGCTCTCACCTTTCAGTTTAGGATTACTGTGGTACCTGTGCTCTGTAGTAGCAGCTTTCTGTATTGAGAGAAATTTCACCCCTGTAGGAATAACTGTAGGCATGAAGAGGAGTCTTCCCATTGCACTCCCAAGGAGTGCAGGTAAGATCTCAGCCATGCCCAGGCTTCCTTTTCTTTTCAATCTTCTATAAGAGGCATGGGTATTGGATCAAAACAGGGTTTTGAAAATAAATTCCAAGGGCTGCCAGTTTTCCCTCTCTACACAAAGAAAAACAGTAATACTTGTGGAGTCACAGTGCCCTGATGGGAAAACTGTAGAACATAACACCTTTAAAGACAGGAAACTTATTTTTTTCTGAAAATGAGCCCATATTCATTGCATTAAGAATTAAGCCATGCATAGGTCATCAAAATCCAGGAAAAAAAATCATCAATATTTTATATGCAAATGCATTTAATGCTCAGTTGAAAACAAACCTCAATGTATTGGAAGGCATGGTAGGCTTTGGATTGTGGTTTGGTTTTTTTTAAGATACACAGGAGTTGCTTTAGTTGCAAAGGCACTGGTGTAACTTCTGGTAACTCTCAAATGGCTGTTGGGGGGAATTTTCTCCCATTACTTTAATATGTGGTATAAATATATAAAAGGACAGGGTTGAAAAACAAAAGGACCAGAAGACAGAAATTCCTGATTACATGTGCTATCAAAACAACTATGAAGTGCTAATTCAGTGATTTCATGTAGCCAGTATAAATATCACTTTTGTCATTTATTTAGTTTAAAAATAAGACCTCTCCTGTAATACTTCATACTCAAGAACAACAATGATATATTAGACACGTATAAGCATTCAGCCCTTGAATATCAGGTATCTTTAAAATGATTGCCTTGAATGAATCATCTAAAGATCAGCAGACAAAAATGGACAAAGGGCTACAGACTGCTCAAAATTAAGAGCAGATCTGAAATTTCAGATAATGTCCCTGCATGACCCTACTTTAAGAAATCATAATTCTTGGACACAACTGCAGCTCCACTGAAGCAATTGGCAAGATTCTTACTGACTTCAAAGAGGAAGAAATTCCACCACTGTCCTGAAGAACACATAAAGCAAGTCTTGTGTGCAGACACGGTACACTTCCCTCCAGGCCAAAGGTTTTTTAAATCCTGAGATGCTACAGTGCTGATAAGGCACCTCCACAAACTTGTGTAACTCAAGGACACAATCCCGTCAACCACTGGAGAATGGGAGTGGCCAAAAAATCAGCCTGTTCATTTACAGAGGGAAAAAAAAAAATCCCAGAAAACTTTTTTTTTTAAATTCCATGCAAGTAAATAGCCACTGACAAATTAGCTTTATGACCATGCACAATAATGCTATAGTACGCAAGGCTTATGCGTGATATCTGTTGAAATCACTACTTGTGCTTGCTTCTTAAGCTGAGGCTTTCCTTCCACGATAAACTAGAAAAAAACCACAACATAAACCCACTCACTTTCTTGGCAACTACGCAACTTTTCCTTCTTCACCTAACAGTTAAAAATCCTTTGGGAAACTTCCTTCTTGAGCTCCATTTTGACCTGCTTATTAACAGAAGAAGAGGTAAGAGTGCACGCGTGACACCCCAAGAAGCTCTGTGACATCTCAGGCACACAGTGACGATGGCTTCCTAGCAGCAGTGCGGAGACGCTGGGCTGGAAACAAGAAGATCTTGCTTGGATATAAGCCATTAACAAGTTAAAAAATCCTGGCACAGTCAGCGGTTCCAGTTTGCTGCAGAGCAGCAGTCTGGCTTCGAGAAGACCAGCTCTTTGAGGGGGTCAAAAACCAACAGTGATGACTTACCTTTGACTTTTCCTTCACTTTCTGGGAGAGCATCCCAGGATGCTGCTACAGAGGTTGGTTTCCCCTTCAGTGGCCAAACATCCAAATTTTCAGGTGCGCTGGCAGGAGCTGTGAAACAGCCGTACACAGAAGGGACAAGTAAGAAAAGTTGACCTACACAGCATACATATTTTGCTCCTTCTCCTCATAGCAGAAATTCCTATAACGCCATTTCAAAGATAAATGTGAAGCGCACACATGGCTCAGGTCCATGCGTGCCTGTATTACATCTCTGTATCGGTCTCCTGTCATGAAATTTTATTCCATACTTTTAGGAACAGGCTGTCTGCACGAGATTGCTACTGTCACTTAGCTGGAACGATGTGGTAATTCGGTTGTTATGGACCACTTGCCTGTACCAAAGGGACCCCACGGCTTCTCTGTGATGGAAGCAGGATTTAAATTTGCTGCCCACAGAGAGGGACAGCAGCCAGGCTGCTCCTCTCAAAGGAAGAGGCACACCCAGCTGCAGGGGTCCAAGCTGCTGACCCGTCCCCCAGAAATACCCAAACCATCTCCCCCTGTTCTCATTGCACCACAAGAGCAGCCCTGGTGTGCTCTCCAGGGCACTGCTGCAGGGACGCAGGCAGCAGGACAGAGGCTTTTCCCATGTTCCCAACCTTCTGCTGCCCCAGGCAACCACTTATTCTGGCTTTCTCTCAAGTCAGCCCTATTTCACAGCTTAAACCCTAAGACTTGCGTGACCCCGAGGACCTTTTGAATACATACCCGCCTCCGGGGTCCGTTGGTAAACAGACACGCTCCATTTGCCTTCCTTTTCTCCCTCCAAGATTTGGACGGCAAACTCGTACATGGTGTCTGGCAGCAGATTCTCCACCAGCGCCCGCCGGTTGGACACCTGCTTGTAATCCCACCTTGCTGATTCCCCCTTTTCCCGATAGCGAACGCTGTATTGCCTAAGATTAGAAACACACAAAAATAAAAATTCACCTCCCAAAATCTAGCATTAGCAGAATCAGAAAGAGATGGGGCTGCTTTCCCCTCAGCTAGCCTGCTGGGCTTACTGGGGAAACTACCAAAACGCAAACAACAAAGTACCACTACGACCAAGAGCCAGCATCTTTTAAGCATCTGCCTTCCTCTAATTGTGTCTGACTGCTTTTGCTCCAAGGGATGGACCTCTCTTTCCAGCCTCTTACTCAAAACACCTCCTGCCCCAGGGGCAAGCCGCAGGGCTTTCCGAACCAAACCAGGCGTCCCAGGGGCTCCACGTCATCGTCCCGCCGCCCCATGGCTGCGAGCATGGCCGGAGAGCTGCGAGCCCCTCGCTCCCAAAGCAGAGCTGGCGGCTCAGTTCCCACATGTCTGCCCAGATAACCGCTTCCACAACAAAACTGAGAACATCTAAAATTACCACTTCTCCTGCTGTGCCCCTCGAGGTGTTTCAGCTCCAGGTTGCACAGCCCTTCACTGTTCCCAGGCTGAGCAACACAATCCAGCGCTTTCAGACCTTTAGCAGTTTCCAGCCCGTTTCTCTGTTTATTTTGGTCATGTTGCTGCGAGCCAAGCCCTCTCACTCACAGGAGACCCTAACCTGCTCAGCCTCAGCTGCACCAAGTTTCTGGAGGGTCAGCAGATGCAGGGGGAACCGATGGGCATCTTTTCCGTTGCAGTGATGCTTTCTTCACCAGCAGTATGGTTGTTCTGAAGCTGTAGTCTGTTCTGACAATCCAACTCAACACCTCGCCTCTGCCTCTCTGCAGTCTGTGCCCTGTCCTCACCCCTTCTTTCCCCATGCACACATGGGGATTTGCCAACCGTGGTGATATACCAGCATTTGAATAGCAAAAATATACCTGGTTGGTACTGACAATATTCAGAAGGGATCTAAACTTCTCTAGTCCAATACTTACACAGACCTCTAAATACTAGAGACCAGGGCGCAGCAAGGCAAGGAGGGTACATCACGCCACATCCACCCACATCAGGTTTCTAACAGCTTCTCTGAAGCATCCCCTAACAGCCACTGCCATAGGTAGGAATATGCAAATTCCTACGCCCTAAGCTAAATTATTCCCCGAACCAACTGTAATTAAATAAATGCAAAAGCAATCAGCAGTGTGTTGGTAGCAATTCACCCACAGTATGCATTCAGAAAAGAAAACACAGGGCTAACTACCTATTTGCTGCAACTTTCTGTTTTTCATACAGTGGGTCTGTCCAAGCAACGAGCACAGACTGAGAGGACATAACCCGAACAGTTATGTCTTGTGCCACCTCCACCTCTTCCTCCTCTGAAATGGCAAAGCAAAATAGCATATTAATAACAATATTGGAGTTCTCATATAAAACAGTAACTGTCTTCAACTGATGTTATAATATACACACAGCACAGATGAATAACAAATACAGTGGTAGTGAAAAACCAAGTACATTAATTACTGATGGTAACCCATGGAAACACCATTTCTTCTGTTAGTTGTCTGCTTACAAGACCAGAGTACTAATATATTCTACAGTCCTTCAATATTCTATCAGTCCCCAAACTGTTACTTACAGCAAATGTCTTATTAACATACTGACATTCATCGTCTCTGGCAAACACTGCTAGAGCTGCCTGGAGAGCAGAAATTTTGCCTTACGAAAAATTTTGAGATTTTAGAATTTTGTTTCAATTTGAAGTGCAATAAAACCAGGGACTGTCAAAAATTCTTCCTGCATATTTTACATTTTTGAGCACTTCAAACAGGCAGTTTGAATTCAGCTTTTCAGTTCTTTATGGTATATAAGGCAAAAATAAAAAAAATTAAAGGAAAAAATACAAAATAATTGAAGTGGGCTGTTTTGACATATCAGAACATCTTTTGCAAATAATTTACAAAACTTTAAAATTAAATGAGAGAAATTTGATTTTTTTGAGGTTTTTAATTTTGATGAGGCTCCTTTTTCTATCTGTCCATCAGAGTTTTCCAGCGTAATCTACCTACCGCCCCATGAAAGATTTATTACTCTTCCTATTTGTGTCTGAGTGACCATTCCCAAGTCTCCCAGAGGTACAGAATGCACAAGGCATACCTTTCCAGCCCAAGTTTTACAGAAGAGTAACACTGGAAAAATATTGATGTCTCAGGGAAGGAAAGGGGCCAATAAACTCTGGAGATGAACTTTGCTCTCTAGGGACCTTACTCATGTATGTCTGAAGTCCAGGAAAAGATTGCCCTTCTCTTCAGCGGGTGGCACGTTACTGTGAAACCCAGCACTGCTCGCACAGAAGGCAGGCAGCAGGGAAGCACATTTCACTTCTTCCAATCAGGTTTTTAATGCAGAGGGTTCTCAGACAATTCCAGGTTTTCCAAGCCAAACAGCTACTACACAAAAGTGGCTGAGAGGACCCATCTACTACTCACAAGTGGTTTAGCGGACCTATTCACTAAGTTTTCCAATGGGAGCACCTGAAGAGAGAAAGTCAGCATGAGAAGTGGATGGCATCACCTCCCCAGAAAAGGTGTGAGGTGGGATTTCAACACACCACGGTTCCCAGTTCTGACAAAAGTGTTCTCCATCACCATCAAAATATCTGAAACACTCTGCCACCCCCACAGCATTCTCATCGCAATGCGAGGGGGTGAGAAAGTGGCGCTGGCATGGAGATGACTCAGAATCTCGCTCATCCTTTTTAACCTTGGCAGCAGTATGTAATGCCTTCTTTCCAAAAGAAAGTGAAAACTTTTGCTGACCAGATTTAGGCTTCTGGAAATCGACCCTTCAGAAAAGGGGGCAGAGACCTGACAAGAAGGCATACCGTTGTGAAGGTCCTGCCTTTGATTTAATCAAGTCTTCTCATGCGGTTATTGCAGTGCATAACATTTGCCAATAGCTAGAGAGGAGGACATTAAAAAAAAAGCAAAAAACCCAACAACAGAAACCCAACCAATCATGTTGCAGAGTTGCATTATTTTATTAGTCCTGTTTGAATTAGAGAAGCAATCGGAGACATCCGTTAAGCTCTTTAACGTACAGAGAAAAACCTAGCAGCTTCAGCACCAAAAGACTTGCAGTCTAAAAATCACGAAGCTGTATCATTGCGTTCAAATGTCTCCATGAATTGACAGCAGATGTGAAAGAAACATACCTGTGACTTTTCTTTTAGTTAAAGATGGCCTATAGACAGGTTGGCTCCGTCCTTGGGAGTTCCTTGATGGCAGTGAAACCACATGAACTGACTCAGAGGCTGTACATGCAGGGAAAGAACAGAGGCTTTCCTGTAAACTTTTTCACTGAAAAAAATTTTAGTCTTTTCAGGCAGAACTCTGTTGTATTCTTTTCTGAGATACAAAGGAGAAGCTTACTTGAAAGTTAATTTATTTAGAGTCACAGCATTTATGTCAGAAAGTTCAATATGCACGCAGTAAGAACAGTAAATTGGTATTTTATAAGCAGGAAAGCAGATTATTAACGTGAAAACACCATTACAAGAGTCCTATATTCTAGGATTGAGTTCTTCTGATAATTTGATTATTTAAACAACCTTTGTTCTCCCTCTTTAAAAAGCCATAGTATAAAAGTAATGAAAACAAGAAGTAGATGCTCCAAATCATGTTACACGGTATTTCTCATCAAGATTAAGTTTGTTACTGAACTCTCACTAAGTCCATGACAAGATTTCCACTGACTTCTGTACTGCCTGGACAGGCTCTCAACTTGCAGAGCAGTGGTATGTGCTGGGCATCAAACAAACAGGAGAGCATCTCCCACACGTACGTGTCCCGACCCTGTCACCTTGGCACAGATGCCAGAGTGTCCCCTCTGCCAGCAGTGCATAGAAAGATGAAAAAGTGAATGCTAGAGAAAGGATGAGAAATAAGTACGAGACTCCTGTTAGGAAAAGGGGGAATAACTGATAAAAGTGACTGAGAAGTTCTCTCTCTTTGGAGAAACAGAGATAAAGATGTTTAATACAAAACCCACAAACAGAAGGGGAAAGAGACATTTCCATCGCAAAGCCAGGAATTCTGGCAGCCACGTGTGATTTTGGAATCATCACCCATTTTTTAGCCCAAGACCAGACTATCTGTGGGATGGGCTTCCAGCCTACAGGAGAGATTTTGAGAGAAAGAAGCCTAACTTCGAGCAAACACACCCGAACAGCACAGGAGCAAAGTAAGACTCATGAGCGCAGACCTAGCACCCGCTCGGGCGAGAGGAGCTCGGGCAGCAGGACAGAGGCAGGTCAGCCACGACACAGGCAAGCATCACAAATAGCACAAAGGGAAATTCTCGGCCTCTGGGGAAATAAAACCGTTGCAAACCCCATTGATAGCGTTAGATGGGAAATCCTCTACATCAAGGGCAGGTGATCTAGGGCACGAGTGCAAACCACCCTGGCATGGCAGGGCGGGGAGGGGAGCACAGAAGAGGCCAACCTGACTGTCTCAGGAGCCCTTAGTGACCAGGATCTCATGAAGGAACTGGAGAGAACATGGACACATGAGTGTAACACTCTAGTATGGAGCCCATGAAACACTGGCCTGAAATAACATAGGGACACAAAGTACAAGAAGAGGACAAGAAACAATGGATTTCTGAGCAATGAGAATCTGAGCTATGGCTCTTCTCCCCAGCCCTTCCCTCTGCTATTAATATGAGTGACTCGCACATGGTGTCTCTTTAACACAGCATCAAGTTCTGCTACACTTTCTACCCTGGACATCCTATTTTTCTGTTAAGAACGTGTTACAGAATGCAATTATAGAGAGCATTTTCATTTATAGGAAGAAGTAATTTTGAAGGGTACAACAACATGTGACCTGTGATCCCCACAGGGGATTACAGAAGTGTGCTAGCTCAGCTAGACGCTATCAGGGAAAGCCGACTCACCTAGTTTTCTCGCTTCCTGGTTTTGTTTCTCTTGCAGCAGTGGAGCATAGCTCATCCTTCGGCTGCTCTCTCCGTACCCACGGAGGTAACCTTGGGATCTGCTGCGAGGACTCCTGAAGCCTGCTCCATAAGGTGGCTTCCACCGAAAAGATAGTTTGCCGTCTGGAGACTGGGTGCGCACTCTCAGAGGTCTGTTTGGCATGTCCTTCTCTTCAAAAAATAAGCAAACACACACACACACAAAACCCATCACAGTTATTATGAAGTATGTGACGTATAGCAGCCTGCATATGTCTGTTGCAAGCACATCTATTAAATAACATCAGAATAAAGGACATAATTTTATAGCTTTTTAATTTTGCTATAAAACCCAACTGCAGTAACAAGTTTTCCAAGCCGGATGTACAATACTAATAGTGTCTTTTCCCAGGCTCTTCAGACAGACTGGTGCAAGACACCGAAAGTGAAAACATATCGTAATACAAGGACTCCTGCCAGAAACTGGGGATGTCTTCTAGCTTTCCTGTTTAATCTTTTCCTTTTTTTTTTTTTAAATCCCCTTTCCCTAGTTCAGGCACACCAGTACATTATTTTTTTTGGCAAGTGCTAAAGGTCAGTGTAAAATGAAGCACAGAATCGTTTCACTGTTTTTAAACTCTCTTTTAGAAAGCCATCTACATTAAAAGCAGGTTCTCTTCTCCTAAACCCATCACTAATGGTTCTGCTCTCCGAAAGCCTCGTATTTAAGAGGTCTGTTCTGCACATGCTTCAACTCTTGATTTCCCAAACTCCCATTATACGATCCCTTGAGCATCCAGCACTGTAACAGGTACCTTATGCAAGTCGTTTAATTTTACAATTGCTGGCAAGCAGGGAGCATTCTTTTAAGAAGTGACACTGATGCAAGGATTACTCAAGCAACCAATTTGGTTGCTCTGACCAGCATCTCCAGTTTTTGTGGCATCCTCCATTGCATATGACCTGCACTATGCTACTGCACAGGCTGCAAGCAGAGCAGACAGCAGGAAGAAAGGTGCTGGCAGCACCAGCCAGGACTGAGATCTCCCACACTTGCAGTGATTTTTTGCCTCTTATCTTTTACATTTCGCACTCAAAGCGGGTCTCTCAGTCTCTTCTAGCAACGCCATTCCACGAAGCACAAGGTTGTGTGAACCTGCCAGTACAGAGGTTACACACTGTATTCAAACCCTCTCACTCGCTGGCTAAGCCAGTCATTGCAATCACAGCAATGTCAAGAGAACAAGACACTGTGACAGCAACAGCTGCCAGAGACCCGGACAGACAAGGAAAGACAATGCACAAAAATACCACTTGTCAGAGCAACAGTGAGATCCTCTTTCCAGCACCAGTTCAGGAGCTCATATTTATTCATGAGAGCACTTAAACATCTTACTTTAAGTATGTATTGATGTCTGCATGTCCCTATGTACACCAAAAGCAGATCCTTTTCCAATATTCCTGCTCAGTGACACCTTTTATAACCAAACTGCTCACTGGTCTTGGTCTGCTGATGAGGTTGCATCTTCTTACACACTCCCAACAAATGTTCTTCTATTAAATTACCCTTTGGAAGGGATCATAGCAACTCTCAAAGCTGTTTGCAGAGCGCCTCTTGAAATCCCTGTGAGAAATGCAAGGTTTCAGTGCTGATGAGGTGTATAATATATGCAGGGAACTCTGCTTTTCTTCTGAAACACTGGGCAGCAGCTCAGCATGGTAAACCTTGCCTTTTTATTTTGCCTACAGAGAGACGGATCATCGGTTTAAACACATGGACTTCAGCAGCTTCTCTTTTCTGGCTGCTCCTCACCACTCCAGCAAAACGAAGCAGCTATAAACCCAGATTAATCAGCCAATTAAGCTGGTTTTACAGACACTTGGTGTTGCCAGAGCAGTATATACTAGCTGGATAGCAGCAGGGGATCTGGTCCTAAGTGTTTAACAAACAATAAATGCTCTTTGCTATACAATAAAAATGGTTGCTTTCATGAGGCTCCCTGACCACTTTTCAAAGAACGTTCTCAGTCACACACTCTATTAAAAAAGAACACCTGCTCCCACATGGTTTCTTTTTCTTGCTCTCCTGAGCAGTTGCTCAACACAGATTTCAAAAGCTCGTTAGTCACTGGTCTTGTAGGCACACAGCCTTCATTCACAGCACCACCATGGAGAACTGAAAGAGGGCAAAATTCCAGTTGGAAGGGACCCCTGGAGGTCTCTTCTCAACCTCCTGCTCAAAGACAAACTATCTCCAACAATGTGGGAGGCCAGCCCTGCTTTTCCCTAGCTCAATCTTCAAAACCTCCCAGGATGGAGATAGCACAGCCTCCCTGTGGACCTGCTCCAGTGCTGCACCAGCTGCCTAGGGTGAAAGCTTTTATCATAGAATCACAGAATCATTTAGGTTGGAGAAGACCTTTAAGATCATCAAGTCCAACCATTAGCCTAGCACTGCCAAGTCCACCACTAAACCATGTCCCTAAGCACCACATCTACACGTCTTTTAAATACCTCCAGGGATGGTGGCTCAACCACCTCCCTGGGCAGCCTGTTCCAGTGCTTGACAACCCTTTCAGTGAAGAAGTTTTTCCTAATACCCAACCAAACCCCACCCCACTCCCCTGGCACAACTTGAGGCCATTTTCTCTTGTCCTATCGCTTGTTACTTGGGAGAAGAGACCAGCACTCACCTCTCTACAACCTCCTTTCAAGTAGTTGTAGAGAACGATAAGGTCTCCCCTCAGCCTCCTCTTCTCCAGGCTAAACAACCCCAGCTCCCTCAGCCGCTCCTCATAAGACTTGTGCTCCAGACCCCTCACCACCTTCGTCGCCCTTCTCTGGACACGCTCCAGCACCTCAATGTGCTTCTTGTAGTGAGGGGCCCAAAGCTGAACACAGTATTGGAGTTGCGGTCTCACCAGCGCCGAGTACAGGGGGACAATCACTTCCTTAATCCTGCTGGCCACACTGTTTCTGATACATTTTCCTAATGTCCAACCCAAACCTCCCAAACAGCAACTTGTGGCTGCTGCCCAGCACTACGGCGTTACGTGTGGCTTGCTACCACCAAGAAGTGGCTTCCTTGCAGCCCCCAGTCAAGTAGCAGTTGGCTGCTGTGGGATGTCGCCCTGTCCTCCTGTTTGCCAGACTGGGCCAGCCCCGCTCCTGCAGCCTCTCCTTGTAGCCCACGTGCCATAGGTAACCGCCGCCTCCCCAGATCTCAACATCTCTCCTGAGCAGTCCAGCCCTGGACGGAGAGGAGTAACACCTCCCCTCGACCAGACACGCTCTCCCGGGGCGCCTGCAGCTTGCCGGGCTGCGGTGCAAGCACTGCGTTCGGGTTTCGTCTCGGTGGCCCTGTACACCACGGAGCACCGAGAGCCCACTGGCCCGGGGTGGCCGGGAGGGACGCTGCAGCCCATCAGCTCTGCTCCCCCAGTCAAAGCCGCAGCTTCCAACTGGAATGAAAATAGAGAGTTGTAAGGGACAAAGGAACCAGCCCAGCCAGAGAGTCATAGGGAAAGTATTCAATCTCAAACAAATACGGCTTTAGGCAAAGAGACCCCAATGCTGAATGCAGGGGATGAGCTGAGATTTTAAAACCAGGGCTTTCTAAGGCTTCGATTACTTTCCTCACGGAAGCACCACACTTTACTGCCCATTGTTCCCATTCCATTAGTTAGCTCCAGTTTCAATTTATCTTTCCTTGTCACAGTGTGACCAGCAAACACCCGAAGACATCCAGGATGGAGCTATCAGAGAATGGTTTAAATGGCTTTGCTGGTAACTGCTGATCCATCAAAACCAGTATTTTTGTGTGAATTCTGTGCCAGGCTCGCAAGAAAGGGATTTCTCATTAAAAACAAAGACAGGCAGAAGGACCTTGCCCACCTCGCTGTAGCCCACAGCCCGGGAGCCATCAGCCTGGTCTGGGATAAGGCGGAAGGCCCTGACCTCAGCCACAAAGAGGAATAAGATGAAGCTGGGCTCACACCACCTCGTATGAGCACCTGCAGGGCTGCTGTCCTGCTGGGCTCGGCCGTGCCGTAGGGCCAGTGATCCCCAGTCAGGACATTTCCCACTCCTTAAGTCCCCCACGGGACAGCAAGTCATTGCCTCCTGCCATCACAGCTGCTGCACCTGAGCATTCCCCTGCCCTGGTCTCCTCCTCCCATCCTGGCTCCAGGAAATAGCCTGGATTTCCACAGGGAGGATAACCCTGGGACTGTGGAGGTTAAGCAACAAGAAAAGCTCACTGTGTACTAAGGACCAGAGTTTGGTCCTGCTCACCAGGCTCATTCATCTTAAAAAAAAAAAAAAAAAAAAAAAAGAACAAAAACATTGTCCTAAACAAGCTACACTCATCAGGGAAGGGGTGGGAGGAGGAAGGAAGAAATCCGATGCATCATTCAAGTCATCCAATTCCCACAGTAGTCCCTTCCCGTGGGGATGCTGAACTCCCCAGGAACAATCGTCTTGAACAGCTCACAGCTAATGAAAAAAGAATTAGATGATGCTGCCATCACAGGTCAAGCACTGTGAGGACACATCCCATCACCCTCCTGCATCACTAGGATCCCATTCACTGCACATCTAGGTGCTGGATGTGAACTTGGTGATGGCAAGATCTGAACCTGCTCAGGAGACTATGCGGTGGATTTTTTTTGCCATGCTGGGCTAAAGAAAGCAAAACCTCTTGAAAAATCAAAGCATCATTTCAATCCTAGACCAAGGGAGACACGAATAGGTCCAAGAAAAGAGGCATGGAGAGGAGGAGTTGAAACAGGGGAGATCAAAGTCAGTGAAAGCACTACTATATTAATATTAAAGGTGACATGGAAATGGGAACACACAGGGAAATCTGATGCAGTGATGTAGTGCTGAAACTGAGAAAAGGCTGAGAGCGAAGTAGCACGGGTAGAAATGAGGGAAGGACTAGAGAGAGCTGCAGCCACTGGATGCTGGGCTTCATTACCTTCAACAGGACCTTGCACAAATCCTCCAGCCTCCTCCAAACAGATTAATGTGACAATAAAAATTGCCTCACTTAAGCACAAATATCCACTAGGTATACAAGTACACCGATCTCAGCAACAGCGGTGCGGAGATCTGTAAATAAAACCTCATCCTCCCAGAGGGAGAAAAGACACATCAGAGTATATCGGGGAGTTTGCACTCTCAGTAATGCAGGAAGTGGTAGATTTACCAACAGGAGGACCAAGCACAAACAGAAACCCCGTATCTTCCTCACTACCTGGCATAACACATCCCCACATCACAGGATGGACACATCGCACTGCTGCTCACTCCCAGCCTCAATACCACAGCTCCATCCAGGCCAGCTGAGTCCAACCTGGATAAACGGGCATCCAGAAATGGCCCAGGACACCAGTCACTTTTAGGGCCCCTGAGCAGTGAGGAACATTTCCACCGCTTCCCTGGGCTGCAGTCTGATCCTGCCAGGCATCTCTCCCTACCTTTTGCAATGGTCTAAACTTGGGCATGTTGCCTGAATCCTCAGCGGAAGATGGCCCTAAGAGGTCCCAAGACAAGATTTTGGATCAGCATGAAAGCTGTACCGCTGACAGCTACTACTGTGCCTGTGGTTTCTCCTACCAGAGGCAGTAGATATGACCTTTATGAAAGTGTACAGGACTGCAGCTGTCTGTTCCCCATTTAACACCTACTCTGGCACACCAGGAACTCAACTGGATTTCAGCAAACTCTGGATGAGGTCCCAAATCAGTAGCAATGAAAAGCTAAGTCTTCAGATGCATTCACTCCCAACCCCTTTTTTTCTAGTAAATTTTGGGAACAGCTACCAAGTGCTTGATTGAACTGAAGGTTGATTCTTCCCCATCTCCCCACAATTTGTCCCTGTAAATATCACTAAGGTTTTTTTCACTTTTGGTTCCAAAACTGATTTAACAGTTTTCTGGACTTCCGCTCTAGCCAAACTAAAACAACTGGTAAACATCTTCAGATCTCATCTGAAGAGCTACCTGCAATTAAAATAAAATCAAATCCTTTTCTATGTCCTGGAAAATGAGAAAGAGTCACCCCCTTGTGCGCTTCAGTGTAGAAATCCAACGCTACCTACAGCTGCAGGAATTTGTGTATAGTATCTTGGCCCCAAAAATGCAGGGCTGATTAAAGCCTCGGTATTGGCTTTTCACAGTTGAAACGTTCACTAGTATTGCCAAAATTTCTCTGCGTGTCAGGACTGTGGGAGAACATTTTACAAATTAAGTAAGCCCAGAGCATGAGGTCTAAGCTGAGAGTAAAAGATCCTCTAAACAACCACACAAGGAGGCAGCTTGCATTTGCCAAATCACACAGATTCTTCAGAGGGCCTCATCAATTATCTAGCAAAGGAAAACACAAAATAGCTTTCTATTTCCCAGAAGAAAAGGGAAGTACTGACCCCTAGTAATCAATCTATAACTGTGGGGGAAAATATCCCAAGCAACTCAAACCTATTAAGATATAAGTGCAAAAAAGTAGTTTAAATATGAGCTCAAAAAAAATCAGGCACTTCAACTTACCACCACAAGCCTAGGTACAAAATATTTGCTTTTGCCTTCCCTAGTCAGCAAAAACTTTTCTACATTCTCCTTCTATGTGCCATTACTGGAAAACTGGACCTATAAAATGTGTTCTGCTGCAGAGAGGACACACACTTAGCACAGTCAGTAGACAACATTCATATAGTCTATAAACATCTACCAACCTCTCTTTTCACTTCAGACAGAAGTTTGGAAGGCTAAGCACAGTGGCCCAGCCATAGGCAAAGAAACAGCTAGAAGAGACGTTGTAGCCGCTTAGAGATAACAAATTTATTAGAAAGTGATCAAGTGCCTTCATTAGAAAAGGCCAAAAATGCCAGCTGGCAAATGAAATCCTGTCATGGGGAACTTGACCAAAAATCATCATAGTCTACACTGCAACAGCACACTGGTAGGATTTTTTGCTTATTTTGTTCTGGTGGGGGGTGTGTGTGGTTGTTTCAGGTTTTATTATTATTTTTATTTTAAAAATTAAGTTTTAAGCATCAAACGAGACTGATTGACTCTGTACCCTGGATTTGAGACTACTGCTGCTTTACCAGACAAAACAGTGGAAGATTGAACAAAATGTGCCAAACTGCTCAGTTCAGTCACCCTCCTCAAAGAGTAGATCCCCGTCTCAAGAAGTCCTTAACTGCTCCCTAAGCACAACCAATTGTCCTCTGAGGTAATAACCTTGCACCACTGCCAATCTGCAAGTGCAATCCAGTTTCAGAGCTGAGCAACTCAGTTTACGAACACCCTGCAGCGTCCCTCCCGAAAGCCACCACCAGGGCTAGAAAAGTACCTCAGCCAGCTGTGGTGCCTAGATCTCCAAGCTATTTCTTTGGGATCTAACACTTCTGTATATCATGCACTCTCATAAGTGTCCAAGCCCTACCACCATGAAGATAT
Organism: Gavia stellata; assembly: GCF_030936135.1. NCBI lineage: Eukaryota > Metazoa > Chordata > Aves > Gaviiformes > Gaviidae > Gavia > Gavia stellata. The sequence continues at coordinate 38,265,903 of NC_082595.1, forward strand.
CATCTGTACTTGTAGCAAAAAATGATAGTGGGTAAGTGAACAGAAAAAATGAGGCACTACATTTTGATTCTTCAGTTGGCAACTCTAAAATTAATTCCATTTGTGTGGTAAGACCCTTTGCAAAGCACCCACACTCCTAAAACCTATTGTGTCGGCCTCTCCTGAATGCAACTGCTTAAGTGGTGATGCTCAAGTTCATAGCACGCATGGCAAACACATCCTAGGCCCCCTCTACAATTGCTCTTGTTTGGCAATTCATGAAACCAAGACTGGCATCACAGGCTCAGGGGTGCAGAAAGACTGAGGGCCACCAGCCCTGGAGGAGGCACCAGAGAAGCCAGAGGGGGAAAGCACCACGCTCAGGTGGCAGTGTTCATGTACCGAGGGCTGTATCATGGCCAGCCCTTTGCCAGAAAAAAGAATTTATTGTTTTCAAAAATACTTTGCAACATGATCGACCATCCCTTCTTCATGCCTGCAATGGGTGTTGTTTTCCACATAGTACTCTACCATCTTCCAGCAGGTAAATCTCTTTGTGCGTTGGCTTTAAGGGTTGGGACAATTCCGATACACCATTTTATTTTTTCACCTGATTTGAAGTAAATTACAAAACAGAGTGTATTTGAAAAAGGAGAATGCAGAGCTTTACTAGCAGAGCCAGGCATCTAAAGCTCTGTAGTCCTTTGTGCAACTCAAGGCTTTCAATCCAGTTGTTATACATGCACTGGAAAAGAAAAACAGCATTTTACCATAACTGAGAGGCACAAGGGAAAGAGAACATCCCACCTTTCTCATCCAGCAATCCACACAGGGGCGGCTGCTTTGCTCCTCGCCTTCACATACTCTCACTGTTACCTATCTCCATAGAGCTATCCCAAAGCCACATCAGCAGAAAAGTAAAGAAGAAAGAGGACAGACAAAATACCGCAGGAAAATACTTGTTTTCCACCCAAAAATTAATGCACCGTGTCACTTTGGCAAAGTATTACTGGATTTTTTTAATTTTTTTTAAGTTGACAGTTTGATCCAAGCTCCGTTGAGAAAATGGGAGCAATTCCACCAGCTTCAATGAGGGCTGGATCAGGGCCATCCTGAGAAGAGTTCACTCTGCAAAGATATTTCCTGCAGTTGGTGAGCCAGCTCAAACAGTGCTGATGTGGCCCTCTGAACCGAGGTGTGCTGACTGCTCTAACTCCAGAAGACTCTGGGCTCAATGATTTACTGCAGGCCAGCCGTGGCACAGAGCATAGCACTAGGTCTGCTGGGGCTCTTCGTAGCATTGCAGCAGTTAACATGCGTAAAAGCATAAGTATATGATCAGAGAAAGTAGGACTGAAATGGGAGAACAAATCTGGCATCAGGCTTACCGGGTTGGTAAGTCCCCTAGCATTTTAAAACACACTGTCAACCTTGTCCCTATGTGGGCTGATCAACTCTTTTAATGCCACTAATTTATACACTCAGCATCAGATCTCCTCCTGGAAATAAGCCAATCAGTTAAAGCAGCGGGGGCAAGCAACACATACATCCTTTGTTTCTCACAGGAAAAAAAATAATCGCTCAGCACATTTCCACACACTTCTGCTTGGAGCAGAAAGCGGGGACTGGAACACTTTCGTTCCTGCAAAGCACAATGGAAAGTGTGCCATAATTCACCAGGCTCTGGCCAGGAGTTTTGGGCAGAGGACCAGCATCCAACGGTAATGTCTGATTTAAGCAAAGCGATCCATTATACATCTGTAGAGGAGTTACCTGGCATCCGGAGGACATTCTTTAAATTGACAGCGTCAACAGAAGTTTCCAGTGCTCCCTTTGAAGAGCCCTCTGAATGCTAAGCACAGTAGGACTAAGACATTTTCCAAACTCAACAACGTATTTCTACATGATTAATACATGTATTATGACTTAAGAACAACCGACAGTGAGTTATTGAAGGCTTCACTTTCTCCCGCTGACGTCCACGCACAGGTTTCCTTCTGCATCAGCGCCCTTTGAAGGGAGCCACCAAGCCCGGGCTACCCTCCTCTCTCACACCCGCTGCCTTTGGATGCCTCCCGTCCAGGCTTCTCCAGTGACCAAACCAACGTGGTGGTGAAAAACCCCTAGCAACCCTGAAGGGACTGTGAGCACAGACCGCAGCCATGGCCCTGGGCTGCAAGCGTCCATCCGGGGTGTTGTCCAACACCTGACTCTTCACTGAGTTGGAGGAAAGGCGGTACTGGAGTGACATCACCTTTGGGGGCTCCTTGTGGGGACAGAGCAGGTGAAACCAGCTGGCAAAGGTGTGGGGATGCCCTGACCATGGCCGACCTCACCACCGGGCTGAGCCACGGGATTTAGAAGCACTCCTGCTATAGGGGCAGGAGGGCAAAGGGGCTGCAACCACTTTATTTCAAAATACTTTCCATCACAGAACACCTTCTCACACCCCAGCCTTGGTCATTACTTCCATTCATCCCACACATGGCAGAGCAATCATGTTCAAAGTCAAAACTAGTCTGTGTCCTTCTCTGCAAACTTCACATCTCCATTGTCAAACACATGACCTAAAATGGGATGTTTTCCTAATGGCTTGACATCAGTAAGCTTGAAGGACAAGGCAGAAGACCTGCAAGCAGTACGGCTCTGTGGGATGCCACAGCATCTGTACGGACAACAGCTTTATCCCTGCCTTTCCTGACGCATCCAAAATGATAGATGTACGTACTTTTACTATGATAGTACATACCAGCAAAAATCATTCCAAATACTATTCCAGACCATGAAAAAGAGCCTGGTAGCTGGTCCATAAATCATAGTAACAATTTAACATTTACCCTCAACTGACTTTTAACTTAACTAACCGACCACATGAACAGGCTTCCACTAGCTCTGCTGCAGAAATGCTGCTGGGCTGTTCCCTCTAATGCAAGCAGAGGACTCAACATTCCCAGCTCATCTGGGACAGACTTCAGCACCGCCATGGGGACAAGACTGCAACTTTAACTTGGAGTTTCCTGAATTCCTATTGTTTAAGGCTTTTTAACACTAACATTTGTGAAAAATAAGTTACAATAATAAAGACATTCTAGTAATACGCATGTGCTCGCAGGCTTAACATTTCCCTATAGTTATATATACATGGATATAAAATACAGATATATGACTCACAGATTAAATTTAGAACAGACAACACACATTGGAAAAATCAAAAAAAGACACCACAAAGAAGTAAACATCAAATGGAGAATATCATGCAAAGCAGTAGTATTCAAGACAAGGATCTGGTGGTTGTAGTTGCTCACAGATTAACCAAAATAACAATGCGATGTTGTCCAAAAAAATCAATATAATTCTGGCTGGATCTGTCAGAGATTATTCTACTCTACTGTGCAGTGAGAACTCACTGCTGTAAGAACTGTGTCCCATAGCCAGTCACTATGTTTTAAGAAAGATACAGGCCTACTGAGGAAAGTCAAGAGGAGAGTTATAAACACAGTAAGAGACCTAGAAAACATGACCTCGGAGCTAGAAGACAGGAGAAACATCACAGCACCCAGGGACTGAGGCACTATGGGCTGTCTCTGAAAACTTAATGCCAAATGGATGCTGGAGTTCTCACGAGAAGCACTGGCAAAATCTTTGCAAAGAGCACTTCCTATTGAATCCGCGCATTTTCTGAGGAGTTACCAGCAGTCTTCTACTCTATACAACACACCCTATTCCTTAGATCTCCTAGGCAATGCAGTGTATTTGGGAAGTTACAAAAATATCTTTCCTTTTCAACTGCTCTTGTTTGATTCCATATTATCTACCCACAGTAAGTTCCACAGATACCCTACGTGTTGTATAAAACCCTAAGACTTCTCATGGGTTCCAAAAATACAGTTTTCCAGTTAAAGAGTTGGTCCTCTCCTTGGTGTTGTACAGGGGTAGTTAAATACAAATTATTTAGTTACTCCCTTTACTGTATCTGCTATTGGTGACTCTAAGCCTCTTCATTTTTTTTTCTTGGTAATTTTTTGGGAGATTTGCCCTTTTCCTCTGGAAATTCTCTGTTAAAGATTACAGCTTTCCAGGCTTATAAGATGGTCTGTATCTCAAGCTGAACATGATTAGCTCATGATTAACAACTAGCACCTCTCCGAGCTAGCAGAACCAAGCTGGATCCCAAGGGACAAGCACAGAAGGTGTCAGATTGTTTTTCCATACTATGCCCTACAGGGACCTGGAACTGAATTATACATGGTGACAGAGAAGTCACTCCTTTCCATTAATTTATTGGGTTTTAATTGTCTGTCTGTTCTCCCTGTGCCCTTGGCATCTTGCCCCCAATCATGATGTTACTCATCTAACTCTGCTAGTGTATTTATACAGCCAAAAACTTTAAACTGCAAGAAGAAATCAGTGACCATGTTGCTCATGAGGAAGGTACGGGCACTACAAAGAACACCAGCATCAAAAAAATGACGTGCACAGTCACTGCAACTACACATGAGGCAGAGATGACAGGTATATGGTTTGCACATTCCTTGGCAGGACGACCTCCTCTTGTCAGTTCCCATGAGGACAGCGCTGTCCTCTAAACCTGCTGCCTTGTAGGTCTGACTGGTTGGCTTGAACTTCATTTGTATCAGTGTGGCCATCCAGAGCATATCCCTTGTGAAGGGCTTGACAGCCAAGATTCCCAGACAAAAACAACGATGTACCAAGCACAGAAACACAGGGATGGATTAAAGCCCACCTCCGGTTACCTGCAGAATGACAACTACAAAAGGCATTGATAACGTCTCACAAACAGCCAGCGGGACAAGGGGGTAAAAACACGACAGTCGGAAGAGGAGAATTGAGGCTTTGCTGCATGCATAAACCAAGCAACAAAAAATTCATGGAAAAAGTTCCTCCAACTGGGCTCAGAGCAGTAACAGCAAAAGCCATCTATTCTGAGCCATACAGCTCCCAGATTCACCACTATCATAATTTTACAAAAAGGAAAGCTTGCGTTTTCCATCTTTCCCTTTCCACAGTCTTCTCAAGAGATGCTGTGGAGAGCTATGTCTCAAGAATAGCCCCTTCGCTTTATTTTACGTAATTGTGTTACTACAGCATGTATTTTTCACTTATGATCATCACTTGGAGACTGATGTTTGTCTCACAAGCACTTAAAAATATCCCTCACCACATGCATTTGAGTTCTTTGATTCAAGACTTCATCCAAAGCTCTTTGGTGCGCTCCCAGCTGAAACCTTGGTAGTACCCTCTGTCGCCAGCTTATTTTGAAACCTACTCTCACTCCGGAGTGGTGACAGGGAGAGACATCAAGTCATTGCTCCTTCAGGTCCATGGAGACAACAAAAAACCCACCCCAACAGCCCAGCAGAATTGAGCAGGAGGGTTGCGAGCTCTCCTGGCTGCACGGCTCGGGCCCCCGGGGCTCCCTGCTGCACCCACACAAAGCGCACAGCCCGGGCTCCAAAACACATGGTTTACATCAGGCCACTGTTTTGGTTGCTGGAGAAGTACAGCCCCCTGTTCAACTCAGCAGTCACTTCTGGGAGGATAAAACATGAAACCCATTCCAGCACCAGGCCTCCTGAAAACTTCCAAGCACCAGGCAGCGAGGTGGAGATGGAGGGATATAGCATAGACTGTAAAATCAGGTACAGTATGTAGAGCTGTAACGCTTCTACAATAAAATCTTCAATTGCTAGAGAAAATGGAATGACATTTAGTGAAGAATGTACTTGTGTGTCATAAAAACTTTAATTACTCTCCACTCCCTAATAAACAAAAAATGGAAAAAGCTGAACATTTGGCAGACCCATTTCAGAAGTGTTTTTAAAACTGGCTACTTCAAAAGCAGCATTGGAAAGCGGCTTTTAAACCTGTCACTCGAACTATCCCTTTGTCTAGATACATCTCTTCCACCTGGCTGGCTAATACTAACTCACCTTGGTATTACTCTGTTTTTCTTGCTAGAACTGTTCTTTCTAATTTTCCTTTGGGATTCTCTTCAATGCATCTTTCAAGGTCCTGATATTATTAGCTTGCTTACATTTGAAGTATTTGAAGTTCTTCATCCGGCGAAAACAATTTTATTTCTGGCGTACTGTTCCCTTTGACATGGCTCAACGGCATTGGCCAGAGGTACTGGCAAAATGACTGACAACGTAAAGATTTGTCTTCCCATGCAGGACAGAGCCACAACTCTGACTCCGGCTATTTCCCGAGACTCCAGGGAACAGTCACAGGATGAAAGCACAGCTGGATTAGGTGGCACCATCAGCAGAATTAGGTTTACAGCCTTTAGCCTTTAAGCTTTCGATAACAAATAAATGTCAAATCTATAATATTTGAGTGAGTTTCAAATGTATATGCAGGTATCCTTTTAATCTTTGTTTACTGACTTTAAGGCTGACCTTTTCCAGGCTTAAAAATGGAAGGGGGTAAGGAGGGACTGGACCTCTGTGGTACTGCAGGTTTGACCCAAAGCTCCCTGGCTTCAGCGGGAACCTCTCCTTTATCATGCCTGTCACTGGAAATTTGGTTTACAAGAAGGGGGATTCACTGATTTAACAGAAAAGCAAGTTTATAGCAAAGCTAACCTGTTTCTTTTACACCATCCATACGACAAAGAGGAATAGCATGAGCTGTCAACAAGCCTGATAAGCCATTGATCCCAATCGATTCCTCTACGCACATCCCTTCAGTCCCTTGTCCTCAGGAAGGAGCGAATATTAGTGCTTCTCCCCCGAGATGCACCTGAAGTGCAGTGCTGACACTGCACCGCCCCGCAGGACTCCTGGCTGCCTCAGCTGGTGGATCCTGTGATGCTCAGACCCTTCCTAGTGGGCAATAAACTCACATTCCTTGGCTTCAGTGGATATTCAATGGCAGAAATAGCACAAATATCAACTTACAACATCTCAGGCCCTGCTTCTGAGATAAATCAGAGCCTAAGGGCGCTTTAAGTGGTGAAGTCTGAATCTGACTGCCATCACAAACATGACAAAAGCATAGGATAAAGTTAACTGAGCTTGTTTTCCTCTAGATAATCCTTGTATAGGCTGTTCTCTAGCCCTAGTCAGAAGTTCAGTGACAGGAAGGAAACCTGCCTGAGAAAATCAGAACGTCAACCCACACCGAGCAACTCATGCCATGGCAAGACATTGTCTGGAACAAACCATACCCCTTCAAAATCTTGTGTCTTTCCACACATGTCTGTGGTCTCCACATTATTTTCACCTCCAATTTGTTCTTGTTTTCATAGTCACATTCTTTATTTACTCAAAAGTGAGGTAACTTCTGTGCTTCTGACAGTCCAAAATAAAGCATACAGTACCTCAAAACCATGTCAGGAAAGTAAAGAGCAAACGTAACATTGCCACAAAGCTAAGAGACATACAATTTTGGTTAGTCTCCTCTTTAAAATCAGGGTCACCTGACTCATATTGCTTTTTTATGCATATTTTGCTGTCAAATCAGGCATTGAAAATACACTGTCCATTGAAGAGAAGAGGTGGACACCACATAAGAGAAATCCGCCACACAGTGCTGAATACTTGGAAGCCACATCTCTCCTGGGACATCCCTGACTTCCACCTGCATGCGTGCACCATCCTTACGCACTTCTCATAGCCGCCTCTACAAAGCGTGGAGCCTTTAACTGCATTGGCCCTGGATGCACAGTTAACTGCTGTTAAAGCAGCCCATTGGTATCGCAAGGGGTAACACTTGCCTTAGTGGAGAGAAAATGGCTTTAAGCCCACTTTACATTGCTCTCTCTGAGCGTAGGAGAAGAAGGTAGGAGAAGAAACAGTCCCCTGAGAGATTCCCGAGGCAGCAGGATCCCCCTGAGCGACTCCATGGCTCCTCGGGGCAGACCCAAGGGCTCACACACATGAGCGTATCTCCCTGCATGGGCAGGATCCATCTGCCACTGGTGCCCAGGGTAAACCCATGGGTTTCAATGGGCCCTTCCACTGCAGGCTCCTGGAAAGCAGGGCTCCCCTTTGCTCTCTGCTGCCCCAGTCTGCTGCTTGTCCCCCAAACAGTTCAAAGGCTGTCAGGGGCGTGGGGCTACTAGAAGTGCCTCTTGGAGCCCAGGCAGGATTTGGCTGCACAACCCGTGATGAGCAGCAACACTCTTTCTCCTCTAACAACTTGGCAATTTTGTCCATGACAATAGCAGAAGAAGGCACGAAGATAACACAGAGCTTGCACCAGGATGGATATTATCCCACTTGTAAAATATACTGATTCCCACGCTGAGAGCTGTCACTTCTGAGCTATAATCTCTACATGTTTCTATGAGAAAGAATTGACCCTAGTACAAATGCACTTGGTAAAATCCACCACGGCAGTAGGAAGAAATGACATCATCTGCTAGCACTGCTCCGTTTATCTGAAATTTCTGATGGTTTCATGAAAACATGGAGTAAGACAAAAAATTTGCTCACACTGACTTAATCTCAGTGGCTTTCTCATATTCCGTGAAGCTGCCACCTAGGGAAAGCTTTCTTTAGAGATTTCCACACAAGGGAACATATGCAGAGCTTTCTTTAAATTGAAGATGAAACTGGTACTTCTCCACCTACAGCTGATGCCCACATAGGTATGGCTAGACGGGAAGGGTGACCCAGCTGTGCAGGATCACAAGCCCACAGATGCCCTTCTCCCCAGCACTGGACACCAGCATGGAGCTGCACGATGCTGCTCTGTGCAGTCTGGCCACGGGACCTGGGTCGGGGAGTCACTGCATTGCAGCCTACCCATGTTTATTCTCACCCCTATAGAGATGGCCCTCTCACCCCTCTAGGTGGGCCTCGAAGGGTGCCTGCAGGCGAGGTAGTAAAAAAAGAGAGAGTATTGTTTCTAGGCTGTCATGCACCCCCTCCACCACTGCTCCCCTCCCCGCGTCCCAGTGGCCTGAGCAAGCTTTGAAGTGGGTTGGCAGGGGACACAAGCCAGAGCCAGAGCATGCGCTCCTGTGAGCCAACCTCTGTCCTGCTTCCTGCAGGTATGGCCACAGATCTCCAGGCAGGAAAACACACCTACTAAAATTGCACTGCTCATTAGGAGGCTAACTAAGCCACAGCAGCATCTTTATGCTGTGCACCTGGATTACTTCTTCTGAACCTCAAATCTTCACTCCATTGCTCTGCTTTCACATTAGTGCAATCTCGTTAAAATCAGTGGCACGTTACAGAGGCAGTCAAGTGAAGAATGAGGCCCTGCTCATTCAAAGGCTGAAGAAAACATTGTGCGTAATAATCCTGATGGGAGATACGGACTAGGCTTATGGAAAGTCACAGCAGGCAGCACAGTTCTCTTTCTGCACCAGCTTTCACTCTAACCTCATCAAGCAGTGGTTACCCACATCCATAAAGCGCAAAGCTTTATGTGTTTAGTTCATTATTCACTTTACATGTGAATCATATTTTTAATGAAATACTCCTATTCAAACACCTAATTTCCTTCCAAACCTTGCTCAACTTTTGGCTGCTGGGACGTTTTATGGCAGATCCTCAAAGCAGGAGACAAATGCTAATCTTCTCTGTATTGGTTTGGGCTGTTGGGTTGTGGGGTGGAACTGACAACTCTCTGCCACCTTCACCTTTACATCCCCACTCTACAGAGCCTCTAAAAAACCCATTCATCTTGGGCACTTTAACACCCACCAAATGGATTACATCAGTCATTTGTGGAAACAGCAACAAGTGTTAACCAAGCCACAACTAGCCAAAAACTCATGACTTCAACCATTCATTAGAAACTTGGGATTTTGAAAATCCCAGAAAACTGTGATTTTCACAGACACACACACACACACACACACAAAAAAAAAAGGAAAAAGAGGGTCAGTGAGACATTTCTGAAGCAAAGATCAGCTTTGGCTCCAAAGTGTTGGCAATCTGGATGGTGTGGCTTTGCTTTTGGATCATTCCTTTATGCATATCACAGACTTCACGTAATTATCCTGCTTAAGGGCTCTGGATTACTTGGATGTGAGAGGGTTGGTTTACACTTCTCTCCCAAAACACCTCAATATATCTAAACCTGCTCCCTTAGCCTGTAAAGTGCCACCGATTTTTAAATCTACTGGAGATTCGCATGTTTATGTAAAGTCTTCCCATTCCTTCTGTAGTTGAAGTGCACGTTCAACTTTCCACAAGAAACTGCCAAAAATGCCTCAGACTCGCGAAGTCAGAGAGCAGGAATTCAAGCTTCATCATGCATTGAAGGGGAAAAAAAAAATTAAAACTCTCCATTTATATTTCACATTGCAAACCTTTCATAAATCAGAAAAGTTTGAGAGTGTCCCAAGGTACAGGTTTGCTAAGAACAAAACACCGGCTCAATATTAGTCTCTGCTCTTCATTAGCAGCTCTCATAGATTAAGTTTCTTCACAGGGACTGGAAAAAGTACATCCTAAAACATCATCTTCAATTCTTCCTCATCATGAAAAATGCAAATAAAAAACACTAAAACATTATTTATCTACCTGTAACATAAAACTGTTCACAATTCATGTCTTGAAAGAACACCAGCCCTGATTCTTCTAAATAACTTTATTCCACTTTATTTATTGTAAAAGGTCTTTCAAAAAGTACATACGTAGCTTTGTACCCTGGAAAGGGAAGCTGGCAGCACACACTCCCAAGTCTCCCAAAGTGCAAAACTCATAGATACTAGGTAAAACGCATGCCAAGGAAATGGCCAGAATAGTATTATCGCTACCCTTAGGAGCTCTCCACTAGGTTGGGCTCAGGTAAGAAATGGATAGGCACAGATCTTCATTACTGATAAAAGACGTCTTTATTTCGTTTCATTTTCAAAAAACAAACCTCTGCAGTCATATTCAAAGCAGTGTCTTCATGCAAAGCCCTGGGCTGTATTACACATTACTCTATAACAAGTCCTATCATAGCTGAGCAGACATGACTGAGGCAAATGGCAGCAGCCACTTGCAATCACATCAGTTTACACATCATGGTCTGTCAACTACTAGCTGGGATGGTCAGCAAAGATTTTGCCCAATTAATACCCTTGAAAACCAGCTGAACATATCGAAAAGATGCACTCACAGCTCTGCAGATTTGTAAAAGAGAATCCATGCCATCCTCCTTGGTTTAGCCTGAACTGAAAATACAAATATCTACAAAGCAACTGATGGTTTGGCCTCCAATGCTGAGATGCAAAACTTGCAGCTTCTCCCCACATGGCACAGAGCATCCTTGACCAGTGGGATACACAGCAAGACAGGCATTTGGGGAAGAAAATCAACCCTTCAAGTCAACAAAGCCTCTGCAAAAATCAGGAAAGCAAGTCGTAGGAAGGACCATGATAGACTTCCAGACTTTTTAACATGCCATAGCTAGCAGCCTGCCAGAACCATACATTACCAATGCGCACGGACTCCTACTTTGTGTTATTCATGTATTGTTGTTTGAACACCCAAAATGGGAGATTTGGAAGGAGGGGATGAGTGAAAGGGTGTACTGATACAGTACACTCTCTGGCTGCTGGTAGGTGACCCTCTGACACTGAACTGGCACTGGTGCAGTTCAGAGGAATGAAGCTTTCAAATACCAAAACACACATTCAGTATTGCCCGCTTTGCTTGTGAGCTCTGAACATCCCATCACCAACACTGGCCAGTCCCTATAATGAGCTCCTGCCAAAAAACCAAACCATACTTCTATGACAGTAACATCTTCTACTGTCACAGGGCTTTGACTAGACCTGCATGGCATGCAAGGAGATGTTACTCAACAGAGTTATGGGCAGCCTGGATCTGGATGTTCTGCGTGGCCAACGCTGGGGAAGCAGCCCTGCAGAGACAAAGCCCTAGCTTGAATCCCTCAAACCAAGGCTGGCCGCTACTAGCAAGGCAAAGACATTTGCACTGCTCTACAAGTAGCTTAAGCAATTCGCTACCGTCTTCTGGGTTGGCCATCTGCTACCATTCAGTTGCACAAACATTTTGTTAAAGCAGCAAAGCTTCCTGCAACACAGTGATTTCCTTCCATAAAAGGGGCCCCAAATTACTCAAAAGCTCCTACAAAGTTTCAAAGTTTCACTGTTTGCCTTCTCGGTTTTTACAAGGACTGCTTGTAACTATAACAAAAGTGTTTTTTTAAAAAATATGTATTTATACAGCACAAGCAGCTTAAAATATGTATTTGCAAGAGGGCCCTCTTGCTGAAAAAGCCAAATGGCTCCTTTCTCATTGCCAAAAATCTTGCAAACCCTATGGCTAATTTTATGGAGGCTCTTATATTTGGATTCATAGGGTCTGTTTCTGCCACCCTTACTGCAATTACTAGCAGCTTGTTCTGCAAGGCTCCGGTCTTAAGAAAAAACTTGCTGCTCCCCAAGGAAAGCAACAGGTAGAATGGTGGGAACATGCTAAAAATAATCCTCCCTCTCTTCAGGCACACCACCTTCTTTCAGAAACATCCATACTAACTCATCAGCTACGCTGAGGTCCATCAATTATCTGAGCTCTCAATTCAGCTCTCTCCACTGGGCTGACATGCTTCCTCTCCCTGCTGGTGCTAGAAAAAAATTTTGGTTTCTCTTGTCTTCTCCCTCCCCTCCACCGACACATCCATGGATGGTTCCTTCCCTCCATTCCCAATGGGGAGTGTGGAAACCATCCTCTCCCAGACACACTCCCACTGCACCACTGTGCAGGCACAGCCGTGCCCACACCAGCCTTCCTGCATAGCTACAACTGCCCTGTGCTAGCACAATGTGGGACAGCTGGCTTGTCACCACCACAAGGAAAGACCTAAGCCAATACAAAGCCATTTCTCTTTTAACCTTACTAAAGTGGTGGTCTGAAATCTATTTCCATCCCACCAAGGTTTCACGCTCATTCCCATTCTCATGTCACATCATCAGCTGCAGGTTTCCAGCCAGACCTGCACAGCGTGGTACCAAACATGACCAGAACCCCACAACATCTCCTACCACTCAACATCCCTCCCTGAGGGTAATTTAAACAGCTGGTTTTGCAGAGGAAAGTGAGTGTGTTTGCAGAGGTGTCTGGCCCTCAGCAACCAGCACCTCCAAGGGCATGGCACCCTGCACTGGGGATTGAACTGCTGGGAGGGCAGCTGAGGAGCACATATGGTCTGAGACGTCTCATGGCTATAAACAGGTATTACCTTGCACTCAGCAACTGAAACCCAGCAGCTCAGACCCTGACTGGGAAGGGCTTTCATGAAGACGCACAGGGTGCCTGCAGGTCAGTCCCCTGACACCAATTTAAGCATGCACTCACGTTCTCGGAGGACCAGCTTGACTTACTGTAGCCATTAAGAGTGAAGAACAGGAACTCAGCGCCTTGGCACAGCAATCATCACATTGCAAACAAAAAAGTACATTACTATACACATCTAGCCAGCAAATTTGGCTTGCTAATATTGCTGTTTAAGGTTTAGACTTTCTAGGTTTTCAATACTGCTGCTGTGCTGTCACAGAAGAGCTTATTTTTCCATTTTATTTAATTTTCTGTTGGCTTTGTTTCTTTGGGAAGAGAGCAATTTCTTCTGTGTCTGCAAGCACCAGACACTTCAAGGGATGGATGCCATTCAGGACCTTCTTGGTTGGTCATCACAGTAGGAAAAGATATTCAGGTCTTTACAGCCACGCGCTCCGAGTGCAGCTCTTCCCCTCTCCTCTGCATACATACAGCTTTGGACCTGAGACTCAGGAGCAGGGCTGCAGCATCACCAGAGCTGCCCTAAGATCCTACAACACAGCGAGTATCTAGATTGATAGTAAATCATTTCACTTGCAAAACAAACAAGTTAAGGAACACAGAAGTCAATAAAAAGCAGGAATTAAAAATCACTTTCTAAACATTCCCAAGCAGACTCCGAAGTTTACTGATCGGAATAAATGGAAAGCTGGGACACTCTACATTTTCAGGCTCTCCAAGCCTGTGCTTACAGTCTCTTTCACCAGAGAAACATGACCTGCTCACCCAAGCTGAATTTATCCTCAAGCACCTCTCTGTGGTGCAGCTGGATTAACATTCCCAGATTGGAGAGGCAGACACCAAGCCACATCAGTTTGCACATTCGATCCAGCAAAATCATATGCATGTACTTCCTTCAGCTGTGTCGTCCAGTGATTTCAGGGAGTACCACCACACACAGCAGATAAGCATGTGTGTAAGCATATTGCAACTCACAGCCCAAAACACAATAGACAAGAGGGAATCTACAGCAGGGACAACATCAGAACACGTGTCCCGAGTTGCAGCCCACGTACCCCTCTCCACCTCAGGGGACAGTCAGCTCACTGCTTTGCAGGGATGCTATGTGCGATGACCATACAAAACCAACAGTCTCTTACTGAGGTTTGGTGAGACCCTGTGGGGATACTACTGAGCATCTCACAGAAGATCTCAGTCATTACTTCTTGTTTGGAAAGTTTCAAGTAGAAGAGAATAGCGGCTTAGGTTGGGCAGTTCTCCGGCACCACAGCGTGGAAAAAACATTCAACTCATTTTTAAAACAGGGCCAATGGAGCACAGGAAAGGTGAGATGTCATTTTGAAAGTTTGTCTCGGACCTCTGAGTGAAACCAGGTCTCGTGATGCCCAGCCCACCTCCCCAGTAATAAGACCTCAGACACTTACAAATACATATATTAAAAATACATGCAACCTGAAATCAGGCTGAAGTCTCAGCCCAGCCGAGCCAGATGGAGCCTTTCCATCACTGCCATTCACTCTTAAATTGTTTATAATACATTTACTTTGGGAGACCAGAAACATCAAACTGACAGCACAGGGAGGAGAGAAGCCAACACGAAGCTCAGCTGACAGAGACGGTAAGGCTGCGAACACATAACCCAGAGCACCCACTCCTGCGAAGTGTGGCAAGCCTTCTGCCAAGTCCCCGGACTGCTGTCGGCTTCATGCTGCTACAACCTCTCCGTGCGTGAGCTGCGGGGCCATCTGCAAAGCATCTGATGCTAAAGACCACGCAATTATGTCACCAAACTAGGCATGGCTTCAAACGGTGATGAAAGGGAAAGCTATTCAGACTATGCGAAAGTGCAGCTCAACTGTTCATGCAGGGCCGGATTCTGACGCTGTTAGGTATTTCAGCGAGGCTGCCACATGAATCAAGACACTACCCAGCAGGAGTAACAGCATCTAAATCCAGCCCTCCATCTGGCTGCAGCCTGCATGCTGCGATGCTCTGGCCCAAGGACCTCAGCAGCACAGGCAGAACTAAATGCTGGCTTCCCGAGGCTGAAAACACGAGGCCCGGCTACTTCTGCTGCAGGAGAGCAGGGAGCAGAGGGCAAACACCCAGGGCTCGCTGCTTCTGACGCGGCCGGAGGGGCGGCAGGGTGGGCACGCTGTGCTGCTCCCACACTCCCCTCCCTCGGCAGCAGGAGCATCCGGGGGCTCTGCGAGGGCTGGCCAGGCAGGTGGCAGGGCTCGGGCCGGGCACTGGGCGCCACGAGCCACCAGCCATGGCAGCATGGTTCGCCAGCCACATCTGCTGCTTTCTGTTGTGGGGGTTTTGAGGTAAACTCAGTAGTTGCCGCCTGTTACCAACCGCGTACGCCCTTCCAAGGCTGACACTCTGAGAGGAGGGGTAAAGCACTTCATTACAGAGTACCACAACAAATGATGTTGGCTATTCAATTTCTCTTATTTTTGTCTTCTTTTTAGAGACAAGGGAAAACTAATATTCCAGCTCCAGCAGTTCCGACTTTTTCCCCAAAAAAATTTCAGCCAAAATATTGCAGCCAACTATACAGTAAACATGACGACAAATAACCATTCGAAGAGTTGCCTCTTATTTTACAGCAGATGTATATATTAGGAATGACCGACTCCTCCAGTGGAAAAATAATCAGTTTAATGACAGAAGAATACAACAGTCGGAAAGATTTGCTGGAACCGGGAGCGTTGCAAGATGCCCAAGAGGACTTGATGACTGAGTGATAGCAAAATAGCTGCGCTGGAACAATGAGGACTCCACAGTCCTCAAAGGGTAATTTGCTCTGTTTAATGAAGAACTGATTTGATGATCAAGTTACTCACTGAAGAGGGCTGATTTAAAACGCACACTTCTCCAGACTGCTTTCTAATACGTACATAGTTAAATTTGGATGAACCTTTTAAGTTTTCTTCCAGGGCAAGAAGAAGCTTGGACTGCCTTCCTTACAACAGGATTTCAGTATTTCATCTGATGTAACTAACAATATTCCCTTTGTTTAGGAAAAGCTCTCTGTTTAGAGCATGCAATTTCTACATGACCCGGGTCTTTCTTCCACCTTTCCTTGCTTCTCCACTCCTTGGGGCTATTTGCTTTAAATATAGACCAACTCTGTCAAATGCAAGCACCTACACCAAAATGGAGCCACACACAGAGACCGATTTCAGAGGCACTGAAGCACAGTCAGGTCTTACTGCAGCACTGAGGTGTGACACAGCCAGGGTATGCACACGGGAAGAGCTCCCACGTCCCACGGCACAGATGTAATTTATGAAGTGCTAACAGTGTGCCAGGGGTTACGAGATCGGTGAGAGTGAGGTACAGTGACTGCTGCTCGGCAAACGTATGATATAACCTACACAGATTTTAACCATCCTGAAAATGCTGTGAATGGTACAAAACATGCTGAAGCTTGAACATACATCTGCAGAAACTCTTGAGGGGCAGAGGAGGAAGGAAGACCTTACAGTACATCCCAGAGAGCAGTCCCAGGGAACCAGGGAGGAGGAATTGGCGTCTTCAGAGCTACGTGTGTCAGAAACCCAGAAGCCGCATGCCTTAGGAGGGCAGGACATGAGAGGAGAGGTCTGGAGAGAGATGGGTACCAGGATCCCCTCCAGGACGAAGAAGCCAGAGGGAGCTCAGCAGCCTGCACAGGTCTTGCTGGGGACCAGAGGCATATGAGCTCTCAGCACAACCTCCTATCTCCCCAGGCAAGACAAGACCACACAATGAAGGAGCCGTCGTGTAAACACTGTTTCATGTTGCTCTTGTTAACTGTGCTACCAGTATAGTAGCTACGCACTCAACCGTGTGGTTCACCGTAGAAAAAGCTCCTTTTCATTACAAGCTTTTCTAAAGTTTAAAGAGGAACCGGGGAAACCCGACACCTTCCAGGTGCTTGTATGTCCCCAAAGGAAATGAATCCAACTAAGCAGGTGCTGCAGGCAACCGCTGCTGGTGCCTGCAAAGTAACAATAAATGCAAGAGCTGGGATCAGAGTGTCAGGAGTCCATCTAGCCAGGTACAGAGTCAGTGCAAAATCCTCTCGCTGGTCTAAATGCCTCTTGGGTAAGAGGCAGGCAGTGGAGATGCAGACTAAGCCGTACTGTCCCTCTAAATCCCTAGACATCCAGGGTGTGGAGGAAAGCTTAGAAACGTGTGTCCCAAAACTCAGAGAACAGACAGCAAAGCAAAAGTTCTCATCAGTTCTTGTTTTTTAAGCCTTGTGCTTTTTAAGCCACTGTCTTGATCTTGGCAGGGCTTACTTTGGCACTGCAGTTTGTGAACATTCAACACAGATTGTAGGTTTTGCAGCCAACAGCGCAGCAGAATAAGCGGCAGTATAGCAAACACATATAAGAAAATATAAATGTGATTTCAAAGGCTTTATACTGGATCATGCACAGCGAAGGATCTTCCAGACGACCTCCCATTTCTTCAAGACACCCTTCACTGCTCTATTGCCCTGAAGATGTAAGCCATACCACTCCTCAGGGGCTATGATGTCAGCGCAAACATAGCCAAAATGCAAGTTCTCAGCCCACATGGAATCAAAATACTTGGGCTCCTCATGAACCGGAAGGAAAGGATCTCCCCAGCTTCAACACCTGCTGCTCCCCTCTGGATTTCACTGCCTCACACCCAGGTGGTTCATCCGTCTCTTCCATGCTGGGCAGGGGCATGGACTGCAGAGGTGAAGTGCTCTCTCATCTTGGGAAATAACGAAAACACTCACAGTCCCAAGCAAATAAAATTTCAACTGCACTCAAAGGAATAAAAGCAATTTAGTAGTGCAACACGCCAGTGAACTCGTTGCTGCTTTATGGGGCTGTAAAACAGAAAAGACAGGTGGCAATTTTGGGGGGGAGAAAAGCACAACAGGGAGCACTGATACCTGCCCGAGGGATCAGCGCGGTGTCTGCAGGGTCTGGGACTGCCCTCGCGAGGCTGCACAAGAGCGCAGTACGCCTGCAGCTTCGGGGAGAAAACAGCAGCACGGAGCTTCCCAAGAGGAAGGCACATCAATGTCCACGCCGTTCCGTCTGGAGAAGTGACCACGTCACCTGCTGAGTGCGTTAGCAGTCTACAGGAGGCACAGCTAAACATCTGTGCTCCCTCCTCCCCCTTAGCAGAAATCACACACGCAACAAGCAGTAAATGTTCCTGTGATACACGCAAACACCTAGTTATGAACGGTTCGCTTGGGCAAGCGGAGGGGGGAGTTAAGGAATGCTAATTTATGAAGACAGATAACTCAAGCTAAACATGATAAGAGGATCTTGACATTTCAAAACTAGAAAGAAAAAAAAAAAAGAAAAAAGTGGTGCTGGTTTGGCTGCAGGTTTTTGAGTATCTGGGATCACATTCAGGCTACCAAACACAGGCTCACTCTAGAGAGCTTTGGTCAGGAAAGGGTTCCAGTCCCGGTTATACCTCAGCTACAGCAGTGTAAATTTAAGAGACCCAATGCTACCTTAGCCACACTCCTGAGCACCTCCCCAGTGATGGAGAGAGCTGGGTGACACAGCTGCCAGCTGGAGAAACCACGGGTCCCAGACATGCACCAGAAACTGAGCCTGGTGAAAACACTGCTTTGCTTCATTGATCTGAAGACAACAGACAACCTGCAGACAGCTACACATTACTTGCAGCAGACATGAAGTCCAACCTCAGTTATCTTAAGACTCAGACTTAAGACTCAGTTATCTTAAGACTCAGAAGCCACATTTAGTGTTTCAGTGTCCACAAGAAATATCAATGTCATCTGAGCACTGAATGTGTCTGATGGGGGACCTGTATTTTTTGGGCATATGAATGCTCACTCAATGCACTGGATCATACAGACGAGATCCCATTCCCTCTGCAGGCAGAGAAAAAGCATGCCATGTCTTCATTTTGCTCCATGACCTACTCAGCCCCCCTCTATTTTCTTTCTGCATAGATCAGCTTCTGAGAGCATCTTCTTAACCGCATGTCCAGCCAACCTCAGTCCATGTGCTGTCTGAAGAGCTGGAATTACAGACTTGGACGGCACAAGGGCTTTCATACCTCTGACACACCCAGAGACTGGTACAGAGCTATACAGTTAAGACCATTACAGCATTGTCCTAAATAACTGAGAAGATACATTCCTTAGAGCTAAATGAAGTGGAAAGTTCCCTTGGAGACCCTTCTGCTTTCTCTGTTTATGTCACACAGTCTAGACAAGGAGGGAAAATGACAGTTAATGATGCTGTCAGAAAGGCACTCGCTCTGAGCACAGCCTCTTCTTAGCATTCCTCCCAAATTTCTCCCACTGGTCACAGGTGGTGCTTGAATATTGTTTGTATAAAAGCAACCGAGGAGGGTTTCTACAGGAGGACTGCTTTCCGCTGTCAGTATGTGCTCTACATCCTTCCACACGCGGGATCTGGCAACAAGCAACAAAAATCTCTCTTGGCAAAACACAAATGGGACCTGCCCCTAAACTGGCTCCAGCACAACACCCTTCTCTTATGCTTCCTTGGCCCGAGAGACTGCACATAGCAATCCCGGGCACAGGCCCCACGCTGACTTTCCATTTTGATAAACAGAAGCAGTCAATGACAGCACCAGCCCCCAATGCCAGACCCTCACTGGGGAAAAATCTTTTCTTTCTTTCCACAGACAAAAAATGAAGGGCTCTTTCACTTCATTTGTCAGAGCCCCGCCGCTGAGCCAAGGCAGCCTCCCCGTCTCCCAGACACAGCACTCAGGCAAAGGCTCCAAAGTGCAGAGTGAGTTTGGGACAGGTCACCTAGACAGAGCGCATGCTGGAAAGGCAAGGAAAGGAGAATGGGAAGGGACCATTTCAAACACAGCCAGAAGATGAGAAAGCAGGGCCAAGGGCAGCAAAGGTGCTCAGCGATAGCTTTTACTCCCAGAGAAAGGACCCCAGCACCCACCAGACCTCCTGTGTAAGACTGCACTTCTTCAGGGCACAGTTTGGGTTTAACGGCTTATAAATCACTCTCTAGATTGGAGAAGAAAAGTGGTGCCCACTTAGCATGGCCAGCACACCACCAGGGACAAGGAGCACATGTGCAGCCCACACCCAAGTCCTGCACAGCCGTTCTGGGGTTAACAGCACAGTGTTCCCACCCCAGCAGGTTTTGGTGCGCTCCAGAGGTCTGTAGCTGGGAAGCACGCAGCACTCTGTGCAGCGCTATGCCAAGACATTTGGGTTTGTTCAGAAATTGGCTTGGTTTTACAGTGCATTGGTGTGGGACTGCAAACGAGGAAAGACTGTATGGATGTTACATCCAAAATTTTCAGTGAAGTTTCAGACTCCCCTAGAATCACTTTAGACATTACACAGTCAGAGAAGCAAAAGCCTGCCTGTGCTCAACAGCTAACACTTTTCCTCAGAGGCTATGACATTTCCCATGGATGTCACCCATGCTATCAGCACAAAACTCCCCTGCTCCCTTCCCTCCTTCTCCTCTCGCTTGCCAGCAGGCAGCCCCAGGGACAGCAGATCCAGTCTCCCCTCCATTCCCCACCACCACAAAGCAGCGCTACTGCAAACCCCCTTCCAGGAGAGTGATCCCAGGCTTAACCTGGACGGGCACAGCATGTCACGGGAAGAGAGACAGCAGTGGATACATGGGCACCTGCCAGCAAAGCTCCTCTGTGCTCAGCCTCCTGTAAAGGCACTCTGCCACTACTCTGCAACTGTGCACCCTGCGAGCCACACACCTTCAGCAGCCCGCAAAGAGAGGGCTGCTCAGGGTCTTCGAACTGGACTCAAAGATCTTTTCCTTGTTCCAGGTTAAGTAGATCTTTCCAGTTCGTTTAGCTGCACACTAAAATTCACCAGGAGCCACGGTGACATTAGGTCCCGGGCTCTCCTGCCCAGCCCAGAGCTGCCGGGGGTGAGATGCTATCGTCCTTGGCTGGCTCCTCTGCCACCAGAGCACCGGGCTGGAGATGGGACAGCCACCCATCCCCTTCAGAGCCAGGGAGCAGGTGTCCCGGTACCGCCCTGGCCACGGTAACCCCAGCAGTTAAAATCTGGTGCTGACATGCCTCCGTATGTCCCTCGGTACCTTGCCTCTAGCCGTGCTGTGGTGCAAAGACTCTGTGGGCACAAGCCGAGACAGATGCGGGACTCAGCATTGCCTGCGGTGCGGACAGTGCCGCGGGGGCTGCAGTTAACGTACACCGCTTCCACGGGGGAGAGGTCGGGGAAGATCTGCCACCCCACCCCACCACCCCACCTCCAGGCCCGATCCACAGGGCTCCGGCGGCGGGAATGAAGAAAAGCGGGATCCCGCCTGACCTGCAAAAAAGATGCTCAGCGCGGGGCTGCCCGGTCTCAACCCCACCCCGTCAACCGAGTGAGAGGGGCTCTTCAGCAAACGGGACGGAGGGACCGGCACCGGGTGCCAGCGGGAATAAGGCACACACGGGCTAAAGCCAAGAGGGACGGAGCTCTCGCTGCCCTCAGCTCACTTCGGCCGGGAGCGTCCTCGCGGGCTGCAGCCCCGCGCCCCGGCGCTGCCCCAAGCGCAGCCGAGCCGCGGCGGCGGGTCGCGGTCCCCGAGAGCCGCGGGGCTCGCCCAGTCCCTCGGCGTCGGGGCTGGCCCCGGCGCTGCAGACCCCCCTCCCCGCTCAGGTCTCCCTCCCCAGCCTCCGGGAGGGCAGCGCTGCAGCGGCCGGGCCGCCCGCCCCGGCGGAGCGACCGGCACAAACACGGAGGAGCGGCAGGTGCCTCTGCCGCGGCGCCGGGGCACGGGAGGCGGCGCGGCTCGGCACGGCTGGCCCGACTCGCCGGGGTGTCCCCCCGCGATGCCGCCGCGGCGCCTGGCCCCGGGCCGGGCGGCGGCAGGGCGCGACGCCGCCCCGCATCCCCGCGCCGCGCCACGGCGCCCCGGAGCAGCCCGTCGCCCGTCAGCGCAGCGCCCCGAAGCAGCCCGCCCCGCGGCACACCTCCCCGCCGGGCAGGCCACGGAGGCGAGCAGGGCACGCCAGGCGCAGGGGCCGTCAGCGACACGCGTGGGCCGGCGCACGCTCACCCACGCGCGCGCAGAGCGGAGGCACCTCCGGGCGGGCGCCCGGCACGGCTGCCTACCTGGTGCGGCGGCGGGCAGCAGGGCGGCGAGCAGCAGCAGGGCGGCCCAGGGCCGCGGCGGGGCGCGGCGGCCGGTGGGCCCCGCCATGGGGCCGGGGGGCGCGGGGCGCGGGCGGCGGGAGCGGCGGGGCGCGGAGCTGCCGCCCGCCCGGCGTCCGTCTCCGCGGGGCTGCCCCGCTGCTTCCTGCGCGCCCCGCCGTCTCCTCCTCCCGGGCTGCCGGGAGACTGCAGCGGGGCGGCCCCGCGGAGGCGGGCGACGGCCCTCCGCCCCCCGCGGCGCCCCGCCGCCCCGGCCGGGCCCGCCCGGCACCCGCTGCCCGCCCCGGCGCTGCCCGCGCCCCGGCACAGCCGGCCCGCCCCGGCGGTAGGTCCCAGCAGCATCCCCTGCCCTGGCGTGCGCTCTCCTGGCTCCTGCAGAAGGCTTCTCCCGGGAGATGACGAGCTCCGAGCCCGGCCCTCGGCACCCAGGGGACTTTCAGCTGGCCCACGCCGGTACACACGCACCGTGCTCCCCTCGTCTCGCCCCCCGTGGCACTGCGCCCTCCCAGCCGGGGTGGGTATTCACCCCCGGGCGGGCACAGGCGGGCACGGGCGGGCAGGGCCTGCCCACCACCTTTCTCCCCGGCACGGGTTGGGTGTCCATCCCTCCCACCTGCGCTCCTTCCTGCCCAAGCAATCGAGAGGTGCATGAGGCTGGGCTCAGGCCTGGGTGCAGGTGACAGTGTGGACACCGCGTCCTGCCCAAGCCTCTCCTCGGGGAGCACAGTGGCACCCCGGTCCTGCCTGCACAGCCCTGCCTTCGCTAGGTTTGACCTCCCTTCCCCTAGCCCATGGGTGCTGCACCCTCAGCAGCTGCCTGGCATGGCACGGAAGTCACGGAACTGTAACTATTGGTCCCGCTGCAGGAGGGGGTAGGCCCAGGGATACCCCCAACATCACCTTGCAGCTGGAATATGGACAGCTGATGGAACTTCCGCACAGGGTTGTCTTTTCTTCTTCATATCATCTTTTGTTCTTCCTGAAATTCTGTCCCACAATCTAGCCGGGGTTTTTGCTTCAGTCCAGTCTTGCACTTCTCAGTCAGACTTCTCCAGCTCATACTATCTCCCCCCACCCCATCTAAGTTTTGCTGCACTGCTGAAGGAGGCCCTTATTTTCACAACAATCAATAATGGGTCCTCTGCTGCGGAAACTAAGAAACTAAGCCAAAACAAAAAAGACAAAAAAAGAAGGGGGGGGCATTGCAGTTCTTGCCTGCTATGGGGGGAGAGGTAAGATACAAGAGTTTCTGCAGGCGCTGGGAAAAATAAACACCACATTTCCTGGCAAAAAAACCCCAAACAGACCAAACAAGCAAAAGCACAATTCAAAGAAAGGCAAATAACATGGGCCGGCTTTGCACAGGAATCTGGCAGGTGCCAGCTCCGCACCTGCTTCTGCCCAGACACCCATCCTGGCACGGGGCTGCATAGCCCTGTGGCTGAGCGCGTGGGGGACCAGCACAGAGCCAGCTCCGAAATCTCAGGCTACATCTCTGCTGCCAGACGTACCTGCTCCAGGGACTCCTGCACCGCTCGCTGCTCCGGCCCTCCTGCCCGAGCTGCTCAGACCCCTCTGCCCCCAAGCACACGGGCGCTCTCTCCGCTGCTAACAGCGGGCACGCAGTCTCCTTTGGGCCCTGGGTGTTACATGTGTGTGCTTTCGTCAGTTTGTGGTGTCAGCAATGAGGGTATAACAGTGTTAACTGCTGAGTTGAATGGTGCTTTCATAGAAAAACGCTGTGGGCTGCATACCCTGGTGATGTTACAGCAGGGGTGGTGTTGGAGGGCTCTGTGGGGCACAGGGAGCAAAACCTGGCACCCGCTCATCCATACGGGGTATGGGGCAGCCCCTTGCAGAACTGCACCTGGGTTTTGTTTCAGAGCAAGGTGATCACTCCGCACCAGTCGGGAGCCCAGGAGCGGGCTGAGATTTAAGCAGCTATGCACAAGTTGAGGACTGTACCCCAGAAGGGAAATGGGCATGCCATGACAAGCAAAGGGAGACGGTCCCAGCCCTTAGCTGTGGGGGTCTCCAGAAGACTGTCTTTCACCACTCCTGGAATATTTCCTCCCAGAACCTGACTTCTGCAGCGCGAGAGACGCTTTTAAAAACAAAGCAGCATACCAAAGAGAAGGAGTCTCTAGATAACAGGGTTTCAGACAAGTCATGGTAAGGCATATCTGTAATACCACACGTTCAATATATTGCTGCCTATTAAAGCTGTTGGCTCCATATTGGAGCGAGCGACATTGGCAACTTTCTCTTTGCTCTTCGCTGTTCCCCTCGTTGCTCTGTTGCTTGAGCATCACGGCTTTGTTATCGCCCTTTGGCTTTGATTCTCCCTTTCCTGAGGGGCCTCCTGGGGATGAGGTCCACAGTGCAATAGCGGCAGTCGTTCAGTGGGGTACTTGAGCTTAGCTAACCTTGTACCTGAAATGCCATCTCCACCCTGAGTGCAACTTTTAAAGGCCTTTTCTGGATTATGAATCAAGGACTGACTTGAACATTGGCTAGTTAACTCCATAGGCAATTCTCACGTGGGGCACCAGCTGTTCCTGAGGGAAGGTAAACTCCACTAGGAAGGCATGACAGCTAGGGGAAAAACTACCACCCAAACCGAGAGAGCTGAATATTTGGGTTGAAAGTTTTAGCAAATAAACTCAGGCAAAGATCTATTAGAGTCAGGGATCTCAGCATCACAGAAATCTAAATCCTGCCTAAAATCTGTAACAAAAGCCTTTCTGTGTTAGGACGGCATTGCTGGACATGGTGGCCATTTGGGAATTGCAGTGGATGTAGATACTGGACAATGTGGCTGTGCCAGTACTCCCTGGCAGTGACATCTGAGCTTGTCCTCAGGAGCAAATGGTACCTGGCAAGGCAGGAGGCACAGCCTCAGCATGCCCCCCCAGCACCCACATGCCCCCCCAGCTCGTCATGGGTGGCAGAGGCAATGCAGAGGACCCTCCATGGGAGCTGACATCGCTCAGCAGGCTCAAGCCCACTTGCTGCTTTTTAAATAATAGCTCTGAAAAAGGATAACCACTGCACTTTCCAGCTGGAGAGAAAATCGTGTATAGATCTATTGGAAAGGGTGAATCTTTGCAGAGTTCACAAATCTGGAAGGGTTTGTATTTCCCTCAGTTGTTTCTTCACCGCTCACCTGGTGCAAGTGCATCCAGGGGAGACAGAGGACTGAATATGCAGGAGTGCAGCCATCCACCTGGATGAAGCTACCCACCCTGCTCACGTGCACGTGCTGTGCAGCCTTGGAGGTTTTTCATTTAAAAGGCAGAATTCCACTGAGAATGTGAATAACTCAGGAATCAACCAAGATGCCATGTTTCAATGAGTATGGATTTGTTCCTATGGTAATGTAGAATTTGTTTTTCTGCAGGAAAGGCATTTTCTGAAATTAGCCCAGTTGACATTAGTGTAACATCTAAGATTAAATTATAGCCCAAACCAAGACAAGGCATATTTGGGATTGCTGGTACTTTCTCTCTTGTTTGTGCAAATGCTTCTCTTTCAAGCCACATGAAGCCAGATAAATAACCACTGTACGCTGGAGAATCCCCGAGCAGAGAAGATGCAGCACACCAGCAGCTTGCTTTCTGGATTTCTAAAGAACTCATTGGAGCAGGTCCTCAGTTGGCACAATCTAGCAGATCTCCTTGCCTCATCTCCTTTCATCCTCTTTAGAGCTCTGCTAATTATACCAGCTAATGAAACAGCTTTTTGCATTTGACAAACAAACTTCTTCACTCTTGACTTCCAGAATGTTTGTCATTAATGCAGAGGAAAGATAGCTGCAGCCTCTGGGGTAGAACTGGTAATCCCACCAGTTTGTAGAGGCAGGTTTATAAATAGAAGAGACAGACAGACAGAGGCATGTAAAAGAAGAATTTTAGTAAGCCAAGTTGCCCAGATATTTATAAGCAACCTCAAGGGTTCTGTACAGAGAGTTTCTCTCCTCTGCAATCCAGAGCGCTGGCTGCAGCTCACTTGGACATAAGCAAGCAGGATTTGGCCGCAGCATCAGCACAGCTATGGATGTGGCAGCATGGGCTGCGATACAGGCATGGTTCAGCACCCAGCGGCTAAAGCCACATCTGCTGCGACGAGTGTCTAAGAGAGCTAGCTTCCACACAAGCTGCTATCACAACTTCGGATCCAAGTGAAAACATAGCAGCCTTTCACTGAATTCCAGTGACATTTGCTTTATTTATGCACAAGAAAGTAGGAATGCTTCATTAAACACTGCTAAGGGAGTTTCGGACCACTTACTCTAATGGCGATCATCACTCAGCACAACTTTGTTTAAATTATTTGAGACCCTTGTCCTGTAAACATTTTGCATCTGTTTAACATTAAACCTGTACAAAGTGCAAGGATTATTTATATGCATAAGCTTAGCATCTATTTTACTTCAAGATGAACAGAAACAGTTTTAAGTATGTTAATCATGTAATGCTTTTGAGTTGAAGTATTCAATTCTGTTGAAGGCCACTAACAGAGAGAACAGAGGCTAAAAGAGAGCCAGGAAATGCCTTCCAGCCATGTAAAACTCCTACAAGCACGTGGTAACCACCCCTCTTCCTTGCAGGTTGTCCTGTTTCAGCATGAGCATATGCACAGGTTGGTAGAAGCACAGACAGCTTCATCACATAAAATAAATGCTCATTTTTTAAAAAGAAGACAAGGTAGAATATACACTTGTTATGGCCAAATCACTAGTAGTCACTAATTTATGTGCTGAATTTTGTCTCTTCTGGAGATCACTTGCCTGCAAACAGTTTCTTTACTGTACTTGTTAATTACTTCTGTTTATGTGCTTTGATAACCCCCCACTGAAACCAAAGAAAGATTTCCATTGTTTTAATAATAAAATTATTCAGGCTCACGTTCATGAAGCTATTTGGGGTATTTACCCAATTCAGCTTCTAGGTACAGGTTAAAAAAAAACTGTCAGAAGAAATGGAAAAGTTGTTTAAGCTAGAGTTAAATGAAATTGCCAGACGAATGCCAATGAAGTCTGAATTCTTATGTGCCCATCTGGTAGACTCATTTAAACAAAAATGAAAGAAGAGGAGATTATGTCATTAACAAATGCCTGCACACAAACAAGGAGCAACTAAGGTTTTTCAGGCAGCTGTAGAGCTGGCATTCCTTGCTTCTTGAGTCGTTTATGCCTGAAACCGTATCTTTTCCATGCCATCCTCCTCACCCAAATGCCGATGCTTTGACTTTTAGGGACAAAATGCCCAGTACTACATCTGTTGGTGCTCCAATTTAGCAGCTCCTCCTTCCCACAAAGCCAAGACAAGGAGGTTTGGTTTGCAGCCCTGTGATGCCAAATGCCACAACATGAGCTGTCACCTCCTCCCCCGAACAGACACTGTTCTGCCTGCACGTGCCATGCAAGCACGCCTTGGTCCAGAGAGCAAACCCCATGAAAATGGCTGTTGAGACAGCTGGTCGGGCCACCCAGACAGGAGGGCTTTGGTGAAGGCTGAGTCAACCACACGAAGCAGAGCAGTGTGAGCAGAGCAGTTGCAAAGCACCGTGGCTTCATTCAGGCCAATGGTTTCACAGCGAGAGAGTGCTGGGAGCTGGGGGTTTGTGGGGTTGCAGCCTTGGGAAGGAACGGCACCCCAGCCTGCCTCCTTCAGAAGTTAGTTATATTAGTCTGTTTATTCTAAGATTCTTTCATTTGGTCATTTTTCTCACTTTTTTATCAGTCTGCCTCAGGGGGAGTGTCTTAGTTATTGCTACAATGGTAGCATCCACCACCAAATCCCCATTCTCCATCTTCTTTTCTCACTACTCTGCCTATATAGAGACTTATTATCTGACATGATGAGAGTGGGTGACAGTAAGAGATAGCTGCTCCTCTCCATTAAACAGCTTCAGCTTCTAGAGCAAACAAATGTTTTCCTTTGAGTGTTTATGGATATGGAGATAGCACCGTATTACTCTACAATGTGATTTTGTCAGAACAGTGAGTGTAAGAATACAATAGCATGATTCCCCAGTCCTCATCTCTTGGCAAAAACTGAGTTGATGTAATTCAGCCACGTAGCGTTGTGGCCTTTGCTGCTTCACCAGACACCTTTCAGCACTGCAACTAGCCAGCAATAAAATAGTAGAATCCAAGTTCTGCTTATGAAAGTCTGCAAAATTTACATCTAAAGCCACAAGAACAAGTTCCCTGTGCTCTGGTGTGGTGTCACAAAACCTGAGCCCAGCTCTGGGACTGACAACTCACTGAAAAGCAAGCTTGGCAAGTGAAGCAAGCACTGAAGCTTGTCAAACCTGGGTGCTGTTGACTGCCTGAAGCTCACAGTCCCCAGAGGTATAGGACCTCTGCCAGTGTGATGCCTGGACATCAGTGTTCATACCCTGGGGACTATCAGGAGAAAGATTAACTGACATGAACTTCGATGATGGGCACCATGAGAGACGCAACCTTGGCTGACCAGGTTCAAGACCTTTTCAACTACTAAAGCTCACAGTCAGCACAAAGAAGTATTGAGTCCTGAAAGCTTCATCTTGGCAAGAAGCAGTCTAACAAAAGTGTCAGCTTGGCCACTCTTACCATCGGTTCTTCCAAATTAAACACGATCATGGCTGCTGCTAAAACAGGAAAAAATACCTTATCCTTCTGCATGGAGCCCCCCACAACAGAAGATCACTGAACTGGAAAGGCACATGGAGTTTCAAAGCTGCAGTTCCTGCATGGCTTTTGTTTCTCCACATTGCAGCTGGTGGTAATGTTGAGACACTGGACTGGAGAAAAGCCTCAAGTGGAGACAGAGGTTGGGGATCTCAATGAACCCCTGACTTATGCCGCTTTGCCAAAATAAGCTGATTTCCATCATAGCTCCAAGGGGTAGAGGGCATCTGAGCTCCATGGACGTACACTGCAGCACAGCCTGGTTACGTGATGGAGAGTTTAGGACTTCTAGACCCCCATTTTCACGCTCCTCCCCTTAACTCCTACAGCAGGAGCTACAGCACTCTGCCAGAAATTGGGAGTGTTGAGGGCACAGGAGGGGCTGCCCTTACTCACTGCTCCTCTTTGCCTGGTGACACCAGCAGCTCAGAGAGGCGATTGCAGGGAAGCTCCTGTGGTGCCAGCCCGGTGGCGGGGACTGGAATGGGGACAGGGACAGGGACAGGGACAGGGACAGGGAGCACTGGTCCTGGGAGGAAAGGGCTCTCACCAGGCTCAGCACTTGCAGGGATTGTGAGAGGATCAGGCGTGCTTCGTGAAGATGAGAGCCTCTGAGGATTCAACTCCCAACTCTAATAAATGTCTGCTGGACCCATATAAACTCTGCTGATTTAGCGATTTGTCCAAGCTCGTTTTCCATCACGTTCTCTCTCTCCCCGACCAGGGAGCAATCGACAGCCTGCTCCCGATAGGCACCTCCGAGAAACTCACGTTCCTGGAAACTTTGGAGTGAAAAGGCAACTCTATTTTTTACAGCAGTAGAGCATACTCCTTCTCTGAGGTCCTTTTGCTAAAAAAGCAGGCTATTGTTATGTCTCTATTTGGCAAGAAAAAACCTAAGATTGATCAATGGCTTGGGGTTACTTTTTCCTTAATGACTGCAATTGCTTTGCTCTCCACAGTGGTTTTTTAGGGATATTGTTTACTTCAGCTTCAGCCCTGCTCAGAACACTTGGAATTCAAATAAACTGCATTGCATTGCATTTTCTGGCAGGCACCCAGCGCAATGAATTTCAAACTAGTGTTTGATTTTGTCAGCTACAAGGCAGAGAGGCATCTCACTAGTCAAGACTAATTCTTGCAGTTGCTACACAGCATGACCCCATGAATTTGCTGCCAGTCACATCGCTGAGGTTATGTTATCCCTCAGTAACAGTACCCCGAAAACATGGTAAAGTGCAGATGGTGATCTGCAGAGTTAGGAGACTTTGAACCTGTGGTATTTAATACCTGGAATTAACTGTGGGTGTATCTATTGACATTTGGAAGAAAGATAAAAGATTTTCAACCTTTAGGGTGATTCACAAAGACTTAAAATACTTGGAGTTATTTGTGGTTGCAGATCTTAAACAGATAATTGAAAAAGTGTTGACCAGACAAGACTTTTCATTAATTAGAGAGACAAGAAGAACAAATGAACTTTTCTGAGGTCAAGAGATCTTCTGAAAAATACGATTCCCCCTCCCCCCAAAAAATTTGATGTTATATATATTTTCAAGTCAAGCTTTCCCAAAGAGCTTTACAAAATGCTACATGATGAGCATAAAGACAAAGTATCACTCAGACTTATTAAACACTCTGACCCATGCACAGCGCAGGCTATTTTAACACTAGCTTCAAAGGTGGATCCTGGCCAAGGCCACCTCCTTCCCACTCATTTTGCATATAGGACTTAGCCAGAGCCCCCCTGGTTCCTCACACGCTTCAAGCAAGTCTCCTGCAGCACTGAGATGTCTGCACTTCCCCTTCCTCTTCAGAAAGAGCCCTCCCACTAAGCAGCCTGATTGCCTAAATCTTCATGTCAGCCTAGAGACTGGAAACAATACTGCTGTTGCACAAGCTAGCCCCCAAAACATTGAAGGGTTGTGCCTGATTTCTTCATGAATGGTCTTCCTGTCACCAGGGCCACGAGGAAGGCCAGATCCCCGCCCCAAGCCCTGGCTGCCACCCTACGAGAGCCGGTTATTTCTGCTACAGTGCTCGTCAGCAGGCACTGCTGATACTTAGCTCTTGCAACTCTTCGCCCAAAGAAGGTTTCCCTGAACGTGCAGTTACCATCTCCATCGGACCCGTAGGCTCAGACGAATGGCCCCAGGGTGGCACAGCGTTGCCTGGCTGATCTCACGGAGGGCAGCTTGGAGGGCAGCGTGCCCCTCAGGCACAGCTGGGGCTGCCGGATGGGGCTGGAAGATGCTACCAACATGCTCTGGCTCTGCCCATGACCTGGTAACAAGGAGGATGCTTCGCTGAACATGAGACCACCACGCTGTGAGGGGCACAGGTCTGCTGCTTCTGCCTCAGGAGAAAGATTTTTCCAACATATGATGGCTCCGCATACTTGAAGCACCAGTCTGGAAACACAGCATAGGGCCACCCTGGCAAAGCTCTTCTGTGGTATTTGTGTCATTCAGGGTGTTTTATCCTTCAGCTTTGCATTGATGAAGTTCTTTCTCTGCTTCAGGGACAAGCTACTTTTATTTGAGACACCTGGCCTGGAAGTGTGGATTATGGACTGTCGGGATCCAGGTGCCACAAAGGGAGATGGACCTCAGCCTGGCAGAGGAAGAGCTAGTGATGGTTTGAGCATGCTGTGGCTGCAGGAGGCACCTCTGAGTCTCAGGGACCTGCATTTCCCTACCTTTCTGTTAGGAATTGCAAGCAGCCTGGAGTCCAAGTAGCATCTTCAAAAGGTCTTCTCCAACTGCACCCACCTCCCTGTCCTCTCCAGCACTGTTGCTTTGTCCTCCCTCAGTTTTCCTTTGCCTAGTCGTATTTCCTCCCTTTTTACCTTTCAACCCTCATCCTCAGATAGCATCTCACCATTTTTTCATCCTTATGGTCCTCTTACTCCTTCCTTTCCTCTCTCATACCTTTCTTAACAACTAGGTCCAGTCGTCTGTTGCAGGGAGAGGAAGTGGCGGGAAGCTGCTGGGCTTTTCTTCTCATTATTACTAATTCCAGTACTCCCTGCTCTTACTCACCCTCCTCCCATCATCACCACTTCATCCAACTCTTCTTCCTGCCCCATCCTGGCATTGCTGGCCCATGATAAGTCTTGGATGACTGCCCTTGGACTTTAACTTTCCCTTACATCATTACCTCCCAACCACACCCTCTCCAACTCTCACCTGCACACTGGCACCCATTTGATTACCTGGCATCTTTCCTCTCTTCCTCTAATTTGCCCTGCAGCTGTGGTCTATGTTTCATACTCGCTGAAATGGATCTTGCCTTTGCCATGGACTGGTCCCTTGATGGTGTGCTTGACTGCGATGTTGATCTCTGGTTTAGCACTGCCCTCTGTGTCTGACAGGTCAATACCAGCTTCCTCTAAGTCCCCTTGGTCCTTTTCCTGGATAGCACCTTTCACTTGCTCCCTCCTCTGGATATGACTGTTTCTATGTCTCAGTTTTCTTCATCTTCCACAGCCTCTCTAAAATCTGTTGTTTTTTCTCTCATCGTTTCACGGCCCTCCTCCTTTCCAGTTTTGTCTGCTCTTGCACCCACTCCCTTCAGGGCATTACTCTCAATCATTTTCTTAACTCTCTATTTTTGTCCTCTTGCTTCCTAGCACCCACTGGCTCCACCTCATCAAGAAGCCTCATCAAAGGCTTCTCTTTTCACCTTTCAGACCTTCCCATTCTCAGTCTCTATCATCCTTCAGCCTTTGACATTGCCTTGCTTTCTCCCATATAGACCTTCTGCATGTGACAAATTGCTGTGAAGGTCTGGTCTCTGCTCAAGCATCATCTCTTTAACAAGGCACTCAGCTCTCTCATTTCTGACTCTGTCTAAGCAGAATGACTCCTCTTCCTTCCGTCCTTCCTTCCTCTAGCCCTGGCTTGGAAATTGGAGTTGTACCATGGCCTGTCCACATTGGGACACTCAGAAAAATTCACTGGAATTCATGAAAACTGTGAAGTGAAACTAGCTTGGTAACATCAAGTCATCTTCACTTTAAATGAGAACACCTATGCAAGATAGATGGAGATGAGATTTAACTAATTCCCTTCGCATTTATACTTCCAAGTAATCTAGATTACCTCCGCAGGCACCCACCTTGGAAAAACGCTCATTAGATCGTGGTCATTTCTCAGCAGTCTCCGGTGCCTGGCTGTTGTATGACTTTCCTTTTTCTGCCTGTAGGCACTTCTTGGCAGGGTTCATCTCTTTTCTCCTGCTGTATAACAGCCAGAAGAACAAGACCTCAACCTGCACTGGGCTCTGGCGGTGCCAGAATTAACAAGGTCTGTAGCTGCTGCACCGCAGAGTCAGAGCTGCGCTGGGTGGCAGTGCCCCATTCAAACTGTGCTGCAAGGGGAACTGGCATCAGTTTTCTGGCAGGAGAAGACACTGCCTGAAGGGAAACCGCTGCTGCAAGTAAGATGCAGAATTCAGTATTTCCTCATACTTGGGATACTTGGCACAGAGGTTATGAAAATAAAGGACAATCAACTCTTTTCTAGGGAAGTGGGTAAAAAGATAATTTTGATGCAAATTCTTTTCAGAAACCTATTTTCCCCATAAGAATGCTAGCATTTAAATGCATTTTAAGAGCTAAGAAAAATGCTTAATTTGTTCTCTGCTGCCAGACAGGAACACTGAGTTTCAGATTTGTCTCAAGAACTTCCTGAGCCAGTGGGTTTGCCTTGTTAACCTCACCCTTAGTTGTGGTTAACTTCTGTTAAGTGCTAATATTGCTATCAGTCTATTGATTGCTTTTCAGGATGCAAAAGAGAGGAATGTTTTGAATATGCAGTGGGACTTATCTTCACTGTTAACAAACCACGCACTTATTGAAATGGAGATAAAGCTATTGTTTTGAAATAAAATATGCAGAAAATTATTTCTCATTTCTTTTTCATGAGAGGACACTGAACCACTCCTTCTGATTCAATAGGTCAAATTTTTGGCCACCCCTCTTGGGTTTTGCTGTTTTGAGCAAATGGGTTTGTACCATTCATCAGAATGGTGTAAAACTGAAAGAACTGGATCTTCACTAATCAATGTTGCCAGCACCTAGATGACTAAATAAAGGAATCTGTTGCATTCAACATTGAAGTGGTTTCCAATGGGTCCATTACAGCTAAACATTTTTCAAAGTGTCTCTAAATTGAGGCGGTGGAAATTTAGCCTTAGGACAAACAGAAGCTAGGAAAACTGCCCACTAGAACTGATTGAAGTCTCTAAAAGGGGAATCAAACCTAATGGCATCATCTCTAGTTCAATGAATCCCTTAGCTGGAAATCGCTCCTGGTCAGATGAGTACTGTAAGGAAAAATCACTATGCATTTGCTCCATTATTCTCTTCCCTAGGCATCAGCTTTTGGCTATTGCCAAAACCAGGACACTGATCTACATGAAACTTTGGTGTGACCCAAAAAAGACATTTCTTTGGCTGTGATGTAAGTTGCCACTACAGAGGGCAGCTGCTCTGGTCACCCAGTTTCAGTAGAAAGTTCACACATGGGGAAGGTGTCAACACCTCATCCCACCCACATCCTCCAGGAAAAGGATCTAAATGAACTCGCACCAAAGATATCTGAACCCAAACTGCATCTTTCTGGCCCATAAAAGAGGATCATAAACAAGGGCTGCTCTGAGTCAAACACTCCCTGCATCATGCAGAGAAGGCAGCTATCCTTCCTCCCAAACCACAGCTGAGGAAAGTTGAGGGAGATGCTATGTTTTTAGTCAAGTACTGTTCAGTATGAAGTCTTAGTCCCGAGCACATCCATAAAGCAGCTAGCCAAAGCTAACCAGCTTCCAGTTATCTACCTAAACATGACCTAGCATGACCTGGAATGGACTTAAGCAACATTGTGTATCTAAGCAGAAAGCCATGAGAAAGCTCCTTTTCATGCAGCCTATTGCTGTGCAGCATCCTAGTAACATGGGTCACTGCAGACACCCTCATCCACCCCTGTTGCTCTGTCACAGCCTCACAAAGAATTCATTCGGGTTCAATATCTGAGACATTTGACCTTGAAGCACTGTGTGGTTTGGGTCCATACTATCCAAAAGGCTTCCTGCTACTGCAGCATAACTATTACAGTTGACACGTTAGCACCTTGGTAGAGAAGCACTCTCCAGTGCAAGGCAGCAGTGGTTTGGGTGCCAGAGAGAGCTTTCTTGGGAACTTGTGTGAGACCAAGATTGCCAAGAGGTGCACGGAGCACAGCGTCGTGACCTACCACACAGCAATCAAGCTGACCAGCTTCTGGCCTGCAGATACACAGGGACTGCACTCTGAGACTGGGGCAGAAACACGAGACAAATGCTCCTCTCTCTCCCATTCATTAGTTTCCCAGTAATCCTGAACAAAGTCAGCAGCATCTCCAGGGGCACAATGATTCTTGCTCTTGGTACAAAGGTTCTGGACTTTGATGTGTCGTAGGTGACGATATTTTGGCTTGATTAGATTGTGCTGGGACCAGACAGGCTGGGGCCATTAAGACTCCCGAGTTTGAGGTTTTATGGCCTGGGGACCTGTCACGCTGATCCAGAAGGATTTCCTCTGCAAAACAGGTAGTAGGGAAGACAGATTTCAAGCTCTTGAATCCAAAGGACTTTGTAAAAATTCTCTTTCCATTCTAGTTCACTTACAAGACATTAAGCCCCATCTTCTGGTGAATGGCTAAGTTGCAGGAAGAGACAATGCTCTAGGTCCAGTGAAAACGGTGAAAAGTTTTCAAGACAAGAGTATTGAAGTAGAAAAATGCCTTAACTACACTTGAACTATTTCAGGAGAATGCACTGATCTTCATCAAAGTGTTAACAAAATAGTTTTAAAAGGCATCGTAGTGTTTTATTTCAAGTGGTTTTATTATGTTAGATTCCATTTTCTTCACTTGGTGTAAACTGTCACACTATAAAATAAACTTTATCTTTCAACTATCCCTAACCAAAACAGTTTGGAATACTTTGCTGCACAAAACCTTTCAGTATTTTGTTTTTTCAATTCGTTGAAGTGAACAAAAATATGCACTGAAATGTTAAAGTTTCTCTGAGGACAGGGGATGCTCCCCAGACAACACCCCAGAGCGCTGTTTTGTGTTGCTCATGGCCAACCACCTCTTCTCTTTCTGCACACTGGAGCAGGTGCAGAGACGTGGGGGTCCCCGGCTTGTTGGCAAAGTCTGCGTCACCGACTTCCTCCCTTAGATGCTGTTCAGCAAAGATGTGAATAATTGAAGTGTGGAGGCCAAACCAGAGCGCCAGGTATGGATGGCGCAGCGATATGAGCAGCAGGATGAAGCGCTCAAACAGGCAGCTGAACATCTCGACCTGGACCATCAGCCTGGGCCTCTCCTCTCTTGCGCTTCTCCCCACACATCCTCCTGCCACCCGAGCCAGCCCAGGCTGCTGTGAGTACCCGGACCAGCCTACACCCGTCCTGCAGCCGGGGAGCCCCGGCTGCCTCTTCCTCCAGCCACAGCTTCCCCTTCCCAGGCTGTGCCGGCAGCCGGGAGGCACCAGGAGAAGGTCAAGGGCCGCTGGGGCTGAACCCTCCTGCACTCCACTCAGGTAAGAAGGTACGGGCACGGGGGAGAGGGCACGCTGCTGCTCAGCACAGCCTGCCCTTGCCACTTGGCTCACCCAAAACTGTACCGCTGGCTTGAAGCCCTGTACGGGGCTGTTTCCAGGGCAGGGAGCTGGAAACATCAGTGAGCTAACTTTACTCCACAGGTCTCGGAAAGGGGTTGTGTGCACGTGTGGGAAGAAAGGTGGGAACGGAGGGAAAGAGTGGGAATCGTGAGCGGAGCAGCCCTCTTTTCAGGCAGCAGATGGTGCAGACTCTGGTGCAGAGCAGAGATCCGTGGCTACGGGCCTGCTGCTTGTCTGAGGGGATGTGTCAACCCCCTGCAGCGGGGACGTGGTGGCACTGGTGGCGAGCTCAGGTATGGACGGGGCACAAGGAGGGAGGCTTCCTTCACAGGAAGGTCACAGAGATTGCGCTGACATTTGTCAGGGTCAATAAGATTAAAAAAGGAGGATGAAGAGCAGGAAAAGGATGAGGAGGAGAATAAGAAGGAGCAGAAGAAAGAAGAAGAGGGAGGAGAAGGAGGAGAAAAGAAGGAAGAGGATGAGGATGGGATGAGGATGAGAATGAGAAGGAGAAAGAAGAGGAAGGAGAGGAGGAGGAAGAGGTAGGATGAAGAGGAATGGAAAGAGAAGGAGAAGAGAGAAGAAGGAAGAAAAGCAGGAGAAACCTCTTTTATTGCTGTCCTTGAGTGGAACATATTAAGTAACAAACTGGTTTCCGCAAGAGAAGAAGGATGTCCTAATGTAGTTACTACCTTGGCAGAGCCCACAGAAGACCTGTTATGACACATTACATTTTGCCAGGACCATAGCGCTGACACCTTCTAAGCTCAGCCACGTTGTCATCTTTCCATTAATAGCATAGTGCCTGAATTCAGCCACGGTATGTGCATGGGCAGCTTGGCAGTGGAGGGCCGGAGGAGAGGTCTCTGGGCTGCCTCTTGGACCCTGGGGAGGCCAAAAATGGGAGCAGGGTAGGAGGAAGAGAGGGACTGGGGTGACAGTTTTGTGCCACCCATCCAGGGAGCAGCAGAAGCCAGCAGATGCGCAGGGATGAGCAGCTCAGGAGATGCCTGGGGTCTGGCCCGGGCCCCACTGCTGGCAGGGTGGGTGTTGGCAGAGCAGCAGCTGTAGGAGCCCCCTCCGTGTGCACATCCAGCCCCCCTGTGTGGGGGCTGTCACCCTGCTCCTGCAGTGGGGACCGGGGCTTGCAGCTGACATGGTTTTGCAACTCACTTGGTGATGCCCCTGCAACTGGTGGCAGCCCAGCTCGCCACACTTGTGTGCATTAAATCCTGCCCTGCCAGTAAATGAGTTTCTGAGCAACTGGGTGGTACGAAGCAGGGACCATTTGAATGAGGAAAGACACACAGATAACACCGTTGAACCAATAGCTCAAAGCCCATCTAACCAACCACCCAAATAACTTAATCTTGCTGTTTTAAGCAGTTTTCTCTCTCTCCTCAGTAGTGGCAGTGAGCACACACAAACCTAAACCAGCCCCATAACCATCAAAGGTCTAACCACAGGCTGGGGCACGCCATGACTCTAGAAAGATGTAGAAGAGCATGAAGAAACAGGGAGACAGCCCAAGAGGTGGCCATCTCACTCAGGATCTAACCACTGTCAAGTCTTTTGGAAGTACTATGTCTAAAAAATATTTTAAGGGGGGATTTGAAGCTGAAAATAAGCAGACATGGGTGTTACAGGATTCTCCTCCAGGTACACACAGCAACAAAGGAGAAATCACAATGGTGAGTAGCCTTCCCAGTAGGTACAACAATCTCATTATGTTAAATCAATTTGTTTGAAAAGCAGGGTAAAACCAGAACGACAAGAGCTGCTATTGCTTCAGAGTGCTTGAGCTCTTGTGTTGCGTGTGGTGCAGACTCCTGCCCTTTTTGAGTTTTGTTTCTGGCATGTACTTGTTTCTGGCACATCTGGCAAGTTGTTGCAGTGTTCTTACAAGAAGGTGAGGGGTTTGTTTGTAGGCTCTTCGCATCCTCAACACATCTATGCAATGTGAAATGATAAACAAAGTAGCATCCTTGGGAAGAGTATGTTTTCATAAGCTGCAACTTCATAGTGTCTAGAAAACAAGTTTTCAAGATGGTTTGCAAGTGAAGATAGATATCTAGAGTGTGCCAAGATGATACTTGGAAGGAGTAGCACTTAAAAATACATAATCCAACTGCTGGCCCAGTCTGTGTATAATACACATGCGCCTATACACACGCACATACACACACGGAGCGTCAGCTCAACATGAGATTACTTTTTTTCCTGCTGCTGCTCCTGAAAACCCCAAGGCTATCTGGTCCTATGCCATGAGAGGGAAAATAGTAAAACCTAGACAGTTTTAAGGAGCATTTTGGATGTGGTTTTTGGAAGGCAGGCGAAGGGCTGGATCCAGCCACCCTGTAGGATGTTGGGGTTGGACCATGCAGCCTGTCCTCCACTACACCATACAGACTGCTGTCTGCACTGCCTGACACACAGGGCTAAAAAGGGCCTTGTCCTCACCACTCTTCTCCTTCTCTTAGTACTCCCTCTCCTTGCCCCCAGAAATCCATGCTGAGGTAAAAAGTTTCCTGCTAGCTAATCAGCTTCAGTCATTTCCCCATTGATACCTTCTGACTGTTCGATTCCCAGAAACATGCCATCTTTTCCATGCTGCACCCCACCTACCAGCAGTGCGTGGGGAAGCAGGTGACTCTGTAAAATGGTGCTTCCCTTGTCGGAGAGGCTGAAAGGGGTGGGCAAATGAGTCAGGGCACTGTGGGGAGCTGAAGGATGCTCCTGCGGTCCAGGAAATGACACAGCCCCACGGGACTGGCCTACACGCAAGCACATGCTGCGTGATGCTATAGATATGAAGCCTGGTATGGAGTACAAAGTGCGCTCCCAGGGGCCTGACTGCAGGATTTGGGATGACCTCCAGGGGCACTACCAGCAGAAAAAGCAATTAGAGCTGTACACCATTCATCCAGCTACGTTCCCCAAAAGAAGCCAGCCCTTTGCACCCCAGCATGGGCAGCCACAGCTGGCAAAGCGCCTGGCCTTCATCCCCTTGCAGCCGCGCTCCTCACCAGTGAGGCAGCTGCCAGCTGCCCAGTATGGCGAGAGAGGCAGGTCCCCGTGGGAAGCAGCACATCAGCAGGTGACTTACGGGCTGCAGCACATCACACTAGTGCCCGGCCTTGCAACGGGCATGTGGGTTTAACACCGCCTGGACCCTGGCACCACGGAAAAGCTGCTTGGAGTTACTGCTCCACACCTAGACTGCTTTTATAAACTCCATGGATGGCATTTCGCTGTTTACTCTAGCCAGAGCGACTTGGGGGGGAGAGTTCAGTTCTGGAAGGTCTCCAGCCCGGGTTTGTGGTTCTCATGCACATGTATCTCAAAATGTGTATATCTAGAATTAATTTGGAGCTGCAGTCTTCCCCAAATTATTTCTCTGGGCAGCTGATGCAAGCCAGTTGCTCACTGACAGCCCAAAGTAGAGCGATTATTCATAGGCTAATGGGCTTTGCTAAAGTAAGATTGTTTATTTTTCTCAAACGTCATTAAAAGAAGAAACCAAGGTATCAGCACCAGGAAGAAGTGTGCGTGGCTGGGATGTCAAGCAGTAGCAAAATAGTGCTATTGCTGTGGGTGGGGTGTCACAGTGTAACCAGCTGCTTAGAGGGGAAAAATGGGATGGAAAGGACAGACAGAAGACTGAGTAAGGAGAGGGATGCAGTCATCTGCACTGAGGCTACACCAAGGCCAACAGTCAAGCTCAGCGCTGACCTCTTGCTTGGGGACCCATTGACATCAGGGAAACAGTGATTAAAAGTGAAGGAGGTCACAGAGAGGCCTGGAATTCTTTGGTTCCCCAGTTTAGGGGAAAATAGTGGCACTTTGGCTCTGCCCCTTGGGAATTCAGCCACAATGCTGTCCCCTTTACCGCAGCAGCAGCTGTCCCCTTTCTTTAATCCCCCTGTGCACTAACATGGATGGGACACAACTGTCTCTGATCAAACCCTGGCAGGTAACAAAAGAAAACCTGCAAGCAGAGCTGCAGGACCACATGAGGATAGTCTCCAAACCAAGCAGAAAACTGAAGAAAAACCAGTTACTCCTTCGATTCACCCTTCGCACCCCCGTGGTAGCTCAGTGGGAGGCAAGTCAGAGAGGGCTCGACTGTCAGGGAAAAGGAACAGGTCACCAAAGGCTGTAGCTGCCCTCAGAGGTGTGAATCCCTTCCCAACGATATCAAAGGTTTATAGGGTCGACCACTGGGCCTCAGGTGGGTGCCTGTGGCTTGGTGGGACAAGCCGAGTGCTGGCGGAGCCTGTGGAGCAGCAGGGGTGCGGTGTGCCCTCGGCAACGCCCCATAGCACCCCTGCCCCATCCTGCAGAGATACAGACAGCTCACAGATCCACTTCGCCTGGCAAACGACTAAACTGGCACGTTCTGGTTGTGACTGGCAGCTACTGTTTTCCTAAGAAAAACTCTTTATATGACCCACCACACATCCCCAAAAACAACCAGATGAAGCTGTGACATATGTGAAGGGAAGTAGTATTTTGTGGGTGTGCAACCCTGGGTCTCCTGAGCCACCTTCTCACCTGCCCACCATGGAGAAATGGGAGATGCATGTAAGCAAGGATTGCCCTGTTGGTTTGGCTACCATCCCCTATGTCTTTAGGACCCAGTCACAGGGCCCTGGTAAATTCCCTGAAACCCTCTGCTCCCTGGTCTGCCGAAGCACTCTTATCCTTCAGCAGAAGAGACATCCTGAATTACTGCAGTTGGTTTCTTAAAGGGCTCTCACCGAAGACATGCAAGTTATGGCAAGGGGAATCAGGGTTTGGACTTGCAGCACACTAGATAACTATTTTGTGGCAGCTGCCTGAGGGGGGGTTTCTGCCCTGTTTTTGTTTTTCCTGCAGTGCCCCAGTGATGCAAAGAAAGTGCCTCCAAGGAAAGAGGTAGAAGATGTTGTACTTCACACTGAAGTAAGGATGTGCAATGGGCACTAGCTAAGGAGCAGCTGATGTGTCCTCACAGTTCATTTATCACAAGTAACTTATTCCTGAGTCCTTATCTTCAGTTTAAGATATCTTTATTGCAGGAGAAGAGCATTCCCACAGAGTGATAGCCAGGAAAAGGCATTTTACTTTGCATTCACATCCTCCCTTATTTTCTTTGTGCAGACAAGTCCTGAAGTTCTCTGCTCAGCTTTGCCAAGAAAAATGCTCTGTTCCTCGTTCATGATGTTAGCTTTTCTGGTAGTGTCCTTGGAGAAGTGGTGGCGGGAGGTAAGATTTCAGCAAAAGGCTTATAGTTAACTGCCACATGGGTAGCATGAGGGATGAAATCTCTTCCTCAAAGAATAATTAAGCACTGTAATACCTCAACCCTACTGCCTCTCACCTCCTCATTTCCTAGTAAACATATATCATGCTCAAAAGATAGTGCCTTAACACAGTCCTCATACATTGCTGACTCCAGCCCACTTTCTCTCTGCTGGTGTTGGCAGTCTCGCTGGTGAGATGCATGTGTTGGGGAGTGATGCTCCAATTCGTTTTCAGAGTTTTAAGTTTGGCTTTTCTTTGCCTCACAGAATCACAGAATCACAGAATCACTAAGGTTGGAAAAGACCTGTAAGATCAAGTCCAACCATCAACCAAAATCTGCCTCGTCTGCACCTTGCCCCATATCTGAGAAGGAAACAGCAGCTCAGAGTGATACCCTTGGCAGGATGAGGCCCATGTTCTGGAGCTCTCAGCCACAAGATTTTGGTATGAAGTTCATGCAGCTGGAAAGAGATGCCCCTGGCCCTCAGCTTTCCTAGGGGACCCTCTTTTCCACTGGGTTTCACATATACATTTCTTCTGAATAGATTGCAAGCCTTTTGGGGGCTTCTCCTTTGCTTGCAAAGCACCTAGAGAGGGATGGTGCACAGGTGGCAGACTGTAAGAGTGAAAGCTGAGAAGGGATTGCCCCTAATCTGGAACAGTTTCACAGGGAGGGGAACATTTTATCTCTCACATGAGTTCTTCAGTATGCCAAAGTGCCAAAGCTTGGAGTGCTTCATCTCTGCTTACTGACCAAAACAATCCCTATGGTCCATAAGGCACTGTGATGAGACCAAGCTACTGTGACACTGGGTATCTGGATTCACCATGTTTAGGCTAGGGTAAAAGCAGTTACAATATGGATCTGTGTTTTCAAAAAAAGAGATACAGATTCTTGTTCCTTCACCTGGCTCAAGAGCAGGATACAAGACTTCATCAGCAGAGATGAGAAGTCAACTAAAGGCCTGCTCGAGAGAGATGCTGAGTACCTGAAGCTTGGTCTGGGATTCAATGGGAAGCTCCAGCTAGCATGGCAAAAGCTGGATACAACCCAGGTCTGGACGACTAATAGACTGAATAGCCAAGTGCCCTGCTCAGGTTGGTAAGTCCTAGCCTGCAAGTGAGCAAAGCCTCGTAAGGCCAACCCGTGGCCCTGCACTGCCCCAAGTCTTGACTTTCCACCAAGACAGTCTTCCGATGCTGCTGCTGGGACCCCACAGGCCGAGTTGCTTTCTGTGGCTTGCTTGATGAGCATATGGATCATCTCTTTCCCTTAAAGCCTCATCATAAACAACCAGTCAAAATACTGGGAATAAAATCACAAAGCAGAGCGCTGGGGGAGCTGCCTGCCAAGGCGCTCACTCGCTCCCGCTTCCCAGGGCCATCCCAGGACAGCTGCAGTTAGCTCTGCAGTGCAACAAGTTAAATTGCTCACACATTTGTCTGCAAATAGCTGCTTCAGAACCAATTTCTTAGAAGGAAAACATTTTAACAAGCAATGAAAAGCAGCGTATAGCTCTTCAAACAGCAGGCTTTACTGCCACTTGCCTGAAGGCCTGTTGCACCTCCTTAGCCATGTCACAAAGCTCTTGCATGGGCACAAG
The DNA here is from genome assembly GCF_030936135.1 of Gavia stellata. Taxonomy (NCBI): domain Eukaryota; kingdom Metazoa; phylum Chordata; class Aves; order Gaviiformes; family Gaviidae; genus Gavia; species Gavia stellata. The sequence goes on from NC_082595.1 coordinate 38,309,508, forward strand.
CCCCTTTCCCGGCCGGGTCTGTCACACTCTTGGGGCAGCCCGTGGAAGCCCCGCTCAACCAGGTCCGACCCAGTGATACCCTGCAGGGTCCACCCCCAGCCCCATGCTTTGAAGGGCGCCCCAAAGGAACTGTCAAGCAGTTGTAGGTGAAGCAGTGAGTTTAGCGTTCTCATTATGGTCATCTCATAAACCAACATGAACAGTGGTCTAAAAATGCAAAAGGCACCCTCAGCCTTTTAATATGACATACTGAATCTGCACACATGCCACTCAAGATGTCCAAGTGTGAAGTGAGTTATACTAGTAGTACCCTGCCAGCAGTGAACAGAAAACACGAGTCTTTACTATTGTACATTCATCAGCACCATACATTTGTTTCTTCAATACTCATTTATACCAAATAGGACATAAAATAAGAATGCTGCAAAGTTCAGAAAATCCTGTACCAGCCCCAGCTCAGCCAAGGGCTAAACATCAGCCTTATCTGCAATCGCAAGAGTGTGTCAGGAAATCACGCTATCGTGCTAAGATAGTAGAAAAGAGCTTAGTTTGTTTTTCACCAGACTGTTGCTTTACCGATGTACCAGAAAGAGGAAAGGAATACTAAAGAAACATGTCTTCCTTTAGTTCTCGTGGGGTTTGCTACTCCATAGATTGAATAAGAGCTTTTGGACACTTACTAACGTGAAGACTATTTTTGCAAAAGTAAGAGGCAAGGAGGAATGGGTGCTACATGTACTTACATCCTCAATCTTTTTTAAGTTGTTTGATGAGTTTCATCCTATAGTTGTTCTTCAAAATTGAGAGCAGAGGAGTAACAGCTAAAGGCCTGAATGTTTTACATGCAATACTGTCTTGGCAGTGATACAGCTGAAGGACAGTTGAAGGACAGCTATGTCATTCACCACAATCCATGAATGCCTGTTTTTCTTACAGTTAAAAAGGGATGCTGTCACATGCCCTGTGCTAGAAAGATATGAGAGAGACATTGAGAGCATCCCCATAACCTTGGCAACTGCTTTGATCCTTTTCAGATCAAAACAAAGTACTCTCTATTTTCTCGGTTTGAAAGGTACCAACTATGGGACTTTGATAGATCATATTTTTTCCCTGTTCATATTAGTATCTCTTCCCCCAGCAAACATAGACTGGCATACGGTGAAAGAGGTTGCTTTATTTTCTTCCATGAGTTCTCATTCCATTTAGTAAGACAGTAACTGTCAAAGTCACCATTTTCCTAATGTTTCTTGTTCCTCCAGGAAATTTTGTCAGAATAATAACGATGAGTATTTAAACACTAGGTCCATGCTATCACTGGAAAAGGTAGTATGTGAAGAAATGTGCTTCAAATTTAACTAATTTTAACTAGGTCCTGAACATCAGATTGGAAGTTCACTGCTTGTTCTTGGAAAACTACATTTAACAAAAACATTCCACCTCCTTTAGCTTCTCCATTCACTCTGTAGCTCAGACAGTAAGCAAAATAAGTCCATGACACATATTAAAAATTTGAGAATCAAGCGTAGCTGCTGATACATGATGGGAAAATTGCTAGACTGGTAAATATTAGGATTAATTTCCCTTTTAAAAAAACAGAAAGCAGATGGGGGTTTTTAATATTATAGTAAAAGAACAATGCTTAGAGTCTACTTAAACACAAGGAAATGCAAGACTTGGTTGCCTATGCCATCTGATGTCTGCCTTGTGCATTGTAATCAATGTTTAATCATAGTGGTCAGATTCTTCAGGCTCAGAATATAAAACATGTTTGGTTTTCTTCCTTAGCAAAAGCCACTTAAAAATGTTTGTGCTTCCAGTTGCTTATTCTCAGTCTGTTCATGGCAGTTCACAATTCAGTTATGCCAGTACCGCATGTGGTCAAGCTGTAAATCCAAAGAGAGAAGTGAGACATTAAACATAACCTTGTGACTTCGTAGGATGTTTACAAATCCTAACTTTGCAAGTTTAATCTTAACATAATCTCAGCAATGTGATTTACGTTGCAGCCCCACAAACACCAATATCAGCATTACCCAAGAGGCATCAGACTGTGAACAGCTTCTAAGCCAGCTGTGCCACAGAAGAAAACATGGGGCAACTATGCCTCACTTGAACCTCAGTAAATGCTGTTGTGATTTATCTGTTTTAAAATTCTAATTTCACATGAATCACCTCAAAATGGAATTATGTATTTTTTTGTAACTCAGATGAAGTTTGAACTGTCATCCATCCATTTTTCACAAAAAACAAGGAGCCTGAGTAGACCTATCAGAGGTGAACTATTCCAGCTGTTTAAGGTGGGTTTCAAAATAAATTACAGTTATGAACTATTTGTGACAGAGACTCTTCTGGTATGTGTTAATGGGGGGGGGGGGGGGGGGGCGGGGAAGTCCAGCGTATCTTGTGTGCTACTGCAACAAAAAGTAATTATCAAGCTGGCATGAAAATGAGAAAGCAAAAGGTTACAGTTCTGAACCCAAGGAAAGTGTTATTCTAGTTGTATTTTTAAAGCAGTCAGAAACATTCAGGTATGCCAGCATCCTTACACATTTCTTCATGATAGCATAGACTCATGGCTCAGTTTCAAAGGGCACCAAAGAATATACTATATTGTATTATATTCATAGGTCTTTTTCCAAACAGATCTGATTGAAATTAGCAAAAAGAAGAATATAGGAGGAGAATGGCAAATAGACAAGGAATAAGGGAACATTAATGGAATTTTCAAACAAGGATGTCTAACTTGCTGAAATGTCCCACAGTTTGATCAGTTTTAAATGGATTTAAGTTCTTTTGGGCAATAAAGCTAGCCTCAGAGCAGTGGAAAGCGTGCACTTTTAGTAAGTCACAAAATATTGCATTGTTAAATGACTGAGAAAAAAATAAAAAAGTGGTAAATGCACATTTAAGTCCCCTTTGTGTACTATGAAACCAAATATGTCTTTTGGCTTTTTTTTTTTCATTTTGCTTTAGAAAAATCTATGGAATTAGTGATGCAACAGCACAGAACCAACAGACCTCTGATGAGGATTCTGAAACCAGTGATGATTAAAATAGCTCATCTTTAAAAAGGAATTACCGAATGTGCTGAAGCAAAATCCTGATGCTAAACCAGACTACAAATGTTATCATCCATGAATGTTTAATATATGTAAATGATCCTAAAAAACAATTGAGTTTTATGCTGAATATGACTAAAGTGAAAGAAGTGGCCCAAGTTTTAAAGTTTGCAGAAAATAACTCACTAGTGCTATTGTTTCACTGTGCAAATGTTAACTAATGTACTGCTATCATTCTGATAAAACAGAAAATAAAAAAATTCAGGTATTCAGAACTATAGAGCTATGGTATTTTGCTAGGGCTCCCATACTGCTCTATTCACCCACGATGAATAAAAGGTATAATATATGTTTTAAGCCTTAGAACTGTCCTGGAGGAAAAAGTTAAGTATTTCTGCCTATTGGAAAGTTTTAACATTTTTTTTTAGTATCCATCTATTTTTTCAAAGGAACGTTGCAAGAGAGCATGCAATTCTATTAGTTATCTGTGCCTTCAGATGACTAGCAGCGTCATTTGCTGCCCTCTGGTGTAGCAAAAAAAGAATACATCACTTACAATGAAAAGTAACTGGAATATAGAAATTGAGTAAACTGCCAAGGTATCTTAATTTATAAAATAATTAGTAAACCTCACACTTATGCTACCTGGTGTAGAAGGCAGACACATTACCAAAAGAATGGTAACAAACATAATTAAAAATGAAGATGGTAGTGCACTTCTATGATAATATTTTCTGGATTAAGTATATCCTATTTATAAGTAAAATAAACCAACTTAGCATGAAGCTTTGCTTGCTTTTTCTGTGAGAGCCAAGCTTGGTTCTTCTTCTCTTGACTCATCTATAATTAAAGCACGAGAAGCAAACCTTTCTCCTTTCACCTGCCATCCTCATATTTCTCACTGTATTCATAAATCTTAAGTAACGCTGTTTCAGTATTTTGTTTTTAGCTAAACAGTCGTTAAACACTATATATAATATCTATTAGATTTTTTTAGTTAAAAGTGCATACATGTTCTACGCTACAGAGAATTTACAAAGGTATGTTAACTAGCAGAACAAAAGCAGGTGAAATTCCTTCTCACCAAATACAACGCACATCATGTTGGAAATAGTTGTATTTCTCACACTTCACACTACATGAAATTAAGCTACAGAAACTTAGGAAAATGAGCCAGAGATCACAGGGGGAAGCTCAGTTAAAGCCATACTTGGATGTAAAAAGAACATAATGCAAATATCAAGCCAATTTATAAATAAACAGTACGTTTCATCTTTCAAAAAAAGATGCACCCCAGTGGGACACATCACTAACTCTATCCTTAGGATGATTTACCCTTTCCGATACTAAAATGTAAAAGAGCTCACTGTCCTCATTAGTTTTAAAAATGTTTTGGGATTTAGGAAAAATACCATAGTCCAGAAATACACTCTTCAGTGTCTCCCAATTCTCTTCAAGTTTGTCTTGAATTCTTAGGAATTCTAGCTTCCCTTTGGTTTTCTGTACTTCTTAAGAGTCTGTAGTGTTTCGTCATCACTACTTAGTACAGACACTCCAAAAACCTTCTCCAACCACACTAAAACAGAGGATTCAAAAGAGTATACCCAGCAGAACCAGCGAGCTAACTCACCACATAACTCCTACTTGTCCCCGAAGGCTGTTTGGCCTATAATGAAGAGTTGGCCTGCAAGTAGGCACCAATCTTTACTTACGTGTCATATACTTGTTCCTCACATGTTAAAACACACTACAAATATGGAGAATATCCATGGATAGAGCTGCTAGCAGATTATACTCAAAAAAGTATCTTCCTTGAATTTTTTAAGTTCTAATTTATGCAGAAGCAGATTAAGTTGCATAGTTTGTTTTTCCTTCCATGTAAGAGAATAAAGACTTGTCTTCACAAAACATTGCACTTTCAGTTTCCAACCCATTACAAAAGCATCTGTATTCTCACTCCACCTCTTCGAGTTCCTGAGTCCCAGCACTGAGGCTCAAGTTCCTTTGCCATCACTGACTTGACCATGGTATTGCTGTCTGTTGCACACATCAACTACCTGTTGGCTGCCAGCAGACGAGACACCTTATGAAAGGACTTGTGAGGCAATGCAGTGATGTCATTGATACTTCTGTTCTTTTTCCTCTCTAGACAGAGCAGCTATGGTGTATGTAATGCAAGAGAAACAGGAATGGCAGCTTTCCCAGTGAGACTCTCCCATGCCACCCTTTTCCGCTAAGCATGCTGCCTGTTTGTACAGGAAAAGGCAAGTTTCTAAGATTTGGTCATAGAACAGTTTTATTAAGAATAACAGTAACAAGAAACTTGCTTGATTTAGATACAAATTTTGCTTGATTTTTGCAAGACTGCATTGCATGCCTACTAGCCAGTGCCTGAACTCAGTTAAGGAAAATCTTTCAGCCACTTTCCTCAGTGTGTGAAGAACAGATGCTCTTCAAATTACCTGCACTAGCTTGCATGAAAAGTGCAAACCAGGAGCTGTCTACAAATCCCTCTCATTTATTGGAAATTGCAGTAGTTCCCCACAAAACTTGTAACATTTATTGAGGACCACTTCACCCTTGCCCTTATCTCAATATGTGCAACAAAATTGGAAAAATGCCATCTCAGTTCTTCAGAAGATGGATGTACTGACTTGAACGTGGCCTCAGGAGCTTGCACACTTTTTCTTACAATACTATGCATAGCTTAGTTTTGTAAGACTCAATGAAGGGTGAGAAGTTTATCACTCAAAAGTTTTAAGATCACTGATTTAAGAAAAAAAAAAATCATTGATAAGCTTGCATAGTTTTAATAGGATGAAAAAACACTGAACTTTCCAATGTAAAAAAAAAACCCAAACAAAAAATCCCACACCAAAAAAAACCCCCATCCACAGTTACAATGTTCCATGTCAGAAATGGGAGCACTGAATTTCTCCAATGAACCTTGAATTGCTCCAAGTTTTACTCTGAGGCCTTCCCATTCACTAGAATTCAAAATTCATTTCTACTATGACGAGTGAACAGAAAGTCTATTTTAGGTGACAAATCAGAATCAACATCAATTCACTTTGCAGTCTGATCTAAGACTGTGTCACTTCAAGGCATTTTACTTGAAAGCAGTAGTAGGTAACCCTTATGTTCCTCTTGGGAAGGAAAGAGAAATTTGGAGAAGTCATCTGGAAAAACGGTTTAGCTTCTCCCTAGCCTCTGAACCACTTATTCCATATTAACAGTGTCTAACCCCACATTAATACACATCTTTAGTGTAGTACCATAGAAAAAAAAAATATAACTACTAAATGGCTAGGAAGCATTAGTTGTTTTTTTTTTTTTAAAAAAAGGTAGTTAAGCCGGAACAGAGAGAATCAAGATTTGGAAAATTCAAAGTACAGGTGAGAGGAAGATGAGGCAAAACCCCCAGTATTTAAAGAAAAGCCATTCTGGAGTTTTAAAGCACCAGAGCAATTGATCTATGCTGTGTCACAAATCACCCCACACAATAAATTCTAACAAATCAAACCCTCTGAATGTCAACAAATTTCCCCTCTCTCCCTCCTCAAAACACACTTTTGGTAAGCAAGCCCTGAGAAATGCTATCTGTAAAGTAGCTGAGACTTGCACCTCAGATAGTTGTACTGAAACGCTTAATACTGAGTAATCAGCACTCCTTCCAGAACAAAGAGCTCTTATTACCAAACAAAACATTAGAAATGCCCAGTAAGATTTATTATTTTTCATTTTAAAAAATCCGAACGATTGTACAGTTAAAAGACTCGAGGCTGTCCAGAAGCAGGCATTTTACAGGTCTTCTCCCCGTCACAGTCCTTCCAGGGAACACCACACGAAGAAAGCGGAAGGACCACGAGGCCGGAGGGCCGCAGACGCCAACGCTCCCCGTGCTCACAGGAGCAGCTCCTTGGACCTTCCCGCAGGCGTAGGGGCAGCCCAGCGGTGCCGGGCTCGGGCTCGGCGGGCAGGCGACCTCAGCGGAGCCCAGCTGGGCCGCCACCGCGCCCCGCACGGAGGGGCGGCCTCTGCGCTGCCGCCGCTCGCTCCGGCCAACCCGCCCCTACGGAACACCACCTCGGGGCCGGGACCCGGGCGGGGCGGACTAGGACTCGTCGGGCTTGTCGGCCGGCGGCCCGCAGGGCTGCAGCATCTTCTCCATGAGGTTGAAGCGGACGCGCGCCTTGCTCTCGTTCTCGGCGATGGCGAAGTAGTTGAGCAGGTCGAAGTGGCCCATGTAGGAGCAGTAGGAGTCCCGGTGCTGGTTCACCAGCCACTCCCACTTGGTGGTGTCGGCGTGGCCCGTCCCGATGTACTTGGACTGCAGGTGCTCCAGCTGGCTGTGGATGGTGTAGCGGTCCGTCATGGCGGCTGCGGCGGTGCGGGCGGCCCAGGCCCTGCGGGAAGGTGCTGCGCGAAATGGCGAGCGGAAGTGACGTGCCCCCTCACGCCAGGGACCTTTTCCGCCCCTCCGGCCGGGGCGCAGCAGCTATTTTGGCAGCCCGGCCCTTGGGCCGGCGCGGGTTATTTGCGGCTCCGCGCTTCGCTCTGAACGGAAATTAAAAAGAAACACCTCGGGGGGGGGGGGGGGGGGGCGGGGGGGTGGTGCCTGTGCTTTCCTGCCGCGGTGCACGATGGGAGCGCGACAGCTGGAGGGACGGCGCGCACATGCGCGCCCGGAAGGGCATGACGGGAGTTGTAGTCTTCGCCCCGCCCCGCCCGCGGCAGGCCGGGCCCTGCGGGGCACTGTGGGTGCCGGCCCGGCCCGGGCCCTGCGGCCTGGCCCCTCTGCGGCGGGGGGTGCTTGGCGCGGAGGCGGCCTGCCAGGGCAGCAGTCCCTGCCCGGGGGGGGAGGAGGGCTGCGGGGCGGGCCCTGGCATGATTAAATATTAATACGATCTGTAATAAAATAATTTACTACTGGTTTAATTGCTCTCATTGCCTAATCCAATAGTAAGCCAAATGGCAGTTACAACGTAAGGCCGGCAACCGTAACACATCGTTATGTTAAAGCACATACTTGAGAATTAGCGACTAGTTCAGGATCTCGTATTCTCAAGACAGGGACAAGGCCGAGCCTCGAGCCTCAAGTTCATTTGTAAAGCAAAGATATGGCTTTGATGTTATAGCTACTGCTTAATTCACCCGAGAATCAAAGGGGCATACGCTATCAAATCTGGCTACAAAATACCTAGATAATGGGACATGGGGAGCAACATCAGAAAGTCTCCGTGCCAGGAGACTTCAGAAGGCAGAAAAGCAAAACGCAGCTTAGCTCAGCTCCTGACACCGTCCCTGTATAAACTGCATCTCAGTTCTGCTTCCTAAACAAGTGACGTGGGAAGTCTGGCTCTGAAGAAAGAAAAAGCTACCAGAAAACTAGCCCAGGAGATGCCAAAAGCAACCCAAACCACTCCTTTTCCTTAGCCCATTGCCTGGTTAGAGGGCAACGCAGCACTTTATGTGGTAGCTCTCGCACAAGAGCTCCGTATAGAGAAAGGCTAAAGAAGTGTGGGACAGCAATTGTGGGTCCTCCCAAAATAAGTAGTTTGGTAAGGTTAGTTCTGTTACAGGCAGCTGAAGAAAAGTACTGTAGGTTCCATCCCTGTTCCTTTGTAAGGTGCAGAGTTTTTTTCCCCAAGCAGGCTTTGCAGCTGAGCAGGGTCAAAGGATTTAAGCCAAAGTTAAGTATTACTGGTGAAAAAGATTTTTTTACAGTGGAGGTAGTATTTTACGTGAATATTAAACTCACAAGCAGATACCAAACGCACAGAAATTAAAAATTGCATTGCCTATCTTATTTGGTCAAAGTGGAGCTTGAAATAAATTTTATCACCCAGCAAATAAGTAGACTTTCTTCTCCAGCTCTCTTCAAGTGCTTACATAATGTTAAATTTAAAATCCATTAAATGATTCATGCTTTCGTATGGTAGTCGTGTTCCTAATTACTTGTTTTAAAATAGGAAAGACACATTGTCAGAAATTTTCCAATAGGACACTTTAAGCTATTTCTTCCTGTCCTTGAAAATGCCCTGTAGTCAAAAGAAATCCACAGAAATGTTGGGTGAAAACCCAGATGATTCTAAGCCCCTTGTTTTAAAGCAAGCATCTTATAAAACCGAGGCCAAGGAAAGCAACATCAAATCAATGTCCTGAAGTGTCTGTACTCTTTAGTGCAAAGAACTAAATGAGGACTATAATTTTTTTTATTCTTACAAGGATCTGTTGAGTCATTGCTATCAAGGCTTGCTTAGCAGGAAGCAGTTTACACAGCTGGCTACAGCAATTGCATTCTGCGGTTGCTTCCAGAGAGACCAAGAGAGAAAAAACGAACAAACAAATGCAGGAAACTCAGGAGTTCCTATATATGCTGGTATACAGAAAGAGAAAGAAAGACATATTCTGAACATGGGAAAGCTTTAATTTCTTTTTTAAATGGTATCTTTATAAAGAGTGGGACGGTATGAAGAATGGTAACTTTTGATAGATGTTCATTGCCAACACAGTGACACGTAGGGCTGATCTCAGAGTTGTTTTCAAGTTATCATCGTGGAAACTCTAAGCCAGGCAATGTATTGATTAAAATAATCAGTCTTCAGAATAGAAAAGACACCCAGAAGCTTATCCATCGCTTGCAGCTGTTGCAGGAGTTTCTAGGAGTAATAGCTGCATTAAACCAAACAGGTATTAGAGTTCTAGTTCAAAAAAACACCCTGAAAGGGAAGTGTAAACCTAAAATTTTCAGCAAGCTTGATAATGGGCCAGATTAAAACACTGCATTCAGGCATCCAGAACACTGGGAAAATATGTACAAAAACTTCACTCTGTATTGGCTTTGATCAAAAACACCTCTGAGAGTACAAGAGAAGCTTAAAGGAGGGAAAAACAGGTAATCAAATCACCAGCCAACAGGCAAGTAACAAATATTTACAAGTAATTGCCAAACTTCAAGTTTCACCTGAAAAATACAAAGTTTCAGCTGCTAGCTTTGAAGAATTACATTCAGTTATATTCACTTAATCTTCATTTCTTCTTCCACACAAAAATAAAATCTTGTTAGGTCCATGCAAAATGGATGCCTGCACTTTGGGCACTTTTCATTTCAAGTTTAGGAATATTAAGTGACTGCAGGGAGGGAGAGGATGTATGTAAGTATGCATGTGTGCACAGACATAGATATATACCGGGAGAATTATCACGCAGTGGTAACACGCTTGTGTGATTAGGATTCTTGACTAATTTAGCATTCTAGAATATTTCAAGGTTTTTGTACTAAATACCATTAAATATAATTATCAAAACATTTCATATTTTTCTTGGTCTCTGAAGTCATGTTGATAAATAACTAGTGTCTGAAACAACCAATGCTTGCTTATGGAAATCACATAAATGTGTTGATTTAAGTGCTGAGATAATCTATTTGGAGATTAAAGCCGTATCACTTCAAACCAAGTTTCAAATGGTCGAGACACCGGGAGCATGCCATGAACGGCAGTGGCCACTGGATGTCAGGGTTGGATCTGCATAAACTCTTCTTCCAGAAAACGGGAGTAGGTTGCTCCTTCAAAACGAAGAGAGTAGAGGAGGCAGCCGGACCAACAGAGAAAGACAGTAGCTGTCCACTGGAAGATACCACCGAGTTTTTGAATCTCCTACTGACTCTTTGGGTAGAAGAGTTAAGACATAAATACCCCACAAACAAGGGGATGCAACGATTTTAATAGATAAATCCAACACACACCCAGAAAGATGATAAAACGGAGAAGAGAGGGGTGCCATACTTTTTTCAGAAATTCCTCTATTTTTCACTATATTGATTTAGCACACAAATAAAATTTTAGAGAAAAAAAAATGTTTGAGATTGCATTAGCCTGGGAAGAATGGTGCTAGAAATTAAAAAATTATAAGAAATTGATGTCTTTATGTGGGAAATTACCTTTTTTGTTAAAAACCCAATTTCGTTAGAAATATGTTGCTTCTACTGTAACAGGGTTCTTAAATCATTATTTGCAGAGGTCACATTACCACTTCGCAATTTTAGGCTGCAAAAATTACCTTTCTTTAATTGCATGATCTTTTTTTCTCAGATTTCCTGTGTCATCACATACACTGTGAAAGCCTTTGCAGTTTGTCAAATGCTGTTACAGCCTGCCGATATTAACAGCCTGAGGAAGCCCTTTCCTCGGCCTGTAACAGGTGAAAGATCTTTTTACTGCTTTTTTCAGAGGTCCTGTGAAAAACATTTTTCATAAGCCAGTATCATTCTCCACCTTGTTTTGCATAAGGTCCTCTAATTTCTTTTCCTTGCAGTCGGAACTGTGAATCTGCTCCAGTGTAAGAATATGCCTTAATACGGCAACTGCCTGCAGCTTTTGGGGCTGCTTCTGAGATGGAGGAAATAGGGTTCCTGCAAGCATGGTTAAGTTTTAAACTTCATTCCACCACTAGAAACTATGCTTTGATTTTATAGTGTGTGAATACTCAAACATCTGAAAGCTTCTTTTAGGGTCGTGCGGCTGAGTCTTTGCCAAAGCTGGCAGATAAGAACATGGAATAAAAAATAGGAAAAGAAACTATACTGTGTATCCTACCATTGAAAGCATACACTTCAAGCTGCTGAGTATCAATGTTCTTGTCTGGAAAAGGGAATTGTATTATTTTAAATCAGACTGCAACTGGAGAAATTCACTGCCGAAAAATTATCTTGGCCTGAGGTTCAGGACAGGCATCATTTAGAGTTGGGCACTGCCACGCTTAGGCTTTGATATGTTACGGTGTATCGAAACTTGGGACAGGAGGCTGTTGTACTGCGTGATTTGCAGCTTGAAGGAAATGAAATGTTGGATTGAAAATCAACTCTTTTTAATGTCAGCTATCTGAAGTAGAATACAACTGTTCCTTCCCTGCATCTCTAGAAAAAGGCAAACCAGTAACTGCTAGTTAACTGCTGTAAGTCAGTATCACAGTATGATATCATCTATCACCAGTTATGCACTAAGCTGTATTAAAACTCCCTAAAACGTTTATAAAATAATGTATTCTATAGTTCACTATTGTTGCATGATGGCAGAGTGACAATGTAAAGGTCCTGATCAGGTTAATTGACCCTGTGTTAGGCCCTTCTCTATCAAACTGAGTAGATCTGTGACCTGCACTAATGGTCCCTTGCCTAGGAGCAGCTTACGGAGCGCTAAGATTTGGTCTAGTAGCTTCTCACTCCATCATTTCCTTGTGACTATTACCATGACGCAGTAGTCCTTCTTCTGTATATGTTTGAGTAACACCTATGTGCCTTAGGTGTGCACCACAATTTAATTAGTTTAATTTAGATGCCATTGAGACTCTCCTAGCATGGTGTAGGAGCACCCTAAAAGTAGAGCCACAGTAGGGGTCACTAGAACAGCTCTTACAGATAAGACTCTGAAATAAGGTGGTGATCTGAGAAATGTGGTGCAGAGGGAGAAGATGGAACACCTCTACAGAGAGCACAGCGGAGGTCTGGGAGAGGCAGCTCTCGCTGTTTAGAGGGAAGTTCTCGATTCCAAAGCCATCACTTTGAAAATCAAAGCCCCTCCACTAATGTGATTAGTTACCATTTCAGGCTAAAAGTAGAGCTAATAATAGTCTGCCAGGTGAATTGAAATTGCTTGTCTCTGTATACATTTTTGTGATGGGAAAGGTTTGTTCTTGTCATGAATTTTAAAACGAAGTAATAATAGTAAATGTAATAAAACTAGGGAAGGCTACAGGACTATCCAAGATGCAGCTGTATTCTGCCCACGCTTTTCTTCAGGTGTCTTCCCTTCCTTCACCCCAGATAAACTGTTGCACATAATACTGCTATTGATTGTGTTCAATAAAGTATACAAAAGTAGCAATGACGAAAGATACATCTTTAAATAGGCCCTAGAGAAGATATCAGAAGTGTACATGAGCTTAAATTAGCAGAAATTAATTAGACCATTGAATAGCTCTGTATATCATATCGCTCTCTTCTTTCTATGTTCAGGGAAGAGTAAGGATAGAAGAGGTGACTTTTCTTTTTTTAAGTCTGACTCTTGAAGCTGCTTAATGCAGCTGTTTCTATTTTCATCTGCGACATAAGTATCATGTCTTAAAAATACTGATTTCTTCAGAACGGTACTTAAAAACGTTCTGTACAAGGAAGCCTATCTGGAACCAGCCTTTTCCCCCTCCAGCTTCCCCTCTACACACACATGCACAAATATTCATCATTTCACCTCCCACTCTGCAGTAAGCACGGAGGACATTGGTGTCATCGTCCTTATCTCGACAAAAATCTATCATCGTCTGCATTCTGCACAAGGGCAAAACTCATCTGTTAATGCACAGCGAGTCAGGTCATAAAAGTAAAAAATAATAGCAGGAGAAGCATGGAGCCACCGATATCAGGGAGTCATCAGCTCGTCTATTTGGTGTGTGTTGTACTAATTCATGTTATGAAGTTTCAGGCTGTGGATTGCTTGTGGGGCAGACAGCAAAGGAGAGAGAGGGCCGCAATGGATATTTAGGAAATTAGCGTCATTACAGAAGGAAGAATACAACTGTTCCTTCCTTGCATCTCTAGGAAAAGGCAAACCAGTAACTGCTAGTTAACCGCTTGTTTCTCAGCTTGGGTTGGGAACTTCCTCGTTTGAAATAGGAAATGTACATAAGCCTCTTGCATTTACTGTAAAAGTAAAGCTTTCACTACTAAGGCTATGCAATGTATCCCACTTTCAGCTTTTTCAAAGTATTGTCGTTTATTGCATTTCAGGCAGATAGAACATATTTTTTCACAACACCAAGCACCATAGTGAAATTTATATGTTCAAAGCAAAGCTCTTGATAACTCAAGAGAAATGTCTTCTTGCTTGCTGGTTTCATTCTTTGGAATTTCTTGTTTGTCACAAGCTGAAAATTTTAGAATTCACCAATTCCTCAGAATAAAAAAGTAAACCCAGAGTGTTGAGACTCAGCAGGGAATAAGCCACTGGAAGCAAGGTATTTATAGTCAGGATTGGGCAATATTAGTAATGTATAATGATAGCCATCCCACCTATGCATTTTAGCATGTGATTTGAGAGCTTGAAAGAGAATTGTTGATTTTGGAAAGCAAACATAAGCAAGGAGTACAGCAGAAAGATTTTATCTTTTTTAGACTGTAATATTTCCCCCCACCTCCTCAGCATCATGCAGATTGAGGAACCTTGAACGGGACAAAATAAAAAAAACTGCTGGACAAAGTATTGTCAAACCCAGGCACTCAGAAATTACCCGAACCTGGAAATTTTTAAGTAGCTTTTAAAATTGTGACTTTTTCTATTGTTTTTGAGTAACAGATATTGTTTGCCTTCATTTTTTTTCTTTTTCCATTTTGAGATTCCGTATTTCACTTAGTTTGATTTGCTTTTCTCCATAAATGTTTGAAAATATTTATTTATATTATGTTTGAAAGTACTTATTTTCAGAAAATTAAAGCTGAAATGCTCACATGCTCAAATGGTTGCAGGGACAGAGGCTTTAAGAAAAGCACCAGTCATTGTGAAAACTGTCGGCGCTGGGGTTGTGATCTGGAGCCCCAACAGGATGTGCGTAGATCATGTAGGAGACGGCTGATGCATCTCTCAGAATAGCTGTTGTGAAGAATAGACAATTTGGTATTCACGTACAGCTGTGTATTGAAACCCATTTTTGACATTTTGGAAAAGCCTTCAGTATGAAATTAAAACATTCGCAAACCATAACTCTCTGTTGCCTTTTCTCTATCTTTTTCAGCCTCGTGTAACTTAACGACAAGCTCCTCTTGGCTAAGGCGTTCTCCTGCAGTGTTTGTACTGCAGTTCACCCAGTGGGGCCTCATTCATGGCCTCACAGTAGGATTATTATAAAACCAACTAATGTGGCTATTGGTGAGGTTCAACTCTGGGCCTGGGTGTAAAGATACCTGGTTTTGAAGAGGACTAATGGGATATATTTCTTACAGGCAGAGAGAGGGAAGTGCAATCTACCCAGTGGGTTTTTCACTTTAAGCTCCAAATGCAGCCTAGAGGTTCTATCCCTAGGCATTGAGGGTTAGGTATTTCAAGTGTGAAGACCGCTGGCAACAGTCATTCTTTGCACCTCAAAAGGATCAAGCCTGAAGGGTAAGGAAAGATTATTGTTGGTTCCAGATGTGCCAGCAAAAAAAGTCGGCATTCTAGGAACAGGCTGTGGCAGATTCCCACGCCAATGTGTGCATGAGTCTGTGACTGCCTGTAACTGGCATGATATCTCCACCCCTGTCACTCTAAAATGTAGGAAATCATGTGCAACCCTTGAAACAAAAGTCAAAGACAATTAAAGAAATTCATTCTCAACCACAATTGCAAGTACAGCAAGTTGCCGGATCATTTTTATAAGCAAGGGATGAACACACAACAGTAGCAACAGAAAATGCTATTGGAAAGAAAATCTAACCTCTTTCAGTTAAAGGACCATGAACACTGATCAGTGGAATCACATGACAGCTTTTCTCTCCCCCATTTAATTAGTTCCTTGTGTGAAGATGAGCTGAAGATTATTCTCCTTCAAAATGTATTTACTCTGCCTCACATAGGTAACTGCACACAGAATAAAGGCTCCACAATCTTTTCCATACAGTGGCTACCTGCTGAGTTTATCACTGTGAAAAGGGCTGCTCTGACTGACTCAGCTGCAGAACTGATTTGTCCTGTCAGTGGAGAACAGACTCGTGTAGATGCTGAGTCACAAACTTGCTTGCATAATTGGAAGGGTAAAACAAGTTTGTCGAGTGACTCAATTTGCAATTTGATACTCATCTCATTCCCAAATGCAAATGCACCTGTATTTTGGGATAGCAGGGATAGTTAATTACAGTTTGAATCATTTCAATGGTACCCATGGAATGTCGCCTTCTGAAATGCTCTGCTGTTCAGTTCTCTCTCCTATAACCCCCAGGATCTGGCCAAGTGTTTCTACCTTCACACAGGGAAAAAAAAATAATCTGTGTTTTCCTTCACTACTAAAACCAGGCACCATTACTATCCCAACAGATCCTCACATGGAACTTAAGTCAAAAACCCAGAACCAGTGCTTTTCACCTTTTTTAAGGGACTATTATTACCCTATTTAAAGGACTTAGCAATAAACTATTTTCAATGGTAAGTTAGGGTTAGGAAAGAAGGTGGATCTTTTGTGTATGTGTAGAATTCCAAAACTGTGGCATGGAAATCATAAGCCAAAATCTTCCTGCAGATATAGGTATATTGTTTTGACTGCTGTTTGTGGGAGAAAAAAATGGCCTTTTAGCTCAGAAGATCTGATTCTCAAGAGGAATTTGAAAAAAATTTGCGTTGAGAGAGAGTAGTTTGGCTGATGCTCTATCAGCCAAAGAAACAGAAGCATGTAACTGTGCTTTAAGAAAAAGCTAGTCATAAATCTAGAGAAAAAATAGTATTGAGGGCAGTCATCTGCTTTATGGATGGCATTGTTGCCTTTATAAAACATATTAGGAAGTGCAATAGTCTTTCTTCTGAGAACTGTATTGTATGCTACAAGCACTAACTCTTGGCGGCCGTACTAAGAAAGGAAAATACTAGCCTAATGGAATAGACGAGGACGTTGACACCAGTAGCGATGAAATCCCTTGCCAGAAGCCCCACACTGAACTGGTGGCAGAGCAGGCTCCTTGCTGGCGCTGCACTGTGCCCGTCGCCCAGCTGTGCCTCCAGCTCTCCCTGAAGATTTGTCACTGACTCAGCTGAGCACATCATCTCTGGGTGAGACTTGTTATGACCGTAATGGTTTGCTTTGGGTAAATTAGCCCTTTGGAAAATTTTATTGTCAGTTAAGTTTCTGTTTCCTCCTACGTCCTTGAGTAGAGTCTGAGCTGAGCCCGCACTCACGCTGACACATTTCTCACTCTTCTCACACTGTACGCCACGGAGCTCCTCTGAGAGCTGCGTTTTGATTTGTATGCAGAGATAGTCATAAGTCTAACTCCAACGAGTTCTACCACTTTTATAGCAAATCTGAAAATGTTCACTTTCTTACCCAAACCAAAACGAAACTCAGGATTGAGTATCATTTGAGTTTGCCCAGGATGAGCCGGGGGGGAGGGGAGGAGGTGCGTGCACCTGAATACACTTTAAAAGTACTTCTACCAATATGCTCCATACAAACAACAATTTGTACATTGGCTCTGACAGTCTCTTCTCAACCGCTTGAATGCCTGAATGCAACCTCTGTCTCAGAAATCCCACAACTGTTGGTTATTAGGGGGCTATCTCACCTTCAACCTCTTTTTTACAGTTTTCTCCTGAATGTTATTAATGGCTTGTGAAAGAAACAAACTTTGGGCTTAGACACACCTTTGGTAGTAGTATTTTTCTAAGAAAGGTACTCTAATGAAGGTACGCTAGTGAAAAACGTGTCTTATAGATGTGTGGTAGTACTGGTTTTGGATTGCTATGCCTGTATCTGGGTGTGAACCCCTACTTTCCCAAGGTTTGGGGCATCAGAGTTGGGATTTTTGGATCAGCTCATTAGGAAGCTGGGACAATCACAAGTCTGGTTGTGATTTGCAGTTGTGTAAGCACCTGTATTCTGGGGGCTAGTTTGGGCTTGTCTCTAGGGTCTGGGAAGCATTTCATCAAAAATACATCTTGTAATGCCAAAGCCAGCTGCCAGAGCATTTGTGTAATTAATTTCATTTTGCTTTCTGGTTCTTGTCTTAAGGGCATTGGCTAGAGGACACACATGGTCTATTCACTCACCTGGACACATGACCATTATGTTTTGATTCTACTCTATACCAGTATCAAAACAGCCCACTACCTATCCTCCATCTCACGCTTCCTGTATTTTTTAATACTGGGCCTGTCTCACTTGATGCCATGTTCAAAGTTCCATTGACTTCACTGAAAGCAGAATTTGGCAAGTACTTTTAACTGGCATAGACTTCTTATGAAGTAGCACACCATATTTTCTATGCCAACTGTATAGCATTCATATGTAAGGAATTATTTAAAGGAGAGAAGTAGAAAGATGGCTGTATAGAGGCATAAGCCTTAAGAGGAATAAAATACCTGTAAGAAAAAGGCAGAGACATGAAAAGGCATGTAATCTTTTCATGAAAAGAGAGGACTAGCACTCAGGGGATTTGGATGCACCTTCTAGTTAGATCAAGGCTTCCTGTACACCTGTAGGCATTTTGACACTTTCTGTGATTTCTTTCCCATCTATAATACATGGGTAGCAATGCACATAGCAGGATTTTTAAAGTAATTGCTTGCAAATTGGTTTACAGAGCTTGAAGTGGAACACAGTTTATAAATGTAATGCAATATTATTATTGTTGTTACATAAATTGAAAATCTAGCTTAGTCCATCAACTTAACTTAATTGTCACCAAAGCCACATGTATGGCAGGGTTTCTAACATTACTTAGAAAATCATCTTGCAAGTGAAATGTTGTCCTTCAATAACTGGCATGTCTATCTCCTTTCGTCTTCAGGGAATAAGACTCTGAAAATTTCCATGTAGTACAGGTTTGAAGGCTGATGGGCACAAGTGTGTAAGAGAATTTGGAGGGTGCTTGTTTGCATCTGATCAATCTGTCTTATGACTTGTAATATACTTCAAACACTTGTTAAACTGTTGAACTGCCTGCTAAAATTCTTTGACCAAATCACAAACAGCCTGGATACACCTCAGCACCTGCTAATCCAGTATCAGTTTGGCAACGTACGCTGTCAGGCCATCAGCTGCTGCCAGGCGAGCATGTTTTATGTCTTGCACTGACAGACACAGTGCAGGTAGATTGCTCTACCCAGACACCTGACCGAAGACGGTTCTTTTCAAAGAAAGCTACAAATGGTTGAACTGCAGACATGCATCATTAGAAACAACACATCTCTGGAAAATAAACCCAGTAGATTGGTAACCAAGATTAAAATGGAATGCAGGGGTGTTGCAGTGAGAATGTTGACTAATGAAGAGCTGGCCTTGCTGTAGCAGCTAATGAGCTTATCTTAGACGCTGTTCGTGCAGTACCGGACTCTGCATGGTGAGTCCAGCTGCTCTTGCACTGCAGGATGTGAGATTGAAGGACTTACTAATTAAAGGCATCTTTCAACGCCAAGATCTGGCCTCTACAGCTGCTGATTTTGGACCACATTAGAATCACAGATTAGGAGAGACCTCAGGGAGTTATTTTGCCCAATCTCCTGCTCAAAGCAGAGTCAACCTGATTTCTGACCAGGTGTCTCTAGGCTTTGTCCAGCCAGGTCTTGAAAATCTCCAAAAACAGAGATACCACAACTTCTCCAGGCAAGCTCCTGTTCCAATGCTTCATTGCCCTCACAGTGGGGAATTTTCCTTTATATCCTACTGCAACCTGCCCTATCTCAGTTTATAACCATTGTTTCTCATTCTCCTGCCATATACTTGGGTTGTATCAGTAATGTCCTCTTCAGTACTTTAAGGCTGCTGTTAGGTCCCCTAAATCTTTTCTTCTCTGGGCTAAACAAGCCTAGTTCCTTCAGCCTCTCCTCACAGGTCACGCACTCCAACCCTCTGACCATCTTGGTGACTCTCTGCTGGACTCGATCAAGTTCATCTACATCCTCCTCATACTGGGAATCCCAAAACTGTTGACTTTCTTACAAAAGGAAAGGAAAGGGAGCAAGAACTCTTCCTATACCTATAATGTACTTTCCAGGTCATACAGCTCTACAGCAACAGGGAGGGTTATTTATCTGCTTGCTCTTTCCCAAGAGTAAGCCAAGTGTAAGGCAGCAGTGAGAGCATTACTAAGGTTTCCAAACCTCACGTCCATACTTTCTCACTGACCAGAGTAGCCCAACAAATTGGCTGTGATTTTGAATTGCAAGAGTAATTATGACCTTCTCTGTGACTGATAAGGGGCTAAATCCTATGTGGAGAATCCAGTCAGAGGGATACAGAGGAGTAGAGCCATATAGGTAATGGAATAACCTTAAGAAAACTGTATATTCCAAGGTGGCTGGAGACGGAAATGTAGGGAATCTGTCATCTCAGCATGTCTTTTGGCCCCCCATGTTTGCTATAGGGTTTAAAGGAGGGGACTGCACAGTATCAATTGAGCGGGTGACCTGACCCTCTTGAGGAATGAAGGGCGAGAAAAAGTCTCTGTAAAGAAGGATTATCTTACATGTAATTAATTTAGCTGTCACTAAAGCTGCAGATATGGCAAGATTTCAAACATCACTTGGAAAACTTTCTTGCCATGTCACATAGTAGAAATATTTTTCATCACAAATTGACGTGTCTATCTCCTGTCATCTTCAGGTAGTGAGCATATAAAATTTGATATGCAGACATTCAGTGTGTTATTTGGAATGGAAATGAAGTATAGAATTGCTTCTCTAGATGTATTCTGAGTACTGATTATTGGTGAACTTTAAACAAATTTGCTTTTGGATATTTGAGGAGATTATTTTTGTTTATCTGTTCTTGAAGTATTTTATTAAATTATTCTTGATTTTAAATCCACACCAAATTGGTATTTACAGCAATTGTATATGCTGTAGAGTTAATATTAAATGTGAACAGTATTTTAAATTATTATTTATGTAGGATCTTCTCTTGCATAATTGTATGTTAGTTGGGTTTTCTTTTCACAGAATCACAGAATCACACAGAATCACAGAATCACTAAGGTTGGAAAAGACCTGTAAGATCATCAAGTCCAACCACCAACTAACACCACCATACCCATTAAACCATGTCCCACAATGCCTCGTCCACACGTTCCTTGAACACCTCCAGTGATGGTAACTCCACCACTTCCCTGGGCAGCTTATTCCAGTGTCTCACCACTCTCTCAGTAAAGAAATTTTTCCTAATATCCAGCCTGAATTTCCCCTGGCGCAACTTGAGGCTATTTCCTCTTGTCCTGTCACTTGTCACTTGGGAGAAGAGACCAACACCCACCTCTCTGCAACCCCCTTTCAGGTAATTGTAGAGTGCTGTTGAAAAGCACTGGCAGCATGAATAAGGTGATCCATCAACATGGCTGTGCAAAATTCATGCTCACATGATTTTAGGGTAGAATTGTTCTATTTCATCGAAACTTGGTGGGGTTTAGAAAAAAAACACCATTTCTCTGAATGACTAACAATTTGAGAAGGATGCTCCAAAAAGCCATGGGAATGTTCTCATTTTCTGATGGCTCTCTTTGTGAAGGTCTATTTATTCTTTACCACACCCTTCTTAAGCCTTCTATGGCTTTTAACCCCTGGATGTTTCTACTGCTTGCATACTTCTCCCTTCACACCTGACATACAGCCTGGCCGTTTTCTGCTCCGAGAGTAGTGATGAGGGAAAAACAGGGCATGTAGTTTTTGGCAATATGATTTTGCCCCTGGCAATATGATTTTGCTGTTACTGGGACTATACCCAAATGTGAGTGCGTGCTATATGTCTTCCCGGCCTGGCTTTTTGATCCCTCTTGACTATCATAAAGATGTCCTTTTCTCTGCTCTGCCAGGTTACAAAGTGCTCCCTATAGTGCAGAAGCTAACTGCTCTTAATCTATGGGCATGCAAATGTACGGAAGAGATACCTCACTCCTGTCTGATAACAGGAGTTAGAATACACATTTTTACTGAAGTGTAGAAATAGGTTGAGGTAATACTTTTCATTAGGCCAGCTGATATGACAGGATCCTTGTCATGTTATGCATTTGGGTTGTACTCTTGCATTCAAAAGCTGTGACAGCAGCAGAGAAATCCAGTGGCTTACTTGATAATCAACCAAGCCTTCCGCTCCATCGGCTCCAGTTAACTATGCTTGTTTACATCCATTATGTGAAAATATTTTGAATTTGTTCATTTACTGGTTACTAGCTTAATAAAACATGCTGGCACCTGCTGTCATCTCGTGAGTCAACAGAAGTCCTAGGGCTATTTCCAGTCCATCCAATCTGGCATTTAATACAACTGTAACTAGATTTGCAGCTCTTTAAGAACTCATGTATGGGTAATGAACCTTCAAAGCCATGTACCGGTGCCAAGTTGTGGTTCAAAAGGAATTCAGGGGCATTACACCCAGGGCTGGCTTCGCATGCCTTTCGGGCATAATTGGAGAAGAATGTTAAATCCTTTCCTAAACAAGCAAGAGAGACAGCCGGGCCCTAGCACGGACATCCTCTGACTTCGAAGCAATTACATCTGTACAGCTTTCAGCACTTCATCCTTTTCTGACAAACAGCCTTCTTCCTTCCTAATGAAGGAGAGAAAAGGAAAGCAAAAAGAAAAACAGCAGCAGGACTCAATACACAGAGCACTATGTTGTTATCCCTTGTAAATCCAAGTCACTCCATGGGCTTCAACAAAGAATTAAGGTGGATTTAGCTAGCTGTGGAGACACTTGGCTTCTGAATACTTTTCAGCAGTCTGTTCCTCATGCAACCAAAGAGGATCTCTTTACATCAGCAACGTTTAGTGAAGAAGCTGTTCCGTAATGGCAATAGCTTTTGTCAGAGGCTACAAGGAAATATGAACGACTCAGAGCAGGAGTGTTCGATGGACCTTACTCACAGTGGAAGTACTGCAGCTGAAGACTCAGTTTCCCTGGTAAATGAATACAGTGAAAGAATTTCCTAGCATCACTCTCTCGCTGTCACACTCCACTTACCTTGGCAATTGATAAAATATTTAATTTCAGGAGCACTTAATGATCCATGAGGTTGAAAAGAAAAAAATTGATATTAATATAAAGTTATTTGTCCAGGACCATGAAACAGTAATTTCATTGAATCAATGTGTGCTAGGTTACATCAGACCTGATTCTAGCTTAAAAGAGGCTCATTTGTACTGCACACCCAGAAAAGTGTACGTGGATTTTATATGTGTCTGAGAGCTGGCTCTGTGCTACAGAACTGAACTGGTTGCAATTCACTCTATTTTTAGCTGAAAGTTTCCTAAGTGTCAGTTATGAGAGACTGACAACACTATAACTCCGTACTTGAAATTAGTACAGGTGCTATGGCTGTGTTATAGAAAATCGTAACCAAGAAAACTCTCCAAACCAAATGATAGTTTAGAAAGTCGACATTGGTTTATTGCAGCGCTGGGTGCATGGGGGATTTCTCCTCCTAGCACACACACCCAGTTGAAATCATGACATTATTTAAACAGTTAACAAAGTTAGTTACACCTACTGGTCCCACCGCTTAACTAACTATTGGTTAGGATCTTTCTTACTTCATCTTAAAGATACACTTCTCTCTTAATTCACTACGCATGCCCAGAGAGTAGGGGGCTTATTTGGGTTGGGGGCTTTTTCTAGCTAGGAGATGTGGTTTTCACATTATAATGAGGTAGGTCAGCCTTAGGACACCCATTTGGGGCATTTCACTGACTTTGCTGTTTGGTCTGTAAACAACACCCAGTCTCAAGGTTGTATATCAGTTGTTTTCTGGAGACCCAGAAGCTCCTCCAGGGTGCTATATCCCAGTACGCTGTTTATCTCAAGGTAAACAACATCAACATAACCCAAAACAACCAGACACTACAGCCAGCCCATTTCCAGGAAAACTAACGCATATTTCAGTTCATCTGACGCAGTATCTTCTTAACTTATCTGTACAAAGTTTACACAAAGGGGTCTGCTCTTTGTATGCTAACTAGACTGTTTACATCTTTGGTATCAGCTGCAAACTGTTCTGTACACATGGGTAAACTCGAGACAAATATAGGGGTATTTCTGTATAGCAGATTAGCGTGGGGAATTGGAAGTATAAATGTAAGTGGCCTGGTGAAACTGCTCTTCCCCAAAATTGAGACCCCCAGAACACCCAGATGCCCAGAGATGTCGGTAAGTGGTGACAAAGAGAAATCTGCATCCACGTAATTTCTAACTTCTTGGGCTTTGGAAGGAACTCAATCAGGCTATTCCATGATTATCCTGGTAGGCAACTTGGTTAGAAGCATCAGGCACCAGAGCAGAGAGACGAAGGATCTCCCTGGCGCAGACAGTCCTTCTGCTTTGTGGGTTGTCCTTGAACTACCAGACATCCTCAAGGTATTTTAACATACATGAGACTCCAAATTGTTTATATATTACTTTTCACTACACATTTATGAGCACTGAAAGTAACTACGCCTTTCCTCTTTCCAGAGATGAGGAAACTGGAAGTAAAATGTGGCTCATCCAAAGCCATCACTCAAGATCTAGGTCAGGATTAGAAATCTTTAAGGAAAAGCAAAGCTCTTCAGAGAAAAGAAGAACTAAAAGGGAGGCTTCCTGCCTCCAGATGTATTGCCCATTATGTTGCCCAAACTCCTTTAAAAAAATTATTGGCATCAGTGATCCCTACACTAATGAATTCTGCCTTTATCTATGTAAACGGAGTACTTCCTTTCACTGATAAATGACAATTTTTCATTAAATGTCTCTCATATAATGAGAGATAGTACAAAGTGCAAAAAAATTACTTTGCTACCTTTGTAGCTTTATATGTAATGCTGCTCAGGACTCAGAGAAGGATGAAATGACAAGACTGAAAATTTTAAATCTCTTTTATGTGCAAATCACTTCTCTGTCTAATCATTTTCATTATCAATCTCCACTGTTCACACTATTTCAAAAGTGACTGAAATGAGCAAAATAATCCAAAACAAGTGTCTTTTTTATGTATGATGACACGACAATCTTTTCATATGACTTACCTGGTTTTGTTTCTCATGACACCGTGCAAACGGGCACCCTTTGTAGGGTCTAGCAGCATAATATGCTCAAGCACTTCAGGCTCCTTGTTTGTCAATGGTGAATTATTTTTAGCTCCCTATTCATGAAGCTTAATTAGCTGGCCGTCTCTGAAATTTGTCAACCTCCTTTAACCTCGTCTAATCTAAGTGACAAAATTTATAGAAATAATAATGTCCTCTCACTCTCCATTTCCTTTCTTAGAACAATATTGCTACCTTGCCTGCTACTCAGCTACTGAAATTTTAACTGAAGTCTCTCCCAAAGCGGAGGAGACTTGCTGCTCGTCTGTTTGGTGTTCCATACCCTCCTCACAAATTATACGGTATATACCAGGTGTTTCTAGATGAGAATTTTGCTCTTGACCGGGTTGTCAGGCCCATCAGTCAATGCACCCATAGCTTTGCTTGTGCTGGAACAACAGCAGGTTGACTTGTAATTGTTGTTCCATGCCATGCAAAGCAGCCTATATCTTTGATTACCCGTGAAGTTGCATTAACAGGCAGCTTTACTTTCAGCTCCACTTGCACTAACAACGCTAAAGGCCCATTGGCTTTCTGCGGTCCAGTGGCAAGGAGAAAGCTTTGGGGATGCTGCAGCTGGTCTCACAAAGCAGCAGCTTGGAAAAGGAGGGAAACCCCACGCATAATTCAATGCCATCAGGTAGTTCTAGAGGACCGATGAGGCTCACCTATGTAAATTTAGCTCCAGAATCAAGGTCTAAGAGAAAAATCCCAGCAAAGACTCCACATGGAAGAACCCTGCAGTACGGTCTTGGATTTTTTTAACTTCTCCTTCAAGTAGAAAGAGCCACTCTATCAGATGCATTTTTAACTGACTGTTAACTGTAAAACCTCAGGTGTTTACCTACCGCTGAAGTTTTGTTCCTGACGCAACAACAGCATAGAAAATAAGGAGGGAGGAAGTTTTGTATGCCTCCGCAGAAGTCTCCATCATGACAGAATTTTCTCTCGGCATGCCCAGGATGGGGTTGATGCAAGGTAAGAGACATTTCGGAGCCTTATTGTACTGACAATGGCGCAGGAAAGCACAAATGCTCTTTCAGCTCCTACCTGGCACCAACAAAAAAGTAACGTCGCTGTTTTAAAATTTCCTGATTCAAATTATCTCCAATTTTTGTGGTGAAAGGGGGAAAAAAGTACACCCAAATAAATGTTCAAGATGTTCAAGAAAATGAAAAACTTCCCGTCACAGAAAGGCTTGAACAACCTCTGTAACAACCTGTGTGGCTTACTTATGTGTGTTATTAGCGTGTGTTAACAATTGTGTGAGCCACATTTTGTTTTGAAGTTACTATGATGGGGAAGGCCATGGTCAAAGTTAGCAGAGTCGGAGTCACCACCCAAAAATGTGTCAAGTTTGGCTCTCACCCTGAAGCACCGTGCCAAGAGCACCCCTTCCCTTGCCCACACTAAGCAGCAGCGATTTGTTTAATTTACGTTCCCACAGGCTCCTCTGACGTCCTATTTCGTCATGCAAGGCTCAAGCCCGCAGGACGGGACAGACGTCGCTGCCCCAAAAGCAGGGGGGCGGGGATAAGGGGGGGTCGTGCTCCTGCCCCGCTCACGGCGGCGCCCGGCCCTAGCTCCCTCCTCAGCCGCCCGTACGCCCCCTCGGTTTTAGCTCCCTGCCCGTCCCGGGCGGCACCGCACCCCCCAACCGCCCCCTCACCCCCCTCGCAGCCCGGCGGCGGGGGCCGGAACGCCCCACTTCCCGGCGGGGAGGCGAGGGCAAGAAAGGGCAGGGGCGTCCACGGGTAGGGCGGCAAAGAAACGGGCAACCTCAGCCCACCCACGCTTCCCAGCACCCACGGGGCGGACTTTCCCCCCGCTAGGAAGTGGCGCGAGCCGAGCGCCGCCCCGAGGGGAGGGCGGAGGAGGAGAAGGAAGGGGGCACGGCGCAGCCGCCCCTCCGTCCGCCCCGCGACGGCGGTGATTGACAGCCCGGCGGGGGCGGGGCGCCGCGATGCAAATCACCCCCTTCTCGCAGCCAACAGGCGGGTGAGCCGGGCGGCGGGGGCGGGACGCTCCGCGGGGACAAGCGCTTGCCTCGACGGCGCGGGCGCTGAGGTGGCAGCGGCACCGCGGGGAGCAGCGCGGGTGGAGCGAGCCGGGACGGGGCCGGCCGAGCTGTCCTGCCCGGGGGTGAGTACCTGCCGGGATGGGGGAGGACGAGACGTCGCTTCCCTCGGGGAACCGGCCGGGCTGGACTCCTTCAACCGAGGGCATGCCGCCGTCGGCTCCCGGGACGGAAGCCCTGCCGTATCCCCGAGCCCCGCTCAGCATCAGCCGGGGTCCCCGGGCGCCGACCCGGCCCGGAGCTGCTTCGGGCCCGAGGGCAGCTCTGGGCCGGGCCGGGCCGAGTGCTGGGCTACGGCGGTGGCGGTGGCGGTCAGCCCGTCCCTTCCCCTGCTGTCGGGGGGAGTCCCGGTGCGTGGCCGGTGCCCGGCAGCCAGCCCGGCCCCAGCCGGCGAGGCGGGAGGAGCCGCGGGGGTTTCGGTGCGCTTTGCAACTCGGTTTTGCGTAAGAGTAAAGGAAACTGCCGCGTTTGAGTCGAGAGGGGAAGTCTGAAGCCCGGGGGCAGAAGGGACGGCAGGGGATGGGGACCGGGCTTTTGGGTCCCGAGGTGCCTTAACTGCCTTCGGGTAGCTCTGGTCCCTCAAAAGGGGCAGAAGGGATGGGTGGGTTTTTCGCAGGATGGGGGAAAACCAGAGGCGCTTTCAAATACGAGTCTCCTCGTCCAGTCCCAGCCGGTGCCTGCACATCCAGCTGCCTTGTTGGTCTGGCGCGAGTAGTAACATTTCATTTATAGTGCTCATCTGTGGTTATGAATATGCTCACATGTGGTTATGAATAGCTCCAGAGCAGGTTTTGTAGGAAATTGGGTTTCTGTGCAAAATATCATAGCTTTTTCTCCTTTCTTGGACATCAGCATGGCCAGATCTGCAAGTGGGCGCAAAAGTTAGCGTTCTTTGATTGCTTCCTATTAATTGATACTCCTTTCCTGCCAAAAAGAATTAGTACTCGTGTATGTCTGAGAACACTGCATGTAACTGTGTGATACCAGGAAAGGAAATGACTAGAGGAATAACACTGGCCTAAAACGGATATTCACACTTCTTGCTCCTGTTCTTTAGATGGTATTTTAGGAACCGTTTCTTAAGCCGTCAGGGATCAGAATGGCAATATAAGGCTTTTTAAGATGAGAATACAATTTGAAGGATGCTGCTGTCCTACCATTGGTGTTACTTGCTATTTAAATAGTTTTATATGGAAGTGGTGAGGCTACAAGATGAGCATAGCTTTTTTTTTTAATTCAAAACAGACCAAAGTTCTAACAGATGAACAGACTAAAGGTCATCCTTAAGAAAGGATGATTTAGCTGCCCAACATCTCTGAAGACCTTTTTCTCACCTCTTTTTTTCTCTGACTGCCTTGTATGACCACTGCTCTGAAACTGAAATTGCATGTTAAGTCATATGGCAAACGTATCTGGTGTTTTGGCTGAGACTAAAACTAAAAGTTAACCTCTGTTGTTTTAAGAGATCTTCATGAAGAAAATAAGCACGGTACATAAAATCTCTTGAGACCTTAAAATGGGGATAATGGGATAATAGTATCTCCTGGACACCACAGATAAACATGGTGTTATGGAACACAAGTGCATATTATAGAATCATAGAATCATTTAAGTTGGAAAAGACCTTTAAGATCATCAAGTCCAACTGTAAACCTAACACTGCCAAGTCCACCACTAAACCATGCCCTTAAGCGCCTCATCCACATGTCTTTTAAATACCTCCAGGGATGGTGACTCCACCACCTCCATGGGCAGCCTGTTCCAGTGTCTGACAAGCCTTTCAGTGAAGAAGTTTTTCCTAATATCCAGTCTAAACTTCCCCTGATGCAACTTGAGGCCATTTCCTCTTGTCCTGTCGGTAGTCACTTGGGAGAAGAGACCCACACCCACCTCTCTGCAACCCCCTTTCTGGTAATTGTAGAGAGCGATAAGGTCTCCTCTGAGCCTCTTCTTCTCCAGGCTGAACAACCCCAGTTCCCTGAGCCGCTTCTCATAAGACTTGTGCTCTGGACCCCTCACCAGCTTTGTTGCCCTTCTCTGGAAGGCTCATATCACAGTGTGGGAGATTTCTGGTGCTGTGGGATTAGGCTCCATGTCTGACACCTTGCATTACACTGTAACAGCAACCAAGATCTGCTTCAAAAGGAGAAATGGTAGTTGCCGCTGGTGCGGAAATAATAGAGAGGGAAGAGAATCTTCTGAGTGAAAAGAGTCACCCGAATTGCTCCCCAGCACGGGCAGCGGGCCGGTGCTCGCCTGTGCTCCCATATACACTGTGCTGAACACACAGCGAGACTGGGAGCGAGGGCTCTGAACAAATCATGCAAACACAGGGCCAGGGGAGACCGTAAGATGTTACCTAATCCATTCAGTACATTGTAGCAGTGCACCTAAACCAGACCTGAGAAGTGTTCCTGTAGCCTCTCTCTACGCTCTAAAGAAGAGGGCCCCACAGTGTTCCCAGGGAGAACTGGTCCAATCTTCAGCTAGTCACAGCTAGCTCAACATAGATCTCATGTGTGAAACGAATGGATTACTTTGTGTGTTTCCAATGTCAACACAGGGAACAAACTGATCATTTCTCTTTTTGTAAACTCCTATTATACATTAGAGCGCGGTGCCTCTCTCCCTGGTCTTCTGCATGAAATGAACGTAATTCCCTCAACTCCTCTTCCTCCAGGATTGTTATTTTCTAAACCATTTGGAGATACTGTCCATTATCCTACGACTTTCCTAGTTTGGTAACTGGTACAGGATGTATTATTCCAACTGAGGCCTTACCTATGCGAAGCCGAGTAAAACCAGTCCTTCCCATGCCATCTCTCATATAAGACATGGGTTTTTTACAATGGCATTATATTGTGCACTTGTTTTTTAGCTTGCAATCTGGTATAACCCCACCAATGCTTTCCTGCTACCAAACTAGGTGTTCCCTACATTCTATATGTGCAAATAAGTTCTTCTAAAAGTACGATACCAGGCTCGGCTCTATTGAATTCCCTGTTATTTTTGTTAGTACTTCTCTTACTTGCCAAGATCATCTTAAATTCTCATCATTTCTCCTCCCTTCTGCCACCAAACGCTTGCTTCCACCCCCTTCCAGTTCAGTGTCACCTTGAGACTGTACAGGCTCTTGTTTGGTTCCACTCTCCGAGTTGCTAATGGAAAATATGGGTAACTTCCTAGTGTGACAGAAACCCATCATAATGTTGGCATATTCAAAACCAGTTCTGACAATGACAAGACAACTGCTGTGTCAAGTATGAAGATGCTGGACCAGATATACTTTCCATTATCTTTTATCTGGCCCATCAATTTTCTTTGACTCTTTGGATATCCCTGTAGTGCAGGGATGACAAAGCACAGTGCAGAAATTACTGAGACAATGTTAACTTGATCCAATAAACTCATCTCAGCTCCGAATGCGGGGTTACCACTTCTATGCAGTTTTGCAGAGAAGCCATTTCTGGTTACCTCTGCATTTTGGGCTGCCCCCCAAGATGTGGCCCCCATGTGAGCCATTTCTGGTGAGGAACATCATTCCCAGGGAGCAGCAGCACTGTTCCTGCCTAGGGCTGGCTCCTGGGAATACCCTCATGGGGAGTGGGGGGGCTCCGCATGAGGGGGGCAGTGCAGTTCAGTTTCTATAGCTGTTCTGATAGCTTTTGCTGATTTTGTCGAGCGTTATGACATCTCATGTAGCCTATCACACAAAGTATTTGGCACTTCTCATCTAGACCATATTTCTGTAGTTTATCACAGAGGGAATGATGTCACATATCTTGACTTCAGAAGGCGTATCATGCGTGCAGCTTTTGCTTTATCTACTATGACAGTTAACCTGTTAATTGCCAAGATTATTCTTGACAAACTCACATTCACAAAAGCCAAGAAAGTACTGAACGCACCACCTTTTCCTCCTGTGCCTTTCCTCTATGCTGTATTTGTGTTAGTGACAAATCCCCTATTTTTGAAAGCAAGAATAAAGCCTGCCTGAGCTTTGGATATGCCCAGTCAGGAACAGATTCTCTAAGTACCACTGGCCAGTGTGTCCCTAATTACATCTGTATCTTGTCTCAACTTCATTGGTACTTTAAAGGGGCCTGTAAACACCCATGGGCATCTAAACAGTGTAGAATAATTGCTACAAAGCTTGCCAGCGCCTGAGATGTCCTGGGGCTGAGACTGTGGGTATGCGTGTGTGGCTGTGGGGGTTATTTCCTGACTGAAACTATCTTGGTCCAGTTACGGTTGTGTAGATTTTGCAGTAGGATCCGGAACTAAGCCTCATGTGTACTGTCCCACATGAACAACATGAACCAACAAAACACCCTGTATTTAATCTTAAAGGGATTTTTTAAAGTAAAGAGTACTTGATCTCAGATTGTAACACTGTATTACAAGCTTTAAATATATGCGTATTTTAAAAAGTAATGCTGTTGTGCTCATTTAAAAATGTCTTTAGAACATGTTGCTTCTGACTGATGATCACATGCAACCTCATTTTTCTGCTCAGATGCCAGCGTAATGTCTTAATCACTTATAAATACCACTGTGTGGTAGCAATAGTAGTTATATAAATGTGGTATGTACATAGCTACTTTGCTGAGCCAATGTGTTTCAGGGAAGCCGAGGTGATTAATTAGATAATGTATATACTCACGGCACTGCAGCGACAGCACTGCCTGTGAGTGCGTCGTCTGATTTCCTTGCACAGTGACTCATAACAATGCCAAGCTGTAGTAATTGCCAAGAAATGCATGGATGGCTGTCTCACTGTTTATGCTAGTGGTATGGTTCTGCCTTAACTATTTGCCAAGCCTGTGGAGGTACAGTTCACCCTCCCCTTGTCTCCATCCAGGCCAATTCTACCTGAAGACCTTAGTTTTACCTATGGCAGGAAGGATGGGCACACTGCAGTAGCACAGTGCAGTGCATGTACTGAAAAGCACTGGATGGGGAGCGATGGTGGGGCTGTTCCTCCTCTCCTTGGGTAAAAACAGTCCTGTGCATGTTCATCTACTCTTTGTAATGGTGCTCTGTTTCTAGCAAGCTGTGCATGATAAAACTGATTGGAGTCAGCTCACAGGTCTCAAGGTTTCCAAGGATTTAGCAGGTTTTCAATATCTGCAGTTGCTAACTATATATTCTGTTTCTAGCATCCTAAGGAAAAGGAAGTGGCTACATTTGGGGTGTGCATTAGCCTTTCCCATCCTTAACTTCCATTTGTATACAGAAGCATGATGACTGCTGCAGAGTTAGCAATTTTGGGAGAGGGTTCAGACAATGCACGTGAAGATTAACACTTTTCAGTGGGCCATGTAGTGAAGATGGAGAAATTTTTTTTTTACAGCGTGGGTACAGGCTCCCCACACGAACAAAGCCAAATCTAGTTTCAATTGCTCATTAGTGTAACTTGTGAGAAAAATTCAAGACAAGATACTGTGAATCCATCCTGTTGTCTATCCAGGATTGAACATTTGTCAGTGGTGATCCACAGCTCTCCAATGAAAATGTAGACAACACAGTAAATAGTAGCAGTCAAGCTATATACAACAGGCTGTCCTCTCCAATGCAAGAATAACGTTTACTTAGCATGTGCTATTGTGTAGTAACAAGTTAAAACTTCAGGTTTTTTGCCAATTTCTTCATAAATATATGAAAAATGAAATGCATATTATGTGTGCATTTAATATACACCAGCAGCTTCTCCTAGTTTTGATACTGGTGTCTGGAAAACCTGATAGCCAGCCTATGCAAAATACCAAGATAGTTAACTTTATTGAATACCTCTGGGAAGTATGAGATGCAGCCTAGATCCTTGAATTTCCAATATGCCGTGGTACAAAAATTGAGTTACTTTATAGTGAAGAGATTGAATACTGGGATAAGTCAAAGAACCTCCAAAGCTATCAGTATTCAAGCAATTATTGCCTCATTACTTTAAGTTAGAGGCAACAAACTATTTGAATGTTAATTTTTTCCCCTAGGCTTTTCCTAGCCATTATGGTAGGAAAGGAACCACTGGAGACTTGGAGATTCAGACAGCTGCAGAAATAGCCTGCAAAGAATGGAGCCATCCCTACTTCTCTGCATGTATCCCCTTGTACTAAATAACTTGTTCTGGTACAAATGGAGAAGCTGACACTTCAGGCAAGCTTTTGGGAAAAAAAACCAACCTGCCCTGAGACATTTGCAACTGCATACACTTCTCACTAGGGTGACTGAAAGTATAAAGAAGGTGTTCTGCTGTACACAGTTCTGCTGTACACACTGCTTTGACTACAGTATGAAGTGGGTAGTGCCTAATAGTCTTCAAATACATTTGCAGCTTCTTGCTGGATTTCTGTAGCTTTATAACTGCTGTTCTGTGTTAACTGATGTATTTTCAATCCTGAATACATTTTGTCTATTTTTAAACATTGCCCAATCCAAGAAACTCCAGAAAAGATAACTTCCCTTCAGTGAGGCCACAGAAAGATTTTGAAATGCTGATCTCTGTCATAGTTGTTAATATTGGAGTTAATCACAGAATCACAGAATCACTACGGTTGGAAAAGACCTGTAAGATCATCAAGTCCAACCATCAACCCAACACCCCCATGCCCATTAAACCATGTCCCACAATGCCACGTCCACACGTTCCTTGAACACCTCCAGAGATGGTGACTCCACCACTTCCCTGGGCAGCTTATTCCAGTGTTTCACCACTCTCTCAGTAAAGAAATTTTTCCTAATATCCAGCCTGAACCTCCCCTGGCACAACTTGAGGCCATCTCCTCTTGTCCTGTTGCTAGTCACTTGGGAGAAGAGACCAACACCCACCTCTCTGCAACCCCCTTTCAGGTAATTGTAGAGAGCGATGAGGTCTCCCCTCAGCCTCCTCTTCTCCAGACTGAACAACCCCAGTTCCCTCAGCCGTGCCTCATAAGACTTGTGCTCCAGACCCCTCATCACACCTCCAGAAGGCAAACTATCTAATCATTAGATTATGACTTTTGGTGTTTCCTCGAGCTCTTACAGACGAGAAGCAAGAAAAAAGAGGAGTGATTTGAGAAATTCAAGCCTGCTGTTCCACCAGTGATGGACATGACTGGGGAGACAGGGAATTGTGTCTGAAAAGATGACTAGCACTCTGCTATGAGTCAGTTAGTAGCTCTTTTGGAAAGAGGAAAACCTATTGTAAACAATAGTCTATTTTCCAAGTTAATTAGTATTGTCAAATCTATTATTGGACAACAGGTACCAGGCAAAATTATTAAATCTGGTCTAAAAGACAGTTGTTTCCAAAACAGAAAGATACTAGAAAATTATGATTAAATCTGAGGCTCCAACTCTTAAATGAAAGGCTTCAGCTGCATTTAACACTTCTTCTACCTGTACATGACTTGCGTTTTTGTGCAACAGCAGCACACTATTTGCCTTGTAATGGAATATGTTCGACTCAGCCAGTCCATCTGAGTGGATTTCCATCAATACTGCATCCTCTACAAGCAGTATGGGAAGTTACTGGAATGTGCTGATGCACACTTGGCTGTGAAGTAATTCTGCCTAGGAACAGGTTATTTCCTAATTGTTCACCACTTGGTTCTTGGGTCACATCTATTGTGTGTCATGCAACCAAGAGCACGTGTCATTCAGAGACAGGATGAGCCACGTGGGTTCATAGTGGAGCACAAAAGGACTTTTACCTTCCGAGGGAGAGAAGAACTGCTGATAGAAATTATTTTTAACTGGCTTGTTTTGAAATACCCATTGTTCCTCAAATAGGCCACTTCAGCTGAAGTAAAAGCTTCATCTTGTAAGGTCCTACTCAAGGCTGAAATGATTACTGACTAGACTTTTGGTAATCCACAAGCTGGTATTAACTAGCAGCTGACTTTTATGAACGCTGTAAAAAGAAAAAATGTACATTGGCTTCCTTCCCAGCTGCTGGTAATGAAATATGGATGCTGTGCTGAAACTGCTGTTTTATTTCACCGTTTGTCCCCAAACTCAGTGACGTGGATATACAAATGTTAAAGCTGAAATAAATACAGGCGTGCAACTCGTTTGTTTCAACAGAAATAACTTTTCATCCTTTCTTCAGTTATTTCTATGTAGGTAACAGGCTGCATAACATTAGCACAGCAATGGAAATACGCTATGCAGGACTCCTATTTGTATGTATATGGGGCTAACAGAAAGGGGTTTTATGTGTATGCAGTTTTTGATTTTCAGAGTGGATTTCCTCTCCTGTCTGAAATCCCATGTCATGCAAAGTTGTGTGGGGCTGCAGTCTTATTGCAACAGGACAGCTTGCATCTTTCTCGCACATCACGGGAAAGCTAGTCATGATGGTGATTAATACCAAGAAGTAGCATGCTAACATGAGGAGATGAGTACCGAACATGTCCTCAGCTGACTGAACTTGGTGGGTATCTGGCTTCAAAGCTGTAACCTCTGCAGTCATTACCTGGCCTGTATTTCCTGTGTGTGTGAGTGTGTGCTTGGGTGTACACACCATGATGGACTGCAGAAGGAACTTGATTTTTACAAGGGCAGATTCATCTAGTCCAAAAATACAAAAATGGAAGTACAAGTTCCAGTTTGAATATACACAGTATTTTAAAAGAAAAGCAAACTGACAGCTGATCTATTAAAAAGCACACTCTTAGAATTAAGGTATTCATAAGGGCTGTTACTCCAGAGTACAGAGTAGTTGGAGTCTTGAGGTATCTTAAATAAACCTGTGCAAGTAGTTGAATATATTTAGCACTCATGTTCAAATTACGAAACTTTTGACCTAAGGCTGAGTACTAGAACAATTTAGACTGGACCTTTGGAGATTGTCTCATCCAGTCCCCCTCAAAACACACAGGTAGTTCAGGTTGCTGAGAGCCATGTCCAGTTGAGTTTTGAGTATCTTCAAGGACACAGACTCCAAAACTTCTCTGGGCACCTTTTCCAGTGTTTCCAAAAGGTTTTTTTTTTTTCCTTTCACCTCCCTCTACTATCTGGCAGGCTTTTCTCTTGTTTCCACTTGGGTCTGTTGCCTCTTGTGCTGTCACTGTACATCTCCATGAAGGGTCTACCCTTGCATTATGCAGTTGGTGACAGCAACAAGATCTCCCTTGAGCTTCCTGTTTTCCAGGCTGAACATTCCCAGCTCTCTCAGCCTCTCCTCATATGTCAGGTGCTCCAGCATCTCTGACCATCTTGGTGGCCTCCCCTGGACTCACCCCAGTGTGTCCATGTCTCTTGGGCTGGGGAGCCCCAGCACCAACCCAGCACTCCAGGTGTGGACTCTCAGGTGTCAGATGCGAGGGGTCACTTCCCTCGACCACTTTTGCTACTCCAGCCCAGGTTGCTGTTGTCCTCCTTTGCCACAAGAGCGCATTGCGACTCATGTTCAACTTGATACCTGCCCGCACCCCAAGGTCCTTTTCTGCAGAGCTGTTTTCTAGCCAGGGAGCCCAACTTCTATTGCTGCACCGGGCCCTATGTTAAGGGAGAGATTGCGACTCATTTTAAAGAATGAGTGCTGAGGCTATCCCTAACAACTAGTAAAGTACTATGTATTACTGTATTGCTGTCTTAATTACAACAAAGCCATCAACATGTAAGCAGGCGCAAACTTTCCTGAGTAACAACAGCATCTGATAAAGGAGGTCAACTTTTCTAAATACTGATATGTTAAGCTGAAATTTTTCAAATGGCCGTTCCCCCTTGCTCTCCCATGCTAGTTTGTTCATTTGTTTCAGCTCTTCAGTGTCAGTTCTGCCCTGACGCTTCAAAGGAATGCTTGGAAGTTATTGTCCTTTCTTGGGAAGATCTGGTTCCCCTTTGTTTGAAATGGGAATTTGAAATGGGAAAAGATCTCTGTGGTGGCATTGCATTTAAGCCTGCTGTTTTCCTTATGAAAAATTCCTAAAACTTTGCCAATTTGTGAGTCTCTCAAAGCAGCACTTTGCAAATGCTGCAAATAAATTTACTGTGTTCCTTGAGCAAAAGGTGCTCAAGAAAGCTGAAATATAAACATCTTCTTGAACCTCACAGATCTCTCTGGCCAAATACTGCAAATGTTAACCTACGCAGTATTTGGGCATGCTCCTGCATAAAGCTGAATAGGTGTCCTCTGCAATTTGTGGTGTTTGTGACCTAATATGATGCTGAAATACAGGCAGAAAGTCATTCACTTCCTGTTCTCCGTCCTGCCCAGGCACTGTATGCAGATAAGGAAGACCATCTCGAAAACGTGAAGATGCAGTGGGAAGCAGGCTAGGTGATGCTCTTTAGAAACAGAGAGAAAAAGACAGGACTCAGGGAGAAGGAAAGAAGATGTCAAAAAAGTTCCTGGTTTTTCAGGACTCTGAAGTTAGGCTTGAAGAGATCGCATCCATTTGTTAGGACAAAA
Source organism: Gavia stellata (assembly GCF_030936135.1). NCBI lineage: Eukaryota > Metazoa > Chordata > Aves > Gaviiformes > Gaviidae > Gavia > Gavia stellata. The sequence continues at coordinate 38,346,825 of NC_082595.1, forward strand.
GCGTGATCACTTTAGCTGTGGAGCCATTACCCTGATAGGTGCAGGTCCTCAACGCAGAGTTAAAAGATCCTAATGTTGACCACCTTGAATGTAAGTTTTGGTATGTGGTTTCAAATAACGTAGGCTTTTAGAGCTAAGCGCTTGGAGACTGGGAAACCCCAGGCTGAAGATTGTCAGTGCAATGGTAATTTGATCCCTCTGTTCACATTTAGAATTGAATTCTACTGGATCTACTGGATCACGGAGATCGTGGGTGATGCTGGACGTATCATTGGAGATGAGCTTCTCACAAGTGGCCTCGATCCATGTGTTCATTCACTAACGTCCAGCTTGCTACTTCACGATCTTACTCAGCAAAGTGCCTGAGGTTTGCAGCAGTGACCGCAGTCAGAAGGAGCTGACTTCTGAATGTACCAGGTACAAAGAACTGTGCTTCAGGTGTCTCAAGTGGGCATCATAATTCATCAAGAGTGATAACGTTGTCCTTAATCACTGCGGGCTGAAACCTGTATCTGCGGATGGGGCTGTTAGATCTGCCCTCCCCCAAAAGACTGTTAGGAGTTTGTAGAGCTTTCCGGGGACTTCACAGGAGAAATCCCGGAGGAAATGAACAGTAGTAACATAGTAAATGATAACTGCCCATGAACTAAATGATGAATATTACATTTTACGTTGCACAACTTTTATGCAGCACATACAGACTGTGGGCAGAGACTTGGTGGAAGTGATAGGACGTAGGCCAGTGTTTAACTGCATGATCTTCCTGTGTGTAGGCAACATCGTGGTGCAATCTGAGGCCACACTTGACAGCTCCTTACTCTTCTTTTGATACTTGACTTTTTAACCTTTCATGTCATATTAAAAAAAAAAAAGCGGTATTTTTACAGAGATGCTGCAGAATTAGTATACACATGAACTTACTACAGCATTAGTATTTTCATGTTGTGAATTACCATGTATTTGCTTCTCCATTTCTTCCTATTTTTATTTTATCTAACACCTTAAAATAGTTGTGGGTGAGAAAGACAAATGGCAAGTTACACTTTTGAGGGTAGGGGGAAGGAAGGGGGGACCTATTCCTACAAAATTTATGAGTTTATTACGCAGGAGCTGTTACTCAGTGTGGTTTTCTGTTTGTGTTTTCTTTGTCAAGCACAAAAATTAAAATGTAATTATTGTTGAGCCAGTTGTTAGTCTGCTCTCTGTGGAAGGCTGATGAAATTTCGTTTTTCTCAAGTTCAAGGAACAATAAGCAAAAAGGCAACATAGTCCTGCACACACATGATTTAGTTTTTACACGAATGGCACCTTGCTGCTGTGGATTGTCATTTTAAAGTCATAAAAAACATTGTTTGCTGTTTCCAAATGTAGATGCTAAACACATAAAAAATAAACTGCTGAACACAACACAGGGCAGTTCAAGGATCAGACTAGAAGTGGGAGGATCATCAAGTCTAGGGAAGCCAGTAAGAACCAGGAATGCAGTCAGACGAGCAATGTGACTGGTTTTCAGAGCCACATCTACATTTCAGGTGAAAAGCATCTCAAAACCAGTTAGTGATTAGAAGAGATCTAAGTAATCCTGAGATTGCTAGATGCCTTTGTTTGTTCCCTTCCACCATGCTGTCTAGAAAATGGTCCACTATTTCCATGCAGGAAGTATAGATGTTCTCACTATCTCAGTGCCTCTAGGCAAATTTGGCCATACAGTTTTAAAGCCAAGTAAACATGACTTTTAAGCTGCACCGCACATTTTTTTTTTTTTCCTTTTAGATGGGGATTTTTCATCTTGATGTTGTGGCATGAGGTGAAAGTCTTGATTTTATTATTGCTGAGGGAAGAGGTGGAAAACCTTTCATTTCCTAAAGCTTCCTCTATATGTTTGAGTTGAATCTATGTGGCTTATGTTTTAAATTCAAATAATTATCTTACATGTGTGGATTCCTGAATGAAAGCTCTTCTCTCAGGATATTAATGGAGTTTCTTGGTTTACACAGCTTGTAAAAGAATTGGTTTAAGTTGAAATTCACTTTTTTGCTTCAATGTAAATGTGATTCTAATCAGGACACTTCTCAAGACCAGTATATACCCCCAATGAACTATATGAGCCCAAGAGGCTGTGTCTGTAATAGAATCTGTCCCATCTCCTCCCTAACATCTTTAACACATCTAGCAATCCCATGAAATGGATTATAAACTTGCCATTTTAATTCACATTAGATCTAGGCCTATTATACTGGGTATGTACACATGCAACTTTTCTTAACCTGGGAATAACTGATGAGCCTATGAAGGGATGTGTTGGTCATGGTGGATAGCATGTTTGTAAATGCTGTGAAGATACTTTAATTCCTGGGGAAAAAAAAAAATGAATCCTCCAGACACAGAGATCTGGAGATGTCCTGCTTGGTGCTGCATCTTAATTTAGTTCTCTTATTAATTTAAATGAGGTCATGGGACGTACAGCTTTTGCGATGGGAAATTTTCAGCTTCCTGCTTGCTGTAACACTTGGTGCAGGGTTCTTGCTGAAGATTTCAGATTTCACTTTCTGCAAAGACTTTAGGTCTCAAGTAAACAGCATACTTAAATGAGACTTAGGCTTTGTTACCACATAACTGGTCTGTAGAGATTACTCATTCTGTGGCTTTTTAATGAAATTTGTAGTTAAGTACATCTGAGGCAAACACATAGAAAACAGATCCTGATCTGTAACAATGGTGTTACTTTATTCCTTCAGTAGGATGTTTCTATCATACAAAAAAGGAGGGTTGGATGGATGGTGATACTTACAAAATGCTGCTATTGCTTGTGTAGTTTTGTTTGATGCCTGGTACGCGATGATCAATGATAGCATCTGGAGACCCTAAACTTGCCTTTCCTTTTATTTTTTTTTTTTTATTCTATCTTGATACTTTCCATACCATTTCTTGAAACTTGTCTTTCCCAACTCTATTGGTAAATGCCACTTCTGCTTCTGAGAGGCTTCCTACTCTTCTTCCAGGAAAATCAAGCTTAGAATGACAGACAAACTGTGACATTTGGGGCAGTTGGTGTAATGAAGGGTCAAGATCTAGAGGGGATTTCTGTAGTGAGCAGCGGTGGGAAGCATTCAGTTATTAACATGTCTACACATACCGATTAGCTGAAGGCTTCCTATCACTTGCTCAAGAGTTTGGTTTTTTCTCCAAGGGAAAGACTGCATTTCTCTGGGGTTGGGGATTGTTTTATTATTCTTTTGGATTTGTCTTCAGCATTTATTGTCTTCTCTCTTTGCACTTTTTTAGCTTATAAGCTTTGTAGTTTCTAGAACTGTATTCTAGCACTAGAGTTTTGGATCTGAGATCCATCACTGTATAAAATACTGTGAACAACTTTAAAATCCGGTATTTTGGGTTATCTTTGATGTTGTTATGTTATCTATGATGGAGTTATAACTCTGATGTAGTTATTAGTTATGAACTTTCAACTCTTGTAAACCAATATTTTATTTACTTTAAACTTCTATCCTCCTGTTCTTCTGTTTTACAGGCAGGATGAAAGACCGGCTAAACGAGCTGCGTGAATTTGCCAGGTTACACAACCAACAGTTTTCTGATAGTGAGGATGATGAAAATTCACCCCATGATGTTCTCCTTTATGAGACTGATTATGCCTTGGAAATTCTTCATAAAGACATACAGAACATCCGGACGGAAAATGACCACCTAAAAGAGGATGTCAAGCGGCTCAGAAAGCAAAACAGCCGCTTCCTTACATCCATGCGCCGTCTTAGTAGCATCAAACGAGATACTAATTGTATTGCCAGAGACATCAAGGCCCGTGGAGAAAGCATCCACAGGAAACTCCAGATAATGAGAGATTTCAGCGAAGATGCAATAACAAAATACGGGGCTATGTCTGTCATTGCCAGGGTAGCGAAGAACCACTATGTTGACCTCATGCACGCCTTTCAGGAAGCTATGTTTGAATACAATGCAACAGAGATGAACCAGCGGGAGAACTGCAAGATTCGAATTCAGCGGCAGCTAGAGATCATGGGCAAAGATGTTTCTAGCAACCAGATTGACGAGATGATTGAGCAAGGCAAGTGGGACGTCTTCTCTGAGAATCTCTTGTCAGATGTTAAGGGCGCTCGCTCAGCTTTGAATGAGATAGAGACACGTCATAAGGAGCTGGTGAAGTTAGAAGGTCGCATTAAGGAAGTTCACGAGCTCTTTCTGCAGGTGGCCCTGCTAGTGGAGGAACAGGCGGACACCTTCGATGTCATTGAGATAAATATGCAAAATGTTGAAGACTATGTAGGAGAAGCTAAAGAGCAAGTGAAAAAAGCTTTGGAATACAGAAGAAAACACCCCCTCAGAACAATCCTCTGCTGCTGCTTATCCTGTTGCAGAAGGCGACTATCCCACTGAAGCTATCACAGACCAACTCGAATGTCTTCAAAATCAGGCATTCTTTACGGTGACTTTTCTGTAATGACAACCCCTAGAAATGGGGGGGCTATTTTGCAGTTGGTTTTGTTCATTGCCTTTTTCCTACATGTGCTGAAGGCTGTTCTATTTAAGAGCTCCTAGAAACATTGATAAAACTATTTTTAATCCATTGTTAATTGAAATGTACTCTGTTGCTGTAACTAGAGGTGCAAGAAGATCTCTGCAGTGATACTTGTTTCAGACAGGCAAGAAGGAGGAATGAATGATGTGCTGATAGCTCAACCTAGGGAAGATGAGACATTTCAAGAAGTGACTTTTTTATTTGTCAAAGTGAGTCTGCAGGCAGTGCAGCCTTACCACCTGGGGTGATACAATACACCACAGAGTCAGGAGGTTTCAATTTTAACTAGTTTGGAGCCTGCTTGATGCAAATACTTGAACAGATTTTTGCTCTGTTCATTTGACAAAACACTGAGCCTATTAGCAGAAGCAGGACACAGAACTAGTTTCTTTTTCAACTTGATTTCCATCTGTCCTGAATCTTAACAGAAGTAATTGCACCTTAAATTATAGTATGCACATTTTGCTCCGTTTGTGTGCAAGTGATTGCTTTTCTCCATTTTAAATACCCACAACTTCGTCAAGGTGGTTAGAAGCACTGCAACACTGAGGCATCTCACTGACTTTTAACTTGAGCCACTCTCTGTACTCTTAATTTCAAAACTGCCATGCTTTTATGCTTTTAGTGCATTAACACTTCAGCCAGAAAAGATGCATGCAGTGGCCTCCTGCAGAAGCACCCATAAGAAGACAACAGTTGGGGGGTAAAGAAAGTATTTTCAGGTCTCCTATGCTGGCACATACACACAAGCAGTTTTAGTGGAAGGATTATCCTGTCAATAGACTTTTATTTTTTTATAAGTATTGATTTAATATTGTTTTTTTTATATATGTATTTTAAATAACATGAAGGATTGAATTTATTAACATTCCCTTTTACCAGTGTACAAAAACTAAGGCTTCTCTCCCATTATTAGGAAATCTCCACCTGGGAAAGAAAATAGACATATTTCTTCAGTACACCTGAAGAAGAAAGAAAACAACATTTTAATGTCATTTCAGTGCTCTTTTCAAGCTTAAAAATAATCCCTCCTTTTGTGTAAGGGTAGTCTGCCCACCGTAGGTTTGGAGTATGAGGAGGGAATAGAAAATTTGCAGCCCTGGAAACCACTGAGCATTGTCAGGGAAGCATGTATTCCTAAGGTCTGGGGAGTGATTATAGCTCCTGCTTCTGGAGGTTTTCCAACTATAATATTTTTAGGTGGCTTCCTGATACACTGTGATCTATTGCTATCCTTTGAATTAATGCAGGACATTTTTTCAGAAGTTAGTGACTTTTTTAAAAAACCTCTGATCCTATTTGTACCTATTTTAATAAATATTTTTAAACATTTCAAATATTTTGCATTTGGGAGTTTTTCTCAGGAGATGCGCGTAGCCATCTTCCTGCATCAATCGCAATGAAATGTTTCCCTTCAAATCTTTTGCACACTAATTTTATATGTGAAAAAACACCCATACATTTCTTACTATTTATATTGATATAACAAAACAGCAAAATAAATTCAACTTCCAAGCTTTCATATCCCAGTGGGAAATGCTTCTTAGCCAGGCAGGCTTTTTTACACAAATGGAAGCTAAATGGATAACTCTTCTCAGAAACTGAGTCTCTTTTGCTGAAGCACCTGTCTGTGATAACATGGAAGAGTGAGAGACACCGATCTTCTAAACTAGAAGATATTTTGATATTCAATCATGTCCTGATGATATCAGTATTACGCTTGCCTGAGGACCCCTCCAACAACCCAATGTTCAAACTTGAAGTGGGAGAAAGGAGAGTGTTGAGCTGGCACCATTACCAGTAGCGTTGGTGCTACTCAAGAAGACAAAGTTGCTTACTCCGTAGATACAGCCATTCAAGGCAATGGAACTGTGCATTTGTAGAGAAATACCCTAAATCTCTGTGGGTCAGCATGTGGGCATAAATCAATGAAGAACAGAATATGTATTTCATATCATCTGTACCTTCTTAGCACTCACCAATGCTTTTGATGAAAATGTGTACATGGGGGTTTTTGTTGGTTTCTTTTTTGCACTTATGTATGTCTACAAACGGAATAAAAGATTTAATAAGAAAAACTGAAAGTGCAGAGTGTTGTACCTTGAATCAGCAGCTCTGAATAGTTTCTTGCATTGTCAAAGTTTAGTTTAAAAACTGCTGGACTAAACTCTGAGTTGGTGCAAGGAGATTAAACAATGCCTAAAAAAAAAAGTCCTCCTAATATTTGTTGCCATAATAAATCAAATGTGTTGCATATTGAGATAGACTTCCCATAATTTTTCCTACAAAAACCATGAAAAATGAGTTTCATACATTCTAAGATGATTCTCTACTGCAAGGGAAAATACAAATTTACTCTGACAGTTCTGAGAGATCTTGATCATTTCATTAGTAGAAATGCAAAGCTTATACTCAAATCTTTAGTCTGATTTGAGGCATGGGGAAAGAGAGTGAAAGCATGAAGAAAAAGGTAATTGAAGACCTTGTCTCTCGACTTAAGGCTGTTGCTGCAGGGGAGAAACTGAGAATCATTGAAACAGCAGCTTGGGACCCTTTAAAACTATTTTTAAGTTGCATTGTGAGTTAGAGGCACTTAAAAAATTACTTCCAGTAACTAAGGAAATAATTCTCTTCTTTGCAAACCTGCATTCATTGCTTAATACTGTGGGTTTTTTCTATCTTTGAGCTGTGTAAGAACTCAAATTTTGGCAGCCCACGAACTTGCCTAGTCACAGTTAAAACAGACTTTTGAAAAAAACTGATCACACTATGGTTGCAAAGACTCATGCCACACAGGATGAGTGGAAGAAGATGATAAAAGTAGCTTGATAATATGTTAGCATAGTAATAACAGAAGCCACGGAATGAACATCTTCATGCTTGCTAAGGAAAGCTGCCTTTTCATTCTGAAAGTCAACAGGATTCCTATGGAGATGCACGTAGCATATCCTATGGGTTGAATTTTTTTTTCCTTTCCCTGATGTGGCAAACCCTATAGCTGGGTTTGAGAGGAAAGTAGTTAAAATGTGAGAGGGGCTGCTTTACCTTTTAGGGTTGCTGGTACTTTGGTTTTGTTTCCTACTGAAAGCAGCAGAAGCTTCACAAAAAAAACCCTATGAATCTCAGCCTTTTCTGAGGAGGAGAATGGAGAACTGGCACCTAGGCACACCTTGCTCCTTCTTAAAATGTAAAAAAAAATTGTATAAATATAAAACAGAAAAAAAAATCCCCTATTACAAAATATAATGTTTGGTATAGAATGCTGAACATCCTGGATATGTGTATGAGTCTCCATTTCATCTTATGGGAATTTTTTTTTTTTTGAAACGTGGATTTCCTTTTAGAGAAATGGCAGTCAGACCCTCCCTACCTCAATGCGAAGAACTCAGACTATGGATGCACTTGACCAGGCATCTCTCTGGCACATGTCTTGCGAGAAACATCTAGAAAGTATAGCTCTTAGTTTAGACCCAGATATCTTTTTTTTAGAGGAGAAAGCCTGAGGCTGGACTGAGTAGCTAAGCTAAATTGCTGCTCTTCTAATCTAAGGAGGCCAACCTACATTAAGGATGTTTTGAATGCACAGCCTGAGTTGTATTTTATAATTTCTTGAAAACAAAACAGGTTCTTTAGATTTTTGAACCATGGTAGATATTTGGAATTGATTTGAAAAAGGAAAAAGCTACACATGGTTGTATTTCTATCTCTAAAAAATATCACAGATAATGATGAAGGCAGGAAACAGTATCTTTAATAGATACTGTATGTGGTGATTACAGTTAATCTATTTCTGAAGCAATGTGATTTTCACATGGAGCCATGGTATTTGTTTCTCTAATATGTGAGAAGGCCAGTAGCAGATCTATCTTCTTCCACGTTTCTAGCGTATTATATAGCATCTTCGTAATAGTTGAGCGGAAGCCAGTAACAGCCAGTGTAAGACAGCTCCACTGTCATACCTTAGCTTACAGTGCATACACTATTAGGGCACAAAGGCTTAACAGGAAAAAGTAACACTTTACTGTGTTTCTCAGAAATAATGTTAGATATGAATAGAGAATGAGATAACCTACCTGATCGCATTTTCCTACTCAATACCTTTGCTGAAAGGCACAGCCCTACTGAATGGGGAGCAATGCTAGCTATGGTATGATGCCCATTTCAAGCAAATGATACAGCACAGTAAGTTCCAGCCAAAGAGCTGCTCTTTCATTAATGGGCTCCAGCGTGTGAATAAAACTAAGGAAAAAGAAGGTGTGAGTTTCACATCTGTTCTTCACATTTGTAAAATGTTAACAATCGACTTTTATTGTATGTGAGAAGTATTTTGTTTCACAAGTATACCTAGTGTACTGGGGGTCTCTGAACATTAACAGCTGAAGAGGTTAGGCACTACCTGCAGCCTGCAAATTTGAAGCCCAGGCCCCTTAAAGAGGGCCACCTAGCACCAGGGTGTCTAACAACCAAGCAGGGTGTGCGCTCTGTTCTGCTTATGGGAGAGACAGGTGGCCTCTGCATGCCTCCTCCAGTTTGCCGGAGGCTGACTCAATCCAGCATCCCCAGCCTGTGCTGCACCCAGCGTTTGCCTCTCATCCCTCGGGGGCAGGCTCAGTGGTGGCAAAGTTTGTTGGGTTGGAGGATGTCCACCTTCTCCTCTGGAAAATGGACAGCAAAGGCGGCGGGAGTGGGAGCCAGTGGGGGGAAGGCCGGCGATGGGGCACTTGTCCTTTCCCCTCCTGATGTGGGGAAGAAGGGGAAGGTCTCAGCGCGAGCACTAACCGGGGGTATTGCAATAGTCGCTTCCGTAGACCGGGCATGCAGTGGTGATTGGCACATCTTTCCTCTGCAGTATTTTTCTCCTGATTAAGCGTAATTGATCACCTTGGACTTTGTGTGGTTCCTTTTTCCTTCTACTGGCAAGGGAAGATATATTCCAGGTAACAACTGGACAGGAGTAAGTAAAACGTCAGTATGTAACACCGGTTTTCCACGAGCACCTGTCAGTTGGCATTTCACCAGGCAGCATGGCCGGGGGGCGGGGAAGAGGGGAGTTGTTTCGCTTTTTGGTGGTCTGAGCCTTATCGGCACAACTTCGCCACGGCTCCCTCGCTCCCCCGATGAACCACACTGGCACCGCCGCCCTCCCCGGCTCTGCCGCCCGCCCCTGAACCCGGCCTTGCTCGAGCACGGGGCGGCAGCCCGCGGGCCTCGCGCCTCGCTGCCCGGGCCCCGAGGCGGCCTGGCCCGGCGCGGCCCCAGCGCCGCCCGCGCTCTCCTCTCAGAGGCGGGCCCGTCCCGGGCCCCTGCACCTCCCCCGCCCCCCCGCTTCCGCTCCGACGCTGGCGCCCGCCAGAGGCAGGGCAGCGCCCGCGGGTTGCGCCGCGTCGCCTCGCGTCCCGGCCCGGGGAGGGCGAAGGGCGCGGGGGGCGGGCCCCAGGCTGCGGCAGGGCTCCCCGCCGGGTCCTGCCCGTCCGTCTCCCGCTGCCGCCAAGAGAGGTCGCCCTGTGCGCTCTGCGGCCTCCCGCGCTGGAAATAAAGGCGGGAGGAGCGGCGGGGCGGGGGAGGGAGCGCCTCGCGCCAGCCCGAGGGTCGCGGGGGGCCGGGGGGGCGGGCGGGAGCGCGGCCTTGTATGTAGGAGCGGCTGGGAGGCGCCTCTGTATCTGCACCAGGATGGCCGAGTGGTTAAGGCGTTGGACTTAAGATCCAATGGACGTATGTCCGCGTGGGTTCGAACCCCACTCCTGGTAAGAGCTGTGTCTTTTTGGGGTTGGTTTTTTTTTTCCCCGGAGCCCCGTCGCATTGCCGGGGAGGGCGCGGTGCCCAGGCCGGGGCGCGACCGGCGCGGCCGCAAGGAGCCGCGAGCCGCCGGGCCGCGGTTGGAGGCAGCGAGGGGCGGGCAGCGCCGCTGGAGCGGGCGGCGGCCGGCGCCCCGCCTGCGGGGCAGCCGCGCGGCTCTCCGGGCGCGTGGCGGCGGCGGCCGGCGAGCGCGGCGTGAGCCGGCTCCAGCTGAAGCGGGCCGGTCAGCCTCGCCGGGCCAGCTCTGCTGGGCCGCTGGGCGCGGCTTTAAACACCGTAACTTTAGCTTAAAGTTGGTGGCACAACTTAATTTCGAAGGGCTTTTTTATATCTGTATTCTTTCGCGTGTCGTTCGCAGGCCGCTCGGGCCTGGGCCTCGGTGGCCACCGCGGGTGTCACAGCCACGGCAGCGCGTGTTGTGGCCGGCGGCGCGGCGGGGCCGAGGGCGGGGGGTGACAGGCGTCCCCGGGGCGCGGCGCCCTCCCGGCCCTGCTGCGCAGCCAGGGCCCCCGGGCGCTTGGCCGGGGCCGAAGGGAAGGCGGCCCGGCGGAGGCCCGCGCCCGACTGCGGTGGGTGCCGCAGCTCCCCTCAGCGGGACGAGATGTCGCCCTTCGCTTTTCGTTGCTGCGGTTCGCGCCAGCTCTCCACAGAAGTGCCGGAGGAGGGAAGCGCACCGCGTCTAACGCTGCCTGAAAGTCGCATCGCAAATGGTCCTCCGCAGGCGGAGCCGTCCCGTGTGGCTGGAGGCGGCGGGACCGTCGCTCTGGGGCCGGTGGCACGCTGGGTGGGGGTTAGCCCTCCAGCTCCCGCAACCCCAGGTGGGGACTTTGGTGCTCTAAACCGTTATTTAGGAGTTTTTTGTATAGATCTTTTTTTTTCTCCAGTTCCAAGCACTTTGAATACTTTGAAGGCTGTACGGCAACCTGCCACAGTGCTTCTACAATGTGAACGTGAGCGTAAGTACCGCGTGCGCTAGGGCACGGGATGAGGGTGTAAAGGATGTCTGCGGGTGTCGAGCCTGCTGAGGTGTCCTTGGCCGACCCCGGAGGGTGGAGGGAAGACAAACCCCGCTTCTGGGGGAATGGTCCCTAGTGCTGGCTGTACTCTAAACTGTGCCAGGGCTTCAGCTGAAAGTTAAGTGGAATGAGTGAGCAGGATGTTCAGACTAACCTTCTGGCTGTTTTATTTAGCGGGACAGATAAATAGCAGTTGTTGTACGTGTTGCAATGCTTAATTTCCTATCGCATAGTTTTGTTGTTCGGCGTTGCATTTTTGGGGTTTTTTTTGACAGGGTAGTATCATTGTGTTCTAGTATATTGAAAGTGCGGGAAGTACAAATCAAGCGCAGACTGACATATTTTAAAATATTAGTGTTTGCCAGAGCATCCTGGTCGAATCCTAATACAGGTAAATACAGTTGTTCTTAGCTACCCTGTTCCCGATTATTTGAGCTGAAAAATGATTCTAAACTTTCAGTCCAAATATATCATGTGATGATACAGACTAAATAAAGGATAAACTTGAGAGAGAGAAATAACAACTCATGGGCCTTCAGTGCAATATGAAATAGAAGGTGAAATCTTTCAGACGTGATATTTTATTACATGCTACATAAGATGATCTGTCATCACAAATGTGAACACAGTATAAATACAGAAATATGATAGTCAAGAGGGAGTTATGCAGAGAATTGTGGTCTGGTGGTGAATTTCTAGGAAATGCAAGTGCGTATATTGTCTTTTTTGACTGTTCCACCAGTTAAATTGTAAATGCAAAACATACTGCACTTTCTAGAGCTGTTCATTAAAAAGCAGTACTGCCAGGTTCAAATGCTTTATTAAGTAAACATTCGTTCCTATTCTTCATTAAGATACAAATTATTAAAAATGTGTGCGTGTTTGAATGTACATTTTACCTGTAATGTTGTAATAGAAAAGTGCTGCCCTTGGAAACCCACATCTTTGCATACAAATCGTGTAATTCTGCTTATGTGCTTATTTACGAGCACGTTTGTACGTACAATAAATGCTTATGTAGATTTTGTGGATGCAGTGCTGATCTTGATGAAAAGTTAGTCTGAGCTATGTCAGTTACAGGATGAATTAGTGCAGCTGTTCAGCATTGTGAGAAAGAAAAAAGAAAAGTAAAAAATCACAGTTTTTACAAGAACAGTAATCACTGACCCCCCAAAAACCCAGTTTTTATGATAAAGCAATATAGAAAACTGGAGTTCTTGATTAGAAATGCTTCTGTTACAGGCACAGCCCTTTCCTTAAGAAATTTCTTTTGCAGAGGACTTTCCTCAGTCCTTTGGTGAAACTGTGTTCCCTGCTTTTCATAATGGCTTGTTAGAGCACATGAATGTCAGGAATGGAACAGAAGATTTTTGAACCTTTCCTGCTCTCAAGAAATATCCATAAAATCTACTGGCAATGAGTACGTCCCAACCCCTTCCTACACTTCTCCATGAAGAAAAGGATAATCTGCTGGGTTTATTGGTTTCTTTTTAGGTGAAGTGGCAGGGTGGTGTAATGTGTTTCAGCTCTGGGGCTGACCATGATTTTTATTTAAGAATTTTATTTTACCTAGCAGGTATTTTTCTTTGTTTCTTTTTCATAGCTTCCTTGTTAAACCCTCATGAATTATTGGTGGTTGCCTTTGCTATTTGACATTCTTACATGCACTCGTTATACTCTGGCCTTTAGTTCAAACGTTGCTTTCCGTTGGACTCCATTCTGTGGATGAGTTGTTTTTCTAAAAAGGTCATTATCTGCAGGATCCTTGCCTCATTTGTTGAAGAAATTGGAAAAAGTGTAGTGAATAATGCTAGAGACTAGAATAAAAAAAGAGCTTCTTATGCAGACAGTTGAATGCTACCCTGATGAACCAGGGGTGTTTCTTTTGCCATTGCATATTTCCTATCTGATGAGGAGCCAGTCAGTTAAAATAGATTTTTCATAAGCAATCACTAGTTTTCATGTTCCTTATTTTGTGGTATCCATCTTGAGAACCTCAGACTGATGTGCAGAAATGCAGAGCTTTCGCAAACACAAGGGAAATCAATGTATCACCTGTATTTTAAGGAGTCTCTGAAAAAATTTGTATTATAACTCTCTGAGCAGTCAAAGTTATTGGAGATATTTTGACATTAATCTTTCCATACCTCAATTTCCCATTGTGTAAAATAGAGGTAATAGTAATGCATCATCTGCAAAACGGACTGCTATGAAGTAAATTAATTCTTGTTTGTGAAGAATTCAGATAGGCACTTACGTAATCTGGTCGTGTTAGACAAGCCCATGAGTAGAATATCAATGAATTTGAAAAATAACATGAAATAAATAAGGTGCGGAGCCACACTTTGAGCTGTGAAGACCTTGCAAAGTACTGAACAACTGGTTAGCCAGCAAGCACTGCATGATGCGTGCTAAACAAGGTGGGAGACTTAGAGGAAAACAGCAAGCCATAGTTTAACTCAAAATTGTGTCTCACTTCATAAACAGAAGGGGATCAAATCAATAAGAAGGCAGGATATGGGTGAAATATTATTTAGGTGATACTTCAGTATAGTTTAATCCTTTTTAAAAACTTTTGGCAGCTTTTTTTTTCAGTTACATTTTAGTGTGTGATGGAAGCATATAATTTGTTACTTCAGTTAAACCATTTTTCCATCATTCCCAGTGACCAATATCTCATACTGAGGAAAAATGTGTAAAAAGGCTTGCGAAGTTCTTGGTCTGTTGTATAATGCTGTATGTAGGGTGATCAATAATCCTTCTGATTCTTACTGCAGACTAATTTAAAGTCTGTAAAGTAAGACCGGTCTCTTACGTTAGCAGGAGTAACTGCATGCAAAGTACTTGGTAATTCTTGAATTGTTCTCATTTTGGGGCCTGTGTGGTAAAAAAAGAGGGGTAGACTCTATTTTCTGGATTCTTGTCATTCTTGGGATGTTTTTTCAAAGATTACCACTATATAGTACAGACAGTTGTGTCAATGTTTGTACATGTGTCTTTATACAGGTTCATTTGCAAAAGTTGCTGGGCTGTTCATCTGCTGACTCTGTCTGATCTTACCTGCAGTTTCTTACAATCATTTCTGTCGGACTCGATAGCCACAGCAACCAAGTGTCATTAGCAACGTTAGCTAATTCTGCCTCCTTCTCCAGGACATTACAACACATAATCCCAAACAGATCCTTGCAACATTTTATTGCTTAACTATTTTCCTTGGTTTTGATGAGGAAAAAGAAGAGATTTTCTGCTAGGCTAGTTCAGTCTAAGCAGCAAGCTCTGGGAAATCGCACTGTAGTAGTACGGGGAGCTTGGCCACCCTGACCGCAGCGTTCGTAGAACAGAACAAGGGTCTGCATATCACTTACTGCAGTGCAAAGCCCTGCAATTTAAGAGTGCTGATGGAGGTGGGTTTACTCTTATGACTGACAAATGAGCCCTGCAAGTCTTGCCATGATCACTTAAAGCATCATCACCCCCAGCATTACCCTGAGTGTTGCTCTCCCAGAGTTAGGATGGCCTAACATAGCCATCAGAAGAGACCAGGCGCCCACCCTCCAGCTCCTCCAGTTAGCGTCTGCATTTTAGCTCAAAGCCACCTTCACTGGTGGAGCAAAGGGCAGTAGCTTTGCACTGTAGTAAAGGGCCGTGGGCACACATTCCCTTTTGCCAGTTCTTTTGATCAGGAGGAATATATGCAGGTGGTAACACTTTACATCAGCACAGCATTATTACTGAAGGATATTTCTGAAAGTGTTAAAAGACTGGTCTGTGAACTAGGTGACTTCCAGTTTGGGAACATTTTCCCTTGTGCTGGCTTTGCTATGGTGGCAGTAGCCTCTGGAAGAAGAAGGGAGCAGGCAAGTGATAATTCACACTACAGCAGCAAGGTTCACCGGAGCACCTCCTAAATGGGGCGCCCTGAATACCCTAAAATGAAGGCAGCATAACACAGAATGTTGCAGCTAAGATCTCTAGGATCTTAGGGCATGGGCTTAAAGCACACTAACATGCATTTTTTTCTGTTTTCTTTTTGGTTGTGTTAAACTTACTTGAATGAATTAATTCTTTCTTCCTTCCAGGGAGGAGCTTTTGTCTGAAGACCGTAGAAAATACGCACACTCTTTTGGAGATGGTCTTCTTAAATGTGCAATTACAAAAATGCCTTCCTTTCTCTAGTGACTAGGAGAAGAATGCACTTTCCAGATTCCTTCATTTTCCTTGATTGCTGCTTCTCCTTCACCATCTGCTGGACTGTGACCGTCTTTCTGGGTTGGAAGTGCTACAGAATATTTTCTTCAGACCTCATCTGCCTCATTTTTAAGGGTTTGCTGAAGTGGTTCATGCAATTCTTGGCAAGAGATCACTCCCTGACCATGTGACTTGGTGGATTTGTGACACCTGTCTCTTGCTATTTCATCATGTGTTGCAAACTTTTTCATATGAGAGGGGAATCACTGGTGGGAAGTATGGACTGCATTAATGAGTTCTGTTCTGCAGCTAATCCATGTTTAATGATTGACGTGCATATGTGTTTTAATTTCAGTTGTCCTGTCTTACATCTCTGTTGCTATTTTCTGACACACTCCCACCTTTTGCTTTTTATGTGCATACCAAGAAACAGATCCAGCTGGTCTAGCAGTTAGCTGTGGCTGAAAGAGGCAGAGACACTGTCTTTCCTCTGCCCTGGCTGTGCTGCACGTTCCCACCACTTCCCTCTTGTGTCCCTCAGTCTTTGATTCTCAAGTAATAAGTAACAAACAAACCAATTAATTTTGTGTTGCTTGGATCTAAAATTAATCTCTGAGATTATCTCATTATAAGAACTTTTCTGTGAAGAAATGAGGAGTTGTAGGCAATTTCTTACGTGTTTCAGGCTCCCTAACATAGACAATACAGATCCACTAACTAGTTTTATTAATCACAGAATGGCAGTGGCTGGAAGGCCCCTCAAGATTGTCTAGTCCACCCCCCAGCTCAGAGGACGGTCAGCTTGAGCAGTTGGGTTTTGAATATCTCCAAGGATGAAGACTCCACAACCTCTCTGGGCAACCCATGCCAATGTTTGACCACCCTCACAATAAAAAAAGTTTTTTATAATGTATTAAAAATAAGTGTTGTCTTGCATTCAAGGCATTTTCTTATCTTTAAGCTTATCTCAAACTTACAGGTCTGTCTGCTTGTAAATCTTAAATGATCACATGTTTTCTCTGTGCTTAGATTTTTTTCTTCCTAAACATCCCAAGATAAAATGACAGACCAACAAATGCTACAACACATACAAGGATACCCACTGGATACATGGGTTTGCTGCCGTGCGCATTCTACGGAGAGCTCTATTGAGAGAAGAACAAAACCCCTGCAGAGATCTAAGCAGGTGCTTCATTTTAGATACTGAAAGTGATTCTTCGAACTTTTTTTTCCCAAATAAAGACCAAGGGAGTACATTATTTTGTTTATAAATATGTACAGTTAGTTTCCTGTAAGAAATGAGCACTTGTGTCTGGCCTTAGCTTATTGAAAGCCAGAGTCCTGTTAGAGCATTACTCATTGAAAGACCATTTCGGTATCATGATTAAAGTTCATGATCTGCAGGTTAGAATACTGTAATTTGATCCAAGTTTTCCTTTAAAATGGTCTGGGAGCTATAGCGTTAACAAATGACATCTGTCTGTTGAGTTGAGGGAAGGTAATGCAACTGATAACGCTCACCTTAGTCCAGTGCTATTGTCTGGCAACCCAATTATTACAGGTAAAAATTCTTGTTCCTGTGTTTACACAGGTGTTAATAGTGTCCTTCCTAAACAATCTTTGCTTACTGGCTGTGGCTAATTATTCCTCATCCTAGATCCAGAAGCTGCCTCTGAATGAGGAATTGGAAAGAGTCAACATAGTTCAGAAATCCCATTTGTTTAATGCTTTCCAAATCCTTTTGTTACTACATTCAGAATGGAAATGATTTATTTAATTACTATGACTTCTATATTTTATCATAATATTTTGGACTATTTTTTATTGTTTTGCAGGATGCTTTGCTTTGCTGTGAGACTAGCTGATTTCTTGGCTAAATGTAGTTTTAATTTTTATGTAGCTAGCTTAATAGCCATGGTTTCCACAATCTGCATTTTGATAGCACTATGACAGTGCAGGTTATATCTCTGCCAGTTAACAAATCCTATAGTGTTCTGTGACTGAAAACAGACAGACATGCCCAACCTGTTGTACTGCATTCATTCAGGTGACCTGCCCCAAAAGTTACTTGACACATCAGTAAAGAAGAAATAACTGAAAGCAACTGGATCCAGTTTTGTGATGTCTCTGCCTGCCCAGCCCCTCTGAACAAAATATTTTTTCTACAGAATAGTTATCGGGTAGGATAAGAATTGTATGGTATGAATGCATGAGTCAAATTTCTTTAAGAGGACAAAGTAGTTAATGCCTCCCAGTAGACAGTACAGAGAGACATTATGGGTGAGATAAGGTTTGTGCTGTGTATGAAATTGTTAGGGGGAGAGCTCAGCCATCAACACAAGAAAAAAGACCTGTATGACAAAGAAGGTTGGGTGACTGTATCCAGCTGAAGTATTAACAAACTTGAGAATGTTATGAAATATAAGAATGGGGTGGAATTGGGCATCTCAGAACCGACATTAAAATGCTCTAAAAACAAAAGTTGTGGTTAGAGATTCTTTTCCTATGTCTCTTTCTGTTGCTTTTCTTGGTAAGTTGCCTCAAAGAGGGGTTTAAGTAGAGTTTCAGAGTACTCCAATTTTAGGTTGGGCTCTGCAGAGAATGTGTCAGGAATCTTAAGGTGCATGGTGGTACTCCCAGCCCCCAAAAGGAGCCTCTATGGGTCCTTCAGAGCCAGAGTTAGAGACAATGCCCCGTATTCACCTGGAAGTCCTTAACAGACTTGTCTGCGTAGCCAGGAATGAGCCTAGATTGTAATGTTAACTGTCTCAGAATGTTGTTTTATTTTTTAACAAAAATTACTATACCAAGGTAATCTTAACTGTCAAACTGGGATATGTATACTTTGTACTGTACATTGTTTCCTTTTATGTACTGTTTGTCATTAACAGTCTTGGCATGACTGCCTCCCAGGTAGTAAATGTATCCAGGCATAGTTGAAGCGGTTCCACTTCCTTTGCAGGGAAAACCTCAGAGATGGTATCTCTGGAGGGAGATGTTGGAACTGATGGAGAAGTTGCCAACTGCTATTTATCTGTTAACCAGTGTGTCAGGTGACATCCTTCTCAATCACTATCCATGACCACCTCTGTGTTAACATTTACAGTGACCTGCTCTGGTCCATAGGTCATTACTTTGGCAACTGTAAAAATTGAGTTATAAAAAATGACTGTATTTTTTCATCTTATTTTTTAGCTCATTGTATGTGTTCAGCAAAAAAAAAAAAGGAGTTGGAGAAAGCAGTCTGAAGACTTGTGTTTCGTCTATGTGAAAATCCATGCAAAACAATATAACTTAGCTAATTCTTAACACGGTAGCTGACTTCCCTTAGCAAGGTTTCCATATGGGATGCACTTCTGAAGATATACCCGATCAGCTCTGCTGCTGCAGCCAATGTTTATGGACATAAATTCATGGATCCCGATCCTGTTGCTGCCACTGTGTAAGCAGATTGTTTATCACTGAAGTTTTGGACAGGCACAGAAGCCTGCTTGTATAGTTAAAGTTGTAGCATCTGCGCAATAGTTACACACTTAAAATTACTGTTTTTCAGCATCACCTCCCTCTGTTGATCTTCAGACCAGCACAAAATGAAATTGAAAATACAAGCAGTTCAGGCAAAAATTCCATTAAGGCCTGTAAAGAGTACAGGATACTGCAGGGTTTCTAGTGCAAGGGCAGGACTACAATATTTTTCCTATTTCACAGCAATGTTGTAAGAGGCATCTTAATATTACGTGATGGGAAGGGACATAAATCTATACGGATAAAATGAAATTACGCATAAGCAGTTATGCCTCTGCAGAAGAAGAGACATAGGTTGTAAACTGTTTGGAAAGCCCTCTTCCCGTGCCACCAAATCATTTAAGTTGCAGACTATTCTTTGGGGAATATTAGAGCTGCAAAAACTAGCCTGGCCATAACTTTATGTAAAGGATAAATTAAATACAACTATTAACTCTTGACTGTTTGGAAAATAAAGGCCCAGTTTGCATTAACAAGGGTGAACTGGATGATTTCTTTTGGAAAAACACTTTTACAAAAAATGTGTAATGTTTCAGTTGACTGCTGCATTCTATATTTGAGCCATTATTTGTAAAAAGATTCAGGGGTAACAAATTCTAGTAAAAATATTTGGGGAATACCTTGTTTATTTCCAGGACAAATATTATTAAATGGATTTGAAAGAGAACCATCCAAAGATGAATTCTACCAGTAACAGAGAAATTTTCTGAAAGGGGTGCTTCTTAAAAAGCATAATCATACTGCCTAAACAGATGCTATTTAGTGAGCTGACTGACCTTAAATCTAGCGGTAACAGAAACTTGTTTTCCTCAGTTACTCAGATGGACTGTAGATTGATGTATCCTTTCTGATAACCTTGTACTAAACCCCAGATTTAGTCTATAGGTGCAGAGACAACTTCTGAAAGGAATGAAGTGGCTTTCAGTCAGCAATGCTACCTTCTCCACAGGTACAACCGATTCCTATATAAGACGGGGAGCAGAACTGAGCAGGGGAGGGCAGGCTGGGTGATGTGACTGCATGCTTTAGGAGTTACATCTGTGTATGGTTTGATTACTGAATTATGCCGCTGTTTCTCTGTTAGGTGGCAGAATTATATTTCTGTTGGATTTGCATCAGGAAACAAACGCCATGGTTTAGCTACCATGTCTGGGGAGAGCTTTCCAGGCAGGCTAGTGGCAGAGGTATGATTAAAACCCTAGTGTGCTTTGTATCAGTTCCTCATTTTTTGTACGATCCTGCTCTCACCCAAGTCAATGGGAGAATTCACCCATTTAAATGGTGCTTTCATTGGCATGGCTTGCGTTCATTTTTGTCATGTTGATCTGCCCTTTCTTTTTTGCCTGGAGGCCACCAGGCTGTTGGCTGGTGGACTTCCTCGGGTGCAGGAAGCAGATGGCATGGGAGTTTAAAGGAGCTTCTGACAGTCCAGCAGTTTTCATGGTCAGTCTGGATGGCCCCCGAAAGCTTGGGGGAGGGCAGACGGGGTCTGGTCATGAGCAGAAAGGACCGTCAAGCTTCCAGCCTTACTGAACAGTTTATGTTTTTCAGTTACTTCACAGGAGAAGGGAGCAGAGTGTGGGAAGGTGATACTGGCAACATCGCCTATGATTTAGGGTTGCACAGCCACACGTCAGGGGGTCTGAAGGCTGTCTGCGTATGAAGACTGTTGGCACAAAGTCTGGGAATTGTGCAGAGCTTCAGGCATGTCCCGCGTGCATGAGGAGAGCCAGAGAGCAGCCCGAGGGCTATAACAAACCAGTCAGACTCAACTAAAAGTGGAACTATTTATGGGAGGTTGTCTATTTTCTTTTGTGACTGGTGGATGTTGTCTCTTGCTCACCCAGGCTCTGAGCCCTGTCAGTTTGCACTTAAATATAGCTTTCCCAGGTTTTCAAATCTGCTGTTTTCCCAGAGGAATGTCTGTTCCTGGCATGTAGCCCCCTTCCTCTTTTATCATACTGTAAAATCATCTCACTAAGTGTTGGTAGCTTCTGGTAGATGACCAGCAGCTTAAAGATTGCTGACCACCAGACCCCTCCTCTCTGCCTTCAGATCGAGTGTGTTGTGGTTCATTTCATCCTACCATTTCTGATGCCCTGTGCCTCCAGTTTCTTCATCCCAGCCCTTGCCATGATCCTGAAATATCTTACCAAGTAGAGAGTGATGGAGGTTTGCCTTCCTTGCAGCCTGAGGCAGGTGGTACTGGGAATCGCAGAAGCAAGTGCATGCAGAAAGGGTGGTGTTGCGGCATGTGACGCCTACATGTATCCAGTTCTCATATGCCTGTTGTCATGGACAATGCCTAAGCGCATGTGCCAAAGCAGTCAAGATCAAGTGCTGTTTTTGCATATACTCTCCAACTTAGCCAAGTACTGTATGTGCAGGGAAATTTTCTCAAGAAAAAATGAAGGATTAGACTAAATAATATCCATAAGTGACAATTTAAATACAGATGCACAGCACTTTGTTTAACTTCATAATTAGTAACTGGTATAGGTACTATAAACCACAACTTTCTTGCATTTTTTTAAATAGGAATTTAATTTGCCATGTTTGAAAAAAATTGATTCTGTATGATTCTGCTCTTAAACCAAGCCTCAGACTTGCATAATTTTTTTAATCATTCAGAACTGCAATACATTTATACATTTGTACTGCAAGCGTGTCATGGCTAATGAGTAATGGCTACTTTAGCTGTTGTCTCTTAAGTTCTGTTACTGTCACTTCAGGTCAGAGAGATCAAAGGTCTGGTATTTTAAGGGATTTGGCCTTTCTAGATAAAAACATTTTGCATTCCATGCATGTCCAATCTCCAAAGATAAGTAGGGAGGAATACAGTAAAACCCTTCTATCTCTGTGGAAGATAGTTGGAATGTAATTTGTATAATTACCTTGCATAGTAGTTTTTTGCATTCATCAGCATACCTTTATTTTTGTTTTCTACTTGTTATAAAGCCTTTTGCACTTATTTTTTGTACTGATTATATGAACATTTGATGCTTGCTGCTGTGAAGGTTTTGTCATTGAAACCATTGCTTCCTGAGCACTTAAGTTCTTCAGGCAGAAGTTTATCAATGATTATAGCTTTTGGGGCTAACTGAAGTTATTTTAACATACAGTAACCCTACTTGATAGTTTCCTCTGGGAATCCCACCCACTGTGTTAGCTGCAAACAGCTGTATGAAGAATGCTGTTCTCATGGCTCAAACACTTGTAATGCTGTCCCACCCAAACTAACCTCAGCGTGAGAGTGACTTCTAATCCACGAATGAGATAAGCAGTGGAACTATATGTTGCTGCCCCTCTGATTTAAAGGTATTTCTTCCAACCAAGTTAGTATTTAACTTACTTTCTTTTACTTTTAGCAAAAATGCAATCATATAATTATAAAAAAGACAGGTGTTCAGTCTTTTGTGCGAAAGAAATGCATCGCTGATTTGCTCTGAATGGCTGGTATAGAATTCTGTTAGTGCAATCCAATAAAATACGGAGTGCATTTTCCTAAGTGAAGGAGAAAATTGGCTTACATTAGGTGAAACATTAATGGCAATTTCACTATAATGAAATCTTAGTGCTGCAGTTCTTTCTAGCTGCACTGTAATTTTAAACTAGAAACCATCCTAGCATGATAGCAGGCCTGTTTTTAAAAAGTATCAATTTCATCACACGTGCATGTGTCGCAAAATTCTGGAAGTGTCCCAAGTTATCCCATCATGATAATGCAGGATTTTTTTATTTGATGAGAATCTTTGGATAATTTCTTCTGTAATGCTGTTCCCCCTCATCTCCATACTGCTGCTGCTAGCATTTCGTACCAGATGCTGTTCTGTCATGAAAGCAACTGCTTTCTGATTTTTTTGTACCTGAAAACTTGTCTACCTTTCCTAAGTGTATCAGTTGGTCCAATAAAATCTATTTCACATTTCTTCAAATCTTGCTCCTTTTCTATCATTAGGCCATCCCACTGACATTACTATTACGAATACCTTTATATGCTCTGTGCCCCAAATACTCCATTATTGTTTTATTTAAATACGGTGCTGTCCTTATGTGTGCCAGATGTGGTTAATGGAGGTGTGTGACATGGATTCAGTGCTGTCTTACTGATTTGATCTCTCCACCTCTTGGGGAGTCTGACTGCATTTATGTTCCTATGGAAGATCTGTGAAAGCGAGGTCAGATAATACTACTGCGGGTAGCTGGCCCCATTGCCTACACACACATAAGCAGAGAGAAAGAGAGAGAAGGCCTGTTCCAGTTCAAAGAAATAATAGCTATCTGCCTTCTCTGTAGAATTAGAGAGAAACCAGTGCATGATAGGTAAGAAAAATATGAGCTTGTTATCAGCTGATAATATTGGCGTTTCTTTCCCCTCGCATACAGCAGCAACCAGATGGATGGAGGCAGTGGCCTTTCCCCTGTTTGTAAGGGAACTTTGCTCTGTCCTGGGCAAGCTGGGTGTTTGGCAGTGCTTGGTTGGTATCTGAACCTTCGGGTGGGATTCTGTTGCCTAAATGTAGCCCTGTGGTGCCACCTGAGATGCCTCAGGTGCCTATAGGTGTCTCATCAGCCCCATATGTCACCTCTTCTTGGGTGGCTAGATAGGACTAGATACCAATGTGTATGTCACTAAATCCTTTTCCTGTGTCTGAAAACAATATGCAAAGACAAGAGCAGTTTGAGGTCACCGCCACTGTTTTTGTTGCCTGGATCTATTCAGCCATCTGCTTTGGGCTCTCATTCTCATCATACTTCTTCCATGGTGTGGTTTTATGCTTGAGCAGGTACACTGATGGCCAAAAGGAAAAGCATTGCCTTTCTTTGCCCTTGGCATCACTCTCCCACTGCTCCTCTTAGTGCTGAAGCAGTTTGCTTTGGAGTCAGCTGAACAGCAGTGTTGGAGAAACAGACCGAGAAGGAACACGCAAGTGAGAAGGGGAAGTGTCTGTTCAACTGGCAGCTACCTTCTGGCTCAGCCCTGTCACAGAACTGCCTGGTTAGGTACCTGCTTGGCCCTGCAAGTTGTCTTGTCTTTGGCTGCACAAATCCAAAGTAATTGAGCTGTTCAGGAACAAAGTGGATCACAAGGGCTGTAAAAGGCAAATATTATCTGAAGATAGATCATGCACAGTCAAAGGAGCTGGTTCTGTGAAGTTAATTTCCAGGGAAGACTAAATGAAACAGAAAGCAGACGCTTTTGAAGACTCATTGCAACATACGTTCTTTGCCAAAATTCTTTCCGTAGAGCCCCCTGGCAATCTGCAGACCTCCCCAGACTAAACCTAAGAGCCTTCCTGTAAATAAAGAAGGGACAGGCTCTGGAGGCAATCTGGACCTTTGTGAAAAGCCTCTTTGTGCCCGTCTGCGAGGGCTGGAAACCTCTTAGGCAGCAGAACCATGGATGCAGACAGGAACAAGTCCTCCAGCTGCTTTGTCTCTCTGATGGGAAAGCGAGTGGCTGGCTCTGCTGGTGGCTCTGAGACCCCGTACCCTGCAGCTGAGGGAGAC
This sequence comes from Gavia stellata, assembly GCF_030936135.1. Taxonomy (NCBI): domain Eukaryota; kingdom Metazoa; phylum Chordata; class Aves; order Gaviiformes; family Gaviidae; genus Gavia; species Gavia stellata. Next base: position 38,371,416 of record NC_082595.1, read on the forward strand.
TGGTAAAGTTACTGGGGCATCTGGCAAATATAAAGCCTTATGCAGCATCTGGGGCTCACTCTCCCTAACCGCTTTCTGCCTCGGAGGAAGGTGGATGGTTTCCAGCTGAAACAGTTGATGGAAAATTCCTGCTAAGGAAGAAAAAGTAGAGGCTTAAGTCTGGTGAAGACTCTAGTGATGGCCCGGGGTCGAACCTAGTAAGGCCAGGACGTGAGCTGGTGCTGTCCCACTGTGTGTGTTGTCTGTAAGAGATGCAGAGATGCTTCTGCTGCTGTCAGGCCAGGGGATGGTGAATCAGGGATCCACACCGCTTTCCTGATTGTTCCCTTCTCACTGCACCAAGTGAAGCTCAGGAAAAAATCAGAGCTTAACACAGAAATCAAGGTGAGCATGGTTAGTGTTTGGAGAGGAGGCCCTGTAAGGAGAATGCAGAGAGCATCTGAATTGCTTCACCACCCACAGAAATACTCTACAAATACAGTTGTGTTGTTTAGGTATGAATTTCATGCTGGAATGGTGTAATCTTGAATCTATATAGGGGATAGTACCCCAAAATTAGTGTTACATTAATTATTAGTGACAGCTTTGGCTCAATTGGAAAGTGTATCCTAAAGGTGAAAAGCAATCCTTGGATTAACAGGGTTTCTGGATCAGCCCTAGGACTTGCAGGCTTACTCAGGCATTGTTGAAAAGGTTTTGTTTTCCTTCATTTTTCATATTTGAATTTGGAAACATTTCTTTCCTGTTGCTAGTGTTACCGTGCCTCTGTTTATTGGTTGCTATTCCTAAAAACAAATCCAGGCTTAGGCTTTCGTGGGAAAAAGACCTGGAGTGGGGAAATGGAGGAAGGCCCTTTGGAAGATTTGTGGCATTTGATGATGTTACAAATGAGGCCGACAGCTATTTTAAAAAGAGCTATTCAAGTGGTTTATTTCTGGCAGAAATGGAGGAGTCCGAAGAAACCCTTACCCGCTTTGTTCTAAGGCTCGGGACATTCTGCCTGTCGTGTTTCTCCCACTGCTGCATACTTTATTTTCTGCGGGTGTCGGTGGAGGGTTTCATAACACACTGCTTCTTTCGCTCTCTCACTCTGAGATCCGGGTGCAGCTTTGCACTTCGCATCTTTATAAATAAATCAGCAGTTTTCACAAATGAATCATCTATTGTTTGAGGTGGGTAGAATGTTTTTAGTGGCATCTAAGTTAAGAATTGTGATCTTTAAATGTTTGGTTTGTATTTTTGACCTGCTGTAGTTACAATTTATGTCCAAGAAGGTATAAAGAAGAAATAGGACAAAAAGCCTAGCTGACCTGCAGTTGTAACAGAGACACACACATCCTCAGTATTATTATTCATGACTCTTGGTGTAACCGTAGGACGGAGGACTCACATTCTTTGGCAGCTGAGGTGCTGGGCACTGCTGAAACACAGGACTGAAATGGCCCAAAGCTTTTACCTGACAAGAAATAACAAACGGCGGTAGGCAGTGGAGCACAAGGAGACAGCGAAATGTTGGGATGTGAAGAGATGCTTATGTGCCCAGAGCTTGCCTGGTTTTCTGTATCAGCTGGTCATCTCAAAGCTGTTTCTGCTCCCTGCAGACCTTGCTGCAAGCACAGCTGGAGGCAGTCTCGCTTGCAGCACGTCTGCCTCGATATTTGTGACCGTGGTGGGCTGTGGACATCTCATAACATACATCTCAGGGCCTACTGCTTTAATAGTTCTGTGTTGTATTAAGGATGCGGAATTGAGGCTTTGCTGATCCTTTTCCACAAAGATGACCCCTTTGGGGTCAGCGCTGCACTGGGAGACATCCAAGGTTTTGCTTTACTCTCTTCTTTGGAGTGGGACCTCCAGGAGCAGTCATACACTCAAAATAGCAAAGCTCTTTCTGTGGAAAAGTAAACTGTCTCAGTTCCCAAGGAAAGAAATGCTACTGAATAGTACCGTGTGGGCTTCAGTACCACACATCTGACACAGAGGACGCACTTCAAAGTACAAAAGAAAGAATTTAAAGATTGTTTAAGAAAAAGTCAATTAACGTGATGGATTAAACAGGAGTAAAAGCATCTCTCCTGGCCAGTGCCATCAGCTTGGCTGAGAGTGGGTTAAGAGGCAGGGTTGGCGGCATCGGGAGGGCAGAAACACACACAGGAATAGGACATAGGGATGCTGGGGATTGTAGGCTCCCTGGCTCAAATGGGATGTCTGTGTGCTTGCTGAATCAGACCCAGAGAGCCCAAGGAACGCGTCTCAGGGAGTTTGGTACACACAAACACTTTAAACAAACACAGTGATGAAGGGGCATCATCATAATTCCTCACATCCCTTGTCAGAACTGTTTCTGGTCTGATGTTGACAAAATGTTGCCAGCTGGTGATTGCTACTTCAGGGCAAGTATGCATGATTTTATATTTCGCAATGAATGTTTCACAGGATTTGCTAAAATTAAGTTTTGTTCCCAGCTAGCTTCCCCAGTTTGGTTCACTGTTGTCTTTTTTTCATGTTCATGGCATCATATTTCAGACTAGATTTAAACTCTGAATTTGCCAGGGCAGGGATACATTTGTATTTTAAATATACATTGGTCCTTTTAACAATTGTTACCGCATTTGTCAGATCACATTCACAGAGTTTTGAAACATACCTTCTGTCCTGGGCCAGACACAAGCTGTATGGTTGAGGGGCTTTATTGCTCTCTGTTTACATACTGTCGAGCTCAATGGCACCTGATCCTGACTGAGTGAGCCCTTTGGTCGTTCTGTGCTATAAATAATACCATCATCCTGTACCTGGTAAATGTTTTTAAGATGAGTCTGTAAGTGCTTGAAGCATAAGTGCTCAGATATTATGTTACAATTATGTTATAATGGCATGGTGTAGTGGATACCCTTAAGAAGATTCTTGCTCTCACATAGTTGGAAATTTCTGTGGAAATGCTAGTAAGGCTTTATTTTCTGAAATGCAAAGTCCACATATGAGTTCTTTCCCAGCAATGACAAACTCACTCCAGCATTGCTCCCTTTTCAAACGCTTGGCCTCTGCGAGTCACCTCCAGTTAGATACATCAGTGATGTATTAAGGGTTTTTGTTGCTCCCTCATTTTCTTCTGACAGTAACGCCAAAAAAGGCTTTTTCAGAGTAGGAAAATTGTTTCAATCATCTTTTCATTCAGTTTTGTGGTCTCTTTCTTCATTTCAGTGATTAAGGACTTGGCAGGGCTGGACTTCTTTTTTGGTTTGGAAGATAGCTTTGGTTTGGAACATCCCAAAATAAATGATGTCCAAAAGTTTCCTCTTTGTCTGCTGTGATTTCAAAGCAATTTTCGTGGCTCAGTTCAGGACTGCCTAATAGAAGAAAATGGAGCAATAATTACTGCCTGCAGAGCTTGTAGCACAGCAGTTATTTAACTAGCTGCAAAATAATTTAAGGAACCAGCAAACGTCTCAGAAAACTTCTTGTTCCCTTAAGAACTGTGTACTTTGAGCCAAACACTTTTCCTTGAGCTGGGCACGTAATTTCAGTGGCAATCAGAGGGCAGCCACGACCCCAGCGTGCCAGACGTGGAAGAGCAAGGGCACCGTTCGCAGTCCTGCCTGTCTGGGGTGTGAAGCTCACCCCTGTCAGCACTGCCCAGCGTGCTGGGTGTCGTGGCTCCCCATTGCTTCTGGAAATCTTAATGGTGCACTCCTTTCAAACCCTCCCAGTGACCAAAAAAAAAAAACTCAGAGTGCTCATCCCTCTGGGAAACCCACAGCTCTCACTAGGTTCAGACCGCAATCTTGGCCCCGGCTGCACAAAGGAGACAGAGGACTGCCCTAACGGGGCGGCCAAGATTTCCTGCTCATGCAGGGGAAATTTTGCGAGAGGCACAGCCAGCACACCACCGTCCAGCCAGCGGCACGGGGCAGCAGGGCGGCCAGGCAAAGTGGCTGATCTCCGCCCTGCGCCTCACTGGGGGCACCCCCACGGATGCCCGCTCCAGGAGGAACTCAGGAAGGGGACAAGAGGCTTCAGTCAAGATGATTTAAATCATGAGCTGAAGTAGCTTTGACTGTACCTTGTGATAACTGACCTCATTCAGGCCGAATTTTTGTAAAATGAGTGTGAAAATGTGAAGCGACGCAGAGTGAGATTACCTAGGCAGCGTGAAAATCTACAGATGGGCTTTGTCAGATGCCACAGTTTGCAGAGCATCTCCTTCCATTTTACAGGTGTAGCCACAGAAAACCAGACACCGCAAAACCAGCTCGTAACTAAAGTCTTTGGTGGGTATGGAACTTTACTTATGTAATTTATTCTGTTGACTAAAAAGGGCTATTCATTTGCTCGGAATTAAAAATTTATATACACATTTGTAATGTTCAGATCTAATGCTATCACGGTGACTTTATTTAATTTAGTTAAAAGCCCAAATCCGTGTCATTTCAAGGAAAGAAAAACCCATTTAGCAGTAGTTATTAAAAGTTATTTAGGCTTTCAGCACATTAACAAAACTCTACATGTTTTGGAAATAGGAGGCTAATGGTTGTCTTGTAAGCCCATACGGAGTTAGTTAAGAGTGGGGCATCCTAGAGAGTCTAAGGGCACACTTGCAGTGGCAGGTATGGCAAAATCTAGTCAAGACTTCTCCTGGCTGTAGGCTGCTCATCTGTGGTTGGCAAGCTGACCATGTGAGGGTTTGCTCAGGGCGGTGAGAGCACTGCTATGCAGCTTCTGGACTACAGCTGTCTTGCAGCTGCAGGGATCAATGCCGAAGCATTTCAAGCCTGGCTTTTGCCTCAGTCTTGGTAACCACCCGTGTCCTCATGTGATTCAGGGGGGCAAAAGCCACAGGCTGCCAAGTCTAGCCTGTGGGGGACTTCAGTTGGATCGAAAGTGTTTAAGTAGGTGAGAACATGGGACATGTCATCCATAGCACAGGTTTTTGCTGGTGCTTTTGGTGTCCCAGGGTGTGCTATTATCCCCGTAAAGACATTAATGAATGGTGTTTTCCAGCAGAGAGAGATTTCATTAACACTTGTGCAATCTCGTGTGTAAAATCTTAAATTCTACTTCTAATTAGGGAACTTCTTAAGGGGTCAAGTACAAAGCATCCACGTTGATCATTTAAGAGGAAATGGCAACGAAACGGTCACATGTACCTAATAATTTGATCTAAAGTGAGGCAAACAAATGTAAAAAATAATGATAGTTTGTGAAAAATTGATTTGTTTCATTCCTCTTTTGTGTTTAAGTTGGTTTGTATTCATTCCATATTGGTAGGATTCACATGTAGTAAGGAATTCCTTCTTAAGTTTGGTAAGAATAAACTGTGTCTTCTCCCACTGCCTACCCCTAAAGTAAAGACTTACAAAGAAACAGCCTTTCCATACTTTCCGTGAATACCTATTTTTGCAGACTGGTGAGTGCTTTAATTTTTAAAGTGTTTCCAAATTGTCTTTGCCCAACTATCATATTATTTCACTCAATAAATAATGCCCCTATGATGGAAGATGTTATTTTTTTCCCTACTGCAAAGACTGAACCAAGTTACTAAATTTAAGCAAGTTACCCAGGTTTCTATGTTGTGTTAACACAGGAACCTTGTTTCCTATTCTAACCCCTAACTGATAAACTTGCTGAAAATGTGTGCTTATTTTATAATTATACAAGCATTAGGTGATTATGTGTCTAGCCACTAAACAAACCTGTGCTGATATATAGCATAGGCTATTCAAATGAGAATGGAATGGCACTGAAAAAAATAGCCAGGAGTGAAAGAAATAAACAGAAAGGCTAAATAAATAAACAGAAAACAACTTGTGTTAGGAGTGACTTTGACTAATAACTCACACCTGCCCTTGCAGAGGATTGCCTCCCTGTGTTGGCCAAAGGTTCCTGTCTTGCACAGGCATTTTTGTTGTTGATGGTTTTCTTTTTTCCAGTCCTCTGCTGCAGTTAAGAGAGTTATGTTGGGAGGGTAAATTGATTACTATAATTGTTCATTAATGCACTCTTATTTAATGTACTTTTAGAGGTTATATTCTTCAGAATGAGGATAAATTACAGTAGCTTCAATTAATGTCACTGCAGCTAAAGGGATGTCAGCATTTCTATTAATACAGTGCAATTTTCTGGGGTTTTATAATGAAGCTATAAAAAATTGCTGAAACTTAAGATACAAGGTTCCAGTGTATTTTATGCACACAATATTCTCTTGAATCTGATCTAATCGATAGGTGTATCGAATCTAATGAGATAAAAATAGAGTGGAGAGAATCTACTGAAGATACAGATCCCAACTTGCAGAAACGAAAGTATGCTAAGGGGAATACACTGCTTTCTGTTTAGGTTAAACAGAACGAAGACACAGAACGGGGACGCAGAGACAGTCAGATGGACCTGTGGCAGTGCAGGCACTGGGCATTTTGCTCAGAGGGCATCTTGCACCCAGGCCTCCTGTATTGGTAACAATTGCCTGCTGCCCTCTGCCCCAGTCCATCCCTCTTGCTTTCTGTACCTGGTGCCCCCTGATGTATGGTTAACTCTTCCTGGCAAAACAGTCTTGAAGTTACTAAGATACGTTACAGTGCCTGCCACAAACAGGCTCCAATTCTTGGAGGAGTTTAGAAGGAAGGAGCTTGCACACAAAGGCAGCTGAGCTTGGAACAAAAATACAGGCTACTGTTAAAATCAGATCCCAAACTAACAAGTTGAGGGTAGAAAATGCTCTCCCGCCTTTAAAAATTGTTCTAGGACTGATTTTGAACATTCTAGTATCAGATAATTAGTTGAACAACAAAGATAACTCTAAAGCACTTAGATTACAGCGAAGGAAAGGAGAAGGAACAAGCTAGCTATGTCTGCCTCGTGTACTGAAGTCTTTCAAAGGTACTGCCAAAGGAGTTGTAGATAAAACCGACCCAAGCTTTTAGAAAAACTTGGTCATTTTCCTCACAAGGGGAACATACAGAGAGAGAATGTTTATTTGATATGTCTTTTTATATATTTTTTTTTGTCGGATAAGAGATAACGAAAATAGTAAGGGACTTGTACTAACTGCTTAATGCAGTACGTCAGCACCGAAGCATCAAGGTGCTGTTATTTGAATTCAAATGTAAGTTCTGCAGGAAAAAAAAAGTCTGCTGAGTAACAGCCTGCCCGATCTGTTAACTGAGAGTGACAACATGATGGGGTATGCAGAGAGGGACAATAAAGATACTCTACTTAAAAAGCAATCCATTTGGTATCTCATGTCTTTTTGAATATGGGATAGTTTTCTGAAATCGTGACAAAACATTGATGAATGGACACACACATTATTACAGCAGTCAATCTCAAGGTAATGAGATACATGAAATTCCTAGTTATTATATTAATCCTATCAATTATGAGTGTATTCTAAAAATAGAAATGCTAAGAACAAAGAAAAGACAAGGAGATAAGGTAAGATGAGCTCAGAACCTCACAGTGACATTGTGTTCATGCACTAAGGAATAAAGTATTTATTTACTTTGGTCAAAGTTCAAGGGCTCCGCATCTTCTCAGCCCATTTCTTCATAGTTTCTTTTTCTGTATTCCCCTTGTCTTTCCTTTCTTAACGTTATCCAAGGGGTTCATGGACTTTTCCTTTCTTTTCCTAATTTATTCTGCATTATACAGAAAGGTAAACTGTGCCACACAATCTGCATGATATTAATGGTCTGCAGCAACTAAGATATTTTTAGATTATTGTAGGTTTTAGAAATACAACTGGGTAGAGACTTTGTTGTTTGACTTTAAAATTGTGCTAGTCATTATGTTCTAATTCTGCTAATCACTGGAATACAAAATTAGAGAGACCTAAAGCATATACATGTATAGAATATTAAAATTAGGGTGGGTTTTTTTTTCCCCTGATGGACTTGTGCCTAAAGACCCAGATATAAAAATTATAGCCCTTGCATTGGGAAGCCTACAGTCTAAATAACTAGCTAGGAATACTCAGGCTTTGATCAGCAGCTGGGTGAGGACGGCTGTGGAGAGAGGCATGTTTGAAACACACCAGGAAAAACAATTCTGCTGCTTCCTTGAGCTAGTGTGCAGTCTCGTTGTTCTATTGCCCTTCTGCTCGCACTCGGCAGTTCAAAGAACATAAAGATGCTACTAATGTCTAAAACAGCAATAAAAAAGAGGAAAAAAAGAGAAAAAAGGAAATGTTACCAAGTTAAACTGGAAAGTGTTTCTTTTTTAGAAATAATTCGTGGGTACTTTCAGAGCAAGATTATAAAAATCAGGACCTTGGGCTTACCCACGGAGATTTGAAATGGGATATACCAGCTCTCTGCTCCCGCTTATCAGCTTGACTGCAGCTTTTAGCGATCAGAGTTATTGCTACCTGATAGCAGTCTTGGGTAACCTCTGTGAAGTGACTAATCCCCTCAGTGCAGCCTACAAAAGAAAGGCCTTTCTTCTACTTAGCATTTCCTTGCATTAGGCAAGGCAATGCAGCACTTTGGGATCCCACCGCTGCTAGATACCCAGCAGTGAGAAATGACAATTTTCATCTGTGCTGACTCTTGGGCGGGCACTGGGTTACACGGGTCGGTACGTCTCTCGTCCTGTCCGTGGAAGACCTGTATGAAAAGCAGCTGGGTTACATCTGGATTCTGGGCTTCCAGTGGTCGGGTGGTTTTCACCACTGGGCATTGAAAATCCAGCATGCAGAGGGAATAGACGGGATGGGGCAGAGAAGCTGTCTGTTCAGTCAAGAGCAGCAAGGCAGAAGGCAGGGAACAAATGGGGCTCCTCTAACCCCGAACTGTATGTTCGTAGTGCAGGTTTATCAGTGTAACGCAAGTAAACAGGCATAAGCACAGAGCATAGCTTTCCAACAAAACCCGCCTACTGCTCAGCACTGCCTTACAGGTAGACAGTGATAGGTATTGATATCGGTGGTTTTATAGTGTTTGTCATCCGTGATCTGCAATTCTCAACAGATTCACAACTTCAGTCATCACAACACTTTGGACACTTCATTATTATCTCTTTACAAGTAAGAACCATTAATGACTTCATGCACTGGTTTGGATTAATCAGATCAAGGATGAATTAACTAATTTGCACCGAATCACCCAGGAAATCTATTGAATGATCTTCATCTTTGGAGCTCCTTCACAGTGCAAAAATCTATTGCACTATATGTGAGGCCCTGCCTCCTGGGATGCAGAACAGTAAGTCCCAGTCTCTGTTAACATGTACTGCACAGATCAAAGGTTGAGGAAAAAATGTTAAATGCAGTTAGAATTATGATAATAATAATTTACAGGTAGCTGGTTTTGTTTCTCTGAGGTATCTCTTTTTTCCTTGGGGGAAATAGTAACGTATGGGTAAATATCAAAGTTAGCTTAGGCTAAAATACATGTAATCATGTTTGTTATTGTTATCTGTAGTGCCTAGTAAACTCATGAGCTGTATACTGGTAAGAAAAAAGACTTCTGAAGACAAATCTTCCTCATTTCATTGCTATCTCTCACCTGAGATACAAAATGAATGTGTTGCCAAGCCTGGGCTCCCTCGTTTCTCCTAGCTAGTAAATTCTGCACCTTCTTTTCCGCAGACTGCTGGCCAGTATCCGGTTGTGTTAGGAAGGCCGTGAGGTACTGCGTGTTGGGAATGCATCTAACCTTGAAAACATTTTGGGCCAGACGGCTGAGGCCTGGCAGGTAACGCTGAGGAATTACTCAGCTACGATGTCTCTCTGGTATAGCTGAAACTTGAGACTAATGCTTACCAAGATAAATAAGGGCCAGCAGCCTTACGGGGTAGGTGAGTTAAAGAGTACTTGCCTGCGGAAGTATGAGTATCTTCATTCCCAGATTGCAAATGCAGCCATAAATTAATTAGCGTGAGCTAAATATTTTACTAACGCATGTGTCTGTTCATACATAAAAAGTACTACAGATACTGATCCGCCCGGACTCGTAGCTGTCAGGCGACCCCGTGAGACGAGGCTGGGACGCCCGGCCGAGGCAGACGAGTTTCGGGAGAGCTCTTTCTTGCTGCTAAGTGTGTCAACTTCCAAAACGCCCCTCAAGTTTTCTCATACTCCCTTGCCGTGCGACGCCGGTGTTAAAGGGGAGCGACGGGCCGAGCGAGCAGCGGAGCGGAGCGCCGCGGTGCCCGCAAGTGCCCGCCCCGCCCTGCGCTGCGCTGCGTCTCCGAAGCGCTGCGCGACCGCGCTTATTTGTGGGGGGAAGAGGGAGAGAAAGCAGAGGCGGGAGCGCACAGGTGAGGCCGGGAGGGGAGGAGCGGAGCGGCGCTGGCCGCGCCGGGGCAGCCCCGGCGGCCCCCACCGCCGGACCCGCCGCTTTGTCGGGCGGAGCGCTCAGGGGCGCGGGGCCGGGCCGGCAGCCGCCCGCGGGCGCGGGGCAGGGGCGGGGCCGGGACTCGCCCCGCCTCTCTCTGCCCCGCCCCGCTCCACCCCGGCCGGGGCCCGCGGCGGGCACAGCCCCGCCCCTCCCGCCCCCTCGGAGAAGGGGCCGCGCGGCCGGGGTGGCTCTCCCGCACCCGCGGCGCTGGCCCGGCTAACAAAGGGGGCGCCGGGGCCGAGGGAGGAGCCGCGGCAGGGCCGGGCCGGGCCGGAGGGGCGGAGCGGAGGACGAGGAGGAGGAGGAGGAGGAGGAGGAGGAGGAGGAGGGAGGGAGGGAGGGAGGGAGGGAGGGAGGGAGGGAGGGAGGGGCGGCAGCGGCTCGCACAGAAAGTTGTGGATCCGCCAGCGCAGCGCTGCGGGAGTCGCCGCCGGGGAACGGGGCGCGGGGAGGAGTCGGAGTCGAGTCGGAGGAGTCGGACCGTGGGGAAGCGGGACCGCCTCCCGCCGCCCTGTCCGAGGGGTGAGTGGCGGCGGCGGGTTGCTGTCGGCGGGTGCCCCAGCACCTCTGGCAGCGGGGCTGCCCCGCGGCGAGGAGGCGGGCACCGCGGCTCCGGGAGGGGCGTGGGGGGGAAAGTTTGTTCCCCAACTCCGAGCCGGTAAAGGTGGGGGGGCGGGGACGTAATACCCGCGGCTGGGCGCACCTGCGGGCGGGGCGGGGGTGCCGGTGCGGGGCGGCGGGGGAGCGGGCGGGCGCGGGAAGCCGGGGCGGGGGGCGGCCCCGGCGCGGGGGTGCCCGAGGGCCGGCCGCGCCGCTGCGGCCGCGCACCCCGCAGGGAGGAGGTGCCGGCACGCCCGGCCGCCCGCTGGGTCAAAATCCCCGCCGGGGAAGCGGGGGCGGCAGCGGCTCTGCCGGGGCGGCCGGGCGGGCTGCTGCCCGGGGCCGTGTGCGGGGCCCGTCCCGCGGGGCTCGGCTCCTCCCGCCCGGGAGAGGGGCTTCGTGGCTTCTCCCACACGTGGCTCTCACGCCCCCGGGTCGACCGGAGGAGCGCGCCAGCCCTTAGCCCCCTCCCAGCTGGCACACGCCCCAGCCCGGCAGGAGCGGGGCTCCCTCGCTTTGCCACTCCCCTCAAGCGGGGATGTCCCGTTTGGTGCCAGCTGGGTGACGGGTGGTGACGGTACTGCTGCGAGGGCTGTGTCCTGCCCCGCTGGGGAGCATGGGTGGGCGTGGGGTGCCCTGTGCCCGAGAATGGCTGAAGCTTCGCTTTCGTGGCTGGGGGTTAAACTGACGGGCAGCACTCCTGTGCCATCTCACTTCTTAAATCCCACGAGGCATCCCTTGGTGGGGGCACAGCGAGTGGCTGGTCGGTTGCCCTACCACCTGTGGGCACGGCCGGCAAGCGTTGGTCCCGGCCTGCGCTTCCCGTGCAGCGTCACACCCGGGGCAGCCCATGGAGTTACGGTGCCTCTCCGCTCCTGGTCCTGTGCTGTAGGTGCTGATCCGGGGCCCTCCATGGGAACCCTCTCCCAACGGATTTAGGCTGCGCCCGTGGCATACCCCAGCCTGGGAGCATGGCCCGCGTCTCCGACCAGGAGGAAGGACCTGGCGGGGGACACAGCGAGTTCAGCGACATCATTAAGTCCAGATCAGGTAAGCTGTGGAGAGAAACGGCGTTTTCCTGTTTTCTCCTTCAGGCGTAGCTTCTGACATCAGCTTGCATTTTTAAACAGCATGTTTTTCCAACTGTTTTTTTGGCTGTATATTGGTAGTACGGCGAGCGGCTGGGGCTGTTCGTGCAGCTGTCCTACAGTTAAGTAATAGTAATTGTAGATCTTTGGGTTTTTTTTTTTTGACAGTAGTCAAGTCTGTTTGTTTGGGATCCACCTCCTGCATTATAATTACCTCTGCTTTTGTAAATAACCATGTGCTTAAAGTGCTCTTATGCAACCTAGTGTTGGCAGCTTTTGTGTTTAATCTCAGACGCTGAAAATGGCAACTGTGGCCGCAATACTGCACCTCCTAAAAGTGCATTGCGGTAGTACTCGTGCAGTAAACTAATGTGCTTCCTCCTTAATGTAAAACAGTTGTCTAAGGCTACTCGCTCAGGCATTTCCTCTAGCAAAATATTCACGTAACAGATCTGAAGGTTATTGGAAAAACGTGGGGTTTTTTTGGTTGTTGTACATTTGAGTCTTCTGAGGCTCTGGTGGATGCTGGGGGGGTAAAGAGGTGCCCTCAGCAGGGGGAGCGCAGAGGCTTTGGAGGGGCAGAAGTGAGTTGTTTAAACGTTGATAGGAATTTGTGCTACGTCTGGAGACTGGACGCTCCAGTCTTTAGCCTCAGAGGCCCTCTTCTCTCTCTTAAATGCAAAATGCTCCTGTTGTCAAAAGATTTTCCTTCGATATCAGAAACCTAGCAGTGTGGGTTTTTCTTTTTAAATGTTCCATACATTAAAAACTGTAGCTCCTTGGTTGGTGGTGATTTGATATGCCAGATTATGTAGCATGCGGGTTTGAATCTGGATCCCATTGGTGTCTGAATAGTTGTTTCGTAGACCTCCTCTTTCTGAGGAACGGCACCTTTGGGTGGAGGCAGTCTTCCTCTAAACTTCTGCAAGTGCAGTTTATGAAACAGAAATGCTTGTGGTTTTCCATCTTGAATTCTGTAGTGCTGGTTTACATTTTCTGCTGTTACTGAAACCTCTGGACATAACTTTATTTGATTATAAGCGTGTAGTCAGCACCTCTGAGGGCTTTGAGTTTGGGAATGGCTTGCAGGCAGTTTGTATGCATATATGTACGCAAGTACTACAGTTTTATAGGATGTCTGAAGAAACATGGCTGTATTTGAGGTTTTCCTTGGATGAACAAATTGTACAGTAAGTTCTGTTGTTTTGGTTAGGGCAGACAATTGTAAATCTCCTGTTACAACCGCTTAACTTTCTTCTTCTCTGTTAATGAGAAAATGATGTATATTCTAATACTCACAAGGCTAAAAGACTTGTGCATTAAATTAAAAATGGCAAGTGAAGATTGATCTTAAATAATTCATCTTTTCTAAATAATACACTGGTTTGGATCTGGATGTGCGATTTCTTCAAGTTAATTACCGTACTATATAGGTCAGGTCTGAACCATTCCCTACAAGTAAACCTGTGGGAGGGATTTCCTAATGAAAGGGCTGAAGTTTCCTGAAGTACAGATGGCAGCAAATTAAAGGCTAGTTGTTAGGACTGGGGAAAAAAAATATTATAAGCTATGCTTCCATTTTCCCTAGATATCTGGAAAAGAGAATGCTAATTTTGATACTTAGAAAGGAAAACTGAGTTGTTTTTTTGCTGGGAAGATTCCTCCAGTACAGGATGTTCTTCACAATATAAGTGACTGGAGTACAGTAGAAGTGTTACCTTTATAAATTACTAGTATTTGGGGTGGCTAGGGGTCTGTTTGGGTTTTGAGGCTACAGAAAGCAGAATCAGACAAGGTTTAGGATCTACGCTTTCCTTTCTTTTGTCATAGAAAATGGGCTGTTATTCTGTTTCTTGCTGCTCTGTAAGTTCATCACCTGTGATATGGGAAATCTCTAACACTTTGATTAGAGAGAGCATGCAAATATACATTTAATATTTTTACTCTTAATAAATAAAATACAAACCCCACTTCTAGTGGGTGAAAATCTTTTAAGTGATTTAATAAGTCATAATATTTTTGAGTGCATATTATTCATATGCATTTTTAAATAAGAATACTGAAAACAGTTGACTCTATTCTTGTAAATAAAAGAAGAGAGAGATGTATAATGTCCTGTGTAAAGATCACTTTCTCTCTCTCTCTCTCTCTCTCTCTCTCGCTCTCTCTGTGCTCTCCAGGGCAACTGTCTGTCTGTCTCTTTCAACATGTTTTTCTTTACCTTTTTGGAACAGATCACCAAGATGTCAGGATATCGTGGTTATTTAAGAATATTCATCTTCTAAAAATGATGGTTAAGATACATGGCTAAATCTTATATTTTGTTATAACTTGGAAGAAATTTGTCATCTGGAAGGCCAGCATCTTTCGGAGGTCAGGCCTTAACGAAGAGTGGTACTAGTAGAAATGTTTCTAAATATTTGGATACAAATGTAAACTTTAGTCTTTAGCAGCCTGTCAAACTGAGTGTATTGCCTTTTCTGTAGTCATTGCTGCTTTAGTTATCTTGCTTGGAAAGTGGGAAGCAATTAGAAAGCCATAAAGGTGGCACTGTTAATATAGTGACTGGTTATTGAAAACTTGAGCTTTGGTATGAAGTTACTCTTATAAGACTGTAATAAGACACACAAAGTTTTACAGCTGCTCAGGGCTATGTGGTGCCCATCTATGCCTGTTTTTATGAGCAGAACAAGCTATGTAATTTTTTTCTTAATGACTACTAATTGGGAAGCTACCAGCATACCATGTGAAAGGATATAGGAGAACTGCAGAAAATCATAATTTTTCTATAGAGCAATCAAATCCAATTAGCAGCGGATTGGATTTCTATTTGTTGCTTGTGCAAAAAAAGAAAATGTGTGTGTTGCAGGATTTCACAGGTGGGAAAAAGTAACTTTTCAAGTATCTAATTCATCCTTTGGGGAGTTCAAACTGAGAGGATGAAGGATGAAACACTTTGAACGGGGATCACTGTGTGTTGTTGATTATGTTGGAAATACTTCTTCCTTCAGCAGTTAGCAAGAAAACTTTCTATGAATGTACTATATGCTATAGCAGTTCAAGTGATAAATGCTTGATTTTTCCAAAGCAAAAGAGTTTTGGGTCTGTTCCCCCTTTCTGCCCGTGCCACCCCCGCCCAAGTAATCTCACTTATGTGACTTGTGATACTAAAAAAAAGAAAGTAAGACTTCTTTCTGTTGTCCAATTAGCATTTATTATTTTCTGCTTTGGATGTGGCTCTTCTTTGATTAGATAGTTTGTTAGCACTGATCTACATGTAGCTACAAGTTATTTTTGGAGACGCATCTTCTGCACTTAGAATAGAATATGATGGTGACCAAAGCTGCCTTTAAAATAACTGTTGGCTATGGTAATCGTAAGGGAGGCTGCTTTACATTTGCAGAAGATCCAAGCGTCTTTTTGCCTCCCTTCCTCCTGCACCAGTGGTGGATGCTGATTGCTCTGAGTGTCTGATATTTAAGGGGTAGGATACTTGTTCCTGTGTGGTTACATTGGGTTTATATATTTATAATAGCATTTATTTAGCATTATTAGCCTGTGCTATGCCTGTACGTCTGTACCATTGCTTGCTATGGAAAAGCAGTTTTCCCTTTTTTGCTTCCCTATAGTATGAAGTAATGTATATGGAGCTGATCTGTATCTTTGAAAGGCATCTTGTGCAGATAGGTGAGCTTTTCTCTTTGCAATGGCTTTCAGGAAGGAATGCTGTGGGATGATTGCCTTACAGTGGTGAAAACAGCCCTGTCATCACCGGGCTTGAAGAACAGATGAGTCTTTGCTATGATTAATTATGGAAAAAAGACAAACTCACTTAAAATCTGTCATGGTAGCTTGGAATGGTAATATATAATTAAACAGTAAGACGTGACAGGAAAAACATTTCTGGAAGATTACTCTACGCCTCTGGTGCATTTTAAGATATGAGTTCCTGTCTAAATTGAGGGGAACTTAATTCTCGTCATCTACCTTTCATTTTTAATTACATTAAATATGTTTGACTGAAAGACTGCTTTGAGAAATTGTAACTTATTTTTGGAGTTCTTGGGCAAGGCTCATTCTGAGAACTGCTGCTGTTATCTGTCTGTCCCCATGAAGCAATGCTTACTTGGCCAGCAGCCCCCCTGCTCCGGGATCTCCCTGCCCCGCGGTGCCACATGTTGCCTTTAGAACCAGTTCCTTCGGTTGTGCCTCTCGCCGCCAGATCGCTATGGGCCAAACGCGCTGCTTCTTGTTTGTCATTTTGGCTCCATCGGTGTGAAATAGCCAGGAGTCGTTATAGTTGCAGGCGGAGCCTTGGGATTCTGTCAAGTGGGCACAGAGTTGGCGTAGCCGGTTTTGCACTGTGTGAACTCTTCAGGGACATTTGTGCAGAGTGTGAGCAGACAAGGTGTTAAAGACAAGCGACAAATTTGCTGCTCCTTATTTCTAGCCACTAAAATAACTGTTTTTCAAAACTAAACCTTTAGGTTGCTGTAGCCTGGCTCCTTTCAGTTGTTTGTATCGCCTCCTTTTCTTGGGCTGTCTGCTGGGGACAGATTGGATGCTGCAATGAAGACAGTTCTGGGTATTGCCTAGCATTCATGAAATGGCAGATATATAAGTACCAGGCTGGTTTCTTCTAGTTTCTTGATTGGTAGGTGAAGAAATAACATATGCTGCTCTGTGTGTTTGAAGCACGACTTTGCCTTGCAATAGAAATTGAGGCTCCTCGGGGAGAAAAAACCCAAACCGTAAAAGCAGCTCATTGATTTGTGTGTGCTCTGCCAGGAAATGAAGACATAACCCTGGGCAAGAGCTGCTATGGGAGGCACTGCATGTACTGTGTTAAGTCTTTCTAAAGAGGTCTAAAAGTTGGAGTGGGGAGAGGTAGCTGCTGGCAGTGTGGGACCCTCCACCGGTGAGGATCCCATGGAGAAGGGGTGCCTGGGTGAGGGGCAGACCAGGAGCAAGTTCACCAGGAGTGAAGTTCCTGCTCTTTGGGGCTCTGTCCCCTCTTCTCCCCTCAGCCCTCAGGTCTGGGGGAAGAAGGAAGACTCTCATACAGTATCACAAAAACATTTTCCTGGGCAAAGAAATGGTCAAAGTTCACAGCACTGGGCAGCTTGGCAAAGAATTAGGTGTCCTGTCTTAACACCTCTCGTAACTGCTCCTAATTTTCCTCCTCACCTTGACTATTCCTCCTAGCAGAATCTGTGGTGTGCATGTTGGGGTTGACTCTTGTGAGCAGGGAAGAGTAGGGCAGTATTGTTATTAACATCTTTCGAATGCGAGTAAGTGGGGAGGAGGACTGGAATAGGTAATTCAATGTAGGTGTGGAAGGGTGAGGGGAAGAGCACGTGGGCTCCAGCTGGCCTCGCATCATCTTAGGACAGTATAGCTGCTCTGCTGCCAGGTAGCAGCATGGATTGGTGTGCTTGGAGCCCGCACGATCTGCATTTCATGTGTTGTACGGTATCCCTCCTTCAAAGTAAAATGCACAATTAGAGGGGCACAGCTGTTTCCACCCATCCTGGGAGCTGAGACGCTCCTAGCATAAAGCTGGTGAGAACTGCATCTATTTGGATGCCTTGATAGCAGTCTGAAGAATGAATAACAGAGTTTAAACATCAGGAGGTGGGAGGGTGGAGTTGCATTGTCTGACTTTTTATTGTGTTGATGAAAGAATAATTTTTAGTGCTCCGTACTTTGTCAAAAGTCTGTTTTATGTCTTCCTCCCCTCCCCCAGTGTGTTTCTGGAATGAAGTGGGGAAACAAGCTGAGCTGTAATTTCAGAAAGTGACAGTATATTCTCGGAAGAAAGCTGGGAGTTTTAAAGGTAGCAACAAAAATAACAGGCTAAGGAAATAGAAGAGCCCTCTGGCATCTGTGGGTTTGACAGAAGGCAATGATATGGCTCTGTTGCAAGCTGTAGTTTGGGGAATGAGGCAAGAAACTACTCACTTGTAAATATACATAGCTGCAAAGTCAGCAAAACATCTGCCATCAAGGAGTCAGAAACTGCCGTTTATTTATTTATTAGGATATGATGTCTTTGGGCCCCTTCTTTGAGAGGACATCCATACCACCCAATACTGCCTTTGGAGAGAGTAAAAAAAAAAAAAGCTTACCTTGATTATTGGAACTGAGTTGGGCTCAGCCTCAATGGAGCAAAAAAAAAAAACCTGAAACACAAACACTTGCTGTTACATTTTGTAGTCACTTATCTGTGGGACTGGCAGGTTGGGGCTGGTACAGTTGCTGGCCGTGACTCCAGGTGCATGTCTGAGCAGCCAGCAGACTCTGATGTGGCTGTGGACAGTGCCTGGGGAGGCTGGGGTCAGGCTGGGTGCTGGTTGTCAGTGGGGAGGCTGCTGGAAGACTGTCAGCTGTAACAGGGAGGGTGCCGGCAGTGCAGTTCCTTCTGCGGAGGGCAGGATTGAGTCTGTCTGGGTGTGTTACGGGCTGCATCTTCCCTCTGACTGTCTGACCAGCTCTGTATGTGAGCCCCAGTGATGCAGGGGAGGTGGGTTATCAATGGGGACCCATCTACAACCGTGGCAGTGACCTTCTTGTGAAGGTTTCTTATGCTCAGAAATGTGTTCACTCTTTAATGAATATCTAAAAATGCAAATTATTAATCTGTTGAGTGCATGGGACAGATGCATTAAACATGTTGAGATGCCGGAGAGGAATAACTTGAGCATTGTCTGGCCTCGCCAGTAGTTTTGTTTCTCTTGTAACAAGGCAGCTCCTGTGCTGGGGAAGCATTCTCTAGCAGCCTAGCCCCTTTTCAGGTGTGTGGGGTCTCCTGCTGGGTGTGGAAGAAGTGGTGAAGAGCTGCTGAGTCTTTAGCTGGTGGCAGATAGGGTGACTGTGTGTTTCAGTAAAAGACCACCTTCTATCTCAAAAACATTGGATACATGCTGGTAGGAAAGGTTGTGGCTACATACAGAGATTAGACATGTATTCTTAAGGTTCTTTTGCTGATCACTATAGGGAATGTGCAGCAATACTTCTTGGCCATAAATCATTGGTAATGAAGGTCCTTTCTGGACTTCAACACCTTTACCCTTCTCCTTGTGGAAAATGGAGGACCCACCATCCAAAAACTCTTGAGAGATTTTGTAGAGGAATTAGAGAAACATACATGGACAGTCACTGGCTTATGTATTTAACTGTGGAGAAACATGCATTTAACCCATGAAACAACATGCTTTGATGGGTCTGTGTAATTAATTACACAAATAACTTTAGTTTGTTCCTTTGTACTTGGCTTTTATTGCCTAGCATCAGTGGTTTTTGCTCTTCTCCTCATTTAGATCATGGCAGAGGACCAAAGGTGGAATATGCTCCTAAAATGTTATGTTACAAATTATTGATCAGCGAAAAGTGGTGTGATGGATAAGTTCTGAAATATTTTGCTAGCTTTTTTTATTGTTATTAATTTACCACGCTATCCTGGATGAGCAAAGAGTAGTAGTCTGTGCATGAATAACAAATGGAGAGGATTTATTTGAACATTTTATGAAAGCATGCTGGGAATAGAGTGAAGCCTTTTGGTTTCTATGTTATTTTAATAGTTGTATTATAAAATATGATTGTATTAAAAGAAGAGACTAAATAAAGTAGTATTTAAATGCCAACAGACCAAGACCTTTCTATTCCCTCTTTCTAGGCTTTTACTTCTGTTATAATTTAATAATGAACAACAGCTATGGTCAGCATAAATCATTTCCAGAGAGAGTTCACTGCTCTCTTTTTCTGGTTTCTACACGTACATCTTGTTCTTGGATGAGGCTTCTCATGGAAATTCACGGGAACACATTGTGTGAATGCTGTGCCTCTTTCTTGAGAAAAAACTTTGTGGAAGTTGAAAGATTGGTAGTGTCCTTCTGAATATAGTTTTGCTCTCTCTGGGATGGTGGTGTGTAATCTTTCTGCTCTGAATGCTTTTCCTGTGTGCTTAGGAATTTTTCTCTTGGACCTGGCTGTAGGGCCCAGTTTAGAGCTTGCTGGTTTGATTTATGGAGCTTTTTTTTTAAAAAAAAATTAATCAATTTTTAGCTAATTTTACACACTGTTCATTCAGAATAGAGTTTAAGTTTAATCTGAGAATTACTAAAGGTCACAGTACAGATGTGAAGTATTCACTCTGGTCTTTCTACAAAAAAAACCCAACCATGTTTACACATCCTATGATCTGTGCAGAGGAATAGTCTGTCTGGCGGAATGTCAGACTCGTGCAGTGCCCAAGTACTTATGGGCGAGGATGCCATTTCTCCCTGGTGCACTGAAGATGGGAGCAAATGCTCTAGGCTGCTGCAGTTTCCTAGCAGGCTCTGGACCACGAGCCCTGTTGCATCCTTGGCACTCTCTGCTCCTGACTGTTGCCTCTGTGCCTCAGGGGAGGCTTTCACCTGCTGGCCTTCCCCCCCTCCCCTGCCTTGAGCATTGAATATTGAGATAACTCGGGACAAAAGGACACTTTAAAAAAACACCTAAAACTCCACCCCTGGAGTTCTGGTTTCACTGGACATTTGAGAATTTATTAAAGTGATGAAACATACTTTTGGAAGATTATGTTGTTGTCTTGATAGGATAAGTCAAATGTTGACCATTGTATTAATGTGGAAGTGAGTTTTATACTGAAGTGCACAATGAGCATGTCCAAAATTGAACAGAAGAAAGAGGAAGGAAGAGTTCAAATGGGGTTGTGCCCATTGTCACAAATGTCATACAACATGGTGTGTGTGGTTTTTTTGAAGGCTATTGAAACCCAATTCGAGTTCATTATTTGCGCTCTGAATGTTAACAAAGTTCCTTGATTACAGGAAAAACAATATTAAAGGAAAGGAGATTGAAAACTGGCTCTACTATCCATAATTTTAGTGAGGTGCTTTACAGAGTCTCTGTAGATGCCAGGCTCCTCAATTGATGCTCTGCACTGCTGCCTTGCTAGATCCCTATTTCCCTCTTCCTTTCCTCCTTGCTGAAGAGCAACGCATAAAAAACATTTAGTAGAGGTTCAGTTTTAGCAAATATACTCCAACTCTAGCAAGAAGCTTCAAATGCCCAGGCGCATCATACTGCTACTGGGAAAACTTTTTTCTTCTATTTATGGGTATTAGGAAACTAATGGCATCGGTTTGTGGCGTGTTTCCACGTAGGTGCTTTTCTTGGTCCTTTCTGATCCAAAGAAAACTAGATCAGTCAAGACTTACAGAGCTGTTGAGATGCAGGGGAGGAGTGACTGCTGCATCAGCTGCGGTGGTGTCTGTTACTTCTCAGTCCTACAGCAGAACCTCTTCAGAGATTAGAAAAATGTCTTTTTATGGCAAAAGGATAATGCACTGTCTGCATCTTTCTTACACATCCATGTGTGCATGGAAGGAGGGAGCATGAGAACCTGCTAGGAGGTCTATGGACTGACTTCTTGGGGTCTTTATGTAGACCCTTCTCTAGAGAAGTGAGGCATGGACCTGAGAAGAACCAAATTTTAGATTTTTTTTTTAATCTAAAGCAGCTGTTTAGAAAGGTTTTCATTTAGCCTGTAATGGAGTAAGTGGTTCCTAAAACTTAGGAAACTTGAAGTTAATGAATTACATATAAATTGTATTTTGTTGTTCATATTTGTTTTAAGAGGGGAAATAATTTCCGTACTAGGTCGTGACAGCTATTTATCTTTCCGAGCTAAGAATTTCCTGACTTCTTTGAGGCCTTCTCCTCTACCTGTAATCCACTGGAGCACGTTTTATGTCACTATATGGTAATAACCTCCTCTCCTCAGCAGGCAGTGTTAAATATTTCATCATTGTTTAAGGATAGTAGTTACTTTGCTTACTTAGTGACTAGCAGTATTGGGTGTGTTCATCTCCATGAAGAAAATACAGAGACAGAAGTCAGCTTTTTTTTTTAAAAAACAAACAAACAAAAAAGTCTTCCTAATTTGAAAATCCTCAAATTCTCTCTGGTTTATTGAGAGGCACACAACACAGTTGTGGTGTGACAGAGCTCTTTGCCTGTCATAGGGTACCATATCTGTAAAGAATGGAAATTGTGTTCACTTAAACATTTTTGCTTCCCTTAAGTGGAGAGGTGCAATGGGAGGAAAGAACAGCAGCTGGACTGTGAAACATGTTGCTTTTGGGGGGTGATCACCCCGTGATTGCTAGTTTGGGAGTCACATTCCATCTTGGAGAAACAATGAAGTTTGGTGGGGAAGGTGAGGTCCTGTGGTTTGGCCTGGCTGAGGCATCAGGTGGGACAGTCTCAGTGGTAACAAGTGCCATTTTCATGTCTCATGCAGAATAAACCAAGCAGCTCTCGGAATAGAAGGACCAAACTGGGAGAGCGTGTATTGGACAGGAGCAAATTCGCTGCTCATCCATCCCCTGTTAGCACTAATGCTGGTCTACTATCGGTTGTGAGACTGGCATGTTTACACTTCTCAATTTGAGCCTCCACGCTATAAACATAAAATACGATAGCCTGCTCTCTGCCTGAGTGTATAAACTTGCCTCGCTGTATGCACCTGGTTGGGCTGGTAGAATTTGGGGTTGCAAGAAGATTCTTTGGAGTAACTGGAGTTAAAATGTGGGATCTTGAGTCTGATGAGATGTAATCCGTTTTACACGGGAAAGGTGTTGTAGCACATACAAACCAGAGGTTCATGTAAAACAAGATAATACAAAATGGCCGGCCAGGCTAATTTACAGCCAGGGTGACTTTGTAATTGTTTGTGGCATTGATTTATTATCATTTGTCTTGTCTCTGGGGATGACTTGTGGCTGAATAAATAATATTTAAAAATAGATGTCCTGTTCAATTCGAAGAATGAGGATAACAATTTTTGAACATGATATGCAGTTAAAAATAATTACCCAAAATAAACTAAAAAGCCCCAAACCTTGCTTTTTGAAAAACATACTTCCTTTCTTCCCAGCAGTTGCTCTCTCTTTTTTTGTTTTGTTGTTGTGTGTGTGCTCTGTTCTTCCTCTACCTTGTTCAGCTTCATGGGTTTTCTTCCAGTTGGAGGAAAACTGCAGTGGTTGCCTGTGTTTGCTGCACAGCGTGGTGGGGGGAAGAGCAAAAAGAGCTGGAGAGGCTTTTCTCCTTCCTGCTGTCATCCCGGCAGGAGGGAAGGGTGGAAGGGCTGATGTGGCAGTGCTGGCTCCCGCTGCCCTGGGACCTGTCCCGGCGTGTGGCGGGGCTGTGTGCTGACACCTGCGGACCCCTGTGCTCCTGTTTTTCAGGCAGAATCTCCTCTGTGCTGTGAACAGAAGGCAGTTGGAGACAGCCTAAAAATCTAGTGAAACAGGAAAATGTCATAATACTTTTTTCCTGCTGAACTCTGCCTCCCTGGTTTCACCTCCCTGGCCTGGCAGGCATTTGCAGGGAGGGGGGGTGAAAAAGCGTTCCTCAAGGATTTAGCTGCTGCTATAGATCATCTTCACAGAAGATCACTCCGGTGAAGACAGGGCTGTTTGCAGAGATAGGACTTAGTGGAAAATGGGCTGAGGGCAGTAACTACTGGTGAGAAACTCAGGGGCCTGGTGCTACCAGAGCAGTTGGGGAGGGGAAGAGACTGTAGCTATTTAAAAAGGGCCTGGACACTTTAAGGCATCTTCCTCAAAACTTAATTGAGCAGCTACAGTTTTCAGCTGAAGTTGCTGAGCGGTTTGTGAGGGTGCTGGTACAGAAACACTGGGTGGCTGGAGGGAGCTCCTAGGCCTCGCTCCAGCTGAAGCCAGTGCAGCACCCTGTGCCCAGGCCCTGCCCAGGGCCTCGGCTCTCCAGCACAGTGAAAAACGTGCGGGGGTCACCTTTTCCAAAACACAGATGGGAAGGGGGTGGGGAGATTTGGGGTGGTGCCATCTTTCCTGTAATTGCCTCTTAATTAGAGCCCTAATGCAACTTGTCGCTCTTGAAATGCCAGTTCAAATTCTCAAAGGGTTCAAACCACTGACCATTGCCCTAAGCACCAGGCTGCGGTGTAAGGTGAGATGTGGCCTGTTCCTGATGTATCGCAGGATGATAAAATGTGCCAGGAAGAGTGTGAGGGGCCAGAGAGCATTGAGACCATTTCTTCGTAGGTCAGGCAAATTCCAACACGTTCCAGGGGAGAGAGCGTTTGTAAGCATTTCTGCACTAGAGATGTACTGCTTGAGGACCGTGTCTAAGGCTTAAGGCCAAAAGAAGGCGTTAAGAAGTTTGTCTATCTGCTGAAGCTGATGCTGAGGCATCAGTACCAAAACTTGATGCTGAAAGATGCTGGTCTAAGCTGAAGAGCAGACTTGCAGTGGGCCTTGATGTTTTTCCCAGGAGAAAGACATTGTAAGGTCATCAGTCAAGAGCTAGAGAAAAGGAGTGTTGCTCTCCCTTTCCCTCCCAAAAATAAAGCAACCAAAACAAACCCTTGCATTGCTGGTATTGGCAAACATCTGGCCACCACCCCTGTTGATGGTTGCAAGAAGGTATCGTTATCGTGATAAACACTATTGTCTTGCAAGGGGGGCTGGCCTGTGCACAGGGACAGTTCTGATAAATTTTTTGAACAAAAACCCACTGCAGGAAAAAGAGGGATTTCATTGCTGTAATTGTTTACCCCAGATGAGATAATGATCCTGAAGTTTATGTTGGTGTCACAGTCCAAACAGTTGAGATGTCTAGAAAGAAGGGGAGCTTAGGGCTGTATATAGAGGGGAATTATGCCACCACATAGATAATGATGGATCCTTTTGACCAGAAGTTGAGTCCATGTTTGCCTCGAGAAAACACGGGGGATATGTTTGGGGAGCTGTTTCCTCGGTTTGCCTTGCTGAGTTCTGATGCAGGGTATGCACGGTACAGAGCATGTTAGCTTGGGCATGGTGACGCTCTGGCATTTCGCATTGAGGTGGCAAGTGTGCTCGTAAGGGCATTATGCGGGGTTATCCTGGTCAAATGCCTCCTAACTTTATGATCTCTGCTTTGCATTCACGTGCTTGACTACACCATATAAATGAAGTGAATGATGTAGCATGCAGTGGCTGGTGTGGTTGAGGTCTGACTTCCTGGGTGAGATTGCTGTCACTTAGGGCTCCTCAATTCCCACAGGAATCACATGCGTTGTGTCAGTAAGAGCAGCTGAGGAAGGTACCTGCCCCACAGAGGAATGTGAGTGTGGTACTTCTGCTCCAGGGCACTTTCACATTGCAGTAGCTCCTGCTTCTTGCAGCTCCTTTAATGTTGCTCTTGAAACTGTCTCTCACTCGTTCACTTGATGCTACATCTAAATTAGGGGTTACTGGGTTAGGTCAGGGATCACTCAGTTTAGGTGATTAAACTTAGTTTCAGGATGAAGTCCGTGATTGACAGTGAAGTCCTCTCTGAACTAGTCCAAATCTGTTGAACAGGCTTTGGAGAAAACAAGATCCACTGCAAATCTTGCCACTGGAGCTGGCTAGGAAAAAGTAAGTCACATTGGGTAATGTACTTGCATGGATGTTTTGGTTCTGGTGATTTGGGCAGAAAAAATGAAAGCTTGGAATTTGCTGCTGATGGCTGCCTTGGGAGTCCTCTTCCACAGCACTACCCTGCTGCCGTTGGGCAGGGGGAGCTGGGATGGAGGAGAAACCATTAGCCAGGTGGTGAAAATGGACTATGTCTATATAATGTTCAGATAGATTGACTAAAAGAAATGAAGACTGCTTAGAAATGTTTTGCTGATTTACTTATTTTCCACGCTAGTTCTCGCCACCTTTTATTATAGCTTCTTATTTTGGCCCTGCAGTTTCTGGCTTGATGTTATACTTGTGTCCCCATATAATAAAAATACATGAAAAAGTAATGTTCAGTTGAACTCCATTTTGCTGCCTGGGGAAAGAAGGAAGGGGCTAAAGAACATGAGTTGTCCTGACGTACTGCACTGTTGAAAGATGCTAATGTACTGTAGTGGTCATCTGAAACAAAAATTTATGTGGCCTAGGACTAGTGCAACCTGATTATGAAAGTATTCTGCGTAATTTCTGTGGGTATGGGAAGGAGGAGAGAAACTGTGAAATGAATTGTAACTCTTTAGTTGTTTCTTACAGTTTGAAAAGTCTGTCTTATGGATTTGGGTCCTTATGTGCAATAAACTAACACTTTTTTCCCTTTATACCAAAATGCACACAATTGTCTTTCTCCTCCTAGTGATTTGAGGACAGGAGGCAGAAAAAGAGTTTTTGTTCCTCATAAGATACTATGTCTGCCTAGTATTCTCACTTGCAGTAAGGGTCCTTTCATACTATTCCAGCACTTGAAAAGGACCTTAACTTGCTATCCTATTAAGAAGCTCTTGTGCTGCCAGAAAAATGTGAAGAGGCTGTAGACATTTGTGGCTCAACTCTAATCTACAGTACCATGAAGAAAAGGAAATAATACATTCTTTGCTCTCCTGAATTTAGCAGAGCCAAAAGGTTATCAGCTGACAGAGTAGATGAGTTGTAATTATGATAATTAATGTTACTGGAAGTCTTTAAAAAGCAATTTAGTTAATTATGTTTGATCTTGGTGAGAATCTGCGGCTGTTGGGATGGATTTTGATCTGGATCTATTATCTGGGGTGCAGTGTGGTGTAAGTGGGGGAAAAATAATGTGTGTGAATTGTGTGGGACTCGTCTTTTTATCTGCTTTGTGTCTGTATTGTGTCATACTTGACAGAGAATGTATTATTTTTTTCCCTTTTTTATTCCTCTCCTTTTTGGATTAATAAATTGAATTCTGCTACAGTTTGGAATCTGCAAGGTATCACAAAAGCCTTTTTTGAAAGTCTAGCAAATCATAAAATTTAATTTCAGTGAGAATTAGTGTATGATACAGAGTTTGCCCCTTCTGTGTAAGGTGGATATAGTTAGAGTTATAAAAACCTATTTTGCAGACTGGTATTTTTAGACATAAGTATTCAATTAACGCACAAAACAGGAACAAAAGATAATTTCTAGTTAAATTACTATTTTTTTAACTGAGGCATCCTTTGACTATCTTAATCAAGGACAAGATAAAGTTTTTATTATATGTAGAATTCCTTCCTTAACAGTCTTTAGATGCTTTTTTCCTACTCCCTTCTGCAGGACTTGAAATGACGTGAGTACAGCTGAGGAGTGGGTGGGTCAGCCAGATCATGTCTTTGAGAGTTATCCAGCTTGTTCAAATAATCATCTGCTGCTTATTTAAATATCGGTAGTATAAATAGGTAACCTGCTGCTCTACCATTCCAGTGCAAAAATAGTGCTCTGCACTTTTTGCAAAGTAAGAGCAAGCAGGTTTAATTAAATCTCAGTAATGCAGGGTGGTGTATTAATACAAGGTGAGTGGATTTTTCTTTGCTAAAAACTTATCAACAGCTGATCCAATGATTATAACTTGTCTTTTTTCATAATAAGTGAAATTAGTTAAACAAGTTCTCTCAGCTTTAAGCAATTTCTTAAAGTCCTATTTAAAATTTCCTTTTGTAGAATAAACTAAATTAAATATGAATAACCACATATTTAATTTTTCAAAAGATGACTTATTTTAAATTCCTGTTCAAGTAACAATATATATGCAAGAGAGACTACTTTTAAAATTACATCCTCAAGGAAAATATATTTATCTAATGTAAAGCTAGGTGAAATAATGGTGCAAAATACCACCTTGGCCGTGAGTTCCTTTGTTTTTTAATCTCTAAAATGAGAAGATTTGCCTCTTGACAATGGATGAAAAATGTGAACAAAATGGATGGCATCTGATCTTACATTTTTTTTCCTTCATGCCTACTCCTGTCTCCCAGACTCTCTGTGTTTAGTGTAAAACAAGCCTGCTGTTCCCAAACTTAGTTTAGCTTTGAGCTGATGTGTGTATAATGCTTGACGTGGTCATCAGCTGTGGAAGATGTGGATAGCTATCTTTAGCCTTGTTTAGTTTCCCTACTTAGCTGGGATGTTACGACGTAAGCTCTCGTGATGGTCTTTTGGTGTTTTTGTCAGTATTTGAGGGATTCTTGAAGTATAGGGTGGTCACCTTTCCATCTGTCCCCTTGCAACTATTCACACAGAAACTCGTCCTGACATGAATTTTTCAGGTCTGTGGATTGTTGGGTAAAAAATATGGAAGCAGTAGCCAAAGGAAGCTTTATGGTCCATCTACAAGGAAAATCTTGGAGTTCCTGCTTTACTCTAGGCAGCTAAATGACAAGGGATAAAATATCCTGGGGTGACCAACATCACTTGCTTTTTCTTGTGTGTGTTTTTTTTTTCCTTCCCTGTCTTAGTGGAACTTTGTTGAATTCTCAGAAAAACTTGTAGAACCTGACCTCCCATTTCTATTCCAGGGCAGAGTGTTAGTGCAGTGAGCTAAGCACGGATGTGGCTGCGTAGCTACAGAAGAGAGTGTTCCCTTATGGCAGTTACTCAAGAATGTCTTTGAATATTTATATGGTGAATTAACACCATAATGTAGAGGAGGTTTGGCAGAAAATCTTTCAGGATCTTGCAAGCTGCTCCATGTAAAGTTAGTGGTTTCTTTGCAAAAGCGCATATTAAAAAAAGCACATAAAATGTGCTGAATAAGGATGTTGAGAGTTGAATCTGGCAACGTGTGATTCTGCAGAGGCATCTTGTGTTATGGATTGTCATTTATTCATCAGACCTTATTTTAAAAACTGCTTATACAGGGGAAAAGCTTTGTACCTCCTCCAGTGGATATCTGTTTCGCTGAAATTAAAGTAGTTGTATTTTGTAGACCTTATTAAAGGTTTTTCATAAATTGCAAGTTGACCTCAGCTTTGATAAATATGTTGGTTTGTTCTGAGTTGTTGGTGGCATTAATGTGCTGTAGAAGGAAAGGTTATCACCTTCCATTTGAAGTGAAATTCTTCATTTCATGGAGAGATTTGAAGAGTGCTCCTTTCTTTCCTTCATTTTTCTGAGCTGACTTTCCTCTTAGAATGGCCTTGTTCTCCCATGGCAACCTGCCCGGGCGGAGGGGGGAGCCTGCGTTGGGAATGAGGAATAATTCACTTTGAAGAACAAAGTTTGATATATCTAGAAGAGTGATGGAGATCGTAAAAGTCAGAACAACAGGGCTGGCTGTTAGAAATTACTTGATTTACAGCAGCTGTGGGTTGCCAGGTGGAATTCTTCAATTGGGTAAGGGCAGAGTAATTCCAGCTTGGCACCCATCTTGGCTCCTCTGTGTGTGGGTCACACCTGACCCACTGCTCCACTTCACCCACTGCAGGATGCATGGCAGGTAATTCATGGGCACAGCAATGGGCTCAATGAAATGCCAGCTGCGCTACGTAAGGTTGAAGGAGAAATTATCTGTGCAGATCTTTTCAGGTGGGAAGGTAGGGCTCAGTTTAACCATCTGTAGGCAATTAAAATTCATGACAGAAGGTCAGGATATTATACCCTCCACCAGTCATTTCTTCATTAACCAGACCTATGCAAATATAACATGGTCTGTTTAAAATTTAACCCCAAGAGATGACAAGCTTTCTAGCCCATGAGGATCGGTGTTGATGCATAAAAATGGGGAGTAGGTGGAAATGCTTGAAATGCCTTAAAAGCCTCTTCCAACTTAACATACAAGCACAATGGCTAAAAAAAAAAGGCAGTTTCTACACATATGAAGTGTTTAGTAAGCAGTTGTGTCTAGCAGGTATTGGGCGATGGAACTGACTGATAGAAGCTCTGTGCTTGTAATGTGTTTAAAACACCTGCTAAGGAATTTGGATCTACTTTTATTAAATAATTGCGTTGATTTGTTTTGCAGTTAAATCTAATCTAGGTACTGAATTTTAGTATGACTAGTTTTTTTTTCTTGAGTGTGGTGTCCTTCCATCTGTCTACTACTTTGTCCTTCCCCCCCGCCTTGTTACTTCTTGTAGTTATTTCTGCTGAGAGATGGTAAGAGTAAAGAAGCAGCTGTAACTTTCCATGTGTTTAGTTTTCCTGAACTTGGTTCTCAGTTGGTGGAATTTCTTGGACCAGTGTATCGCTTTAAAAACCTCCCTATTTCAGTTGGGTGCCATCTGTCAGCAGAGCTGACTGCTTGCAATAGTTCACCTCTCCTGTTACCAGTCTAAGTGCTGTGTCTTGGGTTCCTTTGGTGAATGACCCTGTGTGTTTCTAAGGTTTAAGGTTTTTCTTGACTATGTTTTTCAACCTATGCAGCCTAACATCAGAGCTGCCTTATCAAACAGATCTTTAACCTGTTAAGGGAGGGTGTTCCTTCGGGTGCTCATCCTGCTGAAATTTGAAGTGCTGGAGACCTCTTTATGCTATAATTATAATTTTGGGTCACCATATCACAATGGTAGCTATTGGGGTTTTTTTAAGGAATTGTTTTCTCTGCAGATGAGGCCTGTTCATACTGCAGAATAGTGTTTTTTCTTCTCTCTTAAGAAGGGAAAACTGTAAAAGTGGTGTCATCTTTGCCTCTCTTCTGCACTATTGATTGTCACAGACCTTGGGCTTGACAGATATACGTAACATTCAGGTTTTCCATAACTCAGATCTGTGCCTTTGTCAGGGGAAATGTCAAGAACATCCAGGAAGATCAGCCTTGATCTTTAGCACTATAGCCTAGTCTTTTTCAAGAAAACAAACAAATCATAAAAGAAAACAAACAAAAAACTTACCCTGACTTCCTGCTCATTTCTCTTTTTTATCACTGCAGATGTGGACTAATGCCTTCAAAATTTAAAAAAGGTAGAGCTTTCAAAGATTAGTATGTTCCTATAATTTGGTTTTTGTTGTAACTAGTAACTGGGTAGGCAGGTGTCACCCGTGACTGACTGAGAAAAAGGCAACAAGATTTCTGCTAAGCGGCAGAAATGGCTCAAATAAAATACCACATACTGCATACGTTAGTCTGGGATAAGCAAGGTGATGGGTTGTTCCCACTGAAGTTATTGTAAAGACTGGGGAGTGGAGATGAGAGAGTTCCAGGGAAGAAAAGACTGTTTCTGGAAAAAAACATGTTTCATGAGTTTCAGCCCTCAGGGAACGACATATTTTAAAAAACGCTTCTGTTTCTATGCCTACCCCTCATAAAATGAATGGTAAAGTAAATAGAAATGTAATTACACACCTCTAGCTTGATGTTTCTTCCTGATGTACAAAAGCAACAGCCACAAAATAAGGCAGTGTTTTTTAAGTGATGGAACAAGATACAATGGTGTTGCGTTTTTGTCATCTTGGTTGTGTGTGCTTAAAGATAAGAGGAACAGAGGTATATGTAGATGTATATGCCTGTGCACACATATATATCTACACATAGACATACATATATTTTCCCTTTTGGGACTTCCATTTGGAAATGGTGACATTTTTGAGAAATTATGCAGCCCTTTCAAGCTGAGAATAATTATACAGTGCTGTACGGATCTGAGATTGTTAGAAGTCTGTCTTTAATCAGGTGTTTCCAGTTGTTTGCTTGGGAGGATGGTAAAGCCTCAGTTCATACTAAAGTACGTGTCTGTGCTTCTTCCATCACGTGCTGGGGTGGGAGTTCTTGCAGCCTGTCCTGACCCCCTCCCCCCATACCAGCTGGTGGCAGAGGCATTTTTTTCTACCTCCAGCCCAAGTTGTCCCCAGCTAGCAAAGGTGACTTGAAGGCAGGCAGCAGCAAGGGCATGTGTGCACGCTTGGGAGTGCGTCATTAACATGGCTGGACCACTTTTAGGGGATGGATTTACCTTCTTGTCACATCCAGACTGTGCAGGGGGAGTTTCTGGGCATTGGGGATATAGGAGATGTGACTGTTGAAAACGTTGAATGATAACAGTTAATGGAAACATGGTGATTTGTCTTTTTTAAAAAAAAAAAAAAACTTCTGAAATTTGGTATAAGAACTGGTGTACGTTCCTCTAAGGTCCTTTTTTTTTTAATTTTTTTTTTTTACCCCCAGAACTTACCTTTGGACTTGAATGGTAGTCCTCTAGGTTGTGACTGAAATATTTTCCTCCAGAATGAAAGAATGCTATGTGGAGAATATGTATTCTCGCTTATTCACTTATTTTTAAAAAGTAATGCCGTAACTGAGCTCTAGGTAAATTTTCTGAGGCATTCAGAAGAAGGCTCATAAGGGGGGGAGAGAGATTCAGAACAGAAGTGGCAGACAGAGGACGTTCTTGCTGCTAAATGCTAGCTTCATGGGGTCAGAGACTTCACGTAGTAGGTGTAGACAAGAAAGAGTGCATCTCAGGCAAACAACTGAAGGGATTCAGATATCCAGCCTCTGTGGGATAATATTTATTGCCACTATTTTCCTGCTTCCCCCTCCACCCCCCGCCCCCCCTTTCCTGGCCAGCTCTGATATCTCAAATGAAAAGCAATCTTGAACGCTTCTCATAACTATTTATGGATGTTGAGTTCAGCTACTCTGCATACTTGGTAAGGTTAATTCCCAAGGTTTCTCATGGGTGTCTTAATTTCTGACATGTGTCAATTTCTCTTTTATATGCAATGTCTGGACATTGGCATCTGGACTCTGGAGATGCAGGTAGATTCACCGCTTTCTTCCGACTCTGCCGGAGAAAAGCTGGTAATTGGTTTTTCTACTTGGTCCAAGATACACTATGTCTCTTCTGGTGGTCAGGGTCTGAATTTGCAAATTCCTAGCTGTATTTTCTTGTCCTTCTGTATGTTTCTGTCTCCTTCCTTGTCTGTGTACTTTCTTACTTGGGTATGTGACTGTGAAAGTTGTGTTTGAATTGCTTGACTGAATGAGCAGGGATAGTGTTGATTTCATGAACTTGCTGGAAAATCTTAGTTTTGCTCTCAGCAAGAGGTCCCCACCCAGCCGGGGAGGCTTGTGCAGTTCGGTGCTGGTGGCTGTGCTGGGATTGCTCCTGTGAGCTTGGCTTTGTTGAAATAAAAACTTAACTCAGTCTTTCAGCATCATGTGTATGGTTTCCTTGTGCTTTCTGTTTGTACTGTGTAGTAAGTTCACCACCATGTGCCCAGCTTTTTAGACTAAGATTTCTTTCTTCCATTTCCTGCATGCATTGTTCATAAATCCTAGTCAAAGGTCTGGCAATAACTTGTTAATGCAAACATGAGACACACGGTTGGTCTAGTCTGCCTAGCTTCCAAGTTCGTAATGGATTTTGTATATAGACATAAGGGATGTATATCTGCGATGGTCCATCCCTCCCCCTCCTTCCTTGTCTATCATTTGCTGCTATTGGCACTGTTCCAGTGCCAGAAAGGGAGGAGAGACTGACTCCTGAGGGCTAAACTCTGCAGCACTTAGTTGGAAGGTACTTGGATATTACAGTGATGCTGTCTAAAAGATCTTTTGATGAAGGGGATCATGGCAATGCATGTTTTCTAACCTGGTTTATGTTAAATGACACTTGGCTTATTCCAAAATAACTTTGGAGAATTTCTGTTCAGGCCCACAGTGCTGAAGCACTTCTGCTGCATTTCTGTGATGTTGGTGTGGATGAGATCGCTATTTTGTACTTGCAATGTTTACCAAGCCTTTCTAACATTATCCTGATATGTATGTTGTTTTTTTCTTCTTTTTCTAGGATGATACAGCACTCTTTAGTGGAATTTAGTATCTGTTACATTTTTTACAGATAGCAAAGAAAGCCTGTTGCAGCTGGCTGTGATTATAAACTACTGCCAGCATGCTGGAGTGGGAACTTCTAGGGTAGAGCAAGTTGAAGCAAATGAAATGCAAACTTCCTTATTTTTATAGAGGTATTAGCCATGAAGCTTAATTATAAAGTTTGACCTTTTTTACCTTTAGAAAAAAGCCTGCCTGAAGCTGTGAAACTTCTGATTCCCACAGGAGCCTGGTATAATTTCTGTAAGCAGTGGGCTGGACTGGAAGTGCTCACCTTCTCCTCCATTTCTACCTCCCAAGCCCTGCGTGGTTTTGGGATTGCTGCTGCTGCTTGAACCTTCCTGCTCCCCAGCAGCAGCAGAATCTGACCATGCCTTGTATCGTAACAAATCTCTTGGCTCTTCTGTTCTGTAACAGAAGGTGGGATTTAGGGGATGGGAAAATATACAAATAAGCTCTGTGATCTGCTCGCTGTGTTTGTGATCCATCCTTGGGCTCTGAGGGGATGGGTGGGCTGTATGATTGGTGGTGGCCAGATGCTGTGGCTCGGAAGTGAGAAATGAGGAATTCCCTCCTGTCGTCACCGCTGCCCCTGCACAGCTTCCCAGCAGACTTCCTGGTTGGAACAGTAGTTTTAGTTCGGAAGTAGGCTGTTGTTGAGACTGGTTTTCTGAAGCAGTGAAACAAATGGCAAGCCAAATACACCATTAGAGTGCCCTTGGTGTTTTATGGCCTGAACTGGCTGTTGAGGGCATGGGGAATTGAATGAACAGTCATGATAGTAACTGAGAGGAGCTCCAGCTGTTCCCATAGTAGTCACAAAGTTCTTGCTGTCTACAGCTGGACACATATCCTTGTACTGTCCTGCTCCTTCTCTACCAAATACTGAAATACAGACTTTGAAGTGTGTTGGAGCAATTCCACCCCATTCTCGGGGGAGGCAGCGAGGGCTGGGACAGGCCCTGGATGCTTCTCCAGGCTTGTTTGTCAGATGGAGTTGGCAAAGCTCTCTGTGGCCAAGCTGGGCTTAGCCAGAAACCTTGTGTTGGGGGTGGCTATGAGTCATGGTCTAGCTGGCTGCTGAAATGCCGTTGTAAGGACGTGTACAAGTTAGAATTCTTTTGACAATGTTCTCCCCCTCATGTTTGCCTGTACCTTCTTTTGTGTGCTGGTGGGAGGAGTTCAGTGGTTGCACCTGGTGCAGACCCTGGTCCTGTCCTGTTCTCTGCTGCTTCTTTGTCCCAGCTGCCTGATCTTGCATGCTAGAGACAAAATGGGGTGGGGGGGAATGCAGTATTTATATTCGGTGTCAGTAGGGATTTATGCTTACTTGACTGGGATTGTACTGGGATGCAATGAATTGGTCTGCCTCATTGATTTTTGACCCTCCTGATGGAGGGTCAAAAAACCAATTAATGGCTGTATAGCTCAGGGGTAGAACAAGGCAAGGAAGATAAGTTAATTATGGTGGAATGGGAGGTGCAATATTGTTAGTGTGACAGCACCTGATGATCATGTGGGAGTGAGAAGACTGAACGAACTATCTTGTGATTTGCTTTGAGAGCTGATTATTTATTTACGTATGCTTTCCTTTACAGTAGTGAGGTTTTTGTTGTTTTCAGGAGAAGTAATTGAGTATATGGAGGCAAGTGGGGAGAAAGATAGGTGGTGGAAAACAGCAGGGCTGGGGACAGTTATTTGGATGTAAAGGATCTAGGGTCAAAGTAGACTTCTCAAAAGTGCTGGGTAATTTAGCTCCTTAACTCTTTGTGGTCATTTGGCTGAATCTACATTAGAGCTACTTTTCAATGACCCAGGGCCTCGCATACACTCAGTAGCACAAGTTTACCGAAGGTAGATAGTTGTTGGATTTTGTTATTAAGTAACATCACAAACAGTTTAATTGCATCTGGATGAATTTGTTTCTGAACCTTGCCACCCTTCTCCTAAACTCCCTTGCTTATCTCGCAATCTAAGCTGTAAAGGTCTTCATCGTGGGGATACCCTTTTTTTCCCTAATGTGTTTATGACGATAATATGTAATGGGGGTTTGACTTTTTTCTGTGGCTGACCTGAAGTACTTTTGTGAATAGAAAGTGATTTATTTTTTTTTCAGACAAACTTTGTTACAGGGAGTGGAATGTATCAGAGCTCAAACTGATTTTTAAAAATCAAACAAACAAAAGCACCTACAAGCAGATTAAGGAAAACAAAGAAACAAAAAGAATTCAGTCTATGATCATGGTACAAAGTAAAAAAAAAAAAACCAAAAAAAACCCAAAAAACAAAGCAGCAATACAGTTTTACAATGCTTCATTCATACAACTGTCTTAAGCTAGTACAGTTAGAATGAGGGAAGGGTTCATAAATAATAGAAAATTTTATATGACAGTATAACTGTCTGTGGGAATACTACAGTTAGTTATTAAATTATTGGTAATGAACACAGTCTGATGTCTGGTTGAATACAGGTATTATAGAGAGCTGCTCAAATTTATGACAAGCTGAAGGCAGAGTAACAAAGAGCCCAGAGGGCTGTGCACTCGTGTTTGTGTGAATTACAACTGCCATACAACTAATTTCTGTGTTTTGTTTTGTTCATCTCCTCCCCCTTTATTTGTATTGGAGTTTTACCAACCTATAAAGACTTCCTTTTTTTAAAAGTACACCTCTGAACAAGCTTAATACAACTTGCCTCAGAATTAGCTTTGTGAAGTTAAACTGGCTTTTGCCTGTATGTGTTGACAGGCCTGCACAGAGAAATGAGGCACGCTTTTCAGTAGCACCCTGTTGTGCTTGAGAATAAGAAGTTAAACTAGTAAGACAGTAACCCTGTGAGAAAACCTACTCAGTGCTTGGTAGCAGCAACAAAAATGAGTAGGGTAGTAGGAAAAACAAGACGAAGTAGGGAACAAACCAGCAAACATGTTGTGCCATTCAGAGCACTTTGCTTCATGTGCTAGGTAGATTGTGGGGTTATAAAAGCCCATCTGCTGAATGGAGTGAGGGTCCTGGACACACAAGTAGTGTTTCAGAATCTCAATCTATCCACTTTGGTGTAAAATCTTTGAAAAAAAATACTTACATTACATACTTACGTACTCATAATCATGAGTGTACCCACTATATACATATTTTTAAAATACATGAAAGCAGTCATTGTTTAGTCAAACAGGGGAGGGATAAGACACTTAAGAATTTGCTTTTTTCCCCTTTGAATTTAAAGGCTTCAGCTTTAAAATGTTTTTGCAAAAGTTAAGTGACATTTTACTGAGCCTGTTGTAAGGTTGTTGCAGTAAATGTCAGATGGCTTCATAACCGATAGTACAAAATGGGTGTTGGGGGGAATGAATAGCAGAAAAGCCGCTGCTCAAACCATGGATGAGACTGCGCCTGTTCACACTTCAAGTTGAAGGTGTGATGCTTCCATAAGGTGACCAATAATGTTGTTAGTTGTTAGTATAGTGTGTGCATCTGTGTTTAACCCTTAAATTGCTTTAAAATCAGCTAATAAACATGTGTATCATTGACATTAAATATTTATGCGGGAATGCTGTGCTACATATGTTGCATTACAGTAATTGTGAAACAGGAATTGTGTTTTGGGGCCTTCATTTTTCTCTCTTGGGAATGTGTGTGATTTGCCAGTCAGTCTTGCACAGGAAGACTTCTTGGAACTTACTGTACCTGTGGCCTCTATCTCAACCTTCATATGATATAAGCTTTAAATTCAAGTAACACTCGGTTATGTCGGTGACAAAAGCCATACCGGTGGTGGCAGCAGTAGCAGAGTTCAGCATTGTACCATAGTACTTTGAGAGGTAGAGATGGGGCTTTTTGAGACGGATACCGTGTGATTGCAGGCTAACTTCTGCAGTGTATGCTGAATTTGCTTAGAAGGTTTCTGGGAGTTTTATTATGATATCTTAGTGGGTGGTGGCATTTGAAGAATAAAAGAATGCAATCCTTCTGTCCAGTGTAGCTCTGGTAATTACTCCTCCGCACACTTGAGCTTAAATAACTGAGCCCAGTGTTTTCCATTTGACCTGGCAGAAGCCTGCAAAGGATATGCCCAGAAAGCTTGCTGAAAATTTCTTGAAAACAAGAGAGGGTGTAAACATGCGACTTTTGCTGGCTTGCCAGATTGAATCAGTTACTGCCCCTCAGCTGCTTGCTGCTGCCTAGTCCTTTTTCCACCATGTCTCCACTGATGGTACACACTGGTGGTTTGCATGAGCTTTCCTTAGCTAGTGTGGAGATGGGTGAGGTACCTGCTAACCCAGCTATTACTTTACCTCTTCAGCTGATGTGTGGGCTGGGCTGGTCCCCAGCCTCTGCTTGGGAACCTGGGCAGGTGGCTTCAGATGGTGCCTTTTATTTGGGAAAGGATGTGTACCTGTCTTTTCACTGCTGTTGAATCTCTGCTTATGCCTGTGTGTGTACAGTTACTTTTAAAGAGGCTTGGGACTTTTTTTTTGTGTTTAGTTGTGTGGGTCTTTTCTCCCTCTAGGTAACAGTTCAGTTGTGCCATGTGCTTTGTCTCTTTTCCACTCTTCTCCTTTCCTGGTCCCCTGATACACAGAAATGCTGTGCTAAACTGAAGAGCCCTCCCTCTGAGAGCTTTAATTCTACTTCTGTGGCCCTAAGAAAGCAGGCTGATGCTGTTTGTTGCTCTTTGTTCTTATCTGATTCATATTGCTAGTTGGCAGTGCAGCATGGTGGCTCTGTGTTGTCGTAGCTGCTGCATGATGGTCCTCTGTAAACTGACCTCAGCCTCAGACTAGCTTAATAATCAGGTTCCAGTAGGTTCAATATTTAACAAAGGACATGGTTTTACCTCACACTTTATCTTGCCATGCTAATTGGTGAGGGAGGGGAGAAAGAAGGGCCATTCATTTTAACAATAGTTTTAATGATGCACTCCTAGTATCTGATAACTGTGATGCAATAATTTTTGTTTTTAATACAGCCTTTGTAGAGTGTTATACCTACCGAAACATCTGATGTTGGATTATCTATTGAAAGAGACTCTCTGGCCTTGTTGCAGTCTTGGCAACCCTAAACAAACATACAATGATTTGCAATTTGTAGCTTTTAAAAGGAGGTCAGTGGCTAAAGGTTGTGAATTGGCGTGTAAGCTTTTAGCAGTGAGTGCAATTTAACTATTGGGACAAATTAACAAGAGGTATAGTATGTCTGCAGTTAGCTGGAGGCTTTAAAGAGGATTGAGCTGGAGCATATGTTTTGTGTGGGGCTTTCTTTCTTTTGGTAAAGGGGTCTCTCATGAAAGTAAAGCCTCATACTGTGGCAGCAGAGTAGGTAATTTTAAGACAGGTTTTCTGTAGTTTGGAAAACTTTGAGGGTTGGCTCTGGCATCATGCAGGAGAAGGAACGGTGTGGTGCCTGCCCTCATCCAGCTGGGCAGCGCGTGGTCCCCAGGGGCTGCAGTGCTGCCCCAGGACCCTGGGCTGGGTCCCTGCACCCGGGCTCTGTGCTGCGTCGCTGCGCTGACTCCTGCACACCCAGTGCAGCCTTCCCGTGCTGAGCTGAGTAGGAATGGTTTTTTAGTTTTTTTGACTCTGTTAACAGCAATGCTATTTCAGAAAGAGGGGTGCTTGCCTTGGGTCCTTGGCAGGAGGTAGGTTTATCCTCTGGGAAGTGGAGTGTCTAACAGGAGATGTGTTTGTGTTGGACATATAACTCTGTCCTCTTTCTGTAATTGCTGTATTTAGTCTTAAGAGACTAACTCCAGTCAGCACAAACGAGTCAAATTTCTCATATGTATTTGTCAAAATGTGCTAATGGACAAGAAGCTGCTTGCAGGAAGGCTGTCTCTGAGCTGCCTACAGTCAGCTATATAACCATAGGGAAGAGTCTTTTTCTCTTTTTCCTTTTTTTTTTTTTGCTTAGTTTTAGGGTGCCTCTGATAGTTTCTTACTGACTTCTAGCTTTCTGGACTAGGAAAAGACAGCCTGTTTAGCTTAGGGAGCTCTCTACAGTACTCCTTCTGTTCAAAGAAGGAAGGGGGAGACTTGGGGCTCCTAATGCAGGCTTTCGACAGATCCCTCTTTTCCTGGTGAGCAAAACTCCCCATCCCCAGCATGATGATTGTGGGAAGTCCAAAGGACTCCGTTAACAGTTCCTGCAGAAGGCAGAGCAGCTTTGCACAACACTCTCTCTCTCTTTGCCCTCTGTGGCTTTTCCTTTTGGAAAAGGATGAATAAAATACATTGTTGCAAATGGGAAGGGAAGTAGACTGTCTGGGTGGGAGAAATGTAATGCTAATTTTAAAAAGACTGGTAATAAATATGTATACTTGTGACAGCTCAGTGGCAGTACACAAATAGTGTGCTCTAAATGGTACAGCTGAAGAGTTAATGTCTTAGAGGGTGCTATCTGATCACCCATGTATCATCACAGGGCATTAAAAAAGAAAAGCAAACTTCTAGATGTTCGAAGCTGCAGTTGTTGATGGTGCTCGGCTAACCACTAACGCCTCGGTCATTGCTCTGACTGTGCCACTGTTGAAATGTGCCTGTGATAAATTTAACTGTGATTGTCTCCCCTCCTTCTCCCCCAGCAGTAGGAGATGAGGGTTTTAGCTTTCGGGATGAAGGCTGTGGTTGTAGCACTAGCTGGTAGAGGCGTCTTCAGCGAAGGTCTGAAGGCTTTGGCAAGCAGAGGGCCATGTGCTTGCTCCAGAGCTGCTCTCCAGGCTTCCTTGTGCACTGTCTTTCCCCTCTGTCCAGCCTGAGGCAAACCCCAAGGCCTCTGCACAGCCCTGCTTGGTCTGCTGGGGAGAGTTGGGAGGATTGGCTGCTCCTGTTGGCTTAGTAAGGTTTGTTGCTCTTCAGAGTGTGCATATATAGAGCATGTGTGTATATATATGTATAGGGAGTGGATAGGAGTGTTGCATCTAGAGCTTTTAGCCCTTCCTTCATCCCATTTTGTGGTACCTAAAGTTAGAAGGCGGTTAGTACTTTGCTGCTGTAGCTGGTGGAGAGGGAAGAAGAAACTCCTTCATACAGGAGCTGTCTCCTGTGGGGCTCCAAGTATTTGATATATTGACATACAGGCTTTGGAGTGCTCTGGGTTGCTCTTCTCCTGTTGACAGGACTGTTCTTATTCTTTTAGTTTGTACCCTGGCCAGAGTTTGTTAGCAGAAGTAAGTTTAACTAATGTAAACCAGAATGGATACCTATAGAAGTGTGCTCAAAATTAAATCAACCTACATAACTGTAATTAAGAATGAAATCCTATAGGTTTCCCATTCCTCCTGCCTACATCTTCTAGTTTGAAAATAATGTACCAGAAGATACTTTCTAAGGAAAAATCCCTGTGCAATTTAGAAGGAAGCTTTGAGATGTTTCTGTTCTTGGAGGCGCAAACTGACATTTACAAAATGAGCAACAGGAAAAGGTACAAGTAAATTGTTCTGTTATTATATTCTTGCCGAAGCCATTGCTTCCCAAGCTTTGGATTGCATCCTGGCATGTGGAGGACAGGGGAGTGAGATGTGTTTTGGAGACAGTACCTTTTCCTGCAGCAGTTCCACACTCCACCCCCACCACCCCGACACCACCCCAAAGATGAAAGAGGAACTTTGAAAAAGAGTAACTATAATTGTGGAGATTCTTGAAAGGTGTCACAATTTGTTATCTACAGTTGCTGCTGTTATTTCTTTTGCGAGATGAGTCAGTTGGCTATTTGCAGCAGCCACAGACATGCTGTTTTACAAGAACCATGTGTGTCAAGTGCAGCATGGCTGAAGCACTGCATGCTGGAAGGGTTTGGTGTTGGAGCT
This sequence comes from Gavia stellata, assembly GCF_030936135.1. Classification (NCBI taxonomy): domain Eukaryota; kingdom Metazoa; phylum Chordata; class Aves; order Gaviiformes; family Gaviidae; genus Gavia; species Gavia stellata. The sequence continues at coordinate 38,412,821 of NC_082595.1, forward strand.
GCCTGTGTGAGCCCTGAGAGGGTATCTGTGTGTTATCTGTACTGCAGTGCTCCAACAGCTGCCATACTCAAAACTATGTTCCTCTTCCACAGTAGTGAGGGCAGTTACTGTACTGCTAATTCCATTTTCAGGAGAAAGCTTTATGCTGACATGAACCTGCTGTGTGAAAGGAGGTTTCAACAGACATGCTAAAAACTCTGTTATCCATCTGAAGTTGCTGTGGGTTTCCTGGAAGTAGGGGTTAAACTAATGACCAGTTTCCATCAAAATGCAACAGGCACTTGAAACATTACTTTCTAAGTTCCTGTCTTGCCTTTTCAGCATCCTTCTCCTTAGCATTGCCCTCTAAGCTCTCTTGTTTCCTTGCTCAAGTGTTGTGTGGTCTGCTAATTCAAAACATGTTTGTCAGGCCGGCGAAAAAAAGTCCTGTCATGTGTTTGTGGTGAAATAAAACATCCTGAACAAAATTACGGGGTGTTAATGTTTCACAGCATGAGAAGTGCTTAACTAGAAGCTCATTATAGCAGTGTTATAAAGGCTAGGGCTAGAGACATAGCGCAGGAACCCTGCAGAAGAGTGTGCTCATCCTTTAGGAAGGAGAAGGCTCTTGGCTCGTGTATGATGGAGAAGGAAGAACTCTATCTCCTTGTTCTGCTCCTAGAAGAGATCCTCTAGGTTTTTTCCCTCCTCCATAAAACAAGCCTTTCTCTGTGGACTTGTCTGGAAGAGTGGAAGTTCAGAGCAGGGTTAACCAGGGGCTGCTTGGAACAAAGCTAGAAGGAGGGAGACTGTGAAAAAGAAGCCAGTTTCCTCTTCTCAGAGTCAAGGCATTCAAGGGTCTTGGAAGGCTCCCAGAAGGCAAAGAAGAAATGGAAACCAATCTCATTCTAGACTGCCTTGCATACAGGGGATTTTTATAATTAAAGGATGTTGCCCTCTGTTCCCATTGTTGTTTGCCACTGTGAACTTAATTTTACTTTGAACCTGGTGCTGACTTCATACATGCTGGGGCTGTGATAGAGAAATGATCTTAAGTATTTATGAGCTCACCTTCAAATGAAAGGATACAGTTCTCTGGGGTTTTTTCCTCTCTTTCCTTTTCCCCCCCACCTCTACGCTTTTTCACTTTCCTGTTCCCCGCTGTGCGGACTGAGCTATTGATGGGTAGTGTTTCATGTATGAAGTGTGGCATTCAGACCTTCTCTTCTGCAAGGACTGAGTTGCCATCTAAGCTCCAGTCCTTCTGAAAACTGTTGAAATAAGCTTGTCACGTGTTGAGCCTAGTCTTGTTCTTCTCCATGCTTTGTAACACAGGGGCAAGCATAAAAACACGTGATTTCTACTTACTAGACTTCTACTTAGGCTTTGCTCTACTTCTGTCTTCCCACTGTAGTTTCAGCTGGTCTGTTTGGCTGGTCTTTTTTATCTTACATGATGATAAGACGACTAGGCAGCCAGCCAGCTGCTGTTGAACTATAATAGAGCCAGTGGTATGCACAAAATTTGATTACTGCTGTCAACACCAGAGTGAATAAAAGACAGCACATACTCCAGTCTGAGAGCTGCTAAATAAATGGCCTATTGAATTCTGTAGTAGTAGGAATAAGACCATCTTCTCCTAATGAATGAAGTGGTTTATGGGTAGGGAGTGTACTAGTGTGTTGAACTCTTTAGTTTGTTTAAAAAAGCAAAAAAAATCCTCTTTTGCTGCCTTCAAATATTACTTTCCCCAAAAGCATCTATTTCTCTCTTATCAGCTCTTGCGGTTAATGCGTGGATTTCACGCTTAGTATGTCAGATTTTGGCAGAGGCCATAACTTCACTTTTTACAATTTAGCTTAAAAAAAAAATATTCCTCCATACTAAAGCTAACTTCTTTGCAGATAAGTTCTGACATGAAACTAATTAATATTAATAATTTTATCTCCATTTAGACAAGAGATGCACTGTGTTTAATTTAAAAACAAACAAAACCCCCTCTTATTAAGTTAGAATATACACTGGGATTATTTATTGAAATGTTGGATTTTCATATTAAAACTTGGTGTTAGATTAAAGCTGTTTCTGACATACATGATGTAGTTGCTGATGGCAGGCAGAGCTTGAGAGCTGAGGTTCTCTGGGAGCTCTCTGGTGAATGAGTGGTTTCCCTCAGCCCCTCTAATATCTTCATGTTGAAGTTCAAGAGACTGATGGAGGGTCAGAGGTTGGTGTTTCTCTAACTGCTCTCACTGACTGCACACCCTTTCTTTACTGAGGAGTGGAAAAACCAGAAGTGTTGTAACAAACTTGTTAATCCCTGAAACTCGTACGTATCCTTCAGTCTTGGCAAGTGTCTGATGGAGAGAGTCTTAATTCATTTATGTATGGGCCTTATCTTGGAGTGGCAGGGACCAAGGTGAGATCAGGTATTGGGTCAACAGGAGAGTGCTCTTGGGGAATGCAGACCAGTCTCATCAAGACCTGAAAAAAGGGAGTTCAAGTGCTGTTGGTAAGACTTCTGGCATATGCACATGGCTGCTCGCTGTCATAGTATGCTTGGTAGAATTGGCAGCATTTTTTTGTTTTATGCTTTTGAAGTGCCTGGCACAGTAAAATACAAATATTTGTATTTGCTATGGCAAAATACATCGTTATTGTTTGTTTTTAAAATAGGAATCCTAGCTTTAAAACTTTATTACCTTTCCACATTGCTCTTGTCTGCGTGTTCCACAGAAACGTTTGGTTACAAATGTCTGATTTAGCTCCCTGAATGTATGGCTAACTTTTATTCATGGAAACAAAACAACTCCCTTTGTGTGTGTCTTTCAGGCTTTAACTTCGAGGAACTCTTAAAATGGGGAAAAAAAAACCCCAACCCAAACAAAGTAAGACCAACTCTGGCCCCCAATAAAATTAAAAAAAAAAAAAAAATCTTAGCTTGATTTCTGCACACCACTACCCCACCCCCTCAATAGTGTCTGTCTGGTATGTGACACAATAAACTGTCCCAACTGAATATTAGTAAAGAGATGAGAGCTGTATTTAGAACAGTTGTCTGTTAGCATAATACAACGAGACAGACAAATCAAATGGCATGTCTTTCTGATTTTGAAAACAATTCTCCTGTGTACAGCTCCTCTCTGGTCGTAGTGCCTGTACTTCTGGGTTATAGTTAATCTTCGCTTGCGTTACTTTTTTGTGACTATTGGAATTCTGTACAGTTCAATATCCTAAAGCATGTAATCTGGAATTGCACATCTTTCATAACTACAGAATCCGGAGTCCTCTCAACTTGATTATAAAGTTGACAACAGGATGTTGAAGGTCAAGGGATTGGATTCGCCTTCTGTATTGGTGGTAAACACAGCTTAAAGGCCAACTTGCAAAATAACTCTGGTGCTATTGTGGCCTTGCATTATTAACCTTCGGCTTTACTGGGATGTGGTCTGTCTTGTTTGGAATTACTGCACAGTAGAAATGGCATGCCTAATCAGAGTTTGTAATTTTTGACATGGTGGTTTATTTGTAGAACTTCCTTTTTGTGCTGAAATGTTGTGTTAGAATTTTCTTGTGCTGTTTTGAAAGGCCGTTAAAAAATGTGGATGCTCACCTTGCAGAGTTGTTCTGGTTTCACGTTCTATCGCACATGTGGAAAAAGTGTTATGGTAATACTGCAAGCTTTTTGCAAAGTAAATGCTAAAAATATTTAGGATTTTTAAAATGAGTATGGTATTTGACCAGAGAGGTTGTTTTGAACAGAAAAGGAAACTTGCCACCTTCTTTCCTGTTTTCTCTATGTAGAATTTAACTCGTCGGTGCTTTGAAAGCTGGAGTGTCCTGTTTTCATAAGGAGTAGCAAAGCAGTGTATTCATCTGGTTTTAAAGAGGAAAAAAAAATCTCCGCTTGAAGTCTGTTACATGTTTACGTGCAGCCTTTTAAAAGGTTTGTTTCCTGAATGGTTTTGTCAGTCACTGTGTAGCTGAATGTGTCAAACCCTCTGAGGAAAACCAGTGCTTCCCTCCCCCTTGAAATCCCAGCATGCAGTTCTTGCACGGGGACTAGCGTGTACTTCCTCTGCATCTTCACTTTCCTGTTTTTCAAAGAGTGAGTTTGACCATGAATGTTCAAACAGCCAAAAAAGTGGTGTGGAAAAAGTCCAAGGTTGCTGTGCCTCGGGATACCGACAGGCAGACCTGTTACCTTCCGCTGGGTGAGTGCATGCCTACCTATGTTTTCAAGACTGAGGCGGATAGAAGGATACAGCTATGTGGCTCTGTTTTTATCTTCTACACCTGATGCAAGCTGCTTTTCTTAATTTTGTTCAAGTATGCTGGCTCTAACAGGAGCAGGTTGTGGAAGGCATGGCAGGAAACAGTTCAGGGGAAGGCTGTTTTCTGTGGCGCTGCTCCATTGCAAGTGCTGCGTGAGCCCTGGCTGCGTCACACCTGCAGCCACAAGATCCTCTTGGTAATGCTGGTGTCGTGGGCTTCCCTTTCACCTATAGCATGTTAACTTTTTCATGGTGTAAGTTTTATTGTTGTTCTGTCTGATTGAAAGCCTTAATGCCCCCATTTTTCTTAAACTATGCATTAAGTTATGGTGATTTCAGTATTGAGTTGTGTTTTGATTATCTACAGTTCTTCTTACTGTGTCTTCTGGGACTTTTGAATGCACATACTTATAGTAATGCCTTCACACATCACACTTTTTTTTTCCACTTTGGTGGTATCTCCAGGGAGCAGTATTTCCTGTAATTTGGAAAGAATATGTTTTGGAGAGGGGTGCTTCAGAGGGGAAGAAATTGGGGCTGTTTCTCTTTCGTTTTCTTTCTGCCATCCTTTCCTACCCATCCCAATTGAAATTTCATGGATTGACTATTCTGTTGTTTTGTGACGTGGGCCAAATAATATAAGTTGGCACAGAAAAGGCAATTTGAGGATTCCTAGTACCTGTGAATATGCTGTTTAGATACAGTAATTGACAGATGGGGACTGATGATTTGTGAATTGGTGTCAGAACTTCACGGATGCAGAACCTGCTAATCAATAGAGAATTTGTTCCATTTGACTTGACTTTTGATGTAGCTTTTTTGGTACAAAGCTGGAGTCAGAATATGGGTTTTTAGAAAAATCCTCTTAAGGTGTAGCAGCGTAATGGCTAACTTCAGAGTCCCAGCCCATCATTTTATTTTAATCTCATGTGTGCTTGCCTCTAGAACAATGAGGTGGATTTGGATATATGCCAGTTTAGTTGAGAGCAGAAACTTTCTCTATGGCCCAGTCTGAACTCTGTTAAAACTGACAAAAATGTCAAGAAAACTCAGTAATGCAAGTAGAGTTGCTTTTGACTGACTCTAGAGAGCTCTCTAAACTACAGGTTGGAGAGATCTGGTGTTCTTCAAAATCTGCATGTATTCAACCTGCTAATGAGGTACAGCTGGAGTTGCTCACTCTTGGAAAGTTGGAAGTTGGAGAAAATCAGTTTGCTTCATTTTTAACCTGGGCTATTATTGTTCAGGGAAAATGTTTGTTCTGGCTCTGTGTATCGGTGTGGGGTTTTTAGGACTATTTATCACATTTTTTTCCTTTCTTCTTTTATTGTTGTATTTCTAGAAGAGCATAAACTTGGGGCAAGTGTGATAACCAGCCATGCAACTAATTGATGAACACTGCAGTTGTGAAAATTCTAAAATGTTCTTCTATGGGATAATAGGGGGGTCAATCTCTTTGAGGTTTCCTGTCTCAGTCCTTCAGGTGTTTTTAATGTGTAAGTGCCAGTGCGTGTACACAGATAATATTTGGTGGTGATTGTGTGTCTATGGATAATTTCTCTGATGGTGCCTGCCCTAACTGGGGTTAGGCTAAGGTGTAAATCCCCTAGTTGAGTAGCAGCTACTTGGTTGCTCAGGTGCTTTATGTGATTGAGCAGAGAGTGCTTAGTGACTGTTTCTTAAGGCCTGTTTAACTCCCTCTGAGCTGAGAGCCCTCTTGTTTTTGAAAGCATGTATATCATGGCTGGTATATTGCAGTTACAATTTCTCTTAATCAAGTAGTGGAATTTTCCCAGGAAATTCCTTGCATTATAATGTTCCTAACTCTTCATAAAGCGTAGAACTGTAGATTTGCTTTCCAGGAGAGTGACGGTCTCAAATTCACTGTCATCTGTTCAGGCTCTCTTTTTTTTTTTTTTTAATATTATGTATTTGGAGGCTGTGAGGGACCTGTGGCTTTGGACACTTCTTAGAAGGGCTTGTGTTGGAAATGCACAGAGAAGGGGAGAGCAAAAAATCTGAAAAAAGGTAGAAAGTGAGAGGCATGGAAGGGAAAAAAAGAGAAAGAAAAACTGAAGGTAAAAAATTAAATCTGGTCGTGGGGCAGGGGGGAAGCCTTTCTGTGAGATGACAGAACTTTCAATAATGCAGTACTGGAAATACTCAAGCAGGAAAAAAATGGATGGAAAAGTTGGGCGGGTTATGTGTGTGCAATCGTTTCTTCTTCACGTCCTTTGCTTTTCACACAAATCCAGAATGTAAATTACAGGGAGACTTTTGAGATGTTTAGGAAGCACCTGGCATGCAGCTTTGTGGCTAGAAGGTTTAGGGGTGAGTATTGGCCTGTAAGCATTGGAGTGTCGGTAGAGGTGTGGCTTTGGTTTTATTGGTCAGCTGCTTGTTGTGAGAACTGGCGGGGACTGGAGGAAGGGAGGTTGAAGCTCATATCTGATAAAGTATGTGAATGTAAATGAATTAGTTTGGGTGAAACCAAAATGGATAAGACTCTTCTGTCCTCTGAAGCCTAATCAACATGACCATTTTTAGTCAGAGATTGGTTTATGGCCTAAAACACACTAAATAATAATTTAGCTCATCTAGCAGGGTGTCCTTTATAAATGTCTAATCTCTCTTAATAAACTTTTAAGCTCTCAAGTCAGTGATAGGTGCTGGGAGTTTGGTGGCACTGGGAGGCTGCATGGTGCCTAACTAGAACCAAAGCTAAAGCTGGCTCTTTATCTGGGAGGGAAAAAATGAAGGGTTCTCGTACTTTCATCACCTGTTCAAACAAATGGGCTCTCTTTTCTTCATTGCTGTTCCATGTCATGGGAGATAATTTATATTCTTTCAGGAAACCTTCGGAAACTGTTCCAGGAGAACTATTGGGCTATTTTGTATTTGTATATATATACATATATACAAATATATATATTTGTATATATATACATACTCTGCTGGTGTAGCAGTACTTGATGTGATTATTTTTTAAACTATTTTTTTTCTACCTCAATTGCCTCATTACCCAGATGGATGTCACCCTGTCATTTGAGGGGAGGCTGCTCACCCTATGTTAAGGAGGTAGAAAAAGATGCCAGTTCTGTGAAACCTTCTTAAAGGGGTTGCCCTGTGACACTGTTTCTCTAAAACGTCAACTCTTGAAGCCAATAAAGCACTCTGCAGTAATTGAATAATCTATGTTAGCATCTTAGCAATATGACACTATATATTATTTGGTTATTTTTTTCATACAGTTGTCAACAGAAGCAAAAGAGATCAAATTACATTTTATTGTGTGAGCTAATAGTTGTGCAGCCCCCACCCCAGTTATTAAAAGGAGTGTTATTTTTGTTTTATAGCCGTAGAAAATAATGGCAATGACACGACTGAGGCATTTTGCAAACCAACAGTTTGCAAGCGTATCTTTTGAAACTCTGCATTTAGCTTCTGTTACCATTTGGGTCTCCCTTCATGATCCGATAGCCTCCCTTTGGAAATCCTAGGAGCACTAGCCTACAAATGAAAAGCTTCCTTTCAGGTGGGAAGGAATTTACCTGTGTTCCCACAAGATATATGCAGTGATATCAGCTTGAAATTATTTAATCGTGAGACCACAAGCTGTTACAATAGTATAAATAATATTTACTATGTTGTTCATGTTACTATAAGCTCTGTGTTGGTTAGTTTGCTTAGTAGAGCTGTGCTGGACCTCAAATCTGTTTTATTTGAAACAACTCTGGCTTTTAAACACAAGAAAATGGTATCTTTCCTTTTTGGCAGCAAGTGGTGAAGGACGCTTTCTGAAATACAGCATAGCTGTAGATGTAATGTATAAGAACAGATTATGTAGTATTACATAGTTGACTTTTTGGTCTTCAAGTGAACTGATTCTCAGGTTCTGAAGTACTTTTTAAAACTCTTTGTATGTATATTAAACTATTAAATGCACATGCATACTGAGAAAGTGGAAAATATTTTTCTGTTGTCTTGTAGTACAGTCCCTTTTGTAAACTTCAGGGGAGTGTTTTGCTGCTGGACGCAGGCTGTGCTCCTCTGCATTGTGTTGGACAGAGTGGTGCCCGTGACTCACTTCTGCCGTATGGAGAAACCATGTTCCTTCTGGCCAGTGAATAATCTGCCGCTGGTTCGCTTTTATGTTTTCACTGAAATGTTCTGACCCTTAACTGGAGGGCTCCATATGCTTCCTGCCCTCATCCCTGATGAATAGGGCAGGAATTGGCAGCAGTATGGTCTGCTATGTGACCTAATTTGTGTGGCGTCTGGGTGGAGCGAGCTCTAATCTTCCCTAAGCGAGTGGCTGAGAAAGTGAATTGCAGTAATTCCCCGGCTGATCCTTCCAGTGGGTAAAAAGCGCACTTGTGCTGCAGGGAAAGGAGATGCCTTGTACTCCGACACTTGTTACATGCTGAGATGAATTTCTATCTAAGTATTTAGAAAAGGAGCGAAGAAATGGTTCAAGGGTTCTTGCCACAGAAACTCGGAAATGTGGTGGCTGACTTCTGTGCAGTGTGGGGTGACAGTCAACAGCTTTCCCCTTGTGTCTGCCTGGATCAAACCTGGTGTGCAGCAGTGTGCACTGACAGCTCTCTGTAGTATTGACAGTTAAAAGAGCATTTAGTATCGCTTGTGCAGATGGAAGCAGGATGGTTTTATCTGTCTTGCTAAATTTCACTACAGTGTGAATTTTGTACTGCAGTTATAAAATATCTCCTCTTTATTGAGAGGAAATAATTGTTCAGGCTTGCTTAACTGTTCTGGGTCTGGTTAACTTGAAATTAGGGCCTGAGATATACTAACTATGGTATATAGATGTAATGTTCAGTTGTATGTCTGTGATGCAAATAGGGATGAACAGATACACTACGTGACCATGTCCAAGATCACGTATTTCCCATTGTTCTGGTAAACTGGCTAAAAGGAGGAATGCATCAAGGTTTTTTGTGTGGTTTTTTTTTTTTTTCTTTAGCTACGAGGCTAACTTTTAAAAGAAATAGCATGTGATGACCAGGCAGGTCCCGTCCCTGCCCATCCCCTCTTGTGCTGGTAACTGGTTCCAGCCCAGGGCTTTTGTGGGGTTGCCCCTGAGCTGTCCCCCAACACCAAGGCTTCAGGACTGCCTGCCTCAGGTTAAAGAGAGCATCCTGCTGGGCTTCCTGAGCTGGTGAAGTGCAGCCTTTAATATCACTTCCTTTTTCTCTCAGCTATACTTTCCACTGCTAGAATTATACAGCTCAATCATTTTAAGCTTCAGATTATTTTAAAAGGTTCTTAAATGGTTTAATACCTTGTAATGCAAAATATTTTTAAAGCAATTCATAAAAAAGTCTGTGCAGACCATTGAAATTAACTTCTGCTCCCAGCTCAGCTATAGTAAAATCAATATTTACTTGGCCTGTGTGACCTAAGTCTTTTTCTATATGAGGAAAACATTTATTTCAACTGCTGCTTTTAAGGTAGCAAAGAGATAGTAAAGTCGGTACTCTCTGAAAGTAGAGCAATAGATCCCCTCTAAAGCTACTTTCTCCCTTGTACATACAGTCCATATACAGATTTCTGTCAAATTTGTCAGGCACACCCCTTTCTAAAAAGTTAGTTGCTATTTCTCCACCTCTAATGCAGAAAGTAAATAAGATTATGATCTTTTCAGTTGCTGAAATAAATATAAAATTGGAATTGAATATTTGAAAACTAATCTGTATAACTAAATAGCATCTATTTTCTTTTATCTGATTTTCTGTAATGTAGGTCTTGCATTATATTTTTTGACCAAATAATTTGTTACTAATTCTTGTAGTTTTCCTTTCAGTGAATAAGTTATAAGCTTCAGCTTGCTGATGACAATTTGAGATTGAAGGTTATACACTGTGATTCTTAGCAGTGTAAAAGAAAGGCAGAAAATGCTGTCACCTGATGTCTCGCCATCATTCCTATATCTGTTGCCATGAAATCTTGTGTGAGCACTCCCTTATCTTATCTACAAGCAGTAATTCTAGTAGCTTAAAAAAAAAGGTTCCAAGTGTGGGTTACACAGATAACTTCCTTGTGGGGACATGCCTCAACCTTTTGTTTAGTGATCTTGAATGCATGTAGAGTTTCCCTTAATGATCAAGGTCATTTCTCAGTTTAATAAAAATGAGAGAAAACGTTACTGATGAACTTCAGTATCAAATGAGGACTTACTGATAGTGTACTTTGCTGTAGTAAGTAAGCAGTAAATGTGCTGGGCAGTTAAATGGAAGCAAGTATTTTATCCTTTTTGTTTTTTGACCTGTGGTAAGAACTGATGATACAAAAGTTGATGTTAGCAGCAAGAGTTGCAAATGCTAATACCTAGACAGGATTAAATCAATTGCAGTATACCTCTTGTCTTTTTAGTTAATTCTGATGTAGTTTCATTCCTGTCTTTAACATAGTCAAGTGGTATATTCTTGAAAATAATCTAACAGTCTATTATTCCCATTTCAATGCACAGTGCCAGCCTTCTATTGGAGGTGCTTTTGGTTTTGAGTAATTTACCTATCGGTGACTAAGGGGAAAAAAGTGCTTGTTTTAACCAAGTCATTTTATTGGCTTTGCAAGTGAAAGAGAAACCAAGATATTGCTGACAAAGTAAGATATGTTATCCTTCCAAGGTATTTCATTTCGGCAATGGATTAATATCAGAAAACAATGCTGTTTTATTCATCGTTAGAATCAAATTATTTGAGTGATAGTGTGCAATACTATAATACGCTTCTTGTATGTAGAGCATCTTGTTTATCTGGTTTGTTTTTTTTATGTATTTGGTGGTTTGGTGTTTTGTGAATGTTTTATTTTTTTATAGCAGTAAAAATAACTTCAAGAGTTTGCCCTCAGGAGTTGAGCTGGAATTATTTTATGGCCAGGTAAACTAGTTTGCTATCTTATCTGACATTCTTCCCTGAGCTAAGGGGAAAGATTTTTTCTGTATAAATTGCAGTAAGTGTGCCTTATTGCAGTTAATATTGTCTTTATTGACTATGCAAAACAGGTTTGCTGTTCAATCCTTGTGGTGCGTTGACCTTGGTGGCGGCCAGATGCCCACCCAGCTGCTCTGCCACTCCCCCCTCAACTGGACAGGGGGAGAAAATAAGATGGAAAAGCTCATGGGTTGAGATAAGGACAGGGATGTTGCTCGCCAATTTCAATCGTGGCCAAAGCAGACTTGACTGGGGGGGAAAGTAATTTAATCTATTGACAATAAAAATAGAATAGGATGGTGAGGAACAAAGACAAAAACTGAAACATCTTCTCCCTACCTCTCCCCTTCTTCCTAGGCTCAACTTCACTCCTTCATTCCTAAATCCTTGCCCTCCTCCCTGAATGGGAATGAAAAAGCCTGCTTATTTAAATTCTATCTTCAAACAGAATTGGTGTTTTATTTGTGAGGAAAGCTGTCTTTTCTTTGCAGACATGTGCAGTCAACCCTCAGCAAGACCATGAGCTTAAAAACCTGTGGTCCAAAAATTTCCAGATGGTAAAAATGGACTCTTGGTCTGAAACAAAATTAAGTATATCTGAAAATAATTCAAAATACGATTTAGCAAATATGCTAATGCTTGTGGGAGCAAGGTTTGGCTGACAGCGTTTTCTTGTACCTTCCTTTATGGTGTGTGACTCTAAAACCAACACAAATGAAAGCCATGTTGAGGCAAGTGGACTTGCATTAAATATTTGCAGCATCTTGGAAACAGTCCTGATCAGCTGCTAAGCAAGTGCAGTGTTCTGCTGCTCTGTTGTTTTTAACGGCATCAACTGAAGTAGCCTATAGGAGCAGTAAGACTGGTTTACAACCAGCATAAGCAAAAGTAGTAGATGTTTTCTAGCCCCATTTGCTGAAGTCCTGGCATGGTGTTCCTTATTCCTGTGCGCTGCCCTGTCTCCCGTCCCTTTTGTAGCACGCGCAAAACTGCATGCCTTGAAACTGTCACTTTCTGGAGTGATGGAGTATGAGTCATGTTACAGTATGCAAAACAAATGTGCTTTAGTACCATTGTCCTAGTGAATATCCTTGAACGTTATACACAGCAGAGTCATCGCAGGTAAATAATTAGCTATTTTTTTGACAGTGTTAAGGTGCTCTTTATCTGTAAGATAGGAGACTATTTGGCTAGGCTAAAAATAGTCACTCTAGCCCTTTGTGTGTATATATATATTAAAAAAAAAAACACCCAACAACCAACCAACCAAAAACCCACAAAACAAACAAACCCCAAAACCCCCACTGAAACCAAACAGAACCAAACATATCTGAGTGTGTACACAAATTATCAGTGTCTGGAGGAATTAAGAAAAATAAGTGTTCTTCATCAGTTCACTAGTTTAGCATGTAGTCCTGTCACAGCCACTGCTCCCAGTTCAATTAAAAATTGGATGTGGCACTATGAATAAATCTGTAGCTATCTTATTTTTTTTATAGTGTAGGCTGTGGGAGCAGAGCAAAATTGATGCTAGAGTTGGTAGAAGTTTCTGTAAAATGGCTCAGACAGCATGCAAAACAACAGTTGTAGGAAATGCTTTACTGGCTTAGCAGTAGCTCTTGAAGACATTTGAGGCAAGTAGATCATCTCCGATTGCCTTGTTTTATTATTGACTGCTTTGTAGTGGAAGAGTGCTCTCATGTCTAACAAATCATGGAAGCTTTCTTCTTGTTTCTCCATCTTTGTATATTCATTCTCCTGTTGTGTTCTCATACCAGCATAAGTGAATTAATGAGCCTTCACCTTTTGCAAGAAACAAACCAAATATGCAGTTGAGGAAGAGTTAAAACAAAGTTCCAGAATGGTAACTTACGTTGTCAAAGAAATATATTTGAGGGGGGAAGCTCCCTGGTATAGGTTGGTGATATAGTGTATGTTTTTAACTTTGCAAAAGTATGATGTTGCTAATAGTGTGGTGGTTTTTGTGTGTGACCTTCATCTTTCCTCCCTTTCTGTTATGCTTAAATACCTCTTTGAAGTTCTTTGATAAATAACTTCCATTTCTCAGGCTCTTGTTTCATCCACTCCTTCCTGATATTACTATAATATGGCACTTCTGTATTTATCTCTTAACTCTAAGATTTTTGTGTCTTAACTGATATCTGCTTTCTGTCTCCATCTTTCCCCCTCCCCAAATTCTTTTCTGCTATCCTGTGGTTTGGAGATTGACATGATCCAGATGATGAACTTGTGTCACAGGGTTGGAGATGATATGATAAATACAAACATCAATGTTTCATCCTTGCTCACTCTTAATCTTTTGTAATTCTTCTTTCTCTCCCAAGAATGAGTGTCTTCACTGCTTTCTTGTATGGCTTCTTCCACTTTGCTAAAGGTAGAGAATAAAAGGTAAGAAATTCATTCTTTTCTGGAAGATCTGGGTTACTTCCGTAATGTCTGTGTCCAGGAGGTGCAGGTAGTACAGCTTGGCAGCCGGAGTTCTGGGTCATCTTCTAATGCTCCCTTACTGAGCCCAAATTACATTCTGCATTTGAAGGGTGAGAAGGCTGGTAGTCATCCTTCATTGCTGTTCCTTTTTGCAGCCGTGTAAAGACTTGAGGAATAATTAGTGAAAGTGTTTTGACATGAATAGAAAGAGTGGAACAATGTGACTCTGATTATAGACAAGACTAAAGCTTCTGAGCTATTATTTGTTTAGATTTTGGCAAGTTGGGTTTTTTCATTGTATACTTATCGCTCTGCAGGACTGGAGACAAGCTTCTTGCATGTAGAAGCTTGTAATTAAATGCACCAAAATTCAAGCTAGCATAATAGGGTGCTAAGTCAGCTCTTAGTCACGCTAATTCTTTTGAGAGCAAAAGTCTTCTCATATATACCTTTTTCTAGCTTCCTTAGAAGTCCTCTCTTTGATACTCTGGTGATTCTTCTTTACATTCTTCCCTTCAACTCAATTTTCACTTGTCATCTACAAAATCTGGGGGTTCTGTTTCTGAATAAACAGAAGTCTGCAAAAGTCTCCTTGTGAAGCCAGTCATGCCAGTTCATAGTTGGACTGAAAAGATGCTGCAAGATAAAGCCAGGAAGCCATATTCTGGTCCATACGGCCTTTTTCACACTTTCAGAGCCATTGTTAGTTGGGCTGTGTAACTTTGAGGGGGATGATAGCAATACTTAGTAGAATAACTGTATAAAAAAGGGATGACTGTGTAGCTTCTGGCCACTTGAGTTACCCTTGAAATGTGAATTTTCATTTCCAAACCTATTGGACCGTGATAACTGTCTCCCATAGTATTCTCCTGGAGAAGCTGGTGGCTCGTGGCTTAGACAGGTGTACTCTTCACTGGGTTAAAAACTGGCTGGATGGCCGAGCCCAGAGAGTAGTGATGAATGGAGTCAAATCCAGTTGGCAGCCGGTCACAAGTGGAGACCCCCAGGGCTCAGTTTTGGGGCCAGTCTTATTTAATGTATTTATCGATGATCTAGATGAGAGGATTGAGTGCTCCCTCAGCAAGTTTGCAGATGACATCAAGTTGGGTGGGAGTGTTGATCTGCTCGAGGGTAGGAAGGCTCTGCAGAGGGATCTGGACAGGCTGGATCGATGGGCCGAGGCCAATTGTATGAGGTTCAACAAGGCCAAGTCCCGGGTCCTGCACTTTGGCCATAACAACCCCATGCAACGCTACAGGCTTGGGGACGAGTGGCTGGAAAGCTCCCCCGCAGAAAAGGACCTGGGGGTGTTGGTCGACAGCCGGCTGAAAATGAGCCAGCAGTGTGCCCAGGTGGCCAAGACGGCCAACGGCATCCTGGCCTGTATCAGACACACTGTGGCCAGCAGGAGCAGGGAGGTGATCGTGCCCCTGTACTCGGCTCTGGTGAGGCCGCACCTCGAATACTGTGTTCAGTTTTGGGTGCTTCACTACAAGAAGGACATTGAGGTGCTGGAGCGTGTCCAGAGAAGGGCGACGAAGCTGGTGAGGGGTCTGGAGCACAAGTCTTATGAGGAGCGGCTGAGGGAGCTGGGGTTGTTTAGCCTGGAGAAGAGGAGGCTGAGGGGAGACCTCATCGCTCTCTACAACTACCTGAAAGGAGGTTGCAGAGAGGTGGGTGTTGGTCTCTTCTCCCAAGTAACAAGCGACAGGACTAGAGGAAATGGCCTCAGGTTGCGCCAGGGGAGGTTCAGGCTGGATATTAGGAAGAATTTCTTTACTGAGAGAGTGGTGAAGCATTGGAACAGGCTGCCCAGGGAGGTGGTGTGGAGTCACCATCACTGGAGGTGTTCAAGGAACATGTGGACGTGGCATTGTGGGACATGGTTTAGTGGGCATGGTGGTGTTGGGCTGATGGTTGGACTTGATGATCTTACAGGTCTTTTCCAACCTTAGTGATTCTGTGAATGTTTCTTGTGCTGTTTGAGCAAGTAGCAGGTGGGTAGGCAACTGACATTCAAAATGTGTTTGGTCCCGCTACCCCAGCTCACAGACGTGCGTGTGGTTGCAGGAATTCTTTCCTTACCACTTTGATGTGGTAGGCTTCATGAATACTTGGGTTTTGTAAATGATCCTACTTATGCCACAGGTTGGTCGTATGTGTCAGCCGTGCACAATCTGAAATACGAAGTGTATTGCAGCTTGCTCCGTGATGCTTCAGACAGCAGTGTGCATGAGTTCATATGCCCTCCCATATGTTGTTACTACTGTTTCCCATTTGCTTGCTCCTTTGCAGCTTAAAGTTTTATCTTCTTTTTTTGTACTGCTGCTTTGCTTGTGTGTTCTGGTTATCAAAATATGCTAACTTTTAAAGAGTAGCCTTAATAGAGCAGTAGTGTGGAAAATCAGAAGTGGTAGGCGACATCAAATTAAATTAGAGATCTTCAGATATGAAGATCTAATCCCTGTTATGAGAGTTAAACTTCTTATATCATTGTGTTGTGGATGAAAGTGTTCATGTTGTTTCTTTAAACTAAGTGGTTTTGTGATTTAGTTTTTGGGACTGTTGTCCAAAGGAGCAAGCAGCTGTAGAAAAGTCTTGGAAGAGCTTTTTAATATTAAGCTGTTTAAGGTTTTCAACTGTATTCATATTACAGTGGTTTAAGATGATATGTTAAAGCGGAGCAACTTAAAAGACCTATGTAGGCGGGAAATGGAATCTGACTAAATTGCAGGCATGATAACGTTAAGTGTCACCGGTATTTGGCAATTACAAAGCAGCTAGACGCTAGCTGACTGTTTGAACATCTCATGTGTCTTATCCTCCTCTCTGCTTGTCTTTGAAGGCAAAAGTACTAACTATCCCTAGCCAGTTTAATCACTAATTTTTGCCCAATCTGTACATCTGTGTATCGCTGCAAATTCACATTGCTGTGAACTTGAGTAGGATTAAGAAAAAATGCCTGCCAATGAACTAAAGAAGTCAGAGTATTCCAGATTCATTGTGCTGCTGTTCTGAGTTTAGGCGGGTGGAAGAACCTGGGTGAAAGGCTAATTTAGGACTAATATATACTCAGTCAAGTTTCTCTGACCTCTTACCATAGTAAGACCATGTGGAGAATGACCAGAGCTGCTGTTAAGACTCCTTTTTTTTTTTTTTTTTTTTTTTTTTTTTAAAATCAAGATAGCAGTGTTTGGTGCTCTTGGAATTGATCAGGCAGTAACTCAAGAGTCCATCTGCAAAATAAAAAGTGAAATGTCACAGCTGCTAGCAAATTTTATCAATCGTATTGCTCTTAGTTTTGCCTTGTGTGATGAAGATAAGACTGGCAGAAATATTGAAGTTACTTGTGATAGTTAAGAATGCAGAATGTTGAAAGTAAGCCTTTTTTGTTGCTTTTACATTTGTAGAAAAGGATCTAAAATTGAGTTAAAAGTACTTTCTAGATGCATTCCCCACTTTCTCCCCATGCCTGGTTTGTAGTATACAACACTAAAGATTGAAAGGCAAGTCATGTGAGGACTACAGTGTCTTTAAGACGTTACCTCTGACTTCTATTTTGTAGTTGTATTTCACCCTGTTCATACCACTTACTCTTTCTATGATGGTAATGTTATTTTAATGTTTCAGAAATAATAATCTCCCTTTTATTACTTCCGTTAAGGTGTTACTTCTACTTGCATAAGCTGAAGAGTGAAATGCATTGTTGGTTTGGTTTTTTTACTACTGAGCTTTGTAGTTTGCCTTAAGTTAAGTGCATCATTTTATTGAGACTTTGAAATCTGAAATTCGTGTAAATGTGTATGAAGTTAATTTGTTATACTAGCTTTCTCACTTGGAGAAGTGCAAATACATGTTAAATAGAAAGCAAGTTTCTCTCAATCCCATTGGGGAACCACATAAAAGAGTTTTGCTTTTCTTTGAAGAGCCAGTCTTTTTGCATGCTTCTGGGATTGCACCCCTACCTTATCCGCATGTCCTTTCTCTCCCTCATTTGACCCTTTGACTCTAATTACACATTAATCCAGATGCTTTGCAGCCTGCTCGCATGTGTTGGAACAATTGGGCTTTGCTTCACCAGAGCTGGCTAGTACTTGGGAGTATTTACATGGGCAGGTCTGAAGAAACTAAAGTGTGGCTAGCTCTTGGGAGAGCTGGGGATTTGCAGATAAGGTGCTAACAGCCAACCTCAGATTGGGGTGTCATACTGAACCCTGCCTTTAAGCACAGCTCTTGTTCTAGCTGTGCTTATATCATGTATTTCTTTTGGGAGATTTGGGAAATACTTATTCAGTACTAATTGTTTATAGGAAGAAATCTTATTAGATGCTACTTGCAAATAATTTTTCTTTCTAGGGTGGGGGTGTGAAAGCCTTGGAACAAATTCCCCCTTGCATTACGTGACTCAGCAATGGTGATCTTGCCCTGGCCTTTTCTGGGGTGGGGGTTAAGTTCTGATTTTACTTTTAATCCAGTATGGCACTGGAAAGGCGGAAGTATTTTTATTGACTAAAATACCTCAGACCAAATGCTCTGAGTTTCAAGATAAACCTCTGAATTGAGGAAATGATCATTTTGTATGGCATCAAATGCTTTTGTCTGCTACAGAGGTTGTACTTTCTATTTTGCTTTTGCTCTGCTGTATAGCCTCCCTTTCTTATAGACAGAAAGAGTTGGTCTGCCATGTAGTTACAGTCTTTTCCTGAAAATAAGTGAATTAAGCCAGAAAAAGCTCTTTGACACAGCTTGGCTATGCCAGAGGAGGTTTTGTTATTAGTGATGTCCATGTGCATTTTTCATATACTAAGCCAATGTAGTTGTGCCAGCAAAACTCGATAGTGTATGTTTGTTTAGATGCTGACTTATGCCCATTGGTAGTAGAAGCTTTTTTCAGACTAAACCTCACAATGTTCCTTCTTGTCCGGCAAGCTAGTTTTCATTTTACATGTCATTCAAAGATACAAAGGCCTTCTGCATGGGGGGAAATTCCTAAGCATTTGAGTTTAAAACATTGCTATCTAGTTAAGTCAGAGTTGCATTGCAGATCTGGTTTTAAAAGGTCTTGAACACTATTACCAAACTAGTGTCTTAATAATCTTCTGTGTTGGCTGTTTCAACGTGGAAATTGGTCTGATGAACTGGTTTATGCTACTTACATCTCTTCAACCTGGGTGCTGGGATTCACAGTTCCTGTTGGATTTAGCAGTAGTCGCTCAGGGGAGCGGGTTACCGTAAGGAAGGCTGCGCTGCGTTTAGCCTAGTGTGGTACCTGTAGTGGTGTCCACAGTTAGATACCATGTGCTTATACGTGTTCCATAAGCACAATTTCAGTGGTGCTTCCTCTAATACACCTTATTGTCCAGTGGTTTGCAGTTCAGGGATTTCTTCAGCCATAAATTATATCCATCTTTTTGTGGACACTTAATTCCATAAACTTATCTCTGCTTTTTTTAGCCCATTTATACTAGTGCCCTCATTTGTCTTGCTTTCACTGGTGGTTATCGTCATTAACTTTGGTACTCAGGCTAGCAATATGCAGACTGCAAACTCCATCCCCACTGAGGCATAACACCACCTGCTCTGCTGCAGGGACGTTAACCTTCGGCAGAGGGCGAAATGGAAAGTCCGGGACTTGAAGCTCTTGAGCTGCTTCAGCTGGGCAGCTGCCTGCGGGGCAAGGGCTGTGAATCCTGAGCCTGCATGGTGCCTGACTCCTTAGCACGGGGAAGGTGTGCAAGAACCCTTTCTGAAAATGCATCCAGGACAGGATTCCACCTGTGAGTATGACTGATCTACTGGAGTTGTTGCTGGAGTCATCGGTAATAATCTGACTTGTAATTATCTGCTTCCATTAGGTGATCTTTCCTTTCATATAGCCAGTTTCTAGTAAGTTAAAGGTGATGTGTCTGTTCCAAATTTTACATGCCCTCACAAAAGCATTTGATGTGTTAGAGTGACAGTATTCAAATCCCACATTTGCACAGATTCCATCACAGTCCTCCTGAAAGTTGGTCATTAAATAATAAAAGCAGAGGGATTGGGATGTGTACATGTAATCCTTTGCCTAAACAATTGGCTGTTGAAATCCTTTGGCTTAGGTTCTACCAAAGGCTTGACCGGCTTTGAACTTTGGTTGCTCTCCTTTTGACTGCTCTGTTCCTGTATCTTCTCCAGTTTTGGTCACATTGTTTGGAGCGGTATATCCTGAAGAAGCTTTCTGTATTGAAGTGGGAAGTCTTCTGTGGGCTCACACCGATGGTGGTCAGTGGTTTGCTAGATTACATAAATAGCTATTTTAATGCATTTCAGATATTTATCCTGCAATTGCTAAACAGAATTTATGTACTTTCAGAGCAGTTAATCAGGGAGGGGGTTCAACTTTGGGGCCTAATGAATGACTAAATCAGCGAAGGAAACATGAGTTTAATTCGGATATAGGATTGGCAGTGCCTCGACCTACTGCTGTTCTGATCAAATGACAAAAGAAAATTCTTCTGTTTTGTCAGAAGCTGTAAGAAGGGACCATTCATGATACTTTACTCTAATTTCTTTTTTATTCTTTCCTCATTGAGGTGTCTCACTAAATATATGAATTGGATAAGACACCTTTATGACAGTGTTTTTTCTTGCCTCTAGAGAAAGAATAGTAATTTCTTCATGGACAGAGTGCTCAAAGCTTTTCTTAGCATCACGTTTTCCTGCACAAAGGTTCCCCCTTCCCCAGTGGTGCAATATTTCTTTTCCTTGGCCAGCAAAGGAATGTGACTGGGAAATTAAATATTCAATTTATCTCAAGAAATGTACTTGCCTTTCACTTAATCTTCCTCACTAGGGCTGGGTGACAGTACAAAACACTTAACATACTTTGGGCAGGTCGTGTGAAGCTAAGAGCAGGTTAACTTACGGTGATCGTTTCTGTAGTGAACTTGCTGTGGAGTATTTTAGAGATAAAAATGAGAGTATTTGGTATGGTTTGCACTAACAAATATTTTGGATTTAAATTCTTCAGTCATCCTATTCATTCTTCTTGCTTGCTTCTCCTTTATGTTTAGAGCACCACTACGCCACTTGAATTTTATGGGCTTCCTTTAAACCTTCTACATTTCAGATTTCATCTTAGTAATTACAAAGGTTAATAGGCTGAGGTAAATAATTTACAGGCATCAGTGTGACTGATCCTTGACAAAATAATGGAATAGCTAGTGAAGCTCAGACTTAGCCTGTCTGGAAACAAAGTAAACGATTTATGCTTTTTAAAACTTTATTTGCCTATTTGATTTCTGTAAAGACTGGACTTGGCTTTGTTGCTGAGATCAATATACAAGTTTGGGTTGAGAAATACTTTGTATTTGGGCTTGCTTCCCCCCTGCTTCTGTCTTCCAAGTGTTGTGTGCCCCGGGATTCGTAAGGGTAACATAACTTGGTGTGAGTCTTGGTTGTGAAGAATTGAAATGTGTTAGTCTATGGTTATAAGTTGGCCACAAAAGAGTGTAGAAGTTTTCCAGTACGTAATCTGTTAAGCGAGCAGCTTTCTGGCAAGTGACTTGATGAGCTTTACATGCTGGCAAGTGTGTGAAACAGGAGCTTGCTTCCTTTGTCTGTCACTCCTTTTCTTTACCATGAGCATGCTGCATGTTCTTGGATATGCTCCCCTCTACTCAGTGCTGGTGAGGCCATGCCTGGAGTATTTGGTCCAGTTCTGGGCTTCCCAGTACAGGAGAAATGCGACCACACTGGAGTGAAGGCCAGTGGAGGGCCACTAAGACGATGAAGGGACTGGAGCATCTCTCCTATGAGGAAAGGCTGAGAGAGCTGGGACTCTTCAGCCTGGAGAAGAAAAAGAGAAGGATCAGGATCAGGGGGATGCCACCGAAGTTTATAAATAGCTGAAGGGAGGGTGCAAAGAGGATAGAGCCAGGCTCTTCTGAGTGGTGCCCAGTGAAAGGACAAGAGGTAATGGGGACAAACTGAAACACAGGAAATTCCATTTCTACTTAAAACGCTGGCACGAGTTGCCCAGAGAGGTTGTGGAGTCTGTCCTGGCAGATGTGCAAAATCTGACTGGACATGGCCTTGGGCAACCTGCTCTGACCAGGGGTGTTGGACTAGACAAACAATCTCCATAGGTGCCTTCTGACCTCGGCCGTGCTTTACTTTCTGTGAAAATACTTCAATGCAAAATTTTACTAAACTTCTTGGGAGCAACGCAAAGAGTGGTGGATTCATATGGGTGGTGAAGCTTGCTTAATACTTGTAAGATGGCTTGAGGCATTCATATGAAAGTGCTAGAAGACTTCTATTGGTATTGCAGTGGTTGTAACAGTTATTAAATTGCAACAGGTATATAAACTATACATGTTCATTGTGTTTGGGATTTTTTTGAAATCTTTTTCCAAGTGACAAAGAGAGTGTTACAGCTTTTTAAAGACACTTCTTTACTGTTCTCTTGTCTTAATTTGAGTTAATTAGCACTGGAAAGCTTAAATTATTATTTTTTTATTACCTTCCATGGGTGAAATACAATTGCATGTGTGCTAATTTTTTTTTTTGGACTTAAGACTAGATTTCGAGATTTGAGGCAATCAAACCCAGAAAACTAATACCTTGACTTTGGATAACTCAGCTGCTGAAGTTGCTATGTCATGAATGTCTTATATACTGGACTGCTAGGAAAGACTTAAATTCCATGGGGTTATAAATACCATTTGTTTTTAAGTAACTCTTGTCTGCCTGCTGCTGCCACTGAAATGGCACCTATACAGTCTGTGTTAGGATGTACTTAGTTAACTTCCTTGCAGAAACATTTAAAGAGCATTTATGTAATTTTTTTAAATGTTAGCATACACTTTTTTGAAATCTAATTAAGCTATTTTCACAAGGGAAGTAGGATACTCTGATTATGCTTGTCTCTCAAACCGCACCCCCCCCCCCCCCCCCCCCCCCCGCCCCTGCAAAACTGGTTCAGTTTGGATTAACTAGTAGGAAATTTAATGCAACTTTCATGTCATAAAGCTAATTAAATAGCTACAGGTTGACAGTGGATGGAAGAAGAGGCCCTGAACACATTGCCTCCGCTAAAGAAGAAATTTTTTAAAAAATGTATAGATGTCTTTCCCGCTGCCTGATGGATGGCCAGTCAGCATCTGTATGTGAGGTACAATCTGGTGCATACCCGACTACCTGGGGCCTGTACCTTGTGTGCTGGGATGGGGTGGGAACTTGCAGTGAGAGTTCAGAGAAGTTATGGGGAGGAGCTGGCACTGGTGGGGCATATACTAATATATAGGAAGCCAAGCATTATTAATCTGCTTCTTAGGAAATTGGAGCAGGTAGTAATACGTAGGAGCTAGGTATTAGTAGTTTACATTTCAGGAATTGGCTTCTGTTTGTGAAAAGCTGTTGACCTAGACAGATTTAGAGCAGGAATGGTAAAGGACAGTGTTGAAAGAAGATTTGGGACAAGGTGGGGAGAGATGGTTGGAGGAGTCTGGGAAAAAGATGGGCAGCTCTGAAGGGGTAGATCAGAAAGGTTTTAATATTTGGGAGTGAAAAGACAGAATAGGGGATGAGGAGGATTTGGGATTGCAGCCTTTGGATTTTTGGAAAAGGAAGATAAGAAAACCTCTAGCTGAACAGAGTCGGGATAAAAGACAGTCTGGAATATGAAGGGGCAGAAGTTCAGTGTCGTGAGTAAGGACTTTGCAGAGTGCTCCTGTCTTTACCCACTTGTCACGGAGAACAAAACAATGTCTTTTGTACCATGAACATAGTTTCCTGAAGATGTTCAAACAAGGTTGTTTGTGATGTCTGCTTGATTTGAAACTCTGCCATAACTAGCCGAGAGAGATACTTGGATATATACAGTTTAGGGCTTGGCTTCCTTCTCTGCCCAAGCAATATTGCTTACTTGGGTCTGTGCAGGGTCTCTGACATCTGTTGTGTCTCTGCTTCCTTCTGGTATGCAGATGGGCTTTTTGTGGGGATGGCTCCTGTGCTATGCAGGAGATTATGCTAGATGATCACAATGATCCCTCTGACCTTATATCCCATGAATCACCTCCACAAATGCAAGTAAGCCTAATAATAGTTCTAATTTGGGCAGAGAAAAAAAGAGCAGGTGGCTAACACCAACTTGTGGAAAGCAATTCTGTTTTCTTTGTAACTAGACCTAATCTGCATTCATAACACAATGAGCTGTAGTAAATCTAGTTTGTGATTTCTACCTTTTATTTGTGTCTGTAAATTTACTCTATCTCTTTAAATGCCCTTCTGTTTGTGTGCTTAGAAACATCTTAATCACCAGATTTTAGGCAGGAGTTATCTGCCTTTCTCTTGTCTTTCTGTGTGCCAGTCATGTTGGTTGGGACCTCAGGGAGATGGTGAGGGCATCTTCCTGTGGGTGATGTTTGTCCTTTTGATATCTACAGGGCGCGCTCTCTATCTTCATAGAGGTATTTGTGATACCTTTATTTCAGTGTGTGTTTTTTTTTTTCTCCACGATGGACTTGCTGATAGCTGAAACCCTTTTGCTCTAACCAAAGATTTTGGAAGAAACTTTTCCAGCCTCAAACCTTGGTACATGATCACTGGCAGTTTGTGAAATATGTGCCCAAATGTATTTGTATTGCATGCGAAGGCTTCCCAGGGCTGTCTTGCACTGGGAGCTGATGCTGCTTGGTTTGACCAAACATTAGAGAGTCACTGCAGGCTGTTGGGGTGAAATGTGGGGTTGCCAGGCCCCGGCGACCCTCCAGAGCAGCCTTGTGTAGGTGTTGGGACACTTCGCCTCCAATTCCTGGTTTTGCATAGTCGTACCATAAAAACAGCAGGGTCACTGGCTGACCAGTGTGGGCCATCAGGCCCGATGCATTGTGGCGCAGCACTATTTCTGTCTCCCAAGAGCTTGTTGTTCTCTCTAGCTTCCTTTTAAACATCATTCCAATGCACTGAGACTGGCAGTGTGGTGTGTTAGATTGCTTTTGCTGAGAGGTATGGAAACAGCTATTTTAATATTGCTTCAGCTGTGAGGATGCCTTCATCTAAGTTATCAGTTGGTGGGGGATTTTTTTATTGTGAAGTAAATACAATTTAGCTTAGACTTACAGCACACTTCAGTGAGAACCGGGGTGGTGGTCCTCATTACTCATCTGTGGTGTCTTGTTTTTGATGGTGTCTGCTGTTGGGAAACACCAGGGAATGAGGTGCAGGGTTTTCTTTAGTTTTGTGGTTTTGGGTTTTTTTTAATGCTTGTATTTCATAGTTGAGTCTATACAGAGAATTTACAATTTGGGCAACTGCATTTTGTGTGGCAGGTGCTGTAGGCAGGCATCATTACTTTTTTTTTGTTAGAGACACTATTCATATAATTGTGTTTTTGCCCAGCTGCTGAAGTTTGGGGAGGGAAGGAGAAGGAATGAAGGAAAACTTTGTGCTCATCACTGATTACAAAAATTTAAATTGCAGTGCGGAAGTGAAGGCTTACAATTGCATTACTTGCTGCTGGAGCCATTTGTTTTATCATGGTACTCGCAAGAGAAGAGGGGATCTGCAGACAATCTTAACTTTTGCTTTCTGTTTCCTTAAAAAACCCAAACACCCTCCCCCCTAAAAAAGCCCAACCCAAAACTTCAGGGCTACTGATAAAGATTATTCTGTGTTAATGAAGTCAGGGCCCAGTAGTCCCAATGAGCATCAGAGGTTCTTCTGTGAGCTCAGTGGTCATGAACTCTGGTGCTTTGTGGCTTGCCTGGCTTTTTGCCTCTTGCCAGCGGGGATAAAAACCATGCTGCTTTCCATCCTCAAATTTTAGATTATTATTTTGTGTCTTTTTATATGTGAATTAGTCTGAGTGAGTTTGACAAAAAGATAGTTACATTCAAAATGCTTTTTCTATCCAGAAAATCCTGCACCCAAGAGAACAAAACTTTTCCCTCTTACTGTTAATGTTGTCAAGGGTTTCAGATGCGTGCTCGTCCTGGGTGGAGCGGTATCTATGATAGATACTCTTGCTTGCCTAAAGGCTTAGGCAAAGGGATGTTTCTAACTTCATTACATTCCAAGTGTCTTAATTGAAACCCACAGGCTAATTCCTTCTTTTATTTCTAAATTCCTTTGCTAAGAACTTAAATGAGAACTTCAGTAATGAGGTGGGGAAGGCAAATTTAAGTCTTTAAAATGTGAGTTGACCCTTGGTAACTTGTGCTGGAATGGTTGGGCAATTTCTGTACTTTATTTGCCAATCTAGTCTGTACGCTTCTCCAGGGCACTTTCATTATAGAACTGCTCTGCCAGCTGTTTTGGGTGTGATAACTTTTGTCTTTCAAAAAACAAATAACACAGTTCTGTCATGTAAGCATGTAATGCATTTTGGGGAAATAAGAAAGCTGTCTCTCAGTATGAAGCAGAGGTTGAGTAAAGGGCAAACCACAATCTGGTTAGGCTTTTGTTATTACCTCTATTTTTAGATCATTTAGAATCCTTTTTGCTCCTGAACATGATATTCACAAGGTAATAGATTGGACTTGAACTGCGCTTTCAAAGTGCCCCAGTACAATTAAGGGACAACACTGAAGGCGGAGGATGTATGTAAGGCTATAAAAGCAGCTCCTGGGGGCAACTGAATGCCAGGACACAGGCTGGGCACCTGATCACAAGAGCTGGTTGTTTTGAGCATACTCCAGTTGCATGGACATACATCATGCTGTATAACAGAAACAAGCTTCAGCAAACAAGCATCCGGGATAGGAAGCTTTTCTTCTCTCTGTCATCACGAGAGTTTAATTCTGTGTGTGTGTGTGTGTTTAGGTTTCTTTTTATTTCTTCTTAAAGGAACAAACTGTTCTGACATTGGCAGTTACAAGTCCATTAAATGACTGGAGGGCAGGCAGAGCCATGTTGGCCAGAGGAAACAGTCGGTAGGTGATGAAGTAGAATTTGGCCCCCAGTCAGTCCTTGGCTTTTATTGTCAGACTGTGACAGTGTGAAAGGAAACACAAATGTTTTAGCGACTTGGTGAATTTGTTTCTCGCTGGGCTGTGACTTGCTGACATTTTTAATGTCTCATGTGAGAAGTTGATGGGCTGGAGTACCGCATGCTTTGCTGAATGGCAATATTGTTTTTTGACTGAATGCGGATAATTTGTTATCCGAATCATAATGTCAGCCTCCGGTGGTTAGCTTTACAGACTCATAAGACTCTAAAGAAAATTAATTTGAGGCATAAAATAACTTGCCACTGTTGTTAACAAAACACCAGCGTTTCAGTTACAAATGTGTTTCCAGGGATTTATAGCAGAAAGCTTGACACAACCCTAGCTATAATGGTCAATTACAAAAATCCTACTTTCAGAGGTTTTTATAAAGCAAACATGAAAGCATAGCCTGACTGGGCAAGTGTCATGTATGGGTTTTATAACGGAGCAGAATGTTTTGGGAAGATGGGAGTCATAGGGGTTCTGATTCTTTGATTAACTGAAGTAGAAAGGATGCTCTGATACTGAAGAGATAGTAGATGGTATATACATTGATATTCTTTCTGTCTCCGTTGAAGATTAAGTAGTTCGTGCTTGTCGAAGTCATGTGTTTCTTGGTTTGTTAGTGTTTTTTTTCTCTCCCTAGGAAACCCTCTTTTTGAAAAGAGGGGAGAGGGACTGGATTTTTAGTAAATGTCGTGTATGCTACTGCAGCACACATAGCGTGAGCACTTACACAACCTGGACCTGAGGTCTAGGGGGGAGCAGCTGTAGGCACAAGGCCTGCTGACGGAGTCCTGGCAGGCTGAAACTGGTGTAATGCTGAGAAAAGCTGTCACCTCCTGCTGTGCGTGTGCCTGTGAAGGGGCTGAGCCCCCCAAGACTGGGGACACAGAGCTCCCAGTGCACAGGATTTATAAATCCATGACCCTTTTCATAACTGTTATTATCCTTTTACTCAGTCAATACAACTATTTTTGCCCTCCCTTCATGCTTTGCCTTTATCGTAAGAAGTAAGCACAT
Source organism: Gavia stellata (assembly GCF_030936135.1). NCBI lineage: Eukaryota > Metazoa > Chordata > Aves > Gaviiformes > Gaviidae > Gavia > Gavia stellata. The sequence goes on from NC_082595.1 coordinate 38,440,472, forward strand.
TAAAAGAATGTGGGACCTCAAACTTTGGGGTTACTCTTCTTGATTCTCACATAGGGAAGCTTAGGGAAGGAAAAAGGCAGACCGAGCCTTAGGAAAGCATCCTGGTACACAGGTATGTATTTGGGGGTGTTGGCAGGAAAGGGACACTCAATAGAAATAGTATTTCCAATTAATGTAAATGGAAGGCATTATCAAGAGGTGGACAGAGTCTGGGATTGAGTTTTGTACAAAGCTAGCTTTTTGACCTAACAGAGGCAGTTAAAAATCTAGTCTATTCCTGTCTCCTAAAAAAACACTTAGAGTGGGGAAAAAAAGGAGTAAATATATTCAGTGTATTTGGAGTTTAAATCTTGACCCTGTGAGATGGGTACTTGGCACCGAGTATCCTGCTGGTAGACCCTATCTGTCTTCGCTGGCAAGGTGCTCTGTTTCACTGGGGGAAGAGAGCAGGGTTAATGAGATCTTTTAGGTGATTGTATTCCCCCAGAACAATACCTTGCATTTCACTGAGATGTTTTAAGCATGGCCTGCTGTGCATGTGCTGTAGCTCTTTGAGAAAAATCTTTTTGTGCGTTGGGCTATCTGATTTCTGTTTGAACTTGAGGTGTGACTGAGGAGTAGGCTACATTGGATCAGCTTTAGATGGCAAAGAGGAGAAGCACAGAAGGGTGAAATAATGGCTACTGGTTGCTGTGTTGCAGCAGATGTGCACTCTTTTTGGCATGCTGTAATCAGGTTTTTCAGCTGTAGCCTAAAAGGAGCCCAGAACTGAGGTTTTATTTCAAATTGACATGAACGTTTTCATAAAGCTTACTAAGTCTTTTAACTGTTGTGACATCTCATTTCTTACCAATGTGACTGCTCTTGTATGGACTGAGCCTTAGCTGCTGCTATTCTTTGTTCATGTCTGTTAGGTAAAAAAACACCTGGTTGGTTGTTTCACTGCTCCAGTAGCCCGTGTGTAACAGATCTGTGGCTAGACATATTAAACATGGATGGCATCAATTTCAGATGCATGTTGGGCAAGAAAGAGGAAATTTTGAGGTCATTTACCTAAGGAATCTTCTGGAAGTATTCTGTGACTTTTTATAAACACCTGGAGTTTGTAGGTAAAACTTGACTGTACAACAGTCTCAACTACTGCTATCTGAAGCATATGATCTTTTAAGTGGTGCCTTTTAATCATAATCGGATTTCTTTTCAGACTATATGGTTTTTTTTTCCTTTTCATGATTTCCTGAAGGGGAACATGTGAATTTCAATCCAGTTTTCTTTATGGCTCCATCCCAGTGCAGGGACAGATGATCTGAACACTGTGATGGTATGTTTTGTTGTAGTAAGGGGCTTGGAAAAAATCAGTGCCAGCTGCCACTGAGAGGTTCTGCAGGAGAGCAGCCAGGGCAGTGGTGTGCTGTGGGTGCCTGAAGCTGGTCTGTCAGGAAGCTCATGGAGTCTTGAAGGCCTCTTGGAGATTACGATTTGGGTTGCAGTTGTCAAACTGAGTTTTTGCTCAGTGGAAGGCGCTGCCTGCCTTGGCTGTGGTCTGCTGCATGGATTTGGAGGTTAAAGCTTTTCACGGGCTGCATGTCTATCTTTTCTTCTTGGCTGCAGCAAGCAGGCCTGAAAATCCATGGTGGGCCAACTTCCTTTGGTCTGTTGCCAGCAGGTAATTCACTGTCATTTAAGTGCAGGTGATGAGGCATAGTCTTGCCCTTAGCACTGCTCAGTGCAATTTACCCCAGAAGTGTCCTGTGATATGGGCAGAGCTGGGCTGGAGGTGACTCACTCTGGTTTAGTGGAACAGACTCTGTAAAAATGCGGGTGACTCCAAAATGGCTTCCTTAAACAACCTGGGCAGCTATCTTCTCTCTGCACAGCTGGAGGCCACTGCTCCTCCCTCTGCTTTGGCCTGTAGGTGCTTGCCTGTCCTTCCTCCTTGTCCTGCTGGGTCGTTCTGGCTGTCTCCTGGACCCTAGGTGGTGGTACTTCGGTGCCATGCCAGTAGGGGCATCTGAAGTGAAGGGCTGCTGAGCCCTTCCCACACTTCAGCTGAACTTGACTGTGACTGATCACTAGCATGGTTCCTAACCCAGGTGTGAAACCAGACTTAGGGTGGGTAAGGATGCAAGTGCCTCAAGGATTATTCCAGCAGCTTTGCTACTGCAGTTGCTGTGCCCTGTGCTGATGGAGGCTATTATCTGCGACAGAAGATTGAATAAGGACCTCAGCAGCTTTTGGAGTAATGCATCCAGGCAAGAGATGTTGACAAAGTCTGTAGATTAAATGCCTGTGGTGTCATAGGTTGCTTTTCTCCAGGTAGGAAATCTGTGTATTTAATGCATCAGTATCCTGCCCAGGAGGTGCTGTAAGGTTGCTAGCAAAGTTGAAACATTTGTGTAACTCTGCAAGTACCAAAGTCTTGTAGAGGTTTGAACAGCTTTATTGACAGATGAGGCAAAAAATTCTCCCACTGAGTCAGGATAGTGTTTAATATGACCTGTTTTGAGCAATCTAGGATTAAGAAGAATGCATTTTCACTCATTGTTTTCTTTTTATTTTCTCTCTCCAGATGAACACAATGATGTACAGAAAAAGACCTTTACAAAATGGATAAATGCTCGGTTTTCCAAGGTAATGTTGGGTTGAAAGTACCACTTTATTTTGTTTGATTCACTGTTTCTAGAACAATATTGGTTAAATATACTTTGCTCTTACTCTTGTAGAATACTCTTAGTAAAATCAAAACGTGTAATGAAAACAAACTGTAATGTTTGTTCCCTCTTTCCCCATGCACGTAAACATTTGATACCACATGTCTTATTTAAGAAGAAATGAAAGATACTATTTGTTAATATATTAAAATACAACTATTTGCATGATGGTGTCTGTTTAGGTTTTGGTCCTCTTTATACAGTTTATTTCTACATGCAGTTTTCTGAGTGCATTACAGCAGATTTTGAACCTTAGTCACTGTGTTCACTCTCAGTGCTGCTGAGTCAGCTTTACTCATCCAAAATACTCTGCAAACCTCCAGTTGAAGCCACCTGGTGTTGCTACTTGAGTCTTGACTGTGAATTTTGTGTAATTACTTGCTCATTTTGAATTTTTCTTGCCTCTCATGCTGTATGTTTCTTGTTTTAATTCTCTTTACTAACTTGAAACTTACTGAGGATCTTGTTTTGTGTTTTGGGATGAGAAAGGAAGTGGTTGTTGCTTTAGGATGCTATTTAAAGCCTGCTTTTTATGCTGTTCTGCTCATAGTGGAAAATGACACTTTGCCCAGGAGTGTGGTGGCTGTGGGAAGTTTCTCTACTTTATAGTTTGAATGTGTGAAAGGAACCTGGGCTATTAGCAGGGAAAACTCATGGTATTTTCATAGCCAGTATAGTGCTGCAAGTGGGATAACTACTAGCTTTCACTCTGTTAATGAAAAGGGGCATGCATGTGAAATCCTGAAAGTTAGATATAAATGTAGAAGGAAGGGGGTGTGTGTGTGTGTGTGGGAGGGTTTGGTTTGTTTTTTTTAAATAAAGCAACGATAGTGCTATAGCAATGAATGGCTGCCTCTGGAGTGCTGCCCTTCTGAAATTCTTGGTCAGCAGAGTCAGAAATTTTTACCTTCCTTCCCTTCCTGTGCAACAGAACGCTGGGCAATGCAAGGCTTGTGGCCTTGATTGATTCACTTTGGCTTAGGCTTGTTTTGGTTGAAAGCTGATATCCTTCACTCTTCTTCCACTGCATTCTTGGCTAGTTTGCTCTTTAGGGGCGGAGTGTGTAGATGTAACTGGTTGCTGTACACTCTGCTTTTGACTTCTGCCAAGAGGAATGATGGTCCTGCAGGAGATGGGTTAGTCCAGGCAGGATCATGTAAGGAGTGAAAACGTGGTGAGAAAGAAAGGCCTGTTTGTAGAGACTTACCCTGATACAAAGATGGCACAAACACAGAAATGACAGTGGTACTGAGAATGTGCTGTGTGACTTGTTTGTATGTGTTATGGACATTGTATTGAATTAGGTAAAATTGTTTTCTGTCCTTATACTTGTACACCCATGGATATATTTTATAAAGTGGCTTTTCCTTTTATACTAAGTATGCAGACAGATCCTGCTTAGCTCCTGGATTTCCCTGCCACAGGGTATGGTCAGATATTCATTGGATTTGAATTAACTCTGTAACTTCATGGCCTATTAAACTACCTGAAGCTATGAAAGCCATGTTAATGATTAGAGACTTGTGTAAAACTACATACTCCTGACTACTGAGTGTCCAATTCAAACTTGAGCACAGCTACTTTGCCATGACAAGGCACAGATGTATGAAGACTGGCATGTTCAGATTGCAAGGAAATTGCTGGTGTTAAGTAGAAATCACCTCATGTAAGAAAGTCTAGTTTCAGCTGTGCCTTGAAAATGTAAAGAGACTGATTTCAGTCTTACTGAAGTTTTTGAATTTACCAAGTCATCTAGGTTGTTTAAAATTCCTTTTCTGTGAACTAGATTGATTCAGCTGCTTAGTAAGATGGAGAGATTTTTAGAGGCTGGGTAAATGTAGTCTGACTTAGATTGCAGAAGACAAAATGGTAACTGAGGAATTTTGTATGGAATTTCAAAATTCACTCCAAGAATTTTACTTGTCCTTCCATGTTAATTATATTGTAGTTGCCCTTCATTTAAACACATAAATAAAAAGTAAACAGCTGAGCCTCTATGCACTAGTTTGGCATACAAAACATCTTAAAATTGCAATTGCATAATGTACTCAAAATAGCTGAACTTGGTTTAAATGGATTCAATAAGGTTTTACAAAGGATCTAGAAGGAGAGCAATGTCTTTCCTTTCTCTCATCAGAGAATACGTAGATGAGTGAAACACAGTAAGTCTCTCAAGTATGCTGTGAGGTACCCATATCTGCTTCGGACACCTAGTCAGTGAGATAGAAGTTCTTCCTCTGGTTCACAGTACAGTAACTTGTGTTTGTGCTCTTCATTTGAACTGTGAGAGAACAAAATGCATCTTATTTGCACGTATTTTTTGAAATGAAGGCACAAGCACATTTAAAGTGGATTGAGTCTTAAGGTCAATAAATGTACTCAGCCAGGCCTCCATGCTCGGCTGTAGAACGCTTTACCTGAGCGGAGCCGTACGTACTACAAGTCACAAGCCTATGATGTTTGTGTAGTAAGGATATTTTATTAAAATTAAAGGGAGTAAAAATTGTTAGATAAATAGTCTATTTTACCAAGCTTTAATCAATAGGGAAGTTTGTATTCAAATAAATAGTGACACAGATTATTTCACTGTAACTTTATATTAAACCATGTGGTCTTTTTCCTTATTGTATGTTTTTCCATTGCTCTGTCCAGTCTAATTTCAAGAGTCAGATTTTGCTGTTTCCCTGTGGTATAGCCCACTAATTAAGGCATCTAGTGTACAGATAGTTAATGTATGCTCTTCAAACACTGTAAAATTGTGTTTTATATCCTTTTTTCTATCCCTTTATCCCTTTCTATCCTTTTTTCATTAATACTTACCAGTTCATAAGTATTAATCGATATATTTTCAGAACACTTTTCTGCAATGCAAGAGTGCTATCTTCTGTGTTTACAGCTACTGCAGATAAAGGTACTGACGTAGCTAATAATTTTGAGTGCCCAATCTGAGACTTTGGTTAGATTGAGACAATTTGACATTTCTGTAATATCTTCATATAAACCAGAGCTCTTGTTGAGTCTTATGACAGAGCTCAGAGCGTTCATGTCTTCTGCAAACTCAAGCAAACCATCTAAAATATCTAGTAGGTTTTCAGATGGAGCATGATCAGCATAGAGAAGGAACTTCAAGATGATGCCTGTGTCAGCAAGGACAAGGGAAGTCTCTTAATCTGGCACACAGTTAGTGATTACCTGTAAAATTGTGCTTTAAATGGGGGCACTCTTGGCTAAAAGTAGAGTTTGAATCCAGGTCCACAGGATAACTTACTGCTCCATTAACCACATGTTATTTGCTACATATAGGTAAAAGGGGAGTGAACAAACATTTCGCAATCAACCCTAGTTTTGACTTTTCCAAACATCTAAATAGTTTCAATCTGTATTTATTTGCATGGCATATCAGCAGGCGTGGGACTTTAAGATCCATCATACAGACCTCTGACACTTCAGCTGATAACCACATAGCATAGTGGCTGGATACTTGCAACTCTAGAAGGTTTCTAGAAGTCTTGATAGGCATGCTGAGGGATTCAGGAGTCTTGTGTCCCACTTTAGACCCTGCAAGTACAGTTTTTTTTCTGCCCTGTTTTCTTTACTTTCTTTACTCCTACTTTCTGACTCTGTTCCCCGCACCCACCCCCCCCACCCCCCCCCCCCTTAGTATTACACCTTCTCATGTCAGAAAGCTTGCCTGCCCAACAAATCCTGGCAAATCTGGAGTTTTGATCGCCCTGCCTATTTCATTCCCACTTCTGTCTTTGTCACTTAGCTGCTTACCCAACAAGACACAGTTTTTCTTCTTCTAGACCTGCTCTGTCTGTCCTTCCTTTCCCCTTCTCCCACTCTGTCCCCACACCTTCCCAGCCCTTGGGAGTGACGCTTGTGTGATTGGTCCTACTTTTGCATCTCTTTGTCTAACAGTCCTAGCCTTGCCCTCTCTTTATCTCCTTGCAGGAGTCAGTCTTTGCTGGCTTTCGTGTTCCCATTTTCCAAGCTACTCCTTTTCCAAGTTTGCTTTCAGATCAGTTACTCGCCTCTTCTGCTATTCCTGAACTTGGCAGGTAGGACCCAGAGTCAGCACAAGAAACATGATGCCCTAACTTTTAATTGAGACTGATGGAGTCAGATCTGTCACAACCTGTCAGAGCTTAGCGCTGTCACTCTAGAGGAAGTTCACAGATCCAGCATGGGCAAACTGAGACTCTTCCTTTTCCCCAAAGAATCGCATCTTCATTACACTTGGGAAGTTTTCCCACAGGGAAAACTGCAAAAAGAACATAAAGCCCCAGAGATGCTTGTGGTATTCAGTGAAAAGGACACTGGATTTCCCCGCCCACCCCGGTCGTAAGTCTTGGGTACGGATGGCTGTGGAACAGGAGCCAGCTGGGGGCATTTTTGCAAGGTGTTGGGAGCTGCATTCAAAACCCTTGAAAGCTGTGCCTCCTTTCCTTTTTTGTCATGTACTCCCATCTCTTTCCAATCCAAGCTCTCCATTTAATTCTTCTTATATATGGAAGGCTGTAAGTCTTATTTTTACATTTGCAGCATTCTTGTTGCATGTGTTTCCGTGATCCTGATCCTCCAGTCCTGTGCTGGTGCCCTGACATCTGCATTGGCCAGCAGCTGCAGCACTGGCCGGGCCTGGAGCTAGGATCTGCCAGTGTGTGTAAAGCCAGACCTCCCATGGTTTTACAGCATCTTAAGCTCTCTCTTGCTCTGCGGTCTTCCAAAATGCGTTTCAGTTTAGGATTAAAGAGCAAAGAAGAGGCTGAGGTGCAGCTTGGGAGTGGACTGTGTCCTATAGGGCTGAGCTCCAGGTTAGCCTGCAAGAGGGCAAATGCTCGGTGCTGGGGCTCCTGTGCATTTGCTCTCCTGGGCTCTGACAGGTCCCCTCCCCTGGAAGGACACCAAATAAAGTAAAGATGAGAGAAGACAGGGCAGTAGGCTAACTGGTGAGCTGTACTTGGAGTGCTTTGTGATGTGATGGCTTTATGTGCGTCTTAAAATTAAAACAGTCCCTCCCCCATTATACCAGGCATTAATTCATTTGCTAACTGCAAAGTCTGAAACACTGGAATAAGCTGCCCAGGGAAGTGGTGGAGTCACCATAACTGGAGGTGATCAAGGGCGATCAAGGTGTTCAAGGAACATGTTCAAGGAGACACCACCTAAGATGGTTTGTAGTCCTTTCTCCAGTTCAGTTTTTGTGGCGCAAGCAAGGAAATACTCAACTACTGGTAAAGTATTCTCCAGTCTAATTGCTCCTGCTGTTTTCCAATGCTGTGTTAAACTGTAAAACAAACCTCACTCAAAGATAGCCAAAGCTTATAAAAAATTTGGCCTTAACCTGAGGAACAACCTGGGTGGAAAAGTATTAGTGTTTGTATGAACTGGCCTTGAAAAATTCAAATTTAGTCTACTTTTTTTCTTAACTTAGTTTCTCCTTCTGAGAAGAGGTCAGATAGGATGTGAATTAACCAAGATGCAGGAAAATAAATATTTTCTTCTCTAATAGGTTATGAGATATGGTAAGGATGACTAATTTATACCATAAAAGCAATAACACAAAGCAGTTCACTATTTTTCCCAGATTTAGCTACAGCATGAGAATTGCCAGTTTTCTGCCCTCCTCTCAACTGCTGCTGTTTTCTGCTCTAAGAGCAGGGTGCGAGCAGCATCTCCCTTGCTGGATTTCAAAGTTTGATATAGTAATATGGACTGTAATTACTGCTGGTTTTGGTTAATGCTCTAATGACTCTGATTCATAGTCTCAGTTTTCATCCTGAGTTGTTAGAGTGTTTGTTTATTTGGGTTTGTGTGACCCTCTCAAGCACTAGAGACAAACCTGGTAGAGGCACTGAAGCAAATCTGTCCTTTAGCTGTTAATCACTAATGAGAACAATAGTCAACCTGGTCAGCAGGATTTTTTTTTAACGAACCAAATTACAATCTGAAGTTAGCTGTCTTAAAAAAAAAAAAAAAAAAAAAATAGGGAAAAACATAACCTTCCAGTCTTACAGGAGAAATAACTGACAGTGTTAAGAAGTATGGTCCCAACTGCCCCTGCTGGTAGTGATACATGATGAGACTTAATTGCAAGCTGAGGTTAGTACTGTTACATTAAACATATTATGATAACATAAGCTTATGTAAATGCATTAATAGAGGTACTGGGGAGAAAAAAAGTCCCACAGAGAGTTGCTGATGCTTTGTGTTTGTTTTGCTGCCTTGCTATGTCTAGTATCTGCTTTTATATATTTTCCCTCCTTCTAGCATGTTGTCAATCAAGTATTTCAGGTGTTCTGTGGATTGAGTTATCTTTAGCTTTTCAGCTTTGCTGCTACTTAAACTCATGTCTGTCATCTAGCAGAATCAAACTTTCCAATGTATCTTAGTGATGAGTCTTACTTTTTTTTCCCCTGCTAGTCTGGAGTTTTAAACAGCTATTTAGTTGCTTGTAATTATTTCAGTTTTGAGCACCAGTAGTGATATATAATTTGGTCTATAAGGTGTTTTCCTCCTATGATTGTAACTTGTTATTTATTTGTTTTTTACTTGGTAGTTGTATTCATAGTATTGGTACTAGTGTCACATAGAGATGCCACAACTACTCAGGCATATTCAGCATAGAGTAGAGCATACTCAACTAAAATATGTCTGTCACAGTACAGCTAGTAGTTATGTATGCTGTCCTAGAACTCCTGCATGTCAGTGGAAGGAAAATGGAAAAAACTATCATGTTTTAATAAAAGTACTTCTGTAAACAATGACTATGGTCTTAAGTTAGAAATTGGCAAGATTATTTGTTGACATAGTTGTTTACTTTTTGCAATGACCTTTTCGCTTTCTGAATTGTTTCCCACATTGAGTTCCCATGTACTGGCCTTATGATGTAGCAGCACTTGACATGTTTCTTACTCTGTATTGGTCATGATAAAGTGCAGTTCTTACTCCTTGTGTTGTTTGTAATCGAGTTTAAACTAGGTAGGTGGTTACCATGAGTTCCCTAGGAATGTACTTGAACATGCCGAATGGTTCGTGTTCTAGTTTAGGCATCCAACCTGTTCAGTATTTCCCCCTTCTCAAGAAAAAGGGGAAAGGGGTCTTTGCAGCTCAACTACTATTTTGACCTATTTACATCTTATTAGACACTAAAAATAGTCGTCTGTTGGTTAAAAATAATTAACAAAAACAACTCTGACCTTCATATAAGTGACATTGGAAGATCAGAAGAATCTGATGGAAAAATCAAGATGTACTGCTTTCTATATCCTTTCAGGGTGTTTTTGGTGTTTCTGAGGTGGCAGATGATCTAAATGGCAACTAGGGCTTTTCTCAGCACCGCTCTGAGCAGCCAGACTCGTCTGCTGCATTCCCTCGGTGGCTGGTGAAGGTCATACGTATGCTTTTACAATATGTGTTACTTCCCTGGTGGCAGCCAGCGTGCATTACTGTGAAATTGAGAGGACCTTTCATCCCGTTTTTAATGTTGTCACAGAATCATTAAGGTTGGAAAAGACCTGTAAGGTCATCAAGTCCAAAAGGAGGTCTAGTCACTAGGAGGTCTGAATCACTATCACTGAGGAGGATGGCTTATCTTACTCTCAAATATCTTTGGCATTCATTTATTGGAAAAGAGTTAGGTCTAATAATGTATCTTCAATAATTATTGATTTAAAGAACATGTAAATTCTCTGCTGCAGGTAATTATGATGACATGAGAAAACTGCATGTTTCTAGTCAAACTAGATAGAGCATAAATAGTTTTGATAAAATGATAAATAGTAGCTTGTGTTTAAAAAAAAAAAATGAGCCTTTGTCTTACTGAGAATTTGTAACTTCCTTTAATTCTCTATAACTTGGCTCAATTTGATATAGTTTGCCATTAGTAATAAAGGGACAGTTAATGTTCTACTGTAAAATATATTCAAGGAAGATTGCTGCCTTGCAGCTGTATGTGGCTTCAGTAGAACAAACTGTAAATGTTGATGGCTGGTCTCTCTACTGTCGGTAGCATTGGATGACTTAAACAAAATCTGGACCAGAGTTTTTATATTTTCCTCTATTTCCTGGGAATGTTTTCTGGCAAAGAGAACGAATGATTTCTGCACAGTCACGTTGGCTGGCCTGGATGACCCTTCTTTGCAAGTAATCCTAGATGCACACAAGGAAGTGTGAGTCACCCTCCTAAACCTGATCCAGGTAGAGGGGCTGAAAGACAGCCAACGGGCATGTGAAGGCTGCTACTGCAAGGAGGAGATCACTCTGCGTGGGCTTTCCTTACCAAATGGTGCTGGTGTCTTGCTGTAACATGCAAAGCCGATGCCCATAGTGGCTGCTTTTGCCACATATGGCTAGCATCTGGTCTCCAGCTCAAAGATCACTCAAACTGTTGCTGCCCCATGAGAGATGAATCAACAGAAAAAGTGTTTTCTGCTGTGGATAACTAGTGAAACTTCATTCTTTGTCTCCCTCCCCCCGCCTTGTGTTAGTACAAAGGCTGGAACCAAAACGTTCATTGGAATAAATGTAGCAGGGTGGATCTGGTTCTGATCCTTGTGCATGAGTCCTGTGGTGGACAACAAATATACCACTACACAAAGTTCATAAGAGCACAAGCAGGCCTGGCACCAGATTACGTGCTGTCTCCAGCTTTTATTTCTCTTACTTTCCTTTTTCTTGCTCTGCCTGTCTTTCCCTCTTCCCTATTCCTCTTTCCCTTATGCCTGTTTCAATGAATGAGCTCCTTTCCTTCTGTCAGTGCCAGTTTAAATTATTGGGGAACCAGTGTGGCCTCTTTCTAAGTTAAGTCTGTTAATGAGGTTCTTTCGTCTATCTTATCAAGCCCTTGTCTCTACTACAGCAGCTCTGTGTTTGCAGCTCTGCTGCCAGAGACCTCTTGGGCAGGCTGAGGGAAAGAGGTTTCTGCCAGTGCTTTTTTGCTTTTGCAGCAAACATAAGCAAAGCTGAGAAAAACTACCTTCTGTTAACTGATAAGTGTTCAGTGAGGGAGATGTGAATGCTTTACACCCTGAACTGATACAGTTCTCCTGGTAGGCAGTGTGTCCCCGCCTGTCCTTTATACTATCTTTGTAGTATAAAGTGGACCCTATTTTGTCTTTGAGAAAGGACCCATTATCTGCCTTGTATTTGTACAGTGCTTAGCACAATGTAGGTGGCTCCTTAAGTACTTACCAACGCAACTGTGACTAGCAGTTTGCCCTTGTTCAAGGGCTCGGTGTGGTTTGTCACTGTCACTCTAAAAAGGCAAACACTTAAATTTCTTGATCCAATATGCTCAGTGATGGACTGCTTCTCCTTACGGGATGCTGGTGGAGGCTGAACTGCAGTCTTTAAGTATGTTGAAAGTGAGTAAAATGTTGTTGGTGCTGAAAAAGGAAAATTAAGATTGGCTTAGCATGCTGCATATCAGGCAGGACTCTACAGAGATACATGCTTTTTATATAGTGCAGATATATATATATACACACACACACAAATAAATATACGTCTATCTATCTATATATATAGATATATATAGATATATATAGATATAGATATATATATAGATATAGATATCTATATATATATCTATATATATCTGTGCATACAGACTTTTTCTGGAGGTTAGGAGTGAGCAGTATGGGTGTGGGCAGGGATGGTGGGGGAAGCAATCTGCAGAGCCCTATGCCCTACCCTGTAGGGTGGGAGAGGACTTCTGCCCTCCCCCAGAGCCCAAGCTCTTGCTGCAGCATGCCAGTCTGCCCCAGCACAGAGCTGGTCCCAGGGCTGCCCACTCCACCCCAGTGCAGGTCAGGGCAGTGCTGTCTGCACAGGGCCCGTCACGTGCCCCGTGGTAGGTCAGAGCCAGAGCTTGGAGTGCTGCTGGATCCACTTGTTTGGATTAGGCTCCCTGACTAGAAACACAGGGTCCAGCCTTAGCGGTCATGTGTTGTGACTCCCAGATTGCCTCTGTGCTGCCACAGCAGCCTCCCCCAGTAGGCTCAGTGGTAAGTCCCACATATAAAGAGAATGGGGCTCTACATCTGTTTTGTCACAAGGAGATAGTGGTGATGGCAGCAGCCTAGCCTGGTTCTGGACTGGTGTAGGAGGGCATGCGTAGCTGTCCTGCCAGCACTGTCCCACAGCTATTCCTTGTCTTGGGAAATGGATGTAGGGGACCATCCTTTGGGCTGCCATTTTATAAAACAGTTTTCCAGATCCTTTCTAAGCTTAAACTTTACAAGTCATACAGCTGTCACAAGCTGGGATACATAGCTGTTCTTTCGGAAGAAGGGAAGTAAGAATTCTTGAAGCACAGCAGGTTGCTATCCAACTGCATCCCAGCAAAGCCAGGCAGGATCTAGCAGCGCTGTGCACTGGAGGACAGAGCAGTGATGTTCCCGATTGCAGACCATGTGGCTCAGATGGCAGATACTGTGTGGAAATATGTGTCTAGGTGTAAGGAAACCACACAAGTGGGAAGAGGCAGTGTGAGCAGAGGAGGGTGCAGTATGTGCAGTCTCTGCTCCCATTGCAACAGCAGTGCTGTGGGCTGGCTCTGTGCCCTGATGGGAGGGCTGGGGCTGCCTGGGTGGCCACTGCCACCAGGTGCCTGCATGTCCCTCCGGTGGGTGGGGGAAGCTGGAGGAGCAGGTTTCCAGCCTTCCTGACAGGTCTGCTGCAGTGGAGGTGGTGATGGGCTTCGTGAGGTGGGTGCTACAGCCCTTTCTTAGCCAACTTTGGTCACGCTGCACTTGTAAAAGTGCTTCCTGTGAACTGACTTTAATATATTTTAATAATTTTTAGTATATTTATTGATGATCTGGATGAGGGGATTGAGTGCTCCCTCAGCAAGTTTGCAGATGACACCAAGTTGGGCGGGAGTGTTGATCTGCGCGAGGGTAGGAAGGCTCTGCAGAGGGATCTGGACAGGCTGGATCGATGGGTCGAGGCCAGTTGTACGCAGTCCAACAAGGCCAAGTGCCGGGTCCTGCACTTGGGTCACAACAACCCACTGCAACGCTACAGCCTTGGGGACGAGTGGCTGGAAAGCTGCCTGGCGGAAAAGGACCTGGGGGTGTTGATGGACAGCTGTCTGAAGATGAGCCAGCAGTGTGCCCAGGTGGCCAAGAAGGCCAACGGCATCCTGGCCTGTATCAGAAATAGCGTGGCCAACAGGAGCAGGGAGGTGATTGTGCCCCTGTACTCGGCGCTGGTGAGGCCGCATCTCGAATCCTGTGTTCAGTTTTGGGTGCTTCACTACAAGAAGGGCATTGAGGTGCTGGAGTGTGTCCAGAGAAGGGCAACAGAGCTGGTGAGGGGTCTGGAGCACAAGTCTTATGAGGAACGGCTGAGGGAACTGGGGTTGTTCAGTGTGGAGAAGAGGAGGCTGAGGGGAGACCTCATCACTCTCTACAATTACTTGAAAGGGGGTTGCGGAGAGGTGGGTGTTGGTCTCTTCTCCCAAGTGACAAGTGACAGGACAAGAGGAAATGGCCTCAGGTTGCGCCAGGGGAGGTTTAGGCTGGATATTAGGAAAAATTTCTTTACGGAGAGAGTGGTGAAACACTGGAATAAGCTGCCCAGGGAGGTGGTAGAGTCACCATCTCTGGAGGTGTTCAAGGAACATGTGGACGTGGCATTGTGGGACATGGTTTAGTGGGCATGGTGGTGTTGGGCTGATGGTTGGACTTGATGATCTTACAGGTCTTTTCCAACCTTAGTGATTCTGTGATCTGATTCTGTGACTTCCTTCCCATAGAGAGCATTTTGCTGTGTCTCTGTTTTGAGGATAGGAGCTACTTTAATAAGCCAGGACGGAGTAGCTTAGATGGCAGAAATAATTTAATCCTCTTTGCTGACTCTTAAACTGACAGCAAGATGTGGTGCTCTGAGGGCCAGTGAAATGGGAAAATGTTTGTCCTGAGAAAGCGAATCTGAATTATTTCCACCATCACAGCAGGACGCATTGCATAGGGCTGGAATGTACCATGACCTGTTGAAATGAATGACTGAAAGCAGGAAGTCATTCAGCTTGTTTTCATGCATGTGAAGTGAGGCGATGGGAAATGAAGAAAGAAGGCTGTATGCTTTCGACACTCTTGTTGCACTGTATTAAATGAGGCATCTTTCTGCTTTTTCAGCAGATCCAAATCCTTTTTTTAACTTCTGGACCTAAGGCAACAAATTTATTGATGTTATATAGCCATAGCTTTCTCAGTTTTGGTGTTATCAGTCGGTGTTATACATGTGTGCATTGTTTTAATTACATAATTAAATTATATATATAAGGCCTTACTTCTGTAAGGCCTTTGACACTGTCTCCCACAACATCCTTGTCATTAAATTGGAGAGATACGGGTTTGAATGGACTGTTAGATGGATAAGGAATTGGCTGGGTGGCTGCATCCAAAAGTTGCAGTCAATTTCTCAGTGTTCAAATGGAGATCAGTAACAAGTGGTGTCCCTCAGGGGTCCATATTGCAACCCGTAGTGTTCAGTATCTTCATCAATGACATGCAGGGAGTTTGAGTGCCCCCTAAGCAAGTTTGCAGATGACACCACGCTGAGTGGTGCAATTGATATGCAAGAGGGAAGGGATGCCATCCAGAAGGACCTTGACAGGCTTGAGGAGTGGGCCCATGCAAATCTCATGAAGTTCAGCAAGGCCAAGTACAAGGTCCTGCACCTGTGTCAGGGCAATCCCCAATATCAGTACAGACTGAGGGATGAATGGATTGAGAGCAGCCCTGCGGAGAAGGACTTTGAGGTACTGGTGGATGAAAAATTGGACATGAGACAAAGGCAATGTGCGCTTATAGCCCGGAAAGCCAACTGTATCCTGGGCTGCATAAAACGAAGCATGGCCAGCAGGTCAAGGGAGGTGATTCTCCCTCTCCACTCCGTTCTCATGAGACCCCCGCACTTCAATGGCTAACAGGTATTTGCTTTCATAATGAGTGTTGGAGTCATACTGCATAGAGTGAGACCTCTGTTAGCTCCTTCTGTCTGCTCTTCTGGACACATGAACAATTTCCTCATGCCCTTACCAACCTACTTTTAGTATCTTGCACGTGGTGATGCAAACCAAATTTAAACCAAACTTTGCTGACATCTGGGGTAATTGCACTGTAGATCACGTCCTCCTGTTATACACCATAAACTGTACAAGAAGCTTCCCCGCATCTGCTCTTAGATACTCCTGTTCTACTGCTCTAGCATGCTTTAAAGGTTTGGTTAAGCTGCTGCACAGCAGCGAAGCATGTGAATTGTCTGTTGAAAGTGCATGCGCTAGGAAGAAAGCCTTATCCCTTACTGTGCTAGAAAGGGTATAGTTGAGCTCAGGAAGTGACAAAACCAATGGCAGAATGTTATCAAATGCTGATATTTAATGGATACTCCTATTTGGTATTGGTCTGACAGCTGTATAGCTTTCTACACCCTTTATCTAAGTATGTGTCAACGTGTATATATACACTTTCATAAGCATGAGTTGTAAAAGTAATTGGAGAATAAATTTGTCAGAAAAATTTGTTGCAAAACTAATTTAATATCAGACACTGGGGCTAGCATTTGTGTATTTTAAGTGACCTTAGTTATACAATAGTTCTCGCCACTGTTTAGTTGGTTGATACTGTAAATTACATTTAGGTATGTTTCTGTACAGAAGATTAAAATATGGTTTTGCAGCTATCCAACTCTGATATTTTGTGAATAGTTTTAGTAGTATCAAATCTACTTAAAGTGGGCATTTCAGAAAAACCCTTATGAATTCTTGAGGAAAAAAAGATATTTGCCAGAAAATGGGGTTCAGTGGGCAGTTCAGCTCTCTTTTTCTGATTTGTTAGTCAGCATTTGGCAATTACTAGCAGCTGTCAGGGCAGGAAGGAGTAAGTGAAGGTGAAGGAGATCTGCGTCAGCTAATTCATGTCATGTAAGATGGGGGTTTGACAGCTTGCTTTCTTTCTGAAGAGCAATGTTATAAAGCCAAGGTGATAGAAAAAGGCAATATTGGAGTTTTAGGTACTTTTTAGAAAATATTTTTCTTCTCAAATTGGCATTTCAAAGGGACACTGAAAGCAGTAGCTTAATTGATCTCCTGGTAGCCAGCAGATGAATATTACAAAGCAAGTGCACTTACTTAGTTGCTGGCTGCCTGTGTCTTCTCCACCTGCTCTGTAACACTTTTCCGTGTTAACTTTCTTAGGGTCCAAGAAGAAATAAGATTAAAGGGGAGCATGGAAAAGGTTAACGTGATTCTGCTGTCATCTACCACCATTCTTGTACAGGGTCCCTCCACCCCCAAAGAAAACTAATATTAGAAATGCATGATTTAGAGTAGTTCTGAGTTTCACATTTTGCTTCTTTTTCCAAGGTAGAGAAATTAATTAATTTGTTTCAATATATATTACACCTTTTGATATACTAGTCTGTGTAGAAGAGTGGCAGCTCCTTACACAGGATTCAATTCCAAGTCCTTTTTTTTATTTATTTTGTCTTTTTTTAAATCTGAGAGAATTTGTCCCAATAGCTTCTTTCTAAAAAGCCCCAGTTTATTCCTCCTTTAGATGCAGCCAGACCAAAGCATTCTTTCTCAAATGACTCCTCAAACTTACCAAGTTTTTTTTCTTTGGATGTTAACACATCTAACCTAACATGAGCCAGGATGCGCTGATGTGGTTTCTCAGTACTAGGCTGCTGATGCACAGAACCAGAGAGATGGGGAGAAAAACACTGGAGAAGGGAAGGGTGCCCTCCTGATCACTGTCACAATCGCCTAGCTTTTATTTACTACATTCAGTACCAAATAAAAATGAATTGAAAGATAAAAAGGAAAAAATACCTTTTTCAAGGAGGTTCTGCTTAAACACTATTTTTATTACTGCTTTTGTTTCTTCTGCAGAGTGGGAAACCCCCAGTTAAGGACATGTTCACCGATCTGAAAGATGGAAGGAAGCTTTTGGACCTTTTGGAGGGTCTGACAGGGAAACCTCTGGTAAGAGAAATGTGTATGAGTTGTATTCTCATTTAGGAAAAAAAACAAACAAAAGACTCAAAACCAAAACTGTGGCATGCAATTTTTTAAAAAATTTATTTAAAAACCTAATTTGCTTGTAATGTGTACTTGCTCTCTACAGTTCCAGTGAAATTCCCATGAACTCCACTCATGGGATATACGGTCAGGCTGAAGTTAGCTGTGGAACCCTCTCTTGAGGGTTAATGTACTGTTTAATAAAGCATGTAAAACCAGTAGTGCTATTCACATAGTGTATATTTTTAATAAAGATCTCTTAAAGGTCTGCTTCTGGATGATCTGGAAGAACAGCCTTCAGCTGGATACCTGTGGACTTTTTCTAATAAGCTCATGAAAGATCCCTTAAAGAAAAAAGAAAAAAAGCAGCTAGTAGGCAATGCAAAAATCTGCACCTCCATTGAAAAATCCTTTGTGATCTACAGCTAGGCAAGGGCTTAAAACTACTCACGTCTTGTTAGGGAAAGTGTGTGTGTGTGGCTGAAAACTCTTTCCCTGCTAACATTGATGCCTCTTCAGAAAGATACATGAGGCATGGTGAAACCTGTGCCATTGCTTGGGATTAAATTCTTGATTTCACTATTTATAATAAATCTCAAATTCATTTATTGACCTTATGGGGAACCTTCAGCCATTTAAGATTTCATTTTGCAAGCTTGTCCGGTTCTTTAAATAGATGTATTTCACTAGTACATCTAATGATTTGTGATCTGATTTGAAGTATACTGAAGACAATAGGAGTTTTTAAGTTTCTAATTCTGTTGCTTACCATGTTCCAAGTTCTGCTCCATGCTCTTGCAGTATGATCATGTTCTGCCACAGGAGTTAAATTGTGGCAATTCAAAGCAATTGGAGTGGCAGGTATTGTCAAAAGTTGCAGTGTGGGTTCCGCCCCTGCCCCCCCCAATATTAAAAGGAAGGGAAAGTCAGGAAGTGTAACTTCTTCCCAGTATGCAAAGATTTAGCAGGCTTTCAGTGCCAGCAAAACAAATTGCTGCTTGTTCCTTCTTGGGAGCCAAAAAATTTCAACTACTCTGGCAAACGTTCAAAACCCTCAGAATTTCCCCGGGAACTCCCACTTTGCTGTTGTATTGCCGGTTTATAGTTCTGCAGATGCTCGGAATAAAAATTCTGGATTTACTGAAAATGAACTGAAACACATTTTGAATCCAAGGCTTGTCCTGTGCCTTGAATTGAGGAATAATGTTCTGACCAGTTTTCACTTTGAAATTGTTGTGGGTGATCTTGTTTGGTTTTTGTTCGTACTTAATTTTCTCCAGATTTTAATTTTTTTAAGACAAATTTCCTGTTATTTGCTCTATCATTTATTTTGTTTGCTCTGTCAAGTTAATTCTGATGCGAACAGATTGTAACTTTTTATTTTCAGCCTAAAGAACGAGGTTCCACACGAGTACATGCCTTAAATAATGTCAACCGAGTACTGCAAGTCTTGCATCAGAACAACGTGAGCATGTTTTTCCACAACTTTTTAATAGACTCTTTAATTTATTCCTCCGTGTATATGAGTTCAAAATGCAGAGAATAAATATTTTTGGTACATAAAATGAAAATTCAGCGAGATGGGTAAATTGTTCTCAGTTTTCCTTATCTGATGTAGAATTTCAGTGTCTGGCAATTTTGTGAGATCTTAAAATGCTAAATTAATAATGGTATTAACTAAGCTGTGTTTTGTTGAGATGTGTACAGTTCCCAAAACA
Organism: Gavia stellata; assembly: GCF_030936135.1. Taxonomy (NCBI): domain Eukaryota; kingdom Metazoa; phylum Chordata; class Aves; order Gaviiformes; family Gaviidae; genus Gavia; species Gavia stellata. The sequence continues at coordinate 38,459,935 of NC_082595.1, forward strand.
AAGGTGACTTGAAGTTCTGCTATGCATAGCTCATGAACCTGGCAGGACAAAATACTAATTTCCAGTGATGATGCATAACTTGTGCAAGAATCTGTAAGGGTATGACAGGCTTGTGTCTCTGGGTTTTTTTTTTGTCCTGCTCTCAAAATCCAGGAGGATCTTTCTGTTGACATCTGTCAGCTCTGTGTCAAATCTGTACTGAGTGTTTCTAATTTGGAGCTTTGGTAACTGATCAGAAAAACAAGTCCCAATCCTTCTTTAAGAAAAATGAGGATAATAATTGTTTGTTTTATTTTGTTTTTACGTTTTTACTGCCTGGAAGCCAGTAGTGCTGTAGTAAAGTGATTTTATTTTTCCCCTGAAGAACAATTCCTGATAAATGTACTATCTTTAGATAGAATTTCTATTTGCGAATGTCAGGGCACTAAAATAACTTAATAAAAACATTCTGGCAATAAAATACATCTAATGCAAAAAGGCACTGACATATTTATGTAAACTGCTGATTGAAGAGTGATATGAACAGGCTGTATAATACTGCAATTTCCCCTCCGTGTCGGTGGATTAGTGTCATATTTCTTGGAAGCAGCCGGTTAGTGGTGGCTTGTTTGATTTTTTTTTTTTTTCCTTCTTTGACGTACTGTAAATATTGATTAACTTTTTTCTAAGGATAAGTAATAAGTCTTTCCAGCTTGAAATTGATTTATTTTATGAAGATAATAAATGAAATAATATTGAATTACAATAATTAATTAGTTCATCCTTAAGCTGGCAGGATCTGGGTCTCTAGAAGTAAACAGATGGTGTTAGTTAGATGAAGGTGGTTGAGGTCGTGTACATGATTTATACCTACTGCTTAGCTTCATTAGAAAGTATGTGTGTGTTAAGATGAAGAGAAAAAGCATCCACTAAGAAGCAGTTGCGTTCTGTTGCGTAAGAGTTTGTGGGCTATACCAATATTCATAACTTATGAAATAATTTATGAAAGTGTTTAAATATATATTGCAAAGATCAGACAAGCCTAGGGCGTAGATGTTCAAGTGATCCTGTGAACCTCATCCATCTGATGAACAGAATCACAGAATCACTAAGGTTGGAAAAGACCTGTAAGATCATCAAGTCCAACCTAAAAAAAAAAAAAAAAAAAAAAAACCACACAACACACCGAAAACTAACCCACCCAACACCACACAGCACCATGCCCATCAAGCCACATCCCACAATGCCACATCCACATGCTCCTTGAATACCTCCAGGGAGGGTGACTCCACTACCTCCCTGGGCAGCCTATTCCAATGTTTCACTACTCTCTCAGTAAAGAACTTTTTTTCCTAATATCTAGCCTGAACCTCCCCTGGCGCAACTTGAGGCCATCTCCCAAGTGACTAGTGACAGGACTAGAGGAAAAGAGACCAACACCCACCTCTCTGCAACCCCCTTTCAGGTAGTTGTAGAGAGCGATAAGGTCTCCCCTCAGCCTCCTCTTCTCCAGGCTAAACAACCCCAGCTCCCTCAGCCGCTCCTCCAGAATGGTTCTAAGTAATGAACTTCAACTTTTTTGATTTGTGGACTGGGTTTTTAAAAATAATAATGAAAAAAATCCACTGGAAGTCATTCCATATAGCCAATATCAGTCTACTGTCAGTAGTACTGATGGTCTACTGTCAGCTTTCTTTTACTGATTATCTTTGCTTATTCTCAGTAGTCCACTCAGCACCGTAGTGGATTGCTGGCTGCATCCTGCAAAGCCTTGGTTTAGTTCAGAATTATTAAAATACAAAAATGGATCCATGGAGTATTTTCTTTTGTGTATGGTGTATAAAGCAAGAGGAATGCATTATTATTATTATTACTATTTATTATTATAATTATTATTGACGTGCGATTAAAAAATGCGAAATGTTTTTTTTGTTTACCCATTCTCGGGAGTTTTTCTTCTATTACAGGTGAAAAAAGCTCTTGCAATGTAGTTGTTTTATTTTTGTGCCCTTGACCTTTAGTTTTACTTTCTGCTCCTTGTGCTTTCCAGTGCATTGTTTAATGGTCTGCACTGGTGAATCTTTTGGCCTGTTTTTGCCTGTTTAATTTACAGTTATCTTAAAATATATGCCAGGTATTTGCAAAGAGTAGTACTGTAAGATTCTGTTCCAGCTGCTGTAAAAGTTGGGAGAGGACAATCCACAAATCCACAAGCTTCCTTAGTACTTTGAAGTGTGATTTGTGGTTTCATGTTAATCTTGCAACACGGTTTTGATTTGATTCTCCTAACCAAAAGACCTATGGGGAACTGAAAATTGTCAAGATGATATCTGAAAGCAATGAAAATTACAAGTACATTTTGCAGAATTAAAGCTATTTGTGATTGTGTGATAGGAGGGAAAAATATTCATGGAATACCATTATATTCTTATATATCAGCAATATCCTCTAAAACAAAATGAAACTTTGTTCTTGTCCATTCTGTCATTGTAGGCTACATCCACTGAGAGCCAGAGCATGGGCTCTGTTACTGTCCTGTGATTGTCTGTATTGTTTAATTGCTAGCCAGCTCCTTGGTGCAGGTTTTGTTTCTGTGAGTAGTTCTGATCCCAAGCAATGCCCAGATACAGTTCTCAGAGTTAGTGTAAGCTGGCAGGTGTTTCTGGTAGGCACTGTGGATAACACTGTTTTGGAGCAGGGGTGAGAAAGGGGGGAGAAAGCTTCCCCATCGAGGTGAAATGCACTGTGTGGCTTGCCCCTGGGTCTGGAGGATGCTCCTGGCTCAGGTTATTTACAAGAATGAAGCCCCACCATCTGGCCTGTACGGGGGTGTGTTGCAGCATCTGCTATATGTGTACATACACCCAGGGGGGTATTTGTCATCTCTGCCACAGGCAGCTGTTCCTAGCCCAATTTCCATAGGCATGGTGGTGACTAATGCAGTGCACTGCTGTTGGTTCCCTCCAAAAGGTGGTTCAGAGTTAGTGCTGCTTTCTCTGTGTTGACTGAATGAATACTTGATGCCCCAATTCAGTTCAGACTCTAAAGTTAGCACTGAGTGAGTATCTGGCAGTGTGCTCTAAGCTTTGCTTCTTCTGAGGTATGAATACTTGATACAGAAGTGGGTAGCCTCTCCTGCCCTCTTGCTTACTAAAGTAATGTCCTTGTCTCTCTTTCCATGTTTTTATCTTTTTAATGATCTCAGTTAGACCATCACTGAGTCTATATGGTGTCCTATGCATATAGAAAACATGAAAATTTTATTTTTCCCTTGAGCTTTTGATCTCCTTATATAAACTTGTCCCATTTGGATGCCAGTTCATGCAGAGGACAAACGTATTCTTAATTACAGAGTTTTCACAATTCTGTAATATTACTGAGTGTGTCTAGGAGCTTAACTTTTTTTTTAATATCAGATCCTTCATGTTTGCATTTCTGTTAGTCAGTTTTGACTGCTGGTATGCATCTGTGTATTAGGGGAGAGGATAAGACTTTTCCAATGGAGTATCTTCTTTGGTGCCATCTTTTGTCATGTTGTTTAAGCGTTTGTCATGACAAATTCAGATAAGGCAGTACTCTGTCATCTCTGGTTCTCTGACTACTTCTAATTTCAGAGCACTTGATAATATGTGGCTGGACAGCCAGGAATGTGGGGTGGGGTTGTGACTTGAAGCTGTGAGAACAGTGTTTAATATAGAGTTGATCTGACCTCTCCAGGTGGAATTGGTGAATATTGGAGGAACTGACATCGTTGATGGAAATCACAAGCTGACACTGGGGCTGCTGTGGAGCATTATCTTGCACTGGCAGGTGAGATGCTGCTGCGAGATCTCTTCCTTTCCAGGAATCATTTGCAGTGATCTGCTGGGATTCTCACAAACCTTCCCAGGGTTTTGGTGGCGGAAAATACTGCTTCTATTTTGGGCTGGTAAATAAAAGCGGGCCAGTATTTGGTTTCTGAGCTCTGTCTATTGGCTGCCTCCTGTGACATGTATTCTTGTACGTGTTTGGTTGTACTGAGTCTCTCAGTTTAGTTCCTGCTGGTGTTAATTGCAGAGAGGCTTTTCAGGCTGAAGCATTGTATTTATATTCCTTCCTCAAGGCTTTTATGCACTTCTGTTAGCAGGTGGTTTCTTACTATCTAGGTGGCTGTGTTGGGCTTGCATTTTGCCTGCTGCTCTGTAGGTTTGCTTCTCAGTCTCATAGGTTGAATTGCTCCTAGTTTATTCAGGTACCTGGGACGATCATTGAATTCACTTGGAAGGACTTTGGTGGATGCTTATGCATAGTACCCAAACAGCAAACTACTTTTGTTGGCTGAGCAGATACCCTCTTCTTGCAGAAAACCTGTGCAAGCTGTATTTTTTGGGTTTGCTTACTGCTGGAATCGCAGCACAAGGCAGTGAGAAATACTATACCCCATGCTTAGTGTAGGCAGCACTGAGGAGAGGGGGAGAATTGTAATGTAAGAATAATGTGTCATTATTACATGAAGCATTACTGGCTCTTGTAATCAATAAAGTGCAAAGATGGCCTGAAGACTCCTATTCACAAATTTCATGTGAGGAGTTGAGAGTTTGTTTTATAGCTTTTCACGGGAAAGACCCTATCATAATTTGTGAAATAGCTTGTTTCAAAGGTTTTGTAAGCAGAAGTGGAGAATGTGTCTGTAAGGCGTGGTTGCTGCTGTCTTGCAGGTGAAGGATGTCATGAAGAACATAATGTCAGATTTGCAGCAGACCAACAGTGAGAAGATCCTGCTGAGCTGGGTTCGGCAGTCCACGAGACCTTACAGTCAGGTCAACGTTCTGAACTTCACCACAAGCTGGGCAGATGGACTTGCCTTTAATGCTGTCATCCACAGACACAAGTAAGTAGCAAACAGCTTATCTTAGACCTAGTGAAGTAAGCAGCTTTTTTCCCATGTCTTCATGCTTGACCATTTGACAGCCTCTAGCCTATTTTGGTGATTCATTGTTTGGTTTTCTGTTGTGGTAACTATAACAGTGGAGGGATGTTGCCAGAGCCTTGCAAAGGATGGAGCCAAGGCAGTGGTGTAACTCTTTGTTCCTGCACATGCATGCACACTTGCTAATTGAGGTGGATTTACATCCCATTTAGCATACTTGCTGTATAATGCATACTGAACAGGTCTCTGCAAGGGGGGTTGACCACATCCTTCCGCTGCACTTCCTTCTTCTTGCCCTCCCTCCTCTGCAAAGGGAAACATTTCTTCAGATAGTTTGCCATATTATTTTAGTAAGAAGATACAGAAGCTTCAAAATGAAGGAGTAAGACAGACAGGCTCTGTAGCTTTTTTAGTTTTTGAATGTATGTTGCTTGAAAGACTATGTATGCAGTTCTTCCAAGAGAACTGCTGAGCAGAGGAATCAAAGGGTAATAGAATACTTCAGGTATGTGTAGTGTATTCACTAGTTTGTTCATTATACTTTATAAGGAATGCTGTTAAAGCTTCTTTGCACAGGTCTTTTGTGTTCTTTCTGATTTTTGAGAACTCTTTGGTAGTCTAAAGAAATCGTCATTACAGATGCCTATGAAACTTACATACCAGTTCTTTCTTTTTAAAATTTCTTTTGAGATCTGCTTCTGGGCAATCCATTCTAATCCAGCGTACTTTAAATGAAGTCAGTTCATTGCTTTGCATGGGCTGACTGTTCTTAACCATAAATAACCATTTTCACATGATAATGGTATGATAATATCTAGAATTTAACCAGACCTCCTGGCCACCAGGTATCTGTCATGGCACATGCTTTACAAACACCCGGAATATTTATACCCAGCAGATACAAACTGTTCGCAAAAGCGTATGTTCACTTTGAGCCTGCTGTTCTCTGCTCTTAAGGCCCGTTTGGCCTGTGCTGACTGAAATAACAGGCTCTGTTGCAGGCTCACTGGCTTCAGGACAGGTCTGCCCTGACACACCTACGTGCCTTGTAGACCAGAGCTGGCTTGTGTTCAGCCTGCATGGATGCATGGGGAGTGCCTGCATGACACTGAGGGCTCCTGAAAGTTTGGAAGGACTGTTCTGCAAAGGCAGAGCAATACTAGCAAAGGTCTCTCTAGAGTCTATCAGAAGTATTGCCAAGTCCCTTCTCTGGATGGTGTGAGCTGTACTGGTGGTTTTCATACTGATGTAACTGCCTGTAGTGGCATAGCTCTGCTGCTGAACATGTGAAGCTTTTGTGATGGAGAGAGTGCCAGCTTTAGACACGTGAGACCTAGGTGACCTGAGGGAAGCAGAGAGAGGTAAAAAAATTGGCTTCAGGCTGTTTATTGTCCTTACGCATTGTGACTATGTGCTTGGGCTTTGCGGGATCTGAAGTCTGTGAGCTCTGCCCTTTTCAGAGCACTGTTAAATAGCAAAAGCCCCTGCTGAAAACTTTAACTGAGTAACTGTGCTTTCCTCTGGCTTCTTAAAATTTCTCAGTTACCTGGCTCTGCTGATCTCTGAGTGTTTTATTCCCTCTTCCTGGGAGCCTGGCAGCCGCCAGCACATCAGAATTCAGCTTTGCTGTCCTTGGGCAATAGTCCTTTAGCCAGGGAAGCACCATTTTCCCCAAACTTCTGAGAAACCTTGAGCTGGGTTTAAATTTAGATCTGCTTTGAAAGAGAAGCTTTAAAAGGCACTTGAAAGGAACAAGGGGATTGGGGCAGGTTGCAGAAGTGGTAGGTCAACAAAGCTATTTAGCTTACTCAGACAGTTGTGCTTCCCTGCTTAAGGGGCATTTTCAATATTGTTTTTTTAATTTAGCTTTATATGACACTTAATTTAGGAGAATTTTTGTGGATCCCTTTAAGAGGTTTAGTAGCTTGCTTTTCTCTTTGTGTCTATCAACAATTGTTAGCAGTGCTACCTCTTGGCTATAATATCTAGTAACTTTGTAACACTTGCAGTACTTAATAAAATTATGTGAGGGAATAGGACACTTAACATTTTACTGTGCTGGTCTCTTTCCTAATATTAGCTTAGTTCCACTTTGAATTAAATTCTGCTCTTTGGTACAATTTTCTTGCTCATAGGTAAATACCTAGATTGCATTTTATTAAGATTTATGTTATCATGGCAGTGTGCAGGTAGTGCATATGCAATGTACTTATTGCAACGTGTTTTTCAAAGTAAAAGTGTCTGCTAAAGCTTTATGTGAATCTATGTGGTTATCCTTGTTGCTTCTTGCACGGAGGTACAGTATTCTACTAGCTTCTATCAGGATCTTTGCATATCTCTGTTCCCCACTCACCCCACCTTCCTCTGGCTTTTTGCTTCTCAGACCCTGCTGGCTTACGGTCTTCCTGTTTCACAAAGTGTAATGGCTCGACAGATGTTAAAATGATACTCTCAGGTCGATTTACAACTGAATTAAGTATTAAAAGAATTAAAGGCAAGCCCATCTCTTCCTTCCCAAGTTCTATAAAGTACAGAATCAATAGCAGTGTTTTAATGAGAAGCCACTGTTATAGGGGAATGAAAAGCATTTTAATGGCTCTGTAGTCTTACAGCTGTGCTGCTGCAGCACTGGGCTGATCATGCCCTGTCAGTGTAGGTACCATTAGGAGGGGGCCCTGTTTGCTGACCCTGCTTCCTGCTCTGTGCTCTCCTCTTTCCCCATGAGACCTGCTGGTATGTTTTGGGTGCACAGCTGGACTGGAGATTTGGTTTGGTTAATGCTAATGTGAGACGAAGGCTGCTGGCACTGTAAATCAATCAGCAAATTGGTCTGATTCTTACTGTGACTCTCATGAGCACTTGTAATGAGGTGCTTTTTTGTAGTGTTGTTTTTTCTTTTTAATGGGGGAAAAAGGCAGTGGGACAGGGTGAGTGAGCAGGAGTGGAGACCACTGCTGCTCGTGGCTGTGATGGTCTGGGGTGGTCACTGAGCCCCATCACAAGTTTGAATTGAGGCTCTCCAGGAACGGAGTGACTCTTAATTACCCAGCAGAGCGTGATGCAGAAAGCGTGTAGTAACAGTGATGCTGCAAAAGAAACAGTTAAAGAAAACTGGTTCCAGAAAAAATTTTAAACACAGAGTTTGTTTATTTGCTTGTTAGTAGTATTTAATCTCCTGTTGCAGTCAGTGAGTATATGTATAGAATATAAAGAATGGAAGGTGGTTGTTGCTGTGGAGATGCACTCAGTTAATTGATTTGTGATTGCCAGATTCTCACTAATAAAAAGAAAGCACATATTTGTATTTTTGCACTTGTGTGTATGCACTTAGGTTTATATTTTGTATATATGTGTGTGTTCATATTAGGTAGCTACCTTCATATCTGTAACTTCATATTCTCCATGGCATGGAATTTTTTCTGCAGATAAAATTTACTGCTTTCTTTCCTGTTTTGTCTTTGCTTTTAGACCTGAGCTTTTCAGCTGGGATAAAGTTATAAAGATGTCCCCAGTTGAGAGACTGGAACATGCTTTCAGTATAGCCAAGAACCACTTGGGAATTGAGAAACTGTTGGATCCTGAAGGTGGGATATAGTTATTTTACTTGATTAGAAGCTTTTTTGAGCTCTCTTGAAATAAATTTCTTCTATTGATGTGTACTATGAATACAAATTCCAGCAGTTTTGTGCAGTGATATTTTGTTTCAAGCCCTTAAATTCGGGTTTAAAAGAGTGTGATTTGTAGGGTAAGGGCATGTCTGTGCATGCATATGCTTTGGCTTCTTGAATGTTACAGTTCAGATTGACTTACCATTCAGAGACAGTATACAGAATGTGAAGTTTGAACTCCGGCTTTATTTTATTTTAGGTCAGCGATCTACCGCAAGGGTCTGTGCTTTTCAGATGAAGTAGAGCATTATGTAGAATGGGATAGCTTAAGAGCTCATGATCTTTTGTTCTTTATATATACAGTCAGTAGCAGTAGCTGCCAGTGCTGTGAGTACTTACCGTGTAGGAATGTTTACCAGGAAACTTTTATGGCTCCTTTTAAAAGCCTGAGCTGTCGCTCTGCTTTGAAGTAAGCCTCCAAACATTCATTCTGTAAGACAAGCTCCAAAACTTCGTAGATTCAAGCACCACCTTCTTAAAAAAAAAAAAAAAGTGTTGACTGAATGAGTAGCACTTACAAACTGAGAGATAAGTGAACCTGAGTTGGTGATACTCTTTTCCATATGAAAAGTAAGAAAATGAACTGACCAGTGCTGGGAGTGGGGATAGAACCTAAGTGGAAATGTTTGTTTATGCAGGATACTGTCCCTGAACTGCACTACTTCTTGGGAGATGCTCCAGAATAATTTTCCCCAAACAGTTTTTATTCCTTAGTAACTTCAGGTTTGGGCTCTTTCTTCAAAAAGATCATGCCTTTTAATGTGAATTCACTTCCAAACGTAGAAAATTTATTTTTTTTAAATTTTTTTCTCCTTCATACTACTTTCAACATATGTCAAACCTGGCCTTTTAACTTAAAGCTTACTAAAGGCTACCTAACAGGAGAACCTGTGACTTACGCTGTATGTATAGTCTTAACTGTATTCTAAGTAATTATTTAGAAAAGCAGCTTCTTCATTTATTTTTCATTTCTTTTTGATGCAGACGTTGCTGTACAGCTTCCAGACAAAAAGTCTATTATTATGTATTTAACCTCTTTGTTTGAGGTCCTTCCTAAGCAAGTCACTATGGAAGACATCTGGGAGGTGGAGACCCTTCCAAGGAGATACAAGCAGGAATGTGAGGATGGAGACTTCAACATGCAGCAGGTGTGTTTGTTGTCAAAGTCTGCCTGACTTTTCTTGAGTTGTAATTTCAGGCTTGTCAGTTATCTCTGGAACATGCCTTCTATCTTGGGCAACACAATTGGGAAAATATGAAAAATCATAGCATCTTCTTTGTGATTGACTTCAGCCGTTCTGTATTCCTTTTTCTTCTTTTCTGATTCATGTATAAAATCCTGTGTGTTGAGGTATAAAGTTCCATCTGTGTTGTGCTGCTTTCTTCTGCTTCTCTTTCTCATGTGTCTTGGCAAGCGGGAGAGGGTGGCCCAAAATCTTTAACTGAATTTGCCGCAGGACTTTTGGTGATAGTGGTAGTGATGGTTTTTGTTTGGGTGTGAGATCCACTGTTAAATGAGGAAGATTAAAGCTGTCTTTTTCTATCCAGGTTGTTTACTTTAAAATGAAAGTTCATTACTGGTGACTGTGGCCCTTCTCATTAAAATGTACCCAATGATTACTTTTGACATTTTATGAAAGATTAAAAGGGATCTTAGTTGTTCGATTTTCAGTATCATTTGGGAAGGCATCTTCTGTGCACTTCTAAGACATCACTTTTCTCTTGGCTGCCTAGGCTGTAGCACTTGAAGAGGAGCAGGGCAGTTCTAGAGCAGAGACTCCCAGCATGGTGACAGAAGTGGATATGGACTTGGATAGCTACCAAGTTGCTCTGGAAGAAGTTCTTACATGGTTGCTGTCAGCTGAGGATACATTTCGGGAACAGGAGGAAATATCTGGAGATGTTGAGGAAGTCAAACAGCAATTTTCCACCCATGAAGTAAGCTTCTCTTGAAAACTGATTTGCTGGGTTTTTTGTGTGTGTGTGAGCTGGAAAACTTCCATTTCCTAGTCCTTATGAGAAACCTGCCATTCTGTTTCTTTTGTCTTGTTTATTCTAAACTAAAAGTACCTCTAACTGAATGTGATAGGATGTGTTTTGTTTTGTGGCTAGTTTTTTTTTTTGTTGACAAATAATAGCTTCTTGAAGGTGAAATAGATCTTTTCAGGAGGACTTAGTGGAACATGCTTTGAAAATTTAGTGTATTTTTTTAATTAGTTTTCAGTGGCTGGCTCACTGGTGTCTATAATACAAAGACAGTCTGATCCAGGCTGATTCATGCTTATCTGCTGCCAGCTACTAAAAAGCCTGGTCAGCCTTATGTCACTTGCTGTTAAATGAGGGCAATGCTGAAATTGATAATCATGTCAATTTAATTCAGTGGACTCCCTGTCATGATTAGCATAGTTTTTCAGAAACATGTGTTATTGCTTCCAAATTATTGTTGTTTCCAGATTATTTTGTTTTGGTTTTGTTCCAAGTATGAACAAATGTTCTAATGTTGCTCAAAATTTCAAGTGTCATGTTAGATGTTTTATTTTTCTCCTGTGTCAGCTTACTGTATACAATAGAATTTAAAATCTGAATGCTGATTGATATGAAGATTTTTTTTTTCCATGTGCTACAGTTTCAAAGCCATGAACCAAAGGAAGAGGTGTTCTGGATTTACAGTAAATATGTAAATTTTTAATGTTAACGCATAAGGTTCTACTTGCTTTCCTACGATACATTTCAGATCTTGTTTTATGTTCTGTTGGCCATAGATAAGTTTTTCTATTTTATTCTCTTGGTGCATTTGTTCAAAGGCTATCTTCTTACAAACAGCTTTTTCTCTGAAGTGGTCAGCTTTTTTTCCCTCAATTAGCTCTATCTTACTGGCTCCACAATTTTTGTAGCTCGTGGAGAATCTTCTATCATGGAGAGGAACAGGTCTGCCATGCTTGTGTGTTTGACGGTGCCAGCTCATTCTGCAGCAGTGTTTCAAACACAACAATTTATTTACAGTTTACAAATTCACAAGCTCCTGTAGGAGCTCACAGATCACTGTGACATGGCTGGTTGTACCATTTCCAGGGTTTTATGATGGAACTGACTGCGCACCAGAGTAGCGTGGGCAGCGTTCTGCAGGCTGGAAACCAACTGGTGGCCCAGGGAAATCTATCACCTGAAGAGGAGTTTGAGATCCAGGAGCAAATGCTGCTGCTGAACTCCCGCTGGGAGGAGCTCAGAGTGGAGAGCATGGACAGGCAGTCCCGGTGAGTCATGCCACACAACCTCTCCTAGAGCTGCAGGACTGATCTCAGGTGCTTGCTGCATCTCGGAGGAGTGGGTTTGCATCCCTTTGTAAGATTTTTTTTTTTTTTTTACCAGAATTAACTCTTCAGTTTGTGACATAAAATCCACTTTCTTCATACTTTCCAAGGTGAAACAAAACTGTTTTTTTTTTTATTCTTACATAAAAGTATTTTGTGACTGTTATTTAGTCTGGCACATTTATATGACACATATAGTATCTACATGCAGTAGTTACATAAATGTGTTTTTTAATGGTGTTTTAGTAGTTTAAGTTCCTCAATAAAGCATACTGTAGATGTGGATAGCTATGTGTGTTTACACAACTAAAAAGCACTTAAAAGAATTTTTTCCCACCTGTGGGTTATCAAGCTAAGAACTGCACATCAAGGGAGAAACTGCATTTTTTTTTACAACTCTCAGCAGAGGCTCTATTAGTGCCAAACCCCCGTTGCAAGAAGCAATCCCTGATATAAACTGCATAATTCACTAACTTTTTTGTTGAGAAAGAAACAAGGATACTCAACTGTGTTCCCTAGCTTAATGGTGAAAACTTTATTTGATGATAGCTAACTGGTCTATGAATGGCTTTTCTTCTTTCCTATAGGAACTACAACTTAGTCTCTTTCCTTGGGAAAACTGTTTCTGAAATAACTCAGCTTGTGCTTCCCCCTGCAGCTTGCATGACTTGCTGATGGAGCTCCAGAAGCAACAGTTGCAGCAGCTGTCCGACTGGCTGACGATCACAGAAGAACGCATTCAGAAGATGGAATCTCAGCTTTTAGCGGAAGATTTGGAGTCCCTTCAAAAACAGCTGGAAGAACATAAAGTAAACCTTCTTGTCTGTTATGTAATATGTATGGGAGGGTGATGATGGGGTAGAAAGGAATTGGAAGTTTCTGGAAGTGCTTTCTTAACTCAACAGTTGAGCACTGATGACTATAGCAGAAACTGTTACCTTCGCTTCATGCAGGAAATGAAACCTGTAGGAGAAACTGTGTTACCCTCATTTCATGCAGGAAAGGAAGCCTCTCCAGGTAAATTCTTGGTGTGAGGGACTGTATGAAATGTGCTGTGGACAAACTTGCCTTTAATGACTGGCAGGTATTGCTAAAGCATGCTTGAGACTCGCACATTAAAATAAAGTGGGAGTTAAAACTATCAGGAAGGGCCTCCCAAGTCACTGACTCCGGTCCCTGGTTTTACAGGGATCACATCCTAAGGGGATGTATAGACACTGCTCTCTGATGTGCACAACATTTTGGAAGTGGTTTGCCTCCCAATTAAGTTTCCAGATGGGAGTCCAGCCTTTTCTAGCCTGCGGTGTTTTTTTGAAGGAGAAAGATGGCCTTTTGATACTTGTCATGGTTGCAGCTTTGGTTTTTGTACTCAGTGCTGAGGTTTGACCTTCTCCCCAGCATGGGACATATCTCACAGGGCAAGAACTGTGGAGTATTTTTAGTCTGTGTAATTTCCTGTCCCACATTTTCATTCTTTCCTCTGTCTTCAAAGTCTGGGGAGTTTGAGGTGTGTTGTTCATGGAGTAGTTTAGGATATTCTGGAATGAAGAGTGATATTTACGGTACTGTAAAGGCATATTGATCTTGCAGAGATATTTCAGAGGTAGGCTTTAACCATGGAATCTCTTCTTCTAGAAGCTGTATGAATATTTAAATCTACAGATTATTTAAAACTAATCAGAACTGTATGCTTTCTGCAGTTTTCGACTATTGTCTTTGAAAATCATGATCAATTAATAGCACTGATACTTATGAGAATTATGTTGTTGACTATTAAAAGACGAATGTTCTTCATGATTTTTCCGTGTTTGGCATGTCCTGTGATACTTGCTTATTGGCAATAATAAGTTTTTAAAGAAACACTTAAGCTCGCTTTCTTATAACAGTAGACACATAGAAAGTCAATGCAGTTGTCATATGATTCTCCTGGTCAAGTATGGTGTATACAGCTTAAAGCACTCCGTGTTTTCCAACATTTTAACAGAATGGGTTTGGGTTCATTTCTAGCAGTCTTTTGCTTACATTTATTTAAACTGTGCAGTGATTCCCAGTGGTAAAAATCTGTGCTTAACTGTTGAATCTGAAGTACTTTGCCACAGCAGTTGTGTTAGTCACTGTGGCCAAAATAGCAGATTAGCATATGTATTCAAAGTTGGTAACCTCTAGTTTGTTCTTCTAGAGCCTGCAGAGTGACCTAGAGACAGAACAGGTGAAGGTAAACTCCCTAACGCACATGGTCGTCATTGTTGATGAAAGCAGTGGGGAAAGTGCAACAGCTATTCTGGAGGAACAATTGCAGGTAAAATGTTAGAGCCCTCTTTTTTTAATTGTAGTAGCAGGCACTTCAAACTTTTGCATGTAATTGTTAATCAACATTTTTTTTTGTTTTAAAGACAATTTACCCTAGAAAGTAATTTAAAGTAATATATTTTTTAGACATAATATTAACGTAAAGAATTACTAAATTTGCTCAGAGTAAAACCTGCAGAAGTGCTTTGGTGACTTTCAAGCTCAATTCCTGACGAGTCAAGCTGTTTGCATTCTTGGTGACTTAGGCACTTTTGTAGTGTATCCTTTCAGCAGTTTGAGAAGATGCACAGTACAACTCTTATTTCACATAAGTAATTTTCATTAGGAAGTTAAAATCTGATGGGGAAAAATATTTAAATACATAAGCAGAATTTATCTAGGGAATATCGTGTGAAGTATTTTCCCTTTTTTGTCAGAAGTTACTGTAACCTGTAGTACAGAGAGTGTGAAACAGAATTAATTGAAACAGAATTCATGCTACTTTGTTTGCTCCTTTTGAAGTCAATCAGATAGCTCATTGACTTCAGCAAGAGCACAGATAAGGCCATAGGCAAATGCTCTTGAAAGTTTTAACCTCCAGCTTTGTGCAATACAAAAATGGCAATTACTGGCAAGGAGGTAGCTATAATACAGAAAGAGGTTACTGTGAAGTAGAAATTATGCTTCTCAATATATGATTTTTGAGTTTCCTTGTTGAGGCTCATGAATGTTCATGAGTGTCTCCTGCTTTTGTAGAGGCTTGGTGAGCGGTGGACAGCAGTTTGTCGTTGGACTGAAGAACGACGGGTCAAGTTGCAAGAAATTCAGCTTTTATGGCAGGAGCTGCTGGAAGAGCAGGTTAGTAGCTCTTCAGTCACCCAGACTGACTGGTTGATTTGTGGAGGGGAAAAAACAACCAAAAAAAAACCCCAAACCCTTTAGTAGGGTTTAACAGCTCTCAGAAAAAGCCTTGAAAAACTAGATTTTGTGTTATTATTTGGGATCCTAGCATTTCCTGAGGAGTAGAGTAGCTGTGCAGCAGAAGATAAGTATTTTCCAAAGTTTAAGAAAGAAAGTTTATAACTCCTAAAATAAAATAATTTCCAAGGTAGCTTGCAAAATGGCCAAGAAGTGGGAATATCTATGATAGCAAAATGACAATGAATCACTAAGTATTTGGTGGTTTGGTAATTATAGAAATTTTCCTAATTAAGGTGTTTGTGCTTCGAGCTTGGATACATGTACACAATTGTGCAATCAACTAATCAATAGATACTGATTTTGAAATCAGTAACATAAAACATTTGGTCAATATAGCAAAGCATGCAGCTTGTCTAATTTTGCTGAGTTTAGGCAACAGGCGAATTGTGAAGAAGATGGCTTTGTGAGTTTTTCTTGCTTTGATAGTGTGCATTTTATGTATATGAAATATACTGCTCAAACACAAATTAACTGATGGCATAAAAATACGGTAACACAACTACATGTGTTTAGGTTTGCATGCCTAGTGCTAGAGCTTGTTTTTCAAAAAGCCATCAAAATATTTGATGGCTTTTCCTTTGAAGGTTTTACTTAAATTGTTTTGTTTTCTTAAATGATGGTATTTATCACTGTAAGCTATTGTTTAAACTCTGCAGTACACACAGATTGTTTAGACATTTGGAAGAAGTAGAACAGTGTTGCCATAGCTGTTGCTATCAATTACAGCCTGGTTTCTTTGACAGGGTTGTTTTGTCTGCATTTTTGGGGGTTGCATATATGTTTCTCCCTGACCCTTCCCATATATCTTTGCAGTGTATTGATAAGCTGAATTTGCAGCTCATGGGACCTTGTTGTTAATATGGGCCCAAGGTTCAGATTCTGGTTTATCCAATGCCAAGTATCTATTTATATATATTTCTTTCAATTACTGCGTTGGCATATGTGCATGTACATACAGAAAATTGTATGCTAACGTTTTCTAGCAACTCTTGGGCAAGATAAGTCTCTGAGTTGAGAAACAAGGATTCCTGAAAAATCCTTGCTCCATATATCAAGGTATGAACTTAAGGTGCTCTCAGTTTTGATGACCCTATGTGAACATGTTTCTGTCCTCTTCTACCCTTATATTTGTCTGGGGAAAAGTGACCACTCATTGACTATTACAATACTGTTAAGAGTGTCATCTACTGTCAGAGTTGCTTTGCGTTCAGCTTTTTTTAAATTTGTATGTAATTATGCTGCTCTGTAAAAGTGAAAAAATTAATCGGTGTTTATTTAATGTAGAATGTCAGATAGCAAGTAATGAGGAAGTAGAAGTTAATTTTAGGTGGTATAGATCAACCTATGTTTGCATTCATTGTTCAACTCTGGACAATGCATTTATTACTAACAGGTCTGAATTACAGTTCTCTGTCCTCAAGAATTATCAAGTGACCTACAAAAAGTACGATTTGAAACTAATTAAAAACTTTAATACAAACCCTCTGTTAACACAAAAGTAAAACATTTAGGTACTGTAATTTTCCATTTTGCCCAACCAGATGGAGAGATGAGCAATAGTAACGGATCAGCCTTTTTGTGGCTGCCTAGAAAATTTGTGAAACCGCATTGCCAAGTCAACACAATGCTTACCACTCAGGAAACAAATTCCTCAATCAGTGCCAGATATTTCTTAGCACTGTGATAATTACGTTTCGGTTTTCTAGGGAGAGTTATCTTTGACTCCTGATTTAGCAGCAATTAATTGAATATGTTGAAGGGTTTTTAAGCTCCTATTTTATGCATAAAATATATTGGCTGGGATGCCAGCGTGATTTTTTCCAGAGAGTATGTGGTATTACAGTTTTGTTTCTCACAGCCTTATGGCATTTCCACCACCATTGTAGTTGCTGTCTGTACATTTTGCATATTGGTTTACATTGGCAATGTAAACTGCCTTAACCCTTTGGCCCAAAAGTTGCTGTAGTCAGTTCTGGGACAATGCCACAAGTATACAGCTAGACTGAGCAGCCTAGCGGCTGTTGTTAAGTATGTTGTTCAAAGAACAAAAAGCTCTGCCTTGCTGTATCATTTTATTTTTTTTTAAAGGCAGAGGAGTAGCAGTGTACCAGTGGCTATGCAACTGAGCTTGATAGAGAGCTGGGTATTCTAGTTTATGGAGATGGCTGTGCAGCAGCAGCAATATGTTGCAACATAATATAAAATGTATAAAATACTTCCTGATAGTTGATGCCAGTTATTGCTGGAGTTTTCATATGAGTCCTGTGTGACTGAAGAGAAGTGAGACCCAGGGCAGGTTTCCTAGAAAAAAGTGGAAAAAGTTCCAAGATCCCTGAGTTTGTACTATCCAGAGCAGACCACTCCAGCTTTCAGCAGTTAATGAGACGGTATTTGCTGAAGTTATTTTGCAACTGGAATTAGGTGCAGTAAAAAGGGAGGTGACTAATTAATATCTGAGTCTTTGACTGCCTGGACAAAGAGCTCTGAATTATCAGTGGTGTAGCTTCTGTGAGAAAATGTTTGTAATGACTGGTTTTGAATCACAGAGGAAGAAGGGGGGAGAATGAAAGAAAGCATACATAGCACTGTGATATAATTTATATTAGAATTATAAGTCCTACATCAGCTTTATGTTGGAAATCTGTTCGTTAAAAGTAACTTTGGGGCAAGTGTGCTCTGATATACTGAGAAATGGTTTTGTTGAAAGTGTTTTGCTGGAAAGTGTTACTTAGTTCTCTGATGTGGTATTTTTTGTCCCCTTTATGTACTATTTTGTTAATGCCAGCTGAAATTCCTGCATATAAAGACTGCAGAACTGTGCTTTGAATGCAAATATCTTAAAGAAGGAATTGTCAATAGCTGTTTGACAAACTTGGTATTTGTGCTATTTTTATGATCTGCAGTGCTTATTGAAAGCTTGGTTAACTGAGAAAGAGGAGGCTTTGAGTAAGGTCCAGACAAGCAACTTCAAAGATCAAACAGACCTGAGTGTGAACGTTCGAAAACTAGCAGTGAGTATTGCTATCCTGCTGTATCCTGTCAAGTCTCATAGACTAAATGAATGGCAAATTACCAGTTTGACCCTAGTAGGAGCTGTGAATGCATGATACTTTAGAAGCCAAGACAATATTCTCTCCTTGCCAGATTCTTTCACTTGAATTTAAAAAATGTGTACAACTTACTCCGTGGCCATTCCAGGTTGGTGTGCCAAACTTTGAAACAGCTATCCTGGGTTTTTGACAGGGTTTGGAGTTTATTGTAGGCCACCAGTCAGCTGTGTTTTTCCAAAGTGTGGGTTTGTGGTTTGTGTTTTTGGTTTTGTTTTGGGGTTTTTAATACATTGGTGCAGCTTGTACCTGAACTCTAATCACTTGTAACTGTTACTCAAGAGATACTGCTGACTGCTCTAGGAGCTGTTTCAGGGATGTTCTCTTTGTAAGAGTGTCTGTTAGTGCTTTGTTACACAAGAGAACTGTTTTGAAACCTATGATGCATCTGGCTCAGGTAGTACTCCCCCCAGAATTAAAAGCTAAGGGATGGCAGAATACTTGATGTTGTCTTTTAATGTTTTCTTTTAACTTCAGATTTTGAAAGAGGACATGGGTATGAAACGGCAAACACTAGACCAGCTGAATGAGCTAGGTCAGGATGTGGCCCAAATCCTTGGGAATGGCAGAGCTTCCAGTAAAATCGACCAGAATCAAGAAGAACTAACTCAGAGGTGGGACAGTTTGGTTCAGAAGCTAGAGGATTACTCTAACCAGGTACTTAATAAGGCTTTATTACTTTTTATCTGTTTAGATGTCTGTATGTATGCACACATCATTGATACTGTCAGCAAAATTGCCCAGGCGAGTTCTTGGCATCAGGTTAGAGAGGTATGTGAGTGCTCATTCATGTGGGGCTGCCTTTATCTGCTGACAAAGCTGTCTGCTTTTTTTGGTCTTCAAAACCCCAAGTTGTTAACCTGACTAGTACTATTACTCCTTTCTCACACAGATTAAGCTTCATTTTTCTGATGAGTAAAGCAGGCTTGCCATGTATTATCAATCAATGCAAATGCCTTTAAACATTGTAAGAGTGCTGGGACTGGATTAAATCTGATACTAAAAGAAAAGAGACAAAACCCAAAACCCAGAATAGATAAATAAATGGGAGTCATACAAGCATTTATGCTCTGTGAGTATGATTTCTCATCTGTTGAAAATAGAGTAGTTGTTTGTTTGCTATGTAATGATGATAGCCAAGCTGGATTGTTAAATGCTTATTTTAGTATTTTGAGTGCTTGGTAATGTTTTTATTTAGGCAGAACTCCCATTGGCTTCTGTGAGAATTTTGTTTGCCAGTTTTATGACTCGTATGTCCCTTTTCTTGTGATATTAAAATGTTGTTACGGTGAAGGCTCCGGCACTGATTCATGATCCATTCAGTGTATAGTGAATGAGTTGTGCAGTCTGAGTAGGGGTCCATTTCAGCCATGTGGCTTTAATTTGTTCTTGCGTTTGAGTCAAAGCACTGGAGGGTGCCAAATCCTGTCTTCATCCTTTCACTCCCCCTAGATATCAAGTACATACTTAGAACTTACAGGTTGCTTCCCATGGGACTGACTTTATAACTCGTTAAAGAGTGTGGAAGGATTCTATTGAGAGAGTTTTTAGGTCAAATACACTGTGTGTTAGCTCTTTCTGAGATCTAGGCTTGGTTTTGTGGGGTATGAGTATAAAATACAGAATTGTGTGTTGTTAAATCGAAAAGACCATAGTTCTTTTTGTGAACCAAGCAATTAGGAAAGAAAATAGTTATAATGCTTATTTTGCTGATATTCGTTCACTTGGACTAGCATGAAATTCTAGTTGAACTGAGTATTATGATGCATGGTTTGCATCTGTAAAATGAGAATAATGAAGTTTTTTCTCTGGAGTGCATCTATGATAAAGATGCTTCATGGCGGCTAGATGTGGTCATTTGTAGGAGTGAATGAATGGGCTTTTATGACTGATGAATAGAAGAAACTAAGCAAAAGCAATTCAGTTTGTGTTAGAAATAGCATTTAACCCTTTTGCTAAATTATTTTGTATAGGTAACTCAAGCTGTAGGAAGCATAGGAATGTCACAGGCTTCACAGAAGACTGCTGCAGAAACACCATTGAAGGAACAGGTAGTGATTAAACAAGAGTTGCCCCCACCACCACCCCCAAAGAAAAGGCAAATCCCAGGGGACAGTGAAGCAAAGAAAAAGTAAGTATATGTCACTGCCCTCTTCCTGTGCTCACTAGATTCTACATAGACTTATTTGTCTTGGTCTTGCCTTTGACTCTTCTTTTATGCAAGTGAGGAATACTTAAGTTGCGGTCGTGAGGTTGGGTTTGGGGAGTGGGAGGAAATGTTATGTACAGCCTTGTTTTCAGAGCAACAGAAAGCCTGCAGTTTCCATTAATTTCAGAGGGAAACAAGGGTGGGGTTTTTCCTTCTCAAAAAAGCAAGTCTTCAGTCCTTTGTACCTCAGTTCTTTTGCTGAAAGAATTAATTATATCACTTTCTTTTGGAAAAAACATCTTCTCATCTTTGGTTAAAAAGTGTTGTGAAAGTGCTAAGTATTTTCATTTATTTATTATTCTAATCTCCATAAAATATATGGGAGAAAGGGGAGAAAATGCACAAAAAAGGCTCAGAAACCTATTCCATCTCCCTGGTATTTAGTAATAAGAACAGTATTACAGTGATGTCTCCTTTCACAAGAGTATCTGGAGTGGCTGACTGATTTGCATGTATAGAATCATAGAGTGGTTTGGGTTGGAAGGACCTTTGAAGATCATCTAGTTCCAACCCCCCCGCCATGGGCAGGGACACATTCCACTAGATCAGGTTGCTCTAAGCCTCATCCTGCCTGGCCTTGACACTGCCAGGGAGGGGGCATCTGCAGCTTCTCTGGGCAACCTGTTCCAGTGCTTCACCACCCACACAGTAAAGAATTTCTTCCTAATACCTAATCTAAATCAACCCTCTTTCATTTTAAAACCATTACTCCTCATCCTATTCCTACACTCCCTGATAAAGAGTCCCTCCCCATCTGTAGGCCCCCTTTAAGTACTGGAAGGCTGCTATAACGTCTCCCCGGAGCTTTCTCTTCTCTAGGCTAAACAGTATTTAATAACATGTGTTGCATTGTTTCAAGATAAATTACGAAAGTAAATTCTGTGTACTCATCATTTTGCTTTTTGTGCTTGCCTGAGAAAATGCTCATTTCTTTGAGGTGTTTAAACCCTTGGCAGGTCATTTAGGGAGAGGACAGAGGGCTGCATCAAGAGCAGGGAGGTGCTGTGTTAGGTGATGTGTGTTAACACAGTGAAGAAGAGTTGTTTTCTTCATTTTTCTGGAGGAGCAATGGAGGTCTGAAGGGGTGAGGAACCTGGCCAAACCCTCTTGAGGACCCTGGTCAGACCCTTCGAGCCCTGGTGGGGGCGGTGTGTGCATATGGGTGTCCCAGGGCAGTAACACAGTCGGCAGCCCATCTGTCCCTTCTCTCTGTGTGTCTCATGAGTCGTAGAAACTATTTTAGACTTTGAAAGCAGAAGTGATTTGATCTGTTATCTTTTTTCCTAGAGATCAAACTGTATTAAGGACAGAGTCAGTTAATATAGGTTAAACTTTCTGATGCTTTTGCCTGACCCCAGTTATTTATGTTGAAACCAACAAATGGCCAGTAACTAGAATTTTGCAGGCTTTCCCATGAAAACTTTGAGTGACTAACAGTGACTTCTGCATTTGTTGGTAGGCTGTTATTCCATGTTAGGATTTACACTGTGTTAAGTAATATAATTGTAATATGGCCTGACTTGTGGTCTGTATAGTATATCTATCCTTTTCTCAAGTTCTGTATAGTATTGGTTAATTTGGGAGTTGTTTTTTTGTTTGTTTCTGTTTTTTGGTGGTGGTGGGTTGTAGCTTAGAGGTTTTAGGCATAAGAAGGTTATGTTAGTATACACATATCCAACTGTAGCCAAAAGTATTAAGCTATAAGCTAATCTTTAGTCAGCTAAGCATTCAAAAAGGTTTGTCCACTGTCACTGCCATGAGTGCTTAAGCTGCTAGCTTTTTCTTCAGACTAAATAGTGTTGCAGACTTTTACAAAATCTAGAACTGTAGTTCTTATTTGTCTTGTTCTGAGGTTTAGTTTATTACTTTCAAAATACTGAGCATTGAGAGAGATCTTTTGTGACATTAAAAGAAACGGTTTGCATGAAGATATATATACAAAAATTAAGAAGTAGATTGCACCATGCGTTCTGAATTTGCTCCCAAAGGCTAATACCATGGACTTAATTTTTACTATGGCAGGTTTTTGAAAGTCTATCTGTTCTACCGCCAGTGAGTAGTAATAGGAGAAACATGAATCTTGTGTGCAGCCTTGTTGTTTTGGGATTGGGTAATGTGCTGAACTTTAAGACTTCTGATTTTTAAGACAGAGTGACTGAATAGGGAAAAATGACAAAAAAAAAAAAAATTGTCTGACCTTTTAAACCAGGTTTGAGGCTGAAAGTGCTGAGCTCCTGAACTGGATTTCAAAATCAAAATCTGCCATTCAGGCCACAGACATCAAAGAGTACAAGAAGATGAGAGAGACTTCAAACATGAAAGAAAAGTTGAAGGTAAAATGGGGAGATAGAGTGTTCCAGTGAATAGTGTATTTTGTCTCTAAGCTGGCTGTCAGCTGAAGGTGTGGGCTGATCCACGTGCTTCATGGGGATTAAGTCCTTTAGTTAAATAGTTTCAGAACTGGACATACATGGAAATCTCTGACCAGCTGGACACAAACTTTTGCTGGTGTTGAGTTGCACAATCCACAGGAAATTTTAAAAGCATGTATTACTGATGTCTCCTTTGGAGTTCTGATGAATGTCTGTCTTCAGGATCAGTATCTTTTCCACTAAGCGGCATATTTTGACTTCATGTTTCACAGTTGGAGATGGACTTGATTGACACCACTTTTTATAATTTTGGCAGAGATGGGCCAGTGGGCTACTCAGAGACCCCTTGAATCATGCTGTGATAGTCTGCACACGCTGTACCACCCAGGGTCCAAAGTGGTCCATTGTTAAAATGCTTGGACACGTTGTCGTTTGCTCTATTAATTTTGGAGAAAACCTGATGGTTACAACTCATGTATGATATAACTGACTTGAAAGACAGAATATATAATTTTACAGGATCCTGTGGGAGCCATGAAATAACCATTTTACCTTCTATTCCTTCTGTTTCAGGAATGTATTCTTGCCTTTTTTGGTCCTTGAGCATTCTTTGTTAATGAAGGCTTACTGGAGCTTTAGCAGGACCTGAACCTGCTTTTGAAATTGAAGACAATACTTAAAAATATCTATAAGGGGACTCCTTCTCAATGCTGTAGTGCAAAATGGTGCCAGTAGGAATGTTTGGGATGGCAGTACTGTTGGAAATAAAAACTAAAACAACCCTCCCAATAGTTTATTTATAGATCTTTATGAACGTTTGTAGCCCTTTATAAAACAGGCTCCAAGATGAACACCAGGTTCCCATAAAGAGCACTGTTTTTAAATAATTGGGCTCTAAGTGGGTAGGACAGTGTTTGTTCTTCCTAACTGTGTAAATAAATGCATGCTGCTTCTGAATTTACTGTACCAGGTCTAAACCAGAGTAATGACCTTGGACATCATTTTTGAAAAGATTTTAATTTGGAGATACTTCGTTGTAATCTCGGAGGTTATTGAAGTTGTGGCCTTGTGGCCAAGGAACTCATCTTTCCTCTGTGGATGTATTCTACCTCTTGGCTCACACAGGAACATTCACCAATATGTATGACTTGAGGGAGGAACTTGTTCCTCTAAAAATCTTAGTAATCATATAGGATTCCCCTCACCATTTCTTTATAAAGGAGAGAAAAACACTAGAGCTTACGAGAGTCAATTACTAGTATGCTGTAGTTCTTGCTAGCTGGACTTGTAGGAAACAGGTGGTTGTTCCCTTCTACTGGAAATCTCAGCAGAGACTGTAGAGGCAAAGGGACTATTTAAGAAAGGTCTTTTCTCCACTGATTCAAATTAAATAATTACAATTTTTGATCACATGTGACTTGTTTTGGCTGGTGTCCCAATATCTGATTTCACATAGCAGGATTATCAACCCTTTCAACAATATTTTATTCCTGGTGGTGTTGTACTAGTCTTTTGCCTGGTACTTGTGAGAGCTAACTCCTTTTGCATTTGTTTTCCGAACAAACAGTGCTAATAATATGTGTCTTAGAAGGTGCTGCATCCAAGAAAAATGGAATGTGTTTTGGGTAGTAGTGGTAAAATACATGTTACCCCCGGACAGGGGCAGAAGTCAAGAAAAATGACCCTCTCTGAAACTGTATTCTTTGGGGTTCACTTTGCAGTTGATCGAAACAGAAAGTGTTGAAAAAAGCCAGAAGTTAGATGAACTGAAACGAAGTGGACATACTCTTTTGGATCAAATGGGAAAGGGTAAGTAGCTTTAAGGTTTTTCTGTTTTGTGATTTAAGCAGATGAGTTGCTGGGAAATGATACAGAAATATGCTATCGCCAGTTAAGCATCACAATATATTTCTTCCCTCTCCCTCCATTTTCTTTCCTTCAGAGACACTGGTCGTTGGTACTAGTTATTGATGTGTGTTTTGTTTCTATTAAAGCTTGTAGAAAAGCAGTATTAATATTCTTTGCTTAATGTGTGTGTGTTCATTTGCAACCTTTTAAGGGTTATTTTTATTGAAATAGAAATAATTTCTTAATGGCAGTAATATGCTTTTGGGGAAGGAGTTGGTTTAATTTTAAGTTGTGTGGAGATTTTAAGTATAAAATTTTAATATAACTGTCTTGAAGTGGAAAATTTGAAACCAAATTTAGGCTTGATAAATGTGTGTATATCTCTATTCATAGTTTTCTCTATTTCTGTAAAATCTGTCAGTATATTTTGATGATACAGTCACAATTTATGGCTCAAAGGCAAGAGAAGCCTACATGCTTGAGAAAATGATTGTCAATTAAAACACTTATCCCTGGAAACTTATAATTAACATCAGTGAAAGTTGAATCTTTAAGCCTTGCCAAAATCTTCCTTCATGATATGACAAAACTCCATCAGTGAAATGTGACTTTCTCCATAAAAGAGCTGTTCATATCATCCAGAGACAGTCTTTTAGATCTGCTATGCACTTGGCTTCTGGTGAAGTTGCTGCAACTGGTAGCATTCAGACAGGTGAAAGGATGGTATCACTGTCCTTCTTACTGACCAGCATCCCTTTTGGAAAATGTTGATTTCAATTGGATTTTCCAACTGTCACTTTTTTTTTCCACCCAGCCCCTTTGCCTGGATGCCCCAGTCTGCTAAGCATCTCCAGTCCTCCCCTCCTTTCCTACGACAGCTGAAGTTTTTTACAGTGTGTGTCATAGTGGCTTCCAGCATCAGCTTCAGGGCTGATTTGACCTGGAGTTTGGGTTATAAAACTTTGTAGCTGTTCTTGTCTTCAAACCTGGACAGAGATCCACCCTTTCTCTTTCTTTTATAAACCCCTCCAGCTGTGATAGGTCATGGCTATGAAACCAGTATCTGTGGATCATAATGAGAAATGCATAGTTCAAAAACTGGTTTGTATCAGCAAAAATAAGATACAGAAATGGCTTCCTAATTGTTTGCCATCTTAAAGTTTGGGATTTATAGAAAATAACCAAGCTACAGCCCCTGGCTTTGTTAGGGTCTGCTAGTATGTTTTGTCCAGCTCAGAATGACAGCCCTTCTCTCCACAACTGGACCCAGCCATATCTGTGTGGAATAATGCACAGCACTGGCATGTGTGTGTATACATCCATGTCTGTCTTGAGGTGTGTACAGGCTGTGCTGTAACGGCAGTGACTGACTGGTGTGTGCATGCTCCTCTTCTGTGGCTGGTTGCAGCTGCTGTGCTTCTGTATTGTAGATGTGCCAAGTGTGCATGGCCAGTGTGTGAAGCACAGGGAGGATCTATTGAGCAGAACCTTCAAGTGCCCTTGCAGAAGCTGGCTGGCTGGCCTAGACCAGAGCACTGGGGTCCACTTATGCTAAAGCAGTGCAGCGAACAGACACCTCCATGTGAATCTCCTCCTTATACCCTGATCTAAATGACAGAACTGTTAAGTTCAAATGACTCAAGTATGCCTTATAAAAAGAAGGTGGTACCTTGAAAGAGAATCTGCATCAGAAGCTTGCAATGGCAAGAGTGTACTGTCGAATGCACGTTGCACTGAAATTCTCCATACATAGCAAAATTGTCAGTTACTTCTGGCACTTGAGGAACTAAACGAACAAGGAATGGGTGGGAGGTCTGTTCACTTCTGCTGCTACAACCTCAAGTAATGCAGTGATTTGTTGAAAAGGTGGTGTAGCAAGTGCTTCACGTAGTCACTGTGAGTGGGGAAATAACCTTGCATTTTGTCGTGTTGCTTTTGTAGCTATTTATATTACCTAATTATTAATCATGTGTGCATCCAATGTGGCATTGTTAGCTATTGCTCCTTCTCTCTTCCAGGCTGACAGGATTTCCATCTACCTTTTCAAAGAACTTATTGCTGCCTTCCAACTTGCTGCTTCCCTTTTTTTCTTTGTGGAGTCTAGAATAATTTAAAAAATAAATTCACTGGAAGCCTACTTAATTTAAGCTTATTTTACTTAAATCTACATATCAGCATTTAGACACAAATCATGAAGAGAGTCATGATAGTAGAATCAGCTCATCATTAGAAATTCAAACATTATCAAAGGGAAAGAATGGAAGTGGAATATTTCACTCTTCATTTTATTATTAATGTGGAAATAAAAAGCTGAAACACCGTTATTAATAAGTACAGTTTTATGGATAGTGCACTTGGAATCAAAGCATTTTGCATGTTAATGCAAATGTGTATCTGTATCTGAAGAGAGGAAAGGTTAAATGCCTGTTAATCAAAATGTGTTGCAGATAATCTAACAATAATTTATATAATCTTTTTAGAGGGACTTTCTACAGCGGGTATAAAAAGTGTGATGGAGAAACTGTTGTCAGGGTGGAAAGATATGGTTTTACATGTGGAAGAAGTGGCCAGAAAGATAAAGTATCAGGAAGATATAAATGCTTATTTTAAGGAAATGAGTGAGCTTGAGAAGACTGTAATTGAGAAGGATGTCTGGCTTAAAAATGACGCTTCTTCAGCATCCCAGCCTGCAGCAGTTCTGAAAGACTTATGTCAGGTAAGCCTGCAAAACTTGTTAATTTAGATTTGAAGCTGTTAGGAGCACAGAATACCCCAGAGGAGCTTAGCCTAGTAGTAATAAGGTAACTCAACATTTCTGAGGCATCCAGGGTGCCAGATTTGACTGGAAGATTTTGGTACCTGTGTCACAGGAGTACTTTAAAGTTGTTGCCCTAGTAATGTGGAGGAGCAAGTGTTTTGTTGTTTGTCTTAACAAGGCAAGTGTGAGAGTTGGTTTTGGTTTTAATCTTTTGCAGCAGGAGTTAACTCATCTTGTAAGCCTGAGTCCACGGTTGGAACACCTGAAAGCCACCTGCAAGGCACTCACCTCTCAGCCCATGCCTCCAAACTTCATTCAGGAGAGCTTGAATGGTTTTCTTGATCACTTCAAGGTGACTCATCAAAAACTAGAGGAATGTCACCAGCAGCTGAAGAAAGGTAAATATATATATTTTTTTAACGTAAGCCCTCCTGATACTTGTGTTCTGATTTTTTTTTTTTCTTGTTGTTTTGAGGTGATTGAAAACTCACTAAATTCTAGTAGAGTTTTCCTACTGATTCTGGGAGGCTTTGGGTCAGGCTGAGAAAATCTTTTTATTCACCTGAAAGAATATTTGTATGACCTCCTCTGTGCACACTACAAAATACATTGTTCCGTGGTGTTTAAAGTGATTATGCAAGGATGCAACATTCCTGAAACTACACTTAAGGAATTGGCAAAACATATTTAAGGTGGATAATATAGTTTGAAAAGCTGGCAAAAGTCTCTGGCACTTACAGAAATAAGTAATAATACTAGAAATAAAAAATGGAAGATTAAGAGAACCTTGTAAAATTGAAGTGTGCATGTGAAATTGTTTCTTTTTCATAGTTTTGTTGAGCATATTAGTCATACATAATTCCTTTTGGAAATTTCATCTTTGAAGTGATTTGGAATCTGCCTTATTTTTCAGGCACTTCCTACTTAGGTTTTTGTTGCGTTCAGAATTTCATTATGAGCATTCAAACCTGTCATGCTGGCTTCTAAAGGATTTTAAATGTAGTGCACAAAATATGTAGCTCTGTTAATGTTTTACAGCTGAATAGCAAGAGCACAGACCTATAAGGAGATTTTTTTCCTTAGTTTTCATTTTTTTTTCTGAGGAATTCAAGGAAGCGTTTTGCTAATGGCCCCAAATGGAAGAGCATTAACACTTTATGCTGTGTATAATAAAAATAGGCTCCATTACTAAATTGTTAGGCCATCTATATAATGTGTTGCACAAGGCCTACATGCTTTCATTATATCCATGCAGAAAACTGAATAAATAACATATCTGTCTGCCACACTCAAATTACAGGGTATGCTTTCATTTTTATTGTGAGGAATGATTATTTTATGACTGTTCCGAGTTCATGTACTTTTGAATAATTTTATTGGTATTGTGTATTTTGGTAATTATTACATGGTGTGACAAAAATACTCCTTATTTTTTCATGCCACACATCACTTGAGGCGTTATTAGTATATCTGAACCAGTTACTACTTAGTAAAAACACCTTATATCCTACTATGTTAAATTTGTGTGTTTTCTTTGAATGCTAATTTTTCTGCAGATTATATATTGCTAAAGAACAGAAGGAGATGTCAGTTTAGGGTTTCAGTTGTTTATCTACAGCATAGTTTTAATTGCTGTAAGGTAAAAGAACTTCCAGAGCCATATAATAGGGAGAAACAAGTGGTGGTGGCGCTTGAGCATTTGTGAACTTGGCAGACTTAGACTGACAGAAGTCCAGCTCCTTTCATGGCTCTTCTTTTGAGCCTCTGAAAATTCCCTGATGGAGTGGTACTCAGTCCCACCTCTATGGGCATTTTTTTATAGGAATTGTGACTTAATTATTTTTGTCAATGGGAGGCCTTTTAAACTATTTTCTTCTCCTTCAGGGTTTGCTGTAGTTTAGTGACAGTGCACCTATTTGCTTTCTACTGAACTCTTCCCCCCCGCCTCCCCCCGTTTAAACTGATCCTGGCTTTTTGAGAAGAGGAAACTTAGATAACTCTCTCTCCAGAAATGTTGACTCATTCTGTAGTTATAAATGGTGTGACAGTTCTGACAGTAAGCTGTTGAAAAGCTACCTGGTGAGTCAGAACAAGGCTTAGATTAATTTTGGCTTGTGGCAGTGACAGAATTGCTTAGGAATCCAAGGCCACAGAATGAGCATACCACAGTATGGGTTTTACAACTGAAATCCTGTTTGCTGCAGTTTTTCTAAATCTGTGGAATCCCAGAAAGGAGGCAGCACCTCACTCTGGCATTTCGGAATGAAAACGTCAGAGGGCTGGCTCGAGCAAAATCTGAGATGCAGTCAAAGATTGCAAGTGGATACACCATCCAAACTTGAATTCTCTTTTCAGTCTTCCCAGATAGTGTCTCTGATCTGGGAACAGGCTGAAAGCTGCTATTTTTGTATGTTTGTGTGTGTGTATGCATATAAAAATGACCCCCCCCCCCCCCCAAATCCTACTACTACACTAACACATATTTTATGTGCGTTTATATATAAAATACTAGCGCTTATATATAGTTACTATGGTGTGTATATTTAACTTTATATGTAATATATGGCTATTATATATGCTATACTTTATTCTATATATGGTAGATATCAGTTTGTGTGTTTGCCTATAAATAATAGCTCTGTCTAAAACTTTTTAAAATGAAAAATACTACATTGTGGGGATTTAGGCATGCAAAAGCCCATGTACTATTGATTCCACCACCTCGCCCACCCCAAGAGATTTAGGTGCTTAAGTGTATACGAAAATTCTAAACATGGGATTGAGTTTTTAAATATTTTTTTGGGGGGGAGATTGTCATTGTGTGTTTATTATTATATTCTATATAATACCTGTTTAATACCGATTTATATATTATATATAGATCTAATTTTTTTAAAAGGAAAAAACATTGCAGCAGAAGAGTTTTTTTAGCTCTTGGAAGGTCTCGGCAGGATTCAACGTACAAGTATATCTCACATGATTTCTTGTTTCTGAATGATTCTGATAATTTTGATTATGTTCACATCTTCTATAATTTGGGTCTCGTGTCTATTTCCTTACCTTGTATGTTGTTACATTACTCTTTTTAACTGTACCAGAGACAGAAAGCCAGCCGAGCCAGGACTATGTGGACTCCCTGCAGCGGCTGAAGGACACGCTGAGCGAGCTGGAGGGCAAGCAGCAGTCCATCGCCAGTGGACTGAGCGACCCCAGTAAGGTTGAGAAGGCCCTGAAGCAGGCAAAGGTAACTCTTAACCTTTGCACTGAAATGAGGGAGTTGCTTATTCGGCTACTGTCATCCTCCTTTCTCCTGCCTTGTTTTCAGTGGGGTAACTAAAACGTTACTCAGAGGGAAGTCGATCGGGAAGCAGTGTGTGGAAGTGGCCTCTGGGGTTGCTTGCTGAAAGCTGGTTCACCACGGGCTGCTGAGGGAGGTGTCCAGGGGAGGGTTGGGTATCTCTGAGCCCACAGACTTCGCAGCTTCGCTTGCTGCCTGTGCCAGGACGTAAGGCCAAGAGAGCCGGGACTGCTCAGCCGGGGGACGAGGAGGCTCTGAGGGATATTCTCTGAAGTGCTGCAGCACCTCAGACCACTTTGGTGGCCTCCCCAGGCTCTTCCCAGTGTGTCCATGTTTTTCTTGTGCTGAGGATCCCCAAATGATGTCAGGGCCCCAGGAGCATCCCCCTTCTAGGAACTTGGTTGGATCAGGTTGGTGACATGACCCAAGGTCTGCTCCCTTTGCTGCTGAGTGTGGTTGTGAGGGAAGCCAGGAGCTGGGCCCTGTGCTTCCCTCCCTTGGGAGCTGCCTTTCAGCTCTCCCTGCCTGAACTGCACCATGGCCGCCTGGCAGCCATGCCCGGTCTGCTCAGGTGTGCTGTGCTGGGGAGGCTGTGTCCTTCCCGTGCAGCAGTGGGGACTCCCTGGCTCTGCCTTCCCAGTGAGGCCATGGTGTGCAGGCTTGTAACCCTCTCCTTCAAGCACTGGGTATAGCCTACCCAGACATGGGGTGCCTGCCTGCTTAACTGTCCCTGAGGTTCAGCTGGTTAACAAATACATCCCGGTTCATCCTGCTCAGCTGTTATGAAGGAGTAACTGTAGTCCTGTGACCTCCAGATTGCCTTTCAAAGAGAAACAGTGCTTGCAAGCTGTAAAGGTAATTGATGCATGAATTCTGTCCAGTAGAAACGTATATTGTTTCCTATTATGAGCCTATAAAGGCTATATAAAGGCAATCTATAGATGACAGTTGCTTTGTAAATAACAGTTGCTGGGGCGGGGCTGGAGTGAGGGGAGAGAATCATGCATCTCTAGTACTTGTTGGGTTTTGTTTTTTTCTCTTTAAAAAAACACAGACAAATACTTCCTGCCCCCTCCACTGCCCCCCACTGTTTTTGTGGAATCATGCTTAATTCAGAAACATGTATTTTTCCCTGTGTGGTGACATAAGAGGGCTGCAGGTGACTCTGGAGGAGCTCTTGGAACTCCAGTTGCTACGTGGGGAGAAGCTGTGTCTCTCTTCCTATCCTTCTCTATTCAGCAGAGAGTGATCAAATAGGTATTTTTAAAAGCCCATTAAACAGGAGTGTTAGTGCTTTGTTTTTTTGAACCAGCAGATAAAAAGAAGTTCCGAGTTCATTGGTTTTCTCTTTTAATGTTGCTTCTGTATTGTTTAGAGTTGGCAGAGATTTTTCTGGTCCATACACTGGCTGAATTGCAATGGTGTTTAGTCTTTGGAGGCTTGTCTTTTCCTACTTCTGTCCGAATTCCTCCTCCCCCTTTTCTTCAGAGACTAATTAACCTGAAAGGACATACCATGCCAGTCTGGGAGCTTTAGAGAGTGTGATGGGAGATGGGAACAAACTGTAGATGATGAGCTGCATGTGGACCTAGGATTGTCCAGCTCCTTCTTCTGCACTGTAACAGGCACTGATATGCTTCAGGCATAGACCCAAGCCAGGGATTGACTCAGTCTGTGGCCCCCTGCACAGAAACCTCTTGTTGGCAGAAACATACATCCCTCTTCCCAATCTCATTGCTACCTCACTACCTATCTTTTTAGAGGAAACAGTACACTTTATCCTGTTTCTTTCCTGTAAATACAAAGTAAAATTGAGAAAAACATATTGAAAAGAAGATTCTTCCTCAGTAAAATACAGTAAAATATGTGCACACATCCCACATGTACACATTAAATGTATATACTAGCAAAGTTAAATTCATGAAATTAGTAATGGTTTCATCTGTTCATTCCAAATTTCTCTCTTAAACAAATTTTAAGCAGGATAACCAAAATGACCAGTTTAATGAAGTGGCAGTATTTTTTATGTCTTGGCTTATACCTTCAGCTGTTATTTTTCCTTAATATTAGGAAATTAGCTATTTCAGCTCAAGTGACTCTTCATATCAGCAATGCAGTAGTGAATATATTCAGATTGTATCCTCCCTGTATATCAGTTGGAAGAGTAGCTTTCAAAACTCAAGTATCCAGACCTTTCATTGCAGCTAGATGTTATAATAATATTACTTTACAAAACTCGGGAGGGCACACTCAGACTGTTTGTGTGGGCTCTATTGCTTGTTTTCTTTTTAAAAAAAATAATAAATCTTATCTGTGGAGGGAATGAAAAAACTGAGGTCCTGGTATGTCTACGTTGCAGTTTCTTTTGTGACTGCAGTTTCGTGTAGCCATTGCTTTGCTAACTTGAGTGCCAGTACTGCACAGCACAGGAGAGGCATAGGTGCCTGGGTGTGTTTCAGCTGTGTGGCCAAGCTTTACAACCCATTCTGTAATTTTTGCTACTGCACCAGTAGAGCAGCTGAAGGTGTTTTGCTGCTTAAAAGGTTGTTTGGACATCTCTGCTGCTGTAACTGCAGTAACTGGAATATCAGTCTTCACTGAATCTGTGCTCTGAACAACAAAACCTTTCATGCAGTTGTATGTAAGTGTGTACCTGTTCTATGGCTAACTCTGGAAGCAGACATATATTTTTTTCCTTTTTTTTTTTTCTTGTAGACCGTTTGTGAGACACTGGAAGCCCAGAAGCCCAGGGTAGATAAACTTGCTGAAGAAACAAAGGCTTTGGAGAAATATGCTTCTTCGGATATAAAAAAGGTCTACATGCAAGACTTCAAGCATGTGCAGGGACACTGGGACAAGTTAAAGCTCAGGATTTCCAAAGATGTTAAACTACTGGAGGAAATTACGTCCAAGTTGAGAATATTTGAGGTAAAATGAAAGGATCTTTTTGTTACATAACTCAGTTGTTTTAGAGCCCTTTCTTTGTGTGTCTGCAGGAGTCCAGATGATACTGACTGAGAAGTGAAACATTGATGGGCCACTAGTCTGGCAGAGTCTGGGAGCATATATAGTGTATTTGTAGCAGGGTAGCAGAGCACTTTTAACATGCCCAGGATATTACTTTATCTTCTAATAGAATGACTTTTCACATAAAATTAGCATTCCTTTTCTTTTAATACAAGAAGTAAAGGTTAGACTAAAGTCAAGGGTATATCTGCTGTGCTTGATCACATGAGGGGCAGTGCCCTCTGTTGCGGTTGATGTCAGATGCCCAATGCCTTACTAGTTTGACATCTAAAATTGAAATTCCATACCTGCTACAGAAAGCCTGCTCCTTCATATACACACACACATATATATGAAGTCCTGCATGACAGAATATCCTAATGTTTTAAAAATGAAGGGATTAAAAGCAGGAGTATTTAAAGGGTATTTAGATGTTTAACCCGTTGATAGAGAGGGGAGACAGAAGTCCTTAGTAACTTAGCCAGGGTTGACTTAGTATTTACTGGTTAGATGGATTTCTTTGTTTGCTTTAAGTCCCTTCTGTAGACTTATTTATATTCCTCTGGGGAGAGGAAAAAATAATGAAAAATAAATATATCATTATTTAGCCCATGGCAATATTATTGTGACCCAAAAGTTAAATAGGCACTAACCATTCTTCAGTATCAGCTTGAAAGTGTAAGCTGATCACAGCAGTATAAAAGCCCAAATAAAGTGCCGTTTTTTATCCCTAGAGTAATGTTTAACTAGACTTTAAATATGTTTCATAGTATTTTAATTTTCACGTTATATTTCAAACTTCAGAAAGCAAGAAGATGCTGTTAGAGGTTCTCTGTCTCTTGGGATGAAGGCACATGTGCATTAGCTAACAGAAATCTGTATTTTCACATGCATTAAACATATTTTAATGTGTGGAATTACTTACATTCCTTTCCATTTAACAGAGTATGTATCACACAATTTATATGCATAAGCAACTTGCTGCGTGCACCCTTTTCAGAACATTCGTGCCATGCATGCACACCACCACTTTTCCCCAAAAGTTTCTTTCAGTCTTGCTCTCCTTTCCCTCTGAAGCAGAAAACTGAATCCACTATCAAATAAAAGAGCAAACTTCAAATTAAGTGTGGGTTTTTTTATTTTAAGCCAGACGGGATCTTTAATGACTACTCAAGTATAGATGCGTGTTTAAACTGAAATTTATATTAGTAAGGCCATGTTGTTGACTTGCACAATGTTACAGTGAAAGTTGGACAAGCCGTTGCTGATTATGGTTCAGAAGTAGTAAAAGACTCAAGTCTTTTTTTTTAAAACCGCTAACCTGGAAGAAGTCATAGTAGGGGTAACAGATTGTAACTAAATGACAATTAAGAGCAGAGTGCACACTCATGCTCCCATGAAAAGTTTTACTTGGGGGAAAAAGGCTGGAGGGAAAAACTTGCTCCTGCTCATAAAGTGTTACTCGCTAATTTGTTTCAGGACTTGAGCTACTCCTAGCAGTGTGTGTGGGATGTGTGTGTATGAATAGCATAGGTGTGGTAGTCCAATCTAGGCTAGTGAACCTGTAAATGGAAGCCACAAACGAACCTATGAACGGAAGAAGGAACTGCAGGTTTTCAGAGGAAAAATGTGTATTTCTTTTATGTAACACTGTTGTGTAATATTGTTAGACTGTATTACCTGAAGCATAAGGATAAAAGCTGTGTGGCCCCCTATAACTTTCCTGTTACCTTAAAAGGAAGTACAGAAGCTGAAAAAGGAATTAAAGCAGAAGAAACTATGATGTAATTTATTTAATAAATTGAAAATGGAAGAAATATGTAGTGGTGCTATCTGTAGAAATATGGGGCTTACAGTGGGGGGTGTTTTCTCTTGAACTGAATTAAGTACACAGTTCCTGTGTTTTCTACATGTTTCATAAAGCTGTCAGTGGATGGACATTCATATATTTATATTCTCTGATTTATTTTTTTTTCCTTTTGAAGGAGTGGTACTAATCTATACAGAGACTTTTGTAGTCTAGCACTGTATGAGAATGTGGATCAAGTTGAATAATGTTGTGGATGGCATTGGACAGATCAGGACAGAACTTGCACTGCACAAAAGATCGGTACAGGAGACTGGGTATATGGTCCTGGTGCAGACACTGAATGTGTCAGTACTAGAGATGTCATACCAGAGACACAAGATTAGTTTGGAGAATGGCTGGGCAGTATCTCCTTGGTTGAGAGAGGAGATGAAGTGTCTGGCTATTAAAGGAAAAAAAAAAAAAAAAATGGGGGAGAAAAGACAAAACAGAGTAAGTGAATAGCAAGCCTTGGACAATGTGTGGGCATGTGCAACTACACACAAGTATTGGTTTATTTTGATGTTTCTTTTTTTTTTCCTAATTACTCTTTAAAAACTGGCATTTCCCAAAATTGCTCCTCACGTTTAGGTTTTTGAAAAGAAACTGAGCAGAAGTACTCTTATTTTAACAGTGAGCAGACAGGTGAACAGTGCTTAAAATGTCCTTGTTAGGCTGATGAGCAAGTCAGTGGCAGATCTGCCTATGGGTCCTGCAGCTCAGGTGGCCCTTCTGTGATTTGTGATGTGACAGAGGCTCCCCCAAGCTGACAACATGTGCATTAGTGACATGATCTGTGTTTCACTGTGAGACTGTCTGTAAGAGTCATGTGATGGGAAGAGTAGACAAGGCTCACTTTATCAGTTTTGCATCTTGTATTTTCTAGAAAAAAATTTCTGTATCTTGTATTCTCTGTTATCATACCTCTAATAATGTGTGGTTTGCTGTGTCTTTGATTATGTATCACCTTCAGTTCTTTTAAATCTACCGCATGGCTGTATATCATGTGGTTTTTCTACGAGTGAAAAAGTTAAAATTCAGCACATTTGATCTTTGTTCCTGCCTGGAATAAATTTTAGAAACTGATGCAGTGTTTTAGTTCATGTCTAAAAATTGTGAGCTCTTGTACATCAACAGCCTACACTGGGTATTTGACCATTGGCAATCATCTACCTGTGCAGTGCAGGAGCATTTACTTCATTAAACTTCTGTAGATTTAGCTTGTGATTCAGCAAGTTATTTAATGGGATTACTCACAAAGTTAGGCACACATTTTAATTCACTTCAGCTACTTATGTAAGTAGCTTACTGTAAGCAAGCTAAATTAGGTATATGCTAAAATGCCTTGTCAAATGGCAGTCTTTATAAATATGTATTTTTTTTACATTAAGCCATGGTTCACTGTTAAGCCTCCTGGGGTTTGTTTTTTGGAAAATGATTTTCAGGCTCATCAGCTGCAGGAAATTCCCCCCAAATGGAAAAGGAATGAAGAAAATGTCATGACTTTGACCTCTAATGGTAGCACTGGCCTAAAAATAAACATGATCTTAGTCTAATGGGTTTTCATTAATGCAGACATTTTTTTGAGAAACAGCGTGTAACGTATTGATCTTGAAAGAACTGTTATTGCAAGGTTTTTAAGGAAACAAAGTGTGTGCTTTTTTCCTTGGTGACATGCAGAGTAGAAGGTGAAGCTGATGAGCTTTGACTCACCTTCTCAATAACAGTGCTCTGTGGTGATGATTGTGTCAGATTAAAAAGATGCCATCTATTAAAAAACTCAACCAAACAGTCAAAAAATGTTGATTAAAAGAAGTCCAAGTGTATTATTAAAAAATGACAATCACAACTCAGTTGAACCAGGATGAGGAAAAACTTTCTCCCTGCTCTAAGTCTGTGGTGGTTTTGTTTGTAAGGGTGATTTGGAACATCCACAATTGCATGGGAAGGAGATGATAAACCCTCCTGTCTCCCTCCCCACCTACCTCATCGCAGGATATAAGGCAACTGCCGAATGTTAGGTCAGATAACTCTGAAATTGTGTATGTATTTACTTATTTCTCCTGTGCATTGCTGTAGTGAGTACAGCACCTGCTATTAGCCTCAAACAGCTAGATTTTTTTGAAGTGGTTAGTCTAATCCTCTGTGGTATTTTCCTTTTACGCCTGTGTTTCTCTGTAAGGTGAATGGCTTTCTCAGCATAGCTTCTACCTGTCAAGTATGTTTTAGCATTACACCCTCCTCTTCTCCCCACATGTTTCTATAGGGCCCTCTCTTTCCCATAGAGTGCAATATGTCTCTTGAATGAGTGTGGTGGAAGGTGTCATCAGGGCAATGCTATCCCAGCCTTCAGCCAGGTCCTTCATGTCAAGGGTGACCACATACTTCTTGAAGCCATGCTTGCCTCCCTACTTGATCCTGTGTTTCTGTGTGATAGATAGCCTGGAGCAGCGCAGTGTTGATTAAACTGTGCTGTGGCATGGATGGGAGAATATCAGTATTGTGAGTTCAATTTTCATATAACTTTGAGAACAGAGAAATTGAGGGGGGGAAAAAAAACAACAACCAAACCCAAAAATTAAACCAAAGGTGATCTGATTCAAAACCAAGGCAATGGTAGCAGTTTGTAGAATATTCTTTTGACACTGCTAGAAGTTGAAATGCAACAGCCATACATTCTTCATCATGGCATTGTATCAAATCTTCATTACTATATTTGATTTAGGCTGATTCAAAGGTCATTCAGAAGTGGATGGATGGTGTGAAAGACTTCTTAATGACAGAAAAGGCTGTTCAAGGAGATACTGAAGGACTTCAAAGACAACTTAACCAGTGCACAGTGAGTTTTACTCTTTTAAGGAATCTTTTAAAATAAATAATGACTAGCATATTTTCTTTATTATTTTGCTTGTATTATTAAATATTGTCCATGGCATATTCCATAAAGCCTGCCAGAAAAATTGTCTTATCTTTCTTCAGGGCACATTTTAATTTGTTCCTTGCGTGTAGCCGTAACACTTTGTACTTTTCAAAGGTCTTCACGGTATTTACAAATACTCATCTACAAGCTGACATTATTTCCTCTGAAAATGTTTATGTATTTTTCCCAATTTTCTGATTAGGGAATTGAATCTGTGAGTGAAAAGTGCTTTCTGCATTAATCTCCCAAGGGCAATAAAAATACCAAGCAAATAACTCTGATGAAACTCCTAGGGTTTAGGAATTGTATGTGTTTTAGACGTAAGATTCCTTCCTAGCTAGTGGCACATAATGATCACAAATAGGTAGAATTTAATATTATAGTAAGTAATTACAGTGTACCTTCAAATATTTGTTTCCAGGAGAAGAATACAAGTCTGAGGTATGCCAGAAACAACAGGGTATTTAGTGCACATAATCTTCAAACTTGCATTGTTCCGGTGTTGACATTTGGCATGTGAGAAAGCTTGCCATACACAGTGCAAACAGTATTTTGTTTTTCAGTTGCATTGTTCTGATGGTTTGGGCCACTGAAGGATTGTTTTAAACAGTCTGGTATTGAACACAGCATCAATCTCCTTTTTTTTTAATTAAAGTTCCTCTGGAATAATTAAAAATTACAAAATTATTGGTAACCTATACATTTATGTAATGTCTTGCTAGAGAAGAACATTCATTTTCTCTGATGTGTGCTCAGGTGTTTGTCAATGAAATGGAAACGATTGAACCATCACTGAAAGAGATGAAAGAAGTAGAGTCTGCTTTAAGAGCTCAGCCTATTGCAAGCATAAATACTTGGGCAAAGTCTAGGCTAGTAGACTGCCAGACTCAGTGGGAGAAACTGAGCAAACAGGTGAGTTCTCCATACGTTGCTAGTGCTTGCTTGTTACTGCAGCTGTTTGTTCGGTTGTGTGGTATTGGTAGGATGGTGAAGACGTGAAGCAGTGAAACAGTGGGACAAGTATGTTTTACTTGTTCTGCTGTCAGAGTGGCTGAAATCCAACTTGGCCCAGTGAATCTTTGGGAAGCGCAAGTATGTTAGGGGGTACCTGTGCAACAGTAGTTTTGTTTGAATACATGCACTTCTCAGTACCTAACTGGAAGAAGCACAGGGAACTCTTTAACTGTTTGTAACTATAAATTAATCTGTTCACTTTGCCTCATGCTGCTCTTTCTGGGGTGGGTGGGAGGCAAGTCTGACCTTTTCGTTCTCTTGTTCCTGAAATTTGGAATATTATTCTGTCCCTGTGTAATTTCTGCTGGCTTCCAAGCAGCTTTAAAAAATAAATGGCTATAAATAGGCTACCACTTCAGTCTGGCATGTTTGGTTGTTTCTTTTGGGTGGAAGCTTTCTGCTGTCTGTAGAAACATGCTTCTTTAGTTACAATACCTGGCGATGATCTGTGTTGGAGAACCTTGCTGTTGATATAGAATCCAGATTGCCTGGGCTGGGGAAAGAAGCGAGGCCTGAAGGGTGTTTTAGTGCTCTGTATAAAGATGTATCTAACTATATGGTACTTGTGATCAGAAGGGTGTTTTTTTTTTTTCCATCTGACTTTTTCCAGGGATTGTTACCAGTTTACAGGCAATGAGGTAAAAAAGGTCATTTTCCTCTTTCGCTCACCTCTAGATTTTGTTGACCTGCTAACAAGGGATCATGAGTGTGTGTGTGTGTAAAAGTCTTTTGTTAATTAAAAAGGCCTGAAAATGTTTTGATAGTAAAATCTTTTAACAAAGACTTGTGGTTTTTCACATATACAAGGACATTTGAGTAACAAAACTGCTGTTTCTTTCTCCACCTTGGATTCTAGATCGTTAGTCAGAAAAATCGCCTGTCTGAAAGTCAGGAAAAAGCTGTAAATCTGAAGAAGGATTTGGCAGAGATGCAAGAATGGATGACCCAAGCTGAAGAAGAATATTTGGAGAAAGATTTTGAATACAAGTCCCCTGAAGAGCTAGAGAATGCAGTGGAAGAAATGAAGGTCAGGAATACCAGTTCATTGTAGAGACCTGATTAAAGAGAAACAAAACTTAATGGCTTTGGGGGTTGACCTTCTGTGGAATTATTATCTATGTGGAAAGGAGCTCAGGTCATGACAAGATTAGTGGTATTTTTCAGCTTTGCTTTGTGGAATTTTTGTTTTTAAAGCACAAACTATAAAAACAGATGTTCTATTTGGCCATGAGGGGTAGGGATTTCATAATGAATAGCAGCTTGCCCAGCTGTTGAGCCAGGCTTGTTATGTATAGCATATTAAACACTAAGACTATGGAAACTTGAGATCAAACTTGAGAAAGAAAGGAAAGGTGATATTATACCTGTCTAAATTAGCAGCTGTGAAAACATATTATTCTGTTTCTAGCTGTTGGGCTTCAGTTTCTTGTCCCCTATATATAGTAACTCCATATTTAGAAAAGCAGTTTAAAACAGTTCTGTTGTAAGATTGTGTTCCTTATCTGTTGCAAACAGTGATGCTGGTCCCTGCTTCTCTAATTTTGGGACTGGTGGCCAAAAAAATGGAGAGGAAGGAGCTATTTTTGTCTCATTATAAATTACCAGTTGAATAGATAATTTTCTTGGATGTATGTTACAGAGTAAACAATAAAAAAGCTCTCTGCTTTAAATGTGAGAGTTCAGGCATATTTTCACAAATGTATTGACTTGTATGCCCATTATTTAAATAAGTATCCAGTACACTGTTACTTGATGGTGCATAAAATAATTTTTTCTCCCTTACAAGTGCTTTGACAAATCTATTTGAAGTTTTGAATCCTTCCTTTTGAAAGGGCTTTCTGAAGCAGTCTTTAACAAGTGTTTTAATATATTCATGTCCTTTGAAGCCATTTGAGATCAGTCTGACAGCCTGCTGAACACAAGCCAACAAAAGAAAGAACTCTCTTTTCATTGGCAAATCTGAGAGACTTTGAGCACGTTTACCTTTGTCAAATCCAGATTATACCCTGTATTTTTAAATTTGGCGGATATGTCAGTGAGTCAGTAAGCTTACTGTAATGCTTGCATATCCTCTTTCATTTGCAGTAAGAATATTATGCTGGCACTACTTTTAGGACTGGGAAAGGACGTTTTCTGTATATTTGACCAGGAGCATTTTTGCATAAGGTTTTGAAAAACTCTTGAGCTTGCCTCATTCTGCTCTCATTTGAAAAAAGAGTGGAACTCCTGCTGACATTTGAAGGAGTAGGTTTAAGATGAGGCTAGGTGGTTTTTGATAATCCTGCCATAAAATAGTATGTTCCCCAGACTTTCCATTCTTTGCCCTTCCATTAACTGGCATTTTTTTTGATTGCCTTACATTTAGAAGGCATCTTGAACAATATGTGCAACAATAATGCTGTCATGTACTGAATTCTACCATAAAGTGCAGTGCCTTATGTATCAGAGGTACTTCAACTTCATAAAACTGTCCTTGAAACCTGAAAAGAAAGAGGTATGGGACAGCCTCTATTTCTGGAGCCTTCTAGTTGTCTAAACAGAGACAGGCTTGGACTGGTCTGTATGATCTGTCTTCCAGCTACCCTGCTTCCTGAATTCTGGTTAGAGCAAAATTTGACAACTGGTAATACGACTTCTCCAGGCCTGTGTGTTGGGAGTTGTACTGTGCTTATCCTGTATATTTGTTACCAAGCTCCTCTGAGTGCAGTTGGGTTGAAGGAATTCTCCTGGTTTTCCTTTTGCATGTTCCTCTAGAGCACCTAACACCTGTGGGAGAGGTCGCAACTTTGAAGTTGCACGTGTCATCGGTAATTACGTCATCTTTTCTGGATAACTTTGGGAAATAGTTACTGAGCTCCAAGACTCATAACTTCTAAAAATTCTACCTACCTTTTTCTCCCCAATATGCTTGTTTTTAGCAAACCTCTAT
Organism: Gavia stellata; assembly: GCF_030936135.1. Classification (NCBI taxonomy): domain Eukaryota; kingdom Metazoa; phylum Chordata; class Aves; order Gaviiformes; family Gaviidae; genus Gavia; species Gavia stellata. Next base: position 38,502,379 of record NC_082595.1, read on the forward strand.
TTCTTTTTTTTTTGGTTCATTTCTCTTTTTCATCTCTGTATGCTAGTGTACAAATAGCACTGAACTTAATATTTTTTGCTTTGAGTCATGGATTTTTAATGAACAAACCGTAAGTGGTAAATATGTCTGTATGTTTAATAAAATAGGATTATTCAATGCTTACTAACATAATATGAATTCCATGCAAGTTAGTGTCATATTTTGTTGTGCTCAGACCTAAGAGTACTTTGGCAGCAACATTTCCCAGGTTAAACTGCTGATCTTTGGTTTCAGTGGTGAGTAGCTGACCGTATGGCTGATTGTGTAATACATTTCTTTGGGCAGAGAGCGAAGGAGGATGTGTTGCAGAAAGAGGTGCGGGTGAAGATTCTCAAAGACAACATCAAGATGTTGGCCGCCAAAGTGCCGTCTAGCGGTCAGGACCTGGCGACCGAGCTGAATGTTGTGCTGGAGAACTACCAGCTACTGTGCAATCGCATCCGGGGGAAATGCCACACTTTGGAGGTAAGAATGATAGCTCTTAGCTTAGTAAGATGGAGGCAGGTGGCATAAGAGGAATGGAGAAGAACACTGAAAATGTCCAATTTTGTCACTGAATCCAGTAGCTTCAGCATAAACGCATTTTGCTGTGGCTCCTTTCCAAGATTACTTTCACTTTGAGATGACATCCTTGGTATCCATGAGATGCCATCTAACTTAGCTTTTATGATCTATGTTGTAATCAACACTTGTGCAAATAGGTAACCTTGTCTTATAGCTCTGTTATCTATCTGTGCGTCTTCCAAAATGACAAAAAGAAACTTACCGTATTTCAACCTGTAATCTCTGATGATAATTAGAACATCTTGATTATAGTTTGGGGTAGGTTGTGTATGGCCTATCTTTCAAGAAGAGTGGATGCGTTTTGTTACATTCTTAAATTGTTACAAGAATCTGGATGTCAGTGATAACTTTAGCATGAGTTTAGAGACTTCTGTGTGTATTTTGCGTATTTTTTTTTTATCTTGCTGCTATAGTTGCAGGTTTTTCTGTCTCGAACTTACTCTGCCATGGCATGTTTTTGAATATTTTCTACTTGTCTATTTTAGGTGAATGTCTCGATCTAATTTCTTTAAGCTGCTTATAGGATATATGAGCTATGCCTGGCATTCTAGGCTAATTTATGTTTTTTATGTTGCTCCTAGGAGGTGTGGTCCTGTTGGATTGAGCTGCTTCAGTATCTTGATTTAGAAACAGCTTGGCTAAACAATCTGGAAGAAAGGGTGCAAATGACAGAAAATCTGCCTGATAAGTTGGATGCTGTCAATGATGCTCTTGAGGTATAGTAGTCGTTCTATTGGACTGGTAACTTTTCAGATAGCTCTGTTTTAAAAACCCATAAACTCTATACTTCAGTAGACTACTGAAATATGTGTTGAATATTCTGATTCTTCAGGTTAAATGAACATGTTACTCTGAATCTGGAATGGATATTTGCAAGATCCTCCACCAAAAGCTGAATTTTGCTGTACGTGATTGTACCATACTTGGTACCATGATAAAATTCTATGTTCTCTCTTGTCCTGTGTAAATTGATTAATTCCTTCCAGCATTATAGTATGAAATGATGTGAATAGGCAAGAACTCCTGTGAAATTTAATTATCTAAAGCAAAATGACCACTGTATTTGCCTTGTGCCATCATGGATTAAGCCATAACTAATTCATGCTTTTAGAGCACTCTCAAGACCTGCAGCCAGATTTCCACCTCTGAAAATGCAGTAAAATTCAGTGTCTTGACCTTTAAAACTTTCTCTGCTAATTAGTCCCTGGAATCAGTCCTGCGTCATCCAGCTGATAATCGAACCCAGATTCGGGAACTTGGGCAGACACTGATTGATGGAGGGATTCTTGATGATATCATCAGCGAAAAATTGGAGGCTTTCAATGCCCGCTATGAGGAATTGAGCCACTTGGTAAGAATTTGGGTCAGGGTTGAAGTAGACTGGGTTTTTCAGCTCAGTGGTCTGAAATGATTCCTATTACATAGCTGAATTCATAGATACAGGGCTGCAATACAGGAAAAGAGAAAAAACCTTCACAATGTTGTCAGCTGTTTTCAATTTGGAATATTGCCCTAAGAACAAGATGCTTTCCCCCCACCCCGACTTGAGTCAGGTTTTGTTGTGCACATTTGCACGCCCTTGCACTGCAGGGACACCCTAGTATTTTTCCATGTAATTTTGAAAAAAAGGCAATTCCAATCTCAAGGGGGACAGTTCAATAACTGAGGTTAATATTCCCTTCCTATTGCCTTAAATACTGGTGAGCTGCTCACCAATTGTAAAAATGAGGAACGTGAATAAGTGACATTTTCATTCTTTGAAATAGCTAGGAAGAAGTCACTGAAATAAAGAACAGAAGGAAAAGATTCTTCTAATTCCCCATCTGTTTTGTTGTCCCCTTTCTCTTGCATACTTTAAACTAATCTTTTCTAGATTTAATAAGTAGAGGAAGACTGGCTGTATTTCAGGTTGCATAAACTTGTAACTTGTGTTCTGTGTCCTGGTAATACAGGCCCCTGCAAAACTGTAGAATGGGAGTTTTTTTCTGTCACTGCCAAAGTGTAGTCATAGAGGGAATTTCAATTCATCTTTATTACAGTGAGCAACATGAATACAGTGCCCTCAGCTGGGGGCTATGTGCCATCATTTAAATTAGCATTCACTGTTGTTTTTTCTGTTAAAACAGTACTTTATTGCCATATAAAAACTGTCTGCTTTGGCAGCTGCCACGCTGACGTGCTGGGCTGTTGACAACTTTTGTGTGTATGTACGCACCCACTGGTCTGTGCATGTGTTGATAGTGGGGAATTTGTGTTCCCATGCAAATAGTGACATTTGGGATGAACTTGGAAGTTTTGCTGTTAAAGGGAGAGGCAATGGAGAGGAGGAACTATGCATCTCTTGTTTTCACACTGTAACAGAAAGACAGAGTTTATTGTTTTGAAAGAAAATGTACAAGTTTACACATCAAACAATATTGATCTGTAGTATATTACAAAGTCCCTGATTCCCATTGAATAGTTAGTTTTTGAAACTGGTATGTCTTTAAGAGAATACTTCCTTCCTGAGATGATAAGAGAGACCTGTTTTCACTATCCTGTACATCTAGCAGTAGAGTTCTCCTTCTTTGCCACTGTTTGTCAGTTACTGGTATGAAGCACAGCAGGCTTCAAAAATTGCTGCCTTCTAGGGCTTGCTTTTGCTCTTTTTAGGCAGTCCTCCTAGCATAGGATTTTTCGGGTGTCCCCCACCTTGTTTTGAGAAAGTTTAATATAATTCATGTTGAATTACTGCTCTGTGTTGTCTTACCTTTCTGTCCCACTCAGGCAGTGAGCCGGCAGATTGCCTTGGAACAGCAGCTTCAGACCATGCGAGAAACCGATCACATGTTGCAGGTCTTGCAGGAAAACTTAGCGGAGCTGGATAGACAGCTGACATCTTACCTGACTGATAGGGTAGATGCCTTTCAGATGCCCCAGGAGGCCCAGGTATTCCAGTACAGCTTTTTACTATAAAACATTTTGAAATATCTCATGATAGTGCTCAGCCTAAACTTAGTAATTCATGAAGGCTTCATTTCAGTCCTGTGCTGATGTACTAGGTGATATATTTTGTAATCTGGATTGTTTTCCTAAGAAGGTTGTGTTGAATAACAATCTTAACAGCTTTCAATTTAGCAAGCTGTTACCAGAGCCAGAATATTTAAAATAAACCTGGTAGTGTTTAACTTTTACAGAATGGATTTACTTCTGGTGGGTAGTAGGTGGCAAGCAAGTTCTTCTTCCCCTCTCTGCAAGCAATTTTCTAACATATTTTCCTGTTTCTATGATGTGGCAGAAAATTCAAGCTGAGATTACAGCTCATGAATCCACCTTAGAGGAGCTCAAGAAAAGTACTCGCTCCTTCCCTCCTGCTTCTCCTGAATGCAGGTCTCCCCGTGGTGGAACTCAGCTGGATGCTTTGCAGGTAAAAATGAGAGTTACACTAAGAACTTAAATGTGAAGAGCTTCTGGTTTTCAATTACACACTGCTGTTGTCAGCCTGTAAATTGCTTGGTGCAGTCAACTGAACCTTAAAAGTAAATAGTACATGCTTTTATATGCTTTCATTGTGAAACAAGAAGCACGAGATGCATTGAATAAGGAAGTTTAAACTTCATAAGTATCGTGGGATAAATGCTGAAAGTCAGAAAGTCTCTGTATTTTATTAGAATGGATATTTTGAAAGTGTATGGTACAGAATTATAGCTCTCTTGCACCTCAGGTGGAGATTAGGAATAGGTGATGGAATTTGGCTTGGCAAATAGTGTTGCCATGTATGCTGAGTTGTGGTGGCATGAGAGGTGAGTTAGAATCTGTGGGGGCAGATGCCTTAGATGTTATTTTTTGAAGTGCAGATATTAATTTAAAACAATCTCTTAACATAATTTTCATTAAAACAGAGAAAACTGCGTGAAGTATCTACAAAGTACCAGCTTTTCCAGAAACCAGCCAATTTTGAGCAACGCATGTTGGATTGCAAGCGGGTGTTGGATGGTGTAAAAGCAGAACTTCATGTCCTGGATGTGAAGGATACTGACCCAGATGTAATTCAAGCTCACCTGGACAGGTGCATGGTAAGTATGCAATGTTCTTAACTCATGCTTGGGGGTGTTTGTTTCTTGTGTGATTCTTCTTGCCTAAACTCTCTCCTGAGGAAATTTTGCTTAAAGTCCTGACGGAACTGTTACAACTCTCTGCAAAACGCCAACAGAACAATTGATTTTTCTGGGTGAAAATGTGGACATAAAAGTAGTGGATTGTTGATCACAGATGTGGTGGAACAGCTGAGTTCATAAAAACTCCCTTTCCTGGCTCATCCTCATGTTATGGAGAAGCATCACTCCAGGGGCAAGTTTGCTTGGTTCTTAGTATTTGAACAAAGCAAGTACTATATGTAAGGTCAAGTACAGATCACAATGTTAGCCTTGCCACATGCACTGATGTTATGGTGTAAATGCAGCTAAATTATTGGAATAATTCTTTTTTTGGGTGAAAATTAAAACTAGAATAAAATATGGAACATCAGGAGCTTGAAATCTTCTTGGCAGACAGTGCTCTTAATCCATAGCTCAGAGTTTAAGTGCAATGTGATGATCAGGTCCTCAAATTAAGCAAAGTCTGAAAATTTGCATTATGAATTGATCACCAATATGCATATTTGTGTTTTTTAGAAACTGTATAAGACCCTCAGTGAGGTGAAATTGGAGGTTGAAACTGTCATCAAGACAGGAAGGCAAATTGTACAGAAACAACAGACGGATAATCCCAAAGGGATGGATGAACAACTAACAGCTTTGAAATTTCTTTACAATGACTTGGGGGCACAGGTAAGAAAAACCAAATGTACATATGAACATTTGTCTGCACATAAATTCCCTTCTTTCTTGTTTTGATGTGAGATGCTGTTTTAAGTTTAATTCTGAAGCTGATAACTGTATAGGCTAGTTGCTACATCCTGGAGCAATCAGTTGAGAGATTAAAGATTACACATAACAGTCCTGTAGTTGTGCAAGACCCCTGTGCTCACAGAGTGTTCCCAAAGGGGAGGTAGCCTTGAAGAAAGGAAGGCTCACAGAGCTTTCGTCATTCTGGCAAAGCGGACTTGCTGTTCGTTAAAGTCTTTGAGCACTGTTGTACCTTCTCTTGTCTGTAAGCCAGCCTGCAAGATAATTTACTATCAGGTTGTCATATGGGAAGTTTGAGTCAATTTTTTTTTAGGGGTTGTCATGATGGTTTCTAATTGTAATCCATCTAAAGGGTTGTTCTCAGTATGAAATAGAAAATGCAGGCAAATCTGTATTTCCCATGAACTGCATTAAATATTGATTTGAGTAATTTTATTAGTAATTGAATAGTTATTTACCTAAGTGAAGTGTTTAAAAATGGTTAAACCCTTAGGGGGCAGGAGGGAAATAAGGGATTCTTTTTCTTACCTAAATTAAGACAGAAGTCCAAACGGATTCATGCCTGTTCAGTGCTCTGTGAATGAAGCTGTGGGTAAATGTCCAGATTACATTGCTGGAATATCTTGAAATGGGCCCTCGGAAATACTTTATTGTTGTGAAGTGGAGAACGTTCACAAAGGTGTGGACAAGAAACTGGGAAAGGATAGGAAGGCAGAGTTATTTGCAGTATAATGTTTTGGGTTTTGTGTCTGAATTTATTTTTTAGCTCTTCAAAGAGCGTATTATTTTGAATAAATACATGCAAACACTAAGCTGAGACAGAGGGCAATTTTGCGAAATGTCAGTTGATTCTGGTTGGATTTATTCTCAAGTCTGTGTTAAAGTTTGACCAGACTAATTGTGTAGCCAGTGTGAAATAGAATTGATTATACTGCAGCAAACATCAAATTTCATGTTCACTTTAGTGAGATGTTTTCAAGGGCAGACTAGATTTTCAATGAAAATTTTCTTTACAGCTTTCTGCTAGCAGGTCTATCAAAATACAAAAAGGCACTGAATTTTACCTATGTGAGTGACTGATTGGATTCTATATCCCCTTGAGTTTCAGTTAAAGGATCATAATAAACAAAGTTTAAACATCAATTTGGTGATTACTAGCTATAAAGAAAATTGGTACGCAGGTTTCTTTGTCTCCTTTAAGTGTATCTTAATTTAAAATTATTCTAATTTTATATATTCTGCTTTGTATAGTAAGCTGCAGATATTTATAAACTATTTCTCTTTACAGGGTCCTTCTTTAATGCAAGACAGTCTTAAGATGCAAGGATTTTTTTATATTCAGATGGATATTTTAGCTGGCTAGCACTTTCGTTTTTGCTGTCTTTTAAAATCTAATTTTGTTTTCTTTTTTCCTTTTTTAATTTTTTGTAGGTGACAGAAGGAAAGCAAGACCTCGAAAGAGCATCCCAGCTGGCACGCAAAATGAGGAAAGAGGCTGCCTCTTTGTCAGAGTGGCTAGCTACCACTGAGGCTGAGCTCGTGCAGAAGTCCACTTCAGAGAGCTTGCTTTCTGATCTAGATTCAGAAATTGCCTGGGCCAAAGTAAGCATGCTCTAAATATCTGCAGAATAAATTTTTAAAATTATGGCAATACTATATAGAAGTGACTGTGAATTTAAATCCCTGCAACTTGTTCCTAAATCTCTTACATCGTGAAATTTTAGTAGATTCGGTAGATCATATTCAGTACCTTACTGAGTCTGATCTGTTTCATCTTGGGCATCTTGCCTCAAACCTAAATGGCCAGTGAAATATTAAAGGTATTACTACATATTTGGTATTACTAGGTATTTAAGTGACTTACTGTTTCACTAACACTGTTCATAAGCATAAAATTGTTAATTATCAGCACATATAATTTTGGGCTGGACCAATTATTTTACTAGTAGAGCAAACTGAAAGTTCATTGTCATTTTTAATGAAAAACTGAGTTTGTAACTTTTCATCGAAACAGCTTTGTCTTCAAAATTGTGACTTTGCAAAACAAAAAGCTCCTGTAATTCCTTATTTTCTTTCATCTATAAAGTGGAACTTTTCATGGAAGCAGGCAAATGTGTTATAATTATTCTGAAGCAAAGTATCTATTTTTCATGCTATAGAAACTTGTATATGTAATAGTTGGAGTTAGCAACAAGTGTCAGTTGATACAGTTCAGCAATACTGATCTTTCCAGTTGTTGTTTTCTGTCACCTTTTACTTTTGGAATAGGCGTGTGTACAATCTTAAAACTTGAAAGCTTACAAAATTACAAAAAATTCTCATTATAACCTATTCTCACCCATTTCACTCAGGATTAGCAATTATTAGCACTACATTTCTGCTGTGGCAGTATACCTAAGATTTCTTTCCAAACAAGCTTGTAAATACTTATTGAGGTATACTTACTATACATTTGTAAGCAACGCAAATAGTTCATGAACTCTTATGCTGCATCACCAGGAGGACAAGCCCTGTATGTTGCAGGCAAAGTTGTCCTTACTGTCTTAAGGTTTTTCTAGAGGCAATTTTAAAATGTAGTGACTTGAGTATTTGTTTCTTGCTCTAATATAATAAGTTATGATGGATTAATAAATTATTTACTTCACAGATAATAAGATGTTCAAGGAGCTTCAGACACTAGTTGTCATTAACTGCATTCTTCCACACACTGTACAATAACATCAAAAAGCTTTCTAAATAGCCAGATGTTATCAATAATAATCAGTAATCTTGTATGGCAAGAGGTGCTATTTTCCACATGGAAACCATATACTGATATTCATATGCTTAATTTGTATGTCAGTATGAACTCTTTCAAAGAAGTTGATTTTTTTTTTTTTCTTTTTGATTTAAAAAAACTATTTAAAATCAGAGATGACTTGGAAAAAATATTAGCACTAAAGATACATATTTACATATCTACGTATAGGTAATATAACAATAGGGCTTCTGTAATATGTAGCAAGTGAATTGAACATATGCAGTAATGATTGGTGGTTCTGGGAAAAAAAAAAATTCAGCCTTGGCCTACTACTTTTCTCATTGCCAACTGTAAAAGTACTTTAATAGGAAAAGATACAGAGAAATCCAAAGTGTCTCTTGAAAATCGTGCTCTCTGTGGCGCTTGACAGTGCAGAAAAGAACTTTTTAAAACTGGACCTGTAATGTGATGCATTTGCTTTACCTACGTAATGAAAAGGAACTGTGAAGATATTATAAAACAACAAAACAGAAAGGTCTCAAGCTAAGCTATTCAGGACACTTAGATGCATTGTACTCTTGCTCTCTCTCCCCAAAAAGAGATATCACTATCCACAGAGAATGAGTATAAACAGAAGGTGATTCTGCTTGGTTTGATTTTTTTCAAGTGAAGATCATCTATGTTATTTTTTGTTTCTTGTGGAGGTAAAAAGCTGGCTCCCTTGCCCTTGTGATTGGGAGCAGTGTGCAGTGTTAATGGTTCCTCTTGTTTCAGAATGTGCTGAGAGAGCTGGAGAGGAGGAAAGCTGATCTAAAGAGCATCACCGAAAGCTGCACCGCACTCCAGGCTCTGGTGGAAGGGAGTGAGACTTCCCTGGAGGAGAAGCTGTGTGTCCTTAATGCTGGCTGGAGCAGAGTTCGGACCTGGACTGAGGACTGGTGTGACACCTTGTTGGTAAGTTGCACATGTGAGAAATATTCAGGGTGGTTCTCCCTCTACACCCTTGGAGCAGTTGTAGTTTTTACTAGTCTAGCTTTGCTGTGACGTGATGCTTCCATGGTGCCTCATGGACTTAAAGGAATGTAGAATAGATACCTGGTTACTCTGTAGCTGGAGAGGTGAGTCGTCATGAGGTTATATACAATGAGGAAGGTGGGAAACTCTTTGCAAGTGTTTTAGATGTGCTGATAGGCATTGGTGCCATGTGTTTGGTAGCAGTGGCTATTGCTCAGTGGGTAGGAGATGAAAATCCAGAATCTGGATGTGAGAGTGATGAAACTATGTAAATATCCAGGCAGACTTGACCTAGTGGGAATAATCTGCTTAGTTGTGGAGAATAAAAATAGGTTTAACTTTTTTCTTTTGCCTGTCTCTTTCTTCTGGGTTCTTACTCTCCCTAGACTTTGGGGTGTAACACGTCTTTTCTGTAGAAAATCCAGCATATGCTTAGTGAACACCTTTCACACATCTGTTGTTTTAATCTCTTTATCTTTCCTTTCTTGCCCCCTTATGTGCCATCACATTACATTTTTAATCTTTTGGCCTTATTTACAAATTTATCTCCTTGTACCTCTTCCCTGTTAATGTTTTATTGCTTTCTCTTTTGCTGCATCAATAGTGCTAGCCTTTTGTGTCCACTTGTTATTTAGCTCTTAATACAATTCTTGCTACCCTAGTGCAAAGAAGTAACTTTCTAAACTATGCTGAAAGGGGGCATCTATCATTGCACATAGACTGAGTGAGTTATGAGGCATAGAAGCATTCATAAGACTGCTAGTGGATTTACTCATTAACTGGTAGTATTTGATTCTGCAGATTAACCTGGTGGTTTTTTTCCTGTCATTGTATGGAAGTGTTGTTTGTTTCATAACAGGTTAATTAGAGCCCAGAAGTTGGATCTTGTGTTTTCTATGTAACTTTCTATAAGCTCATGAATTTATTAGTATAAGTAGAAAACAAAAGGAACTAGCCCAAAAGGATTGGTTTCCATGAGGCTACTGTGTGTATTACTCTTTATTCAGCCTGAAAGAAATCTTTGTGCCATCTTCAGCATGAACAGGGCTTTTTTGTGTTGATAGATTTCCTCAGGACCTGGATGATGGCTGTTTAATGGACAATTGATAACTTCCTAGTAGTGTTGAGCAAAGCACTTGGGACCCTCTGTCAGCCTATTGTGTTTTTTGGATAGCTCATAACTACAAGTGTTTGAATATGCCAACTCAGAGTTGAGGCCAACAGTGTCTGTTTGGCTAAGTAAATGGAAGACTAAGCATCTTATGCAGCCTAAAGCTGCAACTTTTGCTAAATGGACATGAAACAGTCTACAACTGATGCTAGTATGCTGATATTTTCAGATAATTAAGGTATTTGTGTTGTTCACCTAGTTATGACAATCCACCTTCAGAAGCCCCTGACAATTGGCTGAAATTGTGGACACTTTGGTGTATACCTAGATGGTGAGCCCTGTGTATCCTGTCCAGTGCCTGTTGCAGGTCATACTGTTTGTTTCATGATCCAGTGATGTCCATGTTAGGAGTAGTCAAGTAGTTTACCCTTATTTGTAAATGCTCTAAGGATGATCCACAACGAAAAACCTTCTAAATTATGTTCATGTCTGGTGATGAGTATTGTCCTTGTGCTGACTTTGTTAGGTTAAACTGTTCTTTTGCTAGGTGAAGATGTGAGTTTCTTGGTGTTGATATAGGGAGCAACCATAGGCCTTCTCTCCCTTTCCTTCCCTCCCTTTCTTTTGTTAGTCTAAAAGATCAAAGCTTAGCTACCCTTTTTTTGGGTAAGAAGCTCTATGTTTAAGCAGGATGGTACTTCTCTGAATCTGATAGCTTTGTTTTGTCACACAGAATAATGTATTGTTTCTGAATGTGGCACCTAATGTTACAATTTCTGACTACATATGAAAGCAGACCTAATTAACATGTCTACAATGTGGTGACTTTTCTTAAGAGGAAGAAATATTTTAATGTAATCAGTAAACTATTAAAATTTGACTATTTGTAGGTTTTGGTGTAATCCTCTTTCAATTAAGAAAACCCAACAACTATACATAATGCATACTGTTGGTTATAACTGAAAAAATAGTGGGTTTTTTTGATTGACTGAGATGTTGTGGTCTGGCTGTAATGTTGTAATACATTGTCTGCCTTTAGTTGGATAATCCACCTCAGCTATTTCTGTTTCCCTTTCTATGAATTAGGAACAATAATACTGAATGGTCTAGAATGAAAACTGAATTCTTGTAAATACTTATTGAAGCTGAAAGGTACAATCTAATTTTCAGTGTTCCTTTGCAAGGTGTATCCATAACACTTTATTCCATGGATCTCCTTTTTACTCATAATGGTGGTTTTGGTAGGGGTTTGGGTTTTTTTTGGTGTGTGGTTTTTTTGCGTGGGTGGTTTTGGTGTTTGTGTTGGGTTTTTTTGTAGATTTTTTTATATTTCTCACATTGATACATTCTTTCATCTTTTTCCAGAATCATCAGAGCCAGCTGGAAATTTTTGATGAAAATGTTGCCCACATAAGTACTTGGTTATATCAGGCTGAAGCCTTGCTGGATGAGATTGAGAAAAAATCAGCAAGCAAAAAGGAGGAAATTGTGAAGGTAGGAAAAGTTGCTGTCAAATAACTATTTCTGGATTCTAAATGAAGTCATGTCAGGTTTGATGCCTGTATTTTTTTAATATCTTTTCTTTTCCTGGGGTAACCATTTGCATTTTCTTTAACTTCATAGCGCTTAACATCTGAATTAGATGATGTTAGTCTTCGAGTCGATAATGTGCGTGATCAGGCTATCATCCTAATGAATGGTCGGGGGGTGTCATGCCGTGAACTTGTTGAACCCAAACTGGCAGAACTGAACCGTAACTTTGAGAAGGTCTCTCAGCACATCAAAAGCGCCAAGGTGAGGATGAGTGAGCCTCAAAACATGCTTGGGGGGGGCTATGCCAAAATGATGACAAATAGCTTTAGGGGATAGATCTTTGTGTTAGAACAGCACTTTGCTGCTTTTAATTCTCTAAGTGTAGATATTTATATGTGAAAAATGGACATACTGATTTTAGACCAACTGCTTTTTTCGCCTGAGTAGCAGGTGACAACTTGAGTTGCAAGGGAAAAGTTACAAATAACTGTGTTATAAAGATTCAGAAAAATGTATATATTGCAGTACATATTTATATGAACTATAGAACAACACCATAAGCTAATGTGAATGGAGGTTTTTTGTTTGTTTTGAGGCCAAAATGCTCGGATTGAAGTTTGAAGGTAGAAGCTTGGTAGTACCTACCAACACTGTGTCCAAGCTAACTCGATAAGTGTTAGATCAGACAGCTCCTGCAATTTTTTTTATGCTTATATCTGATGGTTTTACAAACTGGTATGCCTGTTCATGGAGAATTGGTTTAAATCATTAAACTGTGTGTGACAGCTCAGACTAAATTTTTAGCTTCAACAAGGTTTTATTTTGTTTTACAGATGCTTGTTGGACAAGAACGACATCCTGTCATGTCAGAGCCCCACGAAGTCAGAATAGCTTTTCCAGACCTGGAAAAATTTGAGAATGACATACAGAATATGTTAAAAGTTGTGGAAAAGCATCTGGAGTTGAGTGGGGAAGATGAAAAGGTTTGTAAGCAATGGAAGAATTAAATAACTGACTCACTCCCTTTCTGTTTTGTCCATGTGTTACATTCCTCCAGACTTCGAGGCTGAATTCTTCTGAGAAAATCTTTTTAAGACAGGAGTAGAAAATGAAGGGAATTACTAGGTTGTTGGAAACACTGCACAATTTTTCCATACTTCTCCCACAGCTGCTGCCTCTTGTCTGGTGCATTGAGAGTAACTAATCATACATCAGTCTGTATTTTCATCGTGGTTTTATATAATTTAGGTAGTGAACTTTGATTGTCATTTTTCTTTTCTCTTCTACTCAAAGTAGCTGTTTATAAGTAATCCTTGCTGTAAAAGTGATAGGGTGCAAAACTTTTTTTTTCTTCATATCTAATTGTCTGAACTTATGTTGAAATAATTACTTACATAGCAAAAGTCTCAGCTGCATTATTTGGAAATTTTAGGCCTCTAATCTATTGCGTTGGGTAGATACTTTTTTCACTTCAAATTTAAAACTCGTATGATATATTGAATCACGGTGCTAGGTCAGGTCAGTGGATGCTTGTGAGATGAGGTGCAAATGAGAGTGTTGTAATATGGCTCATAGCAAGTCCAAATAAAAACTTGGAACAAAATTTATCTTTTTTTCTAGATTCTTTTTTAGTCTTTGCTATTCACCTGTATAAAACTGTCATACTTTTGTTTTCATCTTGTCCTCAATAGCCTTGTTGGCTACAAAATTAGGTAAAGTCCTGCCAGGTTACCCTATCTGCCTTCCTTTTAAGCACATGAAATATTACAAACTGAGCTGGAAAGCTGAATATAAGTCTATGGAAAATGATATGTAGTAGCATGTATGCTACAAAAAACAATTTTTCAAAGGCCTCTATGGGAGGACCTATTGTTCTAGAACACATGCTTCCCTTTGTGCTGTTTTTTTATTTATTATGTTTTCATTTTCTTGCTGTTCTGCTCTGAGCTTGCTTATTATTGTCGAGGAATATTTAGAATAGAAATGGAGCTGAAGTCATAGCACCCTGTTGCTGTGGCTGCCTACTGCTGGCTCATTGAGTGAGCTTCCTGCAGGGGATCTCTTCATGAAGTTTATGGAATGACCAAGTTGGATTTTAGGATTTGATAGTTGTGGAGGAGAATCTCTGCTTGAATTTGTTTGGCTCACACTTGGATAACAAAACAACAGTTTGGTATCATTACTGTTAATATCTGAGCAGGTAATAAATTCATTGTGGAAACCATAGCTGAGCTGTCTGTAGATAATACAGACTTGTGTAATTCTAGCTGGATCAAGAAAGAGCTCAGATCGAAGAAGTTTTACAGAGAGGAGGGCAGTTGTTACAGCAGCCTATGGAGGACCAAAAGAGAGAGAAGATCCGCATGCAGCTGTTGCTTCTGCAGAAAAAGTACAACAGTGTGCAGGTATGATTACGATAGTTACCGTAGTTAAAGCTCATTTATGCAGTCTTCCCTTTGGTATCCCACTTCCAACCTGCTTATGTCTTTTTTAGAGTATAAGATTCTCTGGGGAAGAGTTAAATATGCGTACATACAGTCTGACTCTGAATCTTTGCAATTCCATGTACACTAACATATTGAGTTCTCAGCTGAAGAGGTTTGTGTGGCTATGCATCTGATCCTGAATTCATCTTCCTATAGAGGGGATTATCAGTAATTGCGGACTCTAGTATGTTGTGGTGCTTTCATACACATGCCATATTAAAAATGTTTTTGTGTAGAACGAAGGGGATCTGTGTTCTTGTACTACTCCTAGCTCACCTTTTGGAATCATATTAGAATTGGTAAGGTGAGATGTAGCTCAAAGGCAAGGTAAGACCTTTAGGCTGGCTTTGATTACATGTCTATGCAGATAAATAGACTATAGCTATTTAAAAAAAATAAATGGCTACTATTGCATATTTTGGAATTTGCTTCTTCAAATGAATCTCAAGTATTTCTGTTTTTCTAAGAAATAAGACCTATTCTGTTCACTACTTCCCTCTTCTTATATTGTATTTTCCTAATACGCTGGATTGTAGGAGTGCAGGTCATTTCAAAGGAGGCAGGTGATGGAACTCTCTCCAGTGTTTTCCCAGTATAAGAAGGAACATGACACTCTAATGAAGTGGCTGGATGAGGCTGAGCACCGTCTGTCAGGGCTGCAAGGTGTGGAAGATGAACAAAAACTACAGGTAAATAAATGAGACGTTTTCTTTTTTCTTAGAGCAAACAGAGTGAATGCTATGTATATGCTTTAGAGATTCATAAATTAGGGTTTTATGGCTGTTCTTTTGACATCTTGAAAAGAAGTGTTTCCAAAATGACAGCATTCATTTTTCATTAGGAAATTATCTGCATATACTAGTTTGGGATTTCTTCATAGTCATCATAGGTCCAAAACATCTCAGCCATCAGGCCCAAGTCTTAGAGCATGATCTGGGCGGTGTGGTTGAATCAGGACAGTTCCTCTTGCCAGTCTTGTTTATGGGGATTATGCTTAGCTCTTTTTGATACCCTGGCTCAAACAGCCTGATTCAATGTCTGGTTGGTGCAGGTGTGATAAAAGCCTCGTTTGAGGCTTAAACTCAGTGCCTCTGCATCCTGTGGTCAGGATATTGTAACTCCTCTGACACTGCCTTTCACTGCCTCAAGTGCTTAGGGAGTGATAACTACCCTCATGTAATTGATATTACTGTACAGAATGAAGATTAATAAAAATGACAAAGTTTGAAGTATTTTTGATGAGAAGAGTTATGTGTGATAATGTGTGTGTGTGTGTCTTGACAAAAAATTTCACAACTGATTTAATAGTATGTCAGGGTCTGACAAAATTCAGTGCCCAGAAAGCTGTATGTCTTAATTGTTGAGGGTACAGATACTTTCAGTGGGTTTTTTTGTTGTGGTTTGGTGGTTTTGTGGGGGCTTATTGGTGTGGGTTTTTTTTAAATTTTATTTCTCCT
This sequence comes from Gavia stellata, assembly GCF_030936135.1. NCBI lineage: Eukaryota > Metazoa > Chordata > Aves > Gaviiformes > Gaviidae > Gavia > Gavia stellata. The sequence goes on from NC_082595.1 coordinate 38,518,209, forward strand.
TTTCATGCTTCAAAACACTTTGGCTGCGTGGTAATTACATTAATATTTTAGGCAATAACAGTGAGGAACCTTGTGAAGCAGGAAGTAATTTCTTTGACAAGCTTGGGGGCTAGGCAATCTGTCAAGTACTTCTCAAGTTTCTGTGTATGAAGGTTCATAATTAAAACTGATCAATCTCTCTTTGACTTCTCTGTAACTTTTTAACCCAGCACCAATTAACTTGGAGGCAGGGGTAAAATGCTCTGGTTCCCTGTGAGACTCACACCACAGAATCATATTGTGGTGCTCTTCATTTGTGGCTGTAGTGCTGTGTGGCTTCAGCTGCCTATGATAGCTGTAGACCTACGGTGGACGGTCTGCTTTCCTTGCTCACGCAGGCTATTTAGTGTCAGCTATGAAAGTAAACCTTTTAAATTCTTTAGAGAGACTTTTTCAAATTATAAGACTCCCATGCAGAGCTGGGCAGCAAGGATGGCCCCAGGGTCTGTTTATTGTCCAACATCTGAGCTCTCTGTTGGGTCCCCAGCGGTCACTCTTGGTGTATTGTGGTACTTGCACACGAGCTCCTTCGGACCTGACTGATGCCAGGGAATTTGTTTGAAAGAAATGGGCATCCATACACATTTAAAGTAAAACAACATGATTTAGTTTTTCTGTTTGACCATCAGCTGCTTTGAGTGAATCAATTACCAGATTGAAAAGGGAAAAAGGTGCATCAGGATGGTTCTTTGCTAATGGGAACAGTCCAGTTGTGCCACAGACTGGTCTTCCTTGTCACTTGGTCTCACTGCAGGTTGACTGATCTTCTCTGGGGAAGATCCTTTGCCTGCTATAAAGCCCTTTTCTTTAGGGATATACTGCAGCTAATCCCTGGCACTGCTGGATCCATTCCTGGATTTCTGTGTCTTGGTATCTGGGTGCTGAATGCAGAATATCATGTAAATATGGATCACCATAGCAATTACAATAGACTATTGATGGAGAAATGTTATCTTTGCTCAAAATTAGTTAAGTTGTGTAAAAATATCCTTATACTTCCAGACATAGTTTCTAGTCTGGCTGAGTCAGCTAGGCTTTCAGAAAGGGACCCTAGCAGTTTTCATTACGGCTGTGAAATTCAGAAACTGCTGCTTTTGGTTCATGTGCCTGTGCCTCTAGCTTTCTGATACTTGAGTGGTAAGCCAGCCTGTCTTAGTGACCTTATTTTACTTTTATGGCTTGTTCTTTCACACCTGCTTTACTAATTGATCTTGAATACCAAAAGAGGTATGGGACCATACGATTTCTGAAGGGAGAAATAGTGTTCCCAAATATCATCATCATCATTTTAGATGAACAGAGTTGCTCCAGAATTTTCTTTGGACCACCAGACTTGACTTACTCTCAGCACCAGGGGGGACCCTAATGCTAAAATTCTGTAAAAGAAACTGCCCATCCCCAATTTTTACAATCTATTCTGTGCTTGAACACTCTCCCTTCCCCTTCTTTAGTCATAGGGATGTCTGATGAAGGTGGGGAAAGGGAAACCCTGGATGTATCCATAGGGCCCCCAGACTACCAAATAGCAGTGCTTTTTGGTCAGCTCAGGACCGAGAAGCACTAAATGAATTCTTGACCCACTGGTGCACAGCTGGCTCAACCCCTCACCTTGATGTTAGGAAGGTGCAGTGAGCAGAGGAAGAGAAACTAGTGTTTGAAATGAACAAACAGGGAGGGAAAGAAAGATTTCAGCCGCCAAGTTGGGGAGTAGACTCCAATTAAGGTTTTATGTAGTTCATTATTTATGTTTTTGTAAATGAGTGTGGAGGAGAGGACTGACTTAAGGTGCTTGAAGGCCGCATATAGATATATAATGATTTGCTGGAAGTAGCTAGATCATAAATATTCCTCACCATGTATGCTTCTAGGGATTATGGAGTTAAGGGTCTCTGAAATATTGGTAACACTTCTGCACAGCAGGTATTTCTGAATAGCCCTTGTTTTGCCACAAATCCGTTAGCTAGAAAAGCCTGCATCGGAAGTTTGTACCTCCTTGAGCTCCTTTTTTTTTTCTAACATTGCTTTAGTATTTATTTAAATTGTTCTATTCCGACTCAGCTGGGAATGAGGGAAAGGAAAAATTAAACCTTAAATTGCAGAGGTAATGAGTTGACTAAAGCTCCTGAGAGATTTTTCCAGGTTTTAGAAAACTGCTTTGAAGTGAAAATGATAATTTTGCAGATGGTAAGTGAATTTGCTGTTGCAGGCACAGTGCAGTTTATAGGAAAAACTGAAACACAGACACCATCTCGAAGGCTCATGAAGTATTATTCCTGAAAAGAAAACATGCTTGTTTGCCTATTGTGCTTTTTATAGGGAAGGGTCTGGGTTACTTAAATAAGAACAATTACTTACATTGCCCGCAAATATGATGATTACTGACTGCATTAATTAACCTAGAAGAACAAATAAAATGGAGAAAAGATTTCAGCTCTGGAACACATCTTCCTAGAAAACTGGCCATGAAATATCTTGAGTGTGAGAGAGAAGGGGCAAGGAATGGTTAAAAAGTGAGCATTTCTAATCAAAAGGCTATTTATTTGCAAAGATGGTAAGTAGTGTGTTGTGATCTGAGATTAGACTGGGTGAACGCTTTTTTTTGATTAAAATGTTTATGTAGTTAAACATGCAAGGTAAATTACTTAATTTTATGTCAACTTCTTGGGCAGTATTTTCCAAAATCTACTTGCAAGCAAGTCAGAGTATTTTCCTTGAGTTGACTCTTTGGTAGATTTTTGTTTCAAAATATATTTAAGTGTAAAAGGGGAAATGGGAAGAAAATCTGGAACCAAATTCTGACTTGCAGGTCAAACTAGATGCTAAGTATAGGAAGAAGCAAACTTTTTTGACCAGTGAATTAAAATTCTTTTAGCAGCTCTCATTGAGAGGCCTTATTTGTAGAAGGTACCCTGGTAACTGAGTATTCCCTTTTTTCCCCAGTCATACATTTTTCCTAGTGTTTAAAGAGAGACCAAATTTAATAAATATGCTCTATCACCACTGAAATTAAAGTAGAAAAGGGCTATTAAGTCATCCAGTCAGATCTCCTCTAATAACTTTTGATTAACTTTTTATTTGTGGGTGCTTAAGAAAAGAGTTTGCTTGCCTGTTTGTTTTTTTAATTTAAAAAAAAACACCACAAAACCCTAAAAACCAGTTTATGTGACATTTAGGTGTTTGATTTGCATGAGACAGTTATGTCAAACTTCTGCTTTTCCATTTTTTAGTACTTTATGCTACATTTTAGAAGCTGGCAGTCTACAATGCAAGGTAGAGAACAGCTGAACAATTAAAACTCGGCTGTAGTAAAGCACTAATCACTGAGTTTATAACACTTACATATGTTCACCTTTAAGAAAGAGGGTTGTGAAAGGAGGAAATACCATCTCAGTGATGGGAGGCAGCTGGAGGAGATTAGTAATGAGGTGTGCTCTGCAGGAACAGTACCAGGAGGAATTAATTGCTTTGCAGAGGAGCAGCAACCTGGCCCAGTATGGTGCTGTTGGGGAAGCAGAAAGCTTTGGTATATGTCAGTGTTGGCAACAAGTGGAAAACAAGTTTGCTGCATGCCAACAGATGTTGTTTTAAATCTTGTGCAAGTTTTTTCTGATGGGAGATGAAGCAACGTGTGTGAAGTAGAAAGATAGTAAAGTCCAGTGACCTATTCATTTGGGTGAAGTCCAGATTCTGGACTGTTGCCTGTGTGAGAAGGGGACTTGTGGGATGATGCAGAGTTAGAAAAAACACCTTGTGAAGATGTTGCAGGCAGCTGTGCTGCAGCAGGCATCCTGGTATTTGTTCAAACCCAGGCTTATTCCACATTGCTGGGGAAAAGATGCTTTGAGTTGCACAAGCTTTGTCTGATTTCTTTGGAGCTGGGGCCTCTCCTTGCACAGAAAATCATACCACTGTCTAAGCCTTGAGCTTTTGCTCCAAATTTCAGTGATGGGAAGCTGACAAAATGTATACAGCACCTCAAGAAAATGTGTTTGGGGAGCATCAGAGACCAAGATGCTGGATTTGTAACTGAAGCATATGGAGTAGTTCATGGTTTTTATTGTGGTGCTTGCTTGCTGTACTGTTACTGAATCAAAAGCAATGCTGATTATTTTATGATGCTTGCCTGTAATACTTAGTAGACTCAATTTATGCTTATGTGCCTGTACATCCTATTTCTTTGGTGTGCAGTGAATGACTGAAAGCACACCATATTAGTGGTAAAGGTCTCGTGGAAGTACAACTATGTTCCCAGTTTCAATACAGGGATTGACTGTCTACTTCGAAAAACAAAACAAAAAAATCCCAAACCAACACAAAGCAAATAAAATCCTGAGGAGCATTCAGTACATGACAAGAAATCCTGAATGGTGAATATGTGAATATACTTATTCTGCTGCAGTCCTTTTTTGTTTCCAACTGCACATGCTGCATACGTTAGATTCCAGTTAATTTGAGTGACATACTTGAAATGCTCAGAAACATGTGGAGGAGGAAGATACAGACATGTATTTGTAAACAACTTCGTTAGTGGGGCTTTATATTTTACTGGTTGTCAGCTGTGCTAGCAATTTGCATGTGTGCACCCAGCCCAGGCTAATTGCAAAGTAAAATTAACTGGCTGAAATTGCTGTGAACATACATTTATTCTTCACACTCTTAAGTGTATTCTCAGCTGTTAGTAAATCATACAGTCAGGTGCCTCTGTCTCTGTCTTGCTTGTCTCACATCCACTGAGTCCAGGATGGTGGCTTAGAAGTTGCTTGAATTCTTAAGTATTTGGAGGTGGGTTTAATTTTTCATTGCTGACTTTAGAGAACTGGTCTGTTTTCAGAGGTAATAACAGAATCTTGTTGGACAAGAAACCTTTTCAGCAAAAATCCTGCTTTCAGTCTTCGGAGTATCTGCTTCACCTGCCTCTGCTACCTTTGCCAGGCATGGCAGAGTATAGCTTCTTGCAGCTAGCTTCCTACTGCTTCAGATCCAGGCCACCATCAATGATCCAAGAAGAAGCTGCATTAAATTACTCTGCTTGCTTTCTTGTCTGCTCATAGGGTACTTGGCTAGATAGCCTGGTCTTACAGCCAGAGCAGAGAACAATTGCCAAGCTCTTGAGGAGTTAGTGTCTCTTATTGCTGCAAAAAGTATATTGTGGTACTGGTGGAGCACTAATTTATTTAAAAAATGGTTGGGAAATGTGGGTGGAGATGCTTATTGAAAGAATGTGGAGAGGAAAAAAAGTCTGCTTCAGTAAGCTGGTAACACCTGGGAGTCCTTGATGATGAAGGAAGCAGATAGTGGGTTATAATCACAACTAGCTACGGGCTTGCTCAAGAAATGTAATTTCTTGAAATGGTAAGGATCAAGGTGAAAGAAACAGCAGTGCCCTTCCCACTCCCCAGAGTTTTAATAAAGAATATTACAGGGTCATTGTGAAGCATGACATCTACTGTTTTCTAACTTTTCTTAGAAATGTAGAAACAGTTCTCTGCAGGACTTGCAGCTTTTTATGTGACTTTCCTAGAAAGGCCTCTGTTTTGTCTTTTAATGTAGAAAAGTACTTATTCTGAATATAGTCTACTGATTTAGGATTTTTTCATAAAATTGCTTGTTCTTTGAAATATAAAATGAACTTTCATGTTTTTAGGCAATCCCTGTCCAGCAGAGGTTAAAAGGCCACTTTGTCGCAGGGGTTAGGACGTTGCCTTTTTCGACTGAATACTTGGTTGAAATCAACAAAGTCTTGCTGGCCATGGCTGATGTTGAACTGCTGCTGAATGCACCAGAGCTAAATACTGGCATCTATGAGGATTTTTCAACTCAGGAAGATGCACTGAAGGTACTACATACTTAAGCATTATATTCAGATGGAAGAACGGGAGAAGGGGAAAACAGAAGAAAAGACCACGTTAACGACTGTATAGCTGTATGTGTAGTTTTGCTCAGTATATACTGGATCAATATGCACTGAAAATTAAATAATGAGACAGTTTTGTGGCTAATCTTTCTTTTATGCAGAATCTGGATACAAAGTGGAGCAGCGTGGAAGCTGGGCGGGAGGTTGGGGGGCAAGGGTATGACTTCTTTTGTTGGAGAAACTGTTGTGTTTTTCATCACGTAGTTGACATAACATGTAGAGAAATGCTAAAGCTGATCTTGCATTCCTGCTTGGTCTCCTTAATACAGCTGTTGTTCTGTGTCATGTGAAAACAATTGCTCATATGGGAAGAAGGAGAAAGGGAGAATTTTTGACTTTTGTACGAAGCTATTTATGAAGCCACAAGACAATGGTACCTGTTCTGATTAGCAAAGCATCAATATGTGCTCAATTTTAAGCTCCCACTTCTCCTCATTGCCAGCCAGTGGATTTACCTGTGTGATTAATGATGAGGAAGTAGTTCAGGATTTACTCTTCTTCAAAAGGGGATGAAGAAAGTATATTCGAAAGTATTGAATCCTGCTGTCATAGGTGAATTATGTATGTAGAAGTCTGAGTCCTGGTTAATTTTGAGCATGCAAAGGAGCACGATATAGAGATTCCCACAGAAAACATCCATTGGAGTTGGGAATTACACATGGTGTGGTGCAGTGTAGATGTACCTCTGTGGGTTGGGAAGCATAGTAGGGTCCATGTGTCCTTATATTTGAGGTAGTCAGGCTTTGCCTCTCACCTAGAGCTAGATCAGCTGTTTCTGCAGCTGTTCTACAGGTCCTTTAAAGATTTTCAGAGTTTCAGCCCACTTTTCCGACCTGCTTTTCTTTATGCTGTGTACATGCTTTCATTTTTCATATTTGTTTTTGGCATAGTTTTCAAAAGCAAATAAGGGAATGATGCCAACATTTGACATAGTGGGTGACTCTTCTGTTTTGTTGATGAGATTCTTTCATCCCTGTTTACTCTGCTTCTGTGCTCCCTTAAGAACAATTAGGAGTATTTATGTTAGGATACATATATATGTGTGTGTGTGTGTGCAGGTCTCTCATCCGATTTTGAAATTTTGATGTATTCTGAGGCTGTTTTCAGAAGAAGCAAATAGCAGAGCATAGAATTTTTAGAACTATTATGGTTTTAAATTCAAAAAGATAAGTACATTCCGCTGCTTGCATGGACTGTTTGTCCTCTGAATACCAAGGCAGTCTTACAACAGCATCTGGTTTAAAGGTAGTTTAACATCATAGTTCAATGATATTTGAGATAGATTGCTTTAACTTTGTCATTTAAATCTAAAACTTTCATGTAGCTTATGCTTTTGCAGTTCTGTACATATGGGAGGTTACATGAAGCATAATAAAGTCACGTTTTGTGGCTCATTTTTTACATGAGGAAGGAATATGCACAGTGCCTTCATGACACAGGGGCAGATGTGTTTAATAATGAAGGTACTTCTGTTTTGAGGAGTATGGTGTGCCCTTTTACCTCAGGAACAGATTTGATATATAAAATAGTTAATCGTCTCCATAAAAAAAAAAACTGAGAAGGAAACCTGCTTAAAAAGGTGTGACGGACTATTCAGTTCAGTTGCTAAAACTGATTTAATCTGTAAACTGCTGATGGTCATGGTCTTATTGTAGATACTGGAACAGTGTTTCAAAAAGATTACTTTTTGGTCGTCTTTTTTAATTTTTTTTTTTTTTTTATTTCCTGCTGGTGTTGACTTTACTAATGGCTTGTGTCATTACTGTGCTTGCAGAACATAAAAGATATTTTGGATAAACTTGGGGATCAAATTGCGGTCATACACGAGAAACAGCCCGATGTTATTTTAGAAGCATCTGGACCTGAGGCAATACAAATAGGAGATGCACTAACCCAGTTGAACGCGGAATGGGATAGAATTAATAGAATGTACAATGATCGTAAGTGGTAAGTCAAGGATATTTGGTTTCTGTGACCACATGGTAAATGTTTTCTATATTTGAATACAAGTGTTTTACAAATCATAGAATCGTTTAGGTTGGAAAAGACCTTTAAGGTCATCAGGTCCAACCGCAAACCTAACCCTGCCAAGTCCACCACTAAACCATGTCCCTAAGCGCCTCATCCACATGTCTTTTAAGTACCTTCAGGGATGGTGACTCAACCACCTTCTTGGACAGCCTGTTCCAATGCCTGACAACCCTTCCAGTGAAGTTTTTCCCAATATCCAATCTAAACCTCTCCTGGTGCAACTTGCAGCCATTTCCTCTTGTCCTGTCACTTGTAGAGAGGTGGGTGCTGGTCTCTTCTCCCAACCCCCTTTCAGGTAGTTGTAGAGAGCAATAAGGTCTCCCCTCAGCCTCCTCTTCTGCAGACTGAACAACCCCAGTTCCCTCAGCTGATCCTCGTAAGACTTGTGCTCCAGACCCCTCACCAGCTTCGCTGCCCTTCTCTGGACACGCTACAGCACCTCAATGCCCTTCTTGTAGTGAGGGGCCCAAAACTGAACACAGTATTTGAGGTGCAGCCTCACCAGAGCCGAGTACAGGGGGACAATCACTTCCTTAATCCTGCTGGCCAAGCTATTTCTGACACAGGCCAGGATGCCGTTGGCCTTCTTGGCCACCTGGGCACACTGCTGGCTCATATTCAGCCGGCTGTCCATCAACAAGCCCAGGTCCTTTTCTGCCAGGCAGCTTTCCAGCCACTCGTCCCCAAGCCTGTAGCGTTGCCTGGGGTTGTTGTGACCCAAGTGCAGGACCCGGCACTTGGCCTTGTTGAACTTCATACAGTTGGCCTGGGCCCATCGATCCAGCCTGTCCAGATCCCTCTGCAGAGCCTTCCTACCCTCAAGCAGATCAACACTCCCTCCCAACTTGGTGTCGTCTGCAAACTTGCTGAGGGAGCACTCAATCCCCTCATCCAGATAGTCAATAAGTATATTAAACAAGACGGACCCCAAAACTGAGCCCTGGGGGACTCCGCTTGTGACCGGCCGCCAACTGGATTTAACTCCATTTACCACAACCATTTGGGCTCAGCCATCCAGCCAGTTTTTTATGCAGCGAAGGGTGTGCCTGTCCAAGCTGACTGGACCTGATCACCTGGTTGTCCTGTACGTGCCACGTGATGGCACTCAAGATGATCTAATTCATAATCTTCCCTGGCAGTGACATCAGTCTGACAGGCCTGTAGTTCCCCGGATCCTCCTCCTGGCCCTTCTTGTAGGTGGGCGTCACATTTGCTAACCTCCAGTCAAGTGGGACCTCCCCAGTTAGCCAGGTAGGTGATGGACAGTGGTTTGGGAGCACTTCTGCCAGCAACCTCAGTACCCTTGGGTGGATGCTATCGGGCCCCATAGACTTGTTGGGTGTCTAAGTGGTGTGTCAGGTCACTAACCATTTTCCCTTGTACCGAAATGTACCCCAGTGATGAAGAGTTTGGGAGTAATCAGCTTCAATATGTTAGTATTACACAATAATTGCCAGAATTACTCAATGTTGAAACAGTTAACATGCAAATTGTAGCTGGGTGCTTTTATGAAGCTGATTGATTGTTTTTACTTCATAAACTAGAATATTTTGTTTATAAAGCATACAATTTTTGCTTTGTAAAGGTATCACAAAGCAAAGTTCTAGAGGAGAAATGTTGAGTAGGACATCTTTTAACAAAAAATTCAAGGCTGCTTTTGAAGGAGGGAAGGAGTTTGGAAGGATGGAGTCTTTAAAATACAGCATGCATGATAGTTCCCAATAATCTTTGTTGGAAATAATTGAAGATGAGAGATGACTATATTAAAAAATTTGTGGTTGAGAGAACAAGAGAATATTGAAATCAATGCTTAAGAAAACTGTATTTCTTCCTTTCTACAAAGATCAAATAGCTGTAACTTCACTTACGCCAAAAAAGTGTAAAAAAAAAAAAAAAAAGTTAAACTAAGCTGTGATCTCGGAAGCATCTTAAAATGTTTAAAAACAAACTCAATACCGCTTAGTCAAACTTCAAAAAGTGTGTCAGGCTTTTTAAGCTGAATGGGATTGAAAGAATGAAAGTATGTGTTCAGGAAGTTACCACTAAGCTGAAGATACTCACAGTGCAAACAGCAGTAGACACTTAGATTGCTGCTATGCAAAAAAAACCCTAATGACTGAAAATGATTTTATGAAACTTGAAAGGAAATGCAAAGGTTCATGCTGTAGTTAATTTGCTTTTACAGTATTTGCTTTTTAATGGTGATGCATTGGTTAATGCAGAACTTCTGTAGAGCATAAAGTAATGTCTAGCCATGTTCACTTGCTTTGTAGTGCCAGAAATCTGATCTCAAAAACATTTGGTAGTGTATTTTTAAGAGATGTTTTTAGGAAGTGTGTGTTACATAAGCTGATGTCTTCAATTTTTTCTCAGAGCAGTGGTGTATATGTAGGAATATAAAAATCGGTTGGTGGTATTGTCTAAGCAGAGACTTCCAGCAATTCTGGGCCACTGGATCAGTGAAGCATCAAGATTTCTAATAACTCAGCAGGCACTGTTGTTTCACTGTTTTTTAATTTGAAAACAAATAGTGGTGCAAGCTGGGTACCACCTTCTGTGCTCTTGCTGGCTGCCTGTGGTCACCTGCTGTATTTGGAGACAACTGCTCCAGAATCTGGTGCCCGTTTGTATTTATATGCCTGCAGCTATTTTTTTGTCTTCATAGTTACGATGCGCACTAAGCTTTAGTTATGCCTTTTTCCCCCCCGTATCTTAATTGAAAAGCTTTAACTAATATTATCCTTTTGTAAGTGTGAGTACAATTTCATTTGCTACTTAAATTTCATTTCATTAAGTAGCCAGGGTTAACCAGAAAGTTGGTCTTCTCATTGAAAAAGAAAAGTGTATCAAAGAGTAAGTTCAATGTTTACAATTAGCTGGCACAATGCAACAGATGGTTGCTGGTTCACTGAATACAAATTAATCTTGACCTTCATAAAGTTTGTTAAGTTCTGCAGCTTAATTAGAATAGTACTGGGCATGATTTTTCATACACGAAGGACTACTGGACTAGCAATTTAAGCTAAAATGGTATGTAGCTTCCTGAATATAGTCAAGTGCTACAATTTTAATAGAAGGATATACTTTGATTAATGAAGACAATATTAGTATCAATATTAAAATGCTGTATTTTGGCACTAGTATTTTTATACCCTTTCTGTTACTAAGAAGAATTTTCAACCAAGTTTATTCTTGCTTTTCCCAGTGTTGCCCTAAGTATTAGCAAGAAGGCTAGAAAACCATCTCCTTAATCTCTGGCTTTTTTCTATTTCTGGAGTGGGTGGAGATTTTGACAGAATTAGTAGAAACAGCATCTGAAGTCTGTGGCAAAAGGTAGATTTAGTTTTCAGTGGTAGTAATGATATTGTGATTGAGTGCCAGCTAAGTAGTTAAACCTTTGATAAAAGCTCTGATGTAGCCAAGCACAAGTTTAATTCAACTGTACTTAGCAAAGCTTTTATGTGTTCAGCTAAATCCATTTGACTTCAGTTTGACTTGAACATATGTGTAAAGTGAAATGTGTGTGTTGTGCGTGTGTGTGTGTGTACGTATGGGCTTAAGGCTTTGTTGAGCTGTTTGTAACAACGCTGGTTTGCTAGTTCTGCTCCTTCTGCCATGGATTTTCCACCAGTGCTAAAAATGTAGGTGACTTGAGAATGAGCTGTGGTTTGGAAGCAAGTGGATTCCTGCAGAGGAGGCAAGGGGTAGCCAAGTCTCAGTGCTGTAGTGACAGGACTTCGGTACTTTTATCTTTCAGCTGATGCAGTCTGTAGTGAAACAGCAGCATGTGCAGCTGGCTCAAAACCAGAGTGAAACTTTGTCTCATTGCTCAAAATATTGATTGAACTGTAGGCTCACAACAGAAATGGCAGAAGTTAAAGCTTGGTATTTCAAAGCGTTCTCCTCTAAAGTTCTAAATTTCTGGATTCTGAAAAAGTCACGTGTTCAAAACTCCCCCAGAAACTTCCATTTTGAAGGAAGCCAATAAAATAGTAATTTAAACTATTTTTAAGTGCTTAGAATATCTCTTCTCATTAAATGTGGAATGAGATACTGTTGTGAGACAGTATGTTCCATTAGACTAAAATGTACCTGAGAAATAAAAGGAGAACGAGATTTGGGGTCAGTCTACAGGTTGGTCTAGTGTGTTGAATTGAGATGCTTGCAGGAAACTGAAATGGTAGAACAAGGAGGTAGGGTCAGAAAAACTTAAGTAGAGATTTTTAAGGCTTTCTTCTTTATTATTCTTTGTGGGCCAATTCTAATAAAAACAAAAAAGCCCTGTATGTGCCAAGAAATATGGATGTCTTGATAAAAATGAGATACAATTTTGATGAAAATAATGTCACTAGTAACTCCGGGATTGTTGAATTTAATTAGTGAAGAAAATAGATGCAATGGTAGCTCTTTAAAGTTTAGTTTCAGATATCTTTGATGTTATGCTGCTAATTTCAGATTGCATCTGTATATATGCGGTAACCCTGGAGTCTTTGCTGTTGGACATGTTTAAGACAAAAATAATGGGCTGCAGATGAGATCTTTTCTCTGTCACATTAGAGGGTCCTCTGATGAGCAGGAGACCTGGCCTCCTATGTCTTTAAAGAAAGCTATTTTTATTAGTTTGGGATGGGATACTAACCAGTCTGTTGGTGTTGATGTTGATTTTATGTTGTTTGTCTCAAGTCCTGTGTCCTTTGAGACATCTGTCCATTTGCTTTATAATGCTAACAGAGTTAGCAATCAACAAATAGAAAGCAAGCTGCTCTCTCTATGCTTTTCTGACAAGGTTTTCTTACTTAACATTCGTGGGCTGGTTTTGTTGGTTTGTTAGCATAATAGAACTCTCATTTTAGTTAAAAACAACCTTCTGACTGTGATAATTCAGCCTGTTCCATTCTAGAAAATGTTGCCCTTCAAGTTAAGCTACACATCAATTTGAGCTTGCAAAGATGGTAATAATAATGAAATGCCTGGTAAATTATTTTGCAATTAAACTGTATAAGACCTACTTATGCAAGCCCACTGGTAATACAGTCAGTTCTATATAATCAAAATCACCTTCACTTATTAAATTCCAGGCACCAGCACCCCATGGTTTATGAATTTAAAAAAAAGTCTGAGCAATTAATCATATTTCATGTTCCATACTGTCAGATATCTCAACCGTTTTATAATGAAGAAAAGGGTTCTGCAGGCCAATTTGATGCAGCTAATCAATCTCTATTTTTTAAGTGATAGAAACAAAAGTTTGCTTAGGAATGCCCTTTTTCCCTTCAGCTAGAAGTTAATGACAGTCTGTGCTGTTGGCTTTTACCAGCTGCTACTATATCAGGAAGCCTTCAGTACTGGGGCTTTGTTAACCAGGCTATATGCTAGCCTTTCTGTTTCATGAGGAAAGTTTCTGTTCACTGGAGTAGGAATCATAGCCTTTTCACTGAAACAGTTAGGATAATTTTTCAATGCTTTGTTTTCAAACAGTTGCTTTGATAGAGCCATTGAAGCGTGGAGGCAGTTCCACTGTGATCTCAATGACCTCTCCCACTGGATAACGGAAGCTGAAGTGTTATTAGCTGATGCCCGTGGTCCAGATGGCAGCCTGGAGCTGCAGACAGCTGGGCTGCATCAGCAGGTATGTATGATTTGTGCAGAAAATGAGCAAGCTGGAAAAAGTCTAAATTTTTGTCTAAAATCCTGGTTTTCTATGTAGACATATAGATTTGAAATGAAGCTGTGCAATGGCACTTTTTAAAGTGGTAACTCTTAATTTCTTTTTCAATTGCAGTTTAAAATGATTCTTGTGGAAGATCTCAACTCCTGCTTATAGTATGGGGTTTTATGATGACTCTTAGTTTGGATGGGTTTGAGATAATTTGATAATTCAAATGTTGGCATAACTTTTGTTGTTTTTTGTTTTGTTACAGCTTTAAAAATATGTTAATCAGTTAAGAAATCCAGTAAATTATTTCACTTACTTTCTACTCACAATTAAAAAATTGGACCCCAGCAATGGTCAATTATAACTTAGCAAATTATTTTTTTTAAACTAATGACTTTGCAAGGTCTTGCCTTGTATAAGCAATCGAGAAAAAGAGAAGATTTCAATTACAGATGTCTTAGGTTTGATTGTTTCAGACTTCAGTTCTGGAATTTAATTCCCTGATGTCTTTCTAGCTCGTCATTATGGAAGAGCAGATTTTTCTTTTTAGCTGAACTACTTTGCTTCCTTTTAAATAAGGAGAAGAAAACATAACTTCAAGGATCAGATTTTTTTCTTTTCTTTTGGGAATAATGGTTATCCAAGAGGTATGTTCTACCTAACATACAGTTTGTATTTTATCTTTGTTGCTGCTTGGAGTTCTCTTCTAGGGCATTTGCCTTCTCTTTCTTGAATCATCTTAATCCTGATCTAGTTGCAAAGAAATTCTTACTAACAATGTAAGGTTTTTGTAGTGGTTAGGGATATTTGAAGGTTTGATCATGACATCTTACTTCCTTTAGTTTCATGGATTTTCTGTGATGTCTGCGGACCATGGCAGTGCAGTCGTAATTATCCTAGCTAAAATACTGTTAAGTTACAGAAACAGTCAGGGGCATAGGCTGTGAAAAGAACTAGTTAAAAAAAAGTCATACCATCTGTTAGCGCTACTAGAAAGTGTCATACATTAAGAGGAAAGGAATCAAACGTGAGTGTGGATTCTAGCACCGATGGTTTAAATGAATTCTTGTGAACCTAAGGAGTATTCGGCAGCCTGTTCTGTGTCATTATCTTTTTATGACGCTCATTAGACAATTGAACTAGATTCAACAACAGACTCTTAACTTAAATCAACAGCATCCAATTTTAAGATGGCTTTAAGTGCCTGTTTTAGTAAAGTAATATGCACCCAGGATTCATCCTGCATATTATGAGCCACAGATCAAAGTCACTTTAGGTCAGCAATAAAAATTCTGTGTGGCTTTTACGTTTCTGACAGGAACTTGAAGAGGGAGTCAGCAGCCATCAGACCAGTGTTTCAGCATTGAACAGAACTGGGGAAGGGATCATACACAAACTGTCTGCTACAGACGGGAGCTTCCTGCAGGAGAAGCTGGCGGGATTGAATAGGCGTTGGAAAGCAATCACCGCAGAGGTCATGGATAGACAACAGAGGTAATAAGTTAATTGGAAATTTGGATGTCTGACTAGATGCAATGAGGAGAATCTCATTTAGAAGACTCTGGGAGAGATAGTGTATTTTATTGCACGCTGTCATTAATCTGAATTTTCCTGACATTCAGACCTCTGTGTTTTGAACTGTCTTCTAGAACCAATTTCTCATAAATGCACCTGCAATTGACTGCTTAGTGAGTCTGTGTTTAAAACAACCCACTAAATGACAACCACAAAACTTCTTCTTTTCTTACAATTTTCTTTTGTTTTTAAAATAATTTCATTGATAAGCCAGACTTTTTTAGGAGGAAATACTCAGCTACTTTCTCTGGTTGAAGCTGAACTGTAAGTACATTACCTTAATTTCTGGTTTTGCATTGTCAAAGATACACTAATTGAAACACCTATATTGTTCCTGAATTTCCACAATACTATAAAATAAGATCTTTAGGTCTGTGTTTGCAAAAATTTAATCCATCTGACTACGTATTTTCTGAACCAAATGAAAATCCAATTTGAAGTAGCCTTTAATTTTCTGCAAAAGATCAAAGAGCAAGGTTGTCTGAGCTAAATATACAAATTTTCAGCGTATCTGGGAATATAAGGTCCCCCCTCTGTTCTTACTGCTAAAAAATGTGTAAGGATAAATCCCTGGAATGAATAGTTATTTTTGGAGGCTATTTTATAATTGTATGTTTTTAACATCTCCTGATACATTTAGGAATGTAATAAAATTTTTCTTAATTACTTAGTTTGAGAAGTTCCATTAAAGCTTTGTGTGATTTAGGGGATTTCTCCCTTGGAGGGTTTAGGGACATTTCTAATACTTTCGCTAACAGTGGCCTTGTAGTGGCTTACAATGATTAGGCCTGAAGATGTTGTCATACTGTCACTTACATTTAATGTTTTCTGCAGACTTTTAAAAATCTATTTTGTGACTTTGGAACTGAAATTTATCTACTTTTAAGGTGGTAGTAGTAATTTGCAAGTATTTTGCATTTTAATGATGAGGATAAAATCCTTTGAATACCAAAATGAATCCTTTAAAATGCTCCAACCACTGAAAAACACGTGACTATGTTGCATCAGAGTGGACTGACATGCTGTGTTCACTGCAGAAATGCATATGGATATTTTTTGTTTTCCTTTTTAAGGCTAAAAGGAGAGAATCGGCAGCTGTTAGAGTACAGAAAGAAGCTTGATGAGCTGCGTTGCTGGTTGGAAAATGTAGGAAGTGCTCTGGACGCAAGATTTACATTCAACCATGAAGAAAACTTGCGAGAATTACAGGCAAGATCGATTAGTGTGTGTATAAGTGTATGCATATGTATGTCTTGTGCAAAGTATCAGGACATGGCTTTTGGGGAGGAGAATTCTCACACTGTAAATAGCCAAAGAAATACTACAGTTGCATGAGACAGTTTTGTGAGGTTACTTACACAGGCAAGATGCATCTCGTAATGAAGTTGGGTTGAGTAGAAGATAAATATGTTATCTAGTCAGAAGATGGTGGCTATGTATTGGGAAGTGAGAAATTATGTACAACTGATAAAATTTAGTAAGTGGAATTTCACTGGAGATCATGTCCCCAGGTCAACTTTATAATTGTCAAGACTAAAATATCTTTAGTTTGTAGGATGTGTGAAGGAGAATGTTTCTGGAATCCTAAAAGAATGGAAGGAGTAGTCAATCCAAAAAAGCTGCTTGCTCATTTTTTAAAAATTAGTAACTTAAAAAAACCCAACAACCTCTGCTAGAGCAATTCAGGTGGAAAGGCTTAAGCTTCCTACAAATGCATATAAACAATGTAAAGTAGTTGCAGTTGTGTTTACCTAAACAAATTGTCTTGTGTCTGTTGAGTATTGTCTGTCTGACTATCATGAAAGTTTAATTTTTCTTGTCATCTACCTTAATATAGATGCCTGAAGTGAAAGGTAGGACTGGAATAAGGGGGGAAAGAGCAGAATTTGCTAGAGAAACACTGGTAGGGAATTACTAAGTATCAGTTTGGCCTTGTGAAAGCAGGAATGTGTGCATAATTTTGGTTATGTATGTTAAAGAAAGGTGAATTTGCAATAGAACAGGTACTGAGTAAGATTGCTGGGCTTTTCAGGAGAGTGAAGAACTCCCCATCTGCAAAGAGACTCAGAGCTTGCCTTGTTTCATCTAGTCAAATAAAGAACAGTGAGAAGGGATATGATGATAAGAATAAGAAAGCGTAGGGAAGTGGAGTTATTATTAAAGGCGGGTATTAGGGAAGTGGGAATAACAGATGTTAACTGATCAGTGAGGAATAAATACAGGCTGGGAATGAGAAAAAGATCTCTAAATAGAGCTTCTGGAGCAGCCTCCAATTAAAAAGGATGTAACATGTTTAAAAACTAATTCTTTTAAGGTAGACTCTTGAAAACTTAGGAAAGGCACTGTTTGGTATACTGCTTATTGTAGCAGGGTGTACTCTGTTCCGTCATCTCCCTTCCAAGCCTGTGTTCCTGTCACTTTACTATGCACACCTCCATAATACTTGTGTAACAGACATTAGTATACATATTGGGGTGGATAAATATGATGTGATTTTTGTAATTTTTGCTACTGTAATTTTTTTTATTCTAGTGCTTTAAAGACAAAATTTGTGATTCCTACTCCTTAGTGCTTGTGGTCTATGGGCAAACGATAGCACAGTTGTTTTAAAGTCAGTGGGAATCCAAGCATAAGCTTTTTTTATTGCAGGATCTGACCTGCACTTGCATGTTTAAAGAGAAAGAAGGCTATAGGAGGTTGATCAAAATGAAGTTGAAGGTTATGTTTAGTTTTTAAATACCTTTAGAGTACCTTTCCTTAAGACTGAAGTACCTTGTAGTGATCTACCATGTCCTTGTATAATGCATGTCAGGAGTGGGTCCTTAGTTTTTAATTTTTTTAAAAAAGGAATGCAGGCAACAATTTTCATTGACAATGTGTTGCCTTTTTGGATACACATGGTACATCCAGAGGTGATCAAACAGAAGCATCTTGTGAGATGAGCACCAGTGTGCATGATATGAAGCTGTATAGGTACCTTGGCTATTTGCAGTTTTGTGGGTTTTTTCCTGGTTAGCAATAAATGTTTATTTGAATAAATGTTTTAATAATTTCTAGATAGAAACAAAAATAGAAGCTTTTCTGTTATATTTCCAGGGAAATTTCTAAATATTGGAATTAAAGGAAAATTTCCTCCTCCACTTTACTTATGCATTTTGCTTCAGTCTAAAACTCTTCTGTCCCTTTTAGGTCTTAAGTGAAGAGATGGAATTACAGGGAGACAAACTGGAATGGCTGAACAGAACTGAACCTGAAGTGCTTTTGGATAAAAACGTTGATCTTCAGGAAAAAGACAAACTTTCCGATTGTCTGCAGTCCCTCAACGTGAGGTGGAATAAGGTGTGCGTTTCTTCAGCATTGGGTACCTGAAGTTGAAAATACAGTGGTGTACTCGGAATGGCTGTTTTCCTTTCCATCTATCTGTGACATGTACACAAAATGTCTTGGAAGCCATGCAGGCATGTTCAGAAAATGTGGCCAAATCCATGTCTGTGTGAAAACACTGGTGGACATTTTTCCATCAGAATGAGTTAGTTGAGTTAGCTTAGGTTTTTTGTTGGTTTTCTTTTGTATTGGCTGGATCAAAAATATTTCACTTACTTGAGCCAAACAGTAATGTATTAATTTGAAACTTTTAAAAAGCAAATTAGGTAAATTTGTCTTCACTATAATAGAATTGAGTGGTAACATTTGTTTCTTTTTAAATTAATTCCTTATTTCTCTACTTTTCTGTCACTGATGACCACAAATCATGCTTTGCGTCGTCTTTCCTTCAAAGTGTACTCAAATATTGAGTCCTAGCTTTGATGCTTAGGCAGTGAAAAACATGTAAACAACCTGTCTACAACAGTTCATTTATTTCTCTCCAAGATTTAGGTGAGACACTAGAATGTTTTGAAACAACTGAGTACCTCTTGGCATTTTTATGTTTTTAAGATACCTTGAAAAAACTCATTGTAATATATCTGAGACATGCCATTGTAGCAAGCATGGTGTAGAATATCTTGTCTTCTCATAAGTGATTACTTTTTTGTTGTTAGTATAGGTTGTCTTACTGTTTTTATTCCTCTCTGCTGGGCTGTAGGTGTTCAGAGAAGTGCCTGACAGAGTGAGAGAATTGGAGGCATTTGTTGGGCAGTCCCATCTTGTTACACAGCCAAAGCCTTCTGGTGAGTGATTGAGCCTTCTGTTGTGCTTAATTGTATTGAGTTTAATCCTGTTTGCGGTCACAAATAATCCAAAAAGGAAAACCTTCCTTATGAACTTAGACAAGTGGAAAGAAGAAATATTGTCCATCGCTGTGCTTGGGGCTGCCTTCATGTTACTATGGGAGAGAGGGGGAACATTTGGTTAGGGGAAAAAGTCACTCTGCACTTCAGGATTCAGGGAGTCCTTTGGGGTTCCCCTAAAAGTTTTAAAATGGAGGAATGTTTTAGTAAAGCTTAGGCCTCTTCATCAGGAGCGAGTGTACTAGGTACAGAATAAAAACCAAAATAGCCATGTTTGCGACAGCCTGGTTTCCTGTGGATTTGTGCCTTGTGGTCATGCCTTTCAGTAATTAAGATCCACTAGAGCTTTCGCTACAGCTAATTATCTGTAAAGTATCTCCTGCATGCAGATTCTCTGCAGTCCTATAAATAAAGGCCATTCTGCTCAGTAGGGACACAGATCGGTCTTTCTCATCTGCTAGATACTTATCTTCCTGAATCTTGTAGGGGAAGCTGTCCGAATATGATATGGTCTTGTGTCAGATGCTGACACTGGCCATCTTTTCAAGTTGTTGGAGGCAGATCAACAGATACAGAGTGTAAACAAGATGCCCAAGTCTCCTTTTTAGAAAACTAGGTAAAAAATGACAGTCCTTGCCTGAAAGAATTTGCAGCTTGAACATCAGTAAATTAACTCATTTTTTATTTTAGCAGCAGTAAACAAAATTTAAAGGAGGAAAACCAACTTCTGTTTAAGCCTTTCAAAACCTTGATTCAGTTTGTTTTCCTTTCATACAGGATGTATGAAATGCTCCTGCATTTCATTGCTTGAGGCAAGTGGGTAATGTTCTTGCTCCAGCTTGGTTTAACTTAGTGTTTTCTTGAAACTAGAACACAACTAAACATAGCTTTTGGAGCAAATCTTACTGTTCAGCTCATTCCTCACTACTTCGCACTGTCAGGTTAAAAAGATAGAAGGGATGGGGCTGAACTAGTGGGCATCTGTCCCTTCTTAGGACAGTTGTGTATTGCCAAGTCCATGAAGCATCTATTGGAGTAGCTCAACTTACTTATGCTTAAGTGAATTCTGAGCCAAAAGTGCGGAAAACCTTTCTGCCACATAATACAAAAGCAAAGAAGACAAATTTAGACGTTTATCTTAAATGAAAGGATTATTTTTTTATGCTTAATAGGGGTCAATTCCCTTTCATGTCAATGAATGTTTAGCTTCACTCCATTAGATTTAATGTTATTTTGGCTTTGCAAGTTTTCTTCTTGTCTGTTTTGTATTTAGGCTGAATCACTTGGGTGAGTCTGATGTGCAAGGAAATAATTAATAGCCTTTAAAAAAAAAAAAAAAAGGAATATGTAGCCGTGACTTTTCTTCTTTAACAAAAACCCCAAACTCTGTTTCAGATGTCCAAAAGGTGGTGCTAGTATCTTCTTCATTGGAAATTCCTGTTCAGACTCAGCAGGCTTTGGAACTTTCTGCACCTGCTGATCTGGATAAAACTACAACTGAGCTGGCTGACTGGTTGGTATTGATTGACCAGATGCTCAAGTCAAACATAGTCACCGTGGGAAATACTGAAGAGATCAATCGGACTATTGCACGAATGAAAGTATGTGTTTTTGTGAAGGCTAGTGGATTGGAAAATTGGCTCATGCTTTAATAGCTTGTACATTCAGTAAAGAAATTACATGTGTTTAAAAAGAAAAGAAACTGGCTGCAGTAAATGCATAACTTGAAAATTACACTTTAAATGGTGTCGTTATTACACTCCTCTCCCCTCTACTATTTCTTGTTAAGTCCTGTGTCCCTATGTGAGCTAGGCACTGCTATTTTTTTTGTTTTAAACAAAGCATATAGAGAATATCTGCTGAAAACTGTCTCTTGGGGAATGTGTAGATAGCTTATGCTGAAGACTTTGGAGCAGCTTCATATTTGCTTGGAGGGTGACATTTATGGTCCACTCTTTAGTGGTTTCTAGTGAGTTTTGTTGTGTTGTAGTTAACTAAACTGATTTCCAGAGACATGCTAAAATGATTAGAAGCTGTAATATAAATGCTTATGATGTAAATCTTTATTTCCGTTGATAGCTCATGCTATGCTGAGCTATGACTAAGGGCAGTATTTCTGAGATGTATGCTACCATTAAGATTCATTTTATTTGACTTGATATCAATTAACATGAATAACTGTAAAGTAAAAGCTCTAGGCTAAACAAGTGCTAAACTGTTTCTGTGGGTGTCTAACATAATCAGGAATTTGAAAGAATAATGTGATGTACAGTAACTTTGGAAACACTTTCTTTTAACTGTATAGTACTAGTAATGTAGGCTTCTGGTACATTGCCATAGTGAAATAACTATGTTTATTATACAATATACAGTCTGATTGTTCATCCTTGTTCTTTTCCTTCTCCATCTCTCTCTGCCTCTCCACCCCTCCACCCGCGCCCCCCCCCCGTCCCCCCTGCCGTAAGTGATCAGAGCTTGGTAAGAGGAAAATAAGTTATCGGACAGTGAAAACTAGGTATTGGAAAACATTGTGCAATGACTGCAGTAACTGTGTAGTTTGTACAGGTTAACTTTCACCTCTGGATTTTCACTAACTGTAATTCAGAATATTTTTGCTTTTTAAAGCGGTGCTATGATGCCTTAATAATTCAAGGGTTACAATAATGATGGGAACAGTCATCTACTTGTGGTGGTACATACATGTTTTGTTTTATCTGCAAATAATACAGATGATGTTAACTAAATTCTGCTGTTTGGATTTCAAAATCATATCCTAATTCTCAACAGATTACAAAGGCAGATTTGGACCAGCGGCACCCTCAGCTTGATTCTGTTTTTACATTGGCTCAGAATTTGAAAAATAAAACTTCCAGTTCAGACATTAGGACAGTGATCACGGAAAAATGTAAGTTTCTTCATTCTGTGTTTGCAAATACAATGTTTCCATGACAGTAAAAAAAAAATCTTCATATCTTTCTCTTAAACTCTTGATTTTTGAGCCTAGCTGAAGTTGCTGTCCTTGACAAACTGAAAACTTAGCAGTTAAGTGGCTTTCACTCTAACAGTCTAATGAAAATTCCTGGAACAAGAATTGCCACTTGTTTTCTTGACTGACCTTTTTTTCAAGTACAAAGGTAAATATTTTTGCTGGGATTACAAAATATCTTATGAAGAATTTTGAGTTACTTAACAGCCACAGACCCAGGGATGAGGATTTTTTATTTATTGATAAAAGGAACTAATTGTGTATCTTTATTTTTGTTGAGCTATGATACACTGGACAGCTAGTGAAAAGCATGAATGTATCAACTTAAGACAATAACTTTATGTATGTACTTTCAAAATCGTTGACTGAGAGTTAGTAGAGCTTTTAAGTCACTGATATGTACTTGAAAATTGAGTTTCCAGTTTAAAGGTCCCCATACCCTTTGAAAATTTCTTTTACTGGTACTTAAGGAAAGAAAACATGCAACTTGCACAATTAGAAATTAAGGGACAATGTATTCTTTGAACTCTTAAGCTTTGCCGATTGCTAAGATTAGAAAATTCATGCAGCAGGAAATATCACAGAAGTGAAAATGGAAAGATATTTCCTTTATGTTCTCCTCTGCAATGCAGTTTTTCTTTATTACATCTACATGAATTTCTTCGGTGTCCATAAGACTTGCTGCAGATAATAACAGGGTCAGATAGAAAGATCACATATATGTTAAAGGGTCTAATGAGATGGCATCTGCTGCCTTAGATTCACAGGAGCTATGGATTGGTAGGGGAGTAAGATCCAAAGAAGCTAAAGCAACTTGTAGGGCCTGAGTTTTGCAGCCACTTGGAACTAGGGGTCAGGTGGAAACTTGGGGGAGGATAGTAACTATGTGGTCCATGGGAATCAGTCAACAAGGGGAGATCTGGTCAGTCACAAAACATTCTTAATTCTTCAAAAAAGGTGAACAAGGAATAAAGGAACTGTATGTTGAAAATTTGAGTTCCCCTATAGTCATGCCCATCCAAGGTGGGAACAGAGAAGCTGTGTATGCTGCTGTGGGTGAAGCTTCCAGTAGATAACCTAGATGTGTGTGAAGATTTTGCTACCTGTCATGAAACATGAAAAACCTGAAGGTTTTGTGGCTACTGACATTTGTAAAGAGAAGTTTGCTCTTTGAAGAAAAGTGAAGCTCAGGAGTGCTTTATGCACCTTGTTGTTTAAATACTGAGGGGAATATACCAATATCCTACAAACTCTTGTGAGCCCTCTGTATGTTGTTACATGAAGCCTAATTACTCAAATAGCTAGGAACACAGAAACAGAGAAAAGCTTACTTCTCTGGAACTTCCCTCCTAATTACTGCATGGACATTGGGAATTAAAAGCACAGTTTCATCAGGAATTCTTTCCAATCTTTCTGCCTTTAATACCAGGCTGGCGCCCCTGACAACGTTTTCTAGGAACCTATCTATTGAACCCACTGAACGCTGAGGCTACCAAGAATTTCGCTATTTTTCTGTCCTGTTTTGGTGGATATTAGAGAGGGGAAATATGTCAACAGTGCAGAGAGTAAGGTTAACCTGGCCATTAATAGGGAAATAATATTTCTTGATATATTTTTCTATAATAATACTACTACTATGTAAACATCAAATATCTATCCATTTCAGGGATATTTTTTCCTTCCAGCTTTGTGGGGAGAGCCTAGACACTTAAGAGGTTTTTCTCTGCAGCTCATTAGAGAGGACACAGGGATATAGCGTTTTTTCACTCCTGCTATTTTTGCTTTTGCTGTTGCGGTGAAACCACTGATCTTTCCCAGCAGCTGCTGGTTTCCTTTGAACATACTCTTTATCCAATATAGTAACACCTTTTTTTAATTAAAAAATCATATTATTATTTGCTGTTGGCTTACTGAAGCTCTCTAAGTTCTCATTCAGCATGACCTATTCTCATTCAGCATGACCTACACCATGCCTGAAAATTAATCCAAAAGTTGCCTGTGGGTTGAAACTGATGAATCTGTATTGCACAGATTATTGGGTTTGTCCACCAGCAATACAGTTACTCTAACAAGTGGGCTTCGCTGCCACAGTCTTTGAGACCTTTATGAAGCTAAACAGAATATTGTTGAATGTATTAAAGTTAAGAGATCTTCCCAAGCATAATGGCTTTGTATAATTGTAAAAGTTTACCCTTTACATTATTTTTTAAATTATTTTTAATGTTCACTTAAGTGGTTTTAGCTTAAGCACAACCTCTGGCATTTTTACTTCATGGAAGATTGAAGTGACCTGAGTATCAAGTGCGTTAGTTTTCTAATAAAATTGCATACTTACTGGTAAGATAAATATGTTGGATGTGTTACATACTGCCTACCTGTTGCTGCTCAGAGTACAGATATACTCAAGAAATCCAGCTTAGTTTTTTTGGTTTGTTTGCTTTTTTACATTTACTCTTGTATTGGGTTTGCGTGGCAGCGCTTTGGTAGCAGGGGGGGCTACAGGGGTGGCTTCTGTGAGAAGCTGCTAGAAGCTTCTCCTATGTCTGATAGAGCCAATGCCAACCAACTCCAAGACAGATCTGCCACTGGCTAAGGCTGAGCTAATCAGCAACAGTGGTAGTGCCTCTGCGATAACATATTTAAGAAGGGAGGAAAAACCGGGAAGCAGCAGCCGGAGAAGAGAGGAGTGAGAATATGTGAGAGAAACAACTCTGCAGACACCGAGGTCAGTGAAGAAGGAGGGGGAGGAGAGGCTCCAGGCGCCGGAGCAGAGATTCCCCTGCAGCCCCTGGTGAAGACCATGGTGAAGCAGGTTGTCCCCCTGCAGCCCATGGAGGTCCACGGTGGAGCAGATATCCACCTGCAGCCCGTGGAGGTCCACGGTGGAGCAGATATCCACCTGCAGCCCATGGAGGACCCCACACTGGAGCAGGTGGGTGCCTGAAGGAGGCTGTGATCCTGTGGGAAGCCCATGCTGGAGCAGGCTCCTGGCAGGACCTGTGGACCCGTGGAGAGAGGAGCCCACGCTGGAGCAGGTTTGCTGGCAGGACTTGCGATCCCGCGGGGGACCCACGCTGGAGCAGTCTGTTCCTGAAGGACTGCACCCCGTGGAATGGACCCATGCTGGAGCAGTTCGTGAAGAACTGCAGCCCGTGGGAAGAACCCACGTTGGAGAAGTTCGTGGAGAACTGTCTCCTGTGGGAGGGACCCCACGCTGGAGCAGGGGAAGAGTGTGAGGAGGAAGGAGCGGCAGAAACAACATGTGATGAACTGACCGCAACCCCCATTCCCCGTCCCCCTGCGCCGCTTGGGGGGCGAAGAGGTTCGGGAGTGAAGTTGAGCCCGGGAAGAAGGGAGGGGTGGGGGAAGGTGTTCTTTTTTTTAAGATTTGGTTTTACTTCTCATTATCCTACTCTGATTTTGATTAGTAATAAATTAAACTAATTTCCCCAAGTCAAGTCTATTTTGCCCATGATGGTAGTTGGTGAGTGATCTCCCTATGTCCTTATCTCGACCTATGAGCCTTTTCTTCATATTTTCTCTCTCCTGTCCAGCTGAGGAAGGGGAGTGAGTGAGCAGCTGTGTGGTGATTAGTCCGGCTGGGCTTAAACCATGACAACTCTTTCACTCTTTAGTTCTAGTGATAGAATGTGTTCCTAATAACTGTCATGACAGGTAATAGGGAAACTTGTTTCCACCTCTATAGACTTTCAAGTAATAGGCTTTTTTTTTATGGTCTGTAAGTATTAAGGAAAAAGTATGATACTATTCATTTCTCTCCAAAGGCAGACTTACTGCTTTCCCTGATGTGCTATTTTTTATTCTAGGCTCTTGTCATGTTGTCTTTTTCACCCTTTGTTTATTAAAGGTTAAAGCGTGTTTATCGATCGTCTAATGTAACTCTGTTTATTGAGAGAGGAACAGGATACTTGAAGGAAATGGGATGTAAGCAATATTTCTCTGTTCTGCTGTGTAATCTACATAAACCTGTAGAAACCTGTCGTGGAATGAAAGTGCCAAAGTAGGCACTGGAGTGTTTCTACCTTGGCCAAAATTGTGGTACAGGTGCCATTAGAATGCCTTCAACTCACCGTTGTCTGGAAAGCTTAGTTCACTTTGTATAAGCTATGCAGATCTAAACACTATTTATTTATTTGTTTGTTTACTTGTACTGGTTTAAGTTGCAGATGCACAAAGATGACTTGCTGGTACAGCCATCACCCTAAAACTGTGCTCCTAGCAGCCCTGCTGCTGGCATATCTCTGCAGTGCAGCTGCTGCAGGTTTGCCTCACACATGTGTGTACTTAAAAAGTAAAATAATGCCTTTGAAATATTCTAGAAATAATGGTTGTTTCCTATATGCTGACCCACTTAAACAAGAGGTAGCCAAACACCTGCATTTTTCATTTGCTTCTGTGAATGTGTAAACTACATGGGGAGCTAAAATACTGAATATGAAAACTACTGTGTTTGAGAGTTAATTATATTATTGCCTCTTGTCCTGAGAATTAAGTGGTAGTTATGGCTACTTGTTTGTTTGCCTCAGGTTTTTCACATTCTGTATTGTCCTCCACAGTGGAGAAGGTGAAGAACCAGTGGGACAATACCCAGCATGGTGTGGAGGTACGGCAGCAGCAGCTGAAGTACATGCTGACAGACAGCATGCAGTGGGATGAGCAGAGGCAAGAAATGGAGCACCTCATGGAGCAGTGTGAGATCCGTCTGCGTATGCTCCTGCAGGCCCCAAAAGAGATGCTTGCCAAACAGATTTCAGACAACAAAGTAAGATCATCTACACTTTTTTCCCCTACCGGACTCCTTGGTCTATGTAATGCTACTGGATTTAATTGATGTGTGAATATACAGTTTAGTTGTAGGACCAGTCTTTCTGGGCATGATATATTCTAAATGGTTTCTATTTTTTTATATATTGGACATCCTGAGAATTGCTTTCTGGGAGGGAAACAGGTGGCATGTGTGCATGTGCATCTTTTTGTAAGTCTAGTTGAAATGAGTATAGTGTAGCATCAAATAAATGATATCATGCAAAAAGCTTGAACGTCAGACCAATAGAAGTTTAATCATACAGCCACAGAATTTAGCATGTGTTACTTGATAGAAACTTATTAACAGTAGTTTAGTAAAGCTAGGAATGGACCAAGTTATTTTAAAACTATCCTGAATTTCACTTCTGATGGGTGCTGGGCATATTCAACACTTTTTTTTATTTTTCCAATCCCCTGCAATCTTCACTGCTTTTCATATCACAGCAAACCTGCTGTGGTAAATCAATAAGTCTGATGTGCTTTGTCCTGGTGGCTGTCAGAAAAAGGGCAGGCTGTAGGTGGCACAGGATGAGAAATAAAGAGACAAATCAGCAAGGAGGGGCTCTTGTTAGTGCAGTACTTAGATCAGGGCTATTCAGAGTTTAAAAAAGTGTGTGTGTGTGTATATATATACACATGTATTCATGAAGGGACAATGTAGGGGTGCAGCTGGGTATGGAAAGAAGCAGGGAGTATGATTGTGAGAATTCATCACTGGTCCACGGCTATTCCAGTAAACAGTAAAATTGTGTGCTTTTCATCGTCTTTCTCTACATGAGCAGGGGATTGGAAATGGACTATTACGTCTGCTTTGCTTTCGTAAGTGAAAGTAGGCCTGTGCCCCAACATGTAGTACAGAGACTGTAAGATACAGCTGGACATATATATGCAAATATCTTAACTCAGAAATAATCTTGAGTTCACAATTCTGTAAAGTCAAGGCACCTTATGAATATCGGGCCACAATAAGCAAACACATCTAATGTATTTTCTTTATTTAAAAACAAAAAAAGGCTACAAAACAATGAAAACAAATTCTCATGCTGTGCACTTCATTTATGCCACTTTTAGCTACTGCTTATGTCACTATTATCATAATTTAAATTTATTCATGCTACTAAAAACATGGAAGTGTTTTTACTTCTGTTGCCAGTAAAACACAGAAGAGGATTTTTCTAGCCTTTGGTGGTTCTGGTAAATATAACTTTTCCTCACCTATTTGTGTTTTGATTCATTCATTGTTGGGACATTTAGTATCTGTAGAGTCTTTTTAAGATTTTTCTTCTAGATGAAAAATGTGTACTTTTTCTTAAAAAAAGGCAAAAAGGGAGGCGGTTATAATAAAATGCATAATATGAAAAATAGTCTGATTTTTATTTTACTTTCTCATTCTGAAATTGCTTTTTAGCTGTTAGTACAGGATTTGCATAGAGGTGACATCACAGTAGCTGCATTCAATGATCTTTCTAATAAACTTCTTCGAGAGTATCGTGATGATGACACAAGGAGGGTGAAGGAAACCACTGACCAAATGAACACTTGTTGGGTTAATCTGAACCAAAGGTAATTACAAAGTTTCACTCTATATGTAGCAGTTTGTGTCTTAAACTTGTACTCTATGTATACATGTGTATTGCAGTCTCTTTTCTGCTTTACTGCAGCATTGAGGGCTACTGTGGAGAACTAGTCAGTGAAGCTGTTTTGAGTTTTGATGATGGGAATTCACAATTCACTATGGAAGGCTTCTGTATGACTTCCCATTTATGTGGTGGTTTTTTTAAGGAAGAAAAAAAGTACTTCTCATGTTTGGTCTGAGGTTTGCCTGTGGCTATTGTTCTCTAAGTGTCTTTGAACAGTTCCTCTTCTGTTCCTTGATGCTGGTATGCTCAAGTTTTGTAGTTTGTTGCTGTGCTTTCTTTTCAAAGGCTGTAAGTATTCAGCTTGGTCTTCCAATGCATTAGTTTGTTATGGCCTTTCAACTAATGGAAACTTTCCCTGAATGGGTCTGCACTTTGGGTTCCTGAGTGGGATGTTTCTAGCAGTCCCATCTAAAAAATACTTGAGCTATAGGAATCGAGACTTACTTGAAACTTACTTCTTTCTATTCATCCTTTATTAAGACATATTTGCAAACATGTCTTAAGGAAAATATGATATTTCCCTATGCATAATATTTTTTTCCTGCAGGGTAATCTAATCTCTGCAGAAATTCTTTCCAGTACTTGATAGACAATTAACATTTAGAATAGTGTCTGACTCAGTGAGTGCAGCTTAAGGGGCGATATGCTTCATGGTTAGAGAGGCAGAAAAGAAAATTGATCCTGTGTGTATGGGAGTGGGGGAGATGACAACCAAAGTCTGTATGTTTGTAGGCATATATGTGCATGTAAAAGGGACAACTGCTTTTGTAATGAGATGTCAGTTAAGGGAATAAAAATCCTAGGTAATAAAGCCTCTGAAGTTAATGTTACATCCTGGGGAGTGAGAGGAGCAGAACTTCACAGTGACAAGAAGTAGGTAAGGAAGGAAACAGAGTAGAATGTCTTATCCTTCTTTGGAGGAAAATGGTACTTCTGTCATTTTGTGGTTTTGATGTGGCAGCTGGTTTCCTGGTTATATCCATTGAGAGGTGAGGTACAAAATAGCAAAACTTTGTATGGCTCATTCCATGTGATCATTTGAGAGAGAATAAAAATTTGTTAATCTCTAAATGTTTTGAGACATAAGATAGGATTTGTCAAGTGAGTAAAACAGTTCATAATTATTCTATGTCATGCGGACAACTTCTTATCATGGTTCTTCAGAAAACTTCCAGTAGACTGTGGGAAAGGCTGGCATATGACAAAACTTCCTTGGCTTTTTACTTTTACTTTTTCTGAACTAGGTCATAGTGATGAGGTCGTCTCCTGAAATGGCCTTTCCTGACCATTCATTTGAATTAAGATTAGGGATTGCAGCATTTTCACCATCAGATCGTCCTTTCTTTCCTCAAAGTAAACTAATGATTTTTCCAAAAATGCCATTAACTTCATCTGAATGTCATGATGACACCTGGGGATGAAGATGCAATTAGAGGGTGAGGGAAAACAGCTCCTTGTTGGATTAGCAGTAACGGTAGACTACAGCTCAGTAGTAGTCTCATTCACATTTGAACTTTGCAGTGTTTTGGCTAGAACTGGCATAAAACTGCCCACCGTTCAGAGCAGGTGACCAGAAAGAATAGCTCCTGCTTGGAAGCCTCTAATTATTTTTGAATCTGCTTAAGTCTGGAATAATAAGCAATTGCATTCTGTTGTGTATAACTGAACCTCCTCAGTTATCACTGGGGCCACTGTTTTGCAGTCTGCAGTCTTGGGAAGATGACTATCTGCTTTGTTTTTTAACTAGGGACAGAATGTAAAGGAGAACTCTGAGAACTGATGGGTAGCCAGAGCATGGAGCTGTTCAACGTAACCTCATGGAGCAGCAGAGTAGAATTAAAAGGGCAGAATGTGCAGTGAAAGCACCTTTTAAAGGGAATAAAGGTTTTTATACTTGCTTTAAATGCAATAAATAGAAATACCAGTGAACCTTGAGTGACAAGACTTACTTCATGTGGCAGATTTTGGGACATGCAGGGGTTGTACATGGAGCACGTGTGGCCCTGTGGCTTCTATAAGCACAGATCTGTATTTATAGCATAATGCTTTAAAATACCAGTTTGTTCCCATGCTTGGAGGTTGTGGAAGGGGACCTTAGTAACATCACCTGGGAGAATCACAGTCCTGAATAGCACAAGAACACTACCAGGAAGACTGTAGCCATGGCATGTAAAGTTGAAGGAGCTTATTTTAAAACTGTTGGCATTAAGAGATTGAAGCTCCCCAGCTTGACGTTGTGTAAATTGGATACTCTGCCCAGTGGCTATTTATGTTCTATTTTTATACTTTAGGGTGAAACTGCAGTCATTCTGTGTGTTTTTGCTGCCTCGGTAATGGATTATAGTTGCTGTCTGTACTGTCTCACTCAGATGTTATTTTCTGACTTTATTTTGATCACACACTTGTATGCATTGTAGACTTTTAGTTTAAATCTGAAAAAATAATTGGGTGGGACAGAAACCTGAAACAGTGCCATGAAAACTTAAATAGTAGAGTTACAATTTTCTTTTTCTTGGTCGTGTCTTTACTGCCAGAATCTGCTTGGACCTTCTCCACTGTCACTGTGTTATGTGAAGTTAGCTACATTTGTAAATGTAAAGGATTCTCCACGTTCTCCTTACACTTAATTCTCACATCATGGAAGTACCCTCTGTCTTTTGAGGCTGTTCTAATTGTATTAGAATTCTTTGAAAATCTGAGTCATCTTTTTATAGCATGGGGTAGTTGTTAATCTGCAGTACGGAATTCTCTATCATTTCCTGTTTTACATTTGTGGCCTTTACTGGAAGGAAATGAAAGTATTTGTCTGTTCTGTAAAAGTGTTGCTCGCTACTGCTATACAGGTCCTCTTTAAAAGCACCCATGTAATCTTAGAACATTAGTTGTAAATCTGTTAATTTATGCTGCTGGAGTACATATTTAGTGAAAGGAACGATTTTCAGCTTTAATTCAAATATCACGACAACAGTGGGACTATAATAGGATTTCATTCTTCCCTTTAATCTAAACCAAGCAGAAAGTTTGAGAAATTAAAACTTTAGGCTGAAGATTACATTCTTCAATGAATGTTACTAGCTGCAAAGTTCAGGTTGTCTCAATTCCCATCTAGTACATCAGTACTTAGGCTTAGAGATCTGGGTCGCTTACAGTGTTTCATCCTTTGGGGCTTTTCTTTTTCTTTGAAGGTCACCTTTATTACCTGTTCTTTCTGTTGTCACTCCTGTTCTTCCACCTTTGGCCTTAACCCCCTGCTAGGGAAGAAAATCCCTGCAGAGGGTTTTGAAGTCAGAGCTCATAGCTGCTTTTACTTGACATTTTTCTCACAGTTCCTTGGTATGCTCTAATTTTTGAGCTTGTGCTTGTTATCTTTTCTAGGTAATATCTATCAAACCATTTGTAATCCCTAGCACGCTATTTATTTTTTTTCTCAAGAGTGGGTGAAGCATTCCAGAGCTTCAAGTGAGAAGCAAGAATGAAGGCTGCTTGCTCTGTTAGTCATTTACCAGTAGCCAAAACTTGGGCAAGCATGAAGTCAGGAATTATTCACATAGTCTTATTTTGGATAAAGCAATTGTTAGCAAGTGACATAAGACCTAAGCTCCTAAAGTGGGGGTTGCAACACTATCTTTTAGCAAGTAGTCTCTCGAAAATTCAGTTGGTTATGCTAATACTTGGGAATGTAAGCCTGGCAGAATTGGGATTGCGTGTGATTTTCTTACTGCCCTTGAAGGAAAACAGCTTTTCCTTGCATCTGTCTTTTCTGATGTGCTAGTAAACCGGAATACCTGCTTTGAAACATCATCTGGAATGATACTGAACACCTGCAGCTTCTTTTCTAAAAAGAATGTTTTAACTACTTTTGGAATTTGTGATTCTAAATACAGCGATTCCCTAATACTGCTTAGCAGTACTCTTGTCACAGCATGGCAAAGAGGAAAGAAAGCCTAAGCAGAATAGGAGGAGGCAAAAGACCTGTAAGTTTGATGGTCCTGTTTGGAGAAATGTGTTCAATTAATTTGAAAATATAAAATGCTGAGGGTTTTGGCCTTGTCTTACTTGAAATTAAATATCACTTTACCCCTGGAATCTTACAATATGGTTAATGCTTGATGTGAAAATAAAATTGAAATTCCTACTTATTTAGCAGGAGCATTCTAGATAGTAGCCCTGTTAGGGATTTCTGTACAGTGTGCTGGTGTGGGACAGCTTGTTTGTTTCTTTCTTCCTGATTTTGGGAAGAGGTAGACTGCAGAATAGCAGCCTCAAATGGATGAAATTTAGCTTGTCATGCTTTAATTAACGTTGTTAATCAGAGCTTTTAAAATTGCTGACTATAACAGTTTCCCATCTGAGTTTCATTTCAATGACAAGGAAACAGTTCTGTTATGCAGAAGTACCATTTGATCTTTTTTCTAGGAAATCTTTTGAAGCTGCTTACCAACAATATGATCCAAAGGTTTTAAATTAGTTCCTTACATCTTAAAAAATCCTCTTACAAACAAAAACTTGTGTTTGTACCAACCAAAGATCTTTTGGATTGATTGAAAATTTGTACTATATTCTGCCAGTCTTTCTTTAGATTTAAGCATGTTGAGCATGGCTTGACTGTTATGATGGCAGTGTATTATTCTGTTTGAGTGATAGTGTCAGAAGTCTTGTCTTTTAGCAGAGAGCACCAGGTATTTGACTTTTCATCCCTCAGTACTTCAACTCTTACAAATTTAGGGAAATGTTTCTGCTCGCTGTAAAAGAGGAAGAAAAAATCCCCCACAACCCTCAGTGCTTCTACTCTGTATGATTTTTTGTTGATGAGGAAAAGCATTCACACTTTTCACACATGGGAATAACACTTCTACTATTTGGGGTAGCATAAGTCCGTGATGGTAATACTCAAAAAGAAAAAGCTAGGTTTTTAATTAATAACTTAGTTTCTTCCACGTGCCTTTTTAAAAAGGGCTGTGACATATATAAGCAGTTCAGAACATCTGTGGGTAGCTGTAGATATAATAACCAGAGAAACAGTGATATAAATAATGATGAAACAAGCTGTGACAGATGTAGTTTCTTTACAGAGATAACTTTCGGATTTCCTTTTAGTAGTTTCATTATGATGTATGTAATGCTGTATGTTATAGGGGAATAATCTGACACTTCTCTTGTTTTCAGAGCTGTTGATAGACAGAATTTCTTAGAGACAGAGCTGAAGACAGTACAGACCTCACACAAGGATCTGGAGAGCTTCCTCAAGTGGCTTCAAGAGGCAGAGACGACAGTTAATGTTCTAGCCGATGCATCCCAGCGTGAGAACACTGCTCAGGACAGTGCCTGCATAAGGGAACTCAGAAAGCAGATGCAGGTGAGAAACTACATAATATTGCTGTTATTCATGCTTTTTCTCAATGGCAAATGTTATAAAGGAAAGCTATCTGCTAGAGTGGGGAAACCTGCAGCCTATTGGAAGGTGTTTAAAAACCAGTATTTTAGAAGTCAGGTGTGTGAAGGAAGCAGATTTTTCTTCCTAAGGTTTGAAGTGCATATTTTGTGGACATCTGTGGCACTGAGGCCTCGTAAATGTCCTTGGAGGGTGACTGTATTGAGGAAGTGTATTAAACCTTGGAGGGTGACTGTATTGAGGAAGTGTATACTTGATTAAACCAAGTCATGTTGTGTGATTGTCCAGTCAAACAATATAATATACTTCCATCCAAGTAAAGTCCTCCTGAGCTGCACTGTCTCCTATCCCTGCCTGCCGCCTTGCTCCTGCTTTTCCAGCAATCCAAGAGGTTGTCGTGCTTGGATTACCTCTTCTCCTTCTCCTGCTGCCCAGCAGCTCCTCAGCTGGCCTTTCTTCCTGTACAGACCACGGACTGGAAACCTGAGAAATAACTGAGGAGACTAACTGACACCACATACAGTCCTTTTTAATATATGGACACCCTAGCTTGTCTAAAATCTAGAAGGGAGATCCCTTCTCCCTGTCTGAGAAGCACAGACTAGCTGACTACCACATCATCTACCTTTGCATGTCCCATACATCTGCTTTGAGGAGGTAGGAGGGAGAGAGAGGAGCTGGGTTCAGCCTGCGTTAAGGGTACGGCATGTTGAGAGAAAACTGGAGGAAGGGGTGTGGAGACCTGACAGCTCTTTTAAAAATTAGTATCTTTGGGCCTGTGGCAGCAAAAGGTTGAACATCACTGGCTAAAAGGATTTTGTGTTTCTATGACATATGAATTTCCTTTGTCCTTTTTACCTGATGTGAACGCTGTTCATGTGTCATCTTTCTCTTGAATGTTTTAATACATTTTTTCCTTCAATTAATTGCCTCATTTCGCACAGTTGTTTTGATATGCACAGAACAGGGTGGCTAGATCAGTTATTAAATCCTGCTCTCTGGGTTTGGAATAATGTCATCTGTGGTCTAAGTTCATGGGTTTTGAACAGCTTGTAATGGAAAAAAAAAGTGCTGCTTTCAGTAGTGCTGTTAATCTGAACATACCTACATTGAATTTATACTTTAAACTGTCTTGTTTCGTTTCTGATAGCAAGCTGCTCACTCACATAAGGAAGAGAACAATATATTGTGGAAGCTTGTGTCTGTTGAAGATGACATGTCACTCACCAATGTTTATATGATTCTGGTCAGTCAGGTAACTCATCTGTAGAGATGTGGATCTTTGCGAAATGCTGAGACTAGTCTGTAATGGCAACACCTACAAGTTAATGTTATACTTTCTATTGGCAAAAAACCCCAAACAACTAGTGTAGTGGAGGTGTAAGAGCTACAATGGGGCTACAGGAAGCTAACAACATGAGGCAGCGCTGTGTGTAAATAGACTTGTTTCTGCATTACCTTCTATTCTGTGTAGTCAGTCCCACCAAGATAAAGCTGTTGTTTCACAATTTGTTTGTTGGCTCTATGCAGCTGTGAAGCATCTTGGTCATGGGAGATTGTTTGCCCTCCTTCATTGTGCTGCAGTCTGGTTAAAATTGCCAGAGTTGTGCTATGTGAGGGGAGAACTGCTGGGCAATACTGCCTGCTGTGTGGGGAAGGTCTATAAGCAGCACTTGACCATGCCCATTCTCCTGGCTTGTAACCGTTAAAGTGAATGTAGATGCTTGGCAAGGCCTCCCCTTGTTCAGCATCCCATTACCTGATACTCTCCCATCTTTTTCTGTGACTCTATGCTTTTACACACTGTGCACATGAAGCATAATCACTTAACTTACCCATGACTTTAAATAATATTGTGAGCTTTTTTCAACTCCCACAGGAAGTTAAGCAGAGCATGTCAAAGACTGTCATAGTGTAATGGCTTCCGAAATGAACTTTTTCCCCTACCATCTTTCAATCTCATTTTAAATATAACCGAAGACATTCACAGAATCACTACGGTTGGAAAAGACCTGTAAGATCATCAAGTCCAACCATCAACCCAACACCACCATGTCCCACAATGCCATGTCCACACGTTCCTTGAACACCCCAAGTCTGTCATATCATGACACTGGCAAACACTCCAAAATCAACCTTTGTGTTTTCAAATATTTGTTGAAATGAACTTTTGAAAACGGAATGAAGCTCTAACATCTTGCTGTACCTTAAAAAAAAAAAAATCAAGCCCACTTCCCTTGCAAGTTCTTAAGCTTAATACCTGATTAAACAAAGATAATTTCCTGTTCTTCCCCTGTTGAGTGGCATAAAATAACAATGTTCTTCTGTCTGTGCTTTGTTGAATATGTGAAGAAGTATTTCTTCTAAATGGCTGTAAGAATAATACAGGGCTTGTGATTTCTTCCGCTCTGTGTGAAGATGCCTCTGTCCCCAAGGCCTGGGCCTTGAATAATACTTCACTCTGAGTTTAAGGTGTGATGAATTTTAGGTGAGATGTCCTGAACATAAACAAAACATGATGTTTTTTTGTTGTTGTTATATGTCACGTATTTTTAAAATAGGATCATCTGTTAAACTGGCATCTGTGTGTGCGTGTGGGAGGACTATCTTCCATTACATTTTGGGACTAACTTGTCTGGCTGCAGCTCAAGCCACTCTACAGTGGAATTGGTGATCTGGGCACTGTTGAAGCCTTGTTTTGCTTTCCATTGCAACATCTGAGGCTAGCGACTGTACTATGCAAATAATGCAAAGTTTGAGTGTGGTAACTATTTTTTTTTGAAAAGGAGGACATTCACAATTATAGCATCAGTCTTTTTAATTCATTCTCTCAGTATCTAAATGTTGCAGAAGACTTTCCTTTCAGGTTAGTGCTGAAATACTCCAGTCTGTGTTGCAAAATGTTTAGCAGCCACCTGAAAGAGGTTAAAACCTAATTTGAAGCAAGATGCAGAAAATGAGCTAGGAAATAGTAAGAAGTAGTGCCAGGTCAATGTGTGTGAAGTCCTGTGCCTACGGATGTAAAGGTGTTCAAAATAATTTGAAAGTTTTGTTTTATTGTAAATCAAAATCGCCATGACTAGTGGTGGGCTATTTGTTTGTCTCACTGCTTGATTCAAACTTGTATATTAGCTGGAAAGGAAAAAAGCAGAACTGAAAGAAGGTGGCAGGTATGGACTGTGGGTTCTATCTTACACAGAAGAGGATTGAGCTCTTGCACAGTTATTTCCAAATGCCTCAGTGTTTTTGAACTTGTGCTGTTTCATAGGTTTCCTCAAAAGATGTTCAGTAACAGCATATCAGCTAACAATGGTAGGCTAGAGCTGGTAGGTTAAAGGAGCAGACTTGTGGTGGGAGAGAAGACTTAGATACAAGCCAGGAGCAATGGAGTACAGGGGAATGGTTCAAATGAGTGGTGGAGATGAGGAAAGGTGAGTCTGGCAAGGTGGAGAATACAGGTGGTGAGATTTCTGTATACAGAGTGGAATGAAGGCTCTGTTTCCTCAAAATGATGTCATTGGTGCTGGACAGATAAGGAACAAAACAGAGTACAAGTAAAAGGGGTTTGCGTCAGGACTGGTAGAAATATTGATTCAGTTCTAAAAGTAAGGATGAAAAGGTTGTGTTAGCAGAGTTGGATGGAAAGAGTTTTTAAATGTCCTATATGAAGAACCTGTGTCTGGTATTCATCTCCTCAGATGGAAAGTGCCTGAGAAGAGGCAAACTAGTGTATAATGCACTGGCATTTAAGCTATGCATTATCTAGGATCATATGAACTTGTCATGCTACCTGTAGTTGGTGCCTCTGTACTGTGCTGGTTGATGTGCTTGAAATGTGTATGTACCTGTTCACGTGGCAACATGCACACTCAATAATACCATTACTTATGATGGTGTCTACCACCTATTGTGTTGATAATGGCCTCTCTGACCCTTTGCTACAGCAGCCCCTCTAATACAGGTTTAAGTAGATTCATCATGGCACCTTTGCAAGTAATAAGAAATAGCTGTATTGCTTTGGGAGTGCCTTGCTGGTAGCAAAACACTTCCATGCTCTTGAACGTCCTACTGCCATCCTTAGTTGGCTTAAATAATTCTGCTTTGTCATGGGAAAAACATCAAAATGATGTTAGCTCTTTGGATTCAAGGATGGCTAGAAAAAGGGGTGATGGCGCAACTGTATGCTTTTAATTTGTCAAAACCCTGTTCTTTCTTGTCCTAATAAGTCATTCAGGAAAAGATTTTAATTGGAAACGGCTCCTTAAAAACGCTCCTCCTTTGTGGCGCAAGTGTGAATCCTTTGACATCTCTTTGACTAAATTAGCCTTAAGAGAGTTCACGGCGGTGAGGTTTACCCCCTGCAGTTTTTCCTTTTGTATTGGGTAATCTAGTTTTGAGAAGTGCCTGTGTGATTTATTAGCCTTTAACGTATGGCTGATATAATTAGGGCAGGTATTCCTCTGCTCCTCTCTCAAGATTTATAACACAGTCTGTTATTCACTCACTCTACAGCTCTGGCAGAGCTGCGTTTAGTCTGAGAGCGAGAGCATCCTTTCCCGGAGTGAGGGAGCAAATGCTCAGTCTGCCGATAGAAAGCAGCTACTAGGGGAGAACAACTGTTGTGATACCCTGGAGCTGTCTTCCTGAAGGAATTCCTTTTTTGTTCCTGCAGCATTCAGGCTTAAATTAATAACCTTTCCTGGCTATTTAGCGCACTCCTGAATGGTGACGGACGCTTGGCTGCTCAACAACTTCATTTACCCTCTGCACAAGCAGAGCTGAGCAGCACTGCTTAGAAAAATCTGTGAAGGCTGTTATTTTTTTGCATTTGTCTCGTGGGGTTTTTTTTGGGAGAGAAACTTATGCTGTATCAACCTCCTTTGCCTTTGAAACATATAAAGCCTGTGGCTCGCAAAAGCAGTCCTGGAAGAGAGCATGCTCAGAAAGCTGGCAAATCATTGTCCAGTGACCGGGAGGAAATGATAGTTGCTCTTCATTTATAATGCAAATTCTGAGGTGTCTCCAGAAGTGTGGCAAACTTAAAATGATGGCTGTGGTGAGAACGTCTCTGCAGAAAGTTGTGGTGTTGTTGCATCGTTTACAAAGGATGGCAGTTTCTTCTCCCCGTTACCAGAAGCTTTGCAAGGTAAGAAATGTAAGCCCTAAATCTTGAGAGTATCTAATGCTAACTCTGTCTTTCTGAGATAAAAAGAAAAGAAAGTAACAATGGGATGAGTGTCAAAAGTATCTAGGCTATCTAGTGTGTTTTCAAAACCTGCTGTGCTTTCATGTGCATGTTTTGTTAAAGAATGCAATACAAAAAACCCCTGTGCTTGTCAGTGATACATATTTCAAAAAAGTGCTCTCTTGCCTACCATTTAAGTGTCCAGAAGGAAACTGTGAATGTTCAATCATCTTTTGTAAAATACTACCGCATCTCTTTTTGCAAAGGAGTTCGTTAATTCTTGGTAAATGCAGTACTGTAACTCCTGGGTACCCATTATGTAGAATAACTGTGTTCTTCCATGCCCAGGGTTTTTGCTTTTGGGCTTTATGAAACTTTTAATTAGGAATGAGTTCAGCAGACTAATACGCAGCCATGAAATCTTGACTTCACCTGCCTGTATTTATAGAGTTCTTTCGGAGATAAAGAATAAGGATAAGGAAAAGTTGGAGGAAAAGCATGTTGACATAGGCTACCACTCATTGGTATTTTTGCTGTTACGTGTTTTGGTGTCTGACTGTTTCTGCTTCCACTGAGACTGTGTTTACTTTTTTTTCTTGCAAAGGTTCAGTAGTTTGGAACTTTAATACTGTGGTAATGATCTAAACTACTGAGTAAAAATCATTTTTTTTAAGTAGGTTGATCACTCACCAGTTTGCAATTTTTTTTTAAACTGGTCTGTAAAGTCCACGAGTTAATACTGCTGCGGTGTCGGTGCCTGTGTGGAATGGTCATACTGTGGTGTATTAGTGGACTTTAATAGAAGGATTCTGCTTCTTAACTTTGGAAAAATATAAAATTGGAGAGGTCTTCAGCTGTACACTGACATAACCTTATAGAAATTCTATATGGTTGTCTTTGAACTTGTTTTTTTATTCTTGCTACTTGTGATACTTTAAAATTGCCTGTGCTTTTTGGTGAAAATATGCCTGAGTTTTGCATACGAGGTGTGTGAAAACCAAAGTGCGTGGCCACGTCTTGTTCCGACGGTAAAGCAAAGCCACCGTAACTCATAATACTAGATTCAATCTGAAATGTGTTTCCTATTATGAGAAATACAAAAATGACATCAAGTAAAAGAGATCCCATTTCTACTATAGAGTTTGGAAGTAAGAAAAGGGTATAATGTGGTATCTGGTTCATAACAGTGAAGCTTGTAGAGGACCTTCTGGCTTATGGTGAAAAACACATTGTTTCCAAATCAGTGTTTTGGTGTGCTTCTGTTTACAAAACTGTACTAAGAGGTGTATCTTCATTATGAAGAATGGTAGACAGTAGTTTGTGTACATACAAGCTATTTTAAGGCTCAATTATTCTTGTCTCTATGAATTCTATCATTAAACAGTCCTGTTTGCTTTTGTGAATAAGGGAAATCTTTTCTCATTAATGGGTTTTAATTGTCTTTTCATAAGCACCAGGAAATTAAAAGTACTTTAAAACCTATTTACTCACATTTTTGTGTATACGCTTGTTTGTAACAATGTTTGTCAAACAAGAACTATCTAGTGAGTCTTGCAGTGATAATTATTTGCTAATTAGCCTGAGAGCTTAGTAAATGGTTGGATACTTAATTTGTTGAGTTTAAATCTACCCAAGGGGTAGTAAAAAGTCTTCTCAAAGGCTGTGGTTAAAATATATTTTCTGATTGAGAATCCATGCAGTGATAGCCTTGGGAATTTTTGTGCACCTTAAAATTACACATTGTATGTTTTTTCTGTTTGTTAAAAAGTCATGCGGCTTATTTTTTTTTTTCAGTTGTCTGTGCTTAGTTTACTGAAAGTAGAATTGTTGGTCTGCCTGTAGAGTTAAATCAGACACTGATTGAGGGGAAAAAAGGAATGGTTTACAATCCCAGTCACTTCCAGCAGGTGTCAATGTAAGGCAATGATGTATGGGAGTCTGGTGATGGAAATGTTAATACTTAGATGAGAAAATGGTATGGAAATTACAAATTAAAAGTAACTATGACAGCATGTTAGGAAGGATGTCTTGTAGTGCTCTATATGCTTCTGGTTTTGGAATTTCACAAGTTTGTGCAGGTGTGAACTCAGCAGATAAACAAATATACTTCAGTTCTGCCGAAGAGAAGTTATTTACCATATAGTATATGAATTATTGTATTGTGTACAGGGTAGTTGCTTCATGAACTAGCATCTCAATGTTTCATGTGAAGCGTCCTCTGAAGCATAACAGAGTGCCAATGAAATAAACATTAAAAAAAGTGCCAATGAAATATTTAAGACAAATTCTTGAAGTTAGTGTTTGTTTTAAACAGCACTGTTTTGTAAAGGAATAAACAAGGGTTTATTATTGAACTGTGCTGGGGAAAGTCATAATTGTTCCTCTTAGTAGCAGCTTTGTGTAATAGTGACACTCTGCATTCATAGTCTTCATTTTGCAAATTTCTTAAAAGCAGAAAGAAAAATAAACATTTTGGTGATATATTGCAGCATTATTGAAAAACAGGAAATTCAAGGTTTAGGATATTTCTTCTTTTGCTGCTTTTTCTTTTACTAATTCCTTTGTACCAAGGAGAGTTTTGCCAGATGTAACTTCTCGCTAGTATTACTATTTGATTCTTTTACACTAGAATTAGTGGCATACCAGGGCAAAATGTGTACACTTAGCATTGTGTTGTCAGGACGATGTGTAATAAATTTTGCTTTATTGTTGTGAGCAGCTTTGCTTCATAACTCTTTTGAACAATAAGAAACATGTTTTGTGGGGGCTGTCGTCTGCTCTGTGTTCTTGCTAATGTGATTGTTCCTTAAAGAATGTTTTCTATTAGGTATATTTAACTAATTCAGGCAAGAATGAATTTAAAATT
Organism: Gavia stellata; assembly: GCF_030936135.1. NCBI lineage: Eukaryota > Metazoa > Chordata > Aves > Gaviiformes > Gaviidae > Gavia > Gavia stellata. The sequence goes on from NC_082595.1 coordinate 38,560,549, forward strand.
TTATTGGGAACATCAAAAAATCATTGTAAGGTACAAATCAATAGATCTCTTCTGAGAGAACTGCAATATTACTTATGAAAATGAAGTAGAAAATTGGGAAGCCTTCTCTAACTTCCCTGACAGAAGTGAAAAAACAGTGTGCCTCTGTCAGACAGGCAAATGATTACCTTGAAATATGTATCCTACTTGCGGAGCTTGACTGTGGTATTTTTGAAACACATTGCTAGCATTCAGGGACTGGAGCATTCAACCACTGGAGGACAGACTGAGGATGACTTCTTCAGAAGAACCCTCTGTAAAAATAAATAAATAATCAACCCCTTATTATAAAACACTTAATCTCAAACCTGATCCAACATGAGTCTTCAAGAGTGAAGTGATACATGGCAATGTAGGTGAGTTCCTGACTTCCTCAGCTGTGAAGAGAAATGATGCATCAAAACATGTATCTTGTGGTTCTTTTTTATGAATACATAACTTAAAATGCAATTCTCTCATTTTCTGCTGTTTCTTTTTTTTTTTATGGCTAGTGTTAATTTTATAAAACCACAGGAAGGTAAAAGCACAGTGAATGCTGGGGTCAGCCAAAATCCTCTTTTGCTGTGACACTGGTGACTGCATTCCAGAGGACATCTACATTATGTTGAATTTTGAGAGTTGCAGCAAAGGCTCTATTCCTGTGAAATTTTGAAAATATGTGAAGGTCATGGGGCTGGGGCAAAGAAGCGTGAAAGGCAGTGTTGCGAAATGGTTCCAATGGTTAATCTTGGTTCCAGTGAATTCAACAAAGATGAGTTTTCTGATGTTTACACGACTTCAAGTTGATTTAGAAAATAAAACATTGGTACTTGATCACATTCATGTATGAAATACAGGTAATCAAGTGTGGATGAAGAGGAGGCATCACAGCAGTGATTTAGTACATATTTATTGCACAGTAGAAGGGGGAACAAAAGTTAATTTTGGAAGCGTGTCCTGAAGGAGGCTGCTGTATTAAGCTAGTTGTTGGTTGGGAAACAAAGCAGTGCCTCTGTCATCAAAAGCATTGCTAAATTCTGCAGACAGTTTCTTTTTTCATATGAGAAAGTTAAGTCCAGACTGCTCGATGTTGTTCTAATAGTATAAGGGACACTGTAATTGGACCCAGATCTACCATAAAGCCTTATAGAGGGAAGGAGGCCAGAATTAAAGGGAACCTTGGATATAATTGGTGTTATCTACTGAAATGCAATGAGGCTGAAAGTGCACTGGTGAAAAAAAAAATGGTATTTTGAAATAGATTTAGTAAATAATATCTAATGATAAGCATCTGATGAGTTTAGGAGTTACCTTTTTAGAAAACAACTGAGAAGTGTAACCACCCCACCTCCAAACACCCACAGCTTGTTTGTGTTGAAAATGACCATGTCGTGTAGAACTGGCATCTGTTGTGATTTCATGAGATAATGTATGTGGAGGGGTGGGATGAAACATGACTTGGGTGTATGGTAAGCAGAACAGGGTAAACGTACGACTAATGAAGACTTACAGACCTTAAAGTGCAACAAGATAGCATGATGGTGTTTAGTGACTGAAAGGACAAGAAAACCTTGTCATCTGGAGAAACATGAATAGGCTAAGAATGCGCATAAGTCAAGAATCATTTAAAATGAATGAGATAGACATAATTTCTTTTTCAATAGGGATTAAAAATTGGAAAGCTGGGAACTGGTGGGAGAATACTTGAAATGACAGGCATCTGGGAGATGCAAATTGATTTGTTACTGGCTTTTACTATAGAATAATCACAGCAACTACAGAAGCAATGGAAGGCTGAACGGAGGAAGTTTCTGATGGCTTTAAAATAATGAGGTAATGAAGGCTGGACATGACTGTCCAGTAAGTCAAAAGACATGAAAACTAGAAATATGGACAACAAATGAAATTAAACTTGGAAATATAATAGCTATAATGGAATTTAATTCTCCATTGGTATCAAATTGCAGCTTTGTATGCAGTTTCAGTGACATATAGGGACAGTTAGGGGCTTTGGTGTGTAGGCAAGATGTCAGTTGTTAACTGTTAGCATGTTATGGATTGATTCCCTCTGGGATTTTGGAGGGATTTGGTAAAAAAAATGAGCAGGGTATTGGAGGGATATTTTCCTGTTTTGATGAACTAGAGAGATGAGATCTTGAGTACTCCTATCCTCTTCTTGAGGATAGGATAAGCTGGTTCATGAAGACAAGTGACTGCCACAGATGCAGAATCTGGTTGTGATTGGAAATGGAGCTGAGAGGAATGGGCAGAATTTCAAGGAGAAACTTGTAGGTAAAGTATTGGGAAGACCTCTTGATAGATTTAGGAGCTCACTAAGTTTTTTCCCAAGAGCCCATGTGTCCTCAGTCCTTAAAGAGAATGTTTCAGTAAGTCCCCAAGCAACAGTTTAGTTTAGTAAGCTGTTTCTAAGCAAGAACAAGGCGGCGATTGTAAAGAGCCAGCATGGGTTTTAAGAAGGGTGCCCAACCTGATTGCTTTCTGTGAGAAAGTTGTTGCTGTCTCTTTGGATGAAGGGAAAGCAGCAGCATTCCCTGATCTTGACTTTAGAAAGACACTTGACACAGTCTCTGATAGTCAAATTGGGGAGATATGGACAGGATGAGAGAAAAAGTGTGAAGAACACTGGCTGGACCATTGGTGTTCCTTGAGGACTGGGACTGAGTCCAGTACTGTTTAGCATTGTTATGAATCCCAACAGTGGGACAGAGTGTGCCTTCACCAGGTTTGTGAATGGTATCAGATTGTGGAGGAACAGTTAATATGTTAGCATTCATTGGGGCCTCAAGTGGGAGGGATGGACTGACAGGAACCTCAAAGTTTTTGAAGGAAAAAAAAAAACCAAAACCAACAACAACAACAAAAAGACCCCAAAGCAAATTCTGGCAACTAAGGAGGAATAACCCAATGCATTGGTACAGGCTGTGTGAGCAAGATCGTAGCCATCAGATAGGGAGAAGTAATTGTTCCCGTCTGCTTAGCAGTCATGAGGTCGTGTCTAGAATACAATGGTTGGTTTCAGGCCCCTGGTTTAAGAGATACAGAGAGACTGGGGAGGGTGTGGTGCTTGGGGGCTGGAGCACAGAGAAGTAGAGGTGGAGGGAGCTGGCTATGTTTAATTTGAAGGGGAGAAGGCTCCAGGGGTTTCCAAATGTTGTCACTGCCTACCTGGTGGGTTGTTATTAGAGAAGATGGAGCCAGGCTTTTCTCAGAGGTGCCCTGTGAAAGGAAAGGAGGCAGTGGCAACAAGCTGCAGCAGGGGAATTAGATGTAAGGGCAACTATTCTTCACAGCGAGTGTAGCTGAGCACTGGGGTGGGCTGCCCCGAAGAGGCTGTTGTATTTCCATCTCTAGAGGTATTAAAAACTGTAGTGGATAAGGTCCTTAGCAGCCAGGCCTAGCTTTGAAATTGGCTCCTGAAATTGGCAGGAGGTTTGACTGTGTGACCTCCAGAGGTTTTCCAACTTGCGATTTTCTATGATTCTCTGTGCTAGCACCCGTTAGCTTATGAGTGAAGACTAAAATAGCCAAAACTATAGTGCAGCAGTTTTCAGCTGTGACAGTGTTGCTTCCTTCCTGTCAGAAGGAACTTCATGTTTTTACCCCATGTGAAAAATTCTGCTGAATTTTGATCTATATCTGGGCCTGCTATGAGTCTGCTGTAAGCAATAGGATGTGTTTCTTTGCAAAACCTTTTGCTGTAATTTAACTTCAGTGGTAGCAATGTTGTACAGTCAAGCATTTGGTACGTATCTGAACTTTGTGGATGTGATGAGAAGGCACTTTATTATAAAACTTCCTGTCATCTAACCTGCCCCCCCCCACACTTTTGCATTTTCAGATAATGTTTTCTTATCATCTCAACTCGGAGAACTACATGCCACTAGCCCCTTTCAGAGAAAGGTTGTGCACATCTTGAGTGATGAGGCTGACCTAAATGTAACCATTTTGTTTTGCCATTTGTCTAATTATGATCAGTGCCAAATGAAACTGTATAATAAATGGGTATTTTATTGTAAATCCTATTTTACAGAAGGCTGTGCTCTCTAGTGCTCTGTGTATGTATCGGACTTTTCTAGAAATAAAATTGTTTCTCTAAGGTGAGAGAACAAGGAGAAACAAAGTGGCAGAGGACATAAAGCTTCACAAATTTGGTATTTTTAACTACTGCACCAATCATTCCTATTTGCAAGCAGAATGCAGCTTAACGGGAGAGAAGATGGGTTCTAGGATATAACTTTTTTTAACAGCATTTCAGTAGTATTTTGGAAGGTAGGAAAGAAGGAGAGAGAGGAGGTAAGTGAAATATGTCAGGCCATGCTTTTAGAATCCTTTTATGTTTAAAGGCAAGTCTGATTTTTGAGCTGAAAATATTTTGCTATTGCAGCGAGAATGAAAATGAATATAAAATATGGGGTACTTCTATTAAGGCATGAATGTAGGATTAACGGAAAAATTGACTTCCACGAACTTCACGTGTTTCCAGGAGCTGGATCAATATTTGATATATGAGACCATCTTACCATAGTATTTTACCACAGTGCTTTTTGATTGCTGCCATTTTTCAGGGAGCAACTTTTTTTCCCATTCTCCCTTAGCGCTCGATTACCCTGCCTAAATTCATGAAGTCCTGAAGCAGTAGATGCCTAAAACAGCATAGTGCTTCACCAGTTTCCATCTAGAGAACTGACCGTCTTTCTTGTCTTCTGCCTCACGCAGATCATTTGAGCTTATTTTTAAGAAACCTGCACTTACTATGTAGCTGGGAAAATAGTTTTGTTTGAAGCTGTCCTGTTGCTGCTAGTCATCAGGGACTCTGGAAGAGTTCTACCCTCCCTTTTGCCTTCCCCTCTGTTTTTAATCAGGAGAAACTGCTATGAGACTTCATGTTCCAAAGTTGCCCTGCAAGCTTCCTATTTCATATCCACTGCTTGCAGACCTGCGTGGCTCTCTGGCTGCCCTGTGACGTTTTCATGCTGGGCACTCTTGATATACTTTGCTGCAAAGCATTTTACTTCAAAGCAGAAGTGACTTAAGCAGTCCCGCATAGTTGGACAATTGAATGTGGGTGGAAGATGTCAATAGTGTTCCTGATAAATGATGTCCTGTGTGCTACAGAAAGCAATTCTTCACAGTCATAGTGGAACTATATTTACTGGTCGTTTCTGGTGTATGGTAAATATGGTAGGTGCTGCAAGTGAAGTAACAAATCAAAATGCTGCTGATGCTGTAGATGCTCCTCAGTTGCTCATGAGCCGTGTATCTATGGGCCCAGCATTGTGCAAATAGGGGGAGTGCTGGCTTCTCTGCACTGGTGTTTCAAATTTCTGACCTGAAGGAGAGCATCCTTCCTGGGGAGAGGCAGAGACTTTTGTTTTCAATGCTTGCTCAATTCTTGGCATTTCTGTTGAGACTGCTGACCAATTAGTGCTTAATTGTGCTGGGTTTTGGGATGTGGTCCTAGAACAGTCATCTGAGGTCATTGCTTTCTGTCACCTGCCATCTTTGGACTCAGTTTGAACTATGCTTTTTTCTTCTTTTCTTTTATTTTTCCTTTTAAGGAAGAATGCATTATTAACCCTGAACTAATCAGTCACCCGTCATGTTTAATTTTGAATGTTCCATATTAAATACTGTAACTCTCTTGGTTAATATTCTCTCTTATTGTTCGCTGCAGCAAATGAATACTCCTCTTTGTAAGTTCCAGCACTGCAAACTAGTTGAAACAAATGTCTTTCTCCTCTTTCTTTCTGTTACTGAAAGCAAATTTTAGACTTCAGAGTTTAAATGAAAGTTACCCACTTCTTAATGTTTGGGTTCCTCTGAGATTAGGATAGAGTCATAATAAAAATTACAGATTACAAAAAATATTCCCTACCCCCCCCCCCCCCCCCCAACTTCTTTATTAACAAGCGCAACACTTTCTTCTTTTGGAAGAGGGGAAAAACGGGGCCAGAAAGAAAAAAGAAAAGCCTCTCAATGGAACTTCACTTCTTTGCTATGTGTTTGCATCAGGAGCTAACAGCAGTCTCTCAGCTATATTCACTGAAGTAGATGTATATCTACTTACAGGCCATTATCTTTCGCTTCATATAGCCCCATAGTGCAGTGGTAAATTAGCTCTGGAATTTCTTCCTGTAGCCCTCAGTAAGAAGAATACAGTCTTAAACAATTCAGCGGTTATCTGTATGCAGATAATTTAGCCAAATAGCTGGATTGTGGAAGACCTTCATCCCTTATAATGGCGAAAGAAAACATTGTTTTCTCTATGTAAGGGTACTTCTGAACAAAAATAGTGGAGGTAATTGAGAGGTTTTTGTTGAAGAATTTTGGATCTGAACATGACCGTCCATGAGCCCTTTCTCTCTTCAAGCTGATGTAATAAGGCCCTTACGTAGACTTGGCTACAATTGTTTAGAGTTAGAAAACAAGTGGATTCTATGACTTCTGGACTAGGTTAGATTTTTTTTTAAATGTCCATTTTGTCTAAACCTCCTTTTTGCTAGATGATTGAGTTCTGTCTTACTGTTGCAATGATACATGTCAAGATTTCAGGCCACTCAAGTGCTATGGGATGAGGAAAGCACAGCAGTTTTGTCTTAGAGGAAAGCAAGTGTATTTACTCTCCTTTTTCCCTTTCCAGAGGTGTGGCAATGACCCCTTTCATAAGGAGAACCTAGCCCTCTGCCAGCAAAACCTGAATACACATTTTGCAAGCGTTTCTTATGGTTGTGTGACTGAAATGGGGGTGGTTCTTAGCAAACAGCATTGAAAATGTGGGCCTTCTTTGAATTATGGTGCCAATAATTGTTATTTTTAATTGGAAAAGAATGCATAAACCCCACAATCCCATGGATTTTGTGATTGTGGATAAATCTTTGGAAGTTGTGATCAGGTTCTGAGGACTAGCAGGCTTTATCCTGTGGAAAAGCCTCCGATTTAAACTATCATTCAATAATACCTTTGAGTGGAAAAGTCTAAAATACAGACTAGCTTTCTATGCTTCAGGAGTGCTTTTCCTTTTCTAAAGCAGCCTCATAAATTGAAGGTACCAGCTAAAAGTTTATTTTCAGCTATGGATTAGGGTTGATTCAGTCAAGGAAAAGTGTCAGAGGGAATAGCGTTGCTAAAAACTTAAAGCATGGTTTTATTTCAACATTGCTAGTAGGTGACTGCAATGGGAGGGTAGAACTGTAGCCTGCTTGTGTAATACAACAGCTAATTGAGCTCATCTATGGCTACTGACCTGTTCCTGTGGCATAAAAGACAATATTAATTTGGGAACGTGAGTAGTTGTTGGTACACATGCTGATCTGCAGATGGTAGCAGTGATCAGTAGTGTGTTTCAGTGGAATGATGTTGTGTGGCTGAAGAGCAACTAATTTTTTCCATGCATCTGTAATGAACCTCTGGTTTTAGGTTAACAGGTAATCTGCTCATACTAGAAGAAACGTGAAAGAACAGTTGCATGGAGGTTCCATGAAACGGGTAAACAATGGGTAATTTGAAAACCAAATGAAAGATGGCTTTGGCTAATGTGTGGTTAATGTTTTAAAAGACAGTTGAATTTAAGAATAAACCAAGGTTACGCTTCAGTCTAAGAAGACTGAACGATGCACTGGGTTAAGTATGTTAATCTTTAATATTCTAGGTTCCTAATCAAAATTTGAGGAGGCAACAAAGATTTTGTTAGTGAGCAAATACAGGGTTTAACATCATTGCGGTTCAGTACATTGTTGAGAAGATGTATGCTCCCTGGAGGTTCAAGTTGGTTGTGCTGAAGCTTAATGAAGATTATTCTAGAAAAAGAGAGGAATTGTAAGCTAAGCAAAAAAATTAGCATCTGCAAACCAGAAGAAGTGAAGCTCTTTGTGTTACTTTTGCATATTTAATAAACTTGGCTATCAGCATGCTCAATATAAGTCTCTTGTGCAAGGTAAGAGCTGCTAGAAATTACACCAGACTATGTGTAAACAACCTACAGATGTTCTTTGGTGGTGATTAAGGGCCAGTTTGAAAATAAAAGTGCTTCAAAGTTACACAATTTTTAGGTTGCAAAAGGAGGGGAAACATGATCACCAAAAAGACGGAAACAAACAAACAAGCCACAGCCCAAAATAAAGCTACTGAAAAAGTAGGGATTCTACACCAGTGATATGTGCATCATGATACATGTATCATATATGATTATGTTCAAACTTTTTTGAAATGAGGACAAAGGAAGACCATATATGCATAGAATATATCTATTTTTTCTTGTATGAAATCAAGGGAAATGAAACTTAATTGATAGTTGTTATGATACTCTCTCAATGGCAGATCTAGAAGAGAATACACGAGATTTTTAAACAGAAACTGGGGAAGGTATAGGAAGGCTCTAAACTGTATCTTTTTCAGGCTTCAGTCCAATTGCATAGCACATGTGAAAGGAAACTGTGATTTAGATCGTCTTGGAAAGCCCAGGGCATACAGCTAAGTATAATCATTTGTCTTGTTTAGCATGGTTTAATTTGATTATAAAGTATGTTTAGATTTTATGGCTGTTTTGGTACTGTCCCAGCATCTTTGCAAGAGATAAATCTTTGGCAATGACATTTGTGTAGTGACTTAGGGAAAAATAAAATGAAATTAAAGATACTTCAGAAAGAAAAACAGCTGGCTTACAGTTTGTAATGATGGCATGAATTTCATGGTCTTGTTGTCTCACCTAATGGTGATTTCCTGGGATGGTTTTTGAAGTTAGAGTCAACACACTGTTAAATTTAGAGCTGGCAGTCGGTCATTACTGTACTTGGAGTATTGAGTGTTCAGTCCATAGGGGAGCCTGGAACTTTTACAGACAAGGTGGCCAGAGTAAATGAACCTGTCAGAAAGATGACAAGACACATAAAATAGCATAACTAGGCACCGAGCTGCAGAAAACACTCATCTGCCCAGTTGCAGTAGTACTGTCTGTTTTGTTCTTGTGCTGCAAGATTTTAGTACATGCTTTCAGGTGAAAAACAGTAGTTTGCTTTTCTTCTGAACAAAACTGCAGAGAATAGAGTTGCTCTCTGCTGTAGAAATACATTAGTGTCGCTGCAGGAGGAGAGTGAGAGACTGGGCTGCATGAAGTAACTGCTCTGGAGAATTTCTCAGTTCAGAGAGCAAATGAGCTACGAACCCTAATCAAAAGTTGACATTTGTGTTGATTTTCTTTAACCTTCTTCCCCTTCTCCCAGACCCCTAACAGAAAATGAACACTTCTACTTGTTTCTGACACAGCCCCTTTTCAGAGTGTTCTGTTTGTTTTTTTAATTTCTGTGATTTGACTATTTCAAGCAGCAAGGCTGTTGGGGTTTGCGCAAAGTACTGAGAGACAAAAGATGCTACGTTTCCTTTTTGTTAGCTCTTGTGCTGTAAATCTGTGCAGGTCCACAGGCCATCACTGCCTGTGGCTTTTTTTGTAAAAGAAAGTACACTTTAATTTCTCTCAGTGGAAGAAAGCGGAACAAAGGAAAGTAAATAAAGTACCGTTCCATTTGATATTCTTGGGCTAATTTTAATCTTTATAATTTGATCACAGCCACAGGAATTCTGAATGCTGATTTCCCCTGCTACTGTAACTGGTTCCTGGCAACTTTCTCCATGTGATCATTTGCAATGAATCTTCGTACATGCTCCAAGGGAAAATGGTGACTCCCCCTTCCCTTTTCTCACTGTTTCCTTCCCCTGTCACCTTTGTAATTGCTTGCCTGCCAGGTGTGCCAGTACCAGGTCTGCCAGCCCTTGCTTTTAGGCCTTGTGGTACTGGCTTCATTGATTTTACAGATTTTATTTATTTCTCCATGTAGAAAGGAAGGAGAATGGCAAATCAAGCTCAGTGGCTGCAGTGAAAGTCTTTCAAGGACTACCCATGGCATGATATTTGGCATATGGAAAAAAAAAAAAGCTGAAGTGATGCTGTAGTGCTTTCAGGAGGCTCCCATGTTTGGGAGGAGTGTTGTTACCTGCACACAGCTCTCTTGCTCACAGCTGTTGAAATGATGAAGGGTCTTTACATGGCAGCAGTGAGATGATGTGCTGGTAGATGTAATGCCAAAGTAAAGATCTACACCTGGCAGTGGTCAGATGTGCAGGAAAAACTCCCAGTTTATCCATGAGCTTTTCCCTGAGAGAGAATTAAAAAGCAAATTAAAAAGTGTTTTTTTCTGCTTGCTTCTTTAAGTGAAAATGTTAAACATGTATTCAAGGGCAAGCCAATCTTTCAAGTAAAAATGTTAAATGTGTAATTCAATGGCAAGCCAGTCTTTTAACACCTGTTGCTACAAAACTCAGGTGCAGTTTTTACAGTGCCCATCTGCCTTCTGGTGTTCTTGCCTGAACCAGCATCTACTGACTGCTCTGGTCTCTTGGGCTTCTAACTGGAGAAAACCTCAATGCACTCAGTTAAAAATATGCCACACTTACACAGAAGAGAAGTGATGCTACATGAGTTGAAACAGTACTAGTTGAAGTAAAATGCTGGACTGTTAAGCTGCTTGTGATAACTGGTTGTAAGTTGGCTTTATGCCAAATTTCTTCATGTAATCCAGAGGTTGGGATTCAGGAGCTGGAATTTTTTGCTCTAAAGACAAAGCCAAAAGTAAAAAATTGTGGTAGTAGTAGCCAGGCAGATAGTTTGATTGTTTCTGTAAAGACATCACTGTGCCTAAATTACTTGTTCTGCCCTGCTGAGCAGAGAAAGGAAAAAGATGAGAACACTAGTTATTTTGCATAACTTGTGGAGAAGAGATTTGGTATCTCAAACTGATCTTTTTGGTGTCAGTGGTTACTGTTCCCTTCCCCTCCCCTGTGTCTCTAGCTGTAGTCTTTCTTTGTGATCCCCAGATCTCCTTTTGGTTAGTCACCAGAGTGATAAATCTTCCTTCACATGAAGGAAGAAGTTTACTTTCAAATTTAAGATCAGCTTTCAGATGCTCCCTGGCTAAGGTTGTGTGACACTGGGAAGTCCTGTTCTGTAGTCTCCGTCATTGGCCCTTCTAAATGACAGGAGTAGGCTTCATACTCCGGGGCAGAGTTTTCTAAATGTACACTACCTGTTGCTCTTTGTGGTTGTTTCATCTATTAGTTTCCCTCATTTAAAAGACCAAGCTGTCAATGAATAAACTTCTGAAAATTCTTCCTCAGACTGCTAAAATGTTCTTTGTCACTTCTTCTAGCTCCACACCATTCCTTATTCCCCATCCGAAAAAGAAATAAAAAATTCCTTTCCCAACAGGAACTAGTGATGCCTGTGTTGCAATACAAATGTCTCTAAAATTTGGGTCACTTGCCAAATCTTTCCTTCAGCTTTTCCCCTGCTATATAGAAATCAAATCCTTAAAATTGGTCCTAGATAGGTTGATAAACTGTTCTAAAGATGTGCTGTGCCTGCCAAGATAGATGTCTTAGTGTTTAGGTTGTGTTGCTATCAACACTTTATTTTTTTCAGTATAATAACTTGAACTGTAATGTTTGCAGCCATGAATATCTACAAAATGGTCACCTGACAGTTAACAGAAAATGCATTGAAATACCACCTACTGATTACTCTGCAGGAGGCGGTGCAAACGCTTGGGGTTTACTTTTTGAGGGAGGAGGAAGCCCTCTTCCCTCTTCTCCATCAGCTTTCCCAGCTGATGCAATGTAGGTGGAGATGTAATTGTAAACATAAAGTAGAATGAAACATTTTGTCACTGTGTATTTTGGAGAAACCTATTCCTGATTTTTCTGATGAAGAAAGTACCATGGCTTCAAAGTAGGGGTATCCTATATTTTGTCCACTGTTATATTTGCTACTGTCATATGGTTTCACTAATAATTATTTTGAGGCTCTGCAAAGTGAATATTGCAAAAGGTTTTCCTGTGGCACCACTGATACATAAGTTCTTTTAGGGCTAGACTGTATATAAACTATTAAATTGCACCGTGCCTGTGTGATAGGAATGAAGCTGTGCATAGAAAGCAAAGCTGCTTCCTTATCCAGTCTTGTCTGTCATGGTATTTTTTTTATAGGTGTGTGAATGAGGTAAGCTACATATTTCAGTCTGAGTGATAAAATGAATTTCATTTAAAATGAGAGACAGTGTTACGGAGGTATAGGATATGACTGCACCCGAAAGGGCCTTCAAAATTGCAAATAGAATTTAGCAGGAAACCTTCCTAAGAACATCTGCTTATGGTGATAGGCAAATATGTGCTGGATTTGCTACTGGAGTTCAGAAAAAGGTATAAATAAGTTGTGTGCTTCTGATTCTGCCCCAGCCATTCCCTTTTGACTTTTTAATGTGTCAAAAATATTTTTTGTTGAGGTAGAACCCCCAATTTTCTCGCTTGTGTATGGAAAGATATATGAGCTATGTATGGATATAACAGTCGTGTGATGTTATAAATAGCATTGGAGAGGCACATATTTAGGTTTGAAATAAGTGAGTGACTTTGGAAGATACTTTCCCTGTATTTGGGGAATTCACAGTTGTACATATTTCACTACAGAAAGATCAACTAGACATTTGAGGTGATGTTGTATCTTCATGTTTCTCATACATAGAGAAATAATGTGAGGGGTAAGAAACAGTGCAGATAAAAGAGCACAAAGAGACTACTGTGTCACCTAGTCTTAGCCCAATGCTGAGAACATCTATAGCTATGTCACTACTTAAGGGTATTTGTCTGGTCTGTTGTTAAAGATAGCCTGTACAGCTGCTATTAAGACAAATTGATTCAGCTTTTTCAAGTCTTTACTGTTAAAGCATTTTGTGGTTGGTATTTAATTCTGATGCGTAAATGAAATCTTCTTCTTTATAATTGAGAGAAGCATATTGTAGGGCCCTTCTACAACTCACCACATACCTGAATTTACAGTTGGAGAGTGTATTCCCATGGTAGCTGACACGTATACATTGGAAGACCATTGTGATTTCTCCCTTCTCATTTGCTTTTTAGACCAATTATCATTTACTCTGCTTTTCCCTGGATAATTTGCTGTTCGTTTAAGTTATTCATGGAACTCCATGCCCAAAACTTGATGGAGTTTGTCCGCTCAGACCTTCCTGGAGCTTAGCAGAATGAAAGGTGGTGTTGCTTTTTCACACGTTTCTGATTAGCCTTGTTGGCTCACATTCAGTGTGGGACTCAGTGGTGCAGCACCCAGATCTTTCTTTGCAACGCTACCCTCTTGGTCACTTTTCACATTGCATTTGCTGTGTTGATTGGTGTTACTCAGTTACAGCATGGGATGTTTGTCTTACAGGTGTGCCTTCTGTCTTTTTTTCCTAGAATAGTAATCAGAATTGCCAAGATTTGTTTCTAATTCTGATCTTTTTTCCAGCATTTTCGTAGCTGCTCCCATCTCAGTCATCTTTGTAAAAACAGTAAGGTGACTTTTTTCCTGTTATCCTGTTGTTAATGAACATACTCAAACGTACTAGACTCAAATGCAAGTCCCTGTGCAATCTCTCTTTATATGAACCTTAATAGTGAAATGTTTACTACTAAACATAGTTTTTCAGCTAGGTATACTTTCATCTGGGACTGTCTTGTAAGGCTTTTGACAATTAGTGAAGTCAAGATAAATGACACTTACTACCACTCCCATATTCCCAAGGCTTGTTATCCTGTCACTGAAGGAAATTAAGTTACTCTGACACGATTGATTCTTGAAAAATCATGTTGGCGGTTGCTGGTTTTCTTGTTATGTTTAAGGTGCTTATGATGTGCTTACTCTTTTTTCACAGGAATTGAAGTAAAGCTTATAGACAGTAAATTCCTTAGCTCCTCCTTTAATCCCTAATTTAAAGAGAAGAATTATATTTGAATTTTTCTGCCATCTTCTATTGGTGCTCGGAGATAACTGCTAATAGCTCTTAGACACTTACAGTCTATTATTTAAGTATTCTTTGGCAAATTTCAAAAGATCCACCCAATTTGAAAAAGTCAAACTTACCTAATTACCCTTTGGCCCCTTCTTGCCAGTTGAAGCTCCTGTTTTTGCTACTTCATCCCTGTGGCTAAATAATTATCTGAACCACAGTATTCCTCATTAGTGAGATTGGAAGCAAAGGAAAGTACTGAACATGCCTTCCTTCTCAGCATAATTTTTAATAGGTTCCCTTTCCTGTCTTGTTACTGTTTTCAAAAAGTAACTTCATAGATAAATACAGGAATTAAGATATCATTTATTGGGTTTGTATCTAGAGAGGAAATTAACCATTTCCTTAGTGGAATGTTTAATTTAAAAAATGATGAATAAAACTTTTTTGGTGATGAAAATAACAGATCATCTTTGTATTGTTAAGAAGGTGCATCTGCAGCCAATGAAGCAAACTTTAGTAGCACAGTGTTGAACTGAGTCTAGAAATAAACTTGCAAACAGTCTGATCTGAGCCTTGAACATGAATTGCGTGTTATTACATAATACCTTGAATGTTTGAATTTCTCGTTATTTGTGAAAGGTATAAGAGGTGCAATTTTGCCTTCTAAAAAAAAAAAGTAAGCAGGGTAACTATTTCAAAGTTGCTGTTACTTCTTACTACTTCTTCTTGTTATTCTTGTAAATTACTGTAGATTTAGAACCCAGATATAGCTTCTTAAATGTATTACTGTTTTGTATGTACACTGTGTGTGTGTCTGTACCTAGCAGATGTGGGTACTTTAGAACTGTCCTTGTCACACCCCCCACCCCATCCTGTTTTTTTTCCCCCCTGAGACTGAAAAAAGTGAACGTTGTGTTTTGCTGCTTGGTGTAATGCTTTTTTTTTTTTTTTGTAATCTAGACATACCCCCATTACATATTCTGCAAAAGATCTTGTTTGGTTTGTCATATTCAAATGGAGACCTCAGTACAATCACTGAAGTTGTTTGGATAGGCTTTTCTGTCCCAGTGAGACAGTGGCTCAGCTGCATGACTGGGCTGAGCAAGCTTCTTCTAATTCAGCCTGCTGAATAAGGGAGACCTGCAGGAATTGCTGTATGACCATAGCACTTACATGTGAAGTCTATTAGAGTTTTTATATTTAGAGGTCAGAAAATAACCAGGTAGGATTTTACTCCTAGGAAGGAACAGAAATTCATGGTGATGGTTTTTAAAGTACTTCAGGTCCGCTTTGGTATTTCTCTGTGAAAGGAAGAAGAAGGGAAAGTGGATGAACATGGAAATAAAAATGGGGAGCAGGATAGTCCTCTCTTTGGATAACTTAAATTATAACGGTTAAGAGTGTTGCTTGGTTTAAATTTATTTACATGTGCCATATAGGTTTATTTTCTTCAGTGTATTTTTAATTTAACTGTTTAAACCCCCAAGTAACTTAATGTGATTTAGTTGCTAGGCAGTACATGTCCCTGCTATCCTGTTCTAACATATTCAGACTTTCCTTTACTCAGTGTAAGTAATGGAATTAGTGTGTACGTTAGACACCTTTATCAGTTTTTGAAGTATCTACTTTAAAAAGAACGGATTTTATGATGTTGGAAAGCAGAGACCTATTTGGAACAAAGTCCACCTATATCTTAGGTCAAGGATTTGGCGATGTGTTCATACTTAAAGGTAAATGTGGAAGTGAATGATGTCTAGTAGCAGTAAGACCTATTGCTCTTCCAAGAAAGGTCAATGATACAAGGGTGCCTGTGTAGACCTCGCTGAAATTATAACGCAGTGTCCAGTTGGCTCTGAAAAGTCAGCAGGGATTGTGCCTCTATTCCATCCACAATGGGAAAGATGGCGCTTTTTGAACATTTTTTGCTAATTAGAAGCAGAGCACATCACGGAACATATGTGTTGGCAGTGAATGGTATATGGAAAATAGGCATAAAGAAAAAAACCCACAACAAAAACTCTGTTCTGATCACTTTACGCACGGAAAATTGAAGTGGAGGGAATTAAAAAGGATTATGAAATCGTACATTTTTTCCTTTAAAGACTGTGAAGGGCTTAGTAGTAAGTAGCAAATTGTTTAAGCAGATGATAAATGTTTGAAGGCACTATCATCTTTTAGGTCTGTTTAAAGAAATTTAAAATAAAGCTACATGGTAGTTTTACAAACTGGGTTTTTCTGGAATACATAATAAAAATTTGACATTCACAACTGTTTAAGAAATTATAAAAAGAAAAACTAAGGCAAATGCTACTTCAATACAGAAACCCAATAATAACGAAAAAAAATGGAAGAGTGGTTTAATGATATTTTAAACCAGAAATAGACTTGCAGATGTGCAGAGAATACCTATATCTTCTGGGATAGGCAATCTCTTTGATTTGTAACTTGTTAACTGTAATGGAAACTTTGTTTAAATTCAGTCCAGCAGTGAAACTAAGGGAAGATTACAGGAAAATATATTTATCAGAAATAAAGAGCAAAAAGACTCAAAAGATTTAATTCATTAACCTGACTATGCAAATAACACTGTAAAAATGCTTTACTGTTTTTACACCTTCCTGTTGGGTGTTTTCTGCTTCACAAGCTGGCAGGCAATTTTTGGTGCATCTCAGAGGAGGGTAGTCTTTGGTTTTGTTTTCAACAGGCATCAGTTCTATAAAGGACTATAACACCTTGGAAAAACTTATTCTGCTAAAACATGATTGCTGCTAGTTACTGCCGCCTCTCGTGCTGACTCATATTGATGGTCTATCTTACATCCTCAGCTGCCTGTAGCTGTGTTTCACTTTCTGCTTGGAATATAGCCTGCCTTCAGCCTCTGCGCTCGCTTTGGTCTGTGCTTGTGGAGTGCTTGGCTTGTTGATGTTCTCAGCTATGGAACTCCTGGGTGTGAGGATAACACAAGTGATTAATCATAGAAAGCTGATCATGCTCTGCTGAAGTCTTGGGCTTAAACCATGGAGTGGTACCAACAGCAAAAACCCCTCAAAGCCCTTCTGTGGGCATTTTTCTCATGTATGTCTGTACTTTCTCTCCCTTTATTTTTTTTTTTATGGTGGGTGGATGCTTAGTGTCTTGGCAGTGGTTTTGTGCTTTTGTTTTCTATACTTTCCCTCCCACATACTCATGTATCCATTTATAGCACACTCATTTGTGTTTTCTGTATTCTCAGTGGGAGATGACATTTACCAGACTTGAGACAAGTATGATTTTTTTTTTCCCCAGCTTGAGGTCATCATAATTTTCTGCCTAACTTACTAATTTGACTTGTTGAATTTTTGGCACCTCCTATTGATATAAAATTTTGGTCTGTGAACTTATGATTAAAAAGCTCAGCATGCAACAGTAAATCCAATATGAAAAGCTTAAGAACTATTTAGCTCTCTTCTCAATTTAAGTTCTTTAGTTTATGCACTAAGAGTTAATTTATTGTTTTGTTTGTTTCAAAGAACAGTATTTGTAGCTAGTACTTGTCTGAACTTTTTGGAAAAAAAAAAAAAAAAAAAGAAAAACAGTCTTAAGCATGTGTATCTTAAGTCAGCTCTACAATGAATGCATGGGGTGTTTACCATCCAAATAGATGTAGGTTACTTCTGTCTGAGGTGTCACTGAAGGTCACTATTTAGCATCTGATTAATAAAATTTACCTTTTTTATAACAATTCTGTCTCCCTTTGGATAGGGATTTATATTGTTGTAGCCTTAATAAAGAATAATAAATTATTCAAGTCTTTCAGAAGTTAGGGTTGAGTTGTTCTGTAAATGAGAAGTGTTTCCAAAACAAATAAACAAGTCACTTAAAACCATTAATCTAAACTAACTTTGCCTCCTCTCCCTCCCCTTCTATAAATTTCAGCAGTAATGAAGCAGGGCTTTTTACTAGGGTGGAGTGGGCTAACAGTTGCCAAATGCTGTCTGTTCTGTCTACATGTGTTAGAGTTCTCGTTCCTACTGTACCATGAAAGATAGTGATTTAATACCTGAGTAGAGCTGTGATACTGCTGTGGATTGAATTGTTTGTCAAAACCCCTGCACATCAAAACAAAACCAGCACCCCAAAGGTATTGATAATGTTTAAATATTGAAAACTTCTTATTTTAAATATGAGAATTGCTGTGTTGTTTTTTTTTTTTTCATTTGGCACTATAGCTCTACAGTTCCTATCAATGTGTGACGTAGAAAATCAGACATGGGATTTTAAAGGATATAAGTTACCAATACATGCGCTTTCAGATCTTGTTTTCCATGCCTTTTTCTGGCCAACTGCTCCTGGCTTGTGTAAGTAGGTTTCTCCTTTCTTAAGACCTTTCTTGTAGGCATTCGGTATCATCAGACTTGTCAAAATGGAAAACTCACTACTTGGGCTATTGTATGAGTTTCATATGTAATAGGTCACCTGCAAAAGAGCAGGAGTTAGGTAGCAGTCATTCCATAGTAGGTGACCTACTAGCCCCCATAGAGTTGACAATAAGAGTCACTTAAGAGACTGTAAGTCCAGGGATTTCTAGGAATTTCATCCCAGTCATAAAATAGTAGTAGTGACAGTTGAGTATGATGAAAGTAGATGCTAAACTGAAAGACTTTTGATGGAAATTCTTGTCCCTAGAATTTCTGTAAAGTTAAAGTTAAGGCCATTTAATTTTTTTTAAAGAAATGTGAATGCACGCAGCATGTGTCTTAATATACAAAGCCTAGTTTAGCAAGATACAACAGTAAAGAACAAAAGAAAGGTGGTCCAATGCCTAACTATTATAAAGCCCCTCCATTCTGTATTGTTTAAGGTGTAACTGTACACAATGATTAAACAATTCTGAAGAGTTACTGAACTGTGGTTTTGGTATTTAAATACTCTTATTTTTGCTACATTCTTGCTGTTGGAAAGCAAAAGCCTCTGCAATATTTAAAAAAAAAAAGAAATATGATGCAAACACTAGTTCGTCTTGATCAGTGCTGCCTTTCATCTTGTGGTCTGCTTGCCTCTTCAGAGTATTTGAATGCAGGAAAATCTGTGTGTGAGGGACTGAAATGAGAAAGATCAGATGTGAAGGTGTATTGCACAGGAAAGCTGGGTGTGGATAGAGGCAAGTAGGCAGAAGAGACAGACGCTTATTAATGACGACCACATTAAAGCCCGGAAGTTGGCTTGATTCAGAATCTCTTTAGATCATTTTAAGATCAGAACAGTCAAAGGACTCCTGAAGCAAGCATGTAAGCAAGTATTCCCCAGCTTGTCCTGGGCATTAAACGAGCAATGATTTTGCCCTATGTGTTAATTTAGTCTCAGATTATTTGTGTTATGCACTGAAAAGATGTGTTTTTTTTAATTCTCCTTTTCTCTGCTTGTTCTCTATTTCCTAATAGTCTAGCATTTTTAATGTATTGTTGTAGATCCAAGGTTGTGTTTATGCCACTGTGTGATGAAGGAAGATGGGAGGAAATATTTCTGTTTGATAAGTAATGGATAGAGTAGCTCTTTCAGACCTCTGCATTCTTGTATTTAGTTTGTAAAAGCATAATGTGAAATTTGCTGCTATCATCTCTGGCTGGCTAGACCGGGAAATAATTTTGTTCTTGCTTGTTATTGAATGGTTTTAGTTTTCTGGTGAGTTAACCACAATAGTATCTT
Organism: Gavia stellata; assembly: GCF_030936135.1. Classification (NCBI taxonomy): domain Eukaryota; kingdom Metazoa; phylum Chordata; class Aves; order Gaviiformes; family Gaviidae; genus Gavia; species Gavia stellata. The sequence continues at coordinate 38,580,105 of NC_082595.1, forward strand.
GTCATGTCTTTAATAAGTAGTACTTATGTTTGTCATAAGCTATGAACCCTATCAGAATTAAAAACAGGCTGTTATGAGACTCAGGGAAAAAAATCGACAGTTGTAGGTAATCTGACTGTGCCTACCAAGCAGTAAAGTAGTGTCAGCAAGTCCTGATCCCTAGAGCTGCTTGGTGCTGCTCCTGTGGTGAGAATGGAGTCGGGCACTGGGATGTGTGATGCTTTCAGGACTTGGGAAGAGCGTGACATGGTGGTCTCTTTCATCCCTCGTATTCAAATATTTTTACTTCTTACATGATAAAAGCTAATTTGTTAGTATACCAGCTTTTAAAAGCACGTTATTTCTGGTGGAGGAAAGAGTTTCCTTGTGAAACGTGGACTCCTCTAAAGGAAATGAAGATGCTCGTAAGACATTAAATAAGTGCTTTATAGTTCACACAGGTATTTGTTTAGGTAAATACTTAGCCTTTAGCAAATGTTTGCTAGTGGTTTTAAGTGAGTAAGAAGACAGTTTCTGCCTAGAGGTCGGTCTTAAGTGAATGGTATCTTTGGAAATAAAAATAATTGATTTTTTTTTCCCCCCCTGCCCCCCCTGTTAAAAATCAAATTTATAAACAGTCCAATAGTCATTTGAATCACAACATTTACTTTGAGGAAGTGAATGGAGGAAGTGTCCTCTGTGTCAGTATGGGTTAATGAAATATTGATTGAGAATCTGACAGTTTCCAGTTGGAACTTTATTGCTCCTTTATTTTATCATTAGTTTAATCACTAACTAAATAGGAAGATTTGATCTCTTTGCCTGTTTCCTAGAGTGAACAGCATACAAAATTTAAATATTGTGTTTAAGTTTAAAATAATCTCCTAGAATTGTATCAGAAAGTAATATTTGTATTTTTAATATGGAGCTGTTGTTCGGGAAATATTTTTGGTGCAGTGACCCAAGTAAAACTGTAGTTCATCTGATTTGTCATAACTGTGTCTGTCTTTACAGAAATGTCAGGTGTTGATGATTACCCTTACTTCTGATTGAAAGTTTGTAGCCTGTGGTCAGATAAGCAAGTTGATCTTTGGGCCTTTTTTTGCATAGTGTTGTTAGAACTTAATTTTTCATGTTGTTTTCAAGTGCTGTCTGTTCTAAGACAGATAAGCACAGAGAGAGTAATTAAAGGTGAGAGCTATATCTAAATGACATAATGTGTCTTGTGATGGTGCCCAAAATGAACAACACTGGACTCAGCACTTTCATCTGCAAGGCAGTGTAGAGCGCAGTGTTGTGGAGTACGTAACATCAGTTTACATGTCCTAGTCTATCCAAGGAAGTAAGAATAACTTTTGGTCTTTTCATGTTTATACTTTGTCTATTACATGTCAGTGTTTAAAAAAAAATAAAATTAAAAAATTAAATAATTATTGGTGCTCTCAGCCAATGAGTTAGTTTAGATTTTGTTAGAGCCTCCATAAAGCTTTAGTGGCTTCTCTGTTTCTAGAAGCTTTCAGTAGCAGAGATGTCTTCAAAATCCTGTTTGCTTTCAGTGCAGTGGTATTACATTTTTAAAAGGGAGGTGTTGCCAAATCTGTTTCTCCTATTATCTACTGCCCAGTTGTTAAATTGCATCCATTGATTATGGGTTTGGATAGCAGCTGTTGTAACTGCCAAATTGCTTCTTCTAAGAGTTGATGAGGGTAAGGAGCTGTTAGCATTGGGGGGGGGGGGTGTGTGTGGGGTGGTCTACATCTTTTATTAATGTATTAGAAAAGCTTATTCCTGAATTGTGTGTTTTTCCTCCTACCTAATGTTAGCACCTCAATTTATTGAGTCCTTTTGTCATTGTGTGTTTGTTTCTTGATTCTTTACTCTGCTGGGCTAGCCCACAACTACTGCTGCTACTTAACTTGCTTTTGAGGATGAGACTGGTACAAGAATCCTGTCTGTCTTTCACACCATTCCAGTGACCTGGATCATGAAGCAGTTGTAGACACCCTCTTGTAATTTTCCCTTTCTGTGTGGATCCAGTGCTGGCTGGTTGAATTTCTTGCCATGTCATTACTGATCAGCTGACAAATCAAGGATTGTCAGCAACCTTTTTGTCTTGAGAACTGTGTTAAAACCCACAATATTTAGAGTTTCTGCAGTAAGTTCAAGTACCACAGGCATGCCATAGGATGCTCTTCAAGGAGTCCTGATCTCTACAGGCAGTAGACATATGGAAGAAGCCATATTCATCAAGGAAATGTGACGGCTTACCAAAATAAAATGGCTGTTTTAAATAATTGTTTACGTAAATATAAAGCAGCTTTTAATTTATTCGCATGTATTTGTGGGCATATATTTAAGTGTGGCGGAATATTGACTTTGCATGCAAGGCAGTTACTCTCACCTACTTCAGCCCACTGTCTTGATAGCAACCTCTCTCACTGATTTAACACCACCTCAAGAGTTTGCTGTGTCGTAGCCTCAGCTATGTTTGTCCTGATGTGTGCTCTGCAAAGCAGCTCTGCCTGGCCAGTAGTGGGTAATGCTCAAGAAGCCTCCAATTAGCATTATGCTGCCTGGCAGTGAGTGAGTGCTACGGATTCTTGCATTAAGTTTTTGTGTTTCTGAGGGGGGTATTTCGTGCCACCCCAGCCAGGTGTCTGTGGTGTGACCCGATTTGGGAAGTCTTCTGCACTGAGATTCCAGAGGTTGGGAGGTCTCATAATGGTAAGCTCTTTATTTAACAGTGATGCTTACAGTCATTATTATTGCAGAGTGCGATGGGCTTATTTTCTGGCAAATCTGTTCTTCTAAGCTTTGGTGACAAGTTGAATTAAATATACAATTCGAATACAGTTCTGTATGTACAGTTGGGTGTGTGTCTCTGTAAGACAAGGTGGTAAACCTAGGGTATGTGTTGGAACACAGATAAACAACAAGGGCAAGGTGTCTCAAGCACACCTGAGAACCAGAAAATTTAGTATTTAAGCTGTCCAGCTGGTCATTAAAATCCTTTTCTGCCTAGTTAGTCTTTGATAGTTTGTCACTGAATAGCTTGAAAGCATTCTGTATGGAAAGTGACATAGAGTTTACAGGAAAAGTGACTGGAGAAGACTGGAGACTGCTTTGAAGTTTGCTATAAGAGGTGTAATAAGCTGGCAGCAGCAACTAAACATGAGTGGGCTGCCTTCTGCTTGTGGATTTTACTGCTGATTACTTTTTCTTGAGATTTAGCAGAAGCCCTATGGTGTGCTTTCGTGCCTTCCATGCTGACACCAGTGTAGGCTGAGACTTGCTCTTCTTTTTGAACTTGGACAAGACCTGATTTAAAATCCAGTTGTTTCATCCGTGTTTTAATGAGGCTTTTGAAGCATGCACTTGCAAAAATATTTATCTGCTTAAGAATGTTAATGGCACTGTTGTATTTGCAGACACTTGTGAATAATCTGTGCATGGGGATGTGTTAGTGCTGGGCAGCTGTACCAAAAGATCCTTGCATATTTTGGCTTATACCACCATGCATCTGTGGAAAGTGGCACAGTGTTGCTGAAGGTGTAATGCTTAATCTGTTGGAAAAGCTAATCTATTATAAAACTGAGTTCTTGTAAATGTTGATTCTTCACAGAAAAGAACAAAGTACTAAACTATAGGAGTTAATCTATGGGATAAGGAGAAAACAAAACAAACCAATCTAGAAGTACAGCAGGTATCCTCAATATTATTTTCTACCAAATCAACAGACTGTGATGTTTAGAATAAATTAATATCCTTTAATCTAGTTGCAGTTTTCTGTTGGCAGTAGATTAATTGTTTTAATTATCATTATGTAGCATTTATAGTGCATGATAAGCATGGCACTTTACAGAAGTAGAAATTAAAACCTGAAGAACTTACAGTCTTAATCAAAGCAAGTGATAAATGTAATAAAACATGATGAGAAAGAATGGGTTTTAAACAAGCGGTGTATGATTCTTCACTAGGTTGCAAATGCATTGTTGGTGGATTTCTTATTTCTTAGCAAGAGAATAAAAATAGGTGATGCTAGTAGAAGAAAGCAACAATTTGTAAGTAGGAAAGCTTAGTGCACTAGAAGAGGAATCTTACCCAGGTATCCATGAGGCAGGTGGCTGTAATGCATAAATTGGAGATTGAAGAGAGTCTCCAAACAGTATGTGAAAGTGCTTTGAAAATAAAATTGAGACATTTGATGGTCATACTAGTTTGAGTACTAGAAGAAAGAAACTGTTTTCTTCCAGGCATATTGATCAGATTGAGTTGAAATAGGATGGCCAGAAAGGAAGAGGTATTGCAGCTAAGACAAGTATTCCCCTGGAGAAGCTGGAGACTTGTGGCTTAGATAGGTGCACTCTTCGCTAGGTAAAAAACTGGCTGGACGGCCGAGCCCAGAGAGTTGTGGTGAATGGAGTGAAGTCCAGCTGGTGGCCGGTCACAAGCGGAGTCCCCCAGGGCTCAGTTTTGGGGTCCGTCTTGTTTAATACTTTTATCAACGATCTGTATGAGGGGATTGAGTGCTCCCTCAGCAAGTTTGCAGATGACACCAAGTTGGGCGGGAGTGTTGATCTGCTTGAGGGTAGGAAGGCTCTGCAGAGGGATCTGGACAGGCTGGATTGATGGGTCCAGGCCAATTGTACACGGTTCAACAAGGCCAAGTGCCGGGTCCTGCACTTTGGTCACAACAACCCCATGCAATGCTACAGGCTTGGGGAAGAGTGGCTGGAAAGCTGCCTGGTGGAAAAGGACCTGGGGGTGTTGATGGACAGCCGGCTGAAGATGAGCCAGCAGTGTGCCCAGGTGGCCAAGAAGGCCAACGGCATCCTGGCCTGTATCAGAAACAGTGTGGTCAGCAGGACTAGGGAGGTGATCGTGCCCCTGTACTCGGCGCTGGTGAGGCCACACCTCCAATACTGTGTTCAGTTTTGGGCCCCTCACTACAAGAAGGACATTGAGGTGCTGGAGCGTGTCCAGAGAAGGGCAACAAAGCTGGTGAGGGGTCTGGAGCACAAGTCTTATGAGGATCAGCTGAGGGAACTGGGGTTGTTTAGCCTGGAGAAGAGGAGGCTGAGGGGACACCTTATCACCCTCTACAATTACCTGAAAGGGGGTTGCAGAGAGGTGGGTGTTGGTCTCTTCTCCCAAGTGACTAGCAACAGGACAAGAGGAAATGGCCTCAAGTTGCGCCAAGGGAGGTTCAGGATGGATATTAGGAAAAATTTCTTTATGGAGAGAGTGGTGAGACGCTGGAACAGGCTGCCCAGGGAAGTGGTGGAGTCACCATCACTGGAGGCATTAAAGGAACGTGTGGACGTGGCATTGTGGGACATGGTTAAATGGGCATGGTGGTGTTGGGTTGATGGTTGGACTTGATGATCTTACAGGTCTTTTCCAGCCTTAGTGATTCTGTGAAGAAAGAAGCATGATGTAGGATTGTTTTCTGGCAGCTGATGAGTATATACACTTGATAAATAGCCTAGAGGGATGGAACAGTATGGATTTAAAACGAGTCATGGTATAGTCACAGATAACTGAGACGTTAATGAAATTGTTGTTTATGGAGCTGCTGGGTGGTTGCTCTGCACAGTGTTACTGAAACAGCTTTTACCCACAGCTTTGACTCTGTGGTAACTAGAAAATACTGGGGATCACAAAAGAAGTAACCATTTAAGCTATACTAGTTGTTAAGAGAATCACTATGAGTCTTAAGTAATACTATTTGTTATGGAATATGGTTCTCAAGCCTTTTGTGCTTGAGAACAGAAATTCAACCTAGTGGTACCTGGCTTTCTTAGTCCCATTGCGAGTATCCTACATCTTGCAGCCTCATGTGGCGCTGCTACTTTTCACTCATTTTATGTGAAGAATAATTTCTCAGTAAATTACAGGCTGTTATCCATTATCCAAATGCTGCATGTACAAAGGAATTATGCTGTCCTATAAATTAATGCATTTTATTTATCTCCTTCAAAGCCTCTAGAAGTAATTACTTCCAGCCCTGGTCAGCTGAATATCGAATTCGAGCCACTCTGGCAGTAAACAACTTCTTAAAATTCAGGATAGTGTAATTGCTAGAGAAGTAAAACCTTTGCCTTTAAAATATACCCATGAAGTTAATGTCTCCATTTTTGTTGTACCAGAATACTTTCTTTTTTTTGTTTTAGCTCCTGTCTGTTTCTGTTAAGTAAACCCACAACTCTTTCAGTATTATCTCTGTTTTTGTTTTCCCTTTTGTAGTAATAAAGCACCATCTGTTCAGTTGGCAAAAAAATTGAGGATTGCATATTAATATCCATAAAGAAATTTGGGATGCAGGCAGTTATAAAGATAGCGAGAACTATTGTTACTGCAATTTTATTCATTATTAACTCAATACTTTTTTCCCTATATAAAAATGACTCTGGCATTCAAATGGCTAATTTGACAAGTACTGCAAAACCCACATGAAAATTAATAAGCTGTGTATGCAAAGAATAACTGTTCAAATGCATGTGGCTTTTTTTGGCAGGTGATTGTACAACATTTAAATTCAGCAACAAAAGTTTAATGAGTTTCATCTTCTGTACAAAGGACTTAGTACTTTACCTGCTTTATCAGCTGAGCATCAGAATCCTTGAAAAGTTCCACTAAGGAAGGGAATGATCCTGAAAACTGTGGGAAGTTGGAGTGAGGCAGAGGGCTGGAGCTGGTAGCTGCCTGTGCCGGTGAGGTGTGGCTGTCTCTGTCAGTGATTCCGTTCAGATCAGAAACGCTCTCTTGAGGAAAATCTCTCAAAGCAGGCTTGTCTCTGCTTTTTGCTTCATATCATCCAGTGAATTTGGTGCGCAGAAACGGGATACTGTTCTGGATGAAACTGAACTAGAAGATGCAGTCCCAAGGCACATCTAGTGTGCTCCAGGCACTGGTAGGCATGCAGTCCATAGGGCCGGTTGAGAGCTAGCCCTTGAGCACTGAAAGAGGACATGTGGCCCTCAGCTTAAATGTTTGCATTCCACAGGTCTGTTCCTGTTGCACTTCAGTGCTTCCTGATGTAGAGGTGGCCTGTATCGTACTCCGCTCTGCCTGTTATGTTAATCTGTAAGAAGAATAGTAGGACTGCTGTTCTAGCAGTAGTTTTGGGACCATGGAGGTCAGAGGAGAAGCATTGCTGTTATGAAACACTTATTGTGATAGCCTCCAAAAATCCTGGAGTCTTACTGTGGCAGCTGTGTGCAAAAAGAATAAAAACATGTTTCCTGCTTTGGCTAATCTAAAGTGCAAAGTAGGAGGCAGGTGGATACAGACAGATCTTTGTATGTATTCAGATGTGGATGGATAGGATAGTTAGTCATGTAATGATGTCATACAACAGAAGAATGTCACTTTCCGTAGTACTACAGTGGCATAGATCTGTTTCCTGAGATCTGAATATGAGGCATACTTCTTGATCGCTTGCGGGAACTTCAGCAACACAACTCAGCTGAGAGCATATTCAGTGCAGTACTACTGATGCTCCCTGACCTGTTTTCTGTGCCTGTCTCATGCTCCTTTATTCAAGCTTTGTGCTGAAACAGGGTAAGTTTGGTAGGGTAAGTCAGCATCAGCTTCACTCCTTTTGGCTTTGTGGTTGAAAGGAAGAGACTATAGGGGTCAGAGGACTGACTCAGTTTTTTTTTCTTACTGATTGTGAAATTTTACTGCACACAAAATATTAATATTGTCATGTTATATATTAAAGTTAGGAGATGCTACAGTTAAGGTCACTTATGTAACCTTAATTTGCCTCCCTTGTGTGCATGTGTTATGATTCAGTCCTTGATTAAATGTTTCTGCTATCTTTTCACTTTTTCCTCTTGCTTCATTTAGTGTGCAAAAGCTGGTACTTGCTTAATGAACACCTGCTCAATGTTTTTTCTTCCTTGTTGTTCAACATGTGGCCCCATTCCTTTTTAGATAATGCTATTTGAACTCTGTTTTGTAAGCAGTATTACTGGTTAGACACTTCTTTTACAATGCTATAGAACTTTTTGTATGGTAGTATAGTATCCAAGTGTTTCATGTATACTAATGAATTTGTCTACTGAGCTGAGTGGTGTGGCCTTAAATGAAGTAGAGAAACTATCCAACAACTTCTGGATACTTGAAGTGTTCAAGATGCTTTTTCTTGCCAATTGTTGTTGTAAGTGCTTGTACTTATTAAGTATTTTGTTTGTTCACGGAACAACTTTCATTGACTTCATCTGCAGCTGTAAGCTCTTGGCAGTCCGCAGACTGGTGCCTGGGGTGTGTAGTCTGGCATCCAAGCATGAGGAATATGGTTTTGCTTCTTTTGGAAAAAAAATTGGTGTAAGATGGTTTTGACAAACATCTTGCAGGATTTTTGTGACAGAAGCGAAACTAGGTCTAGATAAGGAATCTTACTATTTAGGGTCTAGTCCAGTTGTTTTAGAGTAACCCTCCTTTCTTTTGCTGACAAGAAAGTAACTGAGATATGGATGGTCTTTTGTTGCAGGATTTGCACAGTATTTCTTGTTCATTTGCTTCTGCAAACGTTGATCCTTCCAACCATAACCGTCCCAGTCCCATTTCCTTCCTATTTTTCTCTTCTCTCCATGCTGGGTTGGTTCCCATCCCAGTCATCTTCCTTGGCATGTCCAAGTCTTGCTGCTGTGGATTCCTAATGCAGTCTATTTGTCTTCCAGTCATGCTTTTCTCCTCCCTCCATTTCTCCTTACCCCCTGGGTTTAGGTCCTAGTTTCTCTCCAGGTTTCTCCCCACCTGCTCTTTCTATTTTTTCTGTTGCAGTTGTTTCCACAGCATGGTCCAGCCTTGCTTCTGAATGCTGCACTTCCCCATCAGTTTCTTATTCCCTTCTTTGCCAACCGTCAGTGTTCATTTTGGCACTCTCCTGACTCTTGCCTTAGTGCAACTCCATATGGAAAGCTTGTGCCCAGGCTTGAAACATATACATAATCAAAATAAATTTTGGGGAGTTTAGGCTGCTAAAGCTTTAGTTTCTCCTGGCCAGGGACAAACTGGCTTTTACTTATTCACTTATTTTATATATACATTTATTTAAATCCTCAGAGAAATAGTCAAATTTTGGTGTATTTTAATGGTAATGGTGATTTGGTGGTGTCAAAATAGATAAAGGAGATAACCCCCACTTGTGAAGCATGCTGCTATAGTTATTTTAGTACTATTTTTAAAATAGGGTGAAACCATTTTTTTTCTTGTTTCTTTATTAGGAGAAGGGAAAAAATAACTATAGAAATGGATAATTTTAGCTTGAATGATGAAAGTTTGGTGACATGATAAGCAAAATTAAAGAGTTCATAGTCACTGCAAGTAGTGTTAAGGACTGTGCTGGTTTTATGGCCACCTCTCTTACATTAAAATATTGTTGGATAACTCTTCAGATAGCAAATCTGGCATCAGCTGTGCTGTGTCAGGCTTCTAGAGCTGGGAGCTTTTTTTACAAAATTTATATGAGAAGAAAATATGTAAGAGGGGAGAAGGTATAGTTATTTCACTAATAATTTCTATTGTACATTATTTTTGTACGCTACAATTTTACTCTGTGTATGCAGTTTCTCTGATCTGATGTTTTCTGTGAACATGCATACTTTGTGGTGAAACATCAGAGCTCTTACAGCTCTATAAAATACTGTTGTTCTTTAAAATAAACTTTTCCAATACTGAAATGTCATTTGGCAGGCCATATTACTTCCCTGCTGTTTATTACCACTTTCTGCTTTGTCAGTTCATTTGGTCTGAGGTTTAAGGGGCATTAGCTTTTATTTGCATGTAGCTATGCGAAGGTAAATGACTAAATCAAGCATTGGAAAGATGAACTATATGATGAAGACAGTTATAACTTATATATCAAATGCTCCCCTATGGAAGTGTTGTTCTTTATTGCAGATTGTGGTGTGCTATTTGAGTGCTTTTTAAGTGGGCGTTTTCTAGAAGGGGGATAAGAGCTTGAAGATGATGACATACTATAACATTTCTGTTGAAATAACAAATACATTTATTACTATATAATGTGAAATGCTTGAGGGAAGTGTCTGATTACTAATGTGGAATCTTAGTTTAAGTAAAATTAAAGAAAATGCTTGTTAAATTTTGTCCATCACAATCAGTCCCTTTTGTGCGGGTAATATACTAATGCTCTTGTTACTATAGTTCTTTAATATTAATCTTGATTACTGAGTTTTAGTTTTTATTTCTGTTGAAGCATGAAGCCTTTCCATAGTCATATGCTCCTGGTGCAAATATAATTCTTCTTGTCCTGGTCTTGCTAGATAAAACTTGCAGCAATTGTTCTAGGTATATTTTTAGAAATGTAATTTCTGCACACCTGATAATGTTTCTGTTGAATAATTACCATTCTCTGTAAAGAAAGTGTGCTCATCTGTCCTTTGAAAGGAATGCTGGGGGGCGACTTGGGGAGGGGGGGTAATTTGTTATTTTTTTTGGTATCTCAAACATGCTGTGTACACTGCAAAATGCAGCTGCACCAAAGATCCCATAATCTGGTTCTGCCACAGCTCAGTTTTGGAGATCGAAAAAAAGTTTGCAGGAAGAAATTTGCTTACACTGTGACATAATAAAGCATCTTAATGAGTTGTTTTATTATTTTGCTGTAAGGTTTTTGTTAAATTTTATAAGGCAAAACAAATGATGTTTTATTGTTTAACTCAAACAGGCATACAGATGTTATTGGCCTCCTGTCAGCAGAGCTTCTCTTCTTTCATCCCCATTAAGTGCTATTTGCATAGCAGTAATTCATATAACACTTGCTCTGCTGACAATTAACTGTTATGACCACTTGAACAAGGAAATGCAAGAGCAGAATATGCAGGTTTGAGGCGTTAGACCCTAGGGTTTTTTCCTCCTGTAGCTTATTATTTAGCCCTCTTAATATGTAGGAGACCCAGGCATAGATTAAGACCCTAGGGTATAAAGTTTGAAGGAAAATGGATCCTGTCATCATGCACTTTTGATGTAATAGCAGATTTGGGGAAGAAATTTTTATCATGAAGTACTTCATAAGTAAATCAGGCAAAAATAAGACCTCCAAACAAAACAACACAAAACCAAAAAGCCAATCTGTTTTAGTGTTTGAATTTTATTTTGGAGCAAGTAAATTGTATGTGTCAAGAATGACAGGTGTGCATGACCATGTATAGGTGTGCATGACCATGTATAGGTTATGTCACCAATGATACTTAAAAGTTGTGATGCTTTACAGTTGAGCAGTAATTATACCCAAGGACATTGTATTGTCAATGAGAACCAGGCCATATTTATATATATTAAAAAAACCCCAACCCTGTGCTTAGGAACTTCTGTCTATGTTACAATATGATTTTTTTTTTTGTTACACATGAATACATGGGGAGGTAGGTAAACCTTTGTACACGTTTAGTACTGTATTTGTTTCCTCATGACTGAAGTGTTACTGAAAATAGGAGGAAGTCATTAATGGGTATCAGTACCAGAGGTCTAAGCCTGGAATAGACACAAATGCAGCAAAATAATCTGGCCTGGACTGTCTGCAAAGTCAGCTAGAAGCATCTTGATTCTGTTCTGGAGAAATACCCTGTGAGAGGAATTTGGAAAAGATATGGAAAATAATTTTTTTTGGAGGCATTCACTCCTTGTGCAAGCACAAGAGGTGAAAAAGTGAATATCCCTCCTCTTCACACAGACACTTTGAAATCAACACTGCACATGTACCTGATGGTCCATATTTCAGAAATACAAATATATTTGCATTCAGCCTGACCCTATTATAAGTCACTAATTAAGAGATTAATTCAGGTACTTCTGCCTGCGGGCATGTGGGCAAGACTGCTGGCTGGGAAGGTGTCCAAGAATGCAGCTGGTTCGGGATGCTGGGCAGCAGCATTGCTACCTGCAGCACAGTTGTCTTGCAGCTGCTGGTAGCGGTAAGCAGAGTAAACAAGTTAAGATGGACAAGCAGAAGGGGATGAGCCTATCTGCTATGTTCCAAATGCCTTTTCCTTTCAAATGAATTCAGTCTGAATTTTGTTTTGTAGGTGCAGTGGTGTCCCATGGACTGTTTTTATTTCAGGTGTCCCTTCTTTCCCCCAGAATTTGGTATTGGCAAATAAAAATTATCCATTAAAACTTTTCTTCATTCTGAGCAAGACTGTGGGGGGGGGGGGGGGTGTCTCAAACTGAAATCTGAATAGAAGCAGTTTTAATAATTAAAACATTACTACACATTAAAATGTGTAGTAACCATATACTATAATGAGGTATCTACTCAAGGATTTTCATGCAAATCTTATTGGGCATTGCTGAACTGGTGTTTGTGGTGTACAACATTTGTCCTTCACTGGTCTGCATATCCAGTTATGGAGAGGTGGCAAATGTTATGATAGCTTTTAAAAAAAATGACTGCAGTCCTGGAAATTACAGACCAGCAAATCTGATTTTCATAGCAATGATACTCTGAAAGCTATAGAAAGGAACAGAATTAGTAGACATTAAATAACTGCTATATATTGAGAAACAGTCATAAGCTTTTGAAGAGACGCCATACCACAAAAATATATCAGAATTCTTTAAAGAGTCAGAAATCCACTATATAGAGTGATTCAGTCAACACAGTATGTTTATATTACCAAAAAGTATTGATGGGTCCCTTTATTTAAAAAAAAAAAAAGGAACGGGAGGGGAAGCCACTGTGGTTGATGTTTTTAAATACAAAAAAACAACAACAAACTCCCTCAAGCTTTCATGGAGTAAGAAGGAATCTTCTTTTGGATTAGATTTCTAGATGAACTTTCACGGTTGAATCTATTAGTAAAGGATTTATGAAAAGAGGATGAATGCTGGGATGTTGAAGTGTACTGCTGGCACATATGCATTAAAGACAGCAAAACTAAAATGGATTGTGAAGAGTTATAATGCTTTCTAAGGTGATTAAAATGGCATATGAAAGACTGTCAGAAGAAACAGTTCTAATCATATATGAACAGTAATTGATTCTTAATTGGCTACACTTGAAAAAAAGATCTTCAGGGCAATTCTGGATTTGAGTTTAGTGTCAGTTCAGATACCACGCTGTCTAAATAAAAAAAAGCAAAGACAATTTCAGGCATTAAAAGTAATGAATAGTTTCTAATAAAAGAAGAAAGAACAAAATGGAAAGCATTATTTATGCTACTGCATGCCCTTGGTAAATCTTGTTACTGGATACTGTGTGGCTTGGTTTTTTTTTTTTTTTTTCTTTTCACCTTATCCTCAGAAGGATATGGTTCAACTACAAAAGACACTGAGAAAGGCAAGCAGAGCAATCAGATGTCCTGGATGGCTTTCAAATGCAATGAAAGTAAATAAATGATGATTCTCAATATGGAAAACCACATGCCCTTACTCATATCATTGATGTTTATAAACTCTTTTGAATAGCAGGGAGATGATGAGGAGGGAATGATTTGTTCCTTATGTCTCCTAACACGAGAATGAGGAGGTATCTAATGAGGCAGCAAGGTATTAAATAAAAGGAAGTACCTTGTCATATGACAGATAATGAAACTGTAGAACTCATTTCTACAAGACAGTATAGTGGCCAAATATAAAAAGGAACTTAAAGTGTTTGGGCAAAATCATGGCAAAAAAGTAGTCCATTAGGGTTAGTAAACATAATGTTTGGGTATTATCTGATCCATGAAGCCCACTGGCTCAGTAATAGTTGGAGACAGGGAGATTGTATCAAAGGAGGGATTCCTGCTATTGAATACTGTCTTGCACTCTTTAGCTTGACATCTTGCAGCTGCTCTGAAGTAACATTCTTAGCTGTGTATCCTGTTCTTTGTCTTAAACCAGAAGACAGAAGCATCCATTCACCTGTTCTGCCTTTATTTAGAAGCAGAAGTAAAAAGCAGTTTCCTTCCCATTAGAGTGGCTGAATACTTACTCTTTTAAGAATTTGGTTGATCTTTTCAGGTTTCCCATTGTTTGTTTTAATTACTTTTAATTGATAGTATAGCACTATTGTCCGAATGTCCTGTTTTGATCCTCTCGAAATGCAAGCTATGGTTTCTGCTCAAAACTAATCTCTGCCTTGAAACAGTTGTCTTTTGATTGAAGTTGAAGTCTTTTAGATTTCAGGGTTTTTGTCATGCTTTAGGCTAGGAAACTATTTTTGTCCTCAAAAGATGTTTCGACTGACATCTGTGAGCTAACCACCTGAAAAACAGTTTGAGACAGAAGGGAAGGAGAAAAAGGATTTGCAAGTATCTAGAAATGTGTTTACAGCATAGGTGTATAAAATGCTTGCATAGGCACACACAGATAAATAATGAATTGTTCACTTGCTAGAGCTGCCCCATTTGTTGTTCTTTACACACTGACTTATACTCTTAAATGAGGTTAAACAGAAAAGCCAACAAAACTTCTTTGATCTTGCTCAGTTGCTTGCTTTAGCTGGGGTGTTTTTGCTTGTAGTTTTTTCTATTCCCACTACACCGTATCAAGCAAAGACATTTCTAAGTCCTCAGTTGCTAGGTGGAAGTCAGCCCAGTGTCTGTAGATCTTAGAGGACTATTGGGCACAGAGGGGAGCAAGAATGTGTGGATGCGTGCATGCACAGATACTTTCAGTTAATCCCTTCCTAATTGGGTTACTGCTGAGCTCAGTACTGCCAGCACCATCGTGAGTTTCACAACATTTGTACTTTTCCTCTGGGAGCATGTTATTAGGTGATAATCTCGGGGTTTTTTTTCTTTAAAAAGTGTTAAGGAAAAAAATTATAAAGGGAACAAAGTGCATCCTAAAAGCCCTTGAAACAGAAGACTATTAAGCTTTTATGTTTGACTTATGGGTCTTGAATCTTTAGTAGTACTTGACATTTGCAACCCGATAGAGTAACCTCTTTCATTGAATTGCTGGAAATCAAAACTGAAATTGTAGCTGGTAAAAGGGATATTTAAGACTGAGTTCTGGAAATGCCAATGCTCTCTTAGGCATAATTTAGCTTTATAAGAATCGTATTCCCTGTCTTCCATGTTTTCAGTAAGATATCTGCTGGTTCCTCTGAGAAAGGCGAAGCAATGATTTACTGGTGTGGGAATTTTCTAGCTATTGTTTTCTTTGTCTCAGTAGTTCAGACCCAGGAACTAATTTTCAATGAACAAAAATTCTTCTGATAATCCTTCCATTAAAGTTCAGTGCATGAAGAACGTAGATTTTTAAACTCCTTTTAAACAACAGTTTAGTATTTGGCTAAGATATGGCATAGGAAAAGAAAAATGCAACTTAAGTAGATAATCTAAATAGAAATTTTAGCCTGGCAAGTGCTAGCATGTAAATGAAAACAAAGTCAATTTTGTTTTGGTTTTGTGATGAAATGCAGCAACAGTTTTAATGTTTCCTCAAATGTAGACTGAAGTCAGAGATTGTGTTTCACAAAAAAAAAAGTTTCCCTAATTCTGATATTTTTCTTTAAATAGGAATATTTTGTTGAGGTTTGTGTATATGAGCTACTAAGAAAATTAAAACTATATTGACATAGCCCATGTAGTAGAGAATTTCTTTTGGCTTGCTCAAATAGCTTCTTGGTGAAATAGTATCGCTTGTTTTAACACAGGTTGCTCAGTTGTTCCTACCACTCCCATCAGAAGACTATGCTAGAATCTCATTCCTCTGATGTTTAGAAACCTGAATACTCTCTAAACCATAGTCTCTCCTATGTAGTTAATGGAAAGGAGCAAGCACCAGGAGGGGATAATTCATATTTAGTACTTAGGAGCCCAACTTAATTGTTCTGGGTAGCCCTTTGAATGATTGTTTGTGTTTCCATTGATTAAAAAAATAAGTTGTTGGTTTAGGTTTTCAGTGTAAATCCTTTTGTTCTAGCCCAAACCTATTCATGGCCATTTTGTGGAATTACGGAAAGCAGAGCATGCTTTCATCAGACAGGTTTTGTTTTCTTTTTTAAAGAAAGAAAATAAAAGGAAAAAACCGAGCAGGATTTAAACTTGGGAAATGTGATAGTTTTTCATCCACATAGACTTAAATGCAGCAGTGAAAGTACAAGACACTGCTAACACCCATTTGTTGTTTTAGATTAATAAAATACCTTAAGGTAGTAAGGTATGAATCAGAAGTTAATGATGAGTTCTGCCAAAGAGGAAATTATTTGGGTTGTTGATGGTAATTTGGGAGATTCATCCAGGGGACAGTACTGGGATAGTATGAGGAAATATTTTAATTCAGAATGTGGCCTGAAAAGGTGTCCACTGATTAAATTTGTTGATGAGGCAATGCTCAGAGGTGTTATGAATACAAAGAAAAATTGGAAAATTATCCACGAAAAACTCGATGAATTCAAGACTGGAGCAGTGTGTTGGCATTTAATTACACATAGTGCAAGTTTTGTGTACTGGAGGACCAATAGTAACTTTTGCTATAAACTGGGTAGTTGAACTGGAGATGTCAGGTGAAGATGATCAGGATGTTTTAACTGATCTTGTGGTGGTGTGCCACCAACGTGATGCAGCAAAAATGACTGCACTTTTGGGTGAATCAGTAAGTTAGAAATAGGAATGTTTTAATGTTGCTATGCTAGGCACTGGTCTGACTGTTGTTCTGTAGATAATTTTGATCTTCCATGTTAAAGAAAATTAAAGTCATACAAGTAGTAATGCAGAGAAGATATACTAAGTGAGTGGAAGAAAATACAACTTGTCTTACAAACCCCTGCTTATATGTAACATTGTAAACAGAACAAAGTTGATGTAAAAACATTAGCAATACTAATGTGAGCAAGTTTGTTTTCTTTAAAAAACAATCAAACAAAAAACCCTAATAGAAATTTGCCTTTATTGAATAAAAATGATCAATCTACCTCAGGAGCTTGAAATCCAAGAATCGAACCAAAGTAATGCGTGTGAAGCTGAAGTTCTGATGGATGTTTCATGTGAAGGGTGGAGACTGATACCATGCTCTTACGTCAGATGTTGAAGATCCGATTCTGACTTTGAATGTGAGCATGGACTCCTTCAAATAAGGGACATGCTTATGTTTACTTAATTACTTATAGCAGAATCTCCTCCTTTCATTGCTACCAGCTTTCTCAGGAGCAGTGGTGAGAGAAATGTTATGAGAAAGGGTGTCAAGGTGTCAAACTATGAAGAGAAAAGAGATTGCATACCAATACAAAAAATTTGTATTAATTTGTAAATATTCTGCAAATTAGTTTTAGACTAAATAAGTGTTTTAACAGGGTGAAATATTGTCACTTTAGACAACCTCTTCTAAGAAAGCAGTACATCAGTTGATGTTTTTTAGATCTAGGTTCTGTGGTGATGTGAAAACAATTAAGAAAATGCAAAATTCTGTTGCATTAACCTCAGAGAAACCCGGGTACACTTCATCTTTTGCTGCAATATGAATGTGTGAAATGTGTTAAGGGATAACATGAAATATTCTAATTTAAGGTTAATATAATAGCCAGATTTTGTCAATATGTGTATAAGCAACATAAAAAAGGTTGTGAAATCATATTAAATATGGGAATTTATGAATTGCTTGATTTCATATTTACTTTGAAACATATGTAGGGAGCTCTTAATTAACACATTATCATATTCTATCTCTTTTCTTCCTTAAGGAGACATGGATTTTATAAACTACAAATACCGCTATTACAAAATTACCAGAAATGTGGTAAATAGAGTTTTTCTGGAGTACTTACTGCCCTAGTCTAAATTCATATCAACTTCCACAAATTCCTCTAATGCAGTAGGTACTTAATATTGGTGGGACACGTAGTCCAGAAAGGTACCACTGGAGGAGATACCTACAACTCCAGCACACAGTTCATTTGCTGTGTTTAGCGAGAAGAATATTAATGATATGAGTCAGGTACAGTGTTAATAGTACTTCTGGTTGGCAGTGAAATGAAGATTTGTCCTTCAAACTGCAAGGGACTCATGTAGACACAACAAAAAAGGAGTTGAATGCTTAATTACTGCTGTAAGAAATTGCATATCTTGCACTAAAGACTCTCAAATTATTAAATGACTTAATCTGACATTAATCATCCCTGCTAGACTGTGACAATCATTATAAGTAGAGTCTTGGTCCCTCTAGGGGTTTTCTCTAATTTCATCGCTGACTATATATGGGACCAGTGAGGAAAAAGCTGTCTGCTTCAGGGGCAATAACAAAACCTTAGTTTTTACACATTGGCTTGAATACTTTGCAAGTATTATACATCTGGATGGAACGTGTGTATATGTCTTTCTCACAATTGCTATTTTGAAAAGTATTTTAGAATGTTTTTAGTTTCAAATCCTGACATATAGAAACTGAGTGTTAACAAAAAATTGAGTCACAACGATATGTCTCTTCAGGTTGGTAATGCTTTTGTGTGATTTTTAGTAAAGTCAGCCTCGGTTAGGATTGGTTTAGGTATCTTTAAAATGTGGGCTTTTATAGAAAGCTTCCTCCAATGTAAGGCTATTGCAAAATTACGTCAAGGGTTGGTATATATAAAAGCATGCTCTGGTTGGCTGACTGGGTTTAAAAGTAAAGAAAACCTTATAGGATCATGAATTTCTTTTCCTATTTTCTTCTTTGCTGCCTTGTATGTAACGGAGCCCACCATCGACCAACCCTTGTTGCCCTATTCATGGAAGACTATTCCATGGAAATACTTCGGCTACTGTCTTCTAGTCTAATTCCTTCGTATGGATTGAGTTCTTCCATGTTTAGATAGATCATTGAAATATTTGATACATAGAATGAATTTTCATTTACTACTAAGAATGATTTTGAAAAATCTTGGCCTGGATAATTGATAATCTTTTTTTCTATTATGAAACCATAGACTGTAGAAAATCAGTTGATTGCAAAGGAGAAAGAGATGCATGTCTTTGTGATAAGTTACTGAAACAGCAAGCTAATGGTGAAAAACAAATATGCAGTTGTTCTTTGAACCAGAGGTATACTTCTACCAGTTAAAGAGGTTTTTGTTATAATTACCATTTTTCTCTGGCTGAGCTTCCTAAGGTTGTGAAAAGTGGACTTTGACTCAAAAGACCACTTAAGAAGTGAATAAATACAGGTGCAGGTAATGCAGGTAAAGTTCTATTAACTCCAGTTCTTTGCTGCGGTAGCTGCCTGCTCAGCTCTCTTCTGAGGAAGACAGTGCTTGCATTTGTTTGACACTGTGGCAGCTGTTTAGGTGCATTTCCACCAAGGAATTTATTTGAGAATTAGCCTTCTTATCAGGGAGTAGTTGGGCTCAGTAGTAATGACTGCTAAGGAATAGGCTCCCTTTATGCCCCTCACAGTCCAGATTATTGGGTCTCGTGTCACATCTGTGAGCTTTGCTGGGAGGTCAGGGATTGGGAGTGAACCTTGTGTTCATCACGAATGTTCCCCATCCAACCCTGCGTGGGCTGGAGTGGAAAGCAGCCGGCATGGCACGTTTGCTCACAGAAAGACGCTCTGCTGTTTTGTTCTCTGCTGAGCCTTCTCCTGCAACCTGCGCTGTTTCTCAGGGTGCCGTCCCTCTTCTAGATTGAGTGGGTTATGAACATAAGCATGTGGCAGCTGGAGCTAACCTGATCAACAAGTCTTGATGAAACAGAAGTGCTCAAGTTCTTTCTTGACTGACTAAGACCTTTAGACTACCTTGTAATACCTCAAATTTTTACTTTTTTTTATAAATAACATATTAATTTCCCAATGAAAGCAAAGAAAGCATTAGCTTGCCTGTGAGTTGGTGTTGGTAAAAGAAGAATTCTAAAGAAATACCCACTCTTGCATTACTTTCAATGCGTCTAAATTGAAATAATACTGAGTAGGAAGTGCCAAGGATTTTAAGCCATCAGTGATAGATTGGCATGTTTATTCAAATATAAATCTTTTGCCAAATTGAATTTACTTTTATGTGATGGTAAAGGCCAAATGAATCACCGAGGGTTGCACTGTGCATAGTGGTTTCATTATAGAAACTCATGTAAATGTCTCAGTCTGTGGACAGTTATTAATGCTGCTATAATCTAGAGGTCTGCATCGTGTAATGAAACAGATGCCTAATGGATGGTGTATTAATTGAAACTCTCCAAGGGCTAGTTTGGATCTTAGTCTTGTTTGTTTTGATTTTCATTAGGAAGCTGATTGTATGTGTGTGTGTCAGTATTGTGAAACAATGTTGTAAATCTCATGCGGGGAAAGCAGCAAATACACGTTTTTAGAAAAGTAATATGCAAGGACAGAAATTTTCCATGTTGTAGAGGATTTTACATCTTCTGAAAACTGATTTTTGGGGACAACATTGATCAGGCTAATTAAGGGAAGTAAAACTCCTGACATGACAAGAGAGAGTTCATGTCTGTATAAACATTCTTTTTAACTAAGCTAGTATCGATATTTGATTTAGAATTTTTCTTTAATGTCTGAAGGAAATGAGGGGAAAATTAAGATTTCTTCTGGTACAACAGACAATGTATCTATTAATTCATTAAAGCAGACTTAGTAGACTTATTTTCTTGGAAATTCTTACTGCCCATATATTTTTTTAATTAAGATGTCTTCACTTCTTTGTCTGAAATACAAAATTAATAACTGGCAGAGAACATGAAGTTAATTCATTTTGCCTCTTAAGTGTATATTCATTCTATATGAACAGAAAGAAAACAATCAATTGGATCGAATCTCTTGTAATTGGTTGAGATGATATTTTAATATTTGTAATTTTCCTGTAATATTCTTGCAATTACTGAAGTTTGTAGTGGGTGGAAACAACTGCTGGACTGCCTGAGAGGTTCAAGTAAACACAGGTGGTAAGTAGGTGAAGCGAGCTGTGTTCCCTTCTGCTTGTTTCCTATCAGTGAACAGGCATTGGGCTTAACTTGGACAGTGGTGGAAGCTGACAGTCTCCTTCATTGCCCTTTTGAAAGGAGGGGATGGATTTGTATTTTTAGGAAGAAGCTTTAAGCAGCCATCTTGTCTTCCACATGCCCATGTTTTTTTGAGAGAATCGAGCATTTGCACAGCAGTGAAATACGCCAGAAAACCTCTGTGAAAGGAAGGGAACTAATAAGGGACATAGCACGTTGCTTGGCTCATTCATGTGGCCTTCAGCTGATTCATTCTTCTAGTCTTGTGTGTGTTCTTTAGCTTATAATTTATTCAGGAACTTATTTCTAGTACTATGTTTATGATGCTGCATGTAAATTACCTACTATATTTATACTTCAAAAGATTTTGATGTGCTGAAGGCTCTCATTCTAAGGCTTCCAGTTCTTAGCATGATATAGAACCAGTTCACAGTCATATTTGCTTGCAGAGTAAATTAGATAATTTCATAAGAATAAATTTCTATTTAAAACCTTGTATTTCTTTAGACAAATTTTCTGAAAAAAAAAAAGTTAAGCAGTTTTATACCTGAGTATTGGGCTGTTTTCCCTTGATTCTGTTTCTCAAAGAACCAATAAAGCTTTAATTTATAATATTTTTCAAACAGCATGAGTTTCTTAGTTATGTGCACAATATAGATTTGTTAATTGCTCCTAGTTTTGATTTCTGCTAGCATTGTCTTACCAGCTAATTTTGAAAGAAACATCATGTTGTGAGTAAAATAGTTCCCATTCATGTTCACTGGAAGTATTTTCAAGTGCCAAAACCCTGTGTCTACATACTGTATTGTTCTGTAGAAATGAGAAATTCCATTTAATTTAGAGCTGGTGAATTTTCTCCAAAATTAAACTGTATGGTTTTGCATAGTGAACTGGTTCTTAATTCATTGGTAATGCTAGATTGTGGGAAATACACGTTGTTTGCAAAATGAATGGTAGAAGTGGCAAGGCAACTAATTTACAGTCAAATAAGCTGTTACTCTGTATTTTTGCAAAGATGATTTTATATAGCTTGAAATTTCACACATGCATGTGCAACACACTGATTTCACAAAACTATTTCTCTTCATGTCTTCATCATCAAAAGAATGACGATCTTAGTGCAGATTTGCCAAGATTTTGATAATGTTCCTTTTAATTGCCTTATAGGATGCTACTTTGCAAAAGATCATATCTTTCAAATGGCATTTGCCATGGCATTTAATTTGTTAATTGCTTCTGTGTGCATACTCATAATCTTTAAAGTGCAGTGTTTTCTGTAATAAACATTTCTACACTAGTTCATATGAATGCAGTGCAAGGACGGGAAGATGACAGCAAATATCATGGAAAATATTGCTGCCTTATTTTTTTAATCTACATTATTTTCAGTGTGTGGTATATTTAATGTGCATTGGTAAATGTCTTCGCATAAAATGCAGAATACAAAATGATGCAGGAAAATTTCTCTTACTTTGAGTCATTATAAACTGCAAATTAGAAGTGGAGCATAGAGAGAAAAAACTGGACTGGGCAATGGTCTGAGCAGTGTAACCTAGCTTTGAAATCAGCCCTGCCTTGAGCTGCTGACCTGCAGAGCTCCCTTCCACCCTAAATGATTGTGCCATTTTATGAAAGCTGAATTTATGTTTTCTTCTCCCAAGCACTGCAAGTGCTGTCCCTATTGTAACTCTACTAATGAAACTGCTTGATAAAACTGTATCAAACTGATTAGTAAGTGAATAGTAATGGTCACCAAGCTAGGTTTTAGCACTGGTTAACTGAATTCTTCAGGAGAAATTTATGTGGAAGGCAGAAGTTCTATGTATGTTGTGCATGGGGTTTTGCTTTAATAGTGTGCTAACTTGGGCAAAGAGGATACCTGGTCCTCTTAGTATAACTTCCATGCAATTCTGCATCCTAGCAGGCAGATGCTGTAAACCCAATATGGCAGGAGGAATGCAGAAACTTAAAAACAGAGGTCATGATGAATACAAAAACCTTCTTGGTTTTTTTTTTTTGCATCAAAATAAAGATACAGCAGAAAGTTGCTTGCACGATTATTTTTAGTCTGTGTTCACTACTGCCATTTTTACCATTAACATCCTTGTAAAAAGTGAGTGTTATTTCCAAATGTCTATCCACACTTTTTCAAGAACACCTTCAGAGATGTTTCTAAAAATTGAAGGGTGGTCAATTAGGAATCATTGTGGGGTTTGGGTTTTGTTGTTTGTTTTTGCAGTTTTTTTCATTGTTTAGTTTAACTACTCCCCCCCCAGTGTAGATGATACCATCACTTTGTCTCTTTGGATGTATATAGGCAACTTTACCAATGAAGGTTTTTAAATTCTGTTTTAGAGAGAAAGGTAAGCTTCAAATGGAGAGAACTGTGGGTACTGCTATTATTTTAAAATAATTACTTGGACAAGTTAACATCTTAACCTTTTATTTCTAGTCAAAAAGCTGAATGAAATATGAGAATAACTGTCTCTTGCTACCTGTTAAAGTTCACAAGGTTGAGTTTTATTCTGAAACATTCTTCTTCCTAAATGGAAGGGAAACATAGCTATTTATGATGTTGAAAATCACCTTTTCTCCATAATCCTCTTCTGCCCATCATGTAAGTGCCCATCTGAACTTAGGTTTTCTGTATAGTCACAATAAAGTAAAGCTGGTTTTGCTTAGTTTCTGGGGTATGTCTCTTATCCCAGTAGTCCACTGCTTGCCACAAAATAGACTGGAGTAGTGCACTGGTATGACTCTGTTCCCAACACTTAAGAACTTGTTTTCTTAGTCTCCTTCCTGGAGACTGATTTTTGTTTGTATGCTGATATTTCTTGTTTGCAAACAGTGCGTGCAGTCTAATAGATATATTTTAAATAAATAAATAATCCTCCAGTCTCTTAAAGATAAGTCAGTCATGAAATTGATAGTCTTCAGCTCAAATGTCAACCTAAAGGTGTTCAAAGTAACAGTCAAAGGAAACATCAGCAAGACTAATGAGACTGCACAAATAGATTTTGTTTGTAAATATATTTGAGTTGTAACATTGTCGTGGTTTAAGCCCAGCTGGCAACTAAGCACCACACAGCCGCTCACTCACTCCCCCCAGGTGGGGTGGGGAAGAGAACCAGAAGAGTAAAAGTGAGAAAACTCGTGGGCTGAGATAAAAACAGTTTAATAGGTAGAGCAAAAGAACACTGCGCGGAGAAGCAAAGCGAAAGAAGGAATTAATTCACCACTTCCCGTCGGCAGGCAGGTGTTCAGCTATCTGCAGGGAAGCAGGGCTCTATCACGCGTAGCGGTTGCTCGGGAAGACAAACGCCATTACTCCGAATGTCCCCACCTTTCTTCTTCCTCCCCCGGCTTTATATACTGAGCATGATGTCATATGGTATGGAATATCCCTTTGGTCAGTTGGGGTCAGCTGTCCCGGCTGTGTTCCCTCCCAACTTCCCGTGCACCCCCAGCCCACTCACTGGTGGGGTGGGGTGAGGAGCAGAAAAGGCCTTGGTGCTGTGTGAGCCCTGCTCAGCAGTAACTAAAACATTCCTGCTTTATCAACATTGTTTCCAGCCCAAATCCAAAACACAGCCCCATACAATCCAAAACACAGCCCCATACTAGCTGCTATGAAGAAAGTTAACCCCATCCCAGCCAAAACCAGCACAAACATGATCAGACTTGAGGCTCTGGCTTACTGTCAGTGGGCATAAATTTAAAAGTGAGCCTGTCTCCGAAAGTGGTTTTCCTAGGTTTATGAGAATTTTCCCCCTACAAAGTAATTAAGATATTTTTGTTGCCTTCTAAGTCTAAGAAGGTAAGAAGTAGCAATAGATCTAATCAACCCCTCTTGCAATTAGGGCTTAAAGGTAATGATCAAAAATTGAAATCTGGATGCACAGAGGAAGCATATAGCTACACATTGTCCTGTTGATGAAAGATGATTAAAAATACTGAAGTCAAAAGCCTTCTGTACCTCCCCAATATACATCCTTTGTGTGTGTATGCACACAGTATCTTACATGAATGTATATAAATACATATGTATGAGCCCCTCCCACTGGTGTAGGTGCTAGTCTTAATATCAGTTGGATTCCAAGTCCTTCATGGCACTTCAAAGCCAGAGCTTATGAAGGATGCGCAGAGATACTGTTGGATCTTTTATTTCTGTTGTCCTTGCACAACGATGTCAGGCAAGAGATTTGTGTGGCTAAGAGTAATCAATCGTGTATGCTAAATAACACAAGGGTATTGATCAACATTAACTTTTTTGCAGTGGACTTGCATGAAAATATAGTGTGTCTATGCATTCTTATCTGAGCTTTACTGGAAGGTTTTTTTTATGGTTGTATTCTGACTCTCTGATATCAGATCCATTCTGTGACTTCTCAGGGTATTACATTTTGTGTTTTCTGATGTAAATGAAATTTTAAGTGGAATGACCATCTCTACTTTTCTGGAAAAGAGTGACCTCCTCAGCTAACTTAAACCGCCACAGAAATGGCGAGGTATGTTAGCTGAGGATGTTTTTCTCATCTCTTAAACTAACAGGATTTGGTTTTATTGCAGGAGAGAGGAGCATCCTCTCTTTCAAAGGGCCAGTCTGGTGTGCTGGGCCCAGTCCCTCTCCTGTCGCAGCACTGCGGTTGCTTGTAGGCTGGATGAAGCTGAGCCCAGAAAGTGCTCTGCAAGCCGTAGCATGTCTTCATCCAGTGGGGAGTGCTGTCATTAGCAAAAGACCTGCTGTAGAGTCCAAAGCTGGTTGGTTTGCTTGACACAAACATGGACCTTACTACTGAGACTTGGGGTTGTTTCCAGCCTGGGATGAGGGACAAATTTAGTTCATTTGTATTAGAAAGGTGAGCTTTTGAGCTTTTGCTGTTCCACCCACCATGCCTCACTCCCTCATCTTTGGATACTCATTGGGTGGAGGTGTCTGTGTTTGACATTTCAGAAATATTTATTGTTAAATGCTAGGTCAGAGAGAGAATGAGGAATGAAAGTCCAAGCTTATGCTACTCTGTTTTATGACTTATTAGCTTTGTAGCAGTGTAGCAGAAACTGCTCTAGATGTCTGCCCTCTATCTCCTTCCATCTCCTTTAAAATATGATTATTTTCTGAAGTGCTGGTTAAAAAGATGCTTGTAGACAGATGCCAAGAGCAATGAAAGGTTGGATCTATTAATGAAAGCTATTTTGAAATCCAGTGTCTCCTGTAGAATTTTTTTTTTCTGTCCAACAGAGCAGCAGTTTTCTAGTGGGATGATCAATGCTGCTGCACAGGCCCAGCGGAAGCAGCGTGAATTTTATGTCCCTCTGAAGGAGACAAAAGATGTGTGACTGTAAAGCTGATCTGCTCCTTTCCAAGATGGTTTACTGCTTGCGGGTGACAAATAACCCATCACACTTCCAAAAAATGTATGATCTGTAGATCTTTTTTTTTGTGCAGTATATAATACAGAAACAAGCCTACTTGAGAAGAATGGAATAAGTCTCTGTAGTACTGGAATTAGGTGTAGGACTGTCCAGTGGGTGAAAACAACCTTTTCGCTAGGTGGCAACCAACTCTTAAAAGATACTGAATGCTCACAGAGAAAGCTTGAATAAAACTAAAGAGTAAATGTAGAAACTTCAGGATAAGTTATATAACTGCCTTTTTGATAATTCACTATAATATTATTTTCTGGAGTAAAGAACTAGGCAGTGCTTATTAGATAGGTGTGGTTCATAGTTCAGAAAAAAGGTGCAGCATTATTACCTGTTCAGATGTATGTAAGACGTTCTTTCTTTTGCATGAGATGCATAAGTTCTTTTTAAATTTTAACTAGAAAATAGAAGAGTAAAATATTGTAATCATTGAAATTGTATCTTCTGTTTGAGGTCGTGACACATCTCTGATGTAGTGGACATGCTTTTTCTGCCTCTGCCCTGCTTGCAGAGGGGTGTTAATCTAACACATTTTTAAAGCATGCAGAATACCAGAAAAAATACCTGTCTGGTGCTGATGGCATTAATGAAGGAGAAAACTAGGCATGCTGCCTGAGCCTGTAGGATTGAACAAATGGGCCTAGAAGATGGAAAGACTTTCCCTCTAAGCTGTCATACAGGGTGTTCAGGACTCTACTGGTTTGCTGGGCTCTACGATGGGGTGCATGTACTACGGAGTTTATTGTGGGAAACAAACTGATGGAGAGAATGGGGAGCCAGAACTAAAGGTTGAGAAGAAGGAAGAAACCAACTGAACAGAGAACAATATGGTGCTAAATAGCATTAATACTTTCCCATGAAGTAGACAACCACTGAATAAATAATGTATTAATCAGGAAGCATCAGATACATGATGCATGGAGGACAGTGTTTCAAACTTGGAAGCCTTATGTTGGCATTTTGGAAATTCTATGGATTAAGAATATTTCATAATTAAAATACGTGGCTATAAATAATACGCTGATACCAACCTCGCGTTGCAATATATGCGATAATCTAAAATAGTAGAAATCACTTGTTTTTAAAAAGAAAGTGGGAGGAGAAGTAGCAAAAGTATGAATCCTTATGTTTAATACATAAAACATTTATTTTATAAATGGACAAAACCTGAACAGTTAAAATACTGCGTTCATTTAGCTGCACACTGACATGTGTGGAAGGTAAATTTTGGGGTGGTACATTGTAAGTAGCTTATGAGCTTCAGAAGATACGATCACATTTCAAACAATGCTTATTCTGTGGAATAATCTTCTAAAGGAGAAAATAGCTTTTTACATCACTGGTGGTGGAGGCTGTATTTTATGTTCTAAAAGAGGTCTTTTTAATATTATTCATAAGCTCATGCATGGAATTTCCACAGTGACAAGGAACAATTGTTTCTATTAACTTTTTCCAGATTTATATGAAATGCATTAGGAACATTCAAAATGCTCTTTTTTCCTTCTCATCTGCAGTGTTTGCTTTATTTTGCAAGTGTTGTGCTCCTGCTCTGGCTCTTGACTTTGCTCTATCCCTGGTATGACTGTCTGGGGCTGCCTTTGCAGATGCTCATTGCCTCCACTCTACATCTTGCATTAGCAGTAATGTTTTGCGTCTTTGTTGACAAAGTAATTACAACTCTAAATAGCATTCCCCTCTATTAGTGACATATAGAATGCAAAATATTTACTTTTACCAGTTTAGTTAACTTTAGAAACTTTTTCGCTATAGACGTCACCCAATAGGGTCGTTCAACTCCTCACAACTGTTGTTAACTTTCATACCCTCTACCAGCCTGCACTGAAGGCAGAGGGAGGGCAGAAAAGGGTGTCTGGAGTGGGGCAGGGGTGCTCCTGGGCTGGCAGTGCCCCATACCCTGCTGTGAAAGTACCCAAGTGCTGGTGGGGCTAGGAAGGGGCCAAAACAGAGTTCAGCTCTGGTAAATAAAGGAGGCTATTTTTTTTTTTTGCTTGTGTAATTAACATCCCTCCTCACCCCCCAAAAACCACAGCTGGTTTTGTGTTATCATGCTTTGTGCAGTTTTGACTTCTGTTGAAACTGCTCATTTCAGCAAGCAGCTAATGTGTGCGGAGTATAGAAATTACTTGAAACCTGATTTTGTCTTGCTGCAGTGAACCTCCTTTGTAGATCTGTTGTAAATTCATATATATCTTACAAATGCTGTTGTATGATCAGTTGATGTGGCAGTGGGCTTATGGCATTGGCAGATTCACTGCTTCTAACTAGGCCGTATAGAAAAATTTCCAGTAATAAGTGTAATAAAAAACATACTAGAGCAGGAACATATTTTTTGTTTGTGTTTTCAATCATTTCTAGAATTCATTTTTATAGCATCCTGCAACACATTAACTTGGTTTATAACAGTTTGTAGTGTAGCATTTTATAAAGGCTTGTATTTTTTAAAAGATCTTAACCAAGTAGAAAATAATAAAAAAACCCTCACTCCACTACTTCTTGCCTTTCCTTTTCTCTTTTGGATTTCTTCCTTCTTTGCCCTTCGTCTTTTATTTTGTAAATCAGTATGCCAGCGGTTTCTACCGCTTCATTAGTTTTAAGCGTCCTTTGTACTATTTCCATTTTGCTAATCTCTGTCTTTTAATTGTTACAGTACACTGCTGGTACTTCAGAAAATAGCTTATCAATATGTGAAGATGATTCTTTCCTCTGTACTTCTGTTACATACAGAAGGTCTTTGAGATGTCAGTGCCCTACATAGCCCAGTTTTCATGTCAGTAGTTTGGTTGTAGCATGTAGCTCATTAAATAATGAATCTGATTTGTTTTAAAACAAAAAAGTATGGATGACTGTTTTGAATTGGTTTTGAGTAATACACTACAATGAATAGACTTTTTAAAAATGTGTGTGTATATATGTTTGTGTGTATGTGTGTATACATATGTATAAAAAAGGATGCTTAGACCAGGTGGTTAAGACTGAAGAATCTGAACTGACACTGTCCTTGTAATCAACTTGTCTCATTTAAAACTTTTTAGTTGTAAAGAGCTTTACAAAATATTTTTTTAAAAAGATGTTAAACATCACAGGTAGCTCTCCTTTGAGATGCTCTCATGATGAACATTGGTTAGGTGAGGAGGCTCATCTGTAAAAGCAGACAACTATATTTTTTGTAGTCCTTGTTTAATTGGAGAACTTTGAAGTTGCTGCTGTTGCTTTTCTCTGCAATCAGTTTCAAAGGAAAATTTTTTCTGAAGGGGATTTGCCTCACAAGATCATGCAGTATTACAGGACTGATAAGAAAACTCCCAGGGGTTCTCACAGTTTTGTGAATGAATGTAGTGCTGTAATGACTTGCAGAGTGTGGAGACTGACTGCAGTTTTTTGCTCTTTTCAGTGGAAGTATAGATCTGGAATTTATATTAAAGAATAAATTGCTGGTAAGTCAGTGTTTGTATTGGTCAGACTGAACAGAGACCTTTATTGTATGGCTGAGAACTATTATGTGGAAATGCTTTCCTCTGAATTAACTTACATTATCATCATCCTCTTTGCCTTTGTGTGTTCCCAAACTATGCTGCTACCATCAGTGAGAAACAGATTCCTATGCCGAAGTCTGCTCTCTCTCTTAAATCTGTGGTAATCATAGGAGTGCAAAGAATCTTCGTTGTATTTCAATTGGAAGGGCAACTTGCCTTTCTAAAACTCCTTTTAAAAGTTGGTTACTGGATCACTTGAGTAATTTCTCTTCCTTGTTTCAGTGCTGCAGTATTTCTTTCCTTAATTCTGTTTTTCCAACTGGAGTAATTGGCTGATGTCTTGGGCTCCTGCCATTTTGTACTTTTTCTTCCACATGATAATTCTTCTTTGAATATCAGATCACCCTTCTTCTTCTGGATAAGTGGAACAATATTCTCCAGAAGTAGTCTTGCTTTTAGTGATACCAGCCTCTTGGCTTGGATTCAGTTGCAGCTTTTCTTCCTGTTAATTGATCTCATTGCATCTCCATTGTGTCTTGCTTCCAGCAGCTCTAAGTGGTGAAGCTTTTAGCTGCTCCTTTAGACCACACTTGCCAGATGGCATTGCAAGGAATCACCGTAGGCGTGTTCGGTGCAGCCTTCCCAGTTTCGATCTAAACATGACTTTTATCATTAGTTTCTGAAGAGGCATTTGTATTCCAGCCTTAGGTCAATAATGTTCCCGAAATTCTGCAGGGTCTCTCTTCCAGGGTCATCAATCACTGTGGCTGAACAAGGGAAAGGACAGCCAAGAAAACTCTGCTTAGTGGACATTGCACACAACAATTATGTCAAGGCAATTGAAACTTTAAAAAAATAAAGCCTTAAACAGAAGCTGGTAAGAGAGGCAGATGTTTCTCACTTCCCTTAATCTTCAAATTACTAATGAACTAATTTGTATGTTCCACTTAATCATCTCTGTGTCCTTCTGTCAATACCCATTCTGTTGTCAGGAGACCAGGCTTCCTGAACCTTCTCTCACTTGCTTAATTCTCAAATTTAGCTCAGATTTGATGTGCTGCATGGCCTACAGTATCCTCACCATGCTAATAAAACCAAAAATTTGCCCACTACTGGAAGAAATTTGAAAATATTGAGGTCTGTAGATGTTAAATAACGTGTTTTTCTTTGCTTCAGGTATTTCCTTATTTTTTCAGTTGAAATTTATTATGTTTTAGAGATTACTGTTTTATAATTTTCACTTCCAAAAAGTAAGACTGGTAAGTGAAAGACTGCAGAAAATACTACATTACCGTTAAAAAACCATAAACCAAAGCCACTTCTAATAAGTACATTTGCAATAACGCTACTGTTTGCATACCAGAGTAGATTTCAGATTGAACTTTTTACTTAAGATAGTTATAAAACTTCTTCCTCCCCAAAATACACCTTTTCTTGTTGTTGTTTTAGTTTTGAAAGTCCATGTGTTCAGTTAATACTTCAAGTTGGGAAGTAAATACTTGAAAAGCAAGTCAAATATAGCATCTGGCATGGCTTTTTTTTGTTTTTGTTCCAAATAATTTTGATAGACTAATACAGTTACTTAAATACAATAAACATAACTGTAGTTTGAAAGATTTTTCTTTAAATTAGGTTTAATGTTTCTCATACTATTCCAGTCATTCTTCAATCTAGAGAATTTCTACAGAGATTTCCAGTAAGAACTTCCCTCTTCCAGTATGTCTGGCAGCTTCTGTTTTCTCAGAGGGGGATGCTTGCTGGAGGCTGCTCAGAGTGATCACTGTAAGAAAAGCATTTTTTTCCATCTCTCATGGGATTAACCTATCATCTGTGCTTTCTGACAGCATGAGTCAGCCTTCGTCCCTCCTCTCTTGTTAGAAATGAGAGGAATTGGTGGCTGCTTCAGACAGGACATTTCTGTCTGATTAACTGAATGGAACTGGATTGGGTATGTTTTAGCAATTTAAGTGTCAAAAGGAAAGTTTTGCGTATCTCAATGAGAAAATTTAAACTGTGTTGTTAAGGTATGGTTAAAACTTGATCTGAAACAGGTTGATTTGATCCAAATGCACAGGTAAGGGCCCCTAGGAAAGTGCAGTGACACTCTTGGGGGAGAAGGAGATTAATAAAAATTTTAAGTTCAGTCTACAGCCATTAATAAAGAAGTATTCTTGATGTCATATGATATACTGCCTGCATGTGCGATGCATAATTTGGACTATTTTCAGCATCCTTAGTGTATACTTTAAATTATATGCATTTTCAAGTAGATTTTTCTAGATAACTTTACTAAAGGAAAGATCAAATGGGGAGCTTCTGTTAATGAGACAACCTAAAGCTACAGTCTTCCAGTATTCAGCATGTCACAGGCTATTGCAGGAGAAGAGTCAGAGATCATTCAGACAGATCTGAGCTAGTAGTTAGAGTTCTAATCAGTAAATTTAAGTATGTAAAATA
The DNA here is from genome assembly GCF_030936135.1 of Gavia stellata. Lineage (NCBI taxonomy): Eukaryota > Metazoa > Chordata > Aves > Gaviiformes > Gaviidae > Gavia > Gavia stellata. Next base: position 38,612,344 of record NC_082595.1, read on the forward strand.
TTTAATAAGTACAGATACATTGGCAGTCAATACTCTACTATTTACTACACTTAAAGTTAGTATGAGAGACAAAGATTATAGCTTAAGCTTACTTATACGTATTTTAAATGTTACATGCATGCAAAAAATGTTGCTTACCAACCCATCAATGTCTGGTGTCAGGTAAGGGATCTCTCAGCCTCGAGGGGTAACCTTGAGAGGTGTCCCTACTCAAGGGGAGATCGCCACCACCCAGCCAGCTGCTATGGAGGGAGAGCTCAATGGACCCTGATGGCTGCAGTTATTTATAGCATAAAGTGGTTGATTTGTAGTCAGGTTTTCTGCTGTGTTAACGCAGTTTCAGCCGCTTATCAGCCCAGTCTCCAGCCAAACCGTTTTGTGCTGAGTTCTCACTAATAGCCTCACACAATAGGATTAACTTTGATTAGGCATACTTACTGAGCATTTGCCTGGGCCAAAGTTCACTTGGTTCAAACGGGAGGAGTGCATCCCTCACAAATGGGGAGCTTCTGTTAATAAGACAACCTAAAGCTACAGTCTACAGTCTTCCAGTATTCAGCATGTTACTGGTATTAGCCTAATAGGTGCAGATACTCCTACGTGATTTACTAAAATTCTGTCTGTTACTGAAAATAGTCCCATTAACTGGTGCTGTGGGGAGAGAGCTATGAGCATAGTGAAGCCTGCTGCAAGTAATTTAGACGGCAGAATGTGTATTCTTTCATTTCTTTTTTTCATTTATTATGAAACCTTAGTATATGCAGATTGCAAGTGCTAAACTTGCCAAAAATTGAAAAACAGTTGTTAAATAAAAGATACTGTGGAGGAAAAGGGAAGACTCCTTTCCCAATTTAAAAATATGAAAAGAAAAAAAATCCCACCCTCACTCACTCAAACTGTGATTTCAAGAGCAGTTCTCGAGGTTCCTGCTTCTATATTGGTATAAGACCGAAACTCAACTCAGTAATAATTCTGAACAAATACAAAATGATGAAAATGGCATCAAGATGATGTAGTTTGCAAAAATAAATAAAAACGTTTGGCGTTAACTCAAATACAGTTTTTATGTTTTGGATTGCACAACTGTGCAACTTTTTTAGACTAGGAGTGTCCTCTATATTTGAGACATACAAATTAAAATATCAAGCAACTTATAGCAATGGAAAGTTGTGTATTCAAAATGCATCTTTGCTGCAAGTGTAATTAATGTTCAGTATGACCAATAGAGATTTGTTGTGACTATACTAATTGTGCACATTTGTGCACAAATGCGGTGATGATTATTACTATTTTTAAAAGAAAAGTAATCTAGAGATGTTCAGAGAGAGATACTTGTAAGTTCTTATAATGACAAGCGTACATTTCAGTGACCACTTATATCAGCTGCTGATGCTACTCTGTGTCAATATGTACTGCTTCCTATTGATTGCTAGTGTGCCTTAAAGGATATTTTATTTCTTTTCAGAGTAGTAGAGTACAGATATGGTACAGCTGATTGCAGACAGTTTCTGCATCATATATTAAATTATTCTATTTCAAATGCTAAAGAGGTGGGTTTTTTTCCTTCCAAAATGAGCAAAGTATTTGGTAGGGACACAGTAGTTTTAAAGGTTAAAAGTTCAACTCTTAGCTCCTTCAGCAAAATGCTTTCATCATTTTTCCCATTATCTGTCTGGAAAATTGCACTGTTTCCACTTGTAATTTTTAAGTGAGCTTAAGCGAACAAATGCATAATAGGTGGAAACTTTTAAAAATAGTTAAACTAAGCTTAATCTGGTTAGGGTGTTAATTATCAGCAGGATTAACTTCAGCTACAATAAGGTATCTTTAAGCAGAGACATGAATAATGAAACCAGTAATGGCAAAGTCTCAGGAATGATTGAAAGGATTTTGCATAAGCAAGGCGGTAATTTAACCTCAAATAAGTTCTTGGGTTGTAGCATCTAAAATGGATAAAGGACTTTGTAAGAGATATCCCTTTAATCCTCTTCAGAATCTGTAGATTGTTACAATAGATGGAAAGAGTGTGTTTCTTATTCAAAAATAGCAGTAACTACTTGATATTTTGCATATTCAAGAATATTGCATAGAAATGAATCTTCACAACTTGTGCTAGTCACATGTCAAATAATATTGTTGTTGGTTTCTGCCTTTGATTCACTGTAGATACTAGCTACGTTGATATACTTTTCAACAAGAATTACCTTTTCAGTTTGAAATACTGAAAGTAAGCCAGTCAAGTCAGCCCACAGACGATACCCAACAGAGGATGTTCGGTCACTCTTATTATGAAGAATAGCATAGATGCTATCAATATAATTTTGTTTATAGGCTGAAGCTCTGCTAGATGAATTCTGTTACTTTAATATCTAAACTATTGGTGGATCTGATCTGCTTTTCCAGTCCTTGTGTTGTGTACTCATGTTTGATACCTTAAAAAACACAGGGTTGCATTTTTTGGGGTTTCAATGTACCTACTTTTTAGTCATTAGTTTCCAATATCTTAGTTCCTGTAACACAATAATATATGAGAAGCTTCTTGTTGCAGTTGTTTCAGCAGCTTTTTCAACACGATCTCCATTTTTATTAAAGCTGCCATACTGTGGCCTGTGTTTTACATGAATGTGATTTTTGGTGTTTCTAAGCATGCTCATACATTGGTCCATATGGGCTTTCATTTAGAAAGCAGTACCAATTTTACATTTTTTTGTGCATTTTGGAAGGATTTTTTTTTTGGTGTTGCTGTTGTTGTTCCCATGGAGTTTTGCAAGTGGATATTTTGAGAGCCATTAAAAAAATAAAAGCAAAAAATAAAAAATTCTTAGTGGTGTTTTAGACAAGGCCATATGCTTATCTAGGCATCCAGAACATCTGCTGATGACATGGGAAACATGGTGTTCATTGAGGTTTATGCAGCATGGGTGTGATGTTTGAATGTTTTATTTTCGTTGTGGCAGGACAGCTACATATCGGCATAACCATCTTTTCCATCCTGAAAAAAAGAAAGCAACAGTCAAAAGGGTCATGTGTGTTCAGTGGGTATTGACTTTTAGCAAATTAACAGTCAGTACAATGTCATGCAATACTTGTGAAACTATCAAAATGTAAATTAAATGCAAGAGGAAATAAAAAACTATAAAAATTCCTGTTTTCTAAGGGTCACGGTACTAAGTGTTTGGGTTTCATGGGGTTTTTTTTTGCAGAATGTCACTGTTGAAAGGTATACTTCTTAATAAATGACATTCTTGTTTGGTAGGTTTTTCTGGTCTCTTCCCTTGGAGTCCTTTGTTCTTGATATTAGAAAATCTTTTGGACCAATTTTGTTTTCTTTTATAAGTCTTCCACCATAACAGCAGCCTCTTCAAACATACTGAAAATGTAGCAAATAAACCTAAATTTGGTACCCAGAGCCTTCATGAGCATCTTATTCCCTCATTTCCTTATTTAATAAAAGTAGCAATAGCAGTGATTCTTCTATCCACAGATGTCAAAGTACTTTGCATGTGGTAATTAATTGCGGTAGCCGAAATTGTTCTTGTTTGAGATAGCTAAGTCTTGAGGATCAGGGACTGATCTGAGATATCATAAGATTTCACAACAAAATGATGTCAAGCACTGAAAAAGAAGCAGGTGTCATTCATGCATACATTCACTGAGGTACTTAATGCCTTCTTTGCCTCAGTCTTTAATAGCCAGACCAGGTATCCTCAGGGTATTCTGCTCCCTGAGCTGGAAGACAGGGATGGAGAGCAAAATAAACTCACCATAATCCAGGAGGAAGCAGTTAACAACATGCTATGCCACCTGGACACTCACAAGTCTATCGAGCCTGATGGCATCCAACCAAGAGTACTGAGGGAGCTGGAGGAGGAGCTTGCCAAGCCACTCTCCATCATTTATCAACAGTCCTGGTTAACGGGGGAGGTCCCGGATGACTGGAGGCTTGCCAGCATGACGCCCATCTACAAGAAGGGCCGGAAGGAGGATCCGGGGAACTACAGGCCTGTCAGCCTGACCTTGATGCCGGGGAAGATTATGGAGAGGCTCATCTTGAGGGCGCCCACAGGGCATGTGTAGGACACCCAAGGGATCAGGCCCAGCCAGCACGGGTTCATGAAGGGCAGGTCCTGCTTGACCAACCTGATCTCCTTCTATGACCAGGTGACCCGCCTAGTGGGTGAAGGAAAGGCTGTGGCTGTTGTCTACCTGGACTTCAGTAAAGCCTTTGACACTGTCCCCCACAGTATTCTCCTGGAGAAGCTGGTGGCTCGTGGCTTAGACAGGTGTACGCGTCGCTGGGTTAAAAACTGGCTGGACAGCCAAGCCCAGAGAGTCGTGGTGAATGGAGTCAAATCCATTTGGTGGCCAGTCACAAGCAGAGTCCCCCAGGGCTCAGTTTTGGGGTCGGTCTTGTTTAACGTATTTATCAATGATGTGGATGTGAGGGGATTGAGTGCTCCCTCAGCAAGTTTGCAGATGACACCAAGTTGGGCAGGAGTGTTGATCTGCTTGAGGGTAGGAAGGCTCTGCAGAGGGATCTGGACAGGCTGGATTGATGGGCCCAGGCCAATTGGATGAGGTTCAACAAGGCCAAGTGCCGGGTCCTGCACTTGGGTCACAACAACCCCATGCAATGCTACAGGCTTGGGGACGAGTGGCTGGAAAGCTGCTTCGGAGAAAAGGACCTGGGGGTGTTGGTTGACAGCCAGCTGAAGATGAGCCAGCAGTGTGCCCAGGTGGCCAAGAAGGCCAACGGCATCCTGGCCTGTGTCAGAAATAGTGTGGCCAGCAGGAGTAGGGAGGTGATCGTGCCCCTGTACTCGGCGCTGGTGAGGCCGCATCTCAAATCCTGTGTTCAGTTTTGGGCCCCTCACTACAAGAAGGACATTGAGGTGCTGGAGTGTGTCCAGAGAAGGGCGACGAAGCTGGTGAGGGGTCTGGAGCATGAGTCTTATGAGGAGCAGCTGAGGGAACTGGGGTTGTTCAGTGTGGAGAAGAGGAGGCTGAGGGGAGACCTCATTGCTCTCTACAATTACCTGAAAGGGGGTTGCAGAGAGGTGGTCTTTTTTTCCCAAGTGACGAGTGACAGGACAAGAGGAAATGGCCTCATGTTGCGCCAGGTTAGGTTCAGGCTGGATATTAGGAAGAATTTCTTTACTGAGAGAGTGGTGAAGCATTGGAACATGCTGCCCAGGGAAGTGGTGGAGTCACCATCTCTGGAGGTGTTCAAGGAACGTGTGGACGTGGCATTGTGGGACATGGTTTAGTAGGCGTGGTGGTGTTGGTTTGATGGTTGGACTTGATGATCTTACAGGTCTTTTCCAACCTTAATGATTCTGTGATACTTCTGTCTTCTCTCTCCTTCATTTCTTTTCTGCATACCTTCACCTAGTGCCTTGTTTAACACTGCCAAACTGATGTGGCTTTGTGGTGCTTGGGTTTTTAATTTGAAAGAGATGGAGATGTAAATTGTCAGATGAGCTTGTGTGGTGGACTTTTATCCTGGTACCCTCATCCTCACCGACCTTTAGATTTCATTTTTAATTATAGACTGAAATGTTCCATAATTGCATGTTTTTCAGATGTTATTGCTTTACTTGAACTCATCTGCAATCAGTACAGCTTTTCTCCACTTGTTTGTTCTTTTAAGAGATGTTAAGAGGCAAAAGCTAAAATGGGTATAAAATCTTCTGAAATCACAAAACATCCCTAAGTGTGCTTCATATAATGATGGCCCTCTTTTTTTTCTAAAAACCATTCTGCTTCTCCCTTCATTCCCTTTAGCAGTTTCACCAATACTGTTATATTAAGTAACAACAAATCCAAACTGATTTTAGATGTGTGACCACTTGACCTGCCATTTTCTTCACTAGCAAAATGATGTACTTAATGAGGAAAAAAAAAAAGTTTTGACCTTTCATTGAGATCACCAAAGTGGTTAATTAAAAAAAAAAAAGAGAGGGGGTGTAGTGATTTTTATTTAATGAATGTATCCCCTTTATGGGAGACTGACCTTTGTAGGTATGCTAAGAATCCTCTTGCTTACTCAGCTGTGAGAAATGCGAGTGTTCCTTTCCAACTCCTTTTACAGCAACTGTTTTAAACTTTATTGTATGTAAGATTAAGGACTAATTTATCATTGTACAAAAATCGAGATATCGGATTTTTTTAAAGAAAAGGTGGCTGGAAGTCTGTAGATGCTTGAAATAACAAAGGTAGTTGTTGTACTCCCTTTATTTGGGGTATCCTTTTCTGATGCTTGTTTGTATGAATTGAGAAGGTTAACACCCACATTTTGTGCAAGGCCACTTTGACAACTTTCCAGAAGCTGGAAGAATTTCGTACCCAGGCAAGAGATTATCTGCATGTTCTGAAGCCAAAATAATTTCTGGGTGTTGGTAGTGTGAGTCTCTGTCCAGAGAAGATGTATTTAGTTGCTACACCAGGCATGGATGTTAGCTCAAGTGTAGTAGCGAGTACTTCTGGTCTTGGGGGGTGCCTGTGGCACATCACTTCAGAGAAAGGTGTTTGCTGCCTTAGCATATAGTGACTGTGTATCAATAAAGAAGAGTCTTGTTGGGCTGCTTTAATGTAACTGGAGTACTGGCAGTCCAGGCTGAAATAGAGGTGACTGGTGGAAAAAGTCCTGTGCCTGCAATACAAGAGGTTAAAGAAAACTCAGTCTTGTGTCACTAACAAAGGCAGCAAGAACATGAGCTGAACTCCCATCAGGGCTCAGGGAAGCCATGTGGAAGGTTAACTTGAGACAAATTTGTCAGGAGCCACGTATCACCGGGTCCACTGCTCGCAGTTCACCTTTGCTTCAAATGACCTCATCTGCAGATTAAATGAAACTTCATAAATTCCTTTTTTGGCAGAATTAAGAGCCCATTGACCATGTCAGAGCAGGGAATTTCAAACCTACTGCTTAGACCACCAAACTCTTTTTTCCTCTTTTACTGAAATATGATTGTATGGTTGCAGGTGATGTTATAGAATAGAGCTTGATGAAGGAGAAGTGTCCGAGCTCAGCTTTCCTTTCTCCTTTTCCCTCTGCTCAAGGTGATTTTTAAATGCCTTTTTTAGTACACTGTGTAATGGACAAGGCAGCAATTATTCCTTGTCAAATTTATGGTTAGTTGATTATTTACATCAGCTGAAGGAGGCCAAAATCAATGGGAGCTCTTTTGTGCTAACAGTGGAACTTCATTTTATCCCTGTCAGAGACCTAATTTGCTTCAATAACTGCTATTGTCAAAGTAGAGCAGAGTCTCTTTCCCTGAAGACCTCAGACCAAAACTGCTAACACTGCTCTCCTCTCTGCTGTCCTAGACAGACAGAAAACAGTCATATAGAGAAAACTAACTTTAAAAATTTACAACTGGTGATGATGTCTGTTATTTTTCTGGTCCTCGGTAAGATAGCTCCATCTCTGCACAAGTGTATGGATTTTAAAGTTGAAGACTTCAACTCCATTGTCCCTCCAGAATCCCTCTTCTGAGAAATGAGTGGTTTTTGTGTTTCCATCATCAATCTTTTTTCCTGCTACTCTGTAGAAGTCTGCTGTACATGTTAAGCATTATAGACAGAAGGTCTATTTTAAAGGTATTTTTCTTTTCCTGAGGAAGCTGTTTTATATTTTGTTTGGTGAATGTTGTACGGAAATACTGCAGTTCACCAATTCTGTCAGCATATAATATAGCTCTGAACAAAAGAGTGTTTGTAAGCGTGTCTGACGGTGTGGCCTACGTACTACTTCAAGTCACTTATATTTAAAAATGACTGACCATGGTGCTAGTTATTTTTTTTATGTAGCAGGGCTTGAACTACCCCATGTTGTCATAATTTCAGTAGGATCCTGATACGAGCTCAAAACTTCTTAATTCAGTTTCAAATTCATGTGTTCCTTAACCTGTGATGGCCAGAGCCACCGCAGTGCTCACTCCCCAAGGGAGCTGTGAAATCAGAAAATACGGCTTTTGTCAAGTACTGGGGGAAAATGCACAACCTGTTACAGGGGAGAGATTGCTTTAGCAAGTGTTAGGTTGCAGTAATAACAGTGAAGCCTTCTTTGTTTTTTGAAGTGTCTGACACAACAGAAAGAAGCATTTATCGTTTACAGTGACTTTTTGGGGCTATAGTATATCATTCTTTGGGCTTCACTTCCTTGCAGGCAGGCTTTCACTCGTGTTTGCTTTAGCTTTAGTTATATAAACACTAGGTTGTGCCGAGACCTTTAAGGTCCATGGTCTCAAGGGGAGCTGCAAGTACACAGCACCCTTGACAGATGATCCAAGGTTGTTTTTTAACAAATCTGCGCCTTTACAAATCTGTGTAGTTTGCATACTCTCTTTTTATGCATGGGTGAGAAGCACAGAAGGAAGAGAAACCATGTATGCACAAACATGTGGATATTGTTTATTCCTTGGTAGTTATTGAGGAGTGTCAGAGAACAGTTTGGAGTTGGTCTGTGATGACAGTTAGCACCTATGGGAAATGCCAGTGACCTGAAGAACCTATTCAAGGCTGTTATGTCTGGATATCCCTTGCTTGCTTTCCAAGGAAAAAATGGCTAAGCATGGAAGGTCATAGTTTTCATCTTGCATTAGTAAGCATACAGTCAATTTGGGTTTTTTCCTGTTGTTTTTCTTAAAGTAACCAGAGAACAGAAATATAGCTTGGTGTGTTAGACAAGTCACTTCCATTAACAGAGTGTATTTTTATAGGTGGCTGCAGGACAAGCAAACCATGATGAAGAAGGGTTTTAGAGAGAATTGCAGCTTGCATGTTTGCTTCATTCTTTCTGCCCTGAAATTTTTATAGCTTGATTTTACTAAATATACCAAAGACACAGGGCTTTTATTCAGCTGAATAGGCTTTGTTTTATGCATTTTCTCCTTCCTGGTGTTTCTTCATTTTGCATATTTTATAGTGAGTTACTTTTTGCCATGTTGAACCTTTTTCATGTTGTCACTGAATCACAGAATCACTAAGGTTGGAAAAGACCTGTAAGATCATCAAATCCAACCATTACAAAAAGAAACCACACACCACAACAAACAAAAAAACCACCACCCACACCACACAACACCGTGCCCATTAAGCCATGTCCCACAATGCCACGTCCACACACTCCTTGAATACCTCCAGGGAGGGTGACTCCACTACCTCCCTGGGCAGTCTATTCCATTGTGTTACCACTCTCTCAGTCAAGAAATTTTTCCTAATATCGAGTCTGAATCTCCCCTGGTGCAGCTTGAGGCCATTTCCTCTTGTCCTGTCACTCATCACTTGGGAGAAGAGACCAACACCCACCTCTCTGCAACCCCCTTTCAGGTAATTGTAGAGAGCGATGAGGTCTCCCCTCAGCCTCCTCTTCACCAGACTGAACAACCCCAGTTCCCTCAGCCGCTCCTCATAAGACTTGTGCTCCAGACCCCTCACCAGCTTCGTCGCCCTTCTCTGGACACACTCCAGCACCTCAATGTCCTTCTTGTAGTGAGGGGCCCAAAACCGAACACAGTATTGGAGGTGTGGCCTCACCAGCGTCGAGTACAGGGGCACGATCACCTCCCTACTCCTGCTGGCCACACTATTTCTGACACAGGCCAGGATGCCGTTGGCCTTCTTGGCCACCTGGGCACACTGCTGGCTCATCTTCAGCTGGCTGTCAACCAACACCCCCAGGTCCTTTTCTCCGAAGCAGCTTTCCAGCCACTCGTCCCCAAGCCTGTAGCATTGCCTGGGGTTGTTGTGGCCAAAGTGCAGGACCCGGCACTTGGCCTTGTTGAACCTCATCCAATTGGCCTGGGCCCATCAATCCAGCCTGTCCAGATCCCTCTGCAGAGCCTTCCTACCCTCAAGCAGATCAACACTCCCGCCCAACTTGGTGTTGTCTGCAAACTTGCTGAGGGTGCACTCAATCCCCTCATCCACATCATTGATAAATACGTTAAACAAGACCGACCCCAAAACTGAGCCCTGGGGTACTCCGCCTGTGACCGGCCACCAGCTGGATTTGACTCCATTCACCACGACTCTCTGGGCTCGGCCATCCAGCCAGTTTTTAACCCAGCGAAGAGTGCACCTGTCTAAGCTACAAGTCGCCAGTTTCTCCAGGAGAATGCTGTGGGGGAAAATAGTATCTAAACAAGGACCCAAAGAACAGAATGACTGATTAGGTGCAAACTTCTCAAGTGGGAATGCTAGCACCAGAAGAGACCTGTTCTGGGAATACTTACTGTTCTGGACAATTCAGTTCTTAGCCTTCATCCAACTGTGTGCCACAGGTGCGGGGAATGCAAGGGGCAAGTGCCTCTGCCCTTCACAGCCATTTGGATCAGTGTGTTTGAAATGTGGGTGCTACCCGCCATGCCTTACTAGTGTGCTCACTCTTGCTCTTCTGTGTTGGTCTTCTGTATAAAGTCCATTTTACTACTTATTTATTCCACGCAGAGATGAATATGCAGTGGGTTGTCCCACTCCCACAACTTAATAGATGTTCTTGTTCTGTTATGTTTTTGTTGCGTGTGCTTCCTCTTCCCCTTCTCCCCTCATTGGGACTTTAAACATGCAGAAAGGCCAGCAGGATTTGATCCTACATGGGTCAAACGCCAGTGCACATATAATGGACTGGTATATTTCTTCTTTAGCAGCATGACTGCCAAGTGTATTTTCTTACTCATACCTATACTTAAACAGTTTTTATCTGAATCCTCAGTAAGTGCTAATCTTTCTCTAAGTTTTCAGAGTTCCAGCTTTTTTAAAAACACCATACGAATGAATGTAAAGCAGTGGATATTTCTAAAATTCTTTTTCTCAGATTTTCCTGTATGCCAACCAAAATTTTTCAGTGCCAGCCAATTTTTTGCGAAGCTTCAAAAAACAAAACTTCAGGAAGTTACTACCTGACTGAAAGCCAAGGTGGGTTGAGTTGCAAATACTGTAAGGTGACCCAGTGCTCATGTGTCCTCACAAAGCTGACTCAAACCTTCATTCTACACTTTTTTGTGCAAATCTTTATCTTCCTTCCTCCTGCACAAACTTGGGCACTTCTGAAAAGTGTATGAAGTCCATGACTTGAAATGAGAGTTAAATAAGAATAGAAGCATACAATAATTCAGTGGAAATGGAGCTTCTGACCAACATTAAACAATGAAAGCTCTGCCAGAAAGAATTTGGAAAACCTATTTGTTTCTTGTAAAGTAACTAGTAATAAAATGGGGCTAGAGAAGCCTTAGGCACATTGTATTTAAATAAGCTTCTTGTTCAAGCCAGAGCTAAAGCTGCAGTTATGGATAATGCAGCTTACGTTTTATTTCAAGAGTAAAGATTATATTATCATAATTTCAATTGTAAATGCTCTTTACTTTTGTCAACAGGCCACTGATAAGATCTCTATGTGAGCCTCTTAGTTGACAAAATGGCACAGCATGCAGAAAGATAATAAACCTTCTGTGAGGAAATTTGGTTCAGTGCTTAACAACTTGAGTCAGATAGGATATTTCAAAAGAAAAGCATGCTTGCAGCAGTAGCACTGAGAAATCCAGTGGTAAGTTCTGAGTCCCTCTGTGTGAGCGTGCTAACAGCCCTCAGCAGCTTCCTGTCTTGCACAAATGTCCGTTCCCCCGAGCTTCTTGTTTTCTGGGCTTGGCTTACCTCATACTAAGAGGTGACAGTGCCACCCGAGAGCAAGGCAGCCACATTTGTTACATGCATCAGTGTGTTGCGCAGGGCTGGTGCTGAGGCCGGCAGAGATGGTAGGCACAGCCCTTTTTAGCCTTTGCTCTTTGTTTTGGTTTGAGCATATACAAGAGGATGATTAAGGCTTTCCTGTTTCCCCCTGTTCCTTCTCTCTTCTCCTGAATTAAACATATTTGCTCCAGTTTTTAAGCCTTCTGTGTGTGTATCCTTTGAAACATTAATTACTGCCAACAGCTTGTTGAGTTGCAGAACATATTGAGAATATTAATTCTAGTTCTCCTCCTTCATCCTGCAACAGGTTTGGGATTCCTGGAACACAGCTGGTCCTAGCAACACACCTAGGGGAGACTTGATCTTTTTTCATATATTTGGGGGGTGGGAGGGCTGACTTCAGAAGTGCTACAGATGCCAAAGGTGAAGTCTACAGATGTCACAGGCTTAATCTTTGGCATCCGTCTCCTTTTCTGGGTTTTGTACTGAGTAGCCTTTAGCCAGAAAATGAGTCTGGTAAACTAACTGTGGTTATTGGAGTAAGTTATCAAATAGAAAGCATGGTTATAAACCAGACATGAAGGCAGACGGGGTTTTTGTCATGTTCATCTAACCCTGCTGAGCTCAGAGTTATCTCCGCTAAGGGTGGAGTTTGGCTGAGCACCTTCCTCTCTCTCCTTCATGTGCCACTGAAGAAAAATTAGTCTGAAGGGCTGCAGAGTATACTGAAAGGTAAAAACGAATGGAAAAAAAGTAACAAAAAAAGCATTTTTTGCTAGTTTGACACTTCAATAAGCAAACACGAATTTGCTACTAGCAATCACATATAGCAGCCTTAAAGGAAACCAGATAGGAGCTGTATGGTATGGTTTTGGAAGGCGCATCTGAACGGGTGCTTCTTACTGAAACTTTACATTCATTTCTCACTCTGGTAAATGCTGGGAGTCACTTTCAGAGACTGAATTCTTGAACAATTTAAAAACACAAAAGGGGGGAGAGGAGAGCAAAGCAACTTGTCTATAGCAAAGGTGATAGGCCAGTCATTCAGGCGCTGCAACGCAGAACACTTCTTGCTGTGGGAGAAAGATCAGCAGCATGACATGAAAGACTGCTCTCAACTGTCCCGTTACCTAAAAGGATATGGTATTCCCTTGGAAGCCCTTAGATAATGGCTGTTGGAAGCTTTAATGTGGGAATAAGATTTAAAATCCAGCAACAAAAAAACATACAGTGACTGGTTCCCTTGATGCCTTCTGAAAAGTGAAGTCTTCTATTTACTGTTCTTAAATTTTAAGGTCTTTAGATGAGGCTTGTCTCTGCTCTCTGTAATGCTTTATAACTGCCTTGGAAGCTTATTTTCAGTCAGAAACAAAGGCATTTTTAAGAGGATCTGTGCAATTTGGACTTCAGCTTTATTCTTTAACCTGAGGTGTTGCATTACAATTTTTTCACTTTTGCCTCACTGATCAAAGCAGGATTAATTCATTTCTATTTACATGCATGTATTAAAAGATATGAATAGCAGAACTGTCACTCCCTCATGTGGAGATCTCTCTCATGTTCCTTCCATGTGTTTGAGTTCTAGGCAATGAATGTTAGAATGATGCTTCCCATTTTTGTGTCAGCTACAAAATAGAATACTCTTAACAGCGTTGAGCATTTGCGGTCCTTGATCAGAACTTAGATTTTTAAGGCTTTTTACATTAGCTGTAACACTTACTGATTTATTAAGTACTTAACTTCTTCAGTTTAAAAAAAAAATTAAAAAATTGTTCTCTTTAAGTGTTCAGTGGAGATAGAGGTAAGAAAATTAGGTATGACATAAAACAGAGAAGCTAAATAAGAAAAATGAAATTATTTTAAAAGTTCAGAAACAGAAACCCCAATGAACCCTAAAGCCTCTAATTGTCCTTCTCCTCCTGATGCACAAAATATTTGAAGTTCTGCTTGATAGCCCTTGAACACACAAAAATTCAGTCATGTTTATTTGGATGTTAGCTACATTTAAAAAAATCTAAAATTAAGTGTAGCTTGCATTATCTGACAGTTTTAAAAGCTGTTTGTGCTGCCAAACAACTAATATCAGAATGCATTCACTTAGTCATCAGTGGTTGTCACAAGTCGACCCTATAATGCATATTTGACTATTTACTTTAAAGCTAATAAACCTATCAGTTTCATGAATCTTCTAATTCTTTACTAACATAGATTATTATTAGGATTGTCTTCTATTCCATTACCTTTCTACCCTGCTTTTGAGATTCTGATGTTGGGGAAGATGATGAGTAAAAAAATGAAGAGATAACAAATGAACCACAACATGTCTTGCAGTTAGAAAGTATAAAACTATTGAGTGTTATAAGCATGTTTAGGCTATAAGATCACCTTCATGTTCATGAGGTGATGTGTATGAACTTTTGTGACCAAAGATCAAGTGTGAATTTCCTAGAAATTGTAAAATGTGTATTTCTCGCACAGTTTCTGTAATTCTGTCAGAGTATTTGAAGTGCTGTAGTGATTTTGTGCATTGCATCTCTAGAGCCAAATGTTGCTGCTGTGCGCACTGTATTTATAGTGTCAAATCTAACTTCAGCAGCAGTTTGGAGCGAGGGCATGAGGTGCTTTTGTTATTACAAAAGAGCATTTGCAGAAAGAATGAAACAAAGTTCCCAAGGAGACGCAAAGCTCTTTTCTGACTAATTACAGGTCTGCTGTGGTTTCATTTTCTGGCCCATGATGATGCAGGAGTTCTATGTCCTAATCGCTTGATGGCAACTTGATTAATGGAATTTAGCTTAACTATTTTCCTTGTCAGTGAAGCATTTACTGAATTTGATAATAACCAGATGAGTTGCTTCCTCTTTATGGGGCTTAATCTTGAAAGAGGATTCTTCTGAGATAAATAAGATTGAGAGCATTCATCTAGCTGTATAATACACACAATGTAGACCAAAAAGTAAATGGAGACATAGATACATGCTAGGAAACGAAATGGAACTAGATGTGGTAAAAAGGAATATCATTTATTCGTTTAAATTACGTAAGTACAGAGTTGGCTCAGGGGATCATTACACAATTAGTGGAAAGAATACATACTTCTTCTGAGCTACAACGTTTGAACCCTAATCTTATGACCAGTTTTTAGGATTTAATCCCATGGTTTGAAAATGAATTTAGATGAAGATAAGGTTGTCCTATGGTATCAGTCATAAGGCTTTTAAAGTAAGCCCCCCATCAGATACTACTTTTCTTTATCCACTCACAGCAAAAAGTTCAGTTCGGTTGGTGAGGCACTGTGGGTTGCCGCTTCGATGCAGTATCCACAGCATCAAAAGATTTAAATTAAATGTTAATGGAACATCTCTGTAATCCAGGGTCATTGATTTATTTTTCATGGACTTTGAAAACAAGCAAAACCTCCACCTTTTTGGTAAATTAGAGTGGTATACTTTGGTATTTCTTGCCAGATTAGGAGATTGACCTCCTGTTGTTTGATCGAACTATTTAGTAGATGTCCATTTGCTATTATATTCACAAGAGTAATTTTCTTACGGTTGTTCCACTATGGCATGTTAAAGTTGATATAAAAGCACATTTCTTTATAAATGTTATAAGGATTCTGACTTCATAGACTAAAAGTTACTTCAAATAATACAAATGACATATTTTATACTTTTCAGATGATCATCTTGTTAATGGTTATGCTAGAAATTCAAAATGCACTTGTTTTTATATAGCAAATGCCTGGCCAATATTCAAATACAGAATTAAAACCTCATGGCTGAAAAGCTTACAGCTGAAGCAAATTTTTATGGCTGAAATTAGAGTTTGCATTGGATGGGGAGAGTCCAATTCCAGTGGCTTTCAAAAAAAAACCCAAACCCATAAAAAACCAAAACCAACTAGATCGAGGTAATATTTCTCTTTCCTGCAAGATAAAGCCACTTAGTTAACTGAGAATGTAAGACAAGGTAGAGCATAAAATTGTATACGGGAAAACTGAGTCAAAAGGTTTTGCTTGGCTACTTATTCTTGGAGTGTGGCGAAATGATAAATTATGCAGTAATGGCACTGTATCCTTGTTAGGTACTTGAGTCTAATGACATTGCATAGAAGTAAAGTAGGAAGAGACTACAACCTGTTATTTGAATGAGATTTTAATCCACAAATACTGAGTTAGTGCTGTAGAATTTAAGATGCTCTGTCAATTATTTATAATAAACTCTGAACTTAAAATATGATTTTCATGGTCTTTCCCCTATTTGGATTGAGTACTTGTCTAAAAACTACTAAATTAATCAGCTTTTCATTGGTCAGTTGTAGTATCTTGAGAGATGGGTATCCATTACTGAGAAATAAATATATAAACCCTTCTTGTAGCAAATGATTTTAAAGATGTGTATTTAATTGTCCCATGTATTATGCATGGATTTAATGAGGCTTTTCTTGGGCTAAGCTGTCAGGGAGCTAGAAAAATTTTCTCATCACAGTCAAGAAAATCTTAAGCAAGACTCCATTTTCAGGTTGGGCTGAAATACTGGAAGGCCCATGTTTTTAACTTGGGGAAACTGGATGTTTCCTCTGGATGTGGGTTAATGCAGCCTCTAGAATCTTTTCCATGGGTGTGCTGCTTTGGCAGTCTGTCATGTTATAGCACCACTAGACTGTCACCCTGTTTTCAGTTTCACCCATTTAAATAAAAATGTTAATAAGTGCATCTAAGTTAAAGATGCTATCAAAGACGGAAAGACCATGAGGTGCCTCGTGGCTTGCTGATTTCTAGTGTGATTATTGCAGGCAAGCACTGGTATTTTATACCTGAAAAGGGAAAACCAGGAGGAAAGGCAGCTAACGGTCTTAGAAGGAGGCTTCACCAGTGAAATTCTTATAGACTGTCGATCAATAAGAACATTTTATTTAGTCACCAGTAATAACTAGGAAGTAACACCTGACAATGAAATTCCTGCCTAGCATGAAAGCCAGATTTCATTCATATATTCCCTGCTGCCTCCCTCATTCTGTCAGTTAGGGTCAGGATTAAAACCTTTGTGTTCTGATCAGTCCTACAAGTGCAGTTTAAGTCTCAGTCTCTTGTACAGTAAATTTCTTAATGGCTTCATGCCTGAAATGGATGTCATCGTGGTACTTCCCTGCATACTTCCCTTTGATATCTAATCTCTTTTAGATATACTCCAAGTATGAGATACTTCTTCTGGTTTTTGTTCTGAGTACATATGAAATGTTCTGCTTTTAGGGATGAGTGCTTCTGGGAAGTTCAAAGAAATTAAAACACATAACTTATATTCAGGTCCAAAACATTAGAAAATCATAGTTGATTCATAAAGCTGAAAGACATGCGTTGTCCAAACAAGTTAAAAATAAGAGGGGGGGAAAAACCATCACCAAACCACCTAGTGCTTTACTAATCTTTCATGACAGTGCAACATTGCCTGTCACCAAGACTACATTATCTCATCTGGAATCCTAACAAATTTTGTTCTTGAGATTTAAAGTCTTGTCTCATACCCCCTTTTCTAAGGAAGGCCACAGTCTATCTGTGCTTACCTAATGCAGAACTCTGTCATTGAATATGGCAGATATTGCACAGGGCGGACCACTGAATGTGACTGGTTGATCCATGTAAAAATACCTTCCCAAGGCAAACTGATACCCTCTAGTCTTAAAGAAAGAAACTAAGAAAAAGTCAAACCGGTGCAGTGCCTTGGCTCCAAGCTCTAGGAACTCTGCAAACATTTTCATTTAATTCACAATCTGCATTGCAATCACTACTGTAATAGATACCTAATTGGTAATTTGGGAAATCATATTTATGTGACTTTTGTCTTACCCTGCTGCTTGTTTTTCTTTATTGTAAGGGCTTGATTTGTCCATCTCTCTTGATGAATTCTTGGTCCTTGGGGTACTATGTCACCTGAATGATTTGGCTTCTGGCAGAGGTTATCAGCGAGGCTGTGCTGGAAGACCACTGCTTAGTGAAACCCTGGTGTTGGGTTCAGTTGATAGTGAGCCTCGGTGTAGGACCGACGTTGCTGGAGCTGTGTGTTAACTCTGTGTTGTAGATGCTGACCTGCTGTAGAAGGGAGAGGGCAGCTCTCCCTCCTGGTCTGATCAGATGGACACCAGGTATTTTGCAAGGCAGGAGAAAATACCATAGTGCTTTTTAACAAGTGAATTTTTTGTGTTCCTGTCTGAAGCTGCATGTCTTGAGTGAAACCAGGATGTATTGATTTGCTGTAACCACCTATTGACCTCTGTGGTCTTTACGTCTGAGTTGCACAAGGGAATACTATTCTTTTTATCTTTTTGTTGCTGTTACTCGTTGTTGTGAATCATGTAAGATATATGTGTGCTCTGTTTTCTTGCATTTTTTGCACATCATCTCAAGTATGAAGCAAATGCTTTATAGTGTCTTTGCACATCCTTAATCTTGTTTTGCAGATTAAACTCTGAAAGACTTTTATCTTTTCTGAAATTGAACTTTAGAGGTACGTGTAAGACCATCTCCAAGTTGATCAGATATTTTTCCTTCCAGAGGTAATAGAATAACATTTTCCTTACCTAGTTTTGGTTTCATTGATTCTGCTGGTTCACTTGTTTGCAGTAGCCTAACATTCAGTTACTACTGGATTTATACTTGATGAAAAGTAGGGTTTTTTAATTGATTCTTTACAGTACTAAGTTTTTAGATGTACAATTCTGCTATTAGTTTTATAATCCCAGCATTAAGTGTCTTGCTAAATTATGAGGCTCTTAAGCCTGGATTTGCGGGGCGTGCAGTTCAGAACCCACTCCTAAAAACAGTTGCTAGCAAATGTGATCGTAGTTGTGTGTCACAGGCTGCTGTGCTGACCTTCCGTTTTTCTACCATTGATAAAAGTGCTTTTCTGTTGATGGTCCTTGCATTTTGCAGGCTACCATTAGTAGCATTACCAATGACTATAAAGTGCTGTTAGCTGGTTATATTATTTTTATCCAGTTTAATGTTGTTATTTAAAACGTGAGGAAAATGCACCAAACTGCTCTAATACCAAAATGTAACAAGAAATTCCGTTGCACACGATCTTCTGCAGCACTGCCTTGAATGCATCAGCAGTACATTGCTCTCCGGTGTCTTAAATTCCCATTTGTGGATCTTAATATCTTCAAGAGCATTTTGGAAGGAGGCTTTGTTACAGCACTGTCGGTGTTCTGCTCGTTTTCAGCTGAAGATCATGTATTTACATGAGGGCTTATGCTCTCAGAACGTGAATTTCTTTGGACTCTAAAATTCAAATATTTCATCTGTGTATGATCTGTAGTTTTCATTATAAAATTCCATTTTCATTGCCAACAATAGTTATAGAGTTATTTCTATGGAAAGATATGACAAAGCTGATCAGGAAAATTTTAGTAGTAATAAGTAATGTAAAGGTGCCTTAAAATGTATGTTGTATTTCTGGAGCTTATGATCCAAAGTTGTCATGTCTACAGAACTGCTACCTTTGTAGAGGCTATATTAAATATATGTCAATGTAGAGCTTATTTCAGTTCCTTTATTGTCCTTCTACAAATTCAGAATTTCTCAAATACTGCAGTGCCCTTTCCTGTGAAAGGGCCACTGAAAAAGTTGTTATTCAGTATAATTTCCAAAGCTGTTTTTCTGGAAGTATAGGTCCAACATTGTCTATATATGTATATATTTGATTACCTTTTATAGAATTCTGCAAACTAGTACCTATCCACCTCAGAGGGCATTTACATTTGTATCTAATAGGATTGAAAGATCTAGAATGTGTGACTTTTTTTTTTTTTTGATGACAACACAAAATTGGGAAACAAGTTATCTAAGTATGAAGCCTGAGAATAAATGTAAAATTAATGTTGTATATTTGGATACAGTCTTGGAGTTATGAAGCCTCATTATAACCCAGCCTGACACCCATTTTCATTATATATGCACTAGCACCTCTGAAGTGGATTTAAATGCTGTTTTCTTCCTGTTTTGCAAGGGTTGTTTCTGCAGGAGCAGCAGAAAGAAGCCTTAGCGTGTACAGAAATCAGAATCCAAATTTTGTGTCCGTCTTGCAGGACAAGAAAAGAGAGATTCTCAAATAGACATTGTAGTTAAATCTCTTGCAGGATGATTTTACGTTCTCACTCTAATGTGTTTTTTTCTTCTGTAAATGGTTAATTTAGAAAAGAACAGTATTTGAACATGATTTTAGATGCTGTCACATTAGTAATTGGGCTTTTTGCTTCCATAAGCAGTGGAATAAATTCAGTTTGTGCTGACCTGTCAGTTGTGCAATAAAGCTGGTCCAGTTC
This sequence comes from Gavia stellata, assembly GCF_030936135.1. Taxonomy (NCBI): domain Eukaryota; kingdom Metazoa; phylum Chordata; class Aves; order Gaviiformes; family Gaviidae; genus Gavia; species Gavia stellata. The sequence goes on from NC_082595.1 coordinate 38,632,363, forward strand.
TGCCACCTTTGTTTGGAAAACTTTTCTCAGTTTATTTTGCAAGCACTTCTGCAGTTGTGTAATATGCCCACATAAAACATACAGACAGGCAGCAAAGTACAAATAAAATAAGCAAAAATCCTGCTAATGCCAATATTTTAATTTTTTTTCCTTCCAGAGTTTATTTTTAAATTCCTGACCCAAACTGGCTGTATAATCCACTAGCTGAGAGTAATTTTAAAGACAGTTTTGCCATTGGTGAATTTATTGGTACTTCATATGACAGTTGGGTGAAATAAAAAGAAAGTAAAAGCAACACGTGGTATCCAACATGGTCATAGGAGAAATAGTTGTAACAAGTTTTGCAAGTGATGAGGGTGTTGGTTTGGTTTTAATTATACATTTTCTGACTTGCTGGCAACTATTGCTGAAGCTGGTTTTGGCGGTTGAGTAATGGGTGGTTGTACGGAAAGCATTAATAGTAGCTTAAATAGGCCTTCACATGCACACAGGGTTTCCAGTGGGAATGGTTTGAAACGCAGTGATTTCCTAGTAGCCACCCTTGGGGTGTCAGGTTTCCTGCGGGCGAGCAAAGGCTCATATGAAAACAATCTGTCTGCGCTGAGTCTGCCCTCAGGAGCGGCAGCGGGCGCGTGTAGGCTTTGTGGAGCACCGCTTGCTCTTACAGCTCGAAAACCTGTTCAGTGACTAAATAGCCGCCTTTCCTTTTGAGAGGAAGGAAGAAGGGGCGAGTGAGGGTTTCTGGTCTGGGGTTTCTGCAGCCATAGGGGTGGCAGTGGTTTTCCAGCAGGGAGGCCTCCAGGAAGGGGGAGTGTGCTTGGCTTCAGAGCAGCACCAGGGCTGCTGGAAGGGAGGATGCTGATTACAATAATAAACAAATGCTGGCCATAGATTACCGCATGGCTGTCAGAGCAGACAGGACCAAAGGAGGAGATCCCCATCAAAGGCTTTGGAGGTTGCAGCAGGATCCTTTGCTGGAGATTTTTTTTTTTTGCCTAAACAAAGGAAGTGACTTTTTAGATTTCTTTTAATGGGCCTTGGCTGTTCGGCATTGCAGCATCCCCTGGGCAAAGCAAAGCTGGTGGAGGGAAGAGGGCTGGAAGTGGCTTGGTTGCTGCCATAGCAACACCAGCCTGCTGGTGGCCAGCTGCGAGGAAGGCAGGGAGAGGAGAGGTGGCCTCCTGTCCGGTCACGCTGCTGTGTCTCCTAGGCTGAAGTGTGCCTCGTCCCATTTCGACTTCTCTGAAGAGCTGGCTTGTGGGGCTTTCTATAAACAGAAGTTTCTCTGGGGACTTTTTTCCTTGGTGGTTTTTTTTGTTTTGTTTTGTTTTTCCCTTGAATGGAGCAACATGGAAGGACTTGCTCTTCCTCCCCAGCCTCTGCATCCGTCATATACCAGGGGAGTATAGCTTCTCTTGCTCAGGGTCATTGAGACCAAACATTGAGCTTGCGGCCTGCAAGAAGCACTTGGAGCCTGCAGACCATTGCCGAGGTGAGCTGGAGGGAGTCCTGGGCAGGCGTGGAGACAGGGAGATCCCCACAGCGCCATGGGGCCAGGTTAACCCTGCAAGGAGCATCACCCGGCATCAGTGGCACACCCCCAGCTGTGAAGGAGCAGGGACAGGGAGGCTGCAACAATGGTGCTGCGTGAACTGCCCCTGGGGGAACACAGCCCGAGAGAGGGGCATGTGCAGGAGCTCTTGGAGAGTTTTGAGACAGTATAGGTGGAAAAAGAGAGAAACCTTTTGAAGGCTATAGACCTGGCTTGGAGGACGCACAAGGAAAATGTAGGCTACAGGAGACGCTTAATGATGATTGGCCTGAACTTCAGCTTACGTGAGCTGCTGGCAAAATTTGAAAAGGTATGATACGCACAATTTCATATATTTACGCCTTTGAAAAAAGTTATGCCTTTCAAAAACTGCACAATAAAAAGGACAGGTTGATGTTAAACTTAGGTTTTCTGTGTTGCTGTTAAGGTCCTCATGTGACCCTTGTTTGACTGCCTCTCAAATATGGAAGTCTAATGCTGCTTCTCTTCCCCATTTCAGGCCCTACAAGATTAGAATTAGAGCACGTGCTCTGAGTGTGATCATCTTCTCTCCCCCCCCCGCCCCCGCCCCCCCAAAGGAAATGATAGAAAAGTTTAGACTTTGCTAAGTGAAGAGTGTAAGGGGACTTTCCAGGATGCCTGTGACCTTCCTTCTCTATTGACATAAAGGAAGTGCTCCGCAGTTTGCTGTTCATTTAGTTGAATGTTATCTTAGTCAAATTGGAAGATCTTATGATGGCTTTTACAAGTAGAATTACTTCCAATGAATGCACTGCTTTTCCTATCATTTCATCTGGTCTCTTTTATTCAAGCTAGTTACTCTTTCTTTTACCAGGACATTTGGTAACAGTAATGCTGAGAGGCAGGAGGCTTGGCTTTGCAGTGATGGCATTGATTAGTGAGAGACGTGGGACTGTTCAAAACCAGACTGTTTTCATTTAATTGTCAGCACTTTGAATGAAAACTGGATCGTATGTTTATAACCATTGTTAGCTTGGCTTTACATACTATATTTTATTTTGAGGTTTTTTAAATATTTTTCCGTACAAACTTCCTGTGCCCTGCAAGACCAGAGTCTTTAATGAAATATATAGTAGTTTATTTACACATTAAGATAAAAAACATAAATACTGTGGTCACAAAGCAGGAGAGCATATTGTAAAGTCTGATTCTGTGGTTTTTCTATCCTAAAGTTCTAAACTTCAGTATGTCTTGGGTTTTGTTGTTTTTTTAAGTACAAATCAGCACTGGTCACCAAAACAGTAGTATAATGGGTATTACTAAATGAACCTAAAAATCTCAGAAAATAAAATTAAGCTACTTTTTTTTGTTTTGGGTTTGTATAGTGATTTTGATGAATTTCAAAATCATAATAAGCCTGGGTCCTCAGAAGACTGTTGTAAACTGGATTTATTGGCTTTTTTAAACTCTTGTATTTTTACTTTCCTATAGTAGCAAACTTTGCAGCTAATGAGACAGATAGTGTTCAGTATCCCACCACCATGACTCTTCCAAAAGTAGCTAATAGTAACAGCGAAAGCATTTGTGACCTGATTCCTTCACTGTGTAGATCGCTTGCTCCTCTCTTGCTCGCAGTCTGTCAGCTGGGCTTCGTTCTTCTCTTATAATTGCTGCTGGCAGCCTGTAAAGATTAGGACACATGGTGTACTCTGACATGCTTCATGATGTGGTTAAGACAGAATTTTTGAAACCAATGTTTCTAATGTTTTCTGAACCATACAAGTCCTGGCATTTGCAAACTCCAGGCTCTCCCCTGTGATTTTGAATATTCCAGTGTCTTATTTAATCTCAAAGGAATTGATCATAGCAATTCTCAACAAAACCAAAACTTACAGGTCTCCCAGCTGTGCTGTGTATTTTAGCTTGAAGCTTACGGTGTCATTTTGCTGTCTACTGTGCTGAAATTTGTAATACCATATAGGAGGATGCTTTGGTGCTGGAGAAGAAAGTTAACATTTTAGTTGGTCAACTTCAACCATAAATTCTAATCTGTGCTTATTTAGCAAGTTTTCTTTTGCGTTTTTTTTTTTTTTGAGCAAGTTCCCCTCTTCCTACCCTGCTTCATCTCTCCCTCTCATGATTCCCCACACACCCATCCTGTTCTTAACTGAGGAGTTTGCTGCCAGGAGAAACAGTGTTATGACAGTGATCCTGGCTTGTGAGCTACTTTCAGCTTTCTGTATTCATTAATACATGTTGCAAGGAGAGAATTACGAGTGCTGTTACTGTGGTCATAATGCAGAAGCCATATGGCTTTTGCAGAAGCTTGCATGGCACTCTCTTCCTATGCAAAAGCAGAGTCACATTACACTAGAGTGGGCAGAGCTGCTTTGGCTTTGTGCAGTCGCAATTATGTGACTGCTGGAATTAATATTTATGGATTTATGATACCCCTCAGATGTTGAGTCAATGCCATGCGATGGAGCCACAGAGGTCCTCGAAGGCAGGCTGGCATTCTCAGCCTTCCTAAGTACATCATCATTCTTATGATGAAATGAATCCTTATCCATACCATATGTCACCTGTTAAGGTACTATCCATTAGGTTTAAGTACAAGTCAAGACAGCTTTTTGGAAACTTGAAGTATCAGTGCAAGACTTCTGGTAGTACAAGCATTTAAAAATTAGATGTGAAAAAAGTGGGTTTTCCCCAAAAAAGTGTGTTTTCTTCCCGAAATATCTGAGAGCTTAAGTAGTAATTAAATTTCTGTCATATCTAAAGCCAATTGCTTTTGTGAATTGCTTTGATCTTATACTATAGTCACAGTGGCTGTAGTGGTACCCAGTGTGGTCTGTGTGTGACACTTTAGAGAGGTTTAATGTCTGTCTCTACACAAACTTCTGCCACTGGTGGATTTATGATAATGGCAATTCTGCCCAAGGGTTTTGCATGTGTACTGCTCTTCTGAATGTGAATTCGTTATAAACTGATTGCTTAACAGCAACTGCAACTGCAGCCCTCTGAAACAGCAGATGGGATGAGCCTTTCTAAAGTTATGACTGTCCTCTGACACCAGAGGAGAGACTCCCTGGATGAGATGAGTACCTGGATGCTTCAGACACTTCTTTTTTAACCACCTCTTTTTACAACAGCATCCATCTCTCCTTGCTACCCCAGCATTTGTAAAGAAGAAAACAATAAAAATCCCTTTTCCCTTTCACAGTGGCTGCTTTCATATGCCTGTATCATGCCCTGATTCTTACTCCCTCCTTAAGAGTCATCAAAAAGTGAAAAGTTCCAAGTGAAGCGGAGGCTAAAGGGAACATCTGACACAGCAGTGTTCCCGGAGGCAGTTGGCAGCAGCAGGTAAAATGTATCTGGTTCAATATAGACTAAACAATCTGCTATTTAAACAAAAGAAAATAAAAAATTTTAAAAATCCATTCCCTTGCTACCTGCTGTGAGACCTCAAAGAGAGATGTTCTGGCTGATGTCTGTGGCATACAGTTATGTCCTTAGGTTGGCACTGACATTTTTTTCCAGCCGTTCCAGCTGGAAGTGTTTTCTGCAGATACTTTGGTGAGCAGTCATCACCTTTATTCCTGACCTCTAAAAGAGGCAAGTGCAGCATTTCTGTAACTATGCCTTTGCTGACTTGAACATTGTCAGTGAAGGCAATGGGCAGTCATTTTTGTGGGACTTGCAATTTGCTATACCTACACCAAGTCTGCTGTCCTATTCCAGTCACAGGCATGATTTGTGTTGGGTGGAAGTAGTACAAAACTGCCCTGGCAAAATAGCCCGGGGGTAACCTTTGCTGGGGAAAATGCAGTTTTTCAAGCTTTTTTCATTCATGAGGAGTCAACCTCAACCCTACTAACTCCTCTTAAGATCTTCATGTGGTTCAAAAGCCACAACAGTTTGCCTCTTGGGTGGCTTGTACCTGGGGATTAAAATTACATAGCAGTCTGTGTGCTAATGCATCTGCGTTGGACCTGCACATCAATTTCTTACAAGCCATGTGTAGTTTGTGTGCCATAACTTGCCATCCCTGCTCTGTGGTCAGATCTTTATAGAAATTCAGTGGAATTATGTTTCCTAATAAACATAGTTAAAAATTGGGGTTTAATACTGAATTTTGCTGTGTATACTGGGTTTAAAAAACATTGGAGTAGGACATTGATAAGTCCTGTAAGTAACTGTGTTAAAAAACCGTGTGAAGTTATGATTTGGTATAGAACGCTATCAGCCTCTTTTTTTGTAAGAGACTAAGTTGAGTTTTGTGTCATATCATATGTAGTAAAAACTTGATTAAGGGTTCTTGATAATAGAATCTGTAATGCTATAGGAACATCTGTTCATTTACCTTACAGAAGAAAATAACTTCCTTGTTTTAGATCTTTGTATCATAAAGCTCAACTACTCTAGGATTCTTAATGGAGAGAATAGAATAGAGTAACATTTTGCATGTTATAAAATGCATCATTTCTTTCACTTTAATTTTGGCATGGAAATGTGGAGTTTTCTTCCACCAGTCATGTTTTTACCTTCAACAGAAGGGTCCAGGCCCCTTAAAGAGGAAAATATTTTGCCTGTGTTAATGGAAATGTACTAATGAAGATGGTATAAACAAATAAAATCTGAAAAAACGTAAGTGGAAGTGAATATGCTAACAGCTTAGAGGCTTGCAGAGCAAATTAGAGGCCCTCTAGGCTCCTCATTCAGAAGAAAGGCACTAGAATGCTCATTCTCATGGGAATGCTGTTGGTTTGGGATTTTTTTTCTTAATCTTTTTAAAGGATTTTTTTTTTGTGTCTGTAAAGGATTAATAGTTTCCAAAGGACAATTATGTCTACTGTTGTAACTGTTTAAAATATCCTTGCAGTCTGTAAGGAGGAAAAAAAGAAAAAAAGTTGGATAGTTGGTTGACCTTGGAGTTGGAGTTACAAAGTTTGGTTCTGTTCAAATCTTCGTCATATATTTTCTTTTACCCTGGGCAAGTCACTCTAGTCTGCCTCTGGGCTGTTCCAGTAGCAACTCCAACTGGAGTCAGCTATGTCTTTGGGTCCTTTTCAGAATTGCCATCTATAGCGTTATTGAGTGTCATGTACCATATTTATACATTCTTTAAAGACACATGCTCTTCAGTTGTCACTATATGATAATTTAGTATTTTATTTGATTGAAACTAAAGCAAGAAATAGGCTTCTTATTATGGAGACAAGCTTTAAAATCAGATCCAGGCATAAAATGAAGGCTTGAATCCTGCAGGTAAATCATCTGCCATGAGAGGGGTAAAGAGGGAGAGAAGCAAAGAAGTCCAAGGTTCAGAATGGAGATAAGGGGATTTTGAAATCACCAGATTGAAGTGGAAAAGACAGGCAGCAGTTTGATCTTAATTCTTAAAAGGAATTTAAGGAAAGTGGCAATCTTCTTAATAGCCTGGCTAGGTTGAAGTAGATATATAAATGTCAGCCTAGTTATTCCTTCTTCTTTCTATCTTTCAAAACTTTGAAACTTGCACCTTGATTTATATATGGGATTAATTATTTCCTTAAAGAGCTTTCTTTTAATTTAGGACCTTAATCTTGCAAGCACTTGGACATGTAAACATATCTGTTGACCTATTACCAATAAATTATTAATTCAGTTTAACAGGTATGTGCATATAAATATTTGAAAAATTAGCAAAATATGGCATCTCTATAGTATTACCTCCAAAAATTAAGTTGATAAAGCTATGTAACTACAGTTTAAGAGCTGTGAATTTCTGCTGGCACGAAGTCCTTCTCTTTTTGCAGTGTATTTCTTTAGGTTTCTTTTTTTTTTTTCTTCTTTGTTTCTTTTGTTTTTTCTTTGCTTTGTTTTGCATGCACTGGGGTAGTGCTCTGGCCCAGATCCCCTTTGCTTTGGGCTAAGAACGATGGTGTTTCACAGTTGTGTCCACCTCTTTATGTTGCGAAAGCAACAGAATTTTTTTTCCCCTCTTCTCCTGCATCCTCCAGTGTGTTAACGCTGTGAATCTGGATATGGGAGCTTCCATGTGATAATAGGGAAGTGTTTATAATTGCTTTTAAAGTACTGAAAAATTGAAGTTGGGGGCCTGAGCGGGGATAATCAACTTTTTTCATCCCTTTTTGCCACATAGAGGACAATGGAGAAGAATATGGGGAATCGATGACCAACAAACAGGCAGGAGAAAGAGAAATAATAGATCAGGATGAACATAATTGGGATGTGTACAGAATGGATAGAGTTCTTCTTCCCACTTTGAAATAAGAAATTCTAAGGGAGGGCAACCACAACATGTTCACAAATCTCATAAGAATTGAAAGATTACGATAACACAGTAAGTAAAGGAGATTACTACCAATTGCTATCAATTACAGAACTCTTAGGACAAGATGGGAGCCCAGTAAGTTGTCCAAAGTCACATAGTAGCTCAGCTGGAGAGCCAGAGCTTCACTGATGCCTCCCTCCCTCTCTCTAACCCCTCACCCCCACTTTCCCTCTCTGTCTCTCGTCCCCCCACTTCTCCAGCTGTATCCTTACTTCTTTTTGCTTTCTTCCCTAACTGAGGAAAGCTTTCATGCTGTCTCAAATTCATAGCTACTTTTCCACTCTTTCCAACTATTGATTGTAGATGTGCAAGCAGCCATTCTAAGATGCAGGACTACATCTTGAGGATGGGGAGATACAAGAGCCCCCTCCTTTCCTGCTCCTGGGAACAGATGGAGATTAGTGAGTTGTCTGGAAGAATAAAAACCTTTAATGGATTTCAGTCACTTGAGTTTTTTCCTTAGCAAAAGAAGTTTGTTTACATCTGCATCAAGTTCCTGTCACAATCTTTGCTGATTAATACTATTGAGACAGCCAGTGCACCTCCTGGCTCTCCACATATTTACGTTGCTCTATTAGAGTATACATAGATGTGCGGATGCTAGAAAGCATTGGCAGTGATGCAGGAAGTTTTGTTTGCTCTTAAAATGTGTTTTAAAAATAATACCGTGCTTGGTTAGATGAAGACAACACCTGTAATGTGTTTCTTGAGGCAGATGGTATATCAGAGAATAAAATATGTTTAATTTCTAAGGGGAGGAGAAATGAGTAAGCTGAATTGAAATCACAAGCACTTCTTTTTCTTTTCAGTATTTACTATGAAATTCAGATTATAATACATCCTGCTGTTTTATGTCTACCTGTCCATATATTGTAGGCCATGGTGTACAGTAGTTTAATTGTAAAAATGGACTTGTGGTAGCTGTAGTCCGTTATCTGCACTGTAAGGACATAAGTTTTAGTTAAAAGCTTTCATTGCATATGACCTAAAGCACTACATAGAGTTTGAATTTCACTGGCCTGTGTAAGGTTTCTGCAATGTTTTATTTCCAAGAGGAGGCTGAATCTGTGTAATTTCTGAGCAGGATATGATTTCTAGTGCATTTGCAAATGCTGCGCTGTGTGAAATGCGTGGGAGAACAGTAGACAATTAGTCAACCTTCAGTGCTACAAAAACACGCAGAGAACTTAGCGGTTTTAAGTCCTGTTTCACAGTCAAGGATGACATTCAAACTCCTTTTCTCACACTTAAGAAAGCTAGACCTTTTATAATGATGTTAATATGGTTGCAGGTTTTCCCCTCTGCATCTCTTTTCAGAGTCACCCAAGAAAGTCAGACTATGTGCTCTGTCCTAGTGCTTAGCAGTACTAATGAGAATAAGCTCTCCCTTCCTTTATTCAGAGAACTAAGATGCTTGGACCTTTCTTGCTGATATTTCAGGACATCCAAGCTGAGATTGATGCCCACAATGACATCTTTAAAAGCATTGATGGAAACAGACAGAAGATGGTGAAAGCCTTGGGAAACTCTGAGGAAGCTGCCCTGCTCCAGCACCGGCTTGATGACATGAACCAGCGCTGGAATGACCTGAGGGCAAAGTCGGCTAACATAAGGTAAGTAATGAAAGCATCAAGGCATGAATGGGGTACAGTTGCTGTCTTCTAAAAGGCTTGAGAAATATGACCACAGCATTAAAATGAAATCTCCATTTTCTTTTGTAAAGGACCCTGAGCACAAATATAAAAGCTTGATGCACTTGCTCACCATGCAGGCTTAACTACTTGCTCTTCTCTCTCCAGAGCTGTGCAGTTGTAACTTGCCCATCTGTACTAAATTTTCCAGAAAGTATGTTGAATCTTTCCTTATTGTAAATCGATAGCAATGCCAATGAAGTAATTCTGTGTATTTACGATTACTGTGAGGAGAAATCAGGGTTTTGTTGTTGGTTTTGTTTCTACAACTGGAATTAATAACTCGATAGGACTTGCATCTTAAGTGTCTTGGTCCACTACCATACTGGTAGTAAAATTTTTTTTTTATTGCTGCTATTCAATTAAGAAATGTTTTAAGATACATATTAATCAAGGAATGCATTTTACATTTTTTTGACCCAACCAGAGCCAAGCTCACTGACTGTCCAAGTGTAGTCATTGTTAAAATCTTTGTGATGTCATTTTGGAAGTAGATATTACCATATTCATTAAAGTGAATAAAATTCCACATTAAAATGAATTACATAGAAAAGAATTTCTAGAGCTTTTAATTGCAACTGCTTGCTTCTTGATTAAAGGAAACTGGTTTTTTAGTAGAACAGAACAATGTGAAGCATTCATATGAATGTTCCAAAGGCCAGAAAAGTGAGTTGAGCTTGGAATTCAGGCACAAGAGTTTGAAAGAGTGAGATAGAGAGGAAAATGTGACATTTACTTTTTGTCTCCACTTATCCCATCACTGACATGCTAAACAGTTAAGTGAAACAGATAAATCAGCTCCATGAAAGCCCACAGGCAGAGCTTGAACCAGAGGAGCCAAGCAGCTCGGTGTGGGGGCTTGCAGAGACTGGCCCCACCACACAAGTAGTTTAATCCAAGAGCTATTAAACTTGGGCTATTATGAGCTCTACTCACAAATAAGTCAACATGAGAGAAAGACAAAAACAAGCTCATAAGATAATAACTTAGCATCTGTGGAGTTTTAGCATGAACAATTCAGTTGCTTGGCCTTTCCTGGGGTTGATCACAATTCAGAAGAAATTGATGGCCAAAAAACGGGTCTTCAAGCCATTTACACTAACCAGCTGTGAGTTCCAAGGCAGTAATACAAAGACAGCGATTGTGCAGTGAATGCTCAAAAAAGTGGGAATACCCGCTTTTCTAAATATGGACCCATCTTTTCACTTCTGTGTAGATATGGCACTGGGCAGCATTGTTTGCAATGTTTGTGTTACCCTGCTGGTACCTGCAATGCTGCAGAGCCACATGTCACTGAGCTACAAGTATAAGATAGGCAGGGAAGAGAATACTGGAGCAAATGTGAGAGAAGTAAATTAACCTCTCAAATCTCAGTCACCACTGAAAGGAGCGTAGCATTTCTGAGTTCGTGTATTTTGCCCTGTTCTTTGATTGCAGTTCACTTTTTTAACTCATGCAAGGGTTTTTAACTCATGAAAGCCTTCCCAGGGAAATGACAAAGCATAGAACTAATGTGAAGTCAGTGTGTTGATGTAGCTGTTTGTCTTCAACTTTTGCTCTCGTGGTGTACCTTATTTCAAGGATGAACTGGAAAGCAAAACTGTATGGGTGAATCTTGTGAGAACAGCATTACAGCCCTGTTAGATGCTAAGACTGATGACTGAAAAAATCTGATTGTTTTGTTTAGCTTGGGATAGTGCTTCTAAATTAAGGTTTCTCTAAGTGTTTTAGAATATTTTCAGCTAGGTTTACATTCTGATTATGTTGGTTTTTTGTTTAGTTGCTGAAAGTACTGTTCTCCCTTAGGGATAGTATGAGGTTTTTCTTCATCGTTTCAGTCCTCAGAGCTGATGGTGCTAGTCACTGTGTTGGCTTTACTTCCTTGCTACTGTAACTAAAGGGAGTTTCGAACTGGAAAAGCAGCACTCTTGTGACATATTTTTGAATGCATGGAAACTATTCAAACCTGTACTTGTAGTGACTATGACACCACCTGAGAGGACTATACTTCTCCTTGAAATTACTTGTAGACTTATTCACTCTTCTTTCTTTTTTTTTCTTTTTATTATCTTATTCCCAGGAAGAAAACAAAGCTGCAGATTTATGTGGGTCTGCCTTTTAAAGCCCAATGTTTAGGAGAGATTCTTTCCTCGTGGGGCAGGAGATGCAAGGGTGTTAGCATTTGGGGGAGGGTAGAGGTAAAAGTGGGAGAAACAGAGAAGGAGTCTCTATATTTAGACCACCCACCAATCTTTTTTTTCCATGTGTTCCCTTGTCGCTCAGCAGGGAAAGCGTTACTTCCATAGCAGAAGCAAAAGCTGAGGAGGTCTCCAGCTGTGAAGAGAGCCTCTCAGGGTCAACAGAAGGGGAGTTATGTCAGAGTTCCTGCTCTTCAGGATGATTTTATTCAGCCTGGGTGGAGCGGGGGGTGCTCTCAACCTGGTCAGCAGGATGGGAGCATCTGTGTTTTTCAGTCTGATTCAGGATTCCCTTAGGAGTGCTGCTGAATACCAGGTGGTTGATGCTGGGGAATATTGTTCCAACCAGTGCTCAAACCTGAACAATCATCTGTAACTGACCTGTATTTTTATCAGAGCAGATTCTTAAGCCACCACTTGACTTGGCAAATCCCTGGAGATTGCCAATTCATTTGTCACATGAGCACAAACACCTGAAGCTTGGTTTGCAGGTTGCATATTGGTAGAAGTACCAGTTTCAAAACAAAGGCCAGAAATCCTGTCTTTGAAAGCAAAGAAGCCCAAGAAACATTTCAGAACTTCAACATAGTTTATCAACTCTCTTTGATAATGTCTGTGTGGCAAATTGAAACATGATACTAAAACTTTACACTGAAATGCAAATTGGAGTGTATCTTGGTTCACTTGCTCCTGTGCAGCATTTGCTTTGAATGGTGTTTACTGAATGCATGTGTGTCTGCTCCCCTTGAGAATTGAATGCTGTTGCTGTTGCTGCATCTTGCTTTTATTTTCAGTATTGCTTCTGATAAGATTAGAAGGGTAACATTCAGGAAGAATGCAGGCTGATGTGATATGTTTTCCCTGTGTGTTTTTTTTTTCTCCCTTAGTGCCTTTTGACCTTTCAAGAGAGAGGTTAGCTCACTTTGTATTCAGAGAAGAATTTTAAGATCTCTGTTAGTGTAGTCCATTTCCTCCCCACCCTTTACTGCTCCGCCTCCACAAGTTTAGCTTGCACTGGACTTCGAAATCATGTGCTAGTGATATTTTGCTACTGTCATTAATCTGGCAGACACACTGGGTACTCATTAGTGGTAAATTACAATGCATTTAATCTAGTATCATATGCCACATCATTCACATTAATATCAAATTAGTTTTTTCACTATTAATATTATTGCACTGTATGTTAAATTAACAGTCACCCTTAAATTGTCCTTTAACTAGTTGCAGGGTTTTTTTTTTCTCTTACAAGATTCCAATTTATTTTGTATACAAGGATTCCACTAAATAATTAGAGCGGAATCCTGAAGCCTCAGAGAGTGCCAGTTTTTAGAGGTGAGAGCTGCTTAAATGTGCTAGATACAGTAATAAGTCACGATGAATAGAGATTTCACTATCAAAGTGACACAAAAAGCTATAGATCTGAACATTTTAATTGTGGTTACTTCTAGAAATTCATAAAGATGCTTTATTTTTGTAATAATCTGTGGGTCTAACAGCAAAACTGTAAATTCAAATGTGGGCTACCTTGGCTTAGATGAGAGGGCAGTGTCTCTCCTCTGCCTGATTAATAGCGAGTATAATTCTGTTTTCGCTTCCAGAAAGGAAGACTGGTTCTGAGTACCTAGCACCTGAGGGTAACATATGTGCAATGCTTTGCAGTTTGTTATTTTTGAGGGCATTTTTGATGGGATGTCAAGCTAGTTGTGAAAAGGAGAAGAGAAGGTCCACGTTGTACATGGACCACCCTGTGTTGTTGGGCGTGTGGCCCTGTGCGTGGCTGGGGGCTTCAGGGGCCAACTATGGTGAATGCTCCAGCTGTGAATTTAGTTGTGCACTAACTTGCTGTAGAGCTAATACCGTCCGTATGGGAAGAACAAGTTGGTTGCCTTGAAAGTAGTTCAGGTTAGTGAGTATTAAAGAACTGAAAAGAGGGCAGGAGAGCTAAGACAGTACGTTTCACTCAGAAGCTGCTGGTCTGCAAACCAAGGCCAGCAGGACACTCTTCCCTGGTACGCATATAACCGCAAATGCAATAGCTCGCTTGTAATTCACTGCAGGGCAGGATGCTGGCTCAGCTGTTCAGGCCTAGGCTATGAGCAGCTGGCTTGAATTCAGTGTTGGGAGAAAGGTATCAGTGAGAGCAACATGAGACAATAGAAACTGTGATGCACAAAACTGTAGGCAGTAAAATGTCGCTTCTAGCAAGTACTTCATTTTTCCCAAGTAGTTACCTAAGCACTTTTTTGAATGGAGTGAAGGAGAATAGGTTCCTCTTCCTAAAGGTAGTTAGTTTATCGTTTTCAGAAATATGATTTTTTTTTTTCGTTGTCTCTTCTTCTCCTCATACACTCTTACTGACTGCTTTTTTGGTTCTTCTATCCTAGTACTGCTGGGACATCCGAGCATACCCAAACCTAAGCTTGCCTTGAAATTAACCTTGCAGCACATGACCCTTCAATCCAACTATTCACTCGAATGCCATTTGAGATGATAATGCAAGAGAAGCCAGGTGAAAGTTTCAAGATGGGAGTTACAGTGAATCAGAAAAAAGATAAAAAACCATGTGCAAAATAGGAAAGGGAAAATGTAGGAAACGATGGTAAAGTTCAGTTCACTCATCTGTGAGAAGTGGAGCAGGAAGGTGCAGAGCTGATGTCAGGCTACACTGAAGAGGACTTAGCTCTACTCCATCACCTGTGAGGAGAAAGAAATTGTTTACTGGTATAAACTAAGTACATGCTGGTCTCAAATGAACCCATAACATAGAACAACTGCAGTAAAAGAAGGGTAGCTGGTCCCTGTCCAAGATTTCCCTGCAGGTGTGTAGGCATTGCAGGGAGAAGCCATCAACTCAAGGTATTTTTGAAAATGTTAGAAAAGGGAATTTTGGTTTCTGGTGGGGTTTGTCAATTAAACTGAGGGACAGATGCACTGTATTAATTCTCTAGTAACTCACCATCAAGTAAAGATGACATTAAATAATCTGTGTCACTGATATTTTCAGCAGCACCGGCCATTTACTGTTGATCATTGCTGGGAGAACTTGCTGCTTTTGCTGCTGGAGAATCACGGTCCTGGTGTGAAAAGACCTCAGTTTTGCAGTGCTTTAGCTTGTAAAATGACACTTGTACTTCGTGCGCTGCAGTGGTGGAGTCACAACAAAACACAGCATTTCTTTGTGTGGCTTAGACGTGCAGTGTTCAAGGTTTTAGATAAGTTAAAGCATCAGGTACATATTTGTCTGTGTTCCACCATTTTTCCTCTGCTTATTTTGATTTGCTGTGCAAATAGTTTTGAATTAAAGGTTTTTTTCACACCAAGTTGCTTTGCAGCTAAACACTTGAAACATTCCTATCTTAATGATGGAGCAGTTTTATTTATTTATTGCATTCCCATGCTGGTTTTGCTATTCAGGGCTTTAAAGATCCTTTAATGTTGTTTCACAGGGCTCACTTGGAGGCCAGTGCAGAGAAATGGAACAGATTGCTGACATCCCTGGAAGAGATAATCAAATGGCTGAATGCAAAAGATGAAGAACTAAAAAAGCAAATGCCCATTGGAGGGGATGTTCCAACCTTACAGCAACAGTATGATCACTGCAAAGTAAGTTGCTTAAGTTTTATAAATAAATATGCTATACTGTGAAGAATAGAATGAAGAAAATTTGAGTACAGGAGAAATGATGAACGCTTCCTAGTGACTGATTTCTAGAAAAAAGCTCAGGTCTCTACCCCTTTTGTGTCCCCACCTTGCCCAGTAAAGCACAACTGAGATACTCTCTATAAAATTTCATCTAAAGGATTTCTGATACATGTGTTCAGTCCAGACACTTTTTTTTATGTTTTCTGATGATTTGGATTCCTACCAGGTAGAACTGCTATTTTACTCTGAAGTTAAGGAAGGCGTACAAAAGTAAGAAATGAACAAGGATTGTGAAAACAATGTCGAAAGTAAATTCAGTAAAACTATGTAAATGACTTTCTACATGTTACTAAATTCACCAGTAATAGCAGCCCCCCACCCCATGCAGATTTATACTGCAAAGATGACTCAAAGCTGTTTCTGAGAACTAAAACTTACCTATGCCTTGTACTGTTGTAACTATAACACACTATTCCAGCTTTCTGGTTTTGCTAGTTCTGTTCCGGTTTTGTACATAATAGGGTATTGATTCCTAAGTATTCTTTGACAATAAAAACTCTGTTGAATCTACAACATACCTTAATTCATGTAGAATGTAGAGTCTGTCTCACCAACTCTGATCAGTAATCAAGTTAGGACATATTTTGCCATTAGACAAATTCATTCTAGTAAAGCTGGTTCTGTCTTATCATCATATTTGTTCTTCTGTATGGTGCAAACAGGGAAGAGAACAAATGCAGCTTTATATAGCTAATTGCATAACAACTATGTTCTCCTCCGCGAACGCAACACTGATGTCTTTTCTGCTGCGGTGTTTAGTGAGGGCAAAAATTGAATTTGGGAAAACACTTAGTAATATAGAAATACTCACTTAGAATACTGTGAGGAACTACAGAAAAGTAGCCTGACATGAGCAGCACTTTTGAGACTTAAATCCAAAATAGAAGAGCTTAAGGAAATCTGCATATGTTTCTCCTTAATTTAGTCTTTTAAAGAAAACTATTAGCATAAACTCAGGATCTTTGTTTCTTGAGAGTTCGTGTCTTCCTGTTTTTATCCACTTAAATCATCATGCTCTGTTTGTAGGCACATCAGCTGTGAATGTTTTATAATGATCAAATGGTGGATTACTAGTGCCAAAGAGCAATAAAAGGCTGGAACAGATCCAAATATATTTTGAAGGTCAGTGGGAGGTGGTAGATCTCTACAGGTCATTTTCTAAGGGCTTGTTTGTGTCTCATGCTAGATTATAGTATATGCATGATAATAACAAATAATACTGCTAGTGTGTCTCATATGAAGATCTCAAATGGATTTATAAAAATGGTAGTTTTTATACATCATTCCGAAGTACAAAAATTTAGGAGCAATGATGCTGGATGGCTAATTTGGGTCACTAGTGAACTGCAGCAGTGTGAAGGAGAGAACACTTCTGGGTTGTTTAGTCCTTGGCCTTATGTTTAAAGAATAACTGATATTTTATTATGTGTTGAGGTTAAGACTCTAATATGTGCATTCAGGAGCTTTTAGAGATTATTCTTTCATTTTTTAAAAATGCAATATTCTTGCAATGTCACTGAGAGTATTAGATATAGACGTCCCAGTCCAGTATTTAATACCAGCTGTATTAATGGTCTGCAACAGCACAGAATTAAAGCGACCCTGTGCATCACTTTGGTTTTTGTACACCTACGCAAGCAAGAGCACAGTGTTCAGTTGTGGATATTTCTTAAATGATGACTGGATGATTATTTTCTAACAGTTATTTTGGTAGGGATCAAGAGATTCCCATATATCACGTGATGATGCTGTGCCATACCACACAGGAATTACCAGCATGTGGCATTTCACTTTCTGTTGAAGTGTTGCTTATTAGTCATTGCCAGAGGAAGGGAGCTGGACCACAGCTGTCCATTGGTTTGATTCTCTATAGCAGCGTTTCACTGCTGTTTCTTAGCAGGAACTGTTCATTCCTTGCTGAAGCTACAGTTTACTAATAAACTACATCAAGCTGAAAAGTTGTGTTTTTTCAGGTAGAAAATGAAAAGTGGAGGAAAACAAAACAAAACACAAAACCCATTGGAGGTCCTTCTTCTGCTCTCTCAGCATAGTTAAGTGATTGGTTGGTGTGGTTGGGATGTTGAATAAAGATGCCCTTGGTTGAAGAACGCATAAGTTTTATTCCTGTGATTTTTTTTTTTTTTAAATTATTTTTTATTTTTCCTTTTCAAAACTTTATGCCAAATCTGCCTTTTCAGTGGATTCTCTGTAAAATAACTTTGTGATTCCACGCTGTCAGTCACTATGTGCCTTGTGGGGGTATCGCTGGCTGGTGTCACTTGCTTTGTATTTAAGGTGCTCCTTTTAGGATATGTATCCTGTGTTAAACTGAAAGTTTTCAACGGAGATTTGAGGTCCGACTGTATCAGATAAATATTGCAGATATGACTTGATTTCTCTCACTCTCAAGGATACTCCCTTTATTCCACCTCTCATCACTGGCTGTCCTGATACTTCTTTAAATGTTTCTTTGCCCATACTTTTTCAAACGTTAAACCTTCTAAGCATGTCATGTTATTTGTAAGATTTACTTTTAATCAGCTGCTTTTTTATGATCCCATGTTGAGCTTCTGCAGCACCACATCAGCTGGCCTTGAAAAGGTTCTCCCCAGGCCTCCCTGAGCAAGGGTTGGGTCCCTCTGCTCTCCTCTTTCCTTCAGTTTCACATCTGAGGCTTGCTTTGAAGTTGTCCTCATGCAAATTGAGCAGTTCAATACCTCACTTTATCTACGCTTCTCTGTGATCCCTTTGCTCTTATTTCCAGCTTGCTTACCTGATCTTGTCCTTGCTGGTACTTCAAAATATAACTGGTGAAATAATGGCTCAGCTCTGTAAGATGTTAGTCTCGTCTCCTGCCCTTTATTTTTCTGGGTCCTCAATCCTTCTTATATTAGCATTGCTTTTTGCCTCTAGTTATTCAATAATCATTCTCCTTATTAACCTACTTTCCCCCCCCTCATATACATGAAATGATGACTCGTTTGCTTCAGCTTAATGGCACTAATATTATTGCTCTTTTCCTCTCTTGTTATCTCCCCTACTCAGTGCTTGGCTTCAGCAGTGCTAGATAAATAAGTAGAGTATTACGTGACAGTTTGGGTTAGCTGATGTGGTTTGTGTACTACTGAGGTCTGTTTGGACAGGAGGAATAAATGGTTTGCAATTTGGTTTTTAAACTTGTTTTTTGTTTTAAATATCAATCATTCTCCTGTGCTTTAAAAAGAAACATTACTCACAGCAATGTTAGTCACCTGAATCAGGGCTACAGGGCTACAGATTTAGCCTATATTTTCCAGATTAACAGAAATCTTTTAGGATGTAGCAAGTATTTACAAATTTTGGACTGATTTTTGTGTTGTTCAGCCAAACTTCCATCATCTGGAGTAGTTCATAGTCTTATCACATACTAAATGTTGAGCAGTGAGCACATCCTCTCTGGGTGTTGAGTTGTGCTCTGTGTCTTGCAGGGGGCAGGGGAAGAGGAAGCATAAGGGAGCATGAATTTCCTATTTTAATTATTCTCAAAACTTCTTTGTCTTTGAGAACGGGCTGTGGTGGCAGTCCCAAGAATACTGGAAAATTCATAAATGCTTCAGGACGCTGAGAGGAAGTTTGAAAGTACCTGAGTTAAAAAGTCATCTGTATGAAGTGTACAGCTGAGGCTACCTTCACACTCATGAAGTATAGAAAACTCAATCTGCAAAGGTATTGACACAGGGAAAGGCTTATAGGGAAAAGAAAGTGAAGGCAGCTGCCTTTACAGAGTTTATTGCCAGTGTTTTTTCCATTCCAGTTGCTCGTGTTGCTTGTCCTTACCAGCTCAAGTTTTCCCTTTTGTCCTCTTCTTTCCCAGCCTTCCTTATGAATATTCATTTAGAATTTTAGTGTGTGATGCAAATTTTGATCAGCTGCATAGACCATGCAAAAAAAAAAAAAACCACCAAAACCAACAACAACAACAAACACACCCCCCGCCCCCCCAAAATCCCAGAAGACCACCCTTATGTGGATAACTTACTCTGCCAAAAAAGAAAAGTTACAAAAGCACCATGAAAAATCAGTGGGCTGGTTTTGTGCATATGGAAATACATAGGAGGTGATGCAGATGCTGATACCTTCTTGTCTGGAGGTGCGCTGAGAGCTTTGTATCTCGCTTTTCTGCTGGAAGAGTTCCTGACTGTAGCTTTTTGAAAGTGTGCTTTTGCTAAAATACAAAGACTTCCTAAATTATATAAATCACTGTGGTTTAGCTTTCAGAGAGAGAACAGGACATTTCAAATTAAGCAGAAATGGGTACCCTCTCGCATAAATCCTGTTGGCATCTGTCTGCATAAATGAACAAATGTCTAGCTAATACTAAATAATGCATGCGTCTTGGATCACAGAGATGCTTAACTTAGCTTCGTTTGAGCTCAGAATGATCTGGCCAAGGACCTGTGAATGTTTGATTGGTAATTTTATGTCTACGGATAGGTCATTAATATTTCAATACTCTTCAGACTTTCTGGGGTTGCTGTCTATGTATTTTGTTTCAGATTTGGTTTGTTAAAGTAATCAAATGCTGAAAGTTGCAAGTATTTCTTTCTGTTTTACTTAGCTATTGCCACTTTATCAAAAGTGTTAGCATAGCCAACTAGAAACTGCTTTCTACTTGTTATCCCTTCAGGGTGCCTGTAATTCCATTGTACTCTTTACCAGCAGGAAAAAGTCTGTGAGGAAAACACATTTTTCTAGCCCTAACTTCCCTGTGCTCTTTCAGTATACCTGCCTGACTTTGGGCAATGGGCTTATTCTTAATTCCTACTTAAATTATTCTAGATTTGGGGTTTTTTTTGATATTTTCTATATTAAAATCTGCTTCCATGTTAGGAATTATTAACTGTAAGAATCAAAAGACAGGTATTATAATACCAGTGCTGCCCTGGTCTACGCTTTTAATTATAGTCTAGAAAGGGCTTTTATAATTTGTTTCACATATCATCACGTAAGACATGAAGCATGCAGAAAATCTGTGTTGTGTAGAGGTGGTCAGCTATGTTGCTGAAATACAAACTTTGACTGAGACGTGAGCTGTGAAAGGGTGAGAAAGGAGAATTAAACGGTTTGTGGTTGGAAGAGGAGGATAAATAGAGCCTTCTGCTTGGTCCAGTGGACCAAGGGCGTGATGGAAGCAGGAGCTTGAGCATTCTATACCATGCTGCTGTGAAGTGGCTCTTGAAAGTAAGGATGTATTTTCAAAAACTGTATGTTCTATTAAGAGGAGAAATAGCCTCCCCACTGGTCAATCGTTTGAGAGCTACTTAAGTAAATTTGTAGTGGTTGGGAGTTTTTTAAGGACTCTTGAAGTTTTAAGTGCTCTGCATATTTGAGAATTCTGAACGTTGATTATTGGTGAAAAAGAGATTGTACTGTACAAAAAAATTGTACTGTACAAGGACGCTACAATTCATTGAGCTTTAACTGAGACTTTTTTCTTTGAGGTGTGTTTAGGTGGAAGAGGTGGAAATTGTGGGTGGGAATATTTTGTTATAGGAAAGGAAGTGTGTAGTTAATGCCTGAAGTTAAATGAGAGTTCTCAGGTGGACCTGTCTGACTTAAAGAAATTGCTCGCTAAGGATTTACTCAAACTGATTTGTATGTTACATGAATGATTCAGGTGTGTATCACTTCTGGGCTATTTCTCTGAAAAAAATGATGTCTAAACAAAAGCATGGTACAAAGAATGAAGTGTTAAATTACGGTGTCAGTGCAATGTATTTTTAACTTCGACAAAAAAATGTTGCTTCTGGCTGTATTTCAGCTTGTTCCCAGAAGTGCAGTTGTCTTGTGAAAAGTCAGGAAAGTTGCAGTGGATCAGTACTTAAAATAATAAATAATCTGGATAATGAAAGAACAAAATATTCTGTCAGTAATGGAGAGTAAAACAGGTTGTCTTAGTGTGGAAAAAAAAATATTGATAAGCACTTTTTCAGTACAATAAATAAAATATTTCTATGGGGTTTCCTTTTTAACACAATCATTTTGGTGTAGGTGTTTATCAATATCTACATCTCATGTTGCTGTCTTCTGAGGATACAGTGTCTCGTTTGTTTTAATCAAAGACTCCTATATAAACTTCTAAGACCTCACTGGGTCTTTTTCAAACCACTGAAAAAAGCCTATTCTTCTTGAAGGTTTGTAGTTATCCTCAAATATCTAAGAGGATGTTCTGACATTGCTGTGGAGGGAAATGTGTGTGACAGAAATCAGGCTTACGCTGCAGAAACAGCACAGTGTTCAGCATTTCTCTCTGTCACTTAAAAGGCTGCAATGAGTCCAGTGCCTCTTTCTCTGGTATCTTCTTGTCTCATCCCAAAAGACCACTCTGTTTCCATCGTTATTAGTAGTAGCCTATCTACTACTACTGAAATCTTGGAACACCTTGATGCACTAGGATGCACCAGACCATCTGTTTCCACTCCTGTGTCTTGAGCTGGAAGACCATGAGTGGCTGTGGTCTGGCCTTCAAGGGTGAGCCATGTGCATTGTCAGTGAGGGTGATGGAGCACGACTGTATTGGTGACCCATTTTTAATTTCTACCCATAAGACAGCTACTGTATTCCCTTAAGTACCTCTGTTGTTCATCTCTCTGCGTTCTTCTGACTCCACTATATCCTTATGGAGGTATAGTGACTGGTATTGCATGTGATACTTAGGATGAAGTTGCGTCAATGTTTTAAACTGTAGTAAAACAATGGCTTTTTGTCTTGTCCTTTCTGATGATGCTCAGCATTTTATTGCCTTTTTTTGGTTGCAGCTGCATATTGAGCAAATTATTTCAGAGACCTGCCAATGAAACTCCCAAGACTTTTTCTGAGCTGTAACTGCCCAGAAAAGTGTTCAGGGATTTCAATCTAGCGTATGCTTTTTAAAGATCAGATGGTGTTTCAATTGCATTAAAAAATGCTGGGTATTATCTGAAACCTAAGGACAATACATCAACAGATGAGCTCCCACGCTGGATCACAGAAAAGGACTGGTACAAGGAAATGAGACAGGACATTCCTCTGAATGCAAATATTTTTTTGCTGAGGTCTGTTTTTCCAAATGCAGAGAGCCAGGAAAATCCCACCAGCACAGCAGCAGCGAATCTGTTTTTCCAGTTGCAGAGAACCATGAGAGAGCCACAATGATACAGTGGCCATTGCCATACTTTTTTCAGGAGCTTTCATAGCCTGTATCAGGTAGAGCTGAAAACCTGTTTGTCCTGCTCATACCTTTCTCATTCTGAAACCAGTTTGAGATGCTTTCTGTATAACCACAGAACCTTCTCAGGTCTCCTTGATTTCTCTGTGATTTGGTTTGATAAATAGGACCAGTAAGAAGAAACATACTGTATTTAGCAAAGCTGTTCACTTATCATTCAAGGTGTAGAATGGAGCTTGCAGGGATTACTCCAAATCTTTTAAGAACCTCTTTACATAACTGACATTTTTCCATATGAATTTTGTGCAAGTGCTAGAGAGTTTTATGTTCTTTCATTGTGTGTTCTCAAAGGGCAGAGTCCCCCCTGCATCATTGTTTTGGAGAAAACCGAATGGGAGCATTAGTTTATGAGGCACTCCATATTCTTAAATATGTAGTAAGAGAGACGCTCCTTTCACTTTAAAATCCTTCTGAAACTTTGCATTTGCAGGCATGGGCTGGCGAAGAATCCGTTTTATTTTCTGTTAAGGATATCTTCATCTAGATCCTGCTTCTTGTTGCTGCAGGCAGACTCTTTAGGGGAGAAGAATATTTATTCCAGTTAACTCCTGAATGATTGCATCCTCAATCCCTTGTTATTACAGCCAGTAATCCACCCTAGGAACATCAGCAATAAATTGGAAAAATTGCGTTGCCATGGCAGCCACCCACTCCTGTTTTCATGCAGATTCTTGAGATTAAAGGCCAGACTTCGAAATGTATGTACAAAATAGATGAGGGAATGGGATTCTGCTTTTTTCTCGTGTTTTTGTTGGTTTTCCCATTTTTGTTTTGTTGCTTTTTTAGAATGCAGAAGAAATGAAAGAGTTGGTATTGGTTTAGTGGGCAAGGTAACCTTGCAGCGCAGGGTGGGGGTGTTTGGTTTTGGTTTTTTTTGTTTACAAGGACTCTTAACTTCAGCTATTAGGTGTTCCTAGAAAGTTACCGTACATCTGTATCTTCTGGCCTGGGTTTCAATGAATTTCTCTCATCCAGCGTAGTTAGTCTGAGGGGCTGGGAACCTGCTAGGAATGTTGCTGGAAGCAGCTTTGTGTTCTGAAGTTCTACAGTTTCAACTTTAGCAGCCAAATGGTGTCTAAACCTAAAATGGTGCTTAAAGATTTGGAGCTTTCTTTTTAGGAAAACTGCTGGAAGTTATGTTTGTGCTAACACACGTTTCCTACAAAGTCAGTTCAGTGTTGTGCTTCAGAAAGGTGTCATACTGGATTTAGGATTCCCAGTCCTACGCTTCCAGCTGCTGTTAGTCCTTACGTTACTACTTACAGATTTATCCAGACTGGTTAGCTGTTCTGGGGAAAAGAAGATTGGGTTTTTTCTTTTAATCAGATTTGGAACCTGAATCCTCATCTTGTGAGGCCAGTAACATGACGCCTTTCCTAGCATCACTTAAAGTATCATCAGTGGTTGTCCACATCAGAAGACTCAGGGTACCCTGAGCATCAATAAGGTGCAAGTACAATTCCTTTGTATAGTGCAGTGCTTGATAGGCCTGCAATGTCTGCAGTTGTTCCTCATGGAGTTACTGAGATCACTTTGTTTTAATCATCAGTTTACTGAATTCTATTGAGCACGGTGTAATTTAGGTAGAAAGTATTTACTTGCGTGAGGTGGCTGTTACTTGCTTGTGGGGTTTGGGGGTTTTTGGTTTGTGTTTTGCTTTTGGGTGTTTTTTTCAGGCGCCTCTTTCTGGAAGGAGTGCAATGATGTCCTCACAGTGACCCATTTATTACTAACAAAGTACTTTACACGCCTGGCTGCTCATCTTAAATTTACTCCCCTGTAATGCGTGAGGACATTGCAAAAGCATCCTGTAGAAAACCAAAGATTTCTTGAAGGTCCTTTCTATCTTGTTTAATGATGATGTAACATTATGTCAGAGCTAGTAGCGAAGTGACTGTTTTCTGAAGTGATTGCAAGCACTGTCTATTAACTGGCTGTGAAGCTTTGTAGCCCGCTCTGCCAAATAGAGAATATGTGTGCAGTAAGTCCTGTGACATGAGCAGCCTCTTCTGGTTCTGCAGTGAATGAAGATCAGCCTTAACTAGTTTTTGATTGTCAGAGATACCATACTACTACTGACACTGATTGTGCTAGTGATTGGTGGTGGCTGTTTGGGTATCCCTATACCCGGTTTCTCTGCAGGACAGATTTTGGGGACATGTAGGAAGCTGCATAGTTCTGCTGAACTTCTAGCCGATGTGGGCTGTTACTTAAATGAACAGGCATAGCCTGTAGTGAGAGGGAACATTTTAAAGGTCTTCTCAAAGAACTTAATAGCTGCTGATGCTAGTAATTCATTTATTTTACAGTATGTTTTTCATCTTTTAGACCTTTCTTGTTAAACGAATGTGTAAATGGAGAGGAAAAATATTTATGCCAATGTTTGGTGGCATAACACAATAAACCAATGATATTTCCCTGTTCGTTTCATAACGTTGTTGGCAATTTTGTTTTTGTGAACAAGTATCTATAAGCTTTAGAGACAGTAGTAAACTAAAGCCATAAATCATTAAGTAAACATTCTGATACATTTACTTTCCCTTGTGTTTGAAGTTGGAGTGAATTTCCTACATTCCTTCCATATTGCTAGGTATTTTTTGGTCAAAAAGTCCTAATATAGGTAATACAATAGATAAAAGAACCCACAGAAGCCTTTTTCTCCCTTGAAGCATCTGGTTTGCAACTTACATGCTTGAAGAACTTCTAAAATCTAAAGTAAAAATCTCTTGATTAATGAAAGGACTATGCTTTTGATTTTATAAACAGTCACTAAAAATGCATACTGTTATAAATATGTGATTCACTTCGGGTGTAAATTAAAATCTTCAGTATCAACAGAGACTTCAGTGATTGAATCAAATCATTAGTTTTAATGGTATATTTTCATTAAGTCAGTGAAACAGGTCAGCAAGAATTTAGGATTAGCAGTAATAGAAGAGAGAATACTAAATGAGATAGTTTTAAAGAAATTACTGGAATAAATACATAATATTTCAGTTAAATATTACTTCAGGTCATCTAAAATTTTTCTTTTTTTTATCCCTTGCTCTAGGTTTTATACAGTCTATATTAATTCACCTTGGAATCAACCTGATATGGAGTCTTTTTTTCTTCCTTTTTTTTTTAAAGTAATAGCAATTTGTACATTTTTCTCTTTTGTGGTTCGATCTCCTTTTTGAGTGATGAACCTGCCTCAGAGGAGATAGGCTAGAAGATTGTGTAAGCATTCACTACCTTAAAGTGATTAGATTCAAACCAGGGAAGAAACCCTCCAACTGAACAAAATACTAAAAATAAAACATTTTGATGCTCTGAAAGAAAAGAGGGAATACTGATGTGAAAAAATTTTTATTATCAAATAAATGCAAGGCAGGGTGTCATTTTTAGATAATTATTGATGGTGTCTTGACAGATGTGCACTGTGCATTCTCTGTGTGTGATTTTTCATACAGAGTTTTGAAGCAGAGAGACACTGTGTAACGCTTCACGCTGACATCAGCACTGTGGTTAGTGTGTGCCATCACACTGGCTGCGGATGCTTTCAGGAGCCTCAGTGCCTGATATAGAAACAAGTCCCCAGGCTCTGACTAGAAAAGTAGACTCCGATTAACCTTTTTTTTTCCCCTGCTGCAGTAGTGACTCAGAACCCTCTAAACTGGGAGTAAAAATTATTACTGAACAGTTGTAACCTAAATATTGTATCTGAGAAGTAGTATTTTCTAAGTGTATTAGACCTTTTCTAGAGCTAGGTGCTTAGTAATCCTGCCAGCTTTTTGGAATGAATAAAAGTGAATGAGAACTTGGGATTATATATATTTCTTTTAATTGTGAGGATTTAGAAAGTTTGTAGGCTTGAGTCATTAAAACAGGCAGTGCTTAGCTTTCTTATATAGAGCACTATTGATCTGTTGATTCATTTTCAACATCACCTTTAGCATATATGGAAATCTACATGTTTTTCTAATTAAAACACAGAGAAGGGAGATGTATATTCATCATAAGGACTGGAGAGTTGTATTTCAATATTTTAAAATTTAAGTCTGTCATGCTTTTGACAGAGAGTTTACCTCCAAACTGCTAATGATTTCAAGCTTGAGACAAAAAATGTAGCTGACAGAAGCACTGTTTGGTTACTTGTCAAAAGTGCCTGGAGCTAATCTACTCCTGTGAAGCTGACAAAATACTATTTTAATTTTTTTTTCTTCTTTGACATTGTAAAGCCTGGTGATGCTCTTTTGGCCTGTTGGAAGAAAAAGAAAGCTGAAGGAGGCTGCTCTGAGTGCTACGTAGGTAGCTAGAGGGGAAATTGCAAAAGCATGCAGGATTTGGGGTTTTTTGCCCAAGTTTTACTTGAGTGGCACAAACTGGAATCTGTTGAAACTATGCACTTGTTTGTAAATATAAGGCTGTATTTACAAGTTATAACAAAGTCTGGAATGAATTAAAAAGTGAGGGAAGAGGGAGAAAAACAAAAGCTAAGAATAGTTGCATATAGTGATAAAATCCCCTATGTGGACCTCTGCTCTTGGAATAATGAATATGCTCATAATATCCTCACTAAGTGAGCTTAAACTGGTGTTTGGGTCCAGGTTGGTTTAGTCGAACAATGTGCTTTTTCTTTTACTGGAATTCTGGATGGGTAAATACATAACCTATTTCTTTGTGTATTTTGACATGTTTTCCCATAGTTGAATTCCTGGTGTCTCTCAGAGGTTTGACAGCTGTCTGTTAGTTAGCACTGCTTAACATTCACTTAAGAAACTGCAAGTGTAGCTTCTCCCCTAGGCAAATATCTGAGTACTTTTCTTCACCTTTGGCCAACAGACATCATGCCCTTGCCCTCCTCTGTGTGTGAGGGACTTGCCCACATCCACAAACAGCTTCGGTTCTTGGCACTGCTCTTGTGGATTGAGCTGAAAGGTGTAAATGTTGGATTTGGCACATGAGGCCTTGGGGGCTAGCTGAAAAGATGCATGTAGAGTTGTGCATACCTAACTTAATGCGATCTTCCATGTCAAAGGGCTACACTGAGAAACTGAGCTAAAAGATTAACTATTTGCAATAATAAATATCCAAGCCCAACCCACACTGCTTATTAAAGAAAAGTCCTAAACTCTGCTACAGTTTTTATTCTGTGAGCATTGGTAGAGGTACCCAGTGATGTGCTATGATGGTACTAGCCTTTCTTGGAGAAAGGAGCCCAATGAAAGGTTCCTTGAAAACTGTTCTCTGATATTCAACACTTAGTTTTGTGTTGGCATTCTGCAAAGATCAATTATTTCTGCAGTGGTGCTTGATGGTTGCACACAGGTAGTATGGGAACTGACCACGTAGCAGCTTCTCCAGCACCAGCGATGTGCAAGCAATCAGCATTTTTCTCTGTCATGCTGTATTTGTGATGCTCGGAGGTGGCTCAGAGTTCGGATGCAGTGGACAGAGCTGAGCAGAGAGGAGGTGATGCGTATGCGCAGAGAGAAACGCACCGAGGGGTCTGAAGCTACAAGGCAGTCATGCTTGGTTGAAATTACTTATTTTCAATAGGTCAGCCTCATTTGGGGTGATTTTCTGATGGTCTTGTACTCTTCTGTATGAGCATGCAGATAGTGCCTTCTGACATTTCTGGCTGCTAAGAGATTCTTAATCCAGTGAGCATAGTTGCTTAGCTGCAGTTATTCAAACCCTTTTTTCACCCATGTCTTCCTACTTATGCTTTCGTGGTGGTGCAGCAGCACTGGAAGAGGAAGAAGTAGTTATTTACCTTAACACTGGATTCAAAGTTGTGGAGTAAACTTATGTGAAGTTATGGCTGGTAGTAAACACAGCACAGTATATAAAACAAACAAACAAAACCACATGGTTTGTAAAAACAAAGGTACTTTTCTCGCTGCAGAGAAAATGAAAGAACAAACACAGGGCAGATGTGAATCACATTGCTTAATACTATTCTGGAAAACTTTTGTGTACTGAGATGATGATCTAAGAATCTATATTTATAGCAAATAAACTTGCTTACCACATTTTGAGTATACTTGTAGATGAATATGAAGAGATTTTAAAGAAAGCAATGACTTCTTTCCTGAGTTAGAAGCACTGAAGCTAGAGCACCCCACTACTAAATACAATATAAATGAATGAAATAAATGAAATTCCTTTACTGTTTTGAAAATCTGTACTTATGGTGTACACATTTCATTAAGGGTTTCTGGGGTAAAGGACCAGTGTATAGGTGTCTTGCTGCACTGCTTGTTTGCACGTTTTCACTTTTTTTTTAATGACTTTAAGTTGATACTTACATTTCTGGGAAATATTGTTGCAGATATATCAGAATATTCTTTGTTACTCCTAATGGCATCCAGTCACTAAAACCAATTCTAGTTTTTGGTTTTAAGACATTCCCTGTGTTGGTTCTCAGTGTTATTGTTCATACCTTCAGCATTTTACTTATTGCTTCTATTTCTCTCCGTACCTTTACTAGGTAACTTTGCCATGGCATACAGCTTGTTTCTAAGTATTGAGGACTAGAAGTAACAATTTGATTGTATGCGTTTTTTTGCTTCTTAATGACAAATTGTTTATGGTCTCAAATTCTTAGTTTTAAAGAAAAAGAAATCCTGTTTAATAGACGCTGATTTTACTACATGTAAAATATTCCAATTCTTTGCCTGAAGAGCTTAAAAAAAAAAAAAAGCTTTTCATACTGGAGAAACAAAAGAAACAAAGCAGAGAAAGGACATGAAGTGAGTCAACATTAAGTAATAAGTCTTGTGATCTGTCTGATGTGTCCGCCTTTGGTGGGAAAGTATTTGTGGGACTGAGTTAACTTTAGTATGCCCTGCTTCATGGAAGTATGCTTTTAAGTGCTAGTGTCTCTGACTAATTGACCCCAAATTAGTGCCAGTTATATTAAATGACTTCTTTCTCATAAACAGAAAACCAGTTTGTGGTCCTCAAAAAAAGTGGTTAATGACAACAATTGCAATAAGGTTCAGTAGGGCCTTTTTTTCTCCAAATTAACAATTATTCATTCTTACAGAATTATTTTTAATCAAGGAATATGGTTTATGCGAACAGCTATTACAAGAACTTGTGATGGGGACGAATAAGGCAAACATTTCTCCTTAGTGTCCATGGATATTTTGAAGACCTTTACCTGGATTATTTGAATTTAATTTTTTTTCTACTGAAAAAAACAGATTAAGTTAAAATCAAATAACAAACTCAGTTGGATAGTAGGAGGGTACAACCCTGTAATTGGATGATTTAACACAATTTGCAAAACACTGACAGTTTTCAAGCAGTTTTACCCAGGTTTTTTTATTAATATATGTATACTGAATGGGTTGAGCTCTGATAATTTTGAGTCTTTTTTTTTTTCTTCTCCCTACTTTGACCATCATTTGGTTAACATGACTTTTGCAGCTGGTTCTGGTGACACAGGACCTTTGTTTTGAGCCGGTGTAGCTGCTCTTCTGCTGCCTGTCCCCGACTCTCTGGTATTC
This sequence comes from Gavia stellata, assembly GCF_030936135.1. Taxonomy (NCBI): domain Eukaryota; kingdom Metazoa; phylum Chordata; class Aves; order Gaviiformes; family Gaviidae; genus Gavia; species Gavia stellata. The sequence goes on from NC_082595.1 coordinate 38,662,555, forward strand.
TGCTGCATAGGGAAAATCCATCAGTAGAGGACAGATTGTTGACTGTTCAGTAATTATTCAGTTGTCTGTCTAGACCATTTGCTTCTGAAGAGAAACCAAAGTGACTGTTTCTAAGAAAGAGGAGTAATTAGCTTTGACAGGATTTCTGCTTCTGAAAGGATTTCCAGTAGCAGTCCTCTGTCATGTATGCATACATACACAACCGAGCCCAAAAACCAGAACAGGAACACTAGGGATAGTCTCAGATTGCAACTGGTCTCTAGCATTTTGCTGCTTTAGCATTCAGCTGGGCTCTGGTGCCTGTGCTTCCTCCTGCAGAGGGAAATACTCCTCCCCTTATGCAACTGTCAGACAGGAGATGCTCCTCTGAGACGCTTTGCAGTGATCTCACTTTTCTGATTATTTATAATTCATAGGTGATATCATGTAATACAACCCATTTTTTTTGATAGCAATTCATCAGTGAGTACCCTGATGTACACTTGCATTAAGGACACTGATGTTACAGGAAGTCTTTCTCGTACGTAAGACATGGGCATCCTCACAAAGTGCATCCTATCTTCATATATTGAACGAATATTCGTAGTGCTGCATACCATAAAGTTGCTTTTGAGTGTCTGGAGTTTGAACTGCAATTACTAAAAATCTTTCTCAAGACCTCTTCAGTATTATTGTAGGTACCATTTAATAGGAAAGTAGCTCATGAGACCAAACATACTAGACTTGTCCCATTGATGTTTGTTGAAGTAATGCAGAGGAAATTCTAATCACCCAAAATGAGCAAAAGGTGACCTGAGTTTAACTACTCTTAACAACATCAATGCAGCACCCAACTTGTTAATGGCATTATCATCTCAGTTTGAAGGAAGGATCTTGTGGCCTGATAATGCTGACAGTTCATCAGTGCTCAGTAATAATACAGGCTAAACAAACCCAAGTCTGTCTGTTGCTGGCAAGCAAAGAAAGAGGAATTTCTCTCTCTTATATTGAAGAGGTAGATGGTTACCATTGCATGGTGCAGGGAAATAGTGCAAGGCACTGCAGATACATGTGGTTACTAGTGCTAATAGTGTTACCGAAAATCATAACCAAGAAAACTCTCCAAACCAAATGATAGTTTAGAAAGCTGACTTTGGTTTATTGCAGCGCTGGGTGCATGGGGGATTTCTCCTCTTAGCATGCACACCTGGTTGAAATCATGGCAAGTATTTAAACAGTTAACAAAGTTAGTTATGCCTACTGATCCCACCCCTTAACTAACTATTGGTTAGTACCTTCCTTACTTCATCTTAAAGATACAGTTCTCTTTTAATTCACTACGCATGCCCAGAGAGTAGGGGGCTTATTTGGGTTGGTGGTGTTTTTTGAGCTAGGAGATGTGGTTTTCACATTATAATGAGTCAGGTCAGCCTTAGGACACTATTTTGGCACTCTATTTTCCTAGAATTTTTCCTTGTGCTAATCCTTATTGTTAGTTAGTGGAGACAGTTTTTATCTTTAATTTATCTAAATACCAGGTGCCTTCATTACAAAGTGTCTTCTTTACATTCTTTCCATTCTTTTCACTTTTTTTTGACCTTGTGTTTCGAGATGTTCTATAACAATAGAATATTTGAGTGCTTTTGCTAAATTAAGTAATAAGCCATTTAATATGCAGCAGATGTTTGGTGTGTCTTGTGTCAGGCTGGAGGCATTGCGTGTTTAGGATGCATAAAAAAATAATGCTTTTTTTTGTTCTTTATCCCTCCCCCACCTTTCCCTGTGAGTATTTTCTGATATAAAAAGCAGAAGTTATACCAGTCGCTACCCATAGAGAAGAGATGTGAATTTGACACTCTGACAGTGTTTCCACCATAACCTCATTTGTTGGGGTTTATGTAACTGAGTAGTAAAACTTGTCCAAAGCTATACTGTTATATGCTATGCACTGCACAGTTTCACAGTTTGAAGCTAATTAGAGTTAGCACTGAGGACACAGATTTCCCCTCTTTCTTCAAAGGAGGTAAACTTTGAAGACTGTGGAAGAAATGTAACTTCTGTTCTGTGGATAGCTCTACAAAACAGTTTCACCTGGAATGGAAGGATCCTTATTTTGATGATATATTGCCTTGTCTTGAAGGCTGATTTTTAGAGAGTATAATCTCTTTAAATGCCTTTGCAATAGACTCATGGCAGTGCTTTATTTTGCGTTGTACAGTGATGTTTTCCTATGGGGTTGTTCGGGGGTTTTTTGGAAGACAATTTAAAATGTCATTGCATCTCTGCTGATTTATTAGTGTCAATTCCCTTTTGTCTGGACACCAGTTCTTGTACATGTTAGAATAAAGTTTCTGGTTTGTCCCTAAGTTTCATATAAGCTGTTGTCCTGTTTCTGACAGGAGCCAGTAGCAGAGGTTGAGGGGACAGGCAAAAGAAAATGGAGCAAGAAGGGAGGGTTACTTATCTTCCCACCTTCTGTCGATCAGAGATGTACATGAATGCCCATGATACTTCTGTTCAGTTACAGAATCCTCAGAGATTGTGTCTTCAAGAATTTGATGCTGGGTTCTTCATGAAAAATCTGTGATGTGTTTTTCCCAGAACTGCATAGATAGTGGAGTTTATTCTAATTCCATATACTTAGAGAATGGAGAATTGTCTTAAAAATTACTGACAATTCATTTTCATGCTAATTCCACAGATACCATCAAATCACTTTTGTTTTCTTCTGTATAGGAAGATACGTTCAGTTTGTATATGCTGCCAATATTCAACATTAAACAAATCTGTTGTACTGATAGGAATGATAGATGTTTTTCACATATTTCACATAAAATGGCAGAAGGTCATTATTTCTTTTAGCATACATATCTAAAGCATTACGGTTGGTGAACCTTTTTGTCTTTAAAACAACATCTTAATTAAAAGAATATTCAGTGCATTTCACAGATAGTAAAAGGTTGCTACTTTATAATAAAAAAAAATTATGGTAGCAATAGAAGCCAACAGATTTTCCTAAAAAGAAGAAGCTGCTATGAAGATGGAGGAGTAAGGATAATATTGGGGTTTCCTGCATATATTGTTTCCATGTGGTTGGCTTTGGTTTATGTTCTGGGGTTGTTTTAAGTGCAGTCCAGAGTTTCTAGATCACACAATAATGTTAAAAGTCTAATAGTTATTAGAAGGTTGAGCTTTTTAAAGCCTTTGTATCTCATGTCAGATTTTGAAATCACTTTTGCCATCTAGTCACTTGTAAAGGAGAAGCCCTTATTAAAGTAGACTTCATGTCCTGCTCAAGTGATTGAGACAGTAGAGGTGGTATAAATTGATTTTGCTCTAGATCTGGTTCTGTACTTTCAGCTAACTATGAAAATAAATTAATTACAAAGTAATTGTGATGTGATTGCTACATCACAACCTGTCATCTTTCTAGTCTGCTGATATTAGGCAATGACAAAGCAATACCTGAAGGCCTGAAAGGAATGATTGGAAACACATTATTTGTTAAACTATTCATTTTTAAGTTGTTGTATTCTTATGGGAATATATCTTATCTGTAGCATTTCTAAACCAAGTAATGAAGTCAAGAATAAAATGGGAAGTTTCAAATTGCTTCCAGTTTTCCTTATCTATGGGTTGGTGCTTAGGTGTGCCTTTCGTGAAGTAAGGAGCACACCAGTACTACATAACCTGATGTTTCATCAGTGATTCACAGCACCTACTGCCTGTCTGGCCTCAAATGTGTTTTCAGAGTGGTAACTGTAGGGATCAAGTGGTTTCATTGAGCATATTACTGTTCTATAATTCATTGGGGCACAGTGAACTATTTTACAGCTGTATGTATGTGTGTTTGTGTCTTACAAAAAAACAGAAAAACGGATTGCTGTCCCTTTAACAGCCCTGGTCAATATTGTCATTGATAAGAGAGAAAGCTTAGTCATAGGAAGGAGATCCCTCTCTTAGTACAGTGAAATGCGAATTAAGAGTTGAATATTCAAAAAATGACTTTCCTGAAGAAGGGGAAAGGACCCACCAAAACAAGTTCAGTGGATATGTGCTACGTGTGTAGCAAACCCATCACAACAGGGTTCCACTAACCTTTTTGGAGAAATCCAGAATGACTATAATTCTGAGGATTTCAGTAGTTCATTTGGTGGGGAATTTGTGTTAACACACTGAGATCTCTGTCTTTTCAGATTACTTTTGTGTAAAGAACAGTTATCATATATTTTTAGAAAAAATGTTTTGAAGAGAATGTCTTTGGCAACAGCTCAGGGATGCACAGTGCGGGTTTTTTTCCAACAAGGTTAGTTCCATATCATATTAACAAAAAAAACCAACCAAACAAACAAACAAAAAAACAACAAACCCAACCAAAAACAACAAAAGCTGCAAGAAATCCATGCTTTTCAGTGCCTAAGATTACGCTCTGTTGAGCCCTCCAAACTTCTCAGGGCAACCAAGGCTTGGTTATCATTGACCTAGAAACACAAAGTTTCATTTCGGTGGGCTAGGAAATATGAAATCCAGTTACATAACATTATTGGTGCTGGAAGAGATATTAATGAACATCATTATGCCTCATTTTTTGTAACCTTTGCTCAATTAAGCAGTGTCTCCCTTCATCCCTAGTTGGATTTAGGTCCTGTAGCATCTCTAGGGAATGCAGGACTTGCAGCCGTTCTTCCTTCAGAAAAGACTAGAGAGGTTCTTTCTTGGCAAATCATTAACTGTGTGAAAAACAATTTGTATTTTAAATTTTAAGAAAAAGTGTAGCCTCGCACTCTTTAATTCAAGAATAGCTTTTTAATGCCTTTTTTGATGCAATCTGTATGAAAATTAAGCTTACCTCTGCCATTATGATGTAGTATTGGTTTCTTTTCTAGTGCACAAAGGAGTCTTTTCAAAGTCTCTGCAAGGTTATTATAAGTGAAAACTTTCCAAAGAGGCTTCAAAATGTCTTTTTCTGATTTTAAAATGCTGTTAGAAGAAAATGAAGAAAATAGCCTTACCATTTTTGAACTACTTTAACAAGTTCAGGAGGAAGTCAGTTACCCTTTCTTAATTAAGGTGTCACCATATAAATACATAGATGCAATTTGAGATTGTCAGTTTATTAGTTTTTAAAATGTCAGTAATAGCTTCACATTTCATGTCTGTAAGTCCAAACAGTAGATGATAAAGCATAATTTCTGTCCTCTATCTCTTTGGCTGTACTAATGTGAAACACTTTGAGAATTAGTTATAGATGCTTACTTCATGTAATGCATATCTATTAATGCGTATACATAGGTGGGTGATACTTTTGGTGAACAGCCATGACCACATGCACTCATCCGTAGACCAGAGTATCAAGGGACAGATAGTCTCAATGAAGAAATACCTCTATTTCTGGCCTGAAGCATCTTTTTTTTTTATAAATCAAAGGGAAAGTCTTAAGTAAGCTAACATTTATTGGCCTCTGGTAAAAGATCACCAGTATGCATAGTCTAAATCTCTCTTTTGCCCACATCTATGCTCTTACATTCCTGTCAATTTAGTTTCCCCATGCATGTAGGCAAAAAAGGAATTTGCTGTGGATGTGACTTCCAGGTCTACTCCCATGTTGAACCCTAGTAGTTGCCCACCCTATTTGGACACTGTATTGCCACTACAGCTGTAGAGGCAGCAAGTGGTAAATGGTAAACTGAGAGACAATTTAGAAAAATGCAGCCTTCACCACTCACTTGTCTTTGGTCCTTTTTGAGAAGTCTTTTGCAAGCGACATGGGATAAACCTCCAAAACTTAAACTTAAGTTTAGATTCTTCTATTTTAAAAAAATGAATCTGAAATAATCAGTATGTATTTATTCGGGAGGCAAACAGCTTCCTCTTTTTTCTTCCACTCTGATCTTTGCCTTCCTTTCCTTATTTTGGTGTTGGTCGCTGTTTGTCACTGATTATCAGAACTTGTAGGATTGAGTCTCTTCTTTAAAGTCTCATGTGCTGCATGTGTCTCTATGTATCTCCAGGTATTAATGGTCGTATATTAGGCACCATTTTTCTCCTTCATGATTTCTATTTCCACATAAAGTATGAAGTAATAAAAGGTAAATGCATGGTAAGATGCACCATCTCAAATTAAATATTGCTCTTTATTTGAATGTATTCTATATCAGCTGGGGTAGATATATTATAAAACTGACTTTCACACAGAGATGTGTCCAGAGACCAAAATACTTACTTTTGAAATTTTATGGGTATGTGTTGTATTAAATAGTGTCTGTCATGGAGGAGCAGCTTTTAAACATGCTACGCTTATTTTCTATCTAGTTGATTCTTTAATGATGCAGACAGCTGGCAGAGACTCGGTCACAACCTTGATCTCTGTGTGATCTTTATTAACAATTCCTCTTTCCATTCTTCAAGTTTTCTCAGTCATCCTACTTATTCTCCCCATCCTATTATATGCCATGGATGATTTTTTTCCATCCATTCCAAAAGTAATGGGAGTTTTTCAAGCACCGGGTGCAGAATAAAAATGACTAAGTAATTAAATGCTATAGGAGCTGCTGGTTGGCACATAAAGCTACAATGTGATAAACTGATATGAGTTACAATAATGTGCATCTTTACTTCCTTGAAATAGTGCATAATGAGACCTGATTTTAAATATGTTCTGTTTTTAAGAAATATCCCATGTGTTTTCTTTGAAATTAGCTTTGCCTTCATCTTTTGGAACTATTAAACTGATCTGCTCCTTGAATTATTCTATACAAGCCTGTACAATTCAAAAGAGGAAAAAAGAGGCTGTAAACCAACAGTGCATAATTTTGGAAGCCCACTTACTATGCTTGAAAAATAATTTTAAGATGCAATTGAAGGAAATAGGTGCTTACAGGATACACTACAAAGTGTAAAAATTCATGAATAGCAGAAGTTTTTCTAGCTTTCTAATTTTTCAAGAGTGGAAAAGGCTTCAGCTACAAAGCATTCCCAATAGAAATTTTGGAAGGCCTTGGTTTAGGCCAATCCCTTGTCTATAAATTCAGACAGTAAGTTAAAAAATGTTGGCTTGTTAGAAGAGTTAGTTTTTATATTAGAAATCATAAGCATCTCTAAAGAAGAGAGGACAAATGGTTTAGATTATCTTGGTATAATAGAAAAAATGATATATAATTTCCAAAGTTATAATGGGAAAAGCATATGTTTCACAGTTACTGAAAGAGGAACAAATCAAAATGCAGAGTAAATCATTGGCTAATGGTTGTAAATCAGGGAGCTAACACTTCTTTGTTCTCTTCCCTGAGAGAAGGATTGTCATAGTGGGGTCCTGGGTTACTCTGCCATAGTCAAGTATCTTGAAGAATGTCCCTCATACCTGCAAAATGAATGCTGCAATGCTGTTCGTAGTTGTTCCTTTGTGATGCTGTATAACACATTTAAAGAGTGTAGTTTTGTGAGATCCTGTCCATCTACCAGTGGAAGAATTCTTTCAGGCCCCAAAGGAGGATTTTTTTAAAATTCTTTTTGGCTAGTATTATTTAAGGTCAGCTCTAAAACTTTTGTGTTGGCACTGCATCAGCACACCATATTTTAGGTTTCCAGGGTTTTTTTCCCTTCTTTTATAAGAATCAAGAATGTTTAAAATTAGTGTTGGTTTCTCCAGGAGTCTTTAAAAATCGATGTCCTGGTTTATGTAGGAAATAAGAATGAATTTGCAAATGCAATAAAACTGTTGAAAGCATAGATGTTGCATTTGGTAGTCTGTCACTTGTCAGATTACTGAGGGAAATGAAGCTTGCATTTTAAACCGTTACCTGTGAAGCCTGCATTTTAAACCATTACCTAATGTATACAGTAATTGTACAATTTAGAATTGTAGTATGAAATATAGTGGTATGAGTTACTGCCAAAGTTGCATATAGCCCCTTTTTGTATGACCAATATAGCTTTAAAATATCATTGTACTTTTATAAATATAAAGGAGCATTATGTGGGAAAAAATAATTGTGCTATCTGTGTGCTCAGCATTCACATTTTCATTTTGAGTTCACATCTGCATACCCAACAGAACTCAAAAAATACTTGCATCTATGTGTTTACCTTATTAGTGGACGGTTTCAGTGGCAAGTATTGAGCTGCCTCTCAAGTCTTTTGCCATACCTTCATTTATTACTTATTTAGTCTATACCAAAACTCTAGTATTAATTTTCTCCTAATTTTCTCCCTGAAAAGTATAACTAGCTACAGGGAAAGAATTCTCTGTCTACCAAAACCTGTGCTATGCTCAAAGCTGTACGAATGCTTTAACTATTTCAGTCCTTAATGACAAACAAGGGGGAATGAAGTGACATGGTAATATACTTCTCTACTGAAAGAGGTGCATCTGTTCTGAGTAGCCATTGGGGAGGTACCTTTTGCAAAACTAAATAAAACACCAAAATACATGGTTGCACTTCTTATTATATAAAAATCTTTAATATCAATCATAATCAGATTCAGTATTGCAGCTTTTATGTTCCTTGCTTGGCTTTTTATGACTTACTTTTACTCTGTAGTGTTCTTGTAGATGTGATTGTTTCCAACAAAATCTTTCTTCAGTCCACTCAAAACAGATGATATTTGAGCTTGAGATTAGATTTATGAGTGGGTTTCTTCTTTGTTCTGTTGCAGAGAGGTTTGCTTGGAAGGGCAAGAGGGTATTACTGATGTATTTGGTTATTCTTGCATCATGTACTCTCATTGCTGTTCTTGTTTACTGGCAGGAAGAGAGAGACAGGGAGATATATCGAGTATTGCTAAGAAACAAGGAATAAAGTTATGCAAGTCTGAGTGGCTGTTCCAATAATTATTTTTGCATCTGTGACATAAGAAGAAAATGTATAAACCATAATGTAAGAAGTCTGTGGTGTGCTGAAGAGACTCTTCTTTACTACTAAATTATTTCAGTATTGTTATTTCATGTGCAAGGTTTCTTTCATGCTAAAAGATTTCTTTGTCAGGATATAGTAATAAGGAATGCCATGGATGACTTAGAGTTGATGGGCCAAATTCTTAAAATTGTTGTGTTGTCAGCCTCAATCTGAACAGCTTCAGTGGCAGGGATGGTGGAAGGGGACAGAGAATTAAATCCAAGGTCTCTTAGGTCAAACTTGATTGAGATTTTATTGAGGGTGATCAGGAGAAATTGATGAACACAATATGTGAAGGTAAACAGGAGATACACTGCAAAAGAGATCCATCTCTAGATTATTTCTAACTGCTGAAATTTCTTAGTAGGCTCAGAATTTGTCATAGCCTCCTTTTTCTTGTATACTTTGGAAATATTTGGGAAATTGCATGGAGGGAAAAGAAGTAATTCTAGAAAGATTTCCTACTCCACACTGAAGTAAAGTAATCACCCCTCTGTTTCTGACAAAATCTTTGAAATTAAAAGTTAAGGTTGTATTTTAATGATGCATCCACACACTAACCAAAAGCTTTTTAAATGGGTAATTTTTGAGCCTTAGTTGCACAGTAGTGATAATGGCTTCCTGTCTTTTCTGCATAGAGAATGCTTTCATGATTTATAAAATACTGATTTTGAAAAGTCTTATTCTAATGTGTGTTATGTGAAATTAAAATGTTGATACATACCGTGCTGATTTGAAGGAATTCTTCAGGAAAGTTGCTTTTATAATACTTCAGTGTCTGTAAAAAAAGAAATTTTTTTTTTTTTTTTTACAAAGTAGGGCTTGGTTTTTAAATTACAATTTTTGTTTCTTATTAAACATAGTATATACTGAATCCTACAAATAATAGGGCTTATTCTTATTGTTATTATTGCTATACAAAAGCAGGTAGAGATAACACTGTTTGAAAGAGTTTATTGTATAAAGACAATAGTTAATGGTTACTGAAGATAGGACTGTATAATGCAAGCTCCTAAATGTAATTGCGGTTAGCATATTTTCAGTGATTAGTTTTTGTTGGGTTTTGGTTTTTTATTTAATTTGGAGCAGAAGTAGAGTGAGAATGAATGGAAGGATTTGGGAAGATGAGGATAAAGCAATAAAGTGGGGGAGAAGGGGGGAAAAATAACATCTCACCTCCTGCTAAGCTAAAGTCAAGAGGTATGTGGATCTGTGTTTGTGGCATCAAGAGACTTACTGATGAGAAGGATAAGGCAGCATTTGTGAGACTTTCATGGTAACTGTTTTTCACAATCATCTGTAGTGGAAAACACTAGTTTTGTTTTGTAATGTTGTGAACACTGACTGACTGCTTTTCTTGAGCTGAAATGGGGCCTGAGCAGATTGTGTCAGCAACATAAGCCTTGGTTTTGTAATTAGAGCTAAAAAATATGTTGGAGAAATTAGGCATAGCATTTTAATAATGTTTAAAGTAGCTTCTTTTGTGTTTTTATTGGTAGAAATTAATACAAATAAAACATGCAAAGCAGTTTCCTTCTAGGTGGGACAGATTTATACTTAACAAATTGAATGGAAGAAAATGCTTTATAAGAAACTTTACAGCTGATTACTTATGAACACCTTTTTGAAAAAGGGTGGTTACACTTAAACCTTTTAAAAAAAGTCATAATTGCTGGAGAACAAAATGTCCTGAAATACATTTTCATTAGCATGAAAACATCTTAAAACTTGATTTTTTTTTTCTGTATAAAAGGCTCAATTGTTTCTACATAATAAGGCTCAAAATTTGAAGGATGTTTTTTCAGAATGTATTCTCATCATAAAAGTTCTGGTTACATATCTTCTAAGTTTAAAAAACATTAATAAATAGGAGACACAAATAAGAGGTAGCATTTTCTAAGGAATGTAAAGTACTTTTGCAGTTCTTTTTAGCAGTTGTGAAATTATCTTTTAAGTTCCAGTAGATGCAATTTTCTGCTATTCCAGCTATGAAAAAAGAAAAAATAGTCTGTATATAGTAATCTACTAATATATTAGCAATCCTGTTAAAAGTAAAACCCTTTAATTTTACTTTTTTTAGAAGTTGAGTGCAGTAGTTTCAGTTTTTGTTAGGTGAGTGTTTTTAAAACCTACCATCATCATCTTTCTTGTGTTGAATTCTTCAAGTAAATTTTATAAAAATTACCCTTCTAGCCTTAATTAATTTCTTGCCATTTGTTTTGTAAAATTTAAATTTTATCTTGCAGTCTGAATGACATGTTGGCTATTAGTCACTCACTAGACAGGTCTGGTGAGAGAAAATGGTATTGTGTCTGTTGTTCACAAGATCAAGTTACAAATGGCATTCTTCTTTCCCTTCCCAAAAGGCACTGAGGCGTGAACTGAAGGATAAAGAGCAAACCATTCTCAATGCTGTGGACCAGGCACGAGTTTTCCTTGCTGACCAACCAATTGAGGGGCCTGAGGAACCACGAAGGAGCTTGCATTCGAAAACAGGTCAGAAAATGCTCTCTTCCAGGAGCGGTTAAAAGGAAAGAAAAAGGGCTTACATGTCTCTAGTACATATTTTATATCCCAATTACTTGGTTAGACTTCAGAATTTTCCAAACCACATCCTGATTGCTTTTATTTCAATTATTCAGCCGCAAAAGTATTACTACTCTGCTTTGTAAGTACTCACATTTTAATGGAAGAAGTAGAAAAATCTCTATTTCCTTTTCCAATTTTTGATTCAAAATACTTAAGTCATCAGTTCTGTTCTTTTCTTTTTTCTTAACATGATAACATATGCACCTTAAATGTAGTCAGCGTAGTAGTTCAAGAATACACGTTCAAATGTATATATGTTGTTATTGCAAAGTTCTATTCCACAAATAGGAATAAATGTATTCAGTGGTGTATCTCACTAGAAGTAAAAGGAATCAGCTTTAGGAAGGTAGTCATTACAGAGTCTTAAAGATTTGAACATTAGATGAATTATTACTATGGAATAAACCATAGCTATCCTAGAGATGATATTTGCATAGCATTTTTTGAGATATTTGTCTATATCAGGGACCAACAAGGAGGTAATAATTTTCCTCCACCCCACTCCCCATATCCGCAAAATAGAAAAATATACCAAATACCTGTGTAATCAAGTCCTAGAATTATGTTTCTGATATAAGCTACAACATTATAAAATCTTACTTTTAATTATATAAGAATTGTTCTTGGAAAAGCTAGTAATCTGCTTTTACAGAAATACCAGTTGTAAGATGTGAATAGCTTACTGTTATGTATAGCTTACAAAATTACAGTATAGCTGTTTGTATCGAGAGTTAGTTTTTTCTTCCCATACGTCTTCCTCTACATCTCCATAGCAAACTTTTTAAGTTCGTTCAATGTAAACAACTAATTTTTCCTGAATCCATACTTTGTGTTATTTCTGTGCAAATTTTTATGTGGTTTCCTATTCCCTAATTCAACTTTATGATAAAGTTTGAAAAGCTGGTGATTAAAGCCAATGAACCATTTTTCCCTGTGATTAGTTCTGGTACCTTAGCTGCTGTAAGGTATCTTACTACTTCCTTTTTGAACTCTTGACTCCTGAAAACATTCTGTTGGTCTTTACTCTCAAACTCATTTGATATATTGCATCTCTAATGTTTCAGTCGGTCTAAATCACAAGCAAGCTTGCAGTTGGAAAATAAGGGGTGCTTGCTTTATATTTGCTCATTCTTTCACACAAAGGTTTGAAGTCACAGAATCTCCTCTCAAAAGCTATTGAACCACCCAGCACAAATGATGCCAATGCATAAAATGTTACCAGTGTAAAATGTTCACTTTCTAGCAGGGATTGATATCAATGATCTAATGTTGACTGAAAGAGCAAGAGCAAACTTCAGATCATGAGCTGCATCATAAATTCTTTTAACGCATTATTATTATTGTTGTTGTTATTATTGTTATTATTATATTGTGCTATACAGATGGCAGTGATAACAGAATAGCAGGGAATTTTATGACCATGGTAAACAGCATAACAATAATGCCCAGGCAGATGGTCTGCCAGTGATGTACGAGTGTCTCTTGTTTAGTCATCATATTTGAAAACTGATCAAATATACTCAGACTGAGAAGCTTCATAGATGTGCATTGAACTTATTTTCTTCTTCCTTCTTCACACTCAGTAGTTCCATAAACTTTCTTTTTTTGAGGACATGATGCGTTAGTCTTGGCTACCAACCAAACTCCCACCCATCCGCTTACTCACTTCCTCCACCTCCGTGGGGTGGAGGCAGAAGATAGGAGGAATAGGAGTGACAAACCTCATGGGTCAAGATGGGGAGAGATGCAGATCCCTTACAAACTACTGTTATGGCTCAAACAGGTTTAGCTTGGGGATGATAAACTATTTATTGTCATTTAAAAGAAGTATTTAATTACTGGTTCAATAGCGGGAAACAAGAAGTCAAACATTAAAACCCACAGCTTTCTTCCCCCCTTTCTCAGACTCAACTTGACTCCTTCATTCCTCTCTCCTTCCCCCCATTTATGACTGCAGGTCATGCTCAGCCTCTTCAGCAGGGCAACGAGTGGTGTGAAAGGGTGGGAAGGTGGTGGGTCCATGGTCAGCCTAGCAGTTTCTTCTCTGCTCCTTTTTTCTCATCTTTCCTCTGCCCCAGCGTGGGCTCTCCATGGGGAATATCTGCCCCACATGGAGCTGCTCCTCCTCCTCTGACCTTGGTGTTCCCTCTGCTGTTTCTCCTTTTTGTTCCCTCCTCCTCCCTCTCTGGTGTTTTCTGCTGCTTCTTAAATGCGCTTTCCCTGAGATGCTATCAGTGTGGCTGAGGGCCTCAGCTGTGGTGGGTCTTCTGGAGCCAGCTGTCCCCGGGGGCACGGGGCAGCCCTGGCCCCCATGCGGCACCTGCATCCCACAGAGTGATGTTGCACTTTCTGTAGATTAATAGACTTTCAGGCCAAATGGCATCTTTGAGTCATCTGCTCTGATCTCTTATATATCATAAGCTATTAAATTTCACCCGGGACTGAGTCTAGTAAATTTTTTTTCAGACAAGTAATGCCATCGATCTCCAGAAAGTTGCGTCTCTGCATTTGAAGACATCCAGACACACACAATTTTTCTTCTGATTAACCATTTTCAGTGAAGGCTGTGGATGTGGGCTTATGTTTGCTTTTGAAATTTTTTCTTTTTAATTTTCTGTCAGCTTCTCAATCACTGGTATTCCCTGCAGTAGATTAAAGTTAACTTCAGTGAAGTACGCTTCCTGTTGCTAAAGGGGAAGGAGTGTGGTTTTGGATTGTAAGCTGCCAGTCTGCCTTTAAAAAATATTGATGAGCAGTACGCAGTACTGTACGGTCATGATTTGAACATGGTTTTGGCCACTTCTATCATACAAATAGCAAAATCTTTTTTTTTTTTTCAGTAAATAATAATCAGATTAATTGGAAAATCTCTGTTTCTTGAGGTTAGTTCTTACCTTGTGTAATGCCAGGGGTGTTTAGGGTTAGCTAACCCAAAGAGGATAAAGGTTGTAAAATTGCTTTCTATTTTCTTCAACCTCTCCCTTCCCATCCACTTCCCTTCCCCCCAACCCCCGCCCCGATCTTTTCATGTCAGGGAGGGCATGTTGCAAAGACAAGGAATGAGAGAGATTTAGGAGAAAGCTGATAAGAATCAGTTTTGAACTTGACTGACCAAGACCTATTTTAAGGACCTGTGCATACATACATTCATTGTTCCATCCAAAGAGAGTATTTGTTATACGTTGCCTTATGATAACCTGTTATTATCTATAATGTTCTTGTTAATTTCAAATATATCACAAGAATGTAAAATCAGGTTATAAGCAAGACTTGGTTTCTTCTTTCCCATGTTGGCCTTATGCTTCCCGTGTTAGCCTTCTGCTATACCGTAGAGTAACTGGCACATTCAAACACAGTTCTTCAGCTTCCCGGAAGCTTCCTTCTAGGTTAATATTGTCTCCCGTCTGTCTTTTCTTCTGATTTTCTTTTGCCTTGTTTCTGTAGGGAGGCCCCATCACAAAAAAGCAAGCTTGACATTCTTCTTGCCTTTGAGCTGCTTCAGCACCTGAGTGGAGCTGATTGATAAACCAGCAGGCCAGCCGCGGAACTTTATAGGTGGACAGGATAAGGAAATTGGAAATGGTTACATTTTTAGCTTTGTTGTCACTTGTCCACGGTATAGGAGAAAACTTAGATCTAAAAATGTTAATTATAATTCTCTGTGGCATAGTTACAGTTGGTTTCTTAGATCCCTGTACTGTTAGTAAGGTTACAGGCCATGGGAAACACAAAGGAAAGCAGAAATAATATTTTCTGTCCCCAGGGTTCTATGAACTGATGAAACGGCTTTGCTGAAATTCTGTCCTTAAAATTCCACTGATGCAGTGAGGGAGTGGAGATAATTTTTTTTAGAAGAAAACATACACTAACATCCTAGCAGATTACCACAGGCCACTACACTGATTCCCACTGCCACAGTGAAAATTTCCAGGAGTCTGCAGTGTTGCTGAAGTACTTCAGTAGCTTCTACTTTTCTTACAGCAACAGATTCCTAGCTTTGAAAGCTGTTGTTTGGTAGCAAATGTTGTTGTGATAAACACATCTCTTAAAATTAAGTATATTTACCATCTGTTGTCTCCTCTTAATTGAAAGTACAGAAAAACTCCATGAATTGCTTCTGTGTTATAAGAGAAATACATTAATAGGTATCAGTGAATTACGTGTATGTACTTTATTTAAACTTGTAGAAACACAGCAGGTTCACCTGTTGCAGACATAAACAAAAGTCAAACTTCTTTGCTTCCTACCACTCAACACATTCAGATAAATGCTCTACCATGATTTTTCCTCTTAGCAAGGAAGATCTCACTGGAAATAGGCAATTTACTGTTTTCTAATGTATATAGCAGGAAGCATTTCTATTCCCAACCGCTTGTGCCTGTCCACTAGCTATCACACACCACTGGAACAGTTTTTTGTTCTCTGCTGCGCAGCTGGGCTGAGTACGCAGTCTGGAGTGTGCAAATTAGAAGAAGTGCTTAGGAGAATGAAGAGGGTTTGGCCCACTGGAGGTCAGTGGAATCAGGCCCAGAAACTAGCACTATTTTGAACATTGCTGCCTCTGTTTTAGTTGGAGCTCATTCGCTTGTGACTTTTGAGAGTTTCTTCATAAGATTAGAGAAATGTACAGTTACCCATGAGAGAATTTCAAACTTAAGCATCTCTGTCCTTTTCAAATAGATCTCTTAGTCACTGTACAGGTTTAGTCCACCTTGAGTTTCTTCCTGTAGAGTCTACATTGTTGCCTGCTTGGAGTCGTATTAGTAAAGTTCAAGGAGGTTGTTTACATTTGCCGAGTGGTGTGGAGTGCAAACTTGGAGGAGTTTTAAGCCTGAATTTGTAACAGTTGAGTATTGGAAGCAGGCTGGCCTGAGGCTACAGTGCTTAATTTTGTTATTGGGGTTTTTAACCACGAGGAACTCAGAAGAGTTATATTCATTCTTGACCTGTATGCTATGTTATGGCCCGGTTTTAGCTGAAACACAGGGTGCTTCCCAGGTGGAAGCCATGTTCTTAAAGTTGAACTGTTGCCTTGTTTTAAAGACTCCAGAAACCAGTAAAGCTTTGTCTGCAAGAGTATTTTGAGTTATGCTACTAGCAACGTGGATGACTGATGGATGTTAAAGGTTAGGCCTTGTTTGAAAGAAAATTCCTTTCTTAGACTCTAGAGAAAACATAGCTCAAAACA
This sequence comes from Gavia stellata, assembly GCF_030936135.1. Taxonomy (NCBI): domain Eukaryota; kingdom Metazoa; phylum Chordata; class Aves; order Gaviiformes; family Gaviidae; genus Gavia; species Gavia stellata. Next base: position 38,679,205 of record NC_082595.1, read on the forward strand.
TTGTAAATGAGCCTCAAGAAGGCAAATTGCAGAATATTAAATAAAAAGTGTATAGAGTAGAAAACAAGCTGAGGAAACTTGCTTAGAAGGTTCAAAAAAGTTCAGAACGTGGATGTTTTAAAGTCCTGTGTTGTTTTGTTTTAGGACACCATCAAGTCAGGGAGCCCTATCTTTTGTGCTGCCTGACTTGTCTTTATTTTCTGGTTTTGTATTGTTTTGGAATAAAATAGATGCTTTTGTTTTGTTTTGAAATGCTGTTAGGGGATGTGTGTCTGTCTCCTGCAGCCTTGCTGAGAAGCTATCTGCCGTATGTGCTGTGCCAGAAAAAAATTCTTTATTGATCTTTGGAAGAAATAAAAGGCCTGTTGCAGTCTGCAGTCACAGTGCTTTGGAAGGAAACATAGGATTAATTTCCTTGCTTACCTCAAGTAACCGGGATACAGTGCTGATAGCCTTCTCTCCGTTAGTACTCTCCCTTCAACAGGAATTGGAAGAAGACATAGTAGCTCGGTGATGCTACAACAGTACTGTTATATTTAGATTTTTCTGGTTTCACAGCAGAAGCAGACTAAAACTGAATTCATACATGGTTTATGTTCCTGGAGCAACACAAACTTTGGGCTTCTACTGTGCAAAAGTATAATGAACTTGCTTTGAATCATGCCATTTATTACAAAATGTTGGTTTGTTTTTAGTGAAAAGTATTATATGTGTTTTGATTGTATTGACAAATTACACTGGCTATGCTGGATAAACACATGATTCTCAGGATTGCTATGATCTTCTTTAGTTTTCTGGAGATAGATGCTAAGGGACGACTTAATTATCTCTGTTTCGTCCTTCTGTGTCTTCCCCATCAGCACCCAGTGGGAAATATCAACAACCATTATTAAAGGATGTGTATATTTCCTAGCATTGTTCTCATTTGTCCTTAACTGGAGCCCATACTCTGGGCCCTTTCCAGAAGTATACATGAGGTTAAATGAAGCAGCTTTCATTTTCTCTGCTTTTGCAATTCTGTCTCTGCAGACCAAAGGTAATTTGTCTTTTATCCTGCAGAGACTTTCTTCATTCACTCTTTCTTAAATTGTATTTATTTGGTTTGAAGAACTTTCAGTTTTGATAGAAGAAAACCTAAATGAGCTAAGATGAAAATGACTGTGCTTTTTCTTTGTTTTAACTACATATGCAATAGATATTGAATAGGAGAAAAAGGTGACATACTGGGTTATGTTTGCATGGTTGGGTACTTGGAGTCTGACTAATTGCTACATTTTCAAATTAACCAGTTGCTCATTCTTTAAACTTCCTATTCCCATCCCATCAGAACTAAGTTTTCTGTTCAGATTGTTAGAAACCCGGAGAATGCTTTCACTGGAGCGATGCTAAAGACTTCATCATGCAATGATAGCACTGCTTTTGGTGGTTCTGCTTAGGAGTTTGACAATGTGCCATTGTGTCTGTTCAAATACTCTGAAAGTGTTTGTAATGATTACAGTGCGGTGTCACCTATTGTTTTTTGCTGCAAAGATTGATTGAAACACGGAAGAGACAACGTTTGACATAATGGGAGAGGGAGGGGGCATGAAGTCAGTTCTAGTATATTTTATTAAGAATATAGCAAAAGTGAAAGGAAATTAATGTAATTATGGCAAGATGGAAAGAGATTGCTAGTTCAAGTCCACAGAATGAGGATCAAGCAATATTGCTTAGAATCAAAACTTCTAAAGCCAGGAATAGTTTGAGATCTAAAGTAAATTCTTAAGCAAGAAGAATTTTCTTCACTGATAGCTTTCCTGGGTAAGTATGCTCCATATATCTAAGTACATAAGGAAGCTATATACTGTAAAGTTCAGGCTTGTAAGTTTTCCTTCCGTGGCACTCTGTCTCTGCTAAAGACACAGAAAAGCTGTTGGTGCTTTCATTGCTTTGTTTGTGACAAAAAATGCGTATTAAAATCAAGTTTTTTCCACTACAGAAGCAGATTTTTTTTTTCTGATCTTTCTCCCTGACTGCAAGGTCAGTTAATACCTTTCCTCTCTGGTAAACAGATGGTCCAGTGAATATAGGCTTTTCTTACTTTCTGAGCAGCTGCTGAAATGGAGATAATGTAGTAAGTACCATTTAAAAAAAAAAAGGGCGGGGGGGGAAAGCTGATCATTAATATAAAGTGGGGACAAAAAAGCAACAACCACTGGGTAGCCTTTTTTCACAGCAAAAAGGAAATCTCTCTGCCAGTGTGTATAATGACAGACCGGTGAAACAAATTCCAAACTCATAGGAGAAAGTTCTTACTGTTAAGACAATTTTTTGAGGTTTACAATTCTATGCTATGCAACCAGTATCTTGGAGAATGTGTTATCTGCTTGAAAAAAAGTAATGTGTTGCTCATTAATAAGTTGGGTTTTCATGATGGAAAGCATGAAGTTATACAACATGTATTTCTCTCTTAAATTATTTCTCTCTTAAAGATGCTGAATAGTTTTATAGCTTATAAAGAAATGTGTTTTGCTTTATTTCCCTAGTAAATGTCTTTTTAGGGCAAGCTTACAAGCATTTCCGAGGCTTTTGTAAAATAAAGCAGTCTTGCAATGAATTAGTATTTTTCAAATAAAATATGCAGCAGATACCCTTGCACAATGACACTGATTTGACAAATGGTCTCAAAAGATGTTTCAGTTTTCAGTTCTGTTGGGATATTTCTATCACCCCAGTCAATCTGGAATTTTTTTCCCTCTCAAAGTATGCGACTAGTCTGTCATGAGTAAAGCTGCCTTGTTTTAGCTGGCCAGACAAATGAATTCAGGCTGTCATTCCCTTCTTCTATTCCCATTTATTGCTGCAGCCACTTTTTTCCTTATTGCTTCCACTGGAGCGAGAAGCACTCATTGAAACTGTTGTGTCAGTACCTTTATGGACAACCAAAAAGTTTTGCAAGATTTTCAGCTCTTAGGCTTTCAGTATGTTTCTTGACAAGCGACTGATCCTTTTAAAGTACTTGCTAATAATCTAGTTTAGAACTTTTAAGCCCTTCCAACTTTCTACTCTTTTATGCAGAATTGGTAGGTTTTGGCTCTGATAACAGGTAAAGGATGATGCAAGCATATGATGTTGGAAACAAATGGCAGATTGCAGCTTTGCATATGGGTAACTTCTACTTAGTCCATACCCAGTTTCTCGGTATGTCCGCTATTTTCACATGTTCAAGATGCCAGCAAAAGAGGCTTCCTCCACTGGGTCTGCAATTTTCTGTCCCCTTTCAACAAAGCTCGCTATTCCCTTTCCTTGTGTAAAGTGTTCCAACTCTAGGTGCTCCCTTAATCCTCATTTAAAGTCCTGCAGCTTTTACTCCTGAGGCCTGATTGTCCTCAACCTATAGTTGTAACATAGGATAGCCCAGTTGAGGTATCCAATGATACTGAACTCTGCCACTAGGTGCAACTTTCCTGCATGCTGCAATTTAGCTTGGCTTCTAGATTGTTCACAGTGCCCTTGTCACTGGGCAGTAGTGGATTCTCATTCATTCATCAATGGTATATTATTATACTTAACGGTGAATAATTGCAAAATTACTTCCAGTAACAACTTCTTTGATATCTTTACATAAGCAATTTGTAGCTGTTGGTTTTTTTGTTTAAAACAACAGGTTTTATCTGAAAGGGTTTTTTGCTTAGAACGTAAGCTTTATTTCTTTGCCTTTTTCTAAAATATGTTGCAAAGCTTGGGGTAAAGATCATACCAGAACTGTATTGTCCTATGATGTCGTTTATTCTACTGTGAATTGCTGGAATTTCAGAGACAAGGTACAATTTATCACAGCCTATCTTTGGTCTTCATCTTTATTCCAGTCTGTCAGTATTGCAAATTGTGGGTTACTGTCATGTCTGTATATCGCAGAGCTACATACGTAATTCATATCCCTTCGCATGTAGTTAAGCATTGCATGTTTTTGTCACAACTGTTCCTCCCCAAATTCCTCTTCTCAAATAACCTTTTGCCATTGTGGTATCCCTAAGCCTGGCTAGCCCCTGCAAGCAGAGTGCACATGAGCAGTGCTCTCGTGTGATAGCTTATGATACCCAGCAAGTCACTGAAATATATTGGCAAGTTCAAAATTTCTTTTGTCCCTCACAGCTCCACTCTTTCTTCAGATGGCTCTCTGTCTTTTAAAAGAGCTTTTCTAATTCTAGAAGTCAAAACATGCTCTGCAACCTACAGCCTAGGTATTTGTCTCCCTTCCTTTGGTGATGTTGGCTCTTCTTGATTGTCCTTGCCTCCCATTCTCCTTTGGTTACCATTGGTGGTACTTTTTTCTCCCACGTAACCACTTCCTAGCAAGTTGCCTGGTGCTTTTAGGCAACACCTGGTCATTTGGCAACATCCTCTCCCCCATACATGCTCTTCTAGTATTTGTCGTCTGGCATGTATCAAGACTAATATGAGCTAACAAGATTTGAAAAAACTTTAAAAAAATAATAAACAAATATATGGAATTGGTGGGCAGAAACTCTGGTTTTGATCCAAACAAATCCCTGTTACTTTTACATCTGGGAAGAATGTGCGTGCCTTTCTCAGCAACAAATTGAATGTATTCTAATGATTTATTTTGTATTAGTTACTTGTAGTGTGCTTTCCTGTATTTAGTGCTATGGAACAATAGTTGCGTCACCAGAGGCATAGTAAGAGAACTTTTGCAACCAGAACAGTGCATTTACTTTGACATTCATCTAGCCTTTGAAAAGCAAAAAGCCTCCTTCCCCCGATTTTTTGTGTGTTCCTCTCTCGCCCTCCAAGTTAGCAACTCCAAGCTTAGTTATAAAGATTTTAAAGACAGTATATCATTAAATGGAAGACTGTATGTCTCATTTGACTTCTGACAAAAATGGTGCTTTCATCTTTGCATGATTGTATATAATTTATTTATAGAAAACACTTGAATTTTAATCACAAGAATATTGTGATAAACCTTTTCCATGGGTTTTATATAGGAGTGAATAGGAGGCCAGTTGCCTTAGTTTCGATGTATGCCATATCTCTCTTGTTCTCTGGTTTCTGCATTATATTGTTTTCTCTGCTTGCTTCTTGGCCTGCAGAAACCACAAGGTTGTTATGTAGAAGGGGAATCCTCTAAGACTGGCTTTGTTTGTTTGTCATTACTGAAGCAACTCTTCCCTAGTGAAGGAAGCTCCCCATGACTTTTTTCAGCAAGACCCCTCTGAGCAGTAGGCAGCAGGACCTGCTGGGGATGTCTTAGGGTTTTCTTCGTAGCTTTCTGACTGTCTGGGTCTTGCTCAGTCTCAGATTGAAGACCCAGGAAAGGCAGCATGTTCTTTTATTGATAGACCACCTGACTGGTTTGCAGAAATCATCTGTTGTGGAGGAGAGATAAGCCACCAGCTGACTCAGCTCTTGTTGTCAAAGAGGGCTGAAGCATGTCTATGGTGTGGAGTTCTGTCCCATGTCTTGCAGACTTACCAGGAACTGGGGATTTAAATAGAAGCAGTTTACTAAAATAATCAGTATCATCTCCTGTGACTACAGCCTCAGGTTGTGTGTATGCCCACTTTGGCTTTGCTTATTCAGTGGCAGCTGGTCTTTGCTGACATGAATGGGATTTCCATGCTTGCTGGGTTGCATGGAATTTAGACATGTAAGCCTGAAATTTGTGAGAAATAGTTCACCGTAAGCTTGGCTCTTTTTCAGTCAACAGGTTCATTGAACATTTTTAGATTTGCAAAACTGTTTAAAACAGCCTTTTAGGACTTTGATGTTAACACAGAAAAATGGATGTACAGCTGCAGAACTGCTCACCACGTGGTACTCAGTACACCTTGGTTTTTGCTAGCGAATAGGAAGAGAAGAGACATCCTGGGGGGTAGGGTGAAAGGTGGTGGTAAGTGATCCAGGAACAAAGCACTGTTCTTGTTCTTTCTATGTGAAATGGTCCCCAGATTCCCTATTGCAGTTTCCAGTAGGGAAGAATGATCTTTTATTTCCTCCCCCTCTGCCTCCAAAAATAACAAATCAGTAGTAAGCTGCCTTTGCTTTGCAGATATCACAATACATGGAAGTCAGGAATAGTTTCCTGTCTTCTGATCAAGCTTTATTTTCTCATCAGGAGTGATTAAGGTTTATTTTCCTTACGGCAAGGTGAACTTTCTTCTACCTTGTACCCACTGAAATTAATTAGCAGTTGACTCTGGACTTACTGACTGTCTTGAGCGTGTACCTCAGGAGCACTGTCTGTTTAACTAGACAGGAATAAGAATAAAAATAAACAGTGTAACTTTTCTTTACCTCTGCAGAGTTGACCCCTGAGGAGAAAGCCATGAGGATTGCCAAAGCTATGCGTAAGCAGTCATCAGAGGTAAAAGAGAAATGGGAGAACCTAAATGCCAGTGCCAGTATCTGGCAGAAGCAAGTGGACAAAGCATTAGAAAAACTGAAAGACTTGCAGTGTGCCATGGATGACCTCGATGCTGACTTGAAGGAGGCTGAAAATGTGAGGAATGGCTGGAAACCTGTGGGAGACCTGCTCATAGATTCATTACCAGATCACATTGAGAAAACTACAGTAAGTGTGGAACTGGGAAATATTTAGCCTGTGTGAGAGTCAGACCCCTCTGTTCTTCTACCCCTAGTCATGTTAGATATGTATACACTGTATTCTTAAATTCTCATGTACAGTTTAAAGTGCTCTTTAAAGACTAGATCTGAGGTCTCAAAGTCCAGTACCGTGCCAAATTGGCTGTGTCAGCTGTGGTTGCATAAGCACATGTGATCAGCAAGCTACAGATGTGTACAGAATGTAACATTCATAAAATGAAAAAAATTGTGTTCTAGGATTTAAATATTTTCCCCCTGGAAATACTGTCTAATCCATGGTTAGGCCACGGATGTGTTTGGAGCTTTGCCTAGCCACTGGAGTGTGAGTGAGCTGAGTCACTTACCATCCCGGCAGTTGACAGTAGGCTCCCCTTCTTTTTGTAGTGGTAAGCTGTCAGATCTGTTTGGCCATCATGTATAGCTTTCTTCTTAGAATAACATTTAGAGCTTTTTCAGTCATACAGAGGCATATACATAGTTTTAATTTCTGTTCCTTAGCTTTCACAAATTTCAAACAGCTATTGTCTATTTTAGCTTGTTTGAGTGAAAATTTGTATCTGCTTTTACTTTAGCCTGGCTTCTTTTCAGGATTATTTCAGAGTGAACACATACTACTGTGTAATGTTGTCATGGGCATACCAGTTTTTGCAGCCAGGGTTCCAGGCCACCCACCAGGCTCAGCACCCCAAGGCATGGCTGCTCTTGATGGGTAGTAGTTGTCCCCTGCTTAGCTGCATGAGTTGGCTAGGGACGTGGTAATGCAGAGCTCCCCAAAGGAGGAATACCTTCTGATAACTAACATTGTCCAGGAAAGCTGACTGGAAACAGCACAGTGCTTGGGGAAGTGCCTGAATATCAGGGATTCCAGGAGAACATGTGGGTGTGCACATGTAGGTAGAAGAAATAGCTGTTTCAGGCAAATTTAGCACTTATCACCAAGCTCCTGTTTCACAAACACAACTTTTCAGTTTTTAAGCTCAATAATGAATACAGCAAAAAATTAGAGGACCCTGGGGTCATGCACCTGACTGCTCATGTCTTCAGCATGGGATGATGGTGTTAGAAGAACGAAGGGCCATGGGCAGCAACCAGTTTTTTGCAAATACTCTCTCTATGTATACATGGCCTGTGGACTCATATGAAATTAACACAGGACTGCATTATTTCACATATATCAATGTAAGCATGCACATCCTCCAAATTTTGTTGTTACTTTCAGGTTTAATGGAACCAAAATCTTTAAAACAAAGGCAGTCAAAGCTGATTTATATCCAGACTGCTGTTGATTTCAGAAGAGTAATGCATCTCCTTCTCCTCCTCTTACGTTTTAACGTAGATACTAAAACAAGCACTAATATGCTGAATAGCTCTTTGTTCTCATGTTAAGAAGCGATTTGTCATATCTTGATGGCTTTTTCTGTAAAGAAGAGTAAAGCAAAGCCTTTTAGATTTTCACTGCTGTGGAAAAACTAAAACATCTGCTGAAGTAGTAGGGGCCTGCTGCCTGTCCAGAAGCCAAATGCTTCTTTCTTGTCAGTTAGTACCTTCTGTTCCAGGGCCTGATGAGACAGTTTTTGAAGGGAGGTAAATAATTGAGTTGTCCAAAGAAAATCTTTTTTCCAGTTGTTTTTGGCTTGTTTCATGATGTTTAATCAAGCTGTTTATAGGATTGAACAATTAACTGCTCACAGCAAGAAAGATATTTGATGTATCTCTTCAACTGTAACTAAAACTTGCATCAATTTTGTCTTAATACTGTATTTAGTTCCGTTTGATTCAGTAAACCTTTTTCTTCTTTTTAATCATTGTAATAGTTTTACTCTACAGTTCTAATCAGGTAAAGCATTGTACTCTTTCCTTAGAAGATATTTTCCTTCATGCTTTGCTAATTCAATAATAGTTTTTAAATTGAATTTTTGTCAGCTGCTTAATACTGTAAAACTGTAGTTACTGAACACATTTTTTTCTTAAGAGCACTTTGACAGGCTGTATACTGTTAAAGCTTCTGATAGAGCATTGCGTATTTCTTTTTTGAAAGAAAAGCTGTAAAGCCATATGGCACCACTAAAAACCTTATTTAAATTGTTTTAGGGGCGCAATTTGGATCTGGGCATTTGGGTAAATTTCATACTGTTTTTCTCTAAAGATGGATATGAAGGCATTAATAACAATACTGAAGTGAGTGAACTTTCTTTGCTGGAGAACTGAGAGTTGTGTACAGTTGTTTAGCATAAGCTGCCACGTTGGGCAAGTCATCACTGGGTTGAGTTTGCGGTGGCTTTTGTGCTGCTCAGATGTCCGTTAAGCGTAAGTGTATGCTTCTTACTCTTCTAGGCTTTTAGAGAAGAAATTGCTCCCATCAACTTGAAAGTTAAAACAGTGAATGATTTGTCCAGTCAGCTGTCTCCACTTGACCTTTATCCATCATTAAAGATGTCCCGTCAACTGGATGATCTTAATATGCGGTGGAAACTTTTACAGGTATCCTTCTGAATGTGTACAGTTGGTGGGGGGGAGGGATGCTTCTCACTCTCTTCTGTTCTCTTAAAAGATGCATAATTACCATTTGTTCTTTATTTCTATCTTTAAGGTGTTACTTTACTGGTACCAAAGCAGCAAAGGGAGCTGTCCTTCCTTCTGTGGCTTGACTAAAAGCTTTTCTTTTCAAGCTGTTTCAGCAGTTTACTCACTCAGGACACTGCATTAATCTCTGGAGACTAGTGGGAACTATTGGTGCATGCTTTTTTGTATGTCTTATAGCAGTATTTTTACTGCATAAATCATTGTTACTGAAAACTGGTGTACATATTTTTGTTGTGTTTCTAGCTCCTGTGAAAGCTGTTTTATTTTGATTTTGAATGTTCAGTTTCTGCAGGGAATTTCACTTAAAGTGACTCAAGTATTAGTAGAGTTACAACAAGATGTGAGCAGTAACACATTTAGCATTATACAACAGAAGAGGCAAGGCTATGCAGTGAGAGAGATTCATATTGTTTAGTTACGATTATTGTACTTAAGTGGTCTGAGAAAGGTAAATCAATGTGCCTGGTTACAGTTCAAACTCATGCACAGTTTCACATTGAATGGTTTAATAAAGTTTCTTACATCAGTTAAAGTTCATTTATCAATTTTTTCACTTTCTCACTCTTTTTTTTGGTAGGAAATACTTATTGTGAGTCAGATGCTTTTTATTTCTTTACCTGCTTTCTAAGGGTGATATTAAGTTTCTGAAAGAATTGGAGGAAGGACGGAGGATCTGTTGCCTCTCTAGCTAAGGGTTTTTCAAAACCTGGACATCAGCTCTGGGCTAGTAGTTTTGAATCAGTTGCTCCTGAGAGGCAAAACTATTAATGTTTCATATCAGTTCTTCCCTTTCCTAATGTAAGTTGGTAGTGGGTTTTGTTTTGGGTGTTTTCGGGGTTTTTTGTCCTCTCAAATTGAGTTAACTGAGCAACCAAACTGCTGCTGTGTGCAGTTTCAGTTAATAAACCAAGGGGGAGTCATGTCAGCCAGTGAAGTGGTATCTTCCAAAATGGTTCTGTGCTGGAAAGGCAGCTGTGAGATCAGTGCAATCAAACTGAGACCTGCTGACTATGGAAATTTGGACAATGGAAGTGTTGGGAGGAGGTCAGAAACTTCAGCAGTCGGCTGTAGTCACTATGAAACTACTGTTTGTTATTGTTCTGCAGTACTCACACGAGAACACTGCAAGATATGGACATGACTTTTATCAAGCAAATGAAAGAAAAAAAGTAGCCTTGAATAGCTGGATGTCAAATAAATGCTATGACACACAGACAACTTAAATTTATTTAACTAAAAATGAATGTAAACAAGTGTTTTTATTATCATGGCTCTGGTGTTACAAAGTAAATGTAATGTAAATTTTGTGAATATGTGTTTATGTGCAGGTGTCTGTAGAGGATCGCCTTAAACAGTTACAGGAGGCACACCGAGATTTTGGGCCTGCATCACAGCACTTTCTTTCCAGTAAGTTCTTTGAATTAATAGATGTATGTGAGATATGATGGCTTTCTCAAATACTGACTGCTCTTTACTCCAGGTTTCCCTATAGCTTGAGGAACAGGAAGTTCCTCTTCCATGTTGTTATCTACCTCCCCATTTTGGTAGGGGTGTTTCATCTTCATAACTCCACTGACATTCTCACTGGCATGCTTCCCTTGGGGATCACTGTAATATCTTGCTGAGTTATGGTTGTTCCTCTGTTTCCTGCAAGGTCTGACCTGTGGCTGTTCCAGAATCTTTGTGTGCATAACCACATCTTCTCATCCCCTGCTATCTCTTTCCTCAGTTTCCTTTCGCTTCCACACTTGTTGGGATGACACAAAGGAAGAGCTGCATGGATTTTTTTTTTTTTAAAGGGTTCATGTCGTGTGTTCCTGGAACTTCAAATAAAGGAGTGGGGAAAGCAAACCTGCATCACTTCCTCTTGAGACCCATCCTTACATCTTTTTCTATTTAGTGAAAATTTTAGAGGTGTAAGCCTACAACCTCAGATATACTAAGAGGGCAAAAGCAGATGCTTTTGCTCCCTTGTTCTCATTTGACTTATTCATTACAAATCGATGGGTTGTGATATCAAGATCCATGTTGATTTTCTGATGTTCTAGCCTATCTGCCATCATCAGAGCTCGTGATACAAACTGTTAACCCAGTCAGCTCTCCAGTTTTTAACTGAGGGCTCCAATAATAAAGATAAAATTATTGCAGGAGTTGAGAAGTGAACATAAAAATGAGCAGCTCTGCCCCAGAGAGTCTCAAGTGCTGTATGTCACTGTATAGCTAAATAGCTAATATAATTTAAAACAATGAATAAATCTTGATTTCTTCTTGAGTTATGTGACAACCATGTTCTTATTTTAAATTAGTTTTTCAGTAAACATCATGGTAAACAAGATGCAGTGTATTTAAAGTATTACAGCTGTTATGCAAAATAACGATTCCTGGAGCCACTTTGTCCTTTTTTTAAATTGGCAGAACAAACAAACAACTTTAAAAGTATGGGTTTTGTTTTGTTTTTTTTTTTTAAACTCATTAGAAGTATTGCATAGTGTTGCCATAGTGGTTCTGTAGCCCTTCCACTCTCAAACTTGTAACCTTGACCTGGACAGTACACCTACATAATAAATTGCTAAAAAGAATATAGAGTGGTATCTTCAGCACTGTTGAAAAACACCAGATTAACTGTTTGGGAGAGTAGTCAGTCTAGCCTGTGTAATTAAAACAGACTAGGAAGCAACATAGAGAAGATGCAGTTTCTCCTACACTAACTGGTTTGAGAAGTTCCTGACTTCACCCCTGTGTCACTGTTAAGGCTGTTCACTTCTCCTCACCTGGACCAATGCAAATGTTCAGATGACTGATCTGGGAAGGAAAAAAAAAAAAAGAAAAAAATTGGTGAAAGAGTCCACACGTAAAACAAAAATCAGTGAAAGAGTCCACATGTAAAACAAGGAAGCCTGCCAGGCAAGGTTGGTTGGTTTTGTTTGCCTTGACCTGGAACATTTCCTTGATTTGGCTTACAGCATGCCACAGCAAATAATTGCCACAGCAAACAATTGCATTCATAAGACTAAGTGGTGAACTGGCTTTGTTGCTGGATAAATATTCATAGACTTATGTCCAAAGAGAGTATGCATTACCTTATCAGCATGCCTCAGCCTTGCTTAGGGCATTTTCTCCAGGCTTAAGGGGCATTCAGTTTACATTACATACAAAAGTCAAGAAGGGAAAGTTTCCAGAATGCGTGTTGGTAGATACCGCAAAGAGCTATAGCCAGGTACCCCAGTCCTGCAAAACTAAATAATATGCAATTATCCATTTAAATTATTTGTTAAAAACAAACAACCTCCTTCCCCACATAAACTACAGAAAAAACTTCTAAAAAAAAAAACAAATCTGTTTTAAGAGCTTGAACTAGACAGAGTTACAGAACTTAATACCTAACACTTTATATAAAGTCTGTTAAATGAAAGTCAGGGACAGTAACTTCAAAAGGAAAGTAATAAAAAGTCATTAAATCTGGAAAAATGAAGGTTTTATCCTGACAGGTTGAAATAGTGCATATTCTAAATCAAATTTTTCAAACCTTTTTAGCAGCCATAAATGATTTCTAACTGTGAGGAACAAGTAGAGTGGTAGTCTGAATAAAGTAACCTCAAACTCCTAAAACTGAGATTATGATATGTATGTCTCATGCAAATCTTTATCTCCAAAGTTGCACTTTTGAATTAGAGAGGAGGTTTTTATCTGTGCTCGTTTGACAGCAACTATTTTAAATTTACCTCACCTACTTGCTACTCTTCCTCCAAATACTAACAAGAGACCATAGCTTGCCATCACACCATTTTCAGTTGACTAGCTCCCAGTTGTCATTTAATCAGTAATTTGTGCTAGCAAAACACCTGTTTCTACCTGTTCAACAGATTCATAGAATCATAGAATAGTCCAGGTTGGAAGGGACCTCAAAAGATCATGTGGCCCAACCTTTCAAAGGGAGCCTAGATGAGATTATCTAGCACCCTGATTCCAGCCCCCTTAATCCAGTGATTTCACCTCTGCAGTGGCTAGTAACGTTTCTCTACTCAAAAGACACAGTGCAGCTTTTAATACTGCAGTTGGTGTTCTTGGAACACCAATTACACGGATTCACCCAGACCATTGCTAAGAAAGTGCTTCAGAATATTTTTGAAGACTAGCGAACAATATGACATTGGCCCTTCCTAAAATGTCCTCCAGTAAGAGGCTGAGGTAAAGCAGTATTAGTAGGCCACTACAATCTATGATCCCTCTCTTTGCTGAGCTATTTTTCCCCTCCCATCAGTGTTAGGCAGAATTTGATTGCTCTTTTTTTCAGTGCTTTTGAGATGGAAAGTATGCTCCTTGCGAGTTAGTTACTGATCAGTAAATTTTACACATCCCTAATATGGATGAAGACAATCAGTTATTCTTTGCAAAAAGATTGTTTTGCTGTCTCCTGCCTTTAGAAACAATAACTTGTTTTTTCTATAATTCATTTATTTTCCAAGGCCCAAGATCCACTCCTCTCTGTTGTGTTTCTTGTATGCTTTCTTAGAAGAATCCATGAATATCCAGGGAGCGCTGACTCCACATGTTCCCTAACAAATAGCCTAGGTCTTCAAGTGGCCTGCTCAAAGCATCTCTTGAGTGGTGTCCAGCCTTACTAATAACCTGCAGGCCTGCTAGTGAGTGCCAGAATCAGTAACTACTCTGTTCAGTTTTCATCGAGAAACTGATTTTAAAAAAAGAATGGGAATTTCATTTTGCAGAGTTTTGTGCACCAGAGAACTGGCAATGTTTTTAGAAAGGTTGTTCCCAACTAAAGAGAGTATGACTTGGTTTGTAATAATTGACAATTTAATTTATTATGTTGTTTAGTCCATATCTGTGTCAGTGCAGAATATCTATAGTCTGTCATAGCACATAAATTGTACCTAAGTAAACTGTGGCCAGATTTTTCTCCTTAGTTAGCTGACATAATTAGTGTAGTAGTACCGGAGCTGCTATAGGTGCCAAATTGCAACACTAAAGAATGAAACTCTAAAGCTGATGGCCACCTTCACCTATCTGGTTCATTTTTTTTTTCTTTTTTCAGAGTTATGAATGCTTAAGGATTATTTTTTAGTTAACTACCTCTATTTCATCATTTAGCCTTTACTGTTTTTTCTTTACCAGGTAACTACCTACCTCTTTATTGCAAATGTTATTTTCTTCTTTAAATAGTGATATGGAATTTTCTCTATTTTTTCCAGTAAATAATGTGGCTTACTTGGTTCCTGTAGTTTCACAAATATTCTTCCCAATTAATCTGTCTTTCAGTACATGAATGTTTCTTCAATTATAAGCCATGAAATTTTGTGTGGTCCGGGGAGAGGTCACAGCCATTAAACTGCTCAGGGAACAGCCATCTGGGAGCAGGGCGAGACCTGCCTCTCTCTGCAGCAGCACCAGCCTATGGGGCTTACATAGCTTGTAAGTCTTTGCTGCAGCCTGAGGAGTCTTAGGGGAAGAGGAGAGAGTTACTTTCCAATGGGTTTTTTTCCAAAGAGGAATGAGTTCTAAAGTGGGCCATGCTTGCAGAAAATTACATTAATTGAGAGTTTAATTACTTGAGGTCCAACGTGGATCAAAGCTGTGCCTCATTTTACCAGGTTTTTAAACAGGGGTGTTAGCACCAAAGAGTAGGCACTCTGTCTTGGAAGTGTTGTCATATGTGTACAGTAAAAATTCATCCCATTGTGATGATCAGTTATTCCTACCTGTTCTTTCAATCTCTGCTTCTACAGTGAATCTAGTGAAGTGAATTTCTTCTGTGATAAAACCCTAATTAACCAGGCACTAGTCTGGTAATTTCTGGTAGGACATACACGTACCTAAGGTTCTTCAGTAAATAGCTACTTTTAAGTTGTGCATCAGCAGTCCTGTTGGCCTGAACACTTTTTCCCCTTCTATCTCCTGGGATCTTTAGATAAGCAGAGTTGTAGTGTCATGTATGACTTCATGCCTTTTGCAACTCAATGTGCAGAAGGCTTCTTGATGTTATGGATGATATCTGTTGATGTATCAGACTTGCGTAAATTCTGCGAAGATTACCGCTGTTCATCAAGGAGTGCAAAGACAGGTTTTAATGCCTTCTTTGTTGGTCATACAGTGTTAATCAGTATTAATTTGAGTTGCAAATAGGAGCTAAGGGTTGTAACTAATAAAAATAAGGATGATATTTCTCCTTTTTGTTCTGTTGCAGAGCATTAATTACAATAGTGGAAGCATTTATTTTCAAAGCTTAAACTGATAATAATTCTGTGGAGGTAGGAAAACCAGTGTCTCCATTTTCCCTGGATGGATGGCTTGCTTGCACAGAATTTATTATCCTTCTCTGAAGTAAAATCACCACATTTGTTTTATTTCTAGCTTGGCATCAAATAGATGCCTAGAATCATCTTGATAGATTGCCGTTGTTTCGTCCAGCTGATTTTCTAATTACTGAAAGTTGTCTGGGAAATTTTAATCATTCCCATTTAATTTAACTGTTTTAATTGTAAAATAAATAAATAAAATAAAGATAGTTGCATTTTTTTATTTCACAGGTGCTTTCTAATAATTACCTTCTCTTTATTTCCTCAGCCTCAGTACAGTTTCCATGGCAGAGATCTGTTTCACATAACAAAGTGCCCTATTATATCAAGTAAGTTTGTCTTGATTCTTTTTTCCTTAAGCATAACAGAGGGTCTTATCACCATAACCTGTCAGAAAAACATAGGTACTAAGTAGTAACTAGAAATGTTATCAAGAGTTTCTCTACATAGTGTTATGCTGCATATACTATATATTTTCATGTTTATTGCTTTGCATACTGTATAATTTCAAAATATGTAAAAAGAAATCAATGACAAACCCTAACTAAAAGCCTCACTCAAATAGGTAGGAAACAGCAGAGATGCTCCAGTGTAATACAGTATCAGTATTCAAGCTAGGCTTGTTCTTATGGGTATGGCTCATCCAGAGTATAAACTGTAAAGGGAAAAAAGCTGAATACATAATGTATCTAAAAATGCAAAGTTTATAACCTGTAGCAGAACAGGGGTGACTAATATCTATAGAGCCCATTCATCAATTTGTGCAAAATTCCTTTGGAAATAGACATGTGTTGATTGTCCTTCTGTCGTTTTCTTTACTTTATGGAAGTGTTTATAGTCCTTGATATTAATGTAAATGTAAAATTAATGTAAATATTGACAAAAATGTGCAAAAAAACTTGGTTACCAAGAGGAATGGTTGAGATATTTATTTCGAAAATAATAAATACTTAGTTATGGAGGTGTGGAGATTTTGATGTGTTCTACTTGGAGCGATCCTTAACTGGGGTTTTCTTATTCCATCAGCGTGTATTTATGTATTGTTTGCCAATACTTTAAAGGTCAAAGATTGCAGCTTTGAGAGAAGGATAGCTTTTTGCCAGAGAGGTAAAGGAAATTTTAAGAAGGTACAGTGTATAGTAAGCCAGATCCAGAGTAGTTCATTTTAGACTGAAGGAAATCTGTGTTAAAATGTTATCGGTTTGAGTTTGGAAAAAATGTAGTTTTTTAAGTCTGTAGGATGACTATGAACTGGACCTACAGATAATTCATTCTAAAAGAACATCAGTGAGGACTTTGTACTATTGCATATTGCTCTGTCATAAATCTGAGCGCCACATTTTGTGTTTAAAACAATTTGAGTGCTTGAGGGCTTTGAAAAGCAGGTAATGGTAAATCTATGTCGATCAAACCTGGTGTCATCATTCTTGAGGTGAGACAGTTGTTTTTAAACTGTGATATGAAGGTTAATTTTTTTAAAGGGTCTGGGTAGGTAAATAGAAAAAGGAAAAACCTACTGTGAAATCCTTTAATTCTCTATAAAAGCATTTGTGCCTCTGCTGAAAAGTTTTGCAGGAGGCAACAGAAAGCTGTGACACACTGGAGGAGAGGTTCCTCCCTCAGCCCCGAGTGGAAGAGGAGAGGACAGAGGTTGAATGTGGAGGCACGCCGACTGCCCAGACTCGGACAGTAGTGCAATTAGAATGATCACACCTACAGCAGTAATTCAAAGAAAACACTGAAGTATCAAACTACAGAGACCAAGAGGAAAACTACCCTGAAACAGTCTTTTTTTTTTTCTTTTGGCTATGTCCTTAGTAGGCATTGAAAGATGGCAATTCACGTTCCTGCTGTACCTGATCAGAGCTGGTAACTGAAGTTGGGAGTGTTTACCAGGTGCAAGCTGGCCTGCGAAGGGGTCTGTGGGGCTCCCGGGTACATTCAGAGTTGGAGGATAGAGATAGGATGGATGGTCCTACCACCACAACAGATGGAACAGACTAAGATTAAAGCATCTGATGTGTGCTGAGCAAAGGAAAGATTTTTAACTTGGATATTTCATATGCGTATCCTTTTTCATACTTCATAATACATTCTTTTGAGTTTCTGGGCATCTCCCCTTCCCCACCTCAACCAGAGTTCAGTTTTTGAGAAATATTTTTTATCATGACTAGTTCAGAAGAAGGTAAGTCTTTCCAGCATGTGCACTAGGTACAATCCTGCAAGAACACAACTTGGTGGCAAAGTATCCACTGATACTGTGGGCTTGTCCTGATAGTAGTGTGTTGGCTGCCCTGGAGCTAGATTGGGGAATGAAGCCAGTCAGGGCTGAGAAACAATCCCCACCATCTCTCAGAAATTGTTTTAATGGTCTTGTACAGGAAGTTTGACAAAGGTGCAGAAGTGTAGGGCAAGTTCTCTGAGGTTCGAGGTCTTTATAAGAAGCAGAGACCACTGGTGTATTTTGAGGATGGCTTTAATGAAGACAACAGAATTAACTACTGCATCTCAAAGATGACTTTTCCAGTAATCCTTCCCTACTTTCAACATGATACATGCTGCTGAAGCAATGTCTTGATTCATGTGTCTTGAAAGAGAAGAATAATGTTACATGTAACTGGTAGGATTTCTTTATTTTAAAAAGTTTGAGGAGGAATACTGAATTTCAGTAGCTCCACAGTCTGACAAGCAGACTGACTTTGGCAGTTTCCTTCATTTCTTATCGCTTACTGATCTAAACTTCAATGTTGGCAGCAGCAGCTGTATAAAACACAGAGCTGTGGAAAATAAAGCAGAAAAGAGCTAATTCCTTTGGTATGATCAGGCTGGAGAGTACTCTTAGCTTTAAATATTCTTTTAAATCTTTGTCTATTCCCTAATTTGAGATATAGTTTAGAGAAATGAGGAAAACGATGCTGACACAAAAACTTATTTGAATGGAGTGATTAAATGAGCTTTTGTAATACAGTTCAAGAGAACAGTCAACAGGATTTAATGGTGGTTGTTTATATAGAAAGAAGTTCTGGGAAAGAGGTGAAGATTAAGTTAATTTTCTTACTTTTTTGTGTAATTGTACTAACCTCTTTGAACGAGGTACCTTTGTACACAGCATGAGTAGAAGGAACAGTTATGGTGAGTCTCAAGAACCTTATCATTTGAGAGCAGTTGTATTTACTGTTTCTACAGCAAGACTTGTATGTTCAGAGAGAAAGTTTAAGGTACCAGCTGTTTATTTTATGGGGTAAGGAAGAAAAACAGCAGAAGAAGGAGAATAGAAGTATGATTCAATGATTGGTGGCTGAAAAATGAGAATTTTTTAAAACTTATTTTGAAAGGGAAATAAATGTTAATTGATATCAGGCTACTTTAATTCTGAATAAGAACATACACTCTTCTTGGACAACCATAAATTCATACCTTTACTTCATTTCAATTGCTTTTTGTGAGTGTCCTTGAATGAGAAATGTAAAATATTCAGAAGTGACATAGCTGTAGATGATGATGTAGTTGTACCTCTGTTAAGATGTGTATTTAAAAAAAATCAAACAACTGCAGTCTTCGTAGGTTTATTGCACACGGAGAATGGAGTTTAAAAAAAATAATTAGGGAACTGGAGCTGAGAAGGCAGGAGGGAGCACTTTAGGTAGCAATGAATCTGTAAGGAAAATGTCAAAATTATGCAAGACGTCTATATTTTCAGATGAGCAGCATTTATTCTGTTTGTTTCCGGATGCCAGAGGTAACTTGCACTTACATGCATAGAGAGAAGTGTCTCAGAGAAAGAGGTCCTTAGTATTCCAGCACACCATGGTGGCTTTGGAGTGCAGTTTGTTCTCCCCACCCTATTTAGTAATGGTTGGCATGTCCGCCCTTTCTGGGCTTGTAGTGGAAGCATGTGAAAGATTAAAAAGCCAGTGTACAAACTCCTGTGCCCCATAAGTTCAGACAGAGGCAGTCTGGGTTTGGGGCAATTTGGAAAGGAGTGACTATTCTGATTGGCCGGAAGAAGGATTTATAATTCACTGAGCCCAGGTTTATCACGGTGTGTGCGCCCCGGGCTATGGCAGATATTTGGTTGAACTGAACCTACACACATGACTTAGCCTGTCTGTCTTCTCTTGAATTGTCTTACTATGTAAACCAAATTTGCCAAATGACTTTGCCTCTGTAGACGTGATTTTATTTAGTCCATTTTGCCTCCTGCTTGATTTTTTTTTCTTAATGCAGATTGATAGAAGTTTTTGTATTTTTGTAGTCTGAGTCTCCTCTGTCACAGTAGAATTCGGTCAATGAAAACCTGAATCTGTAAAATCTTGATGCTGTTAAAAAAGAAAAAAGATTAGTCTTTCATACTTTATGAAAGAGAATGGGACTAATGAGCAGTATGGAGGCGGATACAGCACAGCAGGCACAGTATTTACTAATGCACTTTTGGTAATAGAAGTAGTGAAGTTTGGACAAAAGGTTTGGCAAACTTACCATTGAATACATATTTCATAGGTTGGTTTGCAAAGGTTTGAGATTTAATAAGTAGAGTTTTCTGCTGTTCTTCATTTATAAGTATTTGAATCACACAAATAAGACATACTTGGCCTCCATAACAGAAAATTTAAAAAGCCTATATTACATAGCACTTCAAGAAAAATATTCTAAAGAGAAACAGAAGAATATAGGAGATACTGTATGATCATTCAACATCTTTGAGGAATACGTGATGAACTGAAAGGAACGTGCAGAAAACATAATTACACTGGCATTTCTCATTGTTGTTCTTTTAACTGTAATTTAAGTGTTCTTCAGCTGTGTACCTTTCAGTGCTATAAATTATTAGATGTTTGTACTGTGCAGAAGAAACAAAAGAGTAATACAGAAAGGGTCACAGTGAGTTTAATGTCATGCAGGGCATTACATAGGGAGAGCAATTTCTTGGTGTAATCATTAAATTAGTCAATATCAAACTCTATAGTCACCTGGTTACTTTGCTGTAATCCTGCAAAGAGGCTGGCATCGCCAACATCTTAAAATTCCCATTTTATCACTTCCTCTATCATGTTCAACTTCATGAAGGACAGGAATAAAATGCTTTCTGCTTCTCCATTTTTTTCAAGACTCTTCAGGAAGTCATTCCTAATGTTTGCTTTATGGCTGCATGGGGAAGAGGGGGAGAACTAATGGAACTGGGAAATTGAACTTTTTCCTTATTCTAGCTATATCTGTAACCCCATTCTTAGAAGTATTAAGAAGTATTTTCCTTAGAAGGGAAAATAAAATATAATTTGCAGAAAGAGATAATACAGGATTCAGTTTTTGAGACTTTCTTCAATTACCAGGTCCTGTGCTGGTCTTTGTTTTCTATTAAAGAAATGTGGTAGCACATTTTCTCTGGAGGGATTTCAAAATATCTGTATATAAATTGCTCCCCCAACCTCTAATACACATTACCCTTGCAATGCATTATGCCAAGTCTTTTTCAACACAAAACAGTATTTTCTAATGGGCTTAAAAAAAAGAACATGTACGTTATCTAGATAAAGCACCATGACATATTTATGAAGTGGGGATGATGTTATGCCATTTGAAATTTGGCAAGGGCAGCAAAGTCAGAGTTCTGAGCGCTGTTGATTCATTAGTGATCAGCAAAGATCCTAATTCCAGTTAATGTTTTGTGCAAATGACTATGGGATCAGAAAGCTACTTAACATAATGCCAGAGCGCTGTTTCAGCGTCTGTTCTTGTGGTGTTTGCCAGTGATTATCAACGCAGACATAAGCCTTGTCCATGCTAGGAAATGACAAAAAACCCACAAAGCTGTCTCTAGTTTTCTTTCTTGTAGATAAAAAGCTAAAAAAGAACGAATTGAATATTTTTTCACAACTCCATGGGCGGCTTGAAACACCTGGAGATGTACAACTTACTCCATTCATTTCAACAGGACTGTTCTCTTATTTCTAGAGATCATAAATTAAATGACCTGCTAACTGTTTCTCAGCTCTTTATTTACAACCAGGAAGTGGTTTTAACAAGGATTATCTTTGCCAATTATAATTAGAAAGCTGCCAGCAAACATAATGGATAAGAAACAGGTTGTAAGGATAAATGTTTGTCGTTTAAGCTTTAAAGCACTTCATTAATATGTAGGGTTTTAAATTTTGAATATTTTATGGTTATAATATTTATTTTTAGTTAGTGAAATTTACACAAATGCATTTAGACTTTTAAAATTACACTGTTTTGTCATTTAATCTATTCATGGATGCATGTTTTGCTGCGTGGCTTATACTGTGTCAGTAAGTTTTGGCAGAAGAGACCTGGGAGGATCTTACTCTGAATAACTCAGTCTTTTGATACTAACTAAAAAAATAACACTGAATGAATTCTCTTGTGGCTCAGTCAGTCAAACACTTTTAATTCTTCCCTGACTGATCCATGTGGGAAGATGTAACATGTACATAGCACTTGTGTAGCTGTTGACCAGCTTATTTTTGTCACAGCAGAAATACCTTCTTATGCCACCCACTGTTCAGAATGAAATGTAGTAACTTTTGCTCCTGTAGACCTTGAAAAGTTGTTTTTATCCAGTGCTGTCTACATGCAAGATGAATAATGAACCCAACTGTTGTTCACGTTCACTCAAAGTAAATACCACCTCACTCTACGAGTAGATCTTCGTGAAGCTAGTAGAGTACTTGCGAGAGAAGGTGCTCCTTGGTGTGAGTGTCACTGCAACCTGGGACAGAACTGCCACGGTAGTTATAGAATCATAGAATCATTTAGGTTGGAGAAGACCTTTATGATCATCAAGTCCAACCATAAACCTAACCCTGCTAAGTCCACCGCTAAACCATGTCCCTAAGCACCTCATCCACACGTCTTTTAAAAACATCCAGGGATGGTGACTCAACCACCTCCCTGGGCAGCCTGTTCCAATGCTTAACAACCCTTTCCGTGAAGAAGTTTTTCCTAATATCCAGTCTAAACCTCCCCTGATGCAACTTTGCAGCCATTTCTTCTTCTCCTGTCACTTGTCACTTGGGAGAAGAGACCAGCACCCACCTCTCTGCAACCTCCTTTCAGGTAGTTGTAGAGAGCGATAAGGTCTCCCCTGAGCCTCCTCAGTTGAAACAGAGTAGTTGTAACAGAGAGGGAAGACTCTGTAGATTTGTCTGCTCTTGGTTAAATGAGTCTTTTCAGAAGTTCAGTGAGGTGACTAAAAATTATAAACTTACCGTGTATTTTCACAAGGTAGCATGTAAAATTCATTTTTTTCTGTCTCACTTCAGCATCATTCCAAATTTAGATTTCCGTTAGTTTCTCTGCAGGCTTAGTTTTCAGTCTTTGGGGGTTACAGATTGTTTTCCATAGAAAATACAGAAAATGGCATTTCTTCACATTCTTAGCAGATAGTTGCTAGCAGGGCTGAATTTTCTGAAGCCTTCCTGTTGTCTCTGTGGTGAAAACAATCCATCCAATTCTACCTAATTGCCTTCTGAGACTTACCAGAAGTTATGGCCTCCAGAGGAATCAAGTTGGAGCTCTATTCATGATGTAGTAAAATCATTTTGCCTGGAAATCTTCAGAAGATGACTGCAGCACTTCTGTGAGTGAATTGGATACTGCTTTAGTTGCTTACCTTGTTTTGGCAACTCTAGTAATTAGCAATTTAGCAATTTCTGGTCCTTTGCTCTAAGGATGACATCTTTCACATATACATGTAAAATAAATGCAAAGAAATTGTATAATCTTTTGTTTATCGATTTCCTTGTTCTTGTAGGTCTGATGTCTTGTATGTTATTTGTGTTTACTGAGCAAGGTATCAGAGAAGCAGGGGAACATCGAAGTCTGCTTTTACTCCCTGGGCAATAACTGACAGGCAATTGTAACTGCTGCAGTGCATATTTTGGGATAGGTTGCTATGTCATGAACTTGCATAAAAAGGAGCTATGATATCCTGGCCAGAAAGATCTCCCCCAATTTCATCAAGTCTGTCTCATCTGTTACAGACCATCCAATACTGTAAAGTTTCTGAGCCCATTTCTCAGTGCTTGATCTGCTTGCGTTAGTCTTGCATCGATAACACAAAAGCTACTGTAGCTACAGCAGAGAAAGATGGATGTTCTTTCAAAGAGCTGCTTTACAAATCAAATCACTAGAAAGCACTTTGTCTTGCATGCGTCCTGTTTGGCGCGCCTAATAAAATGACTCCTTTCTCTGACAGTTTTATTTGTAGCATGGGAAGGTTATCTGTACACCCATTTTTTCTTTCTGTGAAAATAAATTTGTGGCCTCATAATAGTCCCTGCATATTATGAAATTGTTATCAAACAAAACTTTACATTAAGAAATGTTGCTGTTGAGACTGATTCCTCCCCTTTCCCCCAGTTTTTTGTAGCTCTTTTTAAATTTACGGTCACATTTTTTTTTCCTCAGCTCTGTCCAGTGTAGTTTGGCTTTCGTGTCTTTGACTCTAGAATGAATCCTGTCCATGGAATATATTCAGTGGCGGTAGTGGCACTGCCTGCAGCAGTGGAGTTGCTGCCTCCTTTGACCTGAATGGACTGTTGAGTTGGTGATTCACTCACTCTAAGCCCATTCCTCTTCTCTGCTGGATCTGTGTACAGGATTGCTTAGCTGTTATGGATGGTTTCTTGCTAGGTGTTTTGGGATGAGGCTGGCATAATCACATTCACCTTGTGTAGACATCTAGGAGCTGTCAGGCAGTACTGACTTTTGGGTAATTATGGACAAGAACTGAGTGATAAGTTTTAAAAACCCATTAGTCTATACAGAGTCTTGCACAAATGCATTTCTCTTTCAAATGAAAATAGAAACAAAAATATTTTCTGGTCATAATTTTATTAGGTATATGTTTCATGTTCTGTGTTTTTCTGTAAAGAGAAAATTTAGCTGTTGAGGTATTTACTACATTAAACGGAGAAATAAGTTGATAGTGCAGGATACAGAGATTTTGGGTATCTCCTTCACTTTTCTGCTTCATGTTAAGCACACATAAAATAGAAAAAACCCATCATTTTTGCATGGTACGTTGTCATGATTAAAGTAGGTTTTAGTCTTTCAGATAAAACTGCTGCTGAAACTATGTACTTAAAGCATACAATTTCAATAATGAAACTGTTTGTTTTTAAATCTTGGAAACCTGATTTAAGGAAAAAGCTTGATAGGTAATATCAGCTCTTATTCATTGCATATGGGTTTATAAATTACTTAGAAGCTGGAATCGCAAATAGATCTACCCACATCCTAATTAAGCATTACAGATGTGTACTGGAGTCTATCAGTATATTTCCAGAGTGGGTTGGGAAGCAAGGATGTATCCAAGTATTTGTATTTTTTTTTTCTTTTTTTAATAAAAAAAGATAAAAGGTCTCTTTGGATCTAGCAAAACTTAACAATTTGCTGCAAGACAAGAAGAATTTCAAATCAGCTTCTGCTACTAATCCATTGTTGTTTGTGTAGAGAGACATTTGCTGCTAATAAACCTTTGCACTTCTGTAGTGCTTCCCAGGTGAGATCCTTGCAGCACCTCACAAGTAGGAAATGGATTTCTTCATGGAAACATATTTTTAATGCCAGAAGATGGGGAACTTCAAAACAAAGGCTACGATTCAGCAAAGCTTTTACCATCATGGCTAATTTTAACATAATAGTTTCTTCTAAGGCCGTAAACAGGATTTTACTCAGCTAAATTGCATGTTGTTTACATGCAGTGTTGGCACTAATATTTTGGCATTTAAAATAGAATGAAATGTATTTTTTATATATATTTAAAGTTTCTATCACAGTACTGCCACCTACCTTTACTTTTGACATAGAAGTTTGAAGTGGTTTTAGTTAAGAGACTTTTCTTAGAAACTCCTAAGAAATCCTTTTCACTTGGCCTTGTTTGTTTGTTTGTTTTGGGGTTTTTTTGTTGTTGTTTGTTTGTGGTTTGGGTT
This sequence comes from Gavia stellata, assembly GCF_030936135.1. Taxonomy (NCBI): domain Eukaryota; kingdom Metazoa; phylum Chordata; class Aves; order Gaviiformes; family Gaviidae; genus Gavia; species Gavia stellata. The sequence continues at coordinate 38,704,661 of NC_082595.1, forward strand.
TTGGGTTTTTTTTTTTTCTCTTGGTCAGAGAAGTTGAGGTGAAGCAATTTCCTTAAAACAAGCTTTATTAAACTGATCACACATTGGATCCATTTCTGTGGCGGTTGCAATGGGTTTTGTCAACAGAAATCAATTCTAAATGTTCAACATGATAATGAAGGCATCCCACTTAACATGATAGTGCAGACATTGGGCAGCTTCAGGACCAGTTTTCACAGAATCACTAAGGTTGGAAAAGACCTGTAAGATCATCAAGTCCAACCATCAACCAACACCACCATGCCCATTAAACCATGTCTCACAATGCCTCGTCCACACGTTCCTTGAACAAAGGTTTTGAGGTTATTTAGTAAGTTGATCAGTACAAGTCATTATATTATATTTTCTGTTCCTGTTTACTGAAGCTGTATACGATGTTCTTCTTTCTAATATGCTGTAGGGTTTTTTTATACCAGGGTTTTTGAGAATGCTGGACTATCAATTGCCTTTACCTTGGCATAGCACCAAACCCAGATACATCCTTTTTTTGTTGTTGTTGGCTTCAGTGATGATTTATTGGTGTGCCCCTTCCTGGGAAATAATTGTCAAGCTACTTGTTTTTGAAATTACTTTTCTGGAGAACGATATACATAGTGCTGTTTTAAGTGTCTTTCTAGAAACTGCAAAAACAGTGATTTAGATATTGGTATGCCTTAGCTTTGGAGTTCAGCATATCAGAGCCTTGACCACCTCGTTCAGAATTTGAAACATGAACGTAATTCATGTGATACTATTATCAAACTGAAACCAAATAAAAGTTTCAGTTCAGGAAAATGTGTTCAAATGTAAAGATGTACTTTAGTGTTCTTCTGAATTGGGGAGGGTTTACTGTAGTATTTCAGAGTCAATCAAGGTCTAAAAGAAGATGGGTGTTTGATTGCATGCTGTATAAATCCCTCTTGTTTAAATGTAATCATGTGCAGGGGCTTTTCTTTCCTTTCAGTCATCTCCTAGGGAATAATCACAAAGAGGGAAAAGAGGATTTTTACCTACTATATTAATAGGAAATACATATTTTTTTTTCTTCCATGAAAAACACCTCACAAAGTTGAGATGGTGCCAGATATACAAATGAGACCCGTGGCAGAGAGACTTAAGTCTAATGACAGAGAGAAGCTGACTGTGGAGACCTAGACCAGACTCAAAGCTGGAAAGGTCACACTGATAAAGTGGGGATCATATCCCCTATGCAGAGACCCAATGCATGCACTTTCCACTAGTGTATCTCAAAGGATAATGTGAAGAAGGGCCCTCAGCACTTACTTTGGAGCCTATCTCCCCTTTGTGGTACCTGTCCTGTCTCTGTAGCTCTTTTTGAGCAGGGACCTTCTATCCCATTTATTTTTCCATCACTTAGTATAAAAGGGTTCATTCTTGATGGGTTTCTCAATTAAAAAAAAAATAAAAATAAATCATGATAAATTTTTGAGCACCCACTGAGGTACAGCCATTTATATATACCAACCAAAGCTACAGTTTGCTACATTTAAGGGCAAAGTGCCATTTAAAGTCATTATTTACAAACAAGTACATCTGTATGTAGGGAAAAAAAAGTGTACGCATTAAAAAATTTTAAATAGAAAAAAAGGTGAAATAAGTGGTATTTTCTGCTCATTATTGTTAGATTGCTAACCTACACCATTTCATTTTCATTACTAACTTTTAAAGGGAGAGCTATGATCTTTTTAACACAATTTCTCTAATATTCTTACAAATCTAATTCAAATGTAAATACTTTGCGAGGCAAGAATGTGCAATCATTCCAGCAATTAATATTCAGAGATACAAGTAAAATGTGGCTTGTAGAAGCGAATTGGATATTTCAGTAGACCTGATATAATACACATTTTGACCCCTATGGCTGTATACCTGAAACCTTGGTGAATTGGAACAGCAATGCTAAACGGTGGGTTAAGCGATGCTGTCTATTGAATCTCTCTTCTGTGAGTGGTAGTGTATAGCACACCCCCTAAATTAAGATACCTATTGATTGGGTGTGTGAAGAGTGATCAGGCTTTCCGTTAAATGGGTTACAGGTAAAGTTTAAAATTGTTGTATGTGTTCTGATACATGTGTTCAGATATGCAGTGAAGTCTGAAATAAAACCTCAATGCTTTTTATTTTTAAAGTGTTTTTACAAATACTTTTATTGTGCTACAGTAGCAGGAAGTTTTGCATTTTTACCTTATTAGTGTGCCTCTTAGCTTCAGGATCAGAGTTCAGCTGATACAGTCACACTTACAATCAAAAGTAACTAGTGTTAAATATGGGTGGGCTATTGTCAAACTTACTTTGTGATTAAAAAATCAAGGAGCTGAGTGGCACAGATCATGTATTCTAGTTAGAGCTGAGGGATTTCTTGCCACATAAACACAGAAAATTAGAATATCTTTGGGGTTTTGTCCTTTGCATTGTGTGTGTTGCCTGAAACTTTGATTACCTCATTCCTTTGTAGTCATGAGACACAGACAACCTGTTGGGATCATCCTAAAATGACTGATCTCTTCCAGTCCTTAGGTGAGTGCATGTCTTAAAATAAACCATTATGTGATGTTCATTCCATGAGTAAAAGCCTGCATTTGTCTGCTGACGTCTGAGTTGCCATGAACTGTGTGTAACAGAGCATTTCCCACTTTGCAGTGAGACACACTTTGCAAGAAACCTACTGCCTTGATCACGTCATGTTTATTGTCTTTCAGTAATTTTAATTCTGAACAATATGCTCTGACTCTATGCTTTAATGCAGCATCATGTTTATTTTTTTTAAATCCATGAGCGATTGTTCAATGATGCAGGCCGTCTGCATGTTTAAAGCAGGAGGTTGGTCTTCAGGGACCAAATTTTTGTAATAAATCAGAGCGGCTACACTATCAGTAAAGGCTAGACCATATTATGGTACAACTAGTTCAACATGCCCTGCTAACGTTTACATTTACTGTGAAGTCTCCCTTTCTAAGGAGCGAAAGGGTAAAATACTGTTAAGCGAGGAAAAATGTTACTATACCCATCAGTTTCTTAAATAGAGCTCATGGCTAGCTGACTGTCCCTTTCAAAGCACTGCTTACAAAGTCATGGCATAGAAATTATAGCTTAAAAAGCTATTTTTTCCTCTGTTACCGTGACTTTTGCTGCCCTCTGTTTCCTGTATGTTGTCTGATGGAATTGTAAATTATTTCAGAAACATACTGTATTTGAGCACTTGTCTGGAAACTACCTAACACTGCATAATATTTATGTAAAACTCTGTTACATGTATATGTATTACGTGTGCCAAGATGATGTCAGGATTTTTGGTGTGCCAATCTCTGAAGGTCCTGGACTGTGAGAGTCAGGAGGCTTTCCCTGCAGGTGGATTGGACTGAGGTGCCAGCTTCTTAGTTTGTTTTATTTGTTCTGATATATCGTATTAATTCATTGCAGAGAAGAGAAGGGATATCAAACTTCTTCCAAAATGTGAAAATTTATATGGAAAGGAAACTTACGGACTCGCTTTTTAGGGCTGCTCATATTTCTGTTCTGTTGTTTCAGCTGACTTGAACAATGTACGCTTCTCTGCCTACCGTACAGCCATCAAAATCCGAAGACTGCAGAAAGCACTGTGCTGTGAGTTTGGCCTTTGAGACAAATTGTTTCTCTACAGTATTTGGGGAAGGGAGGGTCAGCTTAAGTCTAACATTCATGTTTAACAAGAGACCAGCTACATCCTTGACAGATTGTCAACCAACAAAAGGTAGGAAGAATTGCCAATAGTAGGTATCATTATTGCAAATAAATAAAATTAATGAAAAAAGGGGTGCAGCGGGTAAGTTGAAGTGGTATGCCCACTAATAATACTTTGAGAAAGGATAGGAAAATAAATATTGGACCTCTTGATGATTGCGTACTTTTCCTGATACAAGCTGATACAAACCAATGTGAAATGATGTGAGCGAAAATCCTGACCTTTGACATAAACTTAGGTATTTTATTATATTTTAGAGAGTTCTATTCCATTTCTTGTAAGTGTTTACTGCTGCTAGATAGAACTTTGAAAATATTCGTCCCTCTCAGAGAGAATATCTTGCTGTGTGAATTCCAGTTAGAGGAGTTCAGGCCACTCAGTGTGTGAGGGGAAAGGATACAGATCTGTATAGCTGGTTATAGGTAGTTGGTATTGCTGTACATTTTAATCATGAAAAGCTAGTAGGACAAAACAAACTACAATTATTAGCAATAATAGTATGTGTATATATATTGGGGATGTGGGGATTTAGATAGGAGATAACAATGCATTTGATATGCACATTGGATATTCTGCCCAGACCTGTGTTGACATTTGTCCCTATTCTTAAGCAATCTAATAATTCAGTGACAGTCCACTCTGAAAAGCACACAGATTTCGTCAGCAGGGAAGGACAGATGTCTACTGAGTGGGCTCAGCTGTCTAAACTACTTTATTTCCAAGGTTCATGTTTGTATCTCCAATTTTCTGTTCTATATTTGCTAGGTATTTAAAATACATTTCATATTACATCACAATTATGGTTTAATTCAGCAACAAGTTGCATGACTACCATGCCCAAAGTTTAGCAGCCTCAGAAGTGATGTATCAGGAGGTCTTGTCCTGGCCTCTGGTCTTGGGACTTCTCTGAGTCACACAGCAAGTATGACACTGCGGTTCTGGGCTCTTGCCTGAGTCTCCTGTGCAAAGCAAACTCAGAGTACCCTTTGGAGTCATCCTGCCACTGGTATTTCTGCATCGTCTTTTGAGAATCAGGATGAGAAAAAGAAAGATGGTACTTTCTTGGGGGAGTTGAGCTAGCTTGTAACTGCTCAATGTTTATTTTAGAAAAATGGGATTGAACTAATAGTTTGACATAATACAAAAATTGTTTACATTATAGAGAGAGGTAAGGCATGAAGACAAGTAAGATAACTGAAAGGGCAAACAGCTTAGAAGGAAGTGAAATTTTGTGAGAAGGCAGAGAAGAGAGGGTATGTGAAAGAAAACTAGTTGAAACATAGAACTGGGGAGATTAAGGTACACAAAAAGAAAGGAGTGCTAAAAATTTTTTTGTAGAGATGATGAGAATAGGAATTTTCAAAATCATTAGGACTATGAATGGAAAAGAAAATACATAAAAACACGCATCTACCGGAAAGAAAATAGGGTGAAGTAGAAAAGAAAATTGAATCCGGACAATTTTGGAAGGAGATGTGGGTTATGAATGAGTGTGAAGGTCACAGATGTTAGACCTTTCAAAAGGTCTTGGCAACAGCTGGTATAAAAATGTTGTACAACATTACCAAATTTTCCTGTTTAAACTCAGGAGTCCTTGCTGTGGAAGGACTTTACAGCCCTGAAGGGTGTACAGTACTGTAGTCTGAGTTGGAACAGAAGAAGGGCAAAGCCATCCTATAGATGCAAGCAAGGAAGGAGTTGCACAAAGCTGTGTCCCTTCCCACCCTCCAGGTGGTTCGTTTTCATTTCAGCCTAGAAGGCAGCAGTCTGATCTTGGCAGTAGCTTCTTGGCAGTAGCTTCTTGGCTGGACTTCAGATATGCATTATACCAAATGAAGCTGTGCCCAAGATGCTAGCTAGCTACTCCAGAAAGCTAGAGTGCATCTATGCAACAGCACAGGCTCTCAGGAGTACCTCTTGCCACTTTTTCATATGCTATGCTGGCTTCTCGCAGAATTTCAAATCAAGTTTGAGATCTTGGGTTCAAGGTCTTACATTCGGGAAAAAGCAGAACCTGTCCTCTGAAAGATTGCCTGATGGGATCGAAAGAAAAACTGTATTTCTTTGGCACAGCCTAGAGCTTCTCTGTGCAAGAGATATGGTCCCAACCAAGGCTATAATTTCATCTTCCGGCAAGACTGAAGAGCATTACGAGCTTTCTTCTTATCAGTGCGCAGGGTGTAAAGTATGTGTCAACGTGTACCTAAAAACCAAAAGCAAAGCAAGAAACCAGAAAGCAAAGTAAAATTCTCCTTGTGTGTGCTGCTCCCCAGGGAAGAGTGAAAAAACAGACTGCACATGATGGATGCTAATCATGCTGCCTATTTCTGACAGACATACAGATTGTCTAGTGACCTGTATAGAACAAACTTCACTTTCATTACTTCTAATAAGCTTATAAGCTTTGAGGAGGAACATACTTCCTGCTCTTGCTTTTACTGCAAAATATGTCAATTCCTGCAATAGTTAGCTCTCCTCATTCACAGATTTCAAAAGTGCATTCTTATCAAAGTGAATATTGTATCCAGTTTCAGGGGATGGAGGTGGAAGGAGGACAGAGGGAAGTGATAAGAAGTAAAGAGAATACTCCAGTTTGAAAGAGACAGGAGTAAAACTGTCATCTCTACAGATCCAGTCTGCCTCATTATTTATGAAGCTGTTTGCTTGCTCCATCCCTCTGTCTCATGGGAGGAGACAACAGCCAAAAAATTCTTTGTCTTTATTGCACACATATATTTGCAAAGGATTGGTGTAATTTGTGAAAACACAACATTGTGGATTTTTAAGAAAGTCATTGCAGTTTATCCACAAAGCTAAACGCTACAAGAGTTTTCTGTCTCTGAACAGGAACTTGTTATGATCTGGCACAATTTTACAACCACCTTCAAAAACATAATCAGTGCTGTTCCTTTTGTCATTTTTTGCTTAGCTGATTTCTTGCCAGGGAATAGGTCAAATTCCCTTTGACTGTGGTGATTGTCGGCCTGATTCTGTCCCATGAATGGCTGCTGAGATAGCCAAAACACAGCATATGCTAGCACCTCCTCTCTGATGAAGGGGAGAGTGGTTAAGCCCTATCTAGAATTCTTTTCTTGACTTTTATTTGTTGGTGGTTTTGTTTTAAGGTAGGGAAAGAGTCATCTTCTGTGCCTGTGCCATTCATTCTCTGGTCTGAGTTACTTTAGTCTTCCATTGTATTTCCTGTAATTTTAACTGGATGATTTTTAAAGGTCTTTGGATGCAGAATGCTTCAGAAAGGCTTGTGTGCTAAGGCAAAGAAAATGTCAAAACAAATCGCTAAAAAATGAGGTCATTGTAAACTGTAAAATGTGGCAGATTGCTGTCACAGCCGCAGTGTGTGTGTAACTGCAAAGGCCTTTTTGGTGAGAACTCCAAGGGCACAGCTGGAGCAGGATGCAGAGCCCCACTTGCACCTGATAGATTTTGACTTTGCAGTGAGGACTGGTAACACAGTATTAGTGCTATACAAGCAGGTTCAGGAGTATGTAATTTGAGGACTGCACTTTGGAAAACTTGACTGAGGCCAAATCTCTCTTCTGAGTCTTTGTTCTTGGTAAGTGTCAAAAAAAAATCATGGTCCTGGGGAAGTTATTCCCTCCCACTCCCCCCCCCCCCCCCCCCCCGCCTTTAGAAATGGGAAGGTAGAGTCGTGTTTCATATCGTTCTGGTTTTTGGAAGGTAGTTTCCTGCAGAGGCTAATATATGTGTGTACCTACATATATTTATTTTGCAGGAAGCTGAGAAAGGTTGCAGGTTGGAAAGAACAAATACTTAGCTTCTGTGTGTCAGATTATGTGGGGCAGATGTGCTGAGAGCACTTCCCCACTGTAGCAGAAGAATGGGGCCGGAGAGAGTATCCTGTGTTGCAGTTGTACTGGGCAGCTATGCAGCACCAGACCCTGACGATAATATTTTATTTTTGTGCAGCATGCTTTAGCTCATTTTCAAGAAATCATATTGCCCCAGATACTGAAGTGTAGTACTGGAAAGGAAAAAGAGAACAATACCACCATGTATATTCAAAATTCTGTCACTGAGCTCCTCTAGGTGATTCAAAATTTAAGAATGCTAATAGGAATATCAGCCGCACAAGGCTAAGGAACGAACATTAAGGCACACTGGACTAAAAGTGAGAGCCGTGTACACTTCCCTCAGCCATCTAGTCTTCTGCAGAATGCTGTCATTCACAAGGTCTTTCTAATACAAAAGCTCCACAGCAATGCCTGCCTAATTTCTGTGGGGTTACAGCAGCCTCAAATTTACCATTAGCAGCTGCACGTCATTACTTGCTCCTGAGTCAGTCAGTCACATCTGCTTGAACTGTGCTGAATGACGTGGTTTCTGTTTATAGTTTTCCTTTGGGAAAATCTCCTCTCTGCAGAAAGGAAAGAAATGACCCTTGTGTCAATTTGTTGGTTAACAGCAGGATTGATCGTTTAGCACGTTTGAGCAGATACAGAATGGTACTGCAGAAATGCACTGAAAGCTGTGTACAGTAGGCTTCATGCCAGCAATGGCATGTGAGTCTCAGGTTAGCTTTTCCCTATTTACATAAATACAGTTTATTTTAAAACTTTCAGAAATGGAAACATGATGAGAAAATAATCCCTCTTCACATCAGCCCAATCCAGGGGCGCTGCTAGTGGGTAGACCTTACCACAGCAGGATAATTGCCTGTGCCCAAAGTTCATTCAGCCTGATGAGTGCTGAAGTAAGCAGTGATGGAAGTAATTTCCTCTGGTTGTTCTCCATGAATCCAAAAGGATAAGTTTTGCTTAATTTGCATTAGTACAGCAGCAGAGTTTCCTTTTAGTATGAAAATACTGAAAGTACCTCTCCTGATTCCCTCCAGGATACTTTGGCAGAAATGTGAATGTGAGATCTTAATGCCAGCAGATCAAGGCGTGAAGCTAGCAGGCTTACTCCAGTGTCTGTTGAATTGCTGTTTTCTGTGCAAGGATGGTTATGCTAAGCCAAGCCCAAAGGCTACAACTTTCTGGCATTCCAAAGCATTCCAAGTTTTCACTGGCTTTAAAAAGCGCAGGGTTTGGGTGCTGCCAGTCTGTTTTAGGAAGCTGCTTACCTGCTTTTAGCTAGCCATGAACTACATTACAAAAACAGGTTGAAAAAAATACCACCACCAAACTGGTTACAATAATTTTTAGGCTTTTTGTCCCCCCCTGTAGGTCATGAAGGAAAAGCATGAAAAGTGGCCCTCTCTCCTGCGTGCAGTATTTATGTGATTGGGTAGCATGTTACAGTTTTGCACCTGGCTTCACCCCACTCCCTCCACCCCTCAAAAAAAATCATCTGTGTTGCATTGTGGTGTGGGGTTTTTTGGGTTTGTTTTGTTTCTAAATATGCCTGTGAGCCTTTTTCCATGTATTACATATTTTCCAGCTACTGTAGAGGATTATGCTGCAGTGTACTGCCAAATACTTTGGCTGTGTCAGGTCAAACTACTGGCAAGGTGTTTTGCTACAATTAGCAGTCAGCCTGTTTGGTAAATACATGGCTGGCATTTGTTTGCAAGCCCAAGAGATGGGTTTTTAGGAAAAAAGAAAAAAGAAAATAAGAAGCAAACAAACATAAAACCCCTGCAAGTCTGCTGCTTTAAAGTTAGTACAGAATGTACAGATGTCAGTGAGGGAGAGAAAAAGTAAGGCCTGTGAGGTACCATTTCTCATTTTACAGTGATGTTAGGAAGGGTTGATTGAGGAAATGGGATTGGGAATGTAACCTTCTTTTGGCCTATAACCCTATCTTTTGGTAGATGCTCACAGAGTTCTTGACAGAATTGCTCATAGTGGTTAGTGTTGTCTTGCTCCTGCTCTCTTCTATTGTACTTATTTTCTTGCCCAAGACAGACTTACCTGATTTGCACAGGCTGCCCTTCTGGGGTCCTTATTCAACATTGGCGCAGGGCAATTTACAACACATCTGAGATTGTCATGTTTCATTTCCTTTGAGAGATGACATTTATAGTGTAAATGTGTTACTGGCTCTCTAGAAACAGCTCTGTATGAGCTCAGAATATACTTCAACTTCATGTTGTATACAATGTAGCTAGCATACTGATACATTGCAACTATTTTTTTTGCTGAAGTCCTTGCTTCTGTCAAAAAATGTCACTGAGGATTATACCACCCTTTGACTTACATTATTACTCCTTCTTTTACACCAAAATGTTTCCTCTTTTCCACTTTGTTTTGCAAAAGGAATTAGAAGAGCTCATGGTCAGCTTTTTGTTTTCACCATGCAAACCCCAGATTTTCACAATCACGTTTCTATGGTTGTGGGGGCAAAACCCTTGTCAGCTCTAGGATATCCATAGCATCACCAGCTGCTTATAGAAAGCGTGCTGTAATAAAGGAGATCAAAATATTTTTCCTGAAAGTGTAGCATTTTGTGTTCTGGAAAGCTACAATAAACAATTTCCCTGTGTCCCTCCCTGCTTTCTTCTAAGCCTTAATTTAGCAACTGCTGTTCAGTTAATCAGGCCTCAGTACATTGCTACTGCATTTAAGAGAACATTGTTACCTAAGAATTTGCTTTGCTTTACATTTAATCAAAAGCGATAATCATTTAATGGGTTTCTGGTTTATGGTAAATGCGAAGAACCCTCTAAGCCTAGTGGACTCCCAGTGTGCATACATCTGAAGTTAGGATCCTCTAATTACGCAGACTACTTCAGCGGCTTTTTAAAAGTTCTTCCGAGCTGTGCACTGTCATTATGGTGTTTTTGTTGATCTTGGTTTTCTAAATATAGAGTACCAAAATGCTGTCGACTTCTCATAGAGAACAGTTTTTCACTATAATGTTACTAAATGAAAGCTACTTCTTGGCTAATTGTCTGCAGTGTTTGCTACAATATGCACATGAGCAAGTATTGTGAATGGCATGCTCGGTCATCTATATTCACGCCTTTTTTCTTTTTTTTTTTTTTTTTTTAAATCACCTGTTATTAGTGGACCTGTTGGACCTGAACACAACAAGTGAAGTTTTCAAACAGCACAAGTTGAGTCAAAATGATCAGCTGATCGGTGTGCAGGATGTGATCAGCTGTCTCACTACCATCTACAGTGGACTTGAAGAGAAACACAAAGATATGGTGAATGTTCCTCTCTGTGTAGACATGTGTCTTAACTGGCTACTCAATGTGTATGATAGGTAAGTAACAAGTCTCTATTCACAGTGTGTACCCCAGGAATTTAATGTAGTATTAATAAAGTATAAACCGTGGAGTCAGAATTGGGAATTTTTGCACATGTGACTTATCAAAAATGCTAGGCTTACAGGACTGTTGTATATTTTTTTCTGAGCTATTTTCTTGAGTAGATTGTCCCCAACAATAGAAAAATGGTAAAGCCTTAAGAAGTTTTTTAATAAAAAGTTATATCTTTTGATATTTTGTCTCAGTAAATGAAAGTGCAGTTGCTTGCAATGAGATGTTTCTTATGCTGTCCTGCTCAGATACACTAAACTAACGTTACAGTGCTTTTGTACTACTAGTAAAGAAACATTGAAAGAATTTTAATAAATGTATATGAGAGCAGAGAACTGAATACGCTGCTTTAGCTGTGTTTCTACTGTAAATATTCCAAATGGCCCAGATTGTTTGCAATTTGTGCCAGATCCTATTTCTGCCACAGGTGGGGACAGTTTTGTTATTTATTTTACACTTAGTTACTTGCATGCCGTAATCCTGGCTGAGCTCCCTGGACTGAATCCTCTCTTGAGTACTAAAGCCTGTCTGATTCTGGAGGGTCAGTGGTATCCTGGTCCTGGCTCACTTCCAGCAGGTGCAGCTCCTGCCTTGTATCAATTCTGAGTGCTGGTGCTCTGTGATCCACCTGCCCGGTCCTGGCAGCAAAGCTGTATTTCCCTGGTGGATTGTGAGTTTGCCTCAAGAATGTTTTAGGATGCTTACAGTAAGAACTTGTGGGTTTATTTAAATGCACATCCGTTACTCCAGAGAGAGCACTGAGTCTCAGGGGACATGAAGAAGTCCACTCCAACAGCCCCTTGTGGTTTTGGCCAGTCCCTTCTGATCCTCCAGACACTTCTTTCTTCTGCTGAATGTCAAACTCTGACCTCTCTGCCCTGCCCCACGCTATGTCAGCCTGCATGACCTACAATGAGTGTGTTTTTATTTAGTTGTGCCTTTGAGTCATGAGTTTGTTGCTCATTTTTCTTAGTTGTGTTTACTATTCTCATCTCCCTTCTGTAGTAAAAACTGGGGAAAGACTTGATTCCATCAGCTCCTCCATTCCCTAGAACGTATCTCCTTACAGTGCTTGAGCAAAGGCATTTCGGGACTCTTCTGGAGCTCACTAAAGACACAATGCAATACATGGGGTTGTCGCTTCAGTGTGTCTTATTGAATGTATGCTTTAGTTCAGAGTTATACACAGAATTACAAATCAGAATTTCTAAGTTGCTTGAGGTTGGTTAGCAAATTCCTTTCCTTTCTTCCGATTTGAAGATGGAGAGAGCGAATGTATGTCTTGAGTATGGTAGAAATTCTTATACCTGGCTTTGCCAAAGAGAGCTGTTACTTTTTGATGTATGCATTATCTTCACTATGTTCACTCACTTAATCAGTGCCAAATTCTAACAGTTTATAGCTTTTTGCTTTTTTCCCCCCAGAAGATTACAAACCAGTACTCCTATACTTTGTGGATATTTTATTTTATTTTATTTTTATTTTAAATATTGTGGTAGGGGAGATGGAAGGAGGGAACAGAGTACATACAACTATTTGTCATTTATGTGCTGACTACCTATTATGCTATGGCATTTGAATATTGCTGTTTAATATTGTGACATTTCTGTTAGTCGGGCTTCTCATCATTACTGCTGAAAAATTGGAGAGCCCATCAAATAATGACTGGGATTTCTTCCTGCAATTATTTTTGTTTTGCAGAGCTCTGTATTGTGGGTGAATAAACACATCACTTGCTAATAGAGCAGTAGATCAAGTGGGTTGCTTGACTTAAATGTTATTGGCTATTTAGAATAAGACACTTAATAATGTCAGAGAAATTTTTGTAGTTACTGGTTGGGTTTTTTTCAGATTGATCGCAAATCCATTATATTTTCTTTAGCTTACCTTTGCTTCCTAACTTCAGTTAGAAGTCAGTCGTTTAATCTGTTCATGTTCAAAGTGCACATAGTAAGCAACAAACCTTTCTTTCAATAACATTTCCTGCTGCTTCCATTTCCCCTTGATTATTATGTTGAAAGCATTAGTGTAGATAATTCTTCAAGCTGATGAAGGACTTTAATCTTCAGTCAAACTTTGAAAAATGGAGGATGAAGGTTTTCTGAGATAAAATTACCTTGTACAGTATGTTTCCTTGCTCCCCTTTCACATCCACTCCAGGAAAAAAAAAAAAAAGCTGAAAGAACAGGCACCAATTTTGAGCTGCTTTTTTTTTTAATTGGCCTTTAGGAAAGAACTAATTTGTGTCTTGGCATTTCCATTGTTTATTGCACTGGTGTTATACCTATACAATGTTTCAACTCGTTAAACTGCCTACAAAAAGCATCTGTTAGTGGCATGCTATTAACCTGAGATTTAATTACTGATTCACAGATTGATGGCAAACTGGGTAGTTCTTCAGACTTACCTACAGATGTCTTTGGCCCTTAAAAAGAACCAATTTGTTCTTAGAAATAGTAGGCAAGTCTGTTGTGTTCTGGTATTTTCTGACGCATCAGGAATGATTCATTTTTCAAGCTGAGTAGAGGAGAGAAACATCAAATTTACTCGGTGACTTTTACTTCTTCAAGGACTCAAAGGTTATTCCAGACAGCAACATCTGCCCTGTGAACATTTTCCAAAGTTAGAGTTCCTTGTTTTGGTTAGTCCAAAGATTATTTTTTAAAAATGAAATTATAGATAAACTTGTTGCATTTTACAATGAGAGCTGTGAAGGAAATGGTTTGCTCTGTGAAATCATTTGGCCAGGCTTATGTGTAAATCATCCAAAAGCAATAGCTGGTGGTTATTGTTCTGGACTATATACTGTCAAGTTTGCTAAAATCTCTAAAAGTCATATATATGAAATGGACTGATAGCTTTCAGTACTAATGGAATAACTCAACACCCTTTGAAATGAGTTGTGTTAGATATTTTGAAGTCTGTCAGACATAATGTAGAATATATATTCTAATTGTGGGCGATGACTCATTATTTCAATCAAAATTACCCAATGTCCATAAAGAAACTTTTACATGCATGGTTTTTAAAGTCTTGCAATGTTTTTCTGAGTTCTTGTATTTCAACTTTTAAATTTTCTTGATTTTTGTGATGTTAGGGTACTTTTGATAATGTGTTCTTTTAAATTTCATTTCTTTGGTGCATTAGTCTAGGAAGGGTATCTGTGGTATGGCACGTATGCTAACCTTTTCCATATGATCAAAGCTGTCATTAATGATCATTCTCTATGGCCCAGGCTTCCCCTGAAGAATTCCAACTTTGTTATTTATTGCTGCACTTACACACCTGGCAGATTCTAACACCAGGTTGAGTTAATATCCCAGGCCTTACCAGCATGTTAAGTTCAGCAAAATCTAAGCCTGCTCAGTCAGCCTTAACTTTATGCCCTGGTTTTGACGATAGCTGATGGAAATTTCCTGGATGCACTCCAGTTGCGTTCCCTGTATTGATGATATCTGTCTTGATTCATAGAGGACTCTGCAGGAGCACCTTGGCAGCCTGTGATAGTAGTAAGAAGCGCTCTAGGAAGGACAGGAAAATGGGCTTCTTTGAATTCTCTGTAGTTGATCAAGGGGAGGCATCTGTGGGAACCTTCAGAGATCTACCAGGCTGCCTCCTGTTGCTGGGTTATGTAGATAACTGACCTGCTGTCCTTGGCAGTCCGTAATTGTAGTGTCAACATTGCCAAAGAGCTCTCAAGCCTGGTCAGAAGTCAGAACTGAAGAGGGCTTATCTTCTTACTTCTCCAGTTTTCCTTGCTAGTGCCTGATGTTTTTATGCTGTTGACCTCCACCCTCAGGGGACATAGGGTTCCTCTGGAGTTGATGTTGCTTTTCTTGTTTTCTGTTGATTTGCCCATCATCCTTATTGTGTATTCCTGGTTGCAATCTCTGGTACTTAATCTTGTCCTGTCTCTGGCAACTTTTTGTTACCTGGCTAACTCCTTTGTGCAGCTGTGCCCATCACTTTTTGCCCCTTTGGCGTTCACATACTTAGGTAAAATGCTTATGTATTATGTCTGGCTATGCCATCGCAATGCTACAGAATACTTGCATACCATTATTGGTAACAAGAGTTTTGTATGCTTATATTCAACAATTTAATATTAATTATGTCCTGATTAGTACATTTATAATTTACAGGTGTCACAGGCTTCTGTTTTGGCTATGGCGTAGACTGTGTTTGCCTGTCAGAGGAGTTTTGGGTCCTAACTCTGTATTAGGGTGTTACTTAGATAAAGGAATAAAGTTTGTATATGATGGTTGCATGATTATGGAATGTTTTTGGAAAGTTTGCTAAACTCATTTTCCTGGAAAGACATACCTTCAGATAATTTTAACGCTGCGTTAGTGCCTGTCATTGAATTTCCTAGGTGTTTGAGCAGAAAGAGAAATGTTAGTTTTAGGATTTAGCATGCTGTTTAGCAGCTGAGATGTTCTTGTGGCCGAGTAGTGTTAAACTGTATTATGTGATTCCCAAGTGCTCCACACAGCTTGTGCCCGATGTAGCAAGGTTGGGATTGCAGTTGTTTCATTTGTTTGGAGTTTAGTTGTTATAGTATCACAGAATCACTAAGGTTGGAAAAGACCTGTAAGATCATCAAGTCCAACCATCAAACCAACACCACCATGCCCATCAAGCCATGTCCCACAATGCCATGTCCACATGTTCCTTTAACACCTCCAGAGATGGTGACTCCACCACCTCCCTGGGCAGCTTATTCCAGTGTCTCACCACTCTCTCCGTAAAGAAATTTTTCCTAATATTCATCCTGAACTTCCCCTGGCGCAACTTGAGGCCATTTCCTCTTGTCCTGTCACTCGTCACTTGGGAGAAGAGACCAACACCCACCTCTCTGCAACCCCCTTTCAGGTAATTGTAGAGAGCGATAAGGTGTCCCCTCAGCCTCCTCTTCTCCACACTGAACAACCCCAGTTCCCTCAGCCGCTCCTCATAAGACTTGTGCTCCAGACCCCTCACCAGCTTCGTCGCCCTTCTCTGGACACGCTCCAGCACCTCAATGTCCTTCTTGTAGTGAGGGGCCCAAAACTGAACACGGTATTGGAGGTGTGGCCTCACCAGCACCGAGTACAGGGGCACGATTACCTCCCTACTCCTGCTGGCCACACTATTTCTGATACAGGCCAGGATGCCGTTGGCCTTCTTGGCCACCTGGGCACACTGCTGGCTCATATTCAGACAGCTGTCAATCAACACCCCCAGGTCCTTTTCCGCCAGGCAGCTTTCCAGCCACTCATCCCCAAGCCTGTAGCGTTGCATGGGGTTGTTGTGGCCAAAGTGCAGGACCCGGCACTTGGCCTTGTTGAACCTCGTACAATTGGCCTCGGCCCATCGATCCAGCCTGTCCAGATCCCTCTGCAGAGCCTTCCTACCCTCAAGCAGATCAACACTCCCGCCCAACTTGGTGTCATCTGCAAACTTGCTGAGGGAGCACTCAATCCCCTCATCCAGATCATCGATAAGTATATTAAACAAGAGCATTCCCAAAACTGAGCCCTGGGGGACTCCGCTTGTGACCGGCCACCAAGTGGATTTGAATCCATTCACCACAACTCTCTGGACTCAGCCATCCAGACAGTTTTTTACTCAGCGAAGAGTGCACCTGTCTAAGCCACAATTCGCCAGCTTCTCCAGGAGAATGCTGTGGGAGACAGTGTCGAAAGCTTTACTAAAGTCCAGGTAGACAAGTATTAGCAAGGGAACTCATGAGGCCTGGCTCACGTCTGCTGCCCCTGTTACCTGTGTGTTACCTGTTCTTCCCCCACTCTCCTCTTCTGCATCCTCTAGTTCCAGTATCTCCTGTAGTATGATATAGGGTAAAAGTGTTCTCCCTTTCTCTTCTGCTACTACAGCCATTTCTAGCTCACCCTTTTTTTTCCCTAATCTGCTTATGTTATTGTACAGTAGTGACAGTCATCAGTTTTTATATAAAGTAGCTTTTTGATATTCTCTGCAGCTGTGTTGGATCTCTGAAACAGCTGAATGGTTGCTCTCTGCTTGGATGGAGAGTCCAAACTATGCAACAAAGATGTATGTGCTCCAATCCCAATCCAGCCTCTCTACCCATGCAGCATGGTACCCTTCCATGCCCTTGACCAAATGATCTAGTTAGCTGATTCCCCACTAAAGTAGTCCTCTCTGTAATATATGCTTTCAATGCACTCTCCTACCATGCCTGGAAATGATGTGTACCTTTCTTTTTTTTAATGCCTATTTTGGCAGGTTTAAAAGTTGAATTACCTCGGGGTTCTGTGCCACCTCCTGACTGGCAGTGGATGAATGTGCAACAGGGGGATCATACCTGAGGCAAATAGGCCAGACCCTCCCTGGTGCATATGTAGAGACAACGGAATCACCTACAAAACCAAGGATTTCTTTATTTTCTCCTTCTTCTCACGTCTCTTTCCTCTCCCCTTTCCCACTAAAACAATAAAATTCCAGTTCATTTGGGGAAGGAGAAGAAAGTCAGCATCACACTATAAGGACAATGAATCCTTAGACTTTGTATTGCCTGGGGAAAAAGGGCTCAGATATATCCAGAAGGTCAAATGGACTTCAGTAAACAAGAAAAGCACTTCTGACAAGCAGCTATAATGATTTTGCCATTTTTCACTTGAAGATAGCTCAGAGGTCAATAATGTGCCATTTTTATACTGCCTTTCACTCTTGTATTGACAGAGAATGGACAACTTTGCTCTAAACCAGTTAACAGTGGTATAATGGTTCAGACTTCCCTTCATCAGGATCAGAGCAAAAAATATCTGAGCTGCTTAAAGTGGTCTTATCGATTGATTTTGTAATGACAAGCATTCTTGTATTGCTATAGTGAATCTGAATAGTGTGCTGGCGCTCAATTCTAGATACTTGACCCATAAATTTTTTATGAATTCAAGCACTAAAAAGTTTTCTGAACCTGCCCACTGTAAGGCCTTGATTTTTAGATGTTTGTACACACAGCACAATTAGACGATTGTGCTGCCATTCAGAGACACCTTGACAGGCTGGAGAAAGAGGACAACAAAAATGTCATGAAGTTCAACGAAGGGAAATGCCAAATCCTCCCCCTGAGGAGGAATAACCCCATACACCAATACAAGCTGGGGAAAACTGGCTGGAAAGCAGCTTTGCAGGGAAGGCCCTGGGGGTCCTGGTGGACACCAAGTTGAACATGAGCCAGCAACATGCGCTTGTGGTAAAGTAGGCCGGCAGTCTCCCAGGCTGCGTAAGGAAGAGCCTTCCCAGCAGGTCAAGGAAGGTAATCCTTCCCCTCTACTTGGCACTGGTGAGACACATCTGGAGTGCTGGGTCCAGTTCTGGGCTCCCCAGGACAAAAGAGACATGGACAAACTGGAGTGAGTCCAGTGAAGTACCATGAAGATGGTTAAGGTCTGGGAGTATCTGATGTATCAGAAGAGGCTGAGAGAGCTGGGGCTCTTCAACCTGGAGAAGAGAAGTTTCAGGGGGACCTTATCAATGTGCATGAATACCTGGTGGGAGCAGTACAGAAGATGGAGCCAAGCTTTTCTCAGTGGTGCCCAGTAACAGGACAAGAGGCAGTGGGCACAAACTGAAACACAGGAAATTCTGCTTAAACATATAAGAAAAAGATTAATTTTTTTTAATGTGAGGGTGATCAAACAGTGGCACAAGTTGCCCAGAGAAGCTGTGTAGTCTCTGTACTTGAAGATATTCAGAATCCAACTGGATCTGATCCAGGGCAATCTGCTCTACCTGACTGAGCAGGGGCATTGGTCTAGATGGTCTCCAGAGATCCCTCCCAACCTCAGTGGTTTTGTGACTCTCTAAGCTGGGCAAACTTAACCCATTGGATTGGAAGTGTCAGTGCTACAAAGTCTATAGGTTTGGTGGAGGCGTTTTGTTTGGGTTTGGTGTGAGTTTTTTACTGTGTATATAATTCTAGTGCTAATATTTAGCTGTTTCCAAGAAAAATGATAGGGGGAAAATACATCGCTCTTTAGAAAAATGTAATACTGCAGGCTTTCTAATTCTTTTTATAATTTATTGAGGAAATGCTTTTTGTGTGAAGGAAGTTTTTCACAGTCCCTTTAACAATCTGCTGAAATCGAGAAGTTTGAAGCCTCCACATATGTGCCCTGACCTTTTAGCTGCAAAGATTTTCTGAGTTTGTACCTTAATAAACAAATGCTTTAGTCAGTCCTGAGTTAAATCAAACCCAAATCAATGTTCTGCTTTGGTTTTCCATTAAATACAAAGTTAAAACACAGACAACCCTACACAGGAAAGAATGGGGAAAGAACATTATCAAGGTTGCAAAATGAGCCATTTTATATGTTAAGGTATGCCAGAATGATGTAGTGTCTGTGATTGAAAGAGGTAATTCGAAACTAAGCTTGAATGTATAAAATAGGTGGCACTTTTATAACATTCTGGAAAACTGGGTCCTGATTTTCAAACTAGGCAGTAAAAGTAATAGGTGTTTTTGATTAATTTAGCGATAATTTCTTTGTATCTCTGTTCCAGCTTGTGGAATGGAGAAGATAATGCTGTCTAGTCTCACTAGATTAGGTGATGGTTGTGAAGACAAATGCATTAATATTTGTGAGGCACTTAGCTAAGTTACTGAGAGCCCTGGAGTAAATTAATAATTTTGTATTCAGCACAACATTTGTGAAGTAAATCAGACAGCAGACCGTATGTTGAATGGATAGGACAGAAAGAGATATCTAATAACCACTCCAGAAGTAATTAAAGGATATATCACTTCTGCATGACAGAAGGGACCAAAGTAATGTTTGGGGTGATATTAATTTTATTATTATCTCACTTGCTGGTAAAGGACCCAGCTAACCTTAAATGCAGGGGGTTGTGTCTAATATATACAGTTTAATTATTATTCTCATTTTTTTTTTTCTGTGTCTCATCCTAAGAGAAATTGCATCATAATTTTTGGTCTTTGAAAGAAGAAATCATTGGATCTTTTAAGAATATGTTTCTGCACTGATTTTTTTAACTTTAAAATTGTCCTTTTCCATGTACACTGGGTTTATTGCTTTAGTATCTTTTTAACAGTGTTTGTCTTGCAGGTTTAAAATGTGTGGGGTTTTGGGTCTGGGCATTTTTTTTTCTATGTTGGACAAAATGAGCCTGAATTCACGTTGCTTAAAAAGAGCGACAGCTCCACATCATTTAATTACTGCATGTGGTTGGCTGTTCATGTCCTGGTACACATATGTATCAGAGCATTTTAAGCATAAATGGAGAAAGTGAAGTGAAAAAAAGAATGAATTACTGTGATATGAAAACTTGGTTTTATTTTGCAGTCCTTGTGTTTCACACTGAGTAATAGGCTTTCCTGCTGTGTGCTCATGTATGTTTTCTGTGTATAGCACATTATTAAATCATGTTGAGAGCTTTACAGAACTAAATGTCTGCCCTTTTGGAATAATACAAACTGTTTTGACATGTAAACCACTTAGAAGGCAAGCTGAGCTTTTGTAAGGGGAGCATTCTTAATGTGATTTGTAGTGTTAATTTGTTTTGAGATTTGAAGTAGAACTCACCAATGCTTTTACATTTTTGAATAGACTTGAGTTGGAATAAATAAAATTAAACTGTATTAAATGGTCTTATCTTTATAATTTCAGCGGCCGAACTGGAAAAATTCGAGTGCAGTCCCTGAAAATTGGCTTGATGTCTCTTTCTAAGGGCCTTCTGGAAGAGAAGTACAGATGTAAGGAAGAATGCATTTTATAAAATGCTTACTTTATATAATTAAGTCATGTACAACACACGTTGTAGCAAAATTTGTAGTAAAACATTTCTCATGCCTGTAGCAAGACAGTTTTCTTGTAAGTAAAAGTAGAATTGTTGTTTTCATTATCATCAGTGACAATGGAGAAAGTAAGATTTATATCCTGACTGAAAAGTATTGATGTCAATTAGGCATCATCATAATGCACAGTATTGCACTCCCCAAAAGCAAAGAAGAATCTAGTTACGTGGAAGCTAGAGAAGTATTCTATTTGACTGATTCTGATCTCTTTTGTATGTGTGTTTTGTTTAGGGAAAAATCAAGCAAGTCAATGTTGATTGGAACAGATTGATATGTCTCATAAAGCAAGGAAATACATCAAAATCCAGCAATTGTAGTTTGTGGTCTATGAGAAAGATAATCTGAAAATAGTTTGCCAGTGTATATGCTTCCTGCCAGAATTGTACAATGAAAGTTTAAATTATGTTGATTTAAGTAATCTCACAAGCTTGAGAAATAGTGAGTAGTATACAAATATTTTGCAAAAATAATTGCAGGAGCAGAAGAGAATTGAGTAACTTTGTGGCAACCCCCCCTGACAAATATAGAACAAGAGATTAAGCACTATATAAGAGCATCCTAGCTGATGGACAGTTATATATTATACATATCATCTTAAAACTGCTATTCTTTGCAGTAGGTCCTTGACACGTTTCGGAAACGCATGTAAAATGTATAGAGACTGTATTTGCCTTGTACCATTGGAGCTCTGCAACAATTTCCGCTTTTCTTAAAAGTATTTGTAGGTAATCTTGTTTAACATTGAGCAAAAGGTATCTTATGCTTTGGGGCATATTTTGGCGTCTGAACCTGAGCCCATACTAAGACTAAGATTTTCTAGTTTCCTTATGTCATTTGATGTATCTGTGAATTAGTCCATAACTAAAAGAGCTTGGCGGACGTACCTTTGTTCAGTAATGACAATTCAGGAGGTAATCTGCCATTTCGTGTGAAATAAAATGCTTTTGTAAAGTATAGGACTTAGTTAGGCTGTGGATAACAGAATGATAACCCTTGAAGAAACATAACTTCTGGGCTGCTGAGACATTGGGTTTATGAAATAATATGGTAAACTGACAGGGGATGATCATTTCAGTTTTCCAGTACAGTAGACTTTCTTCTTTCTCTCTTACCTTTTTGGGGAAATCAAGCTTTTGTTCTTTTTTCTTTCTTTAATGTAAAGCCTTTTTTTTTAATAATTGTACATTCATTTCCAGTATAGGTAGGATCTTTTTACTTGACACATTTTTAAAATATATTTTGCCAGAGAAATTTCTGTGGGGTTTTTTTTTTAATTTAATTAAGCTTCTTTTTAAGATGCTAGACTTCAGGGTTGACATGAGAATGAATCTTTAATTAAAAGAAGTCCCAATTACTTTAGAAGAAACATTTGAAGACTCAATTAAAGAATGCCTATTCTTGAAAATGTTTAAAGACATGCTTAACTTCAAGCACATGCCTGGATACTCCTGTGAATAAAAATGGACCTGCAAATGTAACTGAGTTGCTGTGAGCTGGCTAAATCTATGTGTGTAGGGCAAATAGTCCAGGGTCTCTTTTTGTTGGTGAGACCAATGACCTGGTCTGGCTGTATCTGTGTTATGCTCTCCTTTCTCCCCAAAACAGGGGGGCGATATGTGAGCTACCTACTGGAAATGATCCCTGACCCTACCTAACTCTCACATCATTCCTGGCTATTTTGGGGGCGAGAGTGAGTCAACTTTGATCAAAACCATGAGGGATACACTTTTAGCAGCTTAATGATACAGATGACAGCATTGCAGTGCTTGGGCTGATGTGTTGCTTAGTTCACGGATATAGAAGTAGCCTTAAAAAAGGGAAAAGGGGAAAAAAACCCAGAGATGCACATGACAAAAGATAATAGTAGCTTAGTTCCAAAATATTCAGAGCACAATAAACAAGACACTGCTCCTTTTAACCACTAGTTGTTCATACATTATTACAGAACTTCTCTGGAAAAATACAACATTTTTAATCACTCAATTTTAGTGTCCCAAATGTTCTTGGAAGGTAAATTTCAATCATATCAGCAAGTGTTTGCAACAGTAAAAATTTTGATTTGCATGTGTGATTATTCATGGGAGGTTTTGTGCCTGGTCATGTAATCAGGTGACAAATGATGTCTCAGATATATGGATTTCCTGAGGGACAACAGTAATTTTATCTTTGCTCCCTTTTCTTCAGTTTTAGAGCTTGAGAAAAGTCATAGCACTGTGTAATAACTGGGAGCACGTTTGTGTGCATTTTGCTCTTACCTGGGCTCATCTTTTAACACAGAAAGCCTAGACTTGCAGCAGGAGCAGAAAACATGCATGGAGTGTTATTTAGTGTGTAGATTTGTAGGTTTTGGGTCATATAATTTAATGCATAAAAACTGTAGGATCTGAGGTGAAAAAGAAGGGCTACTTGAAAAATCTCAACTGTGAAGCAGTTCAATTTTCAAGTGATGTACAAAATCCTTGGAATGTGATTTTTTAAATTTTTTTTAATGTTACGTTTATGTTAATTTTCAAACCATTTGGAACTAACGCTGTGATACTTGGGGAAAAAAAAAGGGGGAGGAAAAAAGAATGTGCATCCTCTTTGTAACAGTGCACATGAACATATGATGGCACATTTTCCATTTTGCGTATTTTTAATTATATTTCAGTGTAACTATGGAATCTTTATCACTAGATTCCTTGGATCTGCTTGGATGGTTCAGGTTTGACAGTGCTAGGTTTGTGATTTGATGTCTTGGCAACTTCAGGAAAAGACATACATTTTATGTCGTGGACATCATATTACTAACTATCTTCTTACCATTTTGGTAGGAATTAATAAAGTTTTCAGCATTTTCAAGTATCCCCTTCTATACCAGCCAGTAAGTACATTTTTTCAGGTTTTCCAGCTAAGTTGTAGCTTGAGTCCTGCTGGTTGACATCTTCAAAATACTAGTGTGAGGATGGATTGAATTTAACTGGGTTTTTTTTTTTTTTCTGGTTTCTTTTTTTTTTTTTCCTGTGGCTCAGACCTGAATAATCTCACCACTGAGCACTGCAGATGCTGTAGCATTTGTTTGACTAGGCAAGAAAGGGGTGAGAAAAATACAAGAAACTCTAAAAATTAATTCAGTCATCTGGATTTCTATTTTGTGAAAATCCTTTCTTCCACCTCAACCCCTTTGCCAAAGAAAAAGGTATGACCAGACTTTCTGAAGCATGCTGACAAAGCTTGACAGTTGCTCCAAATGAAAGGCAAAACAATTGGCAGAGTGTAATAAGAGTTTCTCTTGAGTGTTTTTGAACAAAGCTTGTCTGTTTCTCAATCAGAAGTGTCATCATCAGACTGAATTTTCAAATGTCGTTTATTTCTAATCTATTAATGGTTGTTCTGGTAGGAAGCATGAAAAGTAGGGGAATAGTATAAATGGATTTTTTTTTTTTCTTTTGAGATTACTTGGAGCTTTAATCCAAGCCGGCCACTGAATGCAAAAGGAGAATGTAAAAGCCAACTGGAATGAACACAAAGAATTCACTTCCATTTCTTCTGTAATTTATACCAATCACAGAATTTAAAAATATTTCTAAGATGAACTCAGTGTTTAAGATCTTTTCAGGAGAGATTCATCTTGTGACTAAATATTAATGTACACAGCTACAAAGTTCATAAATCAAGGATTGTTAGCAGAAACATGTTAAAAATTTTAGTTGAAAGTTTAAACAATTAAAAATGTCCAACCCAAGAAATGTGCTAAGAAAGCACTTAAGAAATACTATCTGTACTGCAGACAGGCCTATTAATGCAATGCTTTACTGTGACTTCTAAGTAGGCACAAGCAATACCTTTCTTCCCGGTAAGTGTACTGATCTGGAACTATATTCTTGATCCTTTCAGCCTCAATTTTTTTTCTGTAGTTACAGTCATCCCAGAATGTCCGCTTATACTGCAGGGCTTGACACCTACCTTAGGAAAAGGGAATCAGTAAAGGGAAAGTATGTGGAAGTAGACATAGTTATCCAGGAAGCAAACGTGATTCATGTTAAGCACGAATTGTCTTGCTGGCTGCTGCTCTTGCTTTAAGCTATTTCACATGGCCAGCTGTGACTTGTGGTAATTTCTAGTCTCTGTTCAGAGCAAACATGCTTCTGTCCCAAACCAACTGAAGGATGGCATAGATCTTAGCATAAGATTTGGATTTCTGAAATATTATTTCCTTCTTCCCTGGGGTTAACATAGAAAACTTAGTAAATATTAGGGGACCAAAGTAGTAATGATGGATTAGAACAAAAAGCTGTTCTGATTTTGAGATGTCTCTTTTGTTTTGTCACACAGCTGCTCCTAGGTACAGTTTTGTCAAAAGATGCCATAAGCTGTATAGTTTCATTCATTTGGCCTTACTTTTCTCATTTGTATGGTTACAGATCTAGAAAATGTAGTCAAAGTAATCAAGATTAGATGAGGGTGAACGATTGTAAATGGGACAGTGGCCATCTGTAACCATGTCTGGATTAAAAAAATTGTAAAGCTCAAGCTGCAGCGTTGCTGAATAAAAGGGGGTGTACATGGAAATGAAATAAGACGGTGCCTCTTGTTGGTGTTGCAGATCTCTTCAAGGAAGTGTCAGGCCCCACAGAAATGTGCGACCAGAGGCAGCTGGGCCTGCTGCTTCATGATGCTATCCAGATCCCACGGCAGCTTGGGGAAGTGGCAGCCTTTGGCGGCAGCAACATTGAACCCAGCGTGCGCAGCTGCTTCCAACAGGTAAGATAACAAAGACCTTCATGTGAAAAAAACCTTCTCTCTGAAGTCTTAAGATTCACTTTTACATGGTGTAAACAGAAGAGAGGAATTTAAAAACATCCATTGAGTTCTTGAACAGAAATGAATATGCTCCTGCAATTAAATGTGGGAAGTTGCTGTGAAAATGCAGCTGTAAAAGATGATTTATGGTTTAGGAGAGGACCAAACAAATTACTTTTTAGCAAAAAGAATGTATAAATCTTTGTGGTTTTGACAATGTCGGCTGCTCTAAAAGCTGTTAAAAAATTTTGTAGCAACCAATTATCCTGCTTTGCATCGTTCAGAGCAACCTGATACTGTGAGAACAACGTGCATTTCCCTGCTGGAACAAGTAGTGATCTCAACAGAACAAGAGAATGATGTTGGTAGTAATTTTTGACCTTGTGCATCAGGAAATTATTTAGCATTATTTTACTGACAAAAGAGCTTGCAGTTGCACGAAACTTGAAGCATAGTCATTTTTATATCGTGAGCCTCTATGCAGCAGATCAGAACACAGAATAAAGCTGTCTTACAGCCTGCTGTTCAGCTCCACACTACATGCAGGGTGTTAATGAGGCTGCAAGGAGTGTCTGTTTAAAGATGATGAGAATTAAAAAATGGATGTTATAATGGAACACAACCTAACTCAGACTTTATTAAGGATGCCTAAGGCTCTGACTGTTTGCTAGTGATAACTATACTGCTTGAGTGTATTATTTTTGTGAAAGTGGCTGCTTTGAGCATTGTCAGAAATTATACATGGATTAAAAATTCACTATGGCATATATAAAGCTACTGACTTTAATATTTCTGATTTTATTGAATTGAACATTGAATGTTATAGTGAACTTTTAGAGCATTTTTCTTTTGCCATTCTTTCATAGACATTTCTACATTTTTCATCCAGTGCTTTGAAAAATTCAGTTGTGCTAGCTTTTTTCAGAACTATTAGATTAATTTCTGGACTCTGACATGATTGGAATTGGAAGAGTGTTTGTTCAGATCATGAATAAATTGGTAGGTACTAACGTAAGTTGGTTTGACCAATTAACCATGTAAAACTTCCCCTGAGGTTTTAACATTGCTGCTTCAGACAATAGGGGATAGTGTTTGACGTATCTACCATTGTCCTCGAGTGGTTCAAGTCATACTGAAATAAATTATTCATTTGTTAGCGGCAGACTTTTTCTGTCACAGAGGAATGATCTTTATGTCCCTCAAGCATCTGTCCCATCTCCTATGCTGTTCAATTATGGGTGAGGAGTACTATCAAGGTAGTGTTTAAATACTTCATGTGATATTATGATTATACTGATGATGAGGTTGCATCCCTTGTCTCACATGAATAGCTCAAGTTCAGTCCCTGGTCATTAAGAGAGCATAGAGAAAGTGTGCAGCTGCATGACAGAGTTCTCTCAGCCTAGTGAAAACAAGTATTTTGATGGTGGGGAAAGCACATTATTCTTTTTTTCCACGCTTTTCTCTCTTAATCAACTTGGACTGTGAATAGGTTAAGAAGCCTAGTGTTGCTTCTTGTCATGTGTTCCCATTTAAGAATAATTTTCATTTTAAGTTGTGTCCTATTACTTCCGGTGAGTTCAGAAAGATGACCTCTGTTCTTATTGCTGACAAAGTTGATGAATATAGTAACTTTACAGCTAGGCTCCTCTGGCAGTTACAACTTAAAGAAAATGTGGAAGCATGTTTGCTGCTTAAAACAGTCATACTAATACTTTAGCTCTGCTGTATTCTTGCAGTGATTGCCAATAAGTGGCAGATTTCTTACTCATTATTTATTTATTTACCTGTTTGTTTAATTGTGTGTTTGTTTAATGTGCTAACTTGAAAGAGTACCATGGGCTCAGAATACAATAAAAAAAATTGCATGATTCTCATGGCAATTAGTAGACACATGCAAGTACTACTGACTTCTAGTGGTCTTGCATCAATCTTAATTCAAAAGACAACCATGTCTTTAGTGTGTCTGAACAGCAGCACACTTCCCTTTCATGCTTCCTTGCTTCTTTCTCAAGTCCTTTCAGTTCAAAGACGGCTTTGCTATGGACTCCATTACTCCTTTACTATGTACTCCATCTTTGTTACCACCTGTCTGCTCTATCACAGCTCTTTAGTCCTCTGTGTTCTTACTGACTTGTTTTCTTTATTTGCATTTTAATCAAGGTTGTTTCTTGTATCCTCTAACCGGTTTTACATTAACCTGGCATGAAAAGGATTGACACAGGTCGGTTTTTTTAATCGAATTCTAAGGCAAATCTGCTTGTGTGTGTTGGATTTTTTTTAATTTGGATGTGGGTTTTTTCTCTCCACAGAACCACAATAAGCCAGAAATAACTGTAAAGCAATTTATAGATTGGATGCACTTAGAGCCACAGTCTATGGTATGGCTTCCAGTTCTACACCGCGTGGCAGCTGCCGAAACAGCAAAACATCAGGCCAAGTGCAACATCTGTAAAGAGTGTCCAATTGTTGGCTTTAGGTAAGAGAAGGGGAGTTGGGTTTCTCTGAAAATATCCACGCTTTTAAGTCTTCCAGCAAGTACAATTCTTTCTGTCTGTTTTTCCACTATTTTCCTGCTTTAAGATGGGATTTGCCACCCACAGTGAGGCCACAGCGTGGCCCGGGCCAGTGCATTTCTGGCTTCTGCAGTACTGCTGTTAGACACTCAGTAGTCCTGTGACTGACAGGTGTGTAGGGCAGGCTGTCATTGGGTGTTTCGGCATTGGTGGATCCAACAGGTAGCAAATGAAGTATAAATGCACCCCACGTGTTCTGTAAGCACAAGACCAAAAGGAGCTGATGAGTAAGAAAAAACGTGGGCTGGCTGTCTGCTCTCCTGCAGGCTCATGCCAGGCAATATTAAACACCTTCAGCCGTGATCTTTCCTTGCTTAGCACAAACATTGATATGTTACTGTGATGAGACTTGCACAGTTCCTGTCTAAAGCATCGAACGTAATCTAACTTTCATCTTTTCAAAGGAAGCTGTGAATTCTAAAGGAAAAAATGATGCCAGGGATATTCTCCATGTTATCCTCCTAAACTGTATGATTTTACTACGAATTATCATCATGGGGCATAAGATAGTTGGTACCTTTAGTGAGTACTGTTACAACTAACATGCATTTGTGAATTGATTACGCCAATGTATAAAATGATGGGGGGGCTGGGGGGGGGGGTGGGGGCAAGTAGGGACTATAGCTAAACATAACTGGCTTTTTCCTCTGCTATGGTCATGAAGTTGAGTGTATTATTTAGGAATGATTTAAAGCAGTCTTTCCTGTAAGTGATTCTAAGACTTTTCTTTAGGTATCTAGGCAGATGAGTAATTTTTGTTCTCCATGCTTTCCATTTTCTCCTTCTTTCTGTTGTTTTAAAGGTTAATAATATGAACCCTGAGGTCAGATTCATCTCACCTAGCTTTAGGCACGCTGGCTTTAGTCAGTCTTATAAGATCGAGGTAGCAACCCTCTTCTTTTACTATAAATATAGATATGTGAGTACTTCCAAAAGTAATTAATCTGATCAAACGTTTTTGCCTGTCTTAAGAGAAGATGAAATTCCTCTAAATGTTCCTATTTTTCTTAATGCTTGAGGGAGCATAGGGTGACAAAGCTCCAGCTCAGAAGATATTATTTAGATGCCTAAGTTGGGGCTGATGAATCTTGTCTGTACTGAAATATTTTGTGTGGAGAAGGAGGGCATAGAAATAGAAAAGAAGAGAAAGGAAGACAAAAGAACGGCTCATTCTAAGTAATTTCTACAAAGAAGTTAGAGATCTGCAACAGCAAAAGCATCTGGCATGTTAGCAGAAGGTAGATGTGGCCATTTAATACACAGACTCTGAGTAAAGATCATAAACAGTTGCATCAGCATCCTTAAAAGTGAACCTTTACATTTATAGACACATATTGTCTTGCAAAACAAAACATAAAACTCAGCAGGAGAAAATGTGGATTGGTACTGAAAACTGCTCTCAGGAAGCAATTTAATTTAAACTTTTAACTATTTGGTTCGGTTAGCTCATTTTAGTTTCATACAAATGATATAACCTCATCCAGTCAGAACAACTATAGTATAAAAAAACAGTGGGCAGAATCTGGAATTGAATTGTTGCTTTAGTCAGCTTTAGTTAAAAAAAAAATTTAACGTGCTCCTGGTGGCTACATTTAATACAAGGGATACTGTATAAGTTTGTTACCTTGTTTATACATATACGTGCTCTTAAAAAAACCAAAAGTAAATAAATCAATGTAATTTTTAAATGCGATTTTATATTATTTTTATAATTAATGAATTATCGGGAGTTTTATTTTCTGAAACGTGATTAGAATTTCTGAGAATCAAAATGGTGTCAAAACATTTAAGCTAACTGTTAAATGTAAAAAGATATAAAAGTAAACCAATCTGGTTTATAAATGTTTTTTCTGAGATACCATCTGAATACTAAAGAGAGGAAAAGAAAAAGTAAAGCAATATAGTTTTAAGTCAGTTTGAGCTTTAAAATTATGAACTCTTCACACTCCATCTATGCAGTTGATGCCTGTAAGATTTTCTGCTTCAAAGCAATTTGGGCAACAGATGTTTGACGTTGGCTGTCTATATGGCTATAGGAGGCAGGAATTTCTTTAAAATACTCAATGAGGTGGCCTATGTAGTGTAGAAAGGTTGTGTGAAGGGGTCTAAGAGGACTGCAGGTTTCCTGTGCCCTGTGCAGCTGCTGCAGAGGCACTGGTGCCCGTGGGTCTACAGCTGTGACGAGTGCTGGCTGTGCCATGTCCCGGTCGCGCACACCCATGCACTTCAAGGTACTTTCTAAGCAAATCCCAACAAACTCGCTATAACCTTGTGTTGCTGCTGCTGAAAAGCAGATGACACCATTTCAGAGAATAATTTGCCTCGTGAGGCTTAATAACAAGTAAATATTAGAACTAAATCTAGGAAGCTTTAATCTCTTTGGTTTATGTCCCCATAGGTACCGGAGCTTAAAACATTTCAACTATGACGTCTGTCAGAGCTGTTTCTTTTCTGGCCGTACAGCAAAGGGGCATAAATTACATTACCCAATGGTGGAGTATTGTATACCTGTGAGTACCAATTTACTGACCGTTCCTAAGGGATTGTTTTCGCACTATTTGAGGTCTACATTTTTTTCATAGTCTTTTGTCACCTAGATATTTTGCCAGTATTTCTTTTCATATCTGTAGTAGGGCCTGTCTTCCTGCCTGGCTATTTGAAAGTCATCAGGGACTTCGCTCGTGCTGCTGATTTTGTGTGGGGGGTGTTTGGATTCTGTAGAAATGAGTAAAGTAGCCACCTCTGAGAGAACTTCACTTTTGTTTTGTAAAAACAAAGCTGGAATATTAAACATAATTGCAGTACTTGTATACGTGCCCA
Source organism: Gavia stellata (assembly GCF_030936135.1). Lineage (NCBI taxonomy): Eukaryota > Metazoa > Chordata > Aves > Gaviiformes > Gaviidae > Gavia > Gavia stellata. The sequence goes on from NC_082595.1 coordinate 38,735,680, forward strand.
TGCGCACACGCACACACACTCTCCACAAAGGTGAGAAAATGTCAGAGAAAAGGGACCCACTTTACGATTGCTATACCATAATAAAGAATATTTAATATTCCAGTAATGCACTTTAATATTTTTAAAGGTGCGTGATCTTTGCTTTCAGGTCCAACATTTTGCTTGCTTCATGAAAACATGGTTGGAAATATGTCATGTTTTATTCCCCTGAGTAATTACTGTTTACTGGGATATTTAAAAATTGGTGTGTAGCTGGAAAAAAAATAAACAGAATTGACAGTTTCTAACAAAAAAATGGTGTGAGAAGTTTGTCTGCATTAGCTAATAAATAATAATTTTACAACACTGTATTTTCCTAGTGAAATTTCAAAGGAATTTTCTAAGGAAGTTTCTATTCTTAAGTGGAGGAGTGGGTAACTTCCTTCATGCAAATACCACTTTCACTTTTTTTATTTGATAGTTGTTTACATCTTTAAGAATTTTAACTCAGTCATAAATAAATTAATGGGATAATCGGTATGCAATTTAAACAACAGTGGTAAAAGGTCAGAAAATATGCTCAGAAAAACAAATTCAGACGAGAATGTAACTACAGCTGATGAAATAAAGCTAATTTCCGACAGTGTTACAAGATTCTGTGGGTTCTTCTAATAGGGAAAAAAATCATTGTCCTTTGCTGTAGTAGTTGGGCTTTTACTATCTGTGTTTTCCCACTCTTTTTCATCCAATGTATCTTCTGTTACATAATTCAAATTCTATTAAGTCGTATTTTCACTTCATTATGATCAGAAGAAAATATTGAGTTATGTTAATTTATTTTCATTAATTCTATAACCTAATGTTAGGATTTGATTGATAAATTGGTATGCCAGGCTACATTCTGAAGAATTTTTTTTGAAGTAGATTGCAACTTTGTTGTTTTTCAGCCAGTTCTAATGTTTGTTATATTCTGTTACTCTTTTTTTCTTTCTGCCGCCTCTTTTCCCTTCTCACCTTCTTGAGACACTTATTGGCTGTTTAAGGGCTATGTTTTGAAATTACGACAGATACTTAGAGGGGGGAAAATGCTGCATGTACAAAATACATAATTTTATGTAATAATGGACGTGTTGTATATAAAACAGTCTACAATATTTCTCTGCAATACAGATTCTTTATCTGCTATAGCTACAAGTTTGATATGTTTCTTGACATACAATCGAATATTTTCTTATTGGAACTGAAAAGGTATGAAAAGGTGTTCTGTCTGTGCTGCTGCCTGGGAATAGAAATGTCCTTGGCATAATTCATAGTATTGCCTGGCCTCTAATTTTATTTATATAACAGGATTTTTTTTTTATTATTTTGATGATCAAATACATTGGTTTTGATACAACATCGTTAAAATAGAACTTTTTTCCAATTTGTTTAATGCTACAGTGGACTCCAACTTGACCATGAGCCAGCGATGTGTCCTTGCCACAAAGAAAGCTAACAGTATTGTGGGCTGCGTTAGTAGGAGTAGTGTCACCAACAAGGAGGTTATCCTTCCCCTCTACTCAGTACTGGTGAGGCCACACCTGGAGTACTGTGTTCAGCTCTGGGTTCCCCAGTACAAGAGATGCATGGACGTACTAGAGACAGTCCAATGAAGGGCCACAAATATGATTAAGGGACTGGAGCATCTCTCCTATGAGAAAAGGCTGAGAGAGATGGGACTGTTCAGGCTGGAGAAGAGAGAGCTCAGGGGGGATCTTATCAATGTATAAAAATACCTGAAAGGAGGGTGCAAAGAAGAGGGAGCCAGGCTCTTTTCAGCAGTGCCCAGTGACAGGGCAAGAGGCAATGGGCAAAAACTGAAACACAGGAGGTTCCCTCTGAACATCAGGAAACGCTTTTTACTGTGAGGGTGACTGAGCACCGGCACAGGTTGCCTGGAGAGGCTGTGGAATCTCCGTCCTTGGAGATATTGAAAAGCTGCCTGGACGTGGTCCTCGACAAGTGATTCTGGATGGCCCTGCCTGAGCAGGGTTGGACAAGACAACCTCTAGAGGTTCCTTCCTACCTTAGCCAGTCTGGGAGTCTGTGATTCTACAGAGTTTTATTTTCCTTCCAAACATTAAAAGGATATACCCTCAACTGATTGTTTACTTGCCTCCTTAGCCAACGTAGCCACAGCAGTCTGAACATGCTTGAGGTGTATTTTTCTTAGATTAATTTTTTTTCCTGATAAAATTCTCTCCAGCCTCATCTTCAGTTTATATCATGGTCATGGAGCAGAAATGTTCCTTGTTAATATCTGTATCATACAGAAAATTCAGAAATGAAGGCATAAGGTGCGTCAAAATAGATAATGCTGCTGCTCCATGTAATCAGATCCCCTTCCTGTCGCATTAGTCAAATACATGCTGGAAAATTGAAGAGGAAAGAAACAGATTATCTCTAGTACCGGTATGGTACTGTCCCTAGAAAAGGATGGTATATTTCTTCTGATGACTTCTGGGTTTTGTCTGAAGCAGCAGATTGGATATATCGGAGAAATTTTCAGTTCTCGTTAAAAATGTTCACATTATGTAACTGTGAGCCATTTCATTTACAAGTAAAGACTGCCGTACAGAAAAGTATCTTCTGGAAATGGCTGGAATCCCCACTGTCCCTAGAACTAGGGACGGCTTGTATTACAATGAAGATTTCTGTTCCTGCTGCAAAAAGAATATAGTTTTAAAGCAATATTAAGTGCACCATAAGGTAATCCAAGGGAAAAGTCCCTTCTTCCCATGAAATACAGGAGGAATGAGGTGAATCCGCTATGGGATAATAAGGGGAATAAGATGACATTCTTGATTAAAGTGAGCGAAGGAAGGCAAGTATATGGGAGGTAAAGGAAGGAAGTTGGATCAGTTTAAAGTAGAGCAGAATAAAAAAGCTGGCATATAATTTAGGTTGCATAAAATTAGAGGTCCAGTGCTGCCCCCAACTAATTTGGAAGCTGAATATAGGGGTTGCAATTTTTCTTGGGTCTTCCTGTAAGTACACTCTGCGACCTCCATTTCTGTAAGAAGAAATGACCCATTACATGAACAGACTTACTATATTCCTGTTTGACTTCCATAGTCAGTACCTACATGCAATCCATTTTAACTAATCTCGTCTGAATTAGGTCAGGAATAAAGAATTGATTTCACAAAAGGATCTAGTATTATTTATTATTACTATTTGTAATAATGCACTATTTTTGATGTGCTAATCTGTTGCTCATTTAATGCAATATAATAGTCAAGAATTGCAAAGTTAAGTTAATAAAAGTTAGTAGAATAGCTTATATGTTTAAATAGAATAATGCCTGAAAAATAGCATAGAGCTGGATCTATAAAATTAAAAAAAAAAATAAAAAGAAGGTACCAAAGGCCAATGAATTATTCCTTAGAATCCATTATATTATGATACAGATACCCTGAGTAGGAAGAGTGCACCTACTGTACATTTTTAACCAAATTCAAAGGCTGTTGATGTTAAAATGTTACTTTTGTGGCCAGTGTTGCAAAGCAGAGTTACAAATACATGTACTCATCAAACTGCATTAATAAGATCTAGCTTCTCTTTCTTACTGTTAATGTATATGAATACATTAATACCAAGAATACTAGCAATTATTAGGAAAAAAATGCTTCCCTGGTTAATAAAGCTGGCATTTAGAACTGGAGTGTAGTTGCAGATGGAGGGAAGACCTTTTAATTGTCTTTAGGTAAGCAGTTCAGTCCAAGTTATGAAGGGATTTCTCAGAAGCTCAGTTACTTCTACTTACATTTAAAATAATTTGGAGAATGGCTTAAGGAATCTGTTTTTAAAATTAAATATGCAAGGGAATGATTCTCCATTTTAATGAGCTTCATGATACTGACATCAGGTGAGAATAGCTTCATAATTTCAGAACAGGGCTACTTACACCAGATAGTTATGTGTAGTTATTGCATCCTAATCTGTAAGGCCACTTAGTGTTCATCCTAGTTTTCTTGATGCTGGAAATGCAAAAAATCATGATAATGGCTTCAATTACGTCTTTTTTCTTTCATTCAGGATTTAGAGATGGATGGGGTAAGGAACTGAAAACACTGCTGTCTCTAAGTAGTAGAAATGCAAAGTTATTTTAATTATTTTCTCACCTTTAAATAGTCTTTCTCTGAAAAGATGGAGAAATAGGATTTTTAATGTAGGATTTTACACAGAGATGTGTAAAAATTTTGTAAGATTTTCCTAGCATCTAATTCAGGAATATTCTTACGTAAGTACCTATGTTATTTATTTTTAGCTTTTTTGGAATGGAAATTCTCTCAGTAGTGGTGCTTGTGATATATTAATGTGGCTTTCTGTACCAACGGGTCCTTTGAATTTCAGATGGAAATACTTACTGGATCAGTTTTCTTTCTGCAAATTGTTTCCACTTTGCAATTCCTATATTCCACAGTAAAACCTTAAAAGCAGCTTTTCTGACATAATGTACAAATACCAAATCAGCAGATCTGAAAATTTTCTCATTGCAGGTAGTCTTACTTCCTGGCCTCAATGAAAGTATAATTGATTTTTGTAGTTCTGTGCCACTACACTCACCTGGCACAGCTCCTTATTTTGGGAACTGTTTTTTTTGTCGCCTTTCTATACAAAATGATGGCAGCAAAGGTTAGCCCCTTCATCTTCCAGATGACCAGAATTTTATTGCTCTGAAAGAGCTGAGAACATGATAGGCAAGATGTCAGAAATTATTGGTTGAATGATAGTTCACCCTAGAGTGAATTTTTTTCCAGGCACAATAAAGCTTATCTGCAATAGTGCCTGTTAAGACTTCTCTAGGTAAGTCATCTGAAAATTTAATTGCTACTGACATTCAGAGAAGACAGATACATTCCTGAACATTAAGCAGCCTCAGTGTTTTATAATCAAACAAACTGACATAAGTAAGTCAGTGGTTTCATCTCGACATGCTTATCAGTGCACCAGGCATGACGCTTTACTGTAATCAAAATGGAATTGTTCTGTGGGGAAGATGAAAGAAAGCAGCAAGAATGGTTGTATCTGTCTATTACACATGCAGAATATAGCTTCCAGCTGTGGAGTTCAGAGATTACTCTTTGCCTTGAGAAGAATAGCTATCTGGTCAGGGTAGTCTTTGAGCAGTCTAGCAGCTGGGCAGTGTGCTTTCCTCTAGGTCTCACTCTTACAGTTGCTCAGATAGCTGGCTTGTGTGATCTGCTACCCTTTTGCAACTTAATTTGTTAAATTCTGAGGTAAGTTAGTTACTCTTGAAATTACAGCTTGATTTCATTAGAGTTAACTAAAATACACACACAATTTATAATCAATCTCTCCTCTTGGTGAGAAACTGCTATGAAATGCCCCTTTCTGAAAGTGGTCACAGAAGGATAATCTTCACAATGTTACACAGTGCAAACATCACTCATGTGGCAGTGACAGCCATAAATACAGTTATTATACATTTAATAATCTAAATTTTGTGGTATCTTATCTCATGCCTCTATCAAGGGATGTGAGATGCTTTTTTTAAACTGTGGGTGCTTTGTTGAATGGGAATGAATGTATGCATTTAGACAACTGCTTAAGTTATTGCTGAATTGCATTCTTAAGTGTCAATTTTTATAAAAATGATTAGATGAATGAAGTGTTTGTCTCTTTATGCCACATCCTATGCTAGGAAGTTTCCCAGCCTCCCAGTGTTACCTAGCTGACAGCTGCTTTAAGATGCAGCTATCATCATACCTGCACATATCGTAGCTGTTACCATAAGTAGGTCTAAGAATTTTGTTTTCCATCAAGAACAGTCAGGTTGATGGTACAGATTCTACCAAATGTTACAGATAAATAAAATGTCAAGAAATAAAAATATGGAGATGTAATTTTTTTTTTTTTTTAAACCACAAACTCTTAAAATTTGCTAAAGCATTTGAAGAGTATCAAATGGTATCAAATTCAGGTATCTCTACTAAGGCTTCTATTAAAGAATAAACTGAAGTCCTTTTAAACAGCATAGATGTTCTTTTATACTGTAAATTTTGCATCACTGAGCATGTCTTATTATACGAAATATATTTTCTTGGAACTTGATTATAGTGCATATTGAATGTCTGTGTACATTTATCTCCAGCTTCCTCATAGTCCATGAATGTCTGACTGGGGTTAATGACAGTGTTCATTAGTGAGGTTCACATCGCTTCTGGGAATCAGTTTCTACATGTATATTAGAACAGCTCTTTGCTTTTGTGCTAGCTGTAATATAAGAAATGTAATTAAGAGAATGATGACTTAGGTGCACACTGGTCCTTTTACATAGGTAGGTGCAGTGAAAGGAACGGGAAATTGGGCTTTCATTATCACTTTATTATTTTTTCCTTGAAAAAGGAGAATAGTGAGAAATAAATATAAATAAATATATGTATATATTAAAAGTGTTGTATTATTTAGTCACATATTGTATGGGGGTTTATATTTATGTTTATTTATTATAATTTTTATATTATATATTACTTAATTTAGACCACTCCAACTGGTTTATTACATTCTTTGTAGTACTTTTTCCCAACAAAGACTTGTTCTATTTCTAATATATTAAAAATGTATACAAACTGGTATTTTTAACCTGTATATAAAAACCATGTCTCTACTTATTCTGTTTTTTCCACTGCTTTCCATGTAAATCCCAGTTTCTTAAATTTGTGTTGGTTTACAAGGAATTTTATGTGGTTTTGGTTTGTGACTTATGACTCCATTTGTTTCTGCCTGGTATATTGAAAAGTGCCAATGCCAGTTTGTCAGTTGTTACAGATTTTCTCCTTGAGACCTTCTGCTACAGATGTTTTTTTAGTTATTTGTGTGTGCCAGACATGGATCTTAGTCATACTTTCCTGAACTTTGTCTTGTTTTAAGAACTGAGATTTTAAATTGAGTTTGAAAGCGTGGTCTTTTGGCTGAAATTTTCAGTCAAGGAAAGGATTTTTTTCTTTGCTTTTGAAGCAGTTCTGTAACTACAGTGGTGTTTGGTGTTTATGCTATTGACTTGTGTGGAAATAGTCAAGATGGCATCATGTAAGGAAGTGTGCAAGCTACCCATTGGTTTTAATTTAGTAGATAGATTCTACACAACAGTGCCTGGCTATTCTTCTTTGAAAGTAAAATGCTATAGCACATCTCTTTTGGCATGATTTTGGATTGGATTGTGTACTGTGGCTATATGCAAAAAACATAGAAGAAATACTTCTAAGAGTTGCATCCTAGTTGCATGTAAAGTAAAATAGTTCTTCCAAATCTGCCCAAATTTCACTGTTCAGTATTTATTGTCCTCAGTCAGTACATGGTCATGTTAGTCTTTCCAAGGAACTGGATCAGGTTGTCATACCAAATAAAGAATACACCAGAGGAGAAGTTCGGCAGCTCAGTAGACATTTATTTCTGCAATATATAGGTACTAAAACTTTCATTCCTTGGCCTTGGGACAGAGTTCCATCTGCTGGAGTTACTGTTGCGTGAGAACAAGCAGCCCTTTGGGCCGCCTCACGTTCCTTGTTTGGATGATGCAGTGATTGGAGCAGATGCTTTCCGAGAATGATTTTTGTGAGCCTTCCCTGAATTTACCTGTATTAAAACTCAGGGATTCAAACACCTCTTAATACCAGATTTGCTCAGTTTGTTGTTACTTATTAAAGTTAGATGTGAGAAACTCTTACCAACATCAGTTTGATTATCTACAATTTTTATTGCTCATCTGATCTGCGTTACAAGAGTTTGTAACTGTATACATTATACATACATACACATTATACATATACATACATAGGTGAATAGGGAAGTATTTTTATGTTTTGGCAACAGAGAATAAAATCAGAGAATAGTTTGCCTGACCTGCTTGTAGGCCTCTTTGTAGTATGTCATGGAAAAAACTTATAAAACTGAGAAGTCTTTCACCTTGTTTTCCCTATGGATACCCATCCGCTTTGGCATCCTTTTATGTTAACAGGCTTCTCCCAAAGCAGAGGGTACGGGAATACAATCTGTAGGTTGTTACAGGGTTTGGGCTGGAAATCTGTAGAAGCCTTTAGAAATCTTCAGCTAATGCAGGAGGTGAATGGTCACTTTTTCTTTACTGCAGTTGCAAGAGGAAATGCTCAATAGTAACTGCTACATGTGATGGGGACCGTTCTGTTTAAGTACTCAGTACAGCCTGTAAGCACATATACTTTAAAGGCATACCGTACACTATTGTTTCTTCTGGCAGATACCTTTATTGCCATTTTCACCTTGTATTTTATGCCTGCATGTTTTGCTTGTATCCCTGCTTTTGTAGCAGAAGTTAACTGAATCGTATTACCAAAGCAGTGCTGCCATTATTGCTGTGATTATTTCCAGTTGAATTGATTTTTTAAAAGCAGTTGCATGAATTTTAATTCTGTTCTAAAGAACACAATTAATTTCATGTGGGGGTGAGAGATGCGGCTAAGCACTTGTCAGTTTTGGAAGGAGCTGCATCAGTGGGGACCAGTAAAAAAGCTGCTGGGCAGGGTGGGAGTTGCTGATTGTAGCTTGTTAATTTAGACTTGCAGAATCTTGTGGCTAATTTTTGTAATAGTCTTATCCTGCACTAGTAAGGAGGTGACTGAATTAGTTTGTGAGTTTGTTACTTCAGGCACTGATTGTTCTTATCAGGCCTGCCTCTGACTGTGCCTTTGAACAGTGCCTGTACAATGGCTGTCACTTCATCTGTGGGGTTTTTTTGACTCACAATGATACAGATAGTGGCAGAAACCTGTAGGGAGAGAGCTGGTAACTTGAGAAAATGCTTGTTAAAAACTTGGCCATTGCAGCAAAGAATGGTTTAGCACGTACTGCTCCCATTTCATGATAAAGTTTCCCAGTTTAGGCATAGAATGGGGAGGCAGTGAGTATTTTGTGGCACTTTGTTGAATATAGAGGGCTGTGTTAGCTTTTTTTTTTTAAAAAAAACAAAGCCATTACTGTTAGCCATATTTTTTCAGCAGAGCCATTACAAGGTTTTTCTGTCTATGGGCTGAGTCACAAGCTTCATGTGTATAAGTGTACTGTCAATATTGCTTTCAATGGCTAAGAGTATCCCCTTATATCTGGCAAACTGATTTGCCTTTTTTTTCCTGAAAAATTAAATTTTTGTAAGACTGGTTATAAATGTTTAATTTAAGACTTGAACCTGTTTCAGTTTTTCTCTAATTTATAAACTAATTGGCATTTATTGCTGAAAATTTGAAGCCTCGCTGTTTTTTCCAATAGAAGAGAATTTGTAGATGCGTTACTGTTACTATTGTACCATATTTCAGGACACTAAAAAGGCAATTTTAACATCATTAACATTTTGAAGTTCTTCCCTGTATCCTTTTTCAGGACAGCAGCAGCACTATTATCTCAATGCTATTTAGCAATGTGCAATTTAATTTCTTCTAACTTTTTAAGACAACATCTGGAGAAGATGTACGGGACTTCACGAAGGTGCTGAAAAATAAGTTCCGGTCAAAGAAGTATTTTGCAAAGCATCCCCGACTTGGCTACCTACCTGTGCAAACAGTATTGGAGGGTGACAACCTGGAGACGTAAGCTTGATTATAGAGTAATTGCTGCTGGGGTCACTGGCCTATTCTGTTAAAAACATCAAAAAAAAGAAACCCTAGAAGTAATCAACAGCAGTTGTAGAGCCTTGTGCTGTATTATTTTCTATGAATTGTTTTGCATTATTTGCAGATCTTGTCTGTTTTTGAAAAAGTAATGTATTTTATACTTTGATTTTTGTAAGCATTTTATCATAAAGCCATGGACTTTTGCAGGTAGTGTTGGAGGGGGCTGAATGGCTGTTTTACAGAGAACAATTTTATAGATTTGGGGAGACTGGGCTTCTGGAACTGCACTGCTTATTTGGTTATCTCAAAGTCCCTGGAGTTAGAAATCTCTGAGCTAATTAGGTTCCTACAGGCTTCAGAAATATAGGTGGCCTAATAAAAGAGAACACTCTCAGTGTCTCCACAGTATTACTTACCGTGCTGGCAGAAATACTCCACTTTGTTCACTTACTTGGTAGTTGTCAGCAAAGGACACTCTTAAAAGAGCAAAATTAAGATGTGTTGACAGGGCGCTAGAAGTAGTTCATGGATTGACTCTCCTTGACATCCTGGAGTCTGTGGTACTACTGTATTGTCTGAACACAGCACCGCTTAGCTAGCAACAGCAAATGTGGGGCTTCGACATATGTGCTCTGCTTGCATGCAATAGCCCGGTGCCATTGTCCACACTCTGTTTTCATGACCAGAGGACTGTGCATTTTATTTACAATAAACAAATAAACCCTATTCATTAGTGGTATAAGAAACAGGAGGAAGTAATCTGAAAACTGGCATTATTGATGGCCTGGCTTCTAAGGAATCAACGTACATTCAAATGTTGAAGTGTTACTCACTGGGGCAGTCTTCAGCTGGTGTGTATTTAAAAACAAAACAAAAAAAGTCACCAACACAGGAAAGCAAAGCTGTTTTGATATGATGAAAGTTTGACGACAGTGCCAGGAATTGGAGTATCAAAACTGTAATCACAGGTCAGGATAAAACTCTCTTGGTACAGTCATGTGGGAAATATACAGATAAATTGCCAGCATCGTGCTGAGGAAACTGTTGGTATTGGTTCTCTCCCCCGCTGGTGGCAAAACTCAGTAACATGTTCCTTTAAACAAAAAAAAATGAAAAAAAAATCCTAAATAGTTACTCAAGTGTCAGAATGTAATACAGTATGATTATTTTTATGCAGCGGGAAAATAAGCACTGATAACTTTCACTTATGGTGGATTTTTTTGTTGTCAGTGGTGGGGTTTTCCCCCTAATTTTTTTTGTAAATATATTTTTCTAGTTAGTTTAAAAGGAAATCTTCAGTACTTGAGCAGAATTTAAATGAACTGATTATGGTTAATGAACTGCAGTTCAATCAATAACACTGATTTGGTATTTTTTAAAAAATTAATTTTTATTTAACAAAACGAAGTATGTAAGTCAGTCTCCTGTCTCTCTGTGATACATGGCAGTACCTGTTGCTGTCTCTTTTCTACATCAATTGTTGCTGGCTCAAATAATCTGAGTGGGTTGCTGGTTAAAATATTTTGTGTTTCTCCAGCTTTCTCTTGCTTAAATGGCACAAAAGTTTTTGTTTCATAGTTTCTTTCTTTCTTTCTCTCTTTTTTCTTTTTTTTTTTGTCTTCCTTACAGTCCTATCACTCTCATCAGTATGTGGCCAGAGCAATATGAGTGAGTATGCAGAACCCCTTTGTCTGGAAAGCTTAGTATACTGGTTGTTTTCTTTTAGCTCCATTGCTGCTAATCTGATGTGCATGAGCTATAGGGCATGACTGACCTAAAACAATAAACCCCTCAGCAATATTGTGAATTTATTTATTTGTCATCCATCTAACTTACTTTAAAAATAATGTTGTCTATATCATTAATTGCTTTAGATACCACTCTTTTTTTTTTTAACTAGTCCTTCCCAGTCTCCACAGCTGTTTCATGATGACACACACTCCAGGATAGAGCAGTATGCTACTAGGTAAGAAATGCACAGTTTCTCACCAGTACACTGAATTTTGTGATTGGTTCCTGCAAATTTTAATATACCCTACTGGCTGGACATTATGTATTAAAAAGATACAATTTTCTGTACTCATAAGTAAGTCAAATGTTTTTAAATCATCAGCTTCTGAATACAGTCATATTAAATGTGAAGTAGATGCATTAAATCTGCCATCTGTCATTCAGAATGGGAACTGTTGCAGAATTACTGTGTGTTATTTCTAAAATGTGCTGTTTTCCTTTTGTTTCTTCATTTTTAACCTTTGGAAATAAACTGAACTTGTTGGATATATAATTTTTCCCTGTAGGATTTTAGACCTGGGTTTTCATTTTCTTCTATGATAGGTTGACACTATCCATTACCATTGACTTTTAGCAGAGCATATAATAATTACAAATGTTTTATGTTCTGACTTTCATGGGGTCACCCTAGTCCTTTCATGGTAAGATGTCTGTTCTGCCAAGTCCATCTCAGTGTTTCTGTGTTTTGTTGAACTGTCTTCTGTACTTTCAGAGCTGATGACGGTTAAGCGCTAACCAGAGGTACTCTCTCAAAAACAAGTAACACCCAACTTTTAGGCAAAGAATTTGATCCATATTACCATGGGAGCTGCCTTGGTTTTGCTTTCAGTGGTTTTATTGTTGGATCTGATCTCCACAACTAATAAACGTTGTTAACTTTTTCAGCTTTTTGAATAAAAATTCAAGCTTGTGTTTAAGATAACTGAATTCTTACTTAAGGGCACTGTAAGAAAGCTTCAAAACAGTTTGTTAAATACCTAGGAAACACAACAGATGATCTTTGCAGCAGGGGAAAAATGGGGCAGAAACTAACCTTGAAGGGCTACCTACTGTCAGCCTCCATATTTTTTTTCCTATGTTTTTTTCCTCCAACGATGAATATTTTCATCTTCATAAGTAGCATAGTACATTGTCAAAGGCAAAGTTGTAGTTCTTTTCAGTTATTTGGAACATGTAATTCATTTAAATCGCCCATCATTTCTTTGAATCTATAACTTAGGCCATGCTGTAATCAAATAAAACCCATGGACAGGACTACCAACTAGGCAAGAGCAAAGAAGTTAGACTTCTCTAGGAAGATGTGAGAATTTTCTGTCTCCCTATGTCCTTTTTTCAGCCTGTGGTGCCAGAATGCTGTGGCTTTCTGTGCCCAGATGAAGCACAAACCCTGGACTGCATTAAGGATCAAGGGAGATCCCAGGTGCAATAACTGTTTTCCCTCTCCTCCCCCTCAGCTCTTACCAATTCTGCTCTGGACTAGACTTGCTGAAGGTGGACAAAGGTGGACCATGTATCTCTTTCAGGATACAAAGCTAAATCTGTACCTGCTCTCTGCAGAAGTTGGTTAACAAAACCACAAACTTAAAAAATACTAATTACTCTATGTTAACTATCTAAAGCTATTCAAGGTGGTTTTTCCCTCTAGTAATCTAAAAAATGAAGACATAACTCCATCTGTATCTTTCATATAACTTTTATTGTGTGCTTTCTAGTTGGATCTCTTATTACGCGTATTTCACATATAAACTAGTAAATATTTTTTGTTGTCTTGATCTTGTCAGCTAAGCTTTTTTCAAGAAATATTGCCAGGGCTTCCTTAATAAGACTGTGCCCAGCAGAAACAGTATATTAGAGCTTAAAACATTCATTATCACTGATTGAAAAACATTCAACTCTGAGTTTTCTGTTAACAAAGTCCCCTACCTGTAATGAAGTACTCTCTCCCTGTTCTGTTGTGCTGTGTCACCTCTGAGTTGCTTCTAATTCCCTTTCTCAGCTTTCAGTTTGTATCCTGTCTTGAAGGCTCTTTGCAACTCTGAGTTCCTTCCCTGCCTCCCTCTACTCCATGATCAGTGCTGTCTCCTGGCTCCACATGTTATTCCAAGCAAACCCTCACTAAATGATGGAGATTGAAAACATGATGATCATGGTAGAATCTGCATTTGTGAGACAGGATATCTATTTCTCACTTGCTAAGAGATTCAGGGCAGGCTGTCCTCTCTGAAAAATACGGGTTTTGTACTACTGCCCTATGTGACAAAGGGTCAGTGCAGATCAATTTCAAAAATTATGTTTCATCAAAGACTTAAAGATGCTGAGCTAAGCAGCATTACAAAGGTGCCTTGTAAGCATCTAACTCACTCTTGTTACTCGCTGTGAACTAGATTTGTTTGAGATGCCCTGGAGCAGAGATGATCTAAATGTCTCTAGTCATGTAGGATCTTGTCCTTCCCTTCAGGGAAGATGTTAGAGCACAACGTCCCACCCTAGCCATGGTGGGACGAGGTGATCAAAACAACTTCATCCTGTGTGTGCTTTTGTTTATTCTCCTTCAACCCTGAGGGATATTAACAAATGTACAGACGAGCAAGCTTGCTCCATGCTAAAAGATGACACCGGAGTTCCCATTTCTTTAGGGCCTTGCACACTGCTTTAAAATGAAGTTTGAAGAAGTCTATAACATGCATAACACACTTGCAAAAATACATGTGAAATTATGATACCTTTATAGTAAAGGAAATAGCTGTATTTGGTGCAGTCCAGCGTATGTGCACAGCATTGAGCATTCCTAGATTTTTATGTATGTCTTACATAGATAAGGTATATCTTTCCTAGAAATCCAATACTTTTAGATTAATTCCGTCCAAATGAGAACTGTAGGCCGTGACTCCCTGTAATTACACTGTTTTTTGTGTTGTTTTCCAGGACTTGTCTGTCCACAGTGTGATGTTATTTTCCAAGCATAATTTCAGATGTTGTGTGTGCTATATTTAAAAAGTATTCATCCTCTTTTGTTAGTCCAGATTTATAAAATTCAAAAAGAAAACCATCTGCGAAAACATCTCTTTAACTAATTTCACCATGAGAGTTGTGGTGGTGCTAATGATAATTATACTAGAGATAGGAAATATACTTGTTCTTTGTTGCTTGGCAAGTAGAATTAGTTAATCATAGCACAAGTTTCCCATAAAAGTCCTCTGGATTACAGGTTTCTGTCACAAAATGTAGGAGTTTATTCTTATTTATGTATACCAAGGTTGCCATATCTAAGCTCTTTCTAAGTAGAATTGATCTTTGCAGTGCCTCTGTTTAAATTGTGCAGCATGTTCTCTGAAAGTCATGGTCTTTCCCTGCCTTTCAGGCTCGCACAGATGGAAAGGAACAATGGCTCCTTCCTCACGGACAGTAGCTCCACCACAGGAAGCGTGTAAGTAACTCATACTCGTTAAGACTGCTGGGAACTTTGGTTATAGCTGCATGGTATAGTTTTCATAAGTTGTAACACAGGATTTAGTCCCAGTGGAAGTAGCTAGCAAGTATGACACTAAGGATGCCTGCATAAATTTCATTATTCCAAGCATCAATTGTAGAAATTGGTGATGTTCATTTGATGATGTAAGGGAACTCTACATTTGTCAGCCATTCCACTTCAAAAGGGAGGATATTTCATATATGACTGGAAAAAAGTCACAGCTCTGTAGGTTCTAGTTTGTATTCCTTTTCTGCTTTTATCAAATTAGAAGAGAAATCCTTCCATGTCAGAGTGGACAATGGAGTGAGTCGATAGCTTGTGCTAAATCCCAGGACAATTTTCTCATTTAAAAAAACCATCATCTATATTGAAGGTTCTGCAGAGCCAGAACAGTGTTGCTGCTTCTTGCTTAAATTTCAGTTTGGCGGCTGCTGATCCATCTGTTTATACTTGGGGATATAAACAGTGTCCCACATTAATTTTATCAACACCATTTTCTTTCTCAAATTATGTGTTGCTTTTATTGTAAAAGCCTTCATTAAAATGTATTGATGAACCTGGAAAGCATAGAACCGCTTAAATTGCTGATAAATACGATTTTTCTCAATGTAAAAATACATGAATCTTTTAACCTCACTGTATCATCAGTTCTGTTCATTAAATCAGTGTAGTAGGACTCTGCCTCTTAAGTTATTAATGGATGTCATCAGCTTTTTTAAAGAGGAAACAGAAATTGTTCTTGTTCAGCTTTAGTTAGGAAATGCTACTGTTCTCTAATACTTTCATTTACTGTTTTAAAATCTAGTCATGAAATTATTTTACCTATGAATGTACTAACAATTTGAGATTTAAAATGTTTTGCTTCAGAGAAGCACTTGTGATCACCTTTAACTATTTCCTCTTTCCTGCTTAATTAACTCTATTTACATAACTAATAAAACCTTTTTTGTACGTAACTGTTTTCATGTGTTTCTGTCATTGGTAGGCTGACCAACGACAGAAATGCAGACAAACTATTCCCTTTTGATTTCCCTTAAAAAAAAAAAAAAAAAGCAAACATACTGCCACTTGGCAGGGAAAGCTGAAAACTTGAAAGTGGCTAAATGCTCACACATTTGATCGAGTTGTTTATTTTGCAATTAACAAGTCTACTCTTATACAGAGACCAAACAACCATCCATCCCAACAGTAAAAGGGAGTGTGTAAGTGTAATTTTTAGTGGCAAATTAGGAGACTGTTACACAAACAAAATATGCAGAGATTTAGAGGCCAGGGAGGACAAGAAAGTAACTTTTGTACCAAATGGCACCTTCTGTTTTATTTGCACATAATAATGCATGCTTTCATTACGGTACATACTGAAGTGCTCACAAAATTCTGAAGAACTGGGGTTTAAAGTTCGGAGTTTAACTATTGCAGGGATCTACATAGCTATGGAGTTTGGATCATAAGTTGCCTACAGCTGGAACATTGGCAGTTTAGGATTATAGTTCAGCCCTATTCTTACTGTTTAAATGCAGTTTGACATAGAAATGAGCGTGGTGTAATCATCCTTTATAGACTGAATTTGAAGGAGCAAGTTGAAATTTGGATGCACATTTTTTTCAGCTCAGATGGCCCTGCTGAAAACCTATCTGAGCAAAATCTCATTTTCTTATGGTATTCTTTTGAACCTTTGGGAGATGATCACTGGTTTGGAAATCAAATTCTCTGCTTCTTGTAATTGGAGTTCGGTTCTGTGATCTCATTTTTATCGGTCCTCAAGAGTCCTTCAGTTTACTGTGAACCTAGAAGAGAGGCATAGTTGCACTTAATATTGGAAAGTGTCTGCTTTGGTCTTGTCAGGTTAACAAGTTCATGAACAATACTTTTAACATTCTTCATGCTCCAAAGAGTATGTGTATGAGGTCATATACATTTGAATGACAATAAGATAACTTCTGCCATCAGTTAAACATCATGAGGTTTTTTTCAGGAATGTTCTACAATATGCCATTTAGTTAAGAAAACATTCTTCAAAGAAATTTTTTGGATTTTAACTAACCTGTTGTCTTGAATGTCATTATGACTTCTATCTCCCTAACTAAGCTTTTCTAACCCTTCCCTCTGGGTATGTGAATTCCATTAAAAAACACATTTTCCTGAATTGGAAAAATATTTGTTCTTCCTTCATGCCATCTTCTCCATACATTAGGGAGTTCTAAATGTTTAGGCTAGACTGTTGTGCTGAATTTTCTTTGGCTTGAATTCATGCAAAAACATCTATATCTTAAAGCAGACTGGCCTCTTTACAAGTGAAGTTGAGCATAAGGAAAAAACGAAGACTTTGCAATAAAGAATGATAAATAGTGTCCCTAACAGAAAGCTATGCCTCACAATTTGACAAACCATGGTGTAGTAGAATGAAAAGACAAAAAAACATTGTTAGGAAAATAGGACAAGAATGTAACCCTCTTCTTCCTGTAATGTACGCACTATCCTATCTAGCCCATACTGAAGTTAAGTGCACTGGACATAGTAGAAATAATTTCTGTATAAATGTGAATGTTTAATGTCTTCACTACCAGTCATCTTCATGTCTGCAACACTGTTGATGCCACTTCACACTCAGCTGAAGGCAGAGTTGGAACATACCTGAAATTTTATTTGTTAGGGAGCTGTGCACTCAGGTGCAGGAGTAGGAACAAGCAGAGAAGGCCAGTGTTACTTTTAACTGGCACTGCCACTCAATGTGGTGTAAGTCAAACTGGAGTCCTAGTGTGTAGTACCTGTATACTTTGACATGATGTAAATGGTTAAAAGGCATCTTGTCACAATGAGAACTTAGTTTCACATGATGATAAAATTAGGAGAACAAGTAAGTTAAAAACAAAGCATTTTGGAGTACCTTCTCGAACCTTGTTCTCATATTTCTCATAGCATCAGTAGGTCAAGGTACACTTTATTTGGACTAGAATGCAAGGCGCTTAGTATGAGAGCCACAAGAAAAATGAAAATTATCAATGAAGAAGAATCACAAATACCCACATCTTACCATCTGAAATCTAATTTAACAATCAGTTTTCTTAATCAGATAGAATAATACATTGACGAAAAGTGACTGTCAGGAAATCTGAATTTTTCTTTCCACAGTGTAGTCCTGATACAAGGGAAGTTGTATGCAACATTATTTGCCTCTTGCTTCCTCCATGCATTATGCATGTTTTGGAATAGACCTCTTGATATATAAGAGGAATAGACCTCTTGATATATAATATATATCCATAAAGAGAATAGGATATTTCAAAGGCCATTTTCCCTATGTTTCCTTGTTGGGGTGTTCTTTTCCTTTGAGATGTTCTTCTTTCAAGTTTGACCTCCTGGAATGTCATTTTTACTGCTTTCTGCTATGGTGAAATGCTGAAAAGGAACTGCAGCCTCTGCTCTTGAAGGACTTTGTGTACTTCTAGCTTTTTCTCGAAGCATGCAGGGTCTTCAGGAGAACAGCCACCAAGAAGGGATGATATTTATTTTTATGTTGTGCTTTTATTTTGGTTGCTGATTGCCATCTCCAACCAATTCTGCAGAAGAGAGTCCCAGATTCGCAAAATGAGCCTTTGTGTGCCGTAGAGCATGTGTCACTCCCTTATATTGTAGGTCATTGTGAAGCCCTGGCCCAGGACTCCTGTGCTACTAATGAATCTGTCTTAATTACAGTCATGAGATCTGCTGGTGCAGGTTCAAGGTTCAGGTTTTTTCAACCAGTAATTTTGCAAGACAGACCAGAGGTGAAACACATGGTAAAAATAGACTTTTCCTTCAGAAAACATCTTTTGTCAGGCACTTCCTCCAGCATGTGAAAAAGCCTTCTGTCAGTTGCAAGGTGTGATCCCTAAAAAAAGATCGATCAATATTCACAGTCTGTCCTGTGCAGACTCTGAGACTTTGAACCAGTGAGAGAGGAGGGAAATGAAATTTTCTGTGGACTGGATAACTGGGAGTCCAAACTGTAAAATTATCTGGAATCCTTTTTGAACAATTTGTATTTAGCTATGTTGATCTCACCTACTGGACCACAATACAGACAAAAGTATCTAAGCATTTACTGGGTAAACGCCTTCTTTAGTTGGTTTATAAGTCTTATTAAAAATGAGGGTATACCTAATGTAAAATCTAGACAGAATTGCAGATTTAATAAATTCAAATAAAGATAATAAATCCAGCTTTACAGAGAACTATTTAAAAAAAAAACCAACCATTTCAGATGACCTACATAGTTGTTTATAAACTAATTCATCATCTTAAAATGTAGACAGTAGCTTTTTGATGCCTAATTAAAATAACCAGACTAAACTACTTGATCATATGAACCTTTCCTGACAGCATCAACACCCTTGCACAAAAGAAGGCTATATGTGTAGTTATACTGTATCATTTAAATTAACATGTAAACAGTGTTTTGAAACCTGGATGATAAAATTGTGTTCTCTCTCTAGTCTGTTTTAACACCCTCTTTCTGTGCTCAGTGAAGATGTGACATTGAGTCACCAGCACTTCCCGGCTTAGTGCAGATGTTTCGGTTGCAGTGAGGGGATTCTGCATGTTTTTCAGGGCTGTAGAAGCCCTGTTATGTACCGCAAGTTTGAAGCCCCAAAAGGGGTTACATCACTTTTGCAAAAATTCAGTTATAAGGGGTGGGGGTTTTTTATCAAGATTGTTACAGGGTGGAGAAGTACTATGAGATTTTCATTATCACATCAGGACCTGATCCAAACTTCATTAACTGCACTAGCATTTGCCTTAGTTTTAACTAGACTAATGCAAAATAACAAAGGAAGTGATGATGGGTTTCCCTGAGATCACTCAAGTAGTGGAGAAGAGAAAGCAGTTACAGGCTTTTTGCTGCGGGTAAGGAAAAAAAAGGAGCAGTTCCGTTTCTTTTTCAGCTAACGCTGTCAGATATCCCCTATATTTTTGAGGGACTTAAATGCATATACAACCCCAATTATATTTTAATTATATAGCTGTATTGAATGAAAAATTTGTTACATTTATTCGTTTGCATGGGAAGATCAGTATTGTAATTTCTTCTCATGAGTATAGTACTGACTACAGCCAAGACAGTAGAAATAAGTGAATGTATATTATTTCCTTTAAACTTTCAACTCATTGTTAAAAGCGGAAGAACTCGCTCATTAGGTTCCTTTTTCAATTTTACTAGTAAACTGTCTGCAAACCATTAGTTAATCATAAAAGATAGGATGAAGGAAAGTGATATGCCACCAGAGCTCTGTGGAAGGATGTCTTCATACCTGACTGTTTTTAACCTTTATATCATAAATGAACTTATGTGGAATAGAATGCCATGAACTTTTAAAGTGGATAGAATTGTCACAGGCTATAATTTTTTTTGTTTTGGTTTGGGTTTTTTTACGTATAGTGTTACTTGATACACATTTGTTTGATTGTAATAGTCTAGATTTTCAAATTTCATTGACAAGTCGGAAAGTGGAAGACCACATGATAGCTTTGGCTAGATAGTGAATAGTTATCCTTGAGAAGAAATAGTTCAGTGTTGTTCTACCATAGGATTAGTCTTCAGTAAAAAGGTTGTCTGAAGTGGTACCATAAAGAACCAAATCACTTCACTGCATGATAGAAGTACTTTTCAAAGAGACAGACACCAGGAATCAGTTTTTATTAAATCTGTTGTTATTTTGGCTTGCTCCTAATACTGATGATGCTTTTAAATGGGTAGTGATGTACTGAGCTACCAAAAAATCTTGGTTCAGCAGGATAAAATACGGTCTTCCATTATATAAACAGTATGTTTGCCAATCTCATTTGTTCCTGTCACACACATTTGCTCCCTTTACTCCAAGAGCTTGAATTTATTTCTGAGAAAAACCCCAATCCTTGTGCATGGCCTGTAAAACACCTGATGTGTTTTACTTGTACATGCGTTTATTTATAGATTATTTGTTACCACAGAAATAACTTATGTTTCTTCCAGAGTATACGTTTCTAAATAACTGTTTTTACTATTTATTCAAATGAGACTGTACATTTGGATCTTTTGTGATAAAAGATGTTAAATTGACTGACAGGAAATTTAAAAAAGCCTCTTGAAAAGCTTCATTACACTTTTACTTGGAAAATAAATACTTTGCATATAATGAACTTCCTATTTTTTGTATATACTTTCAAAGGCAGTCCTTGAGGATACTTTTCATTATGTCAGACCACAATCAGTTAATACCAGAATTCATAGCTACTTCTTTCCAACAATTGTAGGAAAAAGGTCGGCACAAGAAATATTTTTAATATTAAAAAGTCTCTTTTCTAAATGATATCTGAATACGCATAAGATACTGCTCATGTTTTTTTCTCTCTGTTGTTGACCATGCTTTAACTGTAGAAGATCTTTAGGATAAAGTTTGTAGGGACAGTACTTCACAGTATCATAAGGTATGCAGTCTCTGTTTTGTAGTCAAACAAAGAGGAGAATTTAATGAAGGTTTTCTTCAGAATTCATACTGGTGCAGCAATTTCTCTCTTAAAAACATGAATAGTATATGTTTTTCTGCTGCTGATTTATCCTTCTTGAGTAAGCAAGCAAGATAACTATTTTTAGGACATGGTATCCTTCACTTTCTATGCATCTGACTTTACTTATGGAGAAAAGCCAGCAACTGAGGAAGAAAGGCACACCTATACAAAAGCAAAAAACTTATAGCATAATTGAAAGTGTCAGGACTTCTGTGTCTCCTTACCAGAAGGTAATTTCTATACGAGTCAAGAGGAGGACAGTGTTACAGTTTATTTCTATCCCTGAATCTGTAAGGAGGAGGAGATCTGCTACCCTTGAAGAGTTTCAAGGTATCACATGTGTATATCAAAACTAGAAAAAAAAGCTGGAAATACAATGCTAATTCAAAACCTACAGCACTATTTTTGCAGCACTGTCAGTCCCTTTGTGCAATGCACAGTGTTAGATAGATACTTGATGATTCATTACTCTATGACTTCTTGAAGAATTCTGTGGGGATTTTTTCTCTCTAATTTTATTAGGTAAATTGACCACACCAAAATTATCTCCTAAAGAATATTAAAAATGTCACTTATTTATGGTAAAAAAAAAAAAAAAGTTTCTTTGGTTTTATTTATTTTTAAGGCATTTCAGATCAGTCATTTTTGGTTTATATTATCTCAGATTCTTGCTTTCACTATTTTCAAACCACCATCAGTATTTGTTCTTTATGCATACATTAAACTGGTCTTTTACACTACTACAGATCAATCTTCTTTTTCCAGTGCGTTGTATATTTATGTGGCTTTTTGCAGTATATATTTTTAGAAACAACTCATAAAAATTTTAATACAATTTGCTGAGACACCTCTGACACTTATATACATATCCTGCAGGCTTATTTCCTGCTCTCTTATTCCTTTTTCATAAACAAACAAAACCCCTCAGCTTGACAAAGATGTTTGCTCACATAATAAATGTTTTACTGCTCAGTCTTGATCTGTGTTGTTTTATTGCTCTAGAGAGGATGAGCATGCCCTTATCCAGCAGTATTGTCAGACGCTGGGAGGAGAGTCGCCTGCAAGTCAGCCACAGAGTCCTGCTCAGATACTCAAGTCAGTGGAGAAGGAAGAAAGAGGAGAGTTGGAGCGCATCATAGCTGATCTCGAGGAAGAGCAAAGGTATCATAATCATCCTACCTGGTGTCTGAATTGTCACCTCATTGCTGTTTGAGCCGTGCATGTACAGCTGTTGGACATGCATGCATGTACAGTTGTTGGAGACGAGAAGAGATGGACCTAGGAGTCAAAAAAAAAAAAAAAATCAATCAAGACGTATGTCATGCATAGCCTGACTCTGTTAGGTAGAATAGGTTGGGTTTGTGATAAAATACCTTAGTTTCACCTCTACTTTATTGTTTTATGTTTTTTTCCCATAAACGACAAGTCAAGACATTGTCTTTGTATGAGCTCTTGGGTTCTGTAGTTGGAGGTGATGATAGCATCATTTGACCTAAGGACATTTTTTATTTTAGTTTGTTTGATTAAGTCATCATTCTCCTCCTCTGTTCAATATACCAGGAGTCTGCAGATAGAATATGAGCAACTAAAGGAGCAACATCTTCGGAGAGGAATAAACCCTCTTGCATCACCTCCTGACTCCGCTGTGTTACCTCAGCATGCTTCTGAAGATGCCGAGCTCATTGCTGAAGCTAAACTCCTGAGGCAACATAAAGGCCGCCTGGAAGCAAGGATGCAAATATTGGAAGACCACAATAAGCAATTGGAGTCTCAGCTTCACCGGCTACGGCAGCTACTTGAGCAGGTAGATGTACACTGCTGTCTTTTCGCTATGTTGTTTCTGCATTGATTTCTTGGTGGAACAAAGGTGATGGAATTCTACTGCAGATATTTCACCACACTAGCTTTGTCTGTTGCACTCGGTCATTTCTAGGATGAAGAGAGATTTTTTCCTATCCTCTAGTATAAGCCATGGTGAAAGTCAAATGAACACAAGATGATTACAAGTGCTGGAGCGATCATAGTAACTTATGAAATATGGAGAATAACACAAACAAGTGCAATAGTTTTTCATGAATTAAAAAGCAGGGGGAAGAAAATATATACCCTACTCCAGTAGTGGTGCCAGTTGCACCCTGTATTTGACTTCAGTTTTCCAATCTTTCCATAAATAACTTGTTTATTTGTTGTCATGGTTAGTCACTGAAACCTTTCTTAGCATGCCAAAGACAGATGGCCAAAGATATGTCAAAAATTCAAAGGAGAAATTAATTCCATTAAAAATCCAGTTCCTCTTGAGTAGCATGTTTAGACCAATAAGCTACAGCAAAATGGTCTATGCCCAAGTAATGCTGAAGGCAAGAGCCTTTTGGCAAATGTCAGTAGCTAGAGATTGTAGGGTTTCTTTGTTGGGGGAAGAAATGTTGAGTATTTTTGAAGTCAGCATATGCACATCTAGATTATAAAAATAATAGCAGCAACATCTACAAGGTGTTGTTAGAGATGTTAGATTGTACTGTACTGTATCATGTACTCAGGAAAAAAAGGAGAGTTTATCACCTTTGGAAGAAGGGGCAGGCAACTGAAAAAGAGTACAAGGATCTCGTTAGGTCATGCAGAGAGGAAATTAGAAAGGCAAAAGCCCAGCTAGAGCTCAATCTGGCCACAGTTGTAAGGGATAACAAAAAATGTTTTTTCAAATACATTAATAACAAAAAGAGAGCCAAGGAGAATCTCCATCCTTTACTGGATGGGGGGTGGGGGGGGTGGGGATGACACATTGTCACCAAGGATGAGGAAAAGGCTGAGGTACTTAACGCCTTCTTTGCCTCAGTCTTTAATAGCCAGACCAGGTATCCTCAGGGTATTCAGCTCCCTGAGCTGGAAGACAAGGATGGAGAGCAAAATAAACTCACCATAATCCAGGAGGAAGCAGTTAACAACCTGCTATGCCACCTGGACACTCACAAGTCTATGGGGCCTGATGGCATCCACCCAAGGGTGCTGAGCGAGCTGGTGGAGAAGCGTGCCAAGCCATTCTCCATCATTTATCAACAGTCCTGGTTAACGGGGGAGGTCCCAGATGACTGGAGGCTTGCCAATGTGACGCCCATCTACAAGAAGTGCCAGAAGGAGGATCCGGGGTGCTCACAGGGCATGTGCAGGACACCCAAGGGATCAGGCCCAGCCAGCACGGGTTCATGAAAGGCAGGTTCTGCTTGACCAACCTGATCTCCTCCTATGACCAGGTGACTGCCTAGTGGATGAGGGGAAGGCTGTGGCTGTTGTCTGCCTGGACTTTAGTAAAGCCTTCGACACTGTCTCCCACAGAATTCTCCTGGAGAAGCTGGTGGCTCGTGGCTTAGACAGGTGTACCCTTCGCTGGGTTAAAAACTGGCTGGACGGCCAGAGAGTCGTGAATGGGGTGAAATCCAGCTGGTGGCCGGTCACAAGCGGAGTCCCCCAGGGCTCGGTTTTGGGGCCGGTCTTGTTTAATACATTTATCAGCTATCTGGATGAGGGGATAGAGTGCTCCCTCAGCAAGTTTGCAGATGACACCAAGTTGGGCAGGAGTGTTGATGTGCTTGAGGGTAGGAAGGCTCTGCAGAGGGATCTGGACAGGCTGGATCGATGGGCCCAGGCCAATTGTATGAGGTTCAACAAGGCCAAGTGCCGGGTCCTGCACTTTGGCCACAACAACACCATGCAACGCTACAGGCTTGGGGATGAGTGGCTGGAAAGCTGCCCTGCAGAAAAGGACCTGGGGGTGTTGGTCGACAGCCGGCTGAATATGAGCCAGCAGTGTGCCCAGGTGGCCAAGAAGGCCAACGGCATCCTGGCCTGTATCAGAAACAGTGTGGCCAGCAGAAGTAGGGAGGTGATCGTGCCCCTGTACTCAGCGCTGGTGAGGCCGCACCTCGAATACTGTGGAAAAATTTCTTTACTGAGAGAGTGGTGAAACGCTGGAACAGGCTGCCCAGGGAGGTGGTGGAGTCACCATCCCTGGAGGTGTTCAAGGAACGTGTGGACGTGGCATTGTGGGACATGGTTTAATGGGCATGGTGGTGTTAGTTGATGGTTGGACTTGATGATCTTACAGGTCTTTTCCAACCTTAATGATTCTGTGATTCTGTACTCAGTGCTGGTGAGGCTGCACCTCGAATACTGTGTTCAGCTTTGGGCCCCTCACTACAAGAAGGACATTGAGGTGCTGGAGTGTGTCCGGAGAAGGGTGACAAAGCTGGTGAGGGGTCTGGAGCACAAGTCTTATGAGGAGCAGCTGAGGGAGCTGGGGTTGTTCAGCCTGGAGAAGAGGAGGCTGAGGGGAGACCTTATCACTCTCTACAATTACCTGAAAGGGGGTTGCAGAGAGGTGGGTGTTGGTCTCTTCTCCCAAGTGACGAGTGACAGGACAAGAGGAAATGGCCTCAAGTTGCGCCAGGGGAGGTTCAGGCTGGATATTAGGAAAAAATTCTTTATGGAGAGAGTGGTGAAGCATTGGAACAGGCTGCCCAGGGAGGTTGTGGAGTCACCATCCCTGGAGGTGTTCAAGGAACGTGTAGACGTGGCACTGCAGGACATGGTTTAGTGGGCATGGTGGCGTTGGTTTGATGGTTGGACTTGATGATCTTACAGGTCTTTTCCAGCCTTAATGATTCTGTGCATGATTCTGTGTATGCATGGAATCTTGAATGATAAAGAGAAATTTGTATGAATGTTTCCTCCTAACTAATAGTTACATTTGGGTCGGAGTCCAGTAAGGCAAATGATTCCTGCCTTCCATGAGTCAGGTGACTGCATGTATGTACTAGAGGATTTAACTAAGCCAAGAAACAGACCGCATAAACCAGGTATCAAAATGGCATAAGTTCCTGCTGTAGATAATACTCTCATCACAGTGATAAGACAATTTTTTTGTTTGTTTCACTGGCTGACTTTCCCAAAGCTGTTCCTTTTTCTCCTCTATCTTTTAATGGAGGGACTGGTACAAAGTCAATTATATATGAGAAGGTCCGCATTATTGCTTTTATAAAGTATCTGTGACTTTTTGATATGCCTTTCTATATGCATCCTTAGTTTATTTAGCAGGAGTTTTTTGACCTGCCACTAAGCAGATTTTTTGCAGGCTGTCTCCAAGGATGCTGAAGCTACTCCCCTGAAGGGGATTCAGAAACTGTAAATAATTCGTATTTTTAGTATATGTTCTTTGGAATGTCTTTATTTTGACATTAATACAATTATGAAGCATCACTGAATCCCATTATTGACCCCTTAACTTCCTGAAAAAATGACCACTCTTCAGCATGTTTGTTTTTTCTGTCACCTAGGCCATTCACAGTCTATGAAAGTCTTTACCTCTTTCAATGCTTGAGGAAGAACTTTATCAGAAGCAAACTGAGTATCTAAGTATATTTATCTTTTGCTTTTATTGGCTGTCCCAATTATTTTTTAGTGGATATAAGGCATACCTTTTCTCATTAATGAGATGGATGATTTGGGTGGAAGATTCTCATAAGTCCCAATGTCAAAATATAGAACTACTCTGTAATTCCTGTAGTAATAATTACTGGTATTAAAGGACACAACTGTTTTACAGCAATTTCTTTGCTGTGACTGGCATTCTATGCTATCTCTGTTTCTCTCTTCTGTCAGCATCAAGTCTCTCCATTTCCCTTCTCCACTCAGCCTCCTGACTTTTGTTTGGGTTAATAACTTGCCACTGAATCTAAAATAAAGGGACTTCTTTCTCTAAAATATGTGGAGCGAGTCTATCTACATACAGATATTTGAGCAGAGAATTAATGAAACTTAGAAACTTTCCTGTAGTAACTGTTTAATCTAGATGAGAGCATTCTAAGATATTCTTTAGGGAGCACCTTTAGCAGAAATATGCATGCATCCTCACTCCACATTTGCCTACTTCAGACCACAATTCTGAGGCTACCATACCATTTTTATTTTAGCAAGTCCAAAGGGTTGGTGGCTGTCACACGATGTTGTCATTTTTGTCTGCCTGATTGATTATAGTGCCAAAGAGGAAGGTGAAACAAAACTGGCCTATGACAACTTTGATACCAACATGTTAATCATATAGAGAAAAAATAAAGAATCCATTTTCACTTTTCTTTCTTCAGCCCTTTTAGATACTGCATGTGCAAAGTAGAAGACAGATCTATTATGAAGGGCATTTAAAGTCTGCTTGGATTTTTCTCTGCTTGTCTGAGCTACTGAATAGAGTTTTCATATTGGATTTGATATTGAAGTTAATGGGAGCTAAAATCATCTATCAATGGCTATAGGATCAGACTCTAAGACACTGTAAATAGGGACTGCAGCTCTCTCTGCAACTGAAAGCAGAGCAGCTTTACCAAAAGAGCAGAAGAGACTTTGTTTCATTTGTGGCTGGGAGGGTAAGTCTGGAACAGGAAGAAACATCTGTAACGCATGTGGAAAGGGAATTGGCCTTTTTGAGGTTCTCTGTGATTCAGAGTTTGGGGGGAGGAGGGGCATTTTGTTTTTTTTTAACAAGAACAACAGAAGTCAAGGGAAGAATGGGTGTGTTTTATCTATCCATTAAGCCACAGAACTCTTCAGGCTATTCTTTGGGAAAGACACCAGCAGGAGGCACAGTGAAATAAGGCACTGTAGATCAAAATTGGTTAAAATAAATATCTCCTTTAAAAATGCTTTAAAAACTACTGTAATACAGAAAAATCCCTCAATTTCAGAGTTTTCTGGAGAAGAAGTTATCTGTCCCTTTGTATCTTTATTTGATTTTGCCTAAAAAGAAGTTTGAAAACTCCCAGAAACTGGAGTGGGAAACCTCTCCCTCATCCCTATAGAAGTGTACTCAATCTCTCTGCTTTTATTTATTCATATAGTAACATCTAGGGCTACTTTCTTATGGTTTCTGGCTTAAGGGTTGTTTGCTGGGTTGTTTTGAATAAGAAGGCATGAACTTCATGATGCTTGAAGGGGGTTGATGATGGAAGTAATCAGATTTTGTAGATGTTATGCAGCTGGAAGTAGAACATGATTTTCTACATTTTTTTTTTCTCAGGTTCTCTCCCAGTAAAACTGTTAAATCATGTAAATACATGCAGCTATAGCCTCAATTATTTTGCATTTAATGTTTTTCAGTATCTGATTCTATATTAAGGCATTTATGCTGCTACCAGAATCCTTCCCTTTCTGCTCTGAACCCCACTTTTCATTGGCTTAACTGTATCGTCCTGATTTTGGAAGAGGGTTTTGGATTGTTTTGGCTTTTCTTGTTATTGCTGTCACTGTAACTATGTCGTGTAACATTTATCAGTATATTTAAATGAAAATTAAGTAATCAGACACTGTCCTCTGATTAGGAGGAGATGTGGGGGGTTTTTGGTGTTTGGTTTTTTTTTAATACAACTGCAATATTTCATTCTGACTGCTGCAGCAATATATGTTCTGTAACACCATCAGTGTAAAGTATTCCAAGTATGTTTTGTTTGCTCTCAGTTTATCCACTGTTAGAGTCCTCGTGCTCTGCAAGGGTTTTTTGTCATGTGCAATAGCAGTCCTAAGTGGTACTAAATAACCTTCACTACTAACTCATCATTTAAGTTTGCAGGCATCTCCCTTTCTATCCTAATTAATCTTGACTTTATAGTGCCTTGCTATCCTTGATCTAGCCTATGTGTTGCTGTACTGCAGTTTTGTATCAAGTCCAGCACTGATTTTCCTTCCTCAGTCATCTCTGCACCACTTGTCCGCAGTTACTGCTTAAAGAGGGACAGAGATCTAGTCCAGGTGCAAGTTTGCATTTTGGATGATTCAAATTCTCTCCATCTGTTTGGGGGGTGGGCAAGCAGCTACTCTGCTGCTGGAGTTAGTCGTCTTGTTCTGTAGCTGAACTAACTCTTAACCCTTGGAGAGTTTGCATCACCTCTTTGCCATTATAGCTCTAACCTCTTCTTGAACAGAGGTTCCTGCCTCTACAGAATTACCTGGAGTTAGTTACCCCAGGCTTGGCCTATTTAAAATCACCACACTCATTTTACCTAACCCTGTAGCTAGGTGGAAGCCTGATACTGAATAGCAAATTACTTAACTGCTTGATAGGCATTCACTATTCATAGGAGTGTCTCGATGGTAAAATCCTTGGCTGGCTTGAACACATTGCCATCTTTCTTTGTCTTCTATATGCATAGCAATATTTCTTGATCTATTCTTTTAGTCAAAGCTGGAAGTTGGTATTGTTATGCTGAAAGAGAGATGAGATTTGGAGGAGAAAAAAAGATTTGCTTGAGGAAACATTTCCTTATATTTCTCATCACTGTGTATGGAAGAAAAAGTATCTTTCATTGTTCAACAATCTTCAGTGTTGTTGAAGATTTTTTTTTTTATTTTTTTTTTTTTAAGCTGGAAGTTGTCTCAAAAAATTTAATGTCGCACTTAAGACTGTGAGCTGCAAAGGAGGAAACTTGTGCACAAATTAACTGCCATTCTGTGTATTACCTCTTTGCATCAAGTCTCATAGCTGTTCTAGGTACTTGTTCAGTCGCAGTTTCAAAAAGATCTTAAAAGTAATGATTTTTTTTTTTTATTACTTCTGTATCTGCTTTTGACAGATTTACTTAAATAATCTGCTCTTTAGGCTGTTTGGAAGTAATTTGTTATTTTCAATCAAAAAGATAAATGATAGGGGCAACCATTTCAGCTAAGATTCTGTAACTGCCTCAGATGTAAATTCTGTTTCATGTGCTTCTGTTTTTTCAGAACTATCACTCTGGAGCTCAAATACTGTATTACTACTCTCTTCCTCAAAGGATTTCTTACAAGAAAGAAGGAAGAGATGAAAAAAAAATGCCTGAACAAGGCCCATTCCAATATTTCTGAGCTGTTATAGTGAAGAAGTCTTATGGTCTCTTCTTATTTTGTGTCCATATATGTATACTTATACATAATCTCAAGCACATACATGGTTACAACTACTTGTAATATAGAACTTATGTGTTTGATTCTTCATGTGAATTTAAGAGTCCAGAAAGGCTTGCTTACAACACAGTTTTCAAATTATATGGGTTCCTTCTCATAATTTTCTGGAGATTATATAGTACATAGTTTTCCTGCAAATTTGGTGTCCACACTACTGAGAAGCAGTGTCAGCAGGACTGATGGCTAGCTACCACTTCTTAGATTTAACAAAGTTCTCTTGAATCTTGTGTCTTCACTCGGCTTGGTTGTGAAGGAGTTTTGCAAAACTGTTCATGATTGAACAATTGTTTCTAAGCATGATCAGTCATCCTAGTAAAGCTTCTTAGGGGACCTTAGCTGAATGTCCTCTATGTTATGTGTGTATGTATGTGTATATCTGTACATATAATCCCATTGTGTAGTCTTTCTGCGTAGCTGGACTGAGAGCCTCGGCAGACTGTTTGGGTTGTACATAAAATGTTTCTATGGTGCATGCCCACAACAGAACATTGTTTTTAACAAGACCATCAACGGGAGTCTCATAAGAATTACACTTAAGTCTAAATTTTCTTTTAACAAGTTGTTGGTTTGGCTTTTTCCCCCCTAACGCTTGTGTAGACCTAAGCCAATTTGCAGTAGTTTGGAGAACAAATAAGAAAGAGCGCATAAAAAAGGAAAGGAGGGGGATGACTGCATACAAGCCCACACTTAAATTCTGTATATACAGTTTATCTAAATTTGGGTATTATTGTCTTTAACGTAGCCCGAGTCAGACTCACGGGTTAATGGCGCCTCCCCGTGTGCTTCGCCCCAGCACTCTGCCCTCAGCTACCCGCTCGAGCAAGAGACAAGCTCACAGTTTCATCAGACAGGTAAGTGTTTTGATCAGATAATGTGCTGCGTGAGCCTATAGGTGACTACTGAATGGGTTTGTTGGTATCTTTCTGAAAAGATTTATAAATAAAAAGGAAATGATCTTTGTGATGCTACTGGGAACAAGACTTACTGCAGCTTGAGCTGTTCCTTCACCACAATTGCAAACAGCTGCGGTATCACAAGAATCCATGTGACTCTGAATTATGGATTTCTGTCAATAGACTCCTTGGTCCCATCCATTTTGAGCAAATGAATTTATTGGGCAAATCCATCCTCACTGAAGGGGGAACCAGATTCCATTGGACTGAAATAGGCAAGAGCTGTTTTTCCTACAGTACACACATACACCCAAGTAATCTGTCAGATACAGGAACAAATGTCCAAAATCGAAGCTTCCTGATGGCTCCTTTAAAAATTCTTGTGTATCCTCTGCTTATCCTGGTATTTTGATGACCCCACCCCTCACTGACTTCACAGCTTTAGGAATTATTGAGTATTTAAGTGTACAGTCTCTGCACATGAGGGGATTTCTCTCTTGAAAGATTATTTTAAGTTCTGCAGTATCAGAACTCATTAATTCCCCTGGGAATTAGCAGAAATAACTACAGACCATTGAATGCTCAAAATTAGGGGAAAAAAGAAAAGATTTTCCTCAAATTATCTTAAGTTCAATTTCCTCACTGTTTTTGTTTTCAAGCCTTTGTGTTATACGTTAAAATTTTTTTTAATTTCTGTGGAAAACAGGAAAAATATTCTCTTGCATACTGAAAAGTTTTCATTCAGCATTGACATGTGTTTTTACTTTAATTTATCTGGAAACACATGGTGGTACTTTGAGTCTGATTTAATGCAATGGTAGATTTATGAGAGATGCTGTCTAATGACACTGCCAGGAACAGAGCCAGTTGTATTCCTTAACCATTCCCTTGGCTAATTTTAAGCAGCATTTTTTTTAAAAATGGCAAGGAGGATTTTAACACTAGTGAAATTGCTGGTGCACATGGAATAAAAACCATCTAAAAGATAAATGGATTTTTTTTTCAGAAAAAGAATGGTGTATTTGCTCTGAAAGTTACATGACAAATCATCTGAAAATGGAACAGAATTTTAATTCAGCAGCTACTGAGTATAATTCCCTCATCTTGTAAACCTTTTATTTATTTTAACTGTAAATTCTTATATACTGCTCCTTCTTGGCAATTTCTTCTGGTTAAATCTTGGGTGCAATGGTTAAGCTTTATTAAAAGAGAAATGAGTTCTGCTGCAAATCAATAATGTAACTTTCACCTTCTGTCCCAAGACTGGCAATTATCAGTGACAGATCCTGCACATTAAGTTACAAAGGCTTCAGGTAGTGGTTTCCCTTGAAATATAAAGGAGTATTTAACTGGAAGGTTGGATGAGAATGCCTTTCAGAATGTTGTTGTCCTTTTTTTTTTTTTCCCCCGCTCCTCTCGTTACTAAATTCATTGCTCTTCTTTGTCGTATCTGCAGATGACTTGTTAGTTCCACCTCATGATACCAACACAGATCTAACAGATGTTATGGAGCAAATCAACAGCACATTTCCAGCTTGCTGCTGTAAGTGTAACAAAATATGTCTCTGAGAATAGTATTGAATTTGAGGCCGTCTTTTGAAGAAAAAAGTCATTCTTGTGGTATTGACTAGGGAAAAAAATCTCCTCTCTGATGAGATTTCTTGTCAAGATATGCAAGCTACATAATTCTGTTCTTTAAAGTTCCTCAATAGACACTATTTGTGAAGGTAAATAAACGTTCTCATGTTTTAAGTGGAAGTGATTCACTATAAGAAAACCCTAGAGCTCCACATGGAATTTTCAGCTGTGCCCACATAAGGGAAAAGAGACCTAGAATCTCATTAGCTGCTGATAGAAACCTTCTGTAGAACTTAAGTGAATGTGGATTCAGAAATTCTGAATGCTGTTTCTCTAATAAAACTTGAAAAAAAAAAGCCTTAGGCAACAGGAGGGACCATAGCCCAATCCTGACGGGCTGAACTAACTATTGAACTAGTTATTCAACTAATTGGCCAGAGGAAATAGCTGTTAACACAGCGCATAACACCTTTCCCTGCTTAAATGCATTGAAGGTTGATATTTTATTTAGTGTCTATTAAAGGGAGATCAAAAGGAAAACCAATTAGTTTCCTATGCATAGCTTACATATATCAGCTGACATAGATTTCCACTGATCCTGTTCCTTCTAGAGTGTCACTGCACTTACAAGAGTGAGGAGCTATCTCTTTGGTTCCAGCAGTATTTCATACAGATTGTTGGTTTTGGCAGGGGAGGTGAAGTGGCAACTTTGTTCTTCATGTATTTTGGGTTTTTTAAATACATGCATACATATATATCTTCACTTTCAGCTCTTTTGCCTTAGAAAAACAGTAGTGAAAACTTTGATATATTCTTAAACTTTCAACAGTTCTTTCAAATGAAGTGTAATAATGATGGTCAGTTTTAAAAGGCACAAGTGAGAGGGAGGGTGTTATGCCCAGTCCTTTTGGAAGCATTGAGATTGAACTCTATTCTAGTTCATAAACTCGGTGAACCCTGTTAAAATACCCCTTTTATCTTTTGTACGTACATTGCTTGGCTGCGAAGGACTGCATCACAGAAGATGCACTTTGCACGTTTTGAGAAAACAAATTAGCATCTAGCAAAACAGGTTTTGTTTCAGCTGTCCTTTGAGATTTTCAGAGTTCAATAGTTCAGAGCCCCTTGCTTTGCAAATTAAGGATTTGATTCTAAGGAGAATCCTTTCTTGAAATCAACAGCTAGTGGAGCTACTCAGCACAACTCAAGTGTGTGTATGTATACAAACCAGTAGAAAATGCAAGTCAAGTACCAGTTCTTGGTTTTGAAAATTCCTGTCTTGCATGTATAAGCAGTATAGCAGCTACTGCACATTTGGCCCAAATGAATTTACAGCAAATTTGCAGAAATACTCCCTTGCATTCCTGTGTCGAGGCAAGCTTGATAATGATGTCTGCTCTCTGCTACCAGGAAACACAGGAAAAAAATCCAATATCCGTAAAACAATATCCCAAATGAGGCAGGAGGGGACTGCAAGTGAAAACCGTGGCCCCACATCCTTTCATATTGTGAATAATTTCCGAGCATTTAATATTAAAAGAAGTCACAGTTCCAAATTTCATGTGATTTTTCCCTTTGTGATTGACACGCTGCTGCAGAAATCAAGCCAAACCAGCATGCCCCAATTAGTAGGTACTAGTTATGTTTGCTCTTCTTCAATCATTCTATATAATATCTCTTACTTGGGAGATTTACTAGGAGTATATTTTTTTTAACCATGTAAGATTCATATACGGCTTTAGAAGCCTGGAACGAGGATTATTAGTCTGGCCTTCGCAACAGAGTGCATTAAACTCTGTGAGTTTTGCTAGGGAGGACCATGATAGACCATCTAGTCCACCATCTTTCTCTGTGGCCATTTGAGATGGATCTGTCTTTCTGGATGGACAATTGTCTAACCTGTTCTGTAAGACTTCTAATGACTCCACGGGCTCCCTAGTCAATCTGTTTTAAAAGCATCCCTGTATTCCTAACCTTAAAAAAATAATATCCTTACCGTTTTTTAATGATACCCAAGGTAAATTTTACTAGAACACCCCTCATGTTCAATATATCATGTCCATGTAAACAAAGAAACAAAAGCTATTTTTCACCCCCTCATCACTAGTGGTCTCTCCTACCTTGGGCGCACTGTCATTAAGGACAGTTACTAGCATCTGAGCCTTATGTAGATTATTTTTATCCCATCTTGACTGTAAAATAAAGCCAGTTGCCTTCTTTGCTATATTTGGTTTTTTGGGTTTCAAGTTATAATTAATCTCAAAATCAGTATTTCTACTTACTCCGAATATCCCTTATGAAGCAATTATTCATATAGTAAGGCCAGCACTGCTCTTAATGGGTTTGGTTTTGGTCCCCAGATCCTTTGATAATGGATATAATGCCTCTTTTCCTTCCTTGTTTATGAGGTTGGTCCTCAGAACTCGGCAGGTGCGTAACATTGGGCAGAATTCTTGCCTTTGCATCCAAGTGAGTTCCAGAACAGAGTATTTTGAACAGATGGTATTATAATACAGCACTCGTAGATCTATATGGTTGCAAGTGGTGAAAAAGGAGCAACTCATGTCGTCTACATATTTGTAATACTATAACTTTTTTAGAAGAAAAGTAAATTTGTGAATAAAGTTATGTATAGACCGTTAAAACACACTTCGTTAAATGTTTATTTTTTTAAGATAGGAGTCTTTCTGTTCTTCTTTAGTACATATTTTCCTGACACTGCCTTTGTTTTTAAACTGCCAAGATGCAGAATCATGTAAATTTCTAACTTGCTTTCATTTTTTCTATTTGCAGCAAGTTTCACTGGCAGACCACAGGTATGAGACATGTTTACATGCTTGCATAGTCATTGGAAGCAAAGTAAAGCAAGTGGAAAAGTTCTATTAAAGCCAAGTGGTGGTGGGGGGGGTTTCTGTATTTTTCCCTAGAGGTCTATTTGGAAGCTAGACCCATGTAACAGGAAGGCTAGATTATGGAATATGCCAGTGTCACGAATGAGTGGTTTAGGCCACTTAAAGAATCACCATCAAGGGTATTGGTAAAAGCGATTTTAATAGAAGTTTCTAAAAATGTGACTTAACAGAATTCAATGGCAAGGCTCACTCTACTACTTACTAAAACATACAAAGGAAAGTAAAATTAGAATCAATTCAGAAAGATTTATACAGAGAGAGAGAGCATGGAGAAATAAAAGGGGTAGAGAATAGGGAAGACCCTCCCATTGAATCACGAGGTTCAGAATGGACTCCCTTGCTTTCTAAATTTCTCAAAGAGGAGTTTAGTTGTGGCTGAATACAGACTTGGTCAACAGTTTATGTCTAAAGGAAAAGAGAGGGTACAAGGAATAAAGAAATACTCCTGTTGAGTCACGAGGTTTGGAATAGACCCCCTTGCTTTCTAAACTCCTTCTCAGAGAGGAGTCTAGGTGCAGCTGGGCCTAACCCTAGTCCCAGACTTGGTCAATGGGTTTTATCTAAAGGATTATGTGTATTTAGCAGCAATTTGACGTTCATTCATGGTTTGAGGTAAATCATAAGATTTTAGCAACACTTAATAATGGATTAGTTTTGAGATCTACAAAGTGAGCTAATCACAACTATAGCTTGAATACAGATTGATTTACATGTGCACGCACACAGACATAAAACTGTAGATATATACAAAGGTACCTGTTAAAAATTCCCCTCGAGTTCTGTGAAAATACTCACTTCAAATGTCTCAGCATTCCTCAATGGGCCAGGTTTGAGTGTCAGGGAGGAGAGAGTTTTAGCCCAGGTCACCGTCCTCTAAAATTTCACAAACTGGAGAGTTTGCGAAAACTCTGAGAGGCGTCCCACTTGGAGGGAGATGCTGGTCACAGCCCTCTGAGGTCCAGGAGAGCTCAGAGGGCCTCACTTGGGACCGCTGTTTATAGGTTTGCAAGATGATTGGCTTTAGTCATTAGTAAAATGATGGAATTTTGGTAACCATGGTTCCACTTGGGCTACGATCCATATAAGGAGTGCTCCAGGGCTGTCAGGGAATGAGGGATCATCCCATTTTTTTTTGCTGTCATTACCCGCCTCGGTCAGGTAACGAGTGCCTGGTACAGTCAGTGCTGTTCCCTGCCTTAGCCATGCGAGAGTTCCTGGTACTGTCAAGGGATGCTTAACCATCCAGCTCATTACACAAAGGTCAGGGCCTAGCTGGAATTTCTGAGATCGTAGAGTGGTCCAGGGGAGAGGGGAAAGCAATGCACCACCACAGTCAGTTAATAGAAAATTCCTGCTAGTTTAGGCATTACCAAAGATACTATGGTGTGCTGTTCTTGGATGCTGACCAGCTGGAATCAGTTCAAATCTATCGAGGCCAATTAGTTTCAAGCCAGCATCAGCTCTGCAAGACCAAAGCTGGTTTTTGCAAAGATATCCATATGTCCTTGTGCCCTGGTGCCCATCACTTCAGTTCCAGGAGCTATTGGCAGTAGGGCACAAAGGTCGAGAGCCATGCAGCATTAGATTAAGCTGCCTTCTCCCAGTAGGCAACCGCTTTACACACCCAACACAGAAATTTGGCTACTTTCAGAGTTCGCAAAATTGTGGAAAACAATCTGGTATTTAGATACTTGTTCTTGAAAATCTAACTGGTATGAATGATGAGTTAAATTTCTGTTATAAGTAACAGAAATAAGAAAAACTCTTGCTATAGGTTTAGGTTGATATTAGAGCACACGTATGACAAATAAGGAACGACATAATCTTGTGTTATTGCAGAGTTCTTTGAAAGTTTCATTGTTAACTAAGTTTTAAAGACTATCACAAATTGCTGTGTGAGACCTCAGAAGAATTAAGTGGTAGGGAAAGAGTCTATTGACTCCCCCAGATTGCTTCACCTTGTCCATTAATTCACCATTTGCAGGGTCAGACCTCCCCAAAATGAATATCTAAAAATTCAGAAACATTGCTCTGCAAACACTTTCTTGGATTGCAATATCTGGGATAGTAAGATTGGCTTCCCAAAAACAAATTTCTAAAGAGAATTGGATGAATCATGCCCTGCACTCAGTTAACTCAGACTTTGTGTTTCGGTTTCTTGATAAGTTAGTGAACTAATCTAGCATTTTTCAGAAATCCTTCCTCTAAGCAGACACAGAGATAGCTTTCAGTGTTATCAGTGAATAATATTAATCTTCCTGAAAAAGCATTTGATTTTTTTTTTTAGATACAGGATGATTCCCAAATGATGTCACTGCAAATCTACCCTTCCAGAACCATTAGAGAAGGCATATTTGTCTGTTCAGGAACAGAATCCTGAAACAGGAGCCTGGGAATAAGCATCACATTTGAAGGGGCTGGGTCCAAATCCAGACTCTGTATACTACCCATTTTTACCACTTAGGCTTCAGATACGACAGTAGTTTGCCTAACCATTTTTTCTATGGGTGCAGAACATGGAGAGTCTATAAGTTATATTTACTGCTCTGTAGACTAACATCCTCTGGGCCTTACTCAACAAGAATTTTAAACACTGCAGTATAGTAAAATTAGGTTTCTCTTAACTACATGCCTCAGTGATTTGCTGAGTCTTTGCCAATACATCTAAATTTTTAAAATACAGGGGTTTTGTAAGACGACATCCGAGTTCTTAACTGAACCGAGCCCAGAGTATTTAGAGCTTTCTGTACGTGTTAGTGTGGTACTGACAGGGTTATTTCTCATCGTGACAGGCAATGTGAAGTGTTCATTTGGACATCAACCAGTGCTTCCTGACGTGCAGTACAGCCCTTTTCTACAAACCACCAGTCGCAAGTTCCACTTCATCAGAAGGCTGCATGGGACCCTGGAACATGCTGTTCGCTCTGACTGCGTGTTCTTCTTGAAATAGTAAAACACTGAATACCCAAAGACGAGGATGTTGTTTTTATAGTATTGGTTTTTTTCTTCTTCTTCCCTTTCTATGCAACTGTAAATTAATGAGCAGTGGAGTATTTGTCACTGATTTGTATAAATATACAGCCGCGGGAAAAGGGGCAGGGGCTTTATATACGTTCTTTTTGATAATCGTAAAGAGAACTGCATAAGGAGTTTGGAGCAAAATGTTACATTTATACATTCCTTTCAGCTCTTTGCTTTTACATTGTAAAATACCCTTAGTTATATTCTCACACATTTATTATTCTGTACTGATTATTTATATGCTAGCCGTTTGACGACACAGATTTCAGACTACCCTTGAATTTTTTTCAGGATTGGCATATGAAGTTCCCATAATCTGCATTATTGTTACTGGTTAACAAAAATTGCCGTTGGGTGCAAGCTTACAGTATTTTAACTCCATTAAACAATGTAAACTCTCATTTTGAGTCATAATCATCATCCTCATGCACCAAGGTGGTATTTTAACTTTCTTTTAGTTATTTCCAGCCAACACACTCCATTTGGAGGATTATTTTTTTAACCCTTACTTTATTTTGAATCAGGAGATAGCTAACAAGAGGACTTAGATGATAGCTTAAGTTGTTTTTAGTACGGTCTATGTTAGTGTAATCTTTCCCAACTTTGTTCAGAGACAAAGCTTTGCTGTTCCCTGCTGCGCCAAACTTGCTTCAAGTTTTGGAATTTACGGTCCGTGAAGCTCATTTCCATGAGATCCCTTCTGATCTAAACACACCGGTGTTTTGTCTGCCTCTTGGAAATGAAGAGACAATTAGAAAGCCCTTTCCAATACTATTAGCAATGGAACATTTTCTTCAAAACTGCAATGCACTTACATATTATTATTTGGCATTGTAATCTTGCAACTGATCTTTATCTTTGAAATCATTTATTTATGTACTTCAAGTAGGGATAATTATGGGATAATTATGTCACTGATCAGTTGATCTCTAGTTTTAAAATTATTATAAGAGATTTTTATGCCTTCACAGAGTTTACAATGCTGCATGGACACTTGCTTTAATTTCAGAACATACCTTTAATTGGTAAAACTGCATGCAATATATTTCATGTATAGTGGAAAGAAACTAAACTGTGTTGTTCTTAATTATTAGTGAAGAAAAAAAAAAATCTCAAAATGGTATTGGAAGAGCCGAAATTCTCTATTGCTACCGAAAAATGCTAGAGGACATTAAGACAGCAGGTCAGGAATTTCTAGTGTTTTTGTAAAGTGGTGGCAACTAGATTGTCCTGCACCCACAGTATTCACTCCTGGACTGCTGCTGCTCAAGGCATGATTTGGGCACAGCGTCGACCACATTCTGGTGTTGGCTCCGGTGCCAGTTCTTTCTGAACCCTTTGGCAAATTATTTAACCACTCTGCCTCTGTTTTCCCATCTGTAAAATGGGGATGATAGTACTTACCTCTCAAAGGTGTTGTAGGGCTTGCTTAGTTAGTGTCTGAAAAGCTCTATATAAATGCTAAGTATTACTCCTGAGTGAGTGGAGCAAAATTGTGAAGGTGGGAAGAGAAGATGCTGGCTCCTATAAATGCTTCATCTATTAAAAAGAAATAGTGTAGTTATTTTGAGAAGAAACCCCCCACATTTTACAGAAGAGGAAAGCCATGACCACCTTTCTACCTCAGACCTATCTTCATGAGTAGTATTGGAAATAGCTTTATATTCTGTTCTCTGCAAAGTACTTTGCTTTTATCAAGCTCCATCATTCTCTAGGCAAAGAATCCTTAAAAATACCCCCCTTCATAAGTAAAAAAGGTCTCAGTAGTGAATTTGGTGGCTTTTATTTTTGTTCTGAATATGAGGTTATGTATAAAGTTGTTTTTCTGCCTGTGTTTGTATGCATCCTTTGTCCTCTGCTGCCAAGTAAATGCTACTTCAAACACTACATTGTAACATTCTTCCTCTGAGACAATAATAAATAAAAGGAATATATTGCAGTAACATGAGAAAAAGTATGGAGTTCTTTCAAGTGTTGTGGTCTTCAAGGGTGGCTAAATGCTGAAAATTTCATTCTGAAGATTAATTTTAACACAGGAGTGCTGTGATAGTCCATTTCTATGTGCTAGCATTTTTGGAGTGTGGCTTGCATTTATATAAATGAGGTTAAGCAGTGTTTTCTCCCCATAAATCTGTGCATATTTTCTCCGCTTTTCCATCTTTAGTGATTTAGTCTGGGATCCTCAGTTGCATGACAGATTTTAAATTTGATCACTGAGAAACAGACTGCTTTTATTTAAAAAATGCTATATATGCAGATTGCAAAACAGCAATAATGCATGCAGCCCTGTCAAATATTAGAACTGTAAATTAGTCTTCAAGTTTCGATGGCATTCAGTCAACATGCTCAGCTGAAACGCTGCATTAGGTATTTGGTCAGGAAATATGTACTTTCTAGCCCTACCATGTGCCAATATTAGGTATTTGCATTAAGCTAATGCAAATTGTGTTAATGATTGTGTTAGAACTACGGTGCTTAAAGGAGGAAAAATAAAGTCCACAACCCTAACAAACAATCCTGTTTCCTTATTGTAATAGTTGGCACTGTTTTCATGTTTAGTATTCATTAAAATATTATTTTTATTCAAACTCTTAACACATGTAAAATGTAAGTGTCAAAGTAATGGCATTTTCCCTCAGTTTGTAAAAGGATGATTAACAAATAAGTTGTAAGGAGAAATTGGGGTTTTTATGTGACATTTCAGTGATTCAGCAGTTAACAAGGAATTTAATTATAGAAATAGCAATATATTGAGTCAAATTAAGTTCTGAATTTAGAACAATAAATGTGTCAAAGAGGAGGAGACTGGTAGATTAAGGACTCTATTAAACCACAAAATCTTTCTTTTAAAAAAGTACACCTTGTAATTATGTTTGTAGACTTGAAGGCAGCAGAAGGGGGGTGTGGATCAGTACCAGGGCCTGATGCTGAGAACAACTTACCAAAGTGCTGAAATCTGCAACTTACACCCTCTGTACCCTGATCGCTAAGTAGCAGCTACGCGAGCTCTGTAACACTGGCACGTGTGAGGAATGTACTCTCAGTTTAAAATCACGCTTCAGTACTGTACCATGAAGGTCCTGGCTTTTGTTGGGGGAACAGAGTGGCACCCACTTCTCACCAACTTGTGTGGGGCTTTTCTCAAGGGGCTTGGGGAAGGCCAGTGACAGGGCATGGCAACCTCTTGTCCCCAGTGAACAGTGCACTGGCAAGAACTCCCCCACTTCTCTGCACAACCTTTTCCTTTGAGCACTAATCAGCCTCTTCTGCTGTTATTTTGTCAGGCAAAATAAAGCCAACATGATACTTTTCAGTAGAAGAATTAGGTTGCTGCACCAAAAAGCTCTCAGTCCAAAATGCATGCCTATCCATCTAATTGGGAGAGACACCCTCCTGCGCAGCCCATAATGGATGGGGTGTTTGATAGCATATTTGTTTAAATTTTTATTACAGAACACCCTTGAGCTGAAACATTGCTATCAGATCAGTTCATTTTCTCAGAGAAGATGCAAGATTGATGCATGTAATTAAAATCAGAGTGCAGAAGTTCCTCTGCTATTGGAGCGTCATCTTCAGGGGAACTTCCACTATGAAACAGCTCTGCTTGGGTTGTGGTGGTGCTATTATTTTTGGACCAAGACAAGGCTCTTCAGATGTTCAAATCTCAATATATGAGATAGTTAAATCATGAGACATCAGCCCCACTAGGTCAGAGATACTGGACCCAGACACAAACTGTCAGTATGCACATAATTCCTATTACCCGAGTGTCCTGGCTCAGGGGTTCTGTCCTCTCTTCTGTTATTTCTGCAGTTGAAAAATGAGAAGGAAAAAAAAAAAAGCTGAATTCAGCCAAATTAAAAACTTATTACTGTAATGGGCAAGCTTTGGATATATGCAAAAGACCAAAATATTCTTTTAAACATTTACAGTACAAATTGCCCTTTGGAGAGAGTTTGCTCATTACATGTATTTT
Source organism: Gavia stellata (assembly GCF_030936135.1). Classification (NCBI taxonomy): domain Eukaryota; kingdom Metazoa; phylum Chordata; class Aves; order Gaviiformes; family Gaviidae; genus Gavia; species Gavia stellata. The sequence continues at coordinate 38,778,453 of NC_082595.1, forward strand.
TTGTTCTCTACTTTAGTATGAAGTTGCCCTAAGAAAAACCTTCCTGAAGGTAAACGTTTGCACTGCTGCAAAACTGAGTAATGGATCCTGTCTACTGTCACGCAGAAATGAAGATGTCGTGCCATATGGCTGAGAATTCTGTTCCCACAACAGCAGCAACAAAATCAGTCTTACAAATCCAGCCACAGTGTAAATTAATAACAGTGAGGCATGAAAAAAAAATTTAGTAGGAAAAAAAAAATTGAGCAGGAAGAGATCTGCTGCATCTTACAAGCAAAAAAGCTCTCAGTAATCATCAGCTATGTGCTATGTTCCTCACAAAACGTTGTTCCTGTGACCAGGAAAGGTGAAATCTTCCTTGGCTCACATGTCCTTTAGAGCCTATCTTCTGTCTTTAGTGCCACTTAAGTTTTCATGATGTGCAAGCACAAATTACAGTCTTTGCAACTTAAATCTGTGTATTAGAAAGAACAGCTGCATGCAGCTGCCTTTGGAAGGGGAAGGTTGTGTTGTCATCAACTGCTTTTCTAAGCACCTCTCTCTCTGAGATGCCAGGAGTGGGCTGATTCAGCACATTTTCCCAGGCATCCCAGCACTGCAGTGAACTTGCAGCCAACACAAAGAGATCTTTTAACATAGAGAAGTTTTCAATTTAATATGCATATTAAAAATGATAAACCAGGAGAGCTGAATAGAATTCCTAGGTGCCAGTCTGAAAGATAAGTGCCTACACAGGAAAAAGAAAAAAAAAACCAAACCAAAACATAGATGCTGTCCTATCTCATTGCATCTCTGAAACATAGTATTTACAAATGAACTATTCATGCTCTTGTTAGTCACTCTTTTTATACAGTCAGATAAGCACTTCAAAAATGTCTCGTTTTCTGGCCTCTAATATTTGCCTTGGAGATACTATAGCTCTGAAATACTTATTTCCTGACTATGGAAAGAGAGCCTAGGGTAACTAGCTCAAAGGAAGATGTCTGCAGCTTACGAATCTAATTTCTGGGGACAGATCCCACCTAGGTGTTAAACAAAACAATGGAGAATATAAACATTTTTTAGTTTGGTATTTTTACAGTTAGAAAAAGTGTCCTGGTTATTAAAAAAAAAAAAAAATCTGAAAACCACATAGCAGCATTGCAGCAACACTTCATCTGCACGTGATGGAATTCCTTTTGCCCCCACAATAACTGATACCTCTTAAACTAGGATTTAAAGTCTTTGGAAAAGGGGGTGGGGGGCGTGGGGGGTGGGGGGGTGGGTGTGGAGACAGCATCCCTTACCAACAATTTGAGAGTCTCATAAGCTAGATTTATTTGAGTTAGGAAAAAAGCCACGTGAATGAAAGACTGGCATGATTCACCTGACTTTTATGTGGAAATAGGCAATCATTTGATCAAATACAGTAACCTTTCTGAATCCCAGCCCAGGTGAAATGGAAGTCCAGGGGACAGCTCATATGACTACAAGCCAGAATAGTCAGAGTATAACTCTGGCCCTGTAAAAACAGGTAGCAAACCCATTCATTTTTCTTCCCTAGAGATGACATTTTGCATGTTGAAGGATTATTTTTATCATGAGCGATTCAGGACCATTATGCTTCTCTGTACATATTTGCCATGTGTGACTGCTGCCTAACCCACAAATGAAGTTTCATGCATCAATAAATCAGAGAACAGACAGATGACACAATAGTAACTGCCACTGATAATCCATGTCCCTGATTTGAGTGCAAACAAGAGGAGGGAAAGTTAAGGGTTACCCAGATCCTCCTTCTTGAATACTGGAGTGACTTTCTTCCTGTCCTCAGGATCCTCCTCTGATTCCCATGACCTTCCAAAGATAATCAAGAGTGGCCTTGCAGTGACATCAACCAGGTCCCACAGCACTTCACCTCTGCTCTCAGGGACCTGGGATTCCTGAAGGGCAGTCTTACCAGTAAAGACTGAGATGAAGAAAGGGTTCAGTACCTCAGACTTTTCTGTGTCCTTTGTCACCAGATCCTCTTCAGCCGTGGGCGCGTGTTTTCCCCAGTCTTCCTTTTGCTACTGATGTACTTGTCAAAGTCCTTGTCGTCTTTCATATCCCTCCCCAGGCTTTGGCTTTCCTAACCCTAACCCTCCACAATGAGGCAGCATCTCTGTATTCTTCCTGGGCCATGAACAGGCCAAAGTCTGCTCTGCTGAAGCCCAGGGGTGTGATCCTGCTTTTTGGCTTGGTCCTTTCCTCTTGGGATCCTGAGCTCCACCATCTCAGAGTTGCTGCAGCCCCCAACTTTCACATCCCTTACCCTTTCTTCCTTCTTCTTTATGAGTAGGAGGTCCAGCAGGATCTCTGCTCCTTGATCACCTGTGTTAGGAAATGGTCATCAGTGCACCCCAAGAAATTTTCCCTTGACAGTTAGCACAACCCTGAGCCAATGCATTATCTCGCACAATGCCGTGAAAAAATCTTTTGCCAAGAGAAGTATGACAGATGAGTAGGGAAGGACCTTTTAAACACAGATGCTTTGGCTGATTTTGTGGAATACCTCTGAAAGTGTTTTGGTGAGCAGTTGTGAGGAGCCTAATGAACGGCTGCGACACACAGACAGGCACACAGGAAGAAAAACTGTCCAGATGCATTTCTGTCTCTCCAGTCCCAGCAGCCCCTCTGGAATGGAAAGCATAGCTCTGACCTACTTGCTTTCAGCAGGCTGTAATTGCAGCGCCTATCAATTTTCTATAAAAATACAGATGTGAACAAATGGAAAACCTGAGTGGCTGAAACATGAGCGGAATAAGAATGTTATTTCATCCCCTAAATCCAAGTTCCCGTAAAGATAATGAAAAGTAAGACTAGTCGAAATGGCAGTAAAACATCAAAGTAACAGTTGACTTTATTATAAAATATGAGCCAGGCTTTGTACACAAACAAGATACACTATGTTAACCATCTGTCTGCTGCCTACACTTGCGTTTTTTCCTCCCCAAAACATCTGCTTGCTTACTGAGGAAGGAAAATTAGTGATCGCTTTAGTGAAAGAGAATTGTTTTTGGTTTTGAACTCTACTATCAGATCAGTTCATTTTCTTGGAGAAGATGCGAAATTTCCTAAAATGCCACGCTGGTTTATCCACTTTTCTTCTAAACTTGCTTTCCCAGGCATAGACTCACATGTGGTTTTGGTTGGCTGCTTCCATTCACATGTTCAGAGATCATCAGCATTTGAACATAAAAAAACCCCAAACCACACCTAGCTTTTTTAATTAAAAGTTCTGTAAGCTTATCAACGTTGTTGCTCACTTTATTATTTATGAGATCTCCCGTGCCTTAGAAATTACTACCAAGTAGACAAAACTGGTACACTTTCCATTTCTTTGCCCGAAGCAATGCTCCCATTGAAAGCTTCTTGGAAAGTTTGACTTAAACAACTTTATGAATAGTACAATGTCATTATACAAAACTAAGTTACATTTCTTAAAGGCTGGTTACAAACATTCGCAAATGAGGTCTCTTCATGACGCTGTTGATTTTAGGGCTCTTCATGGTTCAATATAAACCAAACCAGGAAGGCATAATCATGCCTTTCAAAGCTATTTGAACAATACATTAGCATACATACTGCAGCTTAAGCCTGTCAGCTTTGTCTGCAGTTGCTGCACTTACTTGTTAGTTTTTAACCCAGTTGCAAAGGAAAGACGAGTGATAAATTAAGATTATAGCACATCTGTTTCCACAGAGATTGGATAAAATATGGCAGTTTAGTTAATGCAGTAAACAGCTTAAATGTTGAGAGCAATTTTTTCTTAAAATACGTTGCCTGAATAGCTGATATAGACAGATGCTTAAGAAAATGAGTTGTTTTTTTCTAGTTTCTAAAAGTAGTAGTTGTACCTTTCTCAAACAATATGTACCTAGCAAAAGAATTAGATTAAGTGATGTGATTAAACCCAAGATATTTCACACCCATCTACCCTCCCATCTTAGACTGTCAGAAGTGACAAGGCAAAATGAGAAATATTAATACTATAATGAAGCACTTCTAAAAGTCCAGTCCTGCAGACTACCCTTCCAGAAAGAAGTGCCTCAAGAAGCAACATAGATGACGATATGGCATGATTTCAGTTATTTGATACATACAATATATACACTGGAGACAACTGTGTATAATGGGACAGGGTTATGCCAATGATCGTTTAAACAAACATTTATCTATGATAAAATAAAATAAAAATTAAAAAAAAAAAAAAATCACAGCTGGCTCCTAAGCCAGCTGCCTTGGCACCTCCGTGGAGCTCACTCCCTGTCATGGCTGGTCTCTCCTCGCAGGAGAGGCACCACCAGCCCCTCAAGGCTCCCACCCCATCAGCCACTCGCAGGCCTCGTCCTCCCCACCATGTGGCAAGGCAGGGAGAGGGGACGTCCCAGGTTGGGCTCCCCCAGCCCCAATCCAGGACCACTTAATATTCTTCTTCGGCAGCACTTAAAAAGGCAAGCTGTGTCTATCTGGTGGGTATTAGCAGCATAACATAGGTAATTAAGTAATGATCACCTTAGAAATGTGCCTTTATCTTAGAGCAGGAGAAAGAACAGAGACTGAAGGTTGGGACAATTATCTCATCCTTTAGCTCCAGGGAACCAAGCACCAAATAAGCATTCATATCAAAGTCAGTAAATAATGTGGCCAATTACATATTCTCACATCCCCATTGAAGTTTCTTGATTGAAGATTGCAAACATTTATGTTTAGCCTTCAGCTTAGTATTTAGAGTGCCATATAGGAACTGACTTTGCATTAAAAATTTATCCGTGAGTTACTGCTTAATGTCAATACAATCTGTATTCGTGTCTCTGTGAGTGGGGACACCTAAGAAACACTATTTTTCTGTCATCATAAACCATGTTTTATATGTATAAGCACAGGGTCTGTCATGGACTGAATTGCCCTTTTGGTTCCCAAAATCTCTTGATTTGACAGGCTTGGGTAGGCAAATTTAATATATGTGTTAGCACAGCATCTTGATAAACTACTCAATTTAGAATTACAGCAAGGAGTTTCAACATGCACTAAAGAAGTCTTTTTTGCTAGAAATTTCCTGTCCTCCTCCTCCCCCAAGAAGCCCTAAAAGTGTTTTGGGAATAGGCAGGCATCTCTCTCTACCTCCTCGCTCCCGCAGTGCGCAAGAGGCAGAACACAGCTGCTCTGCCAGTCCAAGCACGTGCCTGGAACGACTCCCTTCTTCCCCTTGGTATTTCACCAGTACCATATCATACCGCACATATTTTAGTAAGAGTCAAGGAATAGATTCGCAAACCCACTCTCTCCCTATAACATCTTCAGGAGGCTTAAGCAGATTTAAAACTAATGTAGCTACAAAGGTGTCCGCAAACACCAAATTTCAAGAAAATTAGGTTGCCAGTGAGTAATTAAGGACATTATAGGTCAGATTCTTACCTTTGTTGTTGGCAGCACACAAGAAAATAACATAAGCTCTAAATTCAATCTGATTTTTTTTTCTTTTTTTTTAATGTAAATCAAGCACTTTTGATAGGACATCAGAAGGACAGACTTTTCAGAGATGCTCTTTTTATAAGGACTCTAAAAAGCAGAGCTGCACTCTAGCTGTGGGTCCTGGCTATTCACTTGCAGGCATTAAGGACTTCCCATCTGTGGCTGCCAATTTCCTATAACCCACCAACCTAAGAGCACTGGATTTCATAATGAGGAGTTAATTTCTGAGGTCTTTACTTCTCAACCACAAACCTTTACATAGAGATATTAAAAAAACCCACCAAGAACTATACTGACAAGATTATTCAATCAGCACTGTAGGGCCCAGAGTCTAAAACCGTGGTTCTCAAAGACTCTGCCTATGCCAGAAGGCAGCCAGCATCTACAAATTAAGATTCATTACAAATTTTTCCACATGCTTTACATTCTGCCTTTGGGCATTGGCAAGAGTTTCTCACAATAGCCGTGAATAGGCAGAAATCTCATATTCAGACTTGTGGTGGCCCACAAGCATTCCTCAACGCATCTCATTTGTAGGTCAGACTCCATAAGCACTTGAAGAGCCTTGCCATCACATCTGAGCCTTTACAAAAACACTCCCCCTTCCCGGCACAGGCACATCTAACTCCAGACAGCCAACGCGAGCCAAAGGCAACATCACCTTTTTGTTTGGTTTCTCAAGCAATTCAGGTACTGAAGCTCTCTGAAAGGTGACAACTCAGGTTTCTCTCCATTTTCCATCCAGATGAGTTAATCCCACATGTATTTCACATATGTATTTCATAGCCATGGTATATTTTCCTCAACAGGACTTCATATGACAGTATCGACATATTTGTATAAGGGGAAAAGAAAGAAGAAAAAAAAAGAGCCTAAGCAGTGTAATACTAATCCTGCTTCTGGTATGCTTCAGCCCTCCATCTTTCTACACACCATACCCTATCATCAGTCGAAACACCATACTGTGCCTGTGAATGTTTATACCTGTTAATGATTCCCTTCCGTTCATTGATAGCGTGTGCATACTTGTAACTCTTGGTGTTCTCCCTAGAATTGGTGGTACTTGAAAGCTTTTCTGTTAAGGAATTAATCTCAGAGGCTTTATATTTCCAGTTTTTCCTCTTATGCTGCAAATACTGAAGGATGGAAGTATGACTAATTATGACCTCTATCTAGCTGGGAGATATTTTTAGTCTTATCACAATGACATACTGCAGTCCAGGGTTAGCAATCAATGTCAAAGTATTTACAGGATATTTCACGGATAGGCACTTAATCACTCTGCAAGCAACTAGGTGGAGGCTTAACCAGGTAATTTAAAGACACAAATGACAAAAGTTTAAGATAGACTTTATTTAATTTAACATGATTTTCTACTAGCTACATGGCGCATTTTAACGAACTCCCTTATGCCATTAAATACATATATACCAATACAAACTACATTTAAATGACCAAACAATCCTCACTGTAAACATCAACAACCATCAGGGATGCTCCCCTAACAGAAACAGCTGCTTGGAAGAAAGAGAGAAGTTTGTTTCATTTACAAAACAAGACCTAAAAAAATCCCTGTATCAGGTGTGTAGACTGAAGAGTTCAAGCATTCCATAGAAAGAAATTAATTCTATTTCAGCCAGGATTCTACTGCTAGCCACAAAACCGTCAGTTCTTGTCTGCATTTATTTAATGCTTCTGTATGTTAGAAACTCTCTTTACTAGTCTGTCTTATTTTAATTGCTTGCTAGTTTGTATGTCTCATGTACATAATTCGAATCACATGCTTGGGTTACCATCCATGCTAGCTTTTATAACTACGGACTACCGAGGATCACCAAGATGATTATGGGACTGGAGCAACTCTCCTGTGAGGAAAGGCTGAGAGAGCTGGGACTGTTCAGCCTGGAGAAGAGGGTGCAAAGAAGATGGAACCAGGCTCTTTTCAGTGGTGCTCAGTGACAGCACAACAGGCAGTAGGCACAAGCTGAAACAAGGAGGTTCCCTCTGAACATCAGGAAACATTTTTTTCCTGCGAGGGTGACCGAGTGCTGGCACAGGCTGCCCAGAGAGGTTGTGGAGTCTCCATCCTTGGATATGTTTAAAAGCTGTCTGGGCACAGTTCTGGGCAACTGGTCCTACTTGAGCAGGGGGGTTTGAACAAGATGACCTCCAGAGGTCCAGCCTCAACCACTCTCTGAGTCTGTGGAAGTATCTTAAGATTAAAAAGCTTCCTATTTAGACTATCAGAAGGCTTTATGCTACAAATAAGCCTTTGTACACAGTTAAAGGGTAATGAAGTATGAAATCACATTGTTCAATGAAGTGCTTCCTAGAAACAGAGGCAGCCCTTCCTCCAGTTATTTGAATGACTGCACCAGCTTTCTAATGGGTATCCTTCACTTTACCCATCTGGCTTCATAACGCAGGAAACACAGCAGCTTTTCAGGCCTTGTCTTCATTGCTCTTTTTACTCATGGAAGGTCATTGCCTTCCTTTTCACCAGAGAGGAAGATCCTGAACATCAATGTATGGTGAGAGTGTGGCATAACCCAAGAGTGCTGGTTGCCAAAGTTACAAAATTACTGGTATAATTTTCATATACCCATTCGTATTTGGTATGGAGCGCTTAACTCAGATTTATTTTTACCTTTGTACTTGACAGCTGCACCGCTAACCAACCAGAGGCACGCTGTGTCACACACCCGTAATTTTGCCATTAACGATAGCGAGGCAAACACTCCCAGCCGCCTCTCCCTCAACCATTTTAGAAGCAGTAATGGCACAGCTGTAAGTGAACCCAGTCACTTGTCTGGAAATGATTCAGGAGTATGTAAGAGGGGTGGTAATATAAAGAAGCTAAAATGCTTTCAGATTTTGAGAAAATCTTTATAAGCAGGATAAAAAAAATTATAAAAACAGAATAAACACCCCAATTCCTACTACAAACTATACGTTATCAATTTTAGGTCTCAGTATTAAATTGATTGACATAAGCTGTGCTAATATGGAATGAAAGAAAGATTATTTTTCAGTCTAGCACCTGCCTCAGGCAGTTTAGCTTCCAGAACGATAAATTATTGTCATATGAACAGTCCCATGGGGGAGGGAGGCAAGCAAAAGCTAGGGGTGAGACAACTGATACAGTCTTCTGCTGCTTTCAGGTCCAAAGCAGTATCAGGCAAAAGCCTGGGGAAGCCAGCTGCATTGTACAATATGCAGCTGCACAAAATTTACTAATTTGAGGGTCTCCTTTTCAGCTGGGCCCCACACCATCAAACAACCTTTGGGTGGAAAAACTTCCTTTGCAAATGCCCCCCGAGCCCTGCCAGAGCTTAACACTCTATCTCCAATTTGTGACCAAGATGCAGCTTGAAATACCTTCCTTTGAAACAGCAAGGGGAAAATAACAGCAACATGCACACAGAGCTGATATTTTCCAAAAGCCTTACAATTAAATGATTCCATTTTAAGTCACAAGCATCCTTACAGTTCCTCCTACTCTCCTCCCTGGTTGCCCAACAACAAGCCAAGTCCTTGAAGTCCACTCAGTAAACAATTGCTGAGAAAAGGTTCATCAGATTGCAATTCTGCTCTGCTCTTGGGAAATTCAGTATCAGCTTAGCCTCATGGGTTGCCAGATTCGCCGGTTGTGAGCTGCAGCTCTCATTTAAATAGAGAAAGATACCAAAATTGAAAAGAGTCAACAGAAAAGGCAACTCCCCATTCACTTTAGTGCAAACTGAGAAATTTCACTGAAGTACCTGTACTGCAAATATCCACATTTGAAATGGAAAGGAGCCAAAACCCAGAACTCTTCGACTGTCAGGGGAGGTTTAAGAGGCGTTAGACCTGATTGCTACAGTACTGTAAGTTAGATTCAGAGACAGTCTTCTGGCTTTCACTCCATCAAAAGTTCACCGCTGTAAGTACTCCCAGGTGGCTTCAGTTTTAAGAACATCAGACTCAGAGAAGGGGAGCTATTCTTACCAACTCCTTATTTCCAGACAGAGGGGTTTTTTTTCAGAAAATTGCAATATTCCTAAAACACATGATTTGATATCAAATCCCAACCCCTACCTATAAATCCAACATGATTTGATCTTAGTACGGTCTATTTATTTTGTCTCTATTACTGGTAAAGCCTGAAAGGAATCAGTTTTTGCCCTGCAACAGTAGATAATCTCTGAAGGCCCCAACGGTATATCATCTACTTCTGTAACTATATCCTATGAGAGACCAAGCAGCTACCAAAAACCGAGCCCTCTTGTATATTAGTGAGCCTTACAAATCATTAGTACTGGCATCTGAAGCTACAAAGTACCTAAAACCGTAGTGACAAACAACATGAATTTACTGCAGTTGGAGCCAATTATTTTCAGCTTTGACTCTAGTGTTTTAGATAAGGTACATAGCAGACACCGCTTCCTCACCTTCTCTCTCTCCTGAAGATAAAGGGGAGAATCGTTGCCACACAGACACAACTGCTCTTCCAGCCATTGCACTCCCTTCCCGATCCTGATCCCCTTCTCCTTCCAGATTGGGCTGCTCCCCTCTGCCTTCCCCAGTCCCTCAGGCCCCAAGACTATCACCCTTCCCATCCTACGGCAAGGCACTGACCTGTTTTAGCACCGCCATCAGCCCCATCCCCAAGGAGAGCTGCTTGCACACAGACCAGAGCAAACCTCAGAGCAAAGAAAGAGCAAAATGAGCCAGCAAGGGGCTGATTGCTGCTTCCCCGGGCACAGCGGGGAGGTGGCTGAGCCCTCGCAGCTGGGGCTCAGGCCAGCTGCCCCCATGCTGGGACAGCCGCACGCAGAGCTTGTATGAACCACGACGACTCTTGTCTGCTTGCAGTACTGGTCTCGCCTTTGCTCACCCCTACCAAACTTTTGTCTCCTGTGTGTTCCTGGCACAACTTCACTGTTTTCTGGGGGAAGTGAGAAGCTGGTGGCTGAGCTGCAGAGTAAAGCTGGATCCCTGCAGTGTCTAAAGCAGATGGGAGATGTACGATGCAGCCCTGCTTTGATGTCTTGGAAAGCTTATCTTGGTTCAAAACTCACGTTAGATCATGCCTCAGAGAAAGCAAGCCTTCTGCCTTTCTCAGCAAGCATCAGATGATTTTTCCGCTGTGCTGGCATTGCAATGTCCCTGAGCTGTGTGTCAAGGGTACTCGACCAGGGATGCTCATCGTAACACTGCTTCAGCTGGTCAGACCTGACCCTTAATTTTGAGACGTTTGGTGCTGGATTTGATTACCTTGTATTTGATCTGTGATCTTTATTCACCCGAGGGTTGCTTAAACATGCTTCTGTTGGTGAGGATAAAAGACATCACTGAAGATAAAGAGGTTGTCCCTCATGGATTATAAATTTAACTTAGCAACTCTAAGTTCCGCTGATCTAGATTCATTGAGTGTAGTCTAATCAAGTCAAAATTGTTACCTTGGGGGTACGAATGATACACGTATAACATAAAGATACCATTTCATTTTTCATTTGAAGTATATAAATGTAAATTGTACATTTATGTTTGTGAAGAGATGAATAAAAATTACAGAGATAATCTGAAACAAGTTCCAAGCAAATACGTGTCACACCTATCATCATGTAAACTATATATATGACATACATTGCAGAAGAATATTTGCATTACCATATTTTCACATCCACTTTTAGGGTAATCTGCACAGAAGCAGAGAGCAAGGAGACCAGCTGTGTGTTTGAAAGGAGCTTACTTCTTCCTTGCTCAGAGCAAGGCAGTGCTTGGAGCTTCAGCATGGCCGTGGGGGCACGCAGCCATGGTTCATGCCACAAGGTCCACGTCCCCAAGCCTGCACCCAGCAGGCCAGAGCAGGGTCGGTCTGAGGAAAGCGGAGAGCCAGAGTTGTTACACAGGAACCTGGAAATGGGAAAGGAGCCTGGACATGTGCAGAGCAGGCACTGACATCTCAGGAGTCAAAAGCAAACCCCAAAGAACCGAAGTGTGGTAGAGGCTGTGCAAGGGAGGACCTCAAAGAGAGACTCACTGCAGCCAGGTCTGCAGTGCAAATATTACCAGGAACACCAGCACCCCACCAGCAGCAGAGCAATGGTCTATTAGTTAGTTAGTCACATTACGGTTAGGTGATCTCAGAGGTCCCAGCATCACTGCTCCTTGCTTTCACAGTGCCTGCTGTGCCCAGACAGGCATACTACTTCTCTGTGAGGCTCTGGCAATGAAGTGGGAGGAAGGTCACCTCTTGTATTCCCTTAGCTCAGCAATGCAAAAATGCCAGAGAGCAGTGGTTAGTCACACTGCTGGCAGAAATCAGCTGTGTTTCAATACTTAACACATTGCATTTTTAGTTTTTTGGGTTTTTTTACCATTATGGGTACAGGCAAGAGTCCCATGTGACTTTTAAAAATTATTTTGAAGTCTGCAAGCCTTGTGCAACCTCTCTAGCATAGCTTTGCCCTGCTAGAAGGTGTCAGAAAAACGGCATACAACCAAATTAAATTAAGAGATAAAGCAATAGCTGCGTGTTACCCAAAGTCCTCAGGTGCTCCTGTTGTATTGCTAACATTGCCTCCACCAGGAAGCCAGATGTGATGCTTTCTGAAGCAACCCAAACATAAGCTAGTTAAATTAGGTTAGTCTAATCCCAGGATTTTCATATGGGTTCATGATATACATACATACACTTGTGAAAAAATGGTTTGGAGCAAAGTTCTTGTTTTGACTGTCTGGTTAGTGCTTGCTCTACTTAATAATAGTCATAGAAGACCCAGGACCACTGGTAATGCTTAAAATAAGAGTCCTGCTTGCTCAGTGAGCATCAGAGCTAAGCCAATACCCTGCTTGGAGAAGCTATGTCTTCATTTGGCTCCTTACTGATAAGACGTATAACACACACTCTGCTTAGTCGAGATGCCTCCTGACCCCTGTCAATAAGCTATCGTAAATAGGATAAGAGTATTGCTGTTTCTTCATTGAAACGACTAACACAGCAGTAGTATTTTTCTGCAATGGCTACAGATAGAAGATTCTCGTTACTCCTGGGTTTTGGTTTATGGATGCTGCGGTTGGGTAGTGGAGAGTTTTCAGCTCTACTTTGGAAACCATTTTACCATTCCCTAGGATACCTTTGCCATGAAGATGTACAAATATTTATGAAGTATCAGTAATAGCTCTGCTGATGCTAACATGCTAACAGGATTGTCAGAGAGCTGCTGTGCATGCCAGTCACTTCCCTCTTCCATATATTTTTATACTGATGGGAGGGCAAAATGTAGTACAAATAAATGATGTCTCTCTTAGGCTGGCACAACCAGTGACACTGCCTATACAGAATGAGTTGTGAGAAAATACCTTTAAAATCAGATATAGCTGAAGGTTATCTATTTTGACTGTGAATTACTTAATTTATGGTTCTGCGGAAGTCACTGCTATGCATAAGGGCAATAGCCGTGGGAAGTGGGATGAATGAGCAGAACGTGAGCTATAAAAATTAGTAAACTGTTTAAGCCACCATTGGTTCTTTCTCAGGTGAACTGAAGTAGTAAAGAGTCTGATGATCCACAGGGTTGATGCAAATTAACACTTGGGTATGATAAGGCTCTAACTTCTAGGTTTTCTAAATCAGAGACTGCAAATCAGATTTACGGGTAAATATAACTATAAATGTTTCTTCTTTAAATAGTGCTCAGAGATTATGAACGTGATAGCTTTGGAAGACTTGTATAATTATCATAAAAAATAAAAAAAAAGTAATTGCTCTTAAAGCAAGTCAAACTTGTGAAAAATATCCAACATAAGCTTAATTTCAGACAATTTTGTTTCAATTACTGGTATGTATTTAGAAAATATCTCCTCAAATTAAAATTGCTTTAGCCTCTCAGTTCAACTCTAAAACATTTTCCATGGTAGCTTCTCTTCGTATTTTAATTGATTGGTAAATTAACACAAGCTATGACTGAGATAAGGGTGCAAAGTGATGAGATCAGGAGAATTAAAATCTTAGAGCAAATATGCTAGGTTTACTGAATTTTGAAGCTTGCCTTCTTACTTTTAGCATGTCTGGCATCAAAGATTGATTCTGTCCTCATCTCACGGAGAGTTTTAGGAGCAGGCTTGAGCCCTGGGGCTCCATCATGGAGAACATCTAAATTTGCAGTGCAGAGGTGCGGGCCACATTGAACTGTGTTCCCAGGAATGTGCCATAACCACTACCAGGCGGAGGCAAGAGGTGTGGCTCAGTGACAGCTCACCAGCGTGCGTCTGCTGCTCCCGCCTTTCACCCGCCTGTGCTGCCACGCTCGATGCAGAGCCTGTGGAGAGCCAGGGAGACACACATCTGCAGCCTGGGCTGCTGCGAGGTGGCAGGAGGGCTGCAATTCGGCCCACGGGAGCCCAGCCGACTTCCCGACTTCCAGTGTGACTTCCCATGACACGTCCGCCTGCTGCCTGACGAGACGCTGTCCTGGGGAGAGCAGCTGAGGCAATCGGGGCGTCTCTCTTGGTTGTGTGGGGGACTCGGGTTCTTTCGTTTGCTTGGGTTTTTATTTATTTTGCAAAATGAATCATATCCAGGGAAGTTTTGATGCGCCTGTTAATTTTCTTCTCCTGAACATGGTAAGGGAGTGTCTCTCCAAGGTATAAAGAAGATGATATAAAAACAGGTTAAGTCAGAAATTTGGAACAGGCCATTTGCTGGATAGCACAGTACTGTGTACTGCAGTACTTCACTGAGAAACTCAAGGAAAGGCAGATAGGATTGGGTTTCTTTTTCTCCTGTAATGTCTTCTGTTTATCATCATTGACGTTCACATGGACTGGTACTGTTTTGTATTAATTATTGTTACAGTACCTCACATTACTGATTATTTCTGTAACTTGCAGATAATTGCACTTCCTACCGCAGTATGATCTTCCTTCAGCCAACAGATATGTCAGATATGAAACTTGTAACAGCTGTTTTTAGCTTTTGTTCACTTAAGATTACAGGTGTCAGAGTTGTCTAGGAAGCAGCTCCCAACTTGGATCCATATGGGAGCATTGTTACTACCATGGCACTGGGGAAGAAGTCCAAGTTTAGGCTCTGGCTCCATAATTTAATAAAACCACTCCTAGTTGCAAATCCCCCTCCCACTTTTGTTACCTCTGTAAATGGGATTTAGGCAACAGTGAGATTTAAGTTGTATTACCTTTTCAAAGGCAAAGAGTGAATGAGGCAGGTTCCTTTCTGCAAAGGTGATCGGTCATTAACTTGGGTTTGGGTGCTCTAGCTTTTGCAGCTGCTCTGAGCGCATGATGGTGATGAATAAACTCGTAAATATCAGTGCAGCAAGTTGTGTCCTTTAGAATCTAGTTACAGCTATGCATCAAAACTGTCTCGCCTGTAAACCTGGTCTGTAACCTGCTTTGTTGTCGAAGGACCACAAAAGGTGTGCCTAGGTGTCTTGGTAGCAGCAGTAATGCTCTGCTGGGTTTTGTTTGCCGCAAGCAAGAAAGCCACCAGATTTAAGTTTTGGATTGTGTTCCCACAGCCTAGTTATTAATCGTTTTTTACCATACTACTGTTTCCTGAACAACAAAAGAAAATCCAAGCCTCAGCCCCAAATCCTGCTTTTATTTTCTTTCTGTTTTCTCATGAAAGAAGGACAAACAAAGCCTGCTTGCTGATTTGGTTTTGGCAGGACTTTGATGGGCTAGGTCCCAACCCTGCACATAACAGACTATGCCTGTATTTCAAGGTATAACCCGCCTACCCATTTTCAGAAAGTCAGTTAGGGAATAGGGTAAAAAAATACAACCAGAGAAAACTAGAGGAAAAAACCTCAATAACTTCTAAACTCAGTGAGGAAGTGCTTAATGCAACATGCAGAGAAATGACTCCTTACTCAGTCAGCTAGCTGTCTGTGTGCAAGGAAAGAGAAGAGGATGGAGTTCTGGCTCGATGGGAAGTGGTTGCCACTGGTAGAAAGGCCCCTGGAGGAGGAGGAGGACTTTGGGGCCAGGCCTGCTGCTGGTGAAAGTGCTCGGTAAACCCCAGTTCTTGCACCACATGTAAAGCCCCAATACACAACCATGTGCTGCTCCTCAGTAGTTGTATGTCAATGACAAAGAGAAAAGCAGGGGGACTTGGGAGTCTCGTACACTCAGGACACAGTGACTTACTGGTGCTTGTCTTTGAGCAAAAACCGCACATCTGCTCTGGAACCTTTTCAAAATTAAAACCTAAAATGCTTTTGCTTTCCAACGGTACGTTTAGTGCAATGGATGAGGGAACTTCCTTGTATGTACTTGGTGCGTTAATGTAGGCAGCCATTTGAATGAGAAACAAACATCTTTTAATGCCAACAGCCAGAACTGCCAATCTCCAGTGAGACTGGGGAACGCACGATTCTGTCAATCCTGTTTTGCAACGCAGCCAACTTCTTCCCACACCCCCACCTCTCTGCACTGCCAGTGCGCAGGACATCTGAAATATCACAGCCAAGTCTCACGAGTCAAAATGTATCGTTAATAACACAGAGCATTCTTAGAAGAGACCTAATCCACTGCAATGATGGGAGGGAATAAGATGTGGTAATGCAGATCTAAGGCAATCAAATATCCTTGGATCTTTACAACAAGGATACTGTGATGAGGGGGGAAATTAAAATTTGTTGTAATCAAAATAGGCACTGCAAATATTTACAGTGAATTATTCATAATCACATATCACTCCATGGTCTCACAACAGTTTTTCAAGCAGGCATCTTTTCCCATTGCTTTGTTAATGGACCAGATTTCCAGAAAGCTGCAATTTTGAATTGCTCTGAATTACCTGAAGTGATAACTCTTTCCTTAGCTTATGAATTCATTCTGATGGCCAACCAAATTTATAACCTCTAACTTCTGATACACCTTCTTTTTCTGCAATTCATTCCCCACACTGAACATCTGTAAGCAAGCATACTTTATAAGTGACTTGGAATCAGTATAATTTAGGGGTGAATTTGGGCCTCTTAACAGCTGTGATAAAATAATAATTCTGTTTTATTAAGTGGTGTGTGATTTTTTATTTGTATAACAGGTCTTTAATAAGTACACTAAAAAAGTAATCCTGCATTACAACAGCTGAGATCTCTATTTACTGTAACTACCCAGAAAAACAAGCTTTTGATCACCACCTGTTGACCTGGCTACCGTTAATGGCTCTGCCACATGCAGAGACTCACCAGAGATTTATCTTGGTGTTTTTCAAATTGACCTGAATTTTCATGTCCATAAATAACTGCAAGCACAGACTTATTAATATGAAGGAGTCAGAGCACATTTTATTAAGTTCAGATCTCTAATTGCTAGGCTTACAACCAAGAATTTTATTGTTGGGAATCACTTATGAGTTGTATAGAGTATCTTCAGGTTACAGTTGTTTGTTCCAGAAAGTTGGTGCAAAATTTGCATATTTCTTTAAAAATCCCCCCAGTCCTAGACCTGATTTCATTCCTCTACTTCCTCTGAAGATCCTTCTAAACACTGGCAATACCTGCCATAGAATTAAAGGTTGCAGTAAAGTTATTTTGTAGCTATCATTCTAGTTTACTTTATCTGCTCTGTTCAGACAGTTTTATTTTCCTATCAAAATGTTCTATAACTCTTGGAATCCTAAGGATTTAGTTTGATTTTTTTTTTTAAAAATGTATTATTTTGTATAGCAATTTCTAACCAATGCCAAACCATATTGAAATGCTTTCACAGTTGCATATCACAAATCATGTATGGTGTGGCACAACTTCCTTGAAGTGGTTCTTTGTGACCTGTGTTGAGTCTAGGATGGACTGCAAGAAGTAAAAGTCAAGCCTGTTTTTATCAGAAGGCATGATTAATCACTGAAATAAACAGCAGATTCTCTGTTTTCTTAAGTCCTCAAATGAAAACTGGTAATATACATGGAATAGGGTTAGATGGTTTAATGGCCCTTCCTAATATTAAACTGAGTGACAGCCTCTCCATGAGAGCTCTGTCCTGTTTATCCTTTGGAGTACCCTAAAAGCGAAGCACTGTTATATCTCCCAGTTGACTTTTATTTCACTGAGGAGGTTTAGCAGCCAGCAAACCATGACTTACATGCTGAGAAACCTACCAAAACCCCCCAGGTGCAGACACATGAATTCTGTGTAGTATCTGACTTCAAATTTAAACATGCAGCAGAGCTTGGAAAGCATAAGACTAATTCAGGCTCAGAGTACAAGTGAAGAAATTTCAGGTGAGTTTAAAAAGTCATTTGAACTAATGCTGTTAGCAATTGATCTAAATTACCTCTAATGATTTACTTTTAATCTACTCTGGCCAGAACCAATTTTTGCTGCGAGGGGTTATGGAATGAATAAGCTTTTTTGTTCTGTTTCCTGGCTGAAGGAAACTTTGCTGCAGGATAGATGGAGACTTTTCTAGACCCCTCCTCTCCTTGTCTTTTCCAGTCCACCCCTCAACATGTTTAAGATTTCTGGATTTTCCTTTTTGCTAATGGGGCCTCTAGCGAGGCTGGCGTGACAGCACACATTTCATTTACGTGAGGGGAGAATGAACAAAATATGAAGCTGCTGACTGTTAACTAAGAGATCATTAACACAGGGATTCTTGGTATCTGGACTATTTTAACAGACTCCCTGCTTGATCCTGGGCAAATACTGCCTCTCAGCTTCCTTCTTGGAAGACTGTAGGGGAAATTGCTACACAGCTCTACCTGAACCTTCATTTTGCACTGGTGTCTGGGGTGTTGGTATTTGATCATGGATGTGCTACCAGTAAGGGCAGAGGGAACTTGTTGATGGAAAAGCTGACAGCTGTTTACAGCAAATCCTAATGGTGTGTCCTAGATTAGCAGAAAGGCTTGACACATTGATGTTTAAGTCTTTTCTCATGAAAGTTTCATCACTAGCAGTAGTAAGTCTCTGTATGTCAATAATTTTCTGCTTGATCCCTCTGATTTTCTTCCAAATTAAGTCATATTCTCACTTGCACTGTCACCGAGATGCCAGATGCACAAAGCCATTTAGGTGTATCTATGCTGACTGTCGCACCACTGGCTTTCCAGGCACCCAGGTTTTGCAGCGGAACTCATGAATATGCACTAGGTGAAGTGGCTCCAGCAGAGATGGGTAGGCATGCAGGGAAGGAGTACACGGCAGCTGGTGTGGTGAGCATAGCAGATGCCCAAGTGACCCTGCAGAGCAGGTATAGAAGGGGCACATGTGGCTGAAGCCTCGCTGGGCTGCTTGAGTCACAGATGAGTACCGATGGGAGCCTGGCATCCAGAGCTCAAACCTCTTTCATCCTAGAAGCTGACATCCTCTCTTAGGCTGTGGTCGATCACCTCACCCTTTTGCTTGTGCTACTGAGCTTTGTGTTGGAGTGCAGCAAGGGCCAGCTGCTCCCGAAGGGCAGGGGAGGCAGGAACTGAGGTGACTGATACTTGTAACGCTGGCCCAGGCGATGGGGTGCCAGGGTTGTCCTCACGTGGAGAGGAATCAAGCCCATGTCATAACACTCACCTGGAGGCACCCTCTGCACATCTCCTGGCTGACAGCTTACAGTTTAGTAGAGGAGAGAGGACAGAAAAGAGAGACTGTGCCTCTGCCCTGGTGAAGCTCCTGGTTGTCCATCATGCTCTAGCAAGCCACTGACGAAACGCACAGCGTATTGGGGGACCGGAGCTCCATCTACTTTAAAAGCACTTGAGGTATTTTGCTGACTTTAAAATTGTGCTCCCTTTCCCCTGGCAGCACCACTTCTATAGCAGGGGAGAGGAGCCTTTCTCCACACAGTTACTGTGCTGTTTTCCATGGCAGTGTATGCAGTTTAAGGTATCAGACCCAGAGAACAGAAGAACTGCAGCTGGATCCCTAACCAGATGCAAATGACACAGGGTGTTAAACCAAGAAACATGTTGAGGAAGGCCAAAGATTAAAGCAAACCATAATGCCACCTAGAATTAGATTTTTTTCCTGGTGATTTCATTTCAGATTTTGCAATTTATCTCTTGAATCTTCAGATTAGATGAGCATCACATTTTCTAGGAGGACACATTTTGAATCCTCAAAACTGAGGATAAAAAGCCTGAGACCTCAAATGCCGAAGTGCAAGTCTTACTTTCTTTGCCATAAAAAATATATATTAAATTATTTTTAGACACTTCATATGACCTTGTACAGGATGGTAGGTCCAGAAAGTGGCTTCTGAATATTTAAAGTACCATTAATTACTCGTATGTCACATACTTGTGGATGTGGAAGTCCAGCTGGTAAAACAAGAGACAATAAATGACAATGGGTTTAGCCTGAAGACTGAAACTCATCATGGGACTTAGTATGTGAACCAAAGCAACAGCAAATAGGTCAGCATACTTTCAACAGAGTTTGGGCTTTGTAAGTCAAATTTAAAAGAAACTTTTTGAACAAGTGGGCATTTATAGCACATGGAGCTTTAATTGTAAGCTCCTGTTGTCCCTGAGTGTGTTAATTGTTCATGTCTTTTTTCAGTATCATAGTTTCCTCATCTCACCCCCAGGTTCTCAAAAGGAATCTTATTTTTTAGACAGCATCCACTCTCAGGTAACTAAGCTGTCCTGTAGCTACAGGTCACCTTGTGGATTTATTAGGGATGAATCAATTAATTGTATCTTTGGGAGGGAAAACTGGCATAGAAATAAGGTAAGAGAGTAGACAGCTGTAGTGGTGAATAAATACTACACTAGAGAAATTTGTTCTCTCTCCTCCTCCGCAGAGTTCCCATGTAAGCTGACAAAGCGCATGTCAAACTGCCCACAGCTAAGTGTACCTCTATTCCTTAGGCTGATATGTAAGTGAAAAATACGATGGCAGAATTCTAAGTTTCAGTAACTTCCATCTACTACAAAGACTGCGAATGAAAGCCATAAATTAGCCCCTACCATGCAGCCCTGCTCACACTGCCTCAGTTTGTACTTCACTGACCGCGACCATTTGTACTATCTCTTCACGTGGGACACGCACCCTTGGCGCTCTTCCCTGACCGGCCAGGATACATCCCGTCTCTGTGGAATAAGACACCTGCTCTAGCTCAGGAGTTTTCCGCTGTTCTCTGCCTCCTGGCTCTGTTACCTCCAGCTGTAAGTAAGAAAATACCCTCTATGCGTGCAGGGCACTCAGCAGTCAACCCAGCCCATAGGGAGGAAAAAGCTGCTATCCAGAATAATGAAAAGACAGAGGGAAAACCAGGAAGGATTTGGGGAGCTTGAAAGGAATGGGTGGCAGGTTTCTGCCATAAGGACAATAGGTGTGGCGGGAGTGAGGATGAGGGAAACAGGGAAGAAGTGGGAAGAAGCGTGGTGACCCACTCAGGGTTCGCCACTGCTATTTGCCCTCCACAAGCCCTGCGTAAAAAGCGGTGTATGATCATATGTTTTCTTGGTTTATTCTACAAAGGCCACTAGGCAGCCCTAATTAGGATAGTTATCAGTTCCTGAGGGCCTGATCATCATAACTGGTCTGCAAGACTCCATGAAAATCAAACCCATTATTTATTGTACAAATAGATGTGAAGATAGGTACACATATTTTCTCACGAGTAGCTGTTGGCCCAATAATGACTCTCTCCAGCTGTGTTACACAGTATTTCCTTAACATAACTTAATAATAGTACATTAAGGATGAAACTGATCTTGTATGATTACAGACACAAGTAAGAAGCATACACTTGTGATTTTACCTTCCCTTCTGGGTCCTACCAGTACATGAACTATTCCCAGAGTCTCTGTTAATTCAGAATGACCTACTTATCTGAGACAGCTCTGGCTGAAATGAATCAGGTAAAATGAGAATGGATTTCATTACTGACCTAAAAGAATTTTTAATGAAATTTTATGAACTTTAAAAAAAGAAAATTTTTATATGATTCTGTACTTCTGGGCTTCTTGTAGACAATAATTAAATGTAGAAAAAATGATATTTCTGTATTATTCTAGATCCAGGTGAAATAAAGACACACAAGCAATCTCGATCATAAGTCTGTCCATATAATTTTTCCAGGCAAAAATCATCAGGGATAAGCTTTAGAGATATTGTCTCCAAAGAAATAAAGAAAATAATTCATTACTGTTTTGAATAAAAAGTGGAAATGTTTAATTTCTGCAAGATTCATTCCAGGGCTTATGACTGTATTTTCATACATTTTATTCTTAAGTAGCATTTTTCCAACGGAAAACATGTTAGCATTTTCTGGTTAAAAATTTGTTGTGGGTGAAGCAATAGTCTTCATTTCAAAAAAAGAAGTTTATTTTTGCTTCCCATTTCAGCTTTTTGTGACAAATATGTGTGATGCCTCAGGCTACTGCTGTTTGTGTGACAAGATGCCTGTGTCGCTTTGCCTGAGATGCACCTGATTTCACTTTGGTGTTTCACAGAGCCCAGAAACAATACTGTTCATGAAAAAGAATAGTAAATGGAAAGGACCACTGAGCTGAGACTGGCTTACCTGTTCTAATTTATGGGTGGGAAAGCATACGCAGCCTGGTCCTGATGCTGCTTGGACAAGTTTTACACTGTCATACTTTTTCCCCTTCAGGGGTGTTTTTTCAATTGGTCTTAGGTCACACAAACCCAGAGTGAGCCTTGCTAATGGTGAGGGATGTGAAGTCACCCAGTAACTTAGATTTCTTATGGTGCCCAGGAATTGCCTCTAAATAGCTTCTCTGGGATCAGAAGTGGAAAAAAAATTAGAACATATGTCATGAAATGTCAAAAGAGAGCATATACAATCAGTTGCCTTAGTGAGCAAATGTTGCTGCAACAGTGTTCTCTACGTCATGAGCAAAGATTTCTCTTAACTTTAGCAAATGTGGATCTTGAATAGAAGCTAGATGGCACAGGAGTGATCTTCATTTTGGCAAGTGAGACCTTGTCATTTCCTTCAAGGTCGGGACCTTACCAAGGGATGCAGTTTGTGCTGGGTCTACAGCAGCCAGCTGGGGGTCTTTCCATTGACTGCAATAGGAACGGTTTAAGGCTTTAGTTCTCAAATCAGTTTTGTCCAAATATGTAAAAATATTCTCCCATATAAAAAATTCTCCATAAAAAATATTCTCCCACCATAGAGGCTGTGATTCTGCACGCTGTTTTGTTTTTACAAAATCTGTGGTACTGCAGAACCAATAATTACTATGAAGTGGAAAAAGCAGTAATGTAAGCTTTTGTCTTTTTCAAGTTGGAAACTTGTTAATATTTGTTACTGAACAGGTATAACTGAAATTATGAAGAACTCACTTGTACAGTGCCACAATTCTCAGCTAGTTAATTTTAAAGTTGCAATAAGATTTTCTCCAGCATTTTAATTACTGAAGTGCCCGTGTTCCAAGAGAAAGATGCAGTAACAGTCATGTTATTTGCACAACTTACCCTCAGATTCTAAAAAGCAATGGAAAAACTTCTCCTCCAGTTTAGTTGATTCTGATCCATATACAGGGTTCAATCCCTCTACTGTATGGCTGGTGTGGTAACAACTCCCTGCAATAATCAGAAATTAAAATTGCTTGAAGTAATTCAGAGCATGTATTGGACTGACCCATCCAAAGGATGAAAGAATGATACTGTGAACATATTTATGAATAAAAATCCCTTTGTTACTGTTAGAAAGCTTTCTTTTGCAATAAATGGAGTTTCTTTATCTGTGAAAACCTGGATGGTTCAAAACATGCTTTTCTACTCCAGTTCCCAGCACTTAATTCTCAGTCTACCACCTGACTGTGTTTCATAGAAACCAGCAATCCTTTGACATTAGAACCGTACTCAAAATGGAGGTAATGACTCCTCCATCTGATCCAGTCAGAGGCATTAAATATAATGGTTTCTTTTGTAAAAGCAATAGTAAGTGTGAACACCTGCCTTATTGCTCCCAGGGGAGTCTTTACAAAATAAACCTTCCTAATAGTTGAGATGAGCTCAGAGAAGCCATTAACATCTTTCCAAAAATTACACTTTAAAGATTACAAAGACCTTTGCAAAGCTTTCTGTTCTCTCTCTGCCTTGCACAGCCATTGGGATCTTAGCGCAGCATCCTCTCAGTGGGGGTCTGCCAGTGAGAGCTGTAAATGCTGTCCCCTTTCACAGCAGCCCAGGGTGCTCGTACGGGTCCTCCATGGCTGAGCAGTGCTGTGCTGGTGGGCTTGCTGTTTCATGCCAGGTCCTGTGCTACATACACAGTGGTCCATGCCTGGGTTGTGTAAAGGAAGTACTTCTTCATCTGGGAAAATCTGAGTGAGGACCAGCACATAAGGCGAGCTGAGGTCCAGACCATGAATACAATATAGATGTAACTTTTGCCAGGTCTGACTGTGCTCTGCTGTTCCCAGACCTCCAAAGATGTCCAGGGAGGTCTCCTGTGTCCCACACTATGCCACAGCTGCAAGTATGCCTCATCCCTGGCCTCACACCATAGAAGGCTGGCCCCGGTTCGCTTTGAAGAATGCTGTCTCTAGCAGGATGCTGTAAGGAGATGTGATGTGTGTAGAGAGAGTTAATGGCACTGATTGGTATCTGCAAGGCCAGTGCCTTCTCCACAGACACATTTTCTCTCTGTCACGTTTGAACAAAGTCCAAGAAGGATCAGCTACACAAGGGCAACCCTCTGGCATGACTCAGGAATCCAGCTTTAGCAAATGTCTTGAGACAGGTACCTGTGCTGATCATGGTAGAGGCAGAGGGGATCAAGGACACCCAGACTGTACGGAGGGCTCCTAAGTGTGGCTAACACAGTAAGGAAATATGGCACCCCGATGTGGAGAGAGATTTCAAAAACACCACATGCCTTCCTGCCCTACTCCACTGTCGGGAATGGAGAATTATGGGCTCTGCAGAGATCATGGTCCCTTTTCTAGCTGCTTTGCGGCGGAGCCATGTCTCAGTGACATTTTTGCACAGCAGTGAATTGGAGCCCAGCTAGGTTTGCTATCAAACGAGCCATCCTCCACCAGGCAGCATGCTCACGCCTCCCAATGTACAAACGCGCACATAACCTTGTCCCTTCCACACGCTCTCTGCTTGAACCAGTCGTCACTACCAGCACTCACACAATGCAACACCGCTTGCGAGGGACACAAACCTACGTGCATCCTGCCCTGCCTGACATCTCGCTCTTGTCACGAGGCAGGTCTATCTCTGCAGCAAGCATGGCTAGTACCCCAGCACTGGCCTTAGGTGCCTGCCTTGCACTGGGGACACCAAAGTCAGCAGGACATTCTCCCCCAGTTTGCTGCTATTTCACAGAGACCCAGCAGAGAAGCAGGGTCAGTCTGGAGCTGGCAGAGGAGGCAGGGGAATTCCTCCCACCCTCCTCTGCCTGCCGGTGTTTGCTCGACCCCCAGCTCCCACCACGCTGCTGCCAGTCCTCAGCACAAAGCCAGCAGGTTACGCGTCAACCAACAAAGAGCTGGGAGACTGCTACAAGGGGTGCCTGTGGCCTAAGCAGAGCTTGCAGGGCCCAGAGGCCAGCAGTTACCACATTGAAGCCTGACAAGTAGAAACATCATAGGGATCTGGTGAGCATCTTCCTTAGCTTGCTGAGGCAGGATGCCTCAGAGCCCACCAGGGAACCCCTCAGCTGCTATTTGGGCTGCCAGAAGCTCCAAAAGGCAGATACCCGAGGTGTGAGTTGCTCAGCATGTTTTCAGTCTGACTAGTGGCACTAAGCATTGGAAGGGAGGGTGGGAACACAGGGCTGCTTGTCTGGGGCTTTGCCCCTCATTTGCTTTATTTATTCGGAAAAGCAAGAGTCAGCAAGAGGGAGCATAGCTGTGCAGCACCAGCAAAAGGGAGGCTGAGGGGCTGTGGTGGACCCTTGTAGAGTGTATACCAGTCTAGTCACAGGTTGTGCTTGCGGGAGGTGCGTCGAGACTGAGCCTTGCTAGGAAGGTGCAAAGGAGTGTAGGACATCTCTCGTACTGTGGAGTGCTCTGCTGATATGCATTGTGAGCATGTTGGTCAACCCATAAGGCCTGAAGTTTAAACACTGTAAGCATAGGCAAGGCCATCAGCCCAGCAACTGCAGGATCCTCTGCTGTTTCTAGAAAGACAAATGCTTCTACATTTTAGGAGCAACAACTTCCAAGTCAGTCACAGAATCACAGAATCACAGAATCAGTACGGTTGGAAAAGACCTGTAAGATCATCGAGTCCAACCTGAAAAAAAAAAGAAAAAAAAAAAAAAAAAAACCAACACCAAAAAAACCCACCAAAAAAAAAAAAAACCACAAAACCCATGCCACACAACAACAATAACAAGCCACAACCCACCCAACACCACACAGCACCATGTCCATCAAGCTACATCCCACAATGCCACATCCACACGCTCCTTGAATACCTCCAGGGAGGGTGACTCTACCACCTCCCTGGGCAGCCTATTCCAGTGTTTCACCACTCTCTCAGTAAAGAACTTTTTCCTAATGTCTAGCCTGAACCTCCCCTGTTGCAACTTGAGGCCATTTCCTCTAGTCCTGTCACTAGTCACTTGGGAGAAGAGACCAACACCCACCTCTCTGCAACCCCCTTTCAGGTAGTTGTAGAGAGCGATAAGGTCTCCCCTCAGCCTCCTCTTCTCCAGGCTAAACAACCCCAGCTCCCTCAGCCGCTCCTCATAAGACTTGTGTTCCAGACCCCTCACCAGCTTCGTCGCCCTTCTCTGGACACGCTCCAGTACCTCAATGTCCTTCTTGTAGTGAGGGGCCCAAAACTGAACACAGTATTCGAGGTGCGGCCTCACCAGAGCCGAGTACAGAGGCATGATCACCTCCCTACTCCTGCTGGCCACACCATTTCTGATACAAGCCAGGATGCCGTTGGCCTTCTTGGCCACCTGGGCACACTGCTGGCTCATATTCAGCCGGCTGTCGATCAACACCCCCAGGGTCCTTTTCTGCAGGGGAACTTTCCAGCCACTCATCCCCAAGCCTGTAGCATTGCCTGGGGTTGTTGTGGCCGAAGTGTAGAACCCGGCACTTGGCCTTATTGAACTTCATCCGGTTGGCCTCAGCCCATCGATCCAGCCTGTCCAGATCCCTCTGCAGAGCCTTCCTACCCTCAAGCAGATCAACACTCCCTCCCAACTTGGTGTCGTCTGCAAACTTGCTGAGGGAGCACTCTATCCCCTCATCCAGATCATCAATGAAGACATTAAACAAGACCGGTCCCAAAACTGAGCCCTGGGGGACTCCGCTTGTGACCGGCCGCCAGCTGGATTTCACCCCATTCACCACAACCCTCTGGGCTCGGCCATCCAGCCAGTTTTTTACCCAGCGAAGAGTGTACCTGTCTAAACCACGGGCCGCCAGCTTCTCTAGGAGAATACTGTGGGGAACAGTGTCAAAGGCTTTGCTGAAGTCCAGGTAGACAACATCAACAGCCTTCCCCTCATCCACTAGGCGGGTCACCTGGCCATAGAAGGACATCAGGTTGGTCAAGCAGGACCTGCCTTTCATGAATCCGTGCTGGCTTGGCCTGATCCCTTGGGTATCCTGCACGTGTCCCGTGAGCGCCCTCAAGATGAGCCTCTCCATAACCTTCCCCGGCACCGAGGTCAGGCTGACAGGCCTGTAGTTCCCCGGATCCTCCTTCCGACCCTTCTTGTAGATGGGCGTCACGTTGGCAAGCCTCCAGTCATCCGGGACCTCCCCCGTTGACCAGGACTGTTGATAAATGATGGAGAGCGGCTTGGCAAGCTCTTCCGCCAGCTCCCTCAGCACCCTTGGGTGGATGCCATCAGGCCCCATAGACTTATGAGTGTCCAGGTGGCATAGCAGGTCGTTAACTGCTTCCTCCTGGATCATGGGGAGCCTATTTTGCCCTCCATCCCTGTCATCCAGCTCAGGGGGACGGATGCCCTGAGGATACCCGGTGTGGCTGTTAAAGACTGAGGCAAAGAAGGCATTAAGTACCTCAGCCTTTTCCTCATCCTTCGTGACACTGTTCCCCGCCGCATCCAGTAGAGGATGGAGATTCTCCTTGGCCCTCTTTTTGTTGTTAATGTATTTATAGAAGCTTTTTTTGTTGTCCCTCACGACCGTGGCCAGGTTGACCTCTAGCTGGGCTTTCGCCTTCCTAATTCCCTCCCTGCATGACCGAACGAGGTCCTTGTATTCTTCTTCACTTGCCTGCCCCTTTTTCCAGAGGTGGTAAGTTCTCTTTTTTTCCCCAAGCCTCAGCATAAGCTCCTTGTTCAGCCAGGCCGGCCGTCTTCCCCGCCGGCTCTTCTTACGGCATATGGGCACTGCCTGCTCCTGCGCCTTCAAGATTTCCTTCTTGAAGAGGGTCCAGCCTTCCTGGGCCCCTTTGCCCTTCAGGACCGTCTCCCAAGGGACCCTCCCGACCAGTGTCCTGAACAGGGCAAAGTCTGCCCTCCGGAAGTCCATGGTAACGGTATTGCTCACCCGCCTCCTTACTTGGCTAAATATTGAAAACTCTATCATATCATGGTCGCTAAGCCCAAGACGGCCTCCGACCTTCACTTCACCCACCAGACCCTCTCTGTTCGTAAACAGCAGGTCAAGCAGGGCACCTTCCCTTGTAGGCTCGCTTACCAGCTGCGTCAGGAAGTTATCTTCCACACACTCGAGGAACCTCCGGGACTGTTTCCTCTTAGCTGTGTTGTACTTCCAGCAGACATCCGGTAAGTTGAAGTCCCCCACAAGAGCAAGGGCTTGCGACTGTGAGACTTCTGCCAGTCGCTTGTAGAACGCTTCATCAGCTTCTACGCCCTGGTCGGGTGGTCTATAACAGACCCCCAGCAGGATATCCTGCTTGTTGGCCTTCCCCCTCATCCTTGCCCATAAGCATTCAACCCCGTCGTGACAATCATCCAGCTCTATACAATCAAAGCACTCCTTGACGTACAGAGCCACCCCACCGCCTCTCCTTCCTTGCCTGTCTCTCCTGAAGAGCTTATAGCCCTCCATCGCAGCACTCCAGCCATGTGAGTCGTCCCACCATGTTTCTGTGATGGCGACCACGTCATAGCTGCCCCGCCGCACGATGGTTTCCAGCTCCTCCTGTTTGCCGCCCATGCTGCGTGCATTGGAGTAGATGCACTTGAGCTGGGCTATCGGTCTTGCCCCCGGCAATGGCATGCCACCCCTAGGCTCACCTCTGGGTAGCCTGGCTTCATCCCCTTCCCCCTTCGAGTCTAGTTTAAAGCCCCAGTCCTGGTCAGTACTCCCACTGCCGTTTACTTGGCTGCACTCACCCACTCCCTGCATTGTGCTGATCAACTTTGAGAGGTAAGGGTGTCTCAGATTTTACTAGGGGAGTTTCAAGACCTGTTCTGCCCACTGGACGTTGCAAAAACTAGCCTATAAATGTAGTCCATGTCTATGTCTGAGATACTGCAAATCGCCACCTCCCTCTGAGCATTAGGTAACAGCCACCGACACCCATTCCATGTCCCTTATTCCCATAAAACCCACAGGATGCGTAAGATCTTCAGTGCTGCCCATTGTTCCATCACCTATGCTGATAATTTTTTAAGTGTCTAGGTATGCTCAGTGCGAACTAGAGACTTCTGAAGATGTGCATCTTGAGTAAAGTACTCTGATATTTAAGTCAAATACCGTGTGTTGTAGCAATAGATCTTGCAGCTGTTTGCAAAGAGATAGTGTTATTGTTCTTACTTTAAATGTGGCAAGTGAAGTGATTTTCTCATGGTCACCCAGAAGAAAAAGTGGTGAAGAGGATGCTTTTCTCCTGATCTTAAGACCAGTACTTGTAATTAAAAAAAACATGCTGCCTCTGAGTGCTATGAGTGTTTTCTTTTTTTTCCACAAATACCTTCATACTCAAGGGCAGAACCTCACTGTTATATTTTAAGCACATTCACTACTCTGTAGTGGGTAAAGTTGTGTAGAGCTGGTTGGGATTTTTTAATAAAGTAAATATCAGGAAGAGCCAATTTTTTGTAGCCAAAAAACCTTCTGTCAAAATCTGTCTTGACAAACCTTTCACTGGTAGTGCTTACTGTCCAGATGGAATCTGACAGATCTAAACACAGTTCTATATTCCAAAGGGCATCCTGGAACTCGCAGTCAATCATAAAAACTACTTGGTTTTGTTCTTATGCTTTTTTTTGGCTTAATGAAACCACAACAAAACACGTTTGCTTCATTTATATTCCAAACTTAAAAAAAATTCTGACATCGCCTTAACAGTCAGAACATAATGGCCTTAATATCCCATTAATTTGAAAAATTTTCGTTTGCATAGTGCTCACTGTTACTGTGATGGAATTACTTGATCTCATTAACGCCTTGGGACAGTGAGCAGAGCTACTGGGGGTTGTGCTGCTTCTGTGGAAGTGCAGTGTTAGCTTGTAGGGTGTCAGGGAAGACCCCACTTGGGGTGGGTTTATTTTCAGTTAGCTGTTTTAAGATAGCTTTTATAGAGAATTGAGTCCTGAGTCAATACCGCAACACTCAACTGTTTGCTATTTTATGAATGTTCTGATGTTCTTGCCATTCTAGGAAGGTAATTTTGAGATGCCTTGGGCTAGAGGAAAGGTTTAATTCTACCACGGAGGAGCTCCAATAAATGTCATTAAGATTAAAGAGATTTAGTCATGGTTTTTGAGGCAAAACAAATTTACTTATGGTATCGTAACCTGAACAAAAAAAATAAATAAATCACACTAAGTGGGAAGTCTAGGTGATTCAATTTTAAGGTGTCTGGATAGCTATTAAAACATGAAATGCTTTGCAGCTCTCTGAGTGGGAAGCCATCCAGCTAGAGACATATTTTTGATCCTGCATATGTGCACACTGGCACGCTCTTTCTCTAGACTTGTTTTCATCCTTCTTGGAAAGATACAATGGGTCTGTAACAGAAATCTATCATAAGTTTGGAGAGTCCTGCTTGCATGAACCTGCGGGAGCTCCCAAAAGCAGTGTGGAAGAGGCAGCCCTTTTTTGGGGTGTAGGGATGTGGGGAAGGAGCGTTCAGCTCTGTGGATATCTTCTTCTTTTGGGTGTCTATAGAACATTAAAACATGGTGTGAAATCCTATCTCTTTGGACCTCAATGGCAAAACTTCCTTGATGGGAGTTGGGCTGGGTTCCCAATTTTCTCAGCTTGCACTGACTCTGGCCTGCCTTGCCCTCTGCAGGAAGCCTGTCCCTGTTCGGAGACCAGTTTTGGGGAAGGAGCTGTGCCACGAGCACGGTGCCAGGGCACGGCAAGGGCTGGCTGCTGCCTGAGGGCAGGCCACCCGAGGTGACCCCAGCAGACGTCGCCGTGCCCCCGGCCACTGGGCATAGGGGGCAGAGCTGGGGGAGACCCCTGCGCAGGCTGGGCAGGGCTCACGGGGCCTGGTAGTGCCCTCAGGGCCCGGACAAGCAGAATGAAATCAATTTATGGATAGGAAAAGCCGGGAAAGTAATTTAAATCGTGCCTCCTGATGACCTCTCACACAATACTATGCAGGATTTATGCCTCTCTCTAAAAATGTTTTAAAACCCCTCTAGTTTGTCTTTTGCATGTGAAATGACATAGTGTCCAGCTGTGGCTCCTTCTCCTGCCTTCTTCCTCACCTGGGAATGATTCTTTCTCTGTCTTTATGTTAGCTCGGAGGAGATGCTAGGCTGTGATGAAGTTCCGTCCTGAGTGGTTTATACAGTTATGCAAATCTACCTCCTTTCTTCTTCCCTCCCGTGCTTTTGCCTGCTGCGAAATTATTTCTTGACCTTTCAATTCCATGTAATTTTTTATATTTTTCTTAAATTACAAAGCTTAAAATTGCCCACAGAAGTCATCAGTACAAGCTGTGGTAACACAATTGTTGCTACAGATAATGAACCTCCTACTGCTCTGGATGGTTTTGAAATTTCTGTATTATCCAGGATTTCTATATTATCTAGGATCTGCAAAAATCAAGGTAGAAATCTCATGAGGCATTTTCTCAGTGTGTTTTATAGCGGTTCTCCTGTTTCTGTGTGGAAGTGCTACGAGGACAATCTGGTCTGTTCTGGCTATATCAATTTCATTACATTGCCAAACCCTTCTTTTCCCAGAATTGTGTATTTCTCAGATATGTTTCGTTGGCTTCATTAGAGCTAGGACATTACTCCTCATCTTTGAAGCAAACACTAACTTTCACATAGATTTATTTATTGTTATTAACAATATTTATTTATTATTACTAACACCAGAGTTTACCCCTATTTTTACATTTATGCACTAGAAGTGCTGGGTTCTGCAACAGATATCAGTGCTAGAGAAATGGAAGTGTAATATTGTGCATTTGTCTTTCTATAAAAATGGTTCTGTTTGCAAGTGAAAATATGCTCTGCTTTGTTAATGGAGGGTGCATGAGCAGAAAGTTAAACACAGAGCTCATCCCTAAAGCCTATAGAAGTAAATATGTAGTGGAAGTTATTTAATGATTACTTTCATGATGGATATAAGGAATAGTCCACTCCTATTACAGTATACTGGAAAACTTGAAAAAGAAAACCTGTTGAGTCTTTGGCATTTGTTCCTACCTTATCACATTTCATAAATTTTCTGCCAATCTAAGCCAGGGTACCCGGCATCTTGGAGAGCAGACTGTTTTGCAGACCTGTTGTTGAAGTATGGATGTTACCAGCTGAAAAGCTTTTTGCACAGTGGATTTGCTTGTGACTATTGCTGAAACATTGCTTCCCTTATTTCTGAGGAAAAAAGACTTATCTAGGTGATAAATTGCAATTATTTACAAATAATTGCAATAACTTCACTTTTAAAGCTACAAAGTTCAGAAATTTCCCATGAATTAGAAACATTTTGTTTCAGTCAGTTCTGTCTTGCAAAGCTGTATGAATTTTCTAGGCCAAAGCAAATGATAGCAAATATTTATCTGTATTTTCAGTCCAGTAAGATGGCCTGTCTGGAGGGTATATTCTGAGTAAGCATAAGATATATTTTAAGACCCTTTAGTAACCTTATCAAGATTTAATACAACATTTTGAAAAGGCCTGTGTTACTATCAAAAGAGTCTTAAATCTGTCTTTTTAGTTAAATCTGAAGGAATGTCTTAAAAATACTTACCAAAAATTAACTGAACTGTTTAGCAATTTTTTTGAAAGGTAAGACTTATTAATGATATACATAAAACTTAGAGAAAGCATCTGCTGAATATTTCGTATAAATTACAGGTTCATACGATTTTAAGTTAATGACTTTTAACTATAATGTTGGTATTTTATTTAAGAAATGAAGAAGTCTCTGATAAGAAAATGTGCAGACATATATGGATGTTAAATTATCCACTGGAAAGATTTTGTATTTTTCTCTAATGCAATGAGAATTGTAAGAATAATAGAAATCTGTAAATGTGAAGGCCATAGAACTGGGGTTATTATCTTTTTATGTCTGTAGTGACTTTATCAAAATTTTGAATGGAAACTTATATGAATCATATTCTTTGTGTGTGATAGACTAAAAAGCCATATATAGCAATTGATTTGAAAGGCAGAAGATTTTTATTTGCAAAGAATATTCACAACATGACAGTAACAAAAAATTACAAGAAGGGTTCCTCCCTTTCAAGGTTGAACAAAGAACTTTATTGCTTCAGTATATCTGTAGTTTTCTCTCTCTTCTTCCATAGAAAAAAATCAATAGAATAATTTCACTTTTCACATTTCTACTTTACCAGCTTTGCTTAACTTTGCAAAAACTATACAAAAGAAAAAAAAGATTTTAAAAATCTGAAAATAAATCTCCTTGAAACAATCTTCAATTGTATCTTGTTACAAAAATCTGGAAAAATATTAAAAAAAGAAACCCTTCAAAATATCAAAAAATCATTTTATATTACAAAAATATTTTAAAAAATAAATTGGAGGGGCATAGAGAACACTAAACAAGCTCTGTATTTAAAATTACTGTAGCCACCTGCTTTTTCCATTTTTAGAAATGGAAAAGCTGTCTTTGTCTACCCCTTCCTCTGAAGCAAACTACTCTTTTCATGGCTTTATATTACAAAATAAAAGAAATAACTATCCTATAAAATTCTCACTTTGTTATCTACATCATCTGCTTTCAGTACTGCACATTTAAAAATAAGAAATAATAGATGCAGATAAATCTTTGGTTTTGATCCTGATATCATTCTGGTCATTTGGCTTTTGAAGACAGTTTTGTCTATTATATCCACAGGTGATTATCAGTGCCCTGAGCTCCTACCTATATGGAGAACTCTGTTTTCACTAAGTATTATTTCACTTTGCTAAGGCCGTCCTGTGAATACTGTTAGCAGTAGGGTCTCACGGGAAATAATTTGGATCTGAAGCCATCAAAAAAAGTTGACTGTTCTCTGGTATTGAATACCATGCTCAGTCTGACCACGCAAAGACCTCCGGGGACATCAATATCTGATGGCAGTGGTTAGTGCTCAGTACTTGCTGCCATTCAGCTTTAGCCTTTGGCAGACCTTGGAGTTGCACTTTGGTAGGCTTAAACCTGAATCCTCAGGCTTAAAAAAGAAAGCTGGAGCTCTTAGAACTAGTGTCCTTCAGCCTAAAGTCTTCAGGCAACTGAATTGCTCTTTCTTAAAGTAAGACCGACAGCATTTTCTCATCAGTCAACCCATGAGAAACTCAGCTGAACTTGCTCTGGTGACTCGTCTGAGTATAGTCCTGTAGCTCAGCAGGAACATGTCATTGCACAAGTCCCTTGACAGTTGCTGTTGTATTTTACACCTGTACATTCCTCGAAACAAACGGGAGGAGGAAATGCTGTTGAAATCACAAAGTATTTCATCATCAAAACTATCATTCTTCTACACTATTGTGGTAGGGGGAAATGCACTTAAGTTATTTTGGCTGGTTTCAAAGGTCTGCTTTGTTTATGTTCAGATATTAGCTGCAAACAGAGAGGATTCACGAATGTGGAATTTTACAACAAGAAAAGAATTTTAGATAATCCTTTGAAACACTAGTAAACTGAGAAGACAAAACCCAATGCAATATAGATAAGATACAGAATATCTCAGATAGTTTGGCATTCATGGTATGTTTCAACTCTAGGAACACGTGTAAAATGCTAAAGGAAAAGAATATATGTTTAGATGAAAAGGAAAAATATTAGGTTAAAGAGTGCTAGCAGATGGCCACCTGTTGGGGAAAAATTCTTATCTAATATATTTAGGTTTAGAAATGAAGTTATGTGGAATGTCTTAGGGCATCCGTAGATGGGAACACTGAACGAACACTGTCTTGAAGCTGAAGCCCTCTTTTTTTATATATTTTTTCAGTACTTTAATCTATATAAAGTAGTTGAATATTGCTAACAATATGTAATCTTATTTTATATAAAAATTGTCTTCTACATAAGGTAGTTGTGTTTTGCTTCAGAGTAGTAGTATAATGTTGAAATGAATTTCCTGATTTCAATTCAGTTTGCAGAACAATTTTGATGGATGTGAAATAGAGCCATTATAGAGGAAACTAACTGGAAGCTTCACTCCAGATATATACCAAATGCACTCCAACCTCAATAATGACAAAGTGGTCCAAAACAACTTTTGGTCCTTTTGTCAGCTTCAAGCTACCTGTGTGATGGAGACATTCAGAATAGGCTCAGTATAGCAAAAATAAACCACCTGAACTGTCTATAGAGTTGATGTAGAAGAATCAGCACTTTCCTATCTACTGAGTATTATTTCTATCTACTGATCCACTCTTACAGCAACAAATTAATTGCTAATGTAACCATTGAATAATTGTGTCTATTCCTGATCCAATGTAAGTTTATACTACATAAGATAAATCCACGTACGGCTCATTCTGCTTGAACTCTCCTTCTGACTGTGGAAAGGCCCAACTTGATTCTTGCTTTTCGTCTCCGCAGCTTTCTAATCACATACTCATTAGCAAGGCTAAAACCCGACTGGGCATATGTATACTGCCTGCATTACTTAGTATTGTTTTGCTAAGCTCTATTTCTGTTACTTTACAACATTTCTTAATATTCTTAATGGTATTTTAACTATACCATTCCAGCCTTAATTTCTGAATAACAATTCAGTAATTTATTTTATACCACTTCCTTATATTATCTTTCATGTTATACAATAACATAGACTAAGTTTAATAGGTCTACAACTGAGAGTCCGGATTCCTAAAGATCTCTATAAAATAGTCAGTGACTACTAGGTAAGAAAGCTTTTTCCTTGCACAAGTCTAGAGATATTGTCTCATAATCTGATGCTTTAAATGGAGTTTGGTCTCAGACAGACCTGACATTCTCCAAGACCCTTGTTTGTTATTGTCCTTGACTGAGGTATCAGTGTGGAACAAGACGTCAGGCTGCCATAATTCTCACGCTTCAAACCCAGGTTAACTGCTTCTTTGTTTTAACACAGGCCACAGGCAACATGTGTTGTTTCTTAGACAGCTGGGTCATCAATGCTTTAAAATGGGATATATTTTTCAGTTTTTTTATTAGACCTAGTAGCTGATTTTTATCCTGCCTTCTCTTCCTGGAACATCCTTGCTGAGTCTTTTACATACTAATCTTCAAAGTCTTTCTCAGGTCTCATTTCTTTCAGAAAGACTTCCTCTAAAAAACAGTTGAAGGAATGCATGCAACAGAGACATCTTTCATGATATCTAAGTGTAGCGCCCCTTCTCCACCTTATCAGTTTCTGTACCAACAGTGTGATGCACTATCTTTTATTTCTGCTTACATTCAATTCAAGGATCTTCCTTCCCCCCCCCCCCCCCCCTAGAAATTATTCATGCACCCCAACCAGTTTAACAGTATAGTTGTACATACATGCACAATCATAAAATCGTAATGGAAACACTTTATACGTCTTCTGACTAAAGGAAGCTCATGTTTCCTTATATTCAAATTATGACATTGCTGCCACAGTGCTTTGTTTCAGCTAACTTTTTGTTTAGTTCCTAAAGCAATAGGAATGTTTTCTCATCAAATAAATAAATAACTGAATGATGAAGAAAAAAAAAAAGAAATCTGTTCTATGCACTTTATCTGCAGTATTATTTTCTAACTTTTCTCATTATGACATATACATTTTTAAAATTAGATTAGTTTTCTTTACTTCCCAACTTGCTAGATCCCGAGGTTAATACATTACATGTCACATCTAGAAGAATTAAATCACTGCAGGATAAAGTTTATTCTGTAGACTTTCTAATATTTACTTTCTCTGACAGGCACAGAATTCTCTTGTCCTCATTACCTGAATTAATATTGCAAGAATTTTTAAATTTGATCACCCTAAATAAATTGAAAAACTTCATTTCATATTTTAAATTAATTAAACAGAGCAGCTGATGTGGAAGTATTTGCCATTTCTACACTAATTTCAGCTCTTTGTTTCCTCAAGTCCAATTCTGCAAACTAATGATTAACCCACGTGTCACTTATTGTCCTGTGATATTGTTAGCCTTTCTTTTGCATGCATGTCTTTGGAAATCTTTATTCTTCTTGGCCTAGAGATAAGGAAAATAAAATAGTGAGGTGAATGGGACCTCTGGTGAGCAGTAGGAGTTCTTTGTGTGGTAGGTAATTGGTAATCGGCAAGGTATAATCTCTGAGCATACTCGGACCTTTCCTTGCACTCCACAGTCCGGCTGGGTTTTCTTTCCACTTTGTCATCCTTGGCACTACTTTTGTGTTTGCTAGGCCTTTTCTTTTCCCTTTTAAATAACCAAAAATGACTTTCAAGAACCTTCCCTTCCCTTTTCTTCTTTATCTAGTTTTGTCTCTTTAATCACTTTCACCCCTCTTCCGGACCATGTAGGAAGATTCCCAGAGGCCTTTAGGAAGGCTCTGCCTTCCATCTGAAGGTGTATTTACATGATGCTACAATAACAGCAATTGGAGGAATGGATTGTACGTCGTTTTTCCAGACTTTCAGGTCGAGATATAATTATTTCAGAACATTCATTAATTTTAAAATGTTTTGGGGTATGTATTTAGTGCCTGTTGAAAGCCAGAGTCTGGCAGCTCTGAAGAGAGAAATAATTATTATGACAAGCATAATATATGTTTCAGAGACTGTTAACTAAACTCCCCCACAAAAACAACAGAGAAATTACTTCATGAACCATGAATATGGAGAAACTACTACTCACAGTCTAGGCTGGTTAGGTCTATGACATTTCTGCTCAGACAAGCAATGTAGCTCTCAGCTACACTGCTTATTGGGTTTGCGTGGCAAGGTTTGGTAGCAGGGGGGCTAGAGGGGTGGCTTCTGTGAGAAGCTGCTAGAAGCTTCTCCCATGTCCGATAGTGCCAATGCCAGCCAGCTCCAAGATGGACCCACCACTGGCCAAGGCTGAGCCCATCAGCGAGAGTGGTAGCGCCTCTGGGATAACATATTTCAGAAGGGGGAAAAAAGCCCTGTGCAACAGCAATTGCAGACGAAGAGAGGAGTGGGAATATGTGAGATAAACAACTCTGCAGACACGAAGGTCAGTGAAGAAGGAAGAGGAGGAGGAGGAGGTGCTCCAGGCACCGGAGCAGCGATTGCCCCGCAGCCCCTGGTGAAGACCATGGTGAGGCAGGCTGTCCCCCTGCAGCCCACAGAGGTCCACTGTGGAGCAGATATCCACCTGCAGAAGAAATCAAGAGCCAGAGTTAATGTTCTTGGTTGATTCAAAGAAGTGTTTGTAAAAAGAAAAATTTGCCAGCAATTTGTTATCCTTTTCATGTTTGTACTTTATTTGTCTTGGCAGAAGACAGCCAACAGATGTAAAATGAACTGCTATTTTGGAGAAAGTGCCAGACAACTTGGTCTTAGTTATGCTTTTTAAAACCCTAATTATGTAATGGACAAATTTATCCACAAACATTTCACATGACATTTGGGATACTTATCTATTGGTTAAAGGCAAATTCTTTAATACTTAACTCATCTTGACTCTTGTAACAACCTTAGGGCACAATAACCATGCATGTCTTCTGTTTGGGAACAACTTGTAACTGATATAAATCACTGCAACGGAGTCAAGAAGTCATGATAACCTACATATCACAATTGCTTTTCTCTGAGACAAGGACTCCCATTGCAGATATATTTATGAAAGGGCAGCTGCATGCCTTCTCAAGCAGGTACCCCTTTCCCTTACAAACTCTTGTGATAAGCTGCTAAACCTTCTGGGATGCAGGTTTTTTCCCTTTTTCTAATTGATATTCACTTTATTAATTATTTTATGTAATATAAAAAATTAAAGAAAAAAGCAGCATGCAGATGGCTTAGCACACCTTCTCTCAGTGTGCATAAGAGCATATCTTGAAATATTTCTCAGTTCAAGCTTCAGACCATACTTTATTAGATAGTGATCTGAACTTGTGCATCTGATCGGAAGAAAACTCCCGACTCTTCTGAGGACTGCTGACATTGCTGTTACCACACAGTGCTGGAAACCTTTGTCTTCTGAATTAAAAATTACTATTATAACATACTCCTGTTACAGAACAGTAACAGTCCCAGCAACTAACTGATGTAAAGTGTTTCCAAGCAATATTTCCATACATTTAATGTTTACTTGCTGCAGTGACACTCAGGATTGAAGATGAGCTTCTAATTTTAAACACAAGTTGCTCTTTGAAAGAGGGTTCATGATAGTAACCATGGATCCTTCAGGAACTTTATTGGTGATGCACAGAAGCATAAACAGGTTCTTGTTAGGATCAAAGAAGGGAAAATCTTTCAAGTTATCTCTGCGTTGAGAAGCTCCAACTCTATCTCCTTTCTGAGTGAAACATTAATTTTAAACAGTATCACAGAATCACAGAATCACTACAGTTGGAAAAGACCTGTAAGATTATCAAGTCCAACCATCAACCAACAGCACCATGCCCATTAAACCATGTCCCACAATGCCACGTCCACACGTTCCTTGAACACGTAAACACCTAGAGGATCTCTGATGGCTCTGATGGATCCCTGACCTGTTCTTTTAGAGAGGTGTGAGGGTTTTTCCTTCTTAATTTTGAAAATTTGTCAGTTATTTTCCAGTGAAAAAGAGGGATTTTGAGAGCTGTGAGTGGCATGATCCAGTCACAATGCA
This sequence comes from Gavia stellata, assembly GCF_030936135.1. Lineage (NCBI taxonomy): Eukaryota > Metazoa > Chordata > Aves > Gaviiformes > Gaviidae > Gavia > Gavia stellata. The sequence goes on from NC_082595.1 coordinate 38,818,011, forward strand.
GGCAGTAGGGCATGAAGGTTGCCACTGCGTATGCCACTCACAGCAGTATGCTACAAATTTGCAAACATCACTTTTTCAGTGCCTCAGCTCACTGGAGTGTCATTACCTACAAATGCTATCTACAAAACATGAAAATCCAACACGTTGTCCCTTGTACTTTTGCAAACAAATGACTTGAGTCTTGGGAGAAGTTAGTGTCTGATCTTCTCCCATGTACAGTTTGCTTTTTCAGCTTTTTCAGCTAGTCTCAATTCTCTTACATTTCAGTCCTTCAAAATACGTGATCTAAAAATAAAACCAAACAAGTAAGAGCTCTGAAAGCTTCACATATTAAGCATTTATGCCTAACTAGAATATGCTAATAAGGGACAGATTAATTGGGGTTTCTTGGAACCAAGTAGAGACACAATCTGCAAAAACACAGGTAAGTATCCTATTCCAACTTTTCCAAAGTTTGCAGTGTTCTAATTTCAGCAACTCCAGTGAGGAGTCAGTGTCAGAGTCACTGAGTTTCTGATAGAGTCAGAAAAAAATTCCCATTTTTTTTTTAATTATAGATAAAGTATTTATTTAGTAAATGTTCCCTGATACATTAAGCATAAAAAAGGAAGTATAGTAAACCCCTGGTCTCCTTAAATACTTCCTCCAGAAGTATATACACTTCTGTGCATGAATATATAAGAGTGTTTGTTTTGGATAAAATGATAACACGGTGAGAGGAACGAAAAAGAAAATTGAATACAATGACTGATCAGTTCAAAGACAGTATTTTCTGATGTCTTCATTTTTCCGTAAGAGGATGAGCTTGAGACAGGCTTGCAAATAGGAGCTATATATTTTGGCAAACATACTGCAGTCACCTCAGTTCTGTGGAAGCAGATCCCAGTAGCTTGTTCAGAATCAGCTTCTCCTCCATGGAAGACTATCTGAGAAGGGAACCAGTGTAAAAACAGGCTGTCAGCAAACAAAAGCGATAACCATTCGTAAGAATGACAGGAAACACTTTATTGAATGATCAGATTAACGTAAACTCATGGTGGTAACATGCTACTTAAAATGCCGAAAAGCAACTCAAGACTTTATTCAAGGATTAACAGAAGATTAATTTTAACCCTTAGACAACCAGCTGCTTCTGAAGATTTGGGCCCTGATATCCAGACCTGCAAGGTGTGAAACCCTTTGAGGGTGAGACTGGGGCCAGGTCAGGACTTTAAAAGAGCAAAGACTGGTTCTGCCTGAAACTACTTTTTGGACCAATGGTTAAGAGACAACATGTTTTGCCCTGAAGAGCCTTCTAGATGTGTAACTGCTTGAATATGTATGCCTGAAAAAACAGCATCAAAGGTACATCCAGTGCAATACTATTGATGCACAACACCAACTGGCAGAAGCTGCTGGGCAGCCATGATACACATTCTGGTCTTTATAATTTTTGAAGCCCTCTGCTTAATTTTCTACATTGTCTGTGTTTCTTAATTGTCACTATAGTCTACAAAACAAACCAGGCTGGTCAGAGTGGTCTCAGTGTCTGTAGAGTGTTAGGAATGTGCAACTGGACCTTACAGATGGCTATTTTAAAACACAAGAGAAATAAACAACAGGCAACTTTTTAAATGGCTGCAGAATGTGGTTCAAGCTTTAGGAAAAGAAAAGTGCATTCCACTGACCGGAGACTAAGCTTGACCAGAGTAAAACCTGAAGCATTTGAAAACATTACTGAAAGGGGAAAACCTGGCTGCTACTGATATTCGTGTTGCAATGAAAACACAGCCACGCACTGGAGCATATGCTGATGTGAACTCCAGCCAGCACAGTTAAAACATTGATTGTGTTCTGTAGAAACAATAATAAAAAGCAGACTAAGTAGCTTATTTAATGTAAGTAATGTCTGTGAGTTCATATACTCTCATATAGAGTCTGTTGTTAGTTTCTGAATTGCCTTTAACACAAAGAATCAGTAAGGAAAAGCAAGTGGGAATTAAAGTTTCTAACACTATTCCCGCAAAACGACTTTGTGCAATGCATTGAGGGAGTAACTTCAGGTGTTAGAGGTGTAGGCTGAGTAGATTAGGCATTCAGTGGAAAATACTCTGATAACTTTGATGTGTGGCAGTGCCAATGGTGGCAGCTCCAACCAGTGCAGCCTCCACTGGGAAGTTACAGATTCCTGTGTGAGAGCTTAGAAACTGATATCTCAGTTACTTTTGATCAAGAGACTTAAGTAGCTGCTTAACTCTGTCTTGAATTACTCTAGTGAATTGAAGTCCTAAATTCTGAAGAGTGAAATAAAGCTGAAGACATGCAGATCCACTGGACAAAAAGGCAAGGGACACCCACATGTTTTTCATAGGGAATGATGGGGTGCGTGTCAAACAACCTGTTCCCAGCATCTGTTGCTCTGGGGTCACATTTTTGCTTGGAACTAGCATCAGGAATGGCCAAGTGCTCTGGGAAGTTGCCTAGAGAGAAGAAATTTAAGCATTTTAAATACTACAACTTTGCCTGAAGCTGCTGAAAAAAATTTCATTGATTACAGTGATTTGTTTTAGGCTTTTAGGAGCTACGGACCTTAATACCTCTGCACAGACCTGTTTGCAACCCACCCAAAAATGACTTTTTAATGGATTGCAGTCTTGATGTTACCTTTTCTTTATGGCCATTTTGCTCACCCTCCCCCAGCATAAATATTGGATCTGTGTGTGAAAACAGTTGCAAATAAACTGGTGGGAATCACAAAGCTAGACTTACTTTCCCAGTGTCTGTCTTTCTTTTGCTCACTCGCTTGCTCACTTTTTCGCTGTCTCACTCTTTCCTTCTTCATGGCTGCCTTGTTAATGTGGCCTTTTGGTGCTCAGTAAACTTGAAGACAAAATGAGAAATGGCATCAAAAGCATCTATAGTGTTCTGCATGTTAATAATGGTGAGCTTTTTCAGGCACTTCAGAAACAGCAGTTTGTTAGTCTTGATTGTTAATGGCTTAAAGGCAAATAGATCAGCTTACGGGGAAAAAACCCAAAAGCTACAGAAACATTAATTTTGCAGCTAAGTATACTTTTATTTTTTTATGTTGCTCCTCTTGCCAAAGGCAGTGAGTCTGAACATCAACAGACAGGTATGTCAAACACAGAAATTGTATTGCAGTCTGAGTAATCTGACATCTCAATATTTTCCCACTAGAATATTCAATTCCTTTTTACTTATGGTGTTGATTTATGTTCTGATAGTCAATGTTGTTTGCATAGTCTTCTTCACTTCTGTAAAGTGCAGGGGTGGATAATAGCAGGAGGAGGAGACCCTTTTTCCTTCCACCCTAGGTAGCAGCATCCAAAATGGCAGATCTTCCCAGATGTTTGACAGGGCAGTGCCACAGCCCCTTTCTTCCCTCTCCTCCATGAGCTACATCAGGCACAAAGGTAGGCAAAAGACTGCCAGACCATAATCCTACACTCACTCATGGTGTTTTTAGTATTTTGCAGCCAGACTGCACAGATGTAAATGGCTATTAAAGTGCAGGGCAGCAGTGAATAAGACAGTAGCTGTTTGGTGGAAGAGAGGATCACAGCAGAAGCCACCCAAGAATTGCTGCCCTGGGATTCAGGCATTGCCTATCATGAGAGCATTTGTGCTTCAGTGTGAAAAATGACCATGGAAAATAGACAATGGAGAGCAACTGGAAAAACATTTCTTAGCAGAACTGTGGGCTTTCTGTCTTCTCAGATATTTTTTTTTTCTCTGACAGTGCTCTGAATTCAGCTAAATTCAAGGAAATGCACATCTGACCTTATTTGCAGATTAGAAGTTTCAGATGTACAACGAAGTTCATGTAGTTAGTACATTCTACACTGTAAGAGATGACCTATGCCTCAAGCAGTTATTCTTTTCCTGTCTTTGATTTCTTATCCTCTATTTTATGCTGAGGGAGACTGTTATCACCTTGCAATTTCCAATAATTGTGTTATGCTGCAGAGGAAAAAAACCAATTAGTCACTCAACAGTGAGGAACATGTCATCGCTGGAAAATGAACATTCTTTTCATATTTTTCCCATCTTTTTAGCATGCAGGTATTTGTATGCACAGATAGATAAAGCAGAGTGATGAATGCAAATGCCATTTCCTCCTTTCAGTCAGGCAGACTTATAATTATCTGATTATGTTTATATCAGGCCCATGAGTGAAACTGAGGTATATTTTCTGCATCATACAGTACAAGCAAGAACAAAATGCTCTAAGTCATATTTGCACTCCTGGGTTCTAGATTTAGCCCTTGGTCAGCTGGAAGCACGCTGGGGTTGCTTTGCATTACAGTTGGCTCCAGCATCTTGTGTTGGGGTACTTATCAGCTGTGAATACAATGAACACAGTGAATTTCACTTTCCTCAGCGGCACCGCTGCCTCTGCATCCAGTGATGGGACTGTGTAGGAGATAGTGAAGATCTATTTCTGACTCTGTCCACCAGTTACAGCATATTCTTCATTGCTACTACAGATTACTGCTAGCAGTTTCTGTTAGTGACTGACACATAAAAGATCATTTGGCAACTGCTTCACACATCTTCTAATAGCAACTTTCTTTAGACCCTTCTTTTAAACTGAACTTAATTTACTTCTGTGGGTATTAAAAAGACAGGGTAATAGGAAATGGCACTAGACACAATATTTTATAAATCATTTGAGGGAATTCGTATTAAATTCTAGCAGTTATTTACAGATATCCATGTAAGTCTGAATTTGGAAAGATGACCACTTCCCTATAGAGTTATTTTCAGGGTGGAACTTTCAAGCTGCATCACCCATTTCCTGGGAACGAACTTTTAATGTTGCTTCACATGGCAACTATGTTTCTCTTCAGCTTTTCTTGACAGTTTTTATTTTCTTCTTACAAGTCAGTTATTTAATGGGGAAGAACGTCAAGCTAACAGGAAAAAGTTTAGATTAACTTGCTGAAAGCAAAGACATGATTGATGCTCTTTTATTCTTGCCGTTGACTGAAGTACTTGGCCATTCCTAAGTATTTGCCCCTCTCTCTCCACTTCCAAGCTTCCTAGTGGGCAAGTGTGGAGTGCCCCAGCGGGGCTGTTAAGAAAAACCTGCATTGTAAGATTTCTGTCATTTGCTTTGAGCAGCAATATGTTACCTTTTACTTTGGATGAAGAAGGTTTGCGAAGAATCACTTTTGACTGCTTGCTGCCTGCTCCAGATGTGAAGGGGCAGTTCCTGGAGAGGTATGGTTCCCAGGATCTGGGCATCATTACGGGGTGGGTCATTGCCCGTGAGCAGTCTGCAGAGTGCACATCAGGCTCCACCCAAGTGGGAACTGGGGTTTTGTGTTGCTGACTTCTCCTTTGGGCTATAAAATCTCTAAATTCTGCCACTAGTAAAAGGGGCAACACTTGAGCGTGGAGCAATGAAGGACAACAGTCTGTTCAGGAAGCCTCAACTTGCAGAATTGGATGTGGGGAGCTATCTATGCAAGTATGAGTGATCACAAGTGATCCCAGTGCTGACCTTGAAAACCTGTCAAGTGTTCATAAATGATGATATCAACCTTTCTGTGTACTGTTTTACCTCCTGACAATAAGCCATGGCAACACCATATAAATATTTTCCCTAGAAAGTCTGCCTAATGTTATGCTTGTTTTCCCCACCTGGGGTGTTTCTGAGTTGGCAGGGACCATGAAGACAATCTCCTGGGTTTTCGACCCATTCATGTTGATTTCCACCAAATCCAACGCTGTTGTTTGAAGAATGATGGCTGAACAATATAGTGCTTATTTGATTTTTTGTTTCTTATTCAGGACCTGAAAACAATACAAATATTGACACTCAGTGGGAGGGATTTAATGTATCAACTTTAATTTTTAGGGCCATTAGTGCTTATTTTCAGCTAGTTTTAAAAAGCATTATTTTCATAATACTATTAAGTGGCAGGTTTGTCCTTTAACTGTTCTTTTTCTGCTCTCTTCTCAGTTTTTTATAGTCAGTGACAAATGTATTGGGAAAAATGGCATTTGCTTTATAAAGGAGACGTTCGTCTAAGAACATTAACTTGAAAACAGGAAGTTTTAGAGCTCTTAATGGAAATTTCACTTTAAGATCTTCATATTCATTTCTAAGTCAGCCTTTTTAAACAAAATCCGTGGAGCTTGAATGATCTTGCAGAAAGTGAATGAAACAATTTGATGGTAAAACTGTAAAGGCATTGTATTCAGTGTAATTTGTTCTTGAATTGAAGGTGAAAATTTCTTTCTTAACAGTACTATATTCATACTGCATAGCCAACTGAAAATGTGAATAAGATCAGCTGTTGAAGACACAAACCAAGACAACAACTAGTACCTGCATTAGGCAAAACTCAAGAAGGTATGTCCTCCACTTGGCAGACATTTTGAAAGAGAAGTTTTTAAAGAGATTCCTTTTTCTGTACTTTCTGAGATGTGATGAAAGAAGTTGCTTTTTTATGATTGCCTTTCAGAAGGAAAATTGTGAAGCTGTGGTATCTCATGGCCTTGGACATTTACTAGATTCTTATCTTCCATTATCTTCCATTTTTTTACAGACATTCACACCTATAAATGCTACCAATTCAGGAGGATTGTGTCTTAGATTGCTTGTGTGTAGGGGTAAGCAGCTTCCCAAAGGTCAGTGGGTGGAAATCCAAACCACCCTAAAAACAAATGCAGAAACACCGCTTTGGTGAACAATGGTGTACCTGATGCTGCTATTGCACAAGAAGGATGACATCAGCCATCTGGATGAAATCATAAGCCATGGAAGAGCTGGAAGAGCTAAGATCACTCCTAGTGACATGAGTTTTAAAAGGAAATATGCAGATGTAATTTTCCCTTGTTTACCAGTTTTCATGTTAATACTTGAATCCCTGCACATGTCATTCCTGAAAACAGGGCCCAAGACGGGGGGCAGTTCTTGATATTTTCACTTGGGTGCTCATGCTTTTGTAGGTTTTGTAACTTTTTTACCCAATTCATGTTATTAGTCTCATATTATGGAAAGGTAAAAATTCCTGACTCCTCTGTATGTCCCGGTCTACACAGAGTGGTCAAGCTGAGAAGTTTCTGTTTCAAATAGAACAGAAGTATTGTGTTGGTTTTGGATTTGACTCCCTATTTCTGCTGATCAACCTCTTGCATACTAAACTTTAAGCAATTGTATGGGTTCAATATACTGATTGCATGATGTGTGGCTATTATTATGGGCATATGTGAATCTTAAACTTTCCCCTTAATAAGACTGAAGTCCTTTTTCATTTGTATGATACATTCATACTAATATGAATGGTATGACAGCTGGAAATCACATGGGTGTGATGTGTTATCTGAATTGTGCAAGGTGAGACCACGACTTGGTTGATTATTGACACTACAGAACCAAGCATAAAGCTAAAGTATGATCCTCATACAAGGGCAATGTATTGCCTGTGAGACCTTCTGATTCTGGTTGCAGCCAAGAAAAGTTAAAACTGGTGATGTGCCAGTAGGCCAAGTCAATGGAGTTTGGGTTTTTTGCACGTCCAAACCAGTACTTCTTAAACTGTGACCTGTTTCCTGTACATGAAGGTTTCATAGCTCATCAGGAGATGGGTCAAAAATTATTCCAAGTGAAATAAAGAGCTACATTATGCACAATCCCTTACTTGCAAATGTGCTAACAAAAGGGGGGGGGAATAAAAATAATAAACAGATATGAAAATTTCACCATACTGTTACTAGATTGCAATTGAAAACTGTTATGATAATTCCCCACACGATGGCCTTTCGTATTTTCCAAAAATTTTTGGAGGTTCCTGGATCCTTTAGAAAAATGCAAGGGAGCCAGGTGTTAAAAAGGCTAAGCAGGGCAGACTTAGAAAGAGATTTATGCTTTCACAGAAAAAGTAACTCCTCTTGCAGTTCTCTGCTAGAGAGACAGAGTGATTGTAATTAGAGTGAATTTCCATCCTAGTTTTTACTGTTTGTTCTAATTAATTCTTTTTTTATTGCCCATTGACCTTCCTTGATCCAGTTGTGAGGTAAAAATACTTCTGCATGCAGACAAGGGTGCTGGAATCCAGACCCCGGGTCACTAGTTTGCTTTCTGAGTCAGGATTTCTTGAGGTAAGCAACACCTTTTTGTGACAGAGAACTGAATGTAAATCACAGGAAACAACTCTTAGTAATATGGCTTACAGAGACCTTTATTCTTTCACACATCTTGTTGAGTCACTTAAAAATAACATTATGTGGCATTCCAGAACCTTTGCATATTTATAGCTTTCCTCATTCCCTTTGTGTCCCTGTGTATTAATTAAATGTATATTAACTCAAAGAGGTGGTTTCTTTTTTAACACTGCTATTGAAAGGTACTTGCTTGAACCAGCTCCAATCAGTAAAAAATAAGAACTTGAAAACCTTTTTCTGAGGTCTAACTTGATTTCTGGTTTTAATTGTCTATGGTGCTAAAGCTGAGCAGAAAAATTCCAAAGGGAAAATCAGGAAAATGACACACCATAGAAGGAGAAGCAAGTCTCTGTTAAGGTAAGTAAAATCTGTTAACCTCCTTATCTGCATTCTGAGTGCTGAAAACCTTGTCCATCTTCCCAAATTATTCCATCTGTTTCCATAAAAGATACTTCCCACTACTTCTCCCTGCAAGCCTGGCTTGTTTTATGTATCAGAAGAGCACTGTGCAATTACAAAATTCAAAGGATTATTTGGCATCATTAGCTAAAATGATAATTTACTTTTACTTGCGATATTCTGGAGGAGAAAGTAAAGATCTTTTGCAGCAAGTCTGCAGGTTACTACAAGTATTTCCACGTTATGGCTCCTTTCTAGTTCCAATTGACAGATTACCTTTGTGAGAAATAGCTTCTTCCTCTCCTTTGCCTGTATTTCTTTTGAAAGATTTTTCATTCAATTCTCATCTAACAGATAGGATATACTGTGTAATGGAAAGCAAGCTTTGGGATTTACTGCAGTGAAACCAAAGACTTTTAAGTGCTTTGTCATTGAAGAAAGGAAAGAATTTGTTGGAAAAGAGATATCCTCTGGTTAAATACCTAAACATAATAAGCAAAACCTTTTTAAGGTCCTCTAGTGACTCCAGAAACACAGAAGAGGTAATCATGGACAGATTTTTTTTTTAAATTAGAAAAAAATGTCTCCTGAAAACAAGTACCTACATGTATTTGATTTTCTGTAGAAGCCCGTAAGGAGAATGACACAGTGGCAAATTACAAGACTAGTCTCAATGGTCAGATTGTACTAAATTATTTCAATTCTAAAAAACAGCACAATGATAGAGACAAGAATTTTCATGTACTCTGTATAAGAAAAGATATACTCTATGATGCTGTAAGTCATCCCCAGTTTCTATAAATAGGCATATCTTAAATGATATGTGCCTTGTCAATGCCAAATTAAATGCTATCATCTTCTAACAACTGGGGCTGGCGGAATTCCCTCTTTTATGTTTGCAAATGGGTTGTGTACCATCTCCCTGAGCTGGATGACAGGGATGGAGAGCAAAATAGGCTCCCCATGATCCAGGAGGAAGCAGTTAACGACCTGCTATGCCACCTGGACACTCATAAGTCTATGGGGCCTGATGGCATCCACCCAAGGGTGCTGAGGGAGCTGGCGGAGGAGCTTGCCAAGCCGCTCTCCATCATTTATCAACAGTCCTGGTCAACAGGGGAGGTCCCGGATGACTGGAGGCTTGCCAACATGATGCCCATCTACAAGAAGGGTCGGAAGGAGGTTCCGGGGAACTACAGGCCTGTCAGCCTGACCTCGGTGCTGGGGAAGGTTATGGAGAGGCTCATCTTGAGGGCGCTCACGGGACATGTGCAGGATAACCAAGGCATCAGGCCCAGCCAGCACGGATTCATGAAAGGCAGGTCCTGCTTGACCAACCTGATCTCCTTCTATGGCCAGGTGACCCGCCTAGTGGATGAGGGGAAGGCTGTTGATGTTGTCTACCTGGACTTCAGCAAAGCCTTTGACACTGTTCCCCACAGTATTCTCCTGGAGAAGCTGGTGGCCCGTCGTTTAGAAAGGTACACTCTTCGCTGGGTAAAAAACTGGCTGGATGGCCGAGCCCAGAGAGTTGTAGTGAATGGGGTGAAATCCAGCTGGCGGCCGGTCACAAGCGGAGTCCCCCAGGGCTCAGTTTTGGGACCGGTCTTGTTTAACGTCTTTATTGATGATCTGGATGAGGGGACTGAGTGCACCCTCAGCAAGTTTGCAGACGACACCAAGTTGGGAGGGAGTGTTGGTTTGCTTGAGGGTAGGAAGGCTCTGCAGAGGGATCTGGACAGGCTGGATCGATGGGCTGAGGCCAACCGGATGAAGTTCAATAAGGCCAAGTGCCGGGTTCTACACTTCGGCCACAACAACCCCAGGCAACGCTACAGGCTTGGGGACGAGTGGCTGGAAAGCTCCCCCGCAGAAAAGGACCTGGGGGTGTTGATTGACAGCCAGCTGAAGATGAGCCAGCAGTGTGCCCAGGTGGCCAAGAAGGCCAACGGCATCCTGGCCTGTATCAGAAATAGTGTGGCCAGCAGGAGCAGGGAGGTGATCATGCTTCTGTACTCAGCACTGGTGAGGCCGCACCTCGAATCCTGTGTTCAGTTTTGGGCCCCTCACTACAAGAAGGACATTGAGGTACTGGAGCGTGTCCAGAGAAGGGCGACGAAGCTGGTGAGGGGTCTGGAGCACAAGTCTTATGAGGAGCGGCTGAGGGAACTGGGGTTGTTTAGCCTGGAGAAGAGGAGGCTGAGGGGAGACCTCATCGCTTTCTACAACTACCTGAAAGGAAGTTGCAGAGAGGTGGGTGTTGGTCTCTTCTCCCAAGTGACGAGTGATAGGACAAGAGGAAATGACCACAAGTTGTGCCAGGGGAGGTTTAGACTGGATATTAGGAAAAAGTTCTTTACTGAGAGAGTAGTGAAACATTGGAATAGGCTGCCCAGGGAGGTGGTAGAGTCACCCTCCCTGGAGGTATTCAAGGAGCGTGTGGATGTGGCATTGTGGGATGTAGCTTGATGGGCATGGAGCTGTGGTGTTGGGTGGGTTGGTTTTTGGTGTGTTGTGTTTTTTTGTTTTTTTTTTTTTTTTTCAGGTTGGACTTGATGATCTTACAGGTCTTTTCCAACCTTTGTGATTCTGTGATTCTGTGATTCTGTGATTTTGCATTCTGCAAGTGTTTTTATTTCTAGGTACCCATTGGACAGCGTGGGTAGGTTATTCATAGGCTGTTTATTTTAACTGTTTACTGAGCATTACATATGATATGCATCTAGTAATGAAAATCATATGATGTATTTTCTTTCCCATAATTTGATGACTGAAACCTTAAAATAAAATAAATTAAAATAAACCAAAATAAACAAAAAAACACCTATTAAAAATATTACAAGAATTTTATGTTTTCTTTTGTTGAAATTGGTTTGGATTTTTGGAAAATGTTTGTTTATTTTTGAATAAAATTCAGTGTCATCATTAAACAGGTGTATTAGTGAGAACCTAAGTCAGATTGTGGTACAGAAATTTAACAAAGGTTTTATTAAATGTAAATATGTACAATTAAGGAATAAAGATAAGAACAGATCTTTTTGGTTGCCTTTGCTCTGAAGGACTTCTGTATTATGTTATCAAGTTAGAAAAAAATAGGAGAAATATGTAAATACATAGTAAACTGATTTAAAGTGAGGTGCTGTTTTAACATGTTCACCTAGGTTGCTAGAATACAAGCCCAAATATTTCTGTGTCCATTGACTCAAGGACACCAAGTGCAATGTTCCGTGTTACTGAATAACCTCAATATCTTTCCTTTCACCAGTCAAGTCAGTTTTCGGGGAAGAAATTGTTACCAGCATAACCAGAAAACAGGCCAACTCTTCCTTTCCTCTGGTTCTTTAAACTTTAGGAAGTATTTTGTTTACCTAAAACTTGACCACATTGTGTCTTTTTAGATTAGTGCTCATTTAATAAGTGACTTACGGTGTCACTCCTGGTATGAGGAGTATTAGTATCAATCTGCTGACATCTATTATCGTAAAAATAATAGTGGGAACAATTATGTCTTCAACTTGTCACAAACAGTTGATCATTACTAAGACAACATGTTAATTAACCACACCCCTTATATGAAATGTAAAAAGTGCAGTAACTGTAATCTTTTGTTAGTAAAGACACTTAGTATGACCTGAAGGGAAAAATAACTAATAGAAGGCAATTAAAGTACACGCCATAAAATTTCTTGGGACTTGCCACTTTTCATGTGTGGAAATATAGAGAAATGTTTAGATGTATTATGTGAATTATACTAATTTCAGGCCTGTTTCTTAATGGATTCAGTTCTATTGGTGGATTTCCAAAGATATGCCCTGTGCTTTACTTTCTCATTTTTTTGGTTGGTTTGTACAAGAAGAACTTTGCTCAAATGATAACTCTGTTACTTGATATTTTTTCCCTTCCCTGAATATGTGATATGGAAGGAGAAGAATTCAAGGGTTTTGAAATGCAGCTGATACAAAATTAATTTCATCCTGAGAGAAATAAGAGAACTAGGAAGATAGTGAAAATGCTGGAGAAGGAAAGAAGGGTTTGTAGGAAGAAGCTAAACACTTGCTAGCAATATTGTGTTTTCCTATGGTAGGGGAGAGACTAGCTGAGCAACTGATTTAGATCACTGGTATCCTGTGACTACCCTATGTACTAGACATGCTCGTTATACCATCACCTCAGTCCTATGGTGCTCCATTTGTTAAATCCTTGATTGTGTGCTCCTGGAATGATTAGCCCAGCATCAAACAGAACTGAGCAGCAGCTTATCAGTTCCAAACCATCCTAGTAGATTGAGTAGGACAGCATTGGTGACTGTAAGAGTAGAAGAGTCATGTGGAGGGTTATGGTACTGTTCTCAGGCAAAAGTCAGTGGTGCTAAAAAGCAGCAATGCTATAAGAAGGCATTAACCAAGCAGAAAGCACATGCATAGCTAACAGCATGTGACTGGGCTCTATTGCTTTGTTCAGTATGTACAGCTGTGGTATGCTAAGAGTAAATAAATAAGAAGAGTTTCTGAAATATTTATGTAAAAGAAGATAAAGTGCAAACAGGAAGGCTTACATTCTTATTGCTCTATGAATTCTGTATTTGATGCTATTTTACTTTTTCTGCATATAGTATTCACACCAGTTTTAATTAACTTTCTTTTCCATTTCTTCCTTCCTTTATTAACTGTTTATTATCCATGACCAACAAACTGTCCCTCTTCGTGACCTCTCTTTCTATGGCTTTATGTTTTTTCCACTCTGCTCTTCTATTTCTAGCCATGTTACTGAGGCTCTGGTAGCTCTGCAATTTAAACAGCGATGTATGCCCCCACTATGTTTCAAGTGTTGTTTTACTTCACTTCTGTTAATGAGATCAAGTCAAAGAAAATGCCCCTGGCTCTCAAGTGAATAAAATTGCAACTTATGGGAAGTCTTGAAAAAAGACTAGACTTGTAGCAGGCCATGTATTACTGAAGTCTTTAGAACTGCTTGCATCCTATAATCCTGCTTAGCAAAAGTAGACTCAATTCAGATTTCCAAAACCCTCATTAAACAGGTTCGAATGAAGCTCGAAAATTCACCTCTTCATCTGCCACTGATAATTGATGACAGGCCTTTAGGAATAGAATCAGATACCTCCCACCTCTCCTAGCTATATCCCAACTAGCTTAAGGAAGTAGCAAAAACATCAGAGCTAGAATTAGTGACAGAAAAGACATCTGCACATTGAGCATTGGTACAGCATCATTCATATTGCTAAAATCTTGTTTGCATCCCTGTTATTCAAGCAACAAATTTTAGCCAGGAAGGGTGAGAACTCCACAAAGTGAAACCCCTGTAATATGCCTGAAGCCTTGACATTTCAGCTGAATAGTATTCAGCACTGAGACAGCAGGTCAGGTAGATCTTCACTGTAAAAAGCTGCAGTGGCAAGCACTGGATAAGAATTAATAGCTCTCAGGGTACTTTACTGAAGCCTTTGCTAACAACCATCTTAGAAAAGAGGCTGATAGATCTCCGTAGCTCTGTCTTTGTGCACAGGTAGTGGTTCTAAGTATCAGCACGTGCTTCACAATCTGCACTAGAATGAATTACCAAGAAGCTCCCAGAACCTGTCCTCAGGCATTTGTGTTATCATTTATTGCTGGATATAAGACTTTTTTGTGCAGCTCTCTTGTTAATGCCATGGATTATGTTAGCACTGTGAGAAACAGCATTATTGCCTGAGGTATGTTTAGTCTCATATGCTCCGTGACCTTCACACTGTGAGCTCTGTCCCCACCCATGTCAACATTTTTCAGGGGATTTACAATGTTCCTATTTATCATTGTTTGAACATTTCCAGTCACTTAAGAGGAAGAGGTCAAAGAGTAAAGTGAGTGAGGCTATTGTTTGGACACAAATGGCTGTTGTTTGGACACTGATAGCTCTTCTAAGTCAGCTATTCCTACTGTAGAATAGTACCAACCCTATGACTCTCACCTTTTCTGATTTATTTAAAAAACAGGCCTAACACATACTTCAGTTAAAGCTAGTCCAGAAATCATCCAAAGGCTAAGTTTGAGAGAAACCAGGCAACCAGTACTGCCATTTATTTATATCTCCAGTTTGGACAAGTCGGCAACAAAAAAGGACCACTTTTGGGGTCAACTGAAAAATAGTCCTGAGAACGCCACTTACCAACTCTCTCATCTTCAAGACAACAAAACAAGAGGAAATCAAATTGAAGCAAAGTGTGATCAGACCAACAGTGCTGTGCTTCAGGAGCCTTCATTTTGGATTTATGTGAATTAAGGATCTTTCCACCCACAGCTACAAAAAATGGGGAATCCATTTATGACTATGTTTCCTAAAAAATGTCTCTACATATTGGGGGTCTACACACAAGGTAGCTATCTAAGCTACCACTATAGTCAATGGAGATCAAGCACTCAATATAGTTGCACTGACAGAGGTGCTTTGTGCCTTTTGATTCATCCTACAGTTTCTGAGACATTCACATAGTCAGATATGAAGTGGGACCTATGAAAGACCAGACCCCCTCTGCATAGGTGACTGAAGGACAGGAGGGGTAACCTAGGTCTTCTTAAATGGCACTTTGTGTCTTTGTTTAAACAACTAACCTCAGTCCTAAGTGTATCCTTTCTCTAAAGTTGAATTGCTTGCTACACTCCATTGACTATATTCATATCTGCAACCCTTGAGTGAGTATTTTGGATAGCCTAAGGTAACTCAAAGAGCACTAGAGACCCTCATTTAGGCATCTGAACTAAGCCCTAGGTCTCTATTACTTGCAATGGGAACTTGAACGTGAGCATGAATTTGGGTGTCTTATTCCTGAAACAAATGTCATCCAACGTGCCCAGCCATTTCCAGTTGCTGAGCTTTAATTGTTAAGAACTGGATGTTTTTCTGTAAAATAAGAAAAGAAAAAAACCTACTTCAGCAACCTCAATTTTCCATTAAAAATATCAAGCAAAAAAACCACTAAACCAAAGGACATAGTTTGGCACTAGTTGCAGACCCATTTGGCCAAGTTTTAAAAGTGATAGTGCAGCAGTGGTCAAGGCCTTCCAGATCCTTTTGTTAGAAAGTTCTAGTACTAAGAAAATACCCTCAAAGTATACACACCATGACTGTACTCAATAGCCTTTACTGAGAAAAATATCCCATTCCACAGTTATATTAGGAAAGGTAAGTTCTCCAGAGTGGTTTGGCAGTAGCTGATTCTCTTGTATCTCAAAGTGGTTTGGCAGTACCTCACAAAATGAATAGTGAATTTTGGATTTATGTTTCATCCTTTTCCTTCAGCCCAGCCATTGCCAATGCTTTTCAAGATACTTAATAGATCTCTCATATTTTACTACCTCTTTTCTCTGAGACTTTGTCTTTCTTCATCACCTTTCTCTACTGCTAATTGCCTGAACTGAATGGTGGGCAACTTGAAGTGGAAAAATTTTAAGAAATCAGCAAGACTGATTTTTTTCTCATTGCCAGGTTGTCATGCTGTTACTGTATGTTCTGGTCGTTATGGGGTTCCATCACTTAGGCATCTCATTTTATCTCCGTCTTGAACTTGAAATAGCAAAAAATAGGCAGTTCCTTTGTTCCTATCCACAGGATTTTTGCTTAAATCTAACTTCATCACTGAGCAAGTCCGGTATTTGTAGTACTTGTGTTTTTAAAGGCTCTCAAGTGATGCCCTTGTGCTTCTTGCTGTCTTTACATGCATGCCAGCAGTTTTGCCTGCTGAAGGGCCTTTTGGGGAGCCATAGTAATATTTCATATGTAGAGGTAGCAGGCAGCCACATACAAACCTGCATGTCAAACAGCTGTGTGAGTCTAAAAAGGGATGGCAAAACATAAAATTCTTTAGCTCTATTGATTGTTTTACTCTTGAGTGTATTACTTCATTACATCTTAATGTTTCAAATGATTTAGTAGCTTTGTCTGTGACCTTCACTGGAATTTGATCTTTCATCTTACACATTCTTAGCCAATAGCTCATCAGTGTTACCAGCCTGAAGGGTTAGGCTTGGTGAAAAGGATGCTTTTAAAATTTTTTTTGGAAAGCACAAAGTTTCAAAGTATTTCTTTCACCTTGGTATAGTGCTGAAGTAATGTGCTGAAAGTTATATATACATAATGGCCTGAGATATTGGGTGCCATGCTAGACTGAGAAGATCAGGTGAAGTTTTTATGGCAAACTGCTCCTGTACCATTAACAAAGGAATTGCGTCATTACTGAAATAACTGTTCCACTACTTGAATGGAAAGGGTAAGTATGCTGTTCACCAAGGCAGCAGAATAATTATAATACTCTGAATTGTTTTTTTACTGTTTCAGTATACAGCTGGAAGAGACAAAAGTGACAGGAATCCAAGCTCGCTCTTTCTTTCTCATTCTCTGCTGGAGTAAATATCCTGAGAAAAAATTCTGCATATGTGACTGGCATAAATCTGAAATAATTTTACTAAAGAGACTGGATTGTAGAAGCAAAATAGCTGTTTCAGAAACCTCTCAGCTTTTGTACTTCACATTTTAGGATAATGGAGTATATAGTGTAGCCATCTGTAATATGGCCTATAAAATATAGGACAATATAATGCAATATAGTTCTTGTTAGCCTAGGATGTTATATACTTTATAATAGGAAATATAAAAAACCCACATATAAGAGCAACTCAGGTGCCTCACATAAAGCTGTAATGGTACACAGTAGTCATGCAGTATTGCCTGTGTTACGTTATGTGAATAAGCATATATTACTCTAATTACTTCCATACCGTAGCCAACTTTAGCAACAGGCATTTTTTTAGGAGTTAAAAAAGAAATCTTTATGAAGACACGTAATTCCACACTCTTTTCAGTTTGTCTCTATCTTCACTACCATCTAAGAGTGCTGTATTCCAAGCAAGCAATTGTGTTTAAACAGAAGCTTTCCTTCATGTTATCATTTAATTTGCTTCCCCTCCACCACGGCTCAGGCAAGGCTGTAGCTGCTCCCTCTTGCCACAGTACTGTACACCATGATGAAGTATAGTCATTCATGTGACACAATATAGTAATCAGAAGTAAATTACACCCTTTAAAATTACCATCCCCAATCACAATACCTAAAACAATGTGATAATTGCTGTCATAGGAACGTGGGAAAAAATAGAAGACTAGTCATTAAACAAATACTATAATCATTAATAACAAGTGCCATATGAAATAACAATTTTCTACTAATCTCCATCCTAGAGCTGTAGTGCAAACTGCAGATTCTCTTTCATAAAGTAAGCTGGCTGCATACAGCTAGAAAAAACATAGACTTGCCAAAATATTTTGTCCGTTAACAGGTTTTGTGTTGTGTATTGTACAGTGTACGTTTCCCCACATAAATATGGATTTCTACAAGCAGCAGTTTTACAACCATGCTTGAATTTCTCCTTTGGCTTCTGGCCTAAACTACCAAACTCAAGCTGCTGAGCTTTATAGTACCATTCCTCCTACATCTCTGCTTCTTTGTGGTTAGTTTTGTACTTCACCTCTTACCACCTCTCATGACCTCCTCAACACTTGTGTCACTCCTTGCTTTGTTTTACCCTGTGGAGTAAGTGTCTTCAAAGCCGATATCCTTTCCCCTGCTAGCAGTTTCTCCTTTTTGTCATCATGTAAGCCCACATTTTCTTCTTCAAAGGCAGCAATCACCACATTGTCTCTCTTTAGAAAGCTTCTTTTCTGCCCTGAGTTTTTCAGTAAGTTGTTTGGGCTGGAGAATACATCTCAGCTTATTTATATGTATCTTCTGTGGGTGTTCAAGAGAGGGCCAAAGAGCACTCATGAGCAAGGAAAACTGCATGAATATGTGGGTTCATTGGACCTTGGTAGATGGTGTACTTTCTTTTCTGAATGCTCAGCACTGCAATTAGTCATTTCACTCAGCATTCCATATGAACTGCCTTTTTTTTAAAAAAAAGAAGGTGATTTTTTTCAATTTTGTAGTATATATTGCTTAGCTATTAACACAGGGCTCTATTTAAACTAGTCTTTAAAAAATTCATCTATTTCTATGAGAACCAAGTATGATTCTCATACCTAAATTGATTCTTCTCCAATAAGTTGTCACTTTTGTGTGTATTTATTTTACAAAAGTAGAATAACCATAGGTCAAGAATTAATTCAGCCCCATCACAGTGAACACCTTCCACACGCTTATCAAATTTTGAGGAAAAACCCCACATGCAGATGTTGGTCTTGCATTGTCAAGACTTTCATTTTGAAAAAGGAAACTCACACAGGGAAACAATATCATATTGGAAAAAAAAGGTGCTAGAGCCTCCTTTTTCATATTGCTCACACATTGTTTAGACAGAGAAGAGGATGTAAAGGAGGGCAGTGGGCAGAGAAGATAAAAAAATGAAGACATACCAGTTAATTTGGTTTGAGCTTAGAAGAGTTTTGTCTGATGCATAAGGCCAGGCTATAAAGAAACCTGGGAGCTTGGTGCCTACTTTTTCTGTGTTAGAGATGCTCAACCAGAACTTCAGGAAGCTGAACATCTGAAGTCTTGTTATCAGTGCAAAAAGGGAGAGACCAACGCAAAGCTGGGCAGCCATGTGCATCTTCTAGATGTCAACAGATGTTGCTGTTTAGATCCTTAAATCCCAAAGTAACCAGAAAATCCTACTTCCTTGCATAGGTAGTGAGGAAACTTTTCCTGTCTGTCTAGCTGTCTATGTTTTCTGAAGTAAGGGGATGTGGTTCTTCATTCATATTAGAGCACAAGCTTAAATATAAAGACCCGTCTCCTCCCCCTAACAAATAACCAAGTCAACTAGTTAAGGTAACAGAAATAAATGTCCAAATATAAATATCTATCTCCTGCTCAGGAGGTGAACTAAAGACTTTGTAGCATTCATGAAAAGCATTGCTGTGACTTTTAATTCTACATGGACTACGAGTCTAAGTATCACTTTGTGCCTCTAAAAAAATAGAAAATAGTCTTCAGATCTTTCCTTTTTGTTTGTTTCCTCATTGAGAAAGAAGGTTTACACCAGAAAAGTAGTCAGAAAAAGTCCGTTTTAGACATTGCCAGAGCATTCTGGCAATGATGGGGTGCACCAAAAAGAGTATGGCAAGCAGGTCGAGGGAGGTTATCCTCCCCCTCTACTCTGCCCTGGTGAGGCCGCATCTGGAGTACTGTGTCCAGTTCTGGGTCCCCGGTTCCAGAAGGACAGGGAACTGCTGGAGGGGGTACAGCAAAGGGCTACAAAGATGATTAGGGGACTGGAACATCTTTCTTGTAAGGAAAGGCTGAGGGACTTGGGACTTTTTAGTCTGGAGAAGAGAAAACTGAGGGGGGATCTTATCAATGCTTATAAATACTTAAGGGGTGGGTGCCAGGAGGATGGGGCCAGTCTTTTTTCAGTGGTGCCCAGTGACAGGACAAGAGGTAACAGGCACAAACTTGGCCATCAGAAGTTCCATCTAAACATGAGGAGGAACTTCTTTCCTTTGAGGGTGGCAGAGCCCTGGAACAGGCTGCCCAGAGAGGTTGTGAAGTCTCCTTCTCTGGAGATATTCAAAACTCGCCCGGACACAGTCCTGTGCAATCTGCTCTAGGTGAACCTGCTCTGGCAGGGGGGTTGGACTAGGTGATGTCCAGAGGTCTCTGAAACCCTATCATTCTGTGATTCTCTGATTCTTTGAAGGAGGGTAGTAGAGCCACTACAGTGCAATTAAACTGGAAAATCAATATTTTTGGGGGGAGCCTATGCCAATGGTGTTTTTTAAAGACAAGAGGCTGGAGTATTCTCACCACAGCCTCTTCATAGGCAGTAAGCTCATGTTAAACTGTGGTGAAAAAGGGTTAGAGAGTCAGAAGCCTTTGTCATCCAGCCCACTCTTTGCAGCTTGGTTGTTATCTTCAAATGCGTAAAGAAACAAAATTAACTATCTCCACTTTAATTTCCATCTGAGGGTAAGCAGGAAAGTTGGGATGAATTTTACCCCGTTATTTATCTCTCTACATCTCTTTGCATTTTTCTGACAAGAGTTGCTTCTGTGGAAAACAATCTAGTAGCAAACCAAGCAATAATTTTCCTCCTTGCCTCTTCTCAAACACATATGGATCTTGCTCTCTGTGTCAGTGCTGCCTAGGCAGCAAACCCCCTCAAAAGCAGTATGTCTGCTGGGCAGGTAAGGTGTACCTCCCATAGCTACCTGCTCAGTTTGGGCTGTAGGGTGAGGTTGTGGGAGGCTGTGATGACTCTGCTGGGAGGACCAGTGCCTCCTGCAGATTCCTGACCTGCTCTTACCCGTGCCTTGATTGAGAGGAAGATGAAGGAGGCAGTGATGCCCTTTTTTTGGTGCTTTTCCCAAGCTTTTCCAAGCAGGTGATGCTCACTAGTCAAAGCTGTTCCAAGGAGGGCTGAGGCAGTTAGATTCTCCAAAATTCTTTGGAGATGGATACCATTAGCTTGTTGGGAACTCATCCAGGTTTGCAGGCATGGGCAGGTGAATGACCATGGGAAGGTTTATGACTTGCGTGAACATTTCTGTTATTTTCACAAGTTAATTATGACACTGTGCGGAATAAATCTGTGGTGGAGGTATCTACTTTAGAAGTGAGATTGCTTTTCTCCCAGCCTTCCTCATCAATTGACTTCACCAGGACAAATGGATTTTTGTTCAAGTACACCAAAAAGTAACTCCTGTTCTTTTCCATTTATCTCTATCAAAACAAAGAAATAGAAAGGCAAGTAAAAAAAAGCATACAAAATGTTTATTAACCTGTTATACAAATGACCTGTGTAAGTTGTATTCCTCTGACTAATCTTTCCTGCACTATAAACAAGTCCTCATTTGCTTCCAGTTATTTCTATTTCTTCTTTTTAATGGTGATTTCCCAAATTAAAAACAAGCCTGATAGCTACCTCTAATCTTTATAGCAATGGCTTTTAAAATATTCAAACTGAGTAATTTATTTTTAATGATCTGTAGCTCTGAAACAGTTCAGAGAACATGCTTTATACTCTGCAGAAAAATTCTCCTTGGTCCTTAGGGCAAACTTGTATTTTTTCAGGCCAAGCCAATTTTGACAACCAAAATGTTTATTAAAAAGAGAGAGAGAGAGAGACAGAGAGAGAAGGGGAACTAGTGTTAAAAGCAGTGGCTGAAAAGGTCCCTGGTGACATTTTAAAACAGAATACCATTGAGACTGATTTTTTAATTGGTTTGAAACCTCTCTGATCATTTGTACCTGGGAAAGGTTGGTATGACATGTTCTTACATAAGAATTTTCTTCATCATTTACACAAATGGGAACTTAGCACACTGAGTTCACATATAAATTAAGTACTCAGAATGAAAGGTGTTTGAGAATTAGACCTCTAACATCAAGACTATTGTCAAGTTCATCTTCTGCCATACGGAAACTCCTGTTCTAAAAGAAGTTACATCCCACGACATCTTTGATAAAGATTTTACAGTGAGAGTAAGTTAAGTGAAAGACTCAATTGTTAAAACTACTCCTGAAGGCTCAATAAGATGTAAGTAACATCACCCAGGAAAGGCATTTATTGATTATTGACCTCCTGAGTGGAGGCCTGTTTAGCTTGTCCCCAAAAGATGCCCCAAACTCCCCTTCAGTTTTCTAGTTTATGTTGCTTATATATCATTTACCTCACCCACTGAGACAAATCATTAGACTTTATCCTTGATACCTCTACCTAGTTTTAACTAAGTGCAAGCACTGCCTTATACACTTTTGGTTTGCATACCAGACCAACATGTTTTTCACAGTTTCTGTGCTTGAACATCATCAAGCTCTCCCTTAGCTGCTTGATTACAGATCTGTGGCCTTTTCATGGTTTTGGGAGCAGAGACACTCTCTGGCTGGGGGCCGGTACACAGCACTGCTCTCATCCTGTCTTTGCAGAAGGATTATACTTATTGATGCTAAAAATGTCCTTCCTTACCTGCAGCCTAGGTTTATTAAGATTTTTTCAATATTCTCAACATTAATTAGATAATCTGAGTTGATTGTGAGATGACAGGTCACATTTAATTTGTTACGTTACTGACTCTATATACTTCTTTTTCCTGCTGTCACAGTTTGATATTAAAGCATCAAGTTTGATGCTGCTCACCGCTGATTCAAACCTCAGAAGGGTTTGCTACACTCTCTGTCCTTGTGTAGCAGATAAATTCAATTCCGTGCAGTCCTTTGTGGTGAACTCCCCTTCTTTCTTTAGTCTGGAAGAGATTTTCAAAACAAAGAACCTGTATTTCTGCTCTCTTTGGAAAATAAGGGCTATTTTTTCAGTCAGGCTGAGAAACACCTAACTGCCTGTGGCACCACAACTTCAAACTGGACTCAGCGAAGCTGTGGCCCCCTTTTTCCTTTACAGCAGGCTTCTGTGCCAGAGAAAATGTTCAAGATTACCAAGCGTAGGCACAGGGTTGACAGAACAGGATTACATGGGCAAATGCACTTTCTGACCATTCCAAACAATCCAGACTTGCAATGCAAGATTTCTGAAGGATATACACAGAATTAATATAAATATAAAATTCTGGAATCCATCTCCGAAGCAAGACAAATAATAAAGGTTTTTTTCGTTCTATTCCTCTCCTACTAGGTTCTTATGCTACCCTCATCACTTTACTGTCTCCAGCAGTTTTGGTACGTACATCCTGTATGTTATGAATAGAAATGCTGTGTTGTGAGATTATATTTTCTTCAAGTTATAAGAAGTGAATCATGCCGATTTCTTATACAGAAAATGAAACAGGACTTGGGATATTTAGATAAATTCAAATAGAATAAAGGAGTTATAGTTTCTCACCACCTGTTTGGCTTTTCATAATCTTTTCATTTCAAGATTCACAGAGATCGTAATGGATGCCATTCATCAACTGAATAAAGAATTAAGCACAAGCAGTGCAAAACATATTTACATAAATATTATAAAAAATAAGTTGATTATTTTAATGTGGAGATCACAGTAATAATAGATGTGAAAAACAAATGGGAAGTGACTCAGGAAATCTTCATGTAAATTTTTGTTTGGGATGATTTTTTTTTTAATATTTTCATTAGATGGACAGAAGAAAACCACAGTAAGAATTCCAAACATGAAGAAAAAATTTCTAAATTCCCATTAATTTATTTAAACAATATCATAATTAAAATTACTCAACAATTTCAAGACAAAGCATTTTTCTTTAGGAGAAAAAAACTTTCTGTGAAAATGTTTTTCATAAGGGAACTGGAATTTTAAAACTTTAAATGTCTAAAAAATCTTCTCAAATTTCTTTTTTATTTTTTTCTGTTGCAGACAGGATTTCATTTTCAGGACAATTTTATGCATACCAAAAGATCACTTAAAATTACTTTCAGCTTGTTATAGTTTATGGCTCTTTAGAGTTTGTTTTTGACTAAAGAAAATGTATGATTGCCCTCCCCTCCCTTGCTACTTCCCTGCAAAGTGTCTAAACCATAATTTTGAATGTCATTGTTTATAGAGGCATAAATTTCTTACCTTAAAATAAAAGTTTGCATTTGTCAATGGCTGCTCTCTGATGACAACTGCAAAATGCTGTAGAACACCTGATGTTCTTAAATTAGCTAGTCAGAGCATTTTAAGCTCACAAAGAATTGTTTATTCCTTTGCTGAAGAACATAGAGAATTTTTGGATTATTAGAATGAAAAACATGCAACTGTGGTCTCTTGGGTGTGAGAGAATGTATTCATTTTCTCGGAGCAGAGGGAAAACAATTAATTGATCATCTGGATTTGTGTCATATACACCTAGGGGGAATAGGGAAAACGTGAATAGCCCATTCAAAAGGTGAATGACATTAATTACAATCAAGAACCAGCACCAGATAAATTTTACCAACAGTAAGGCATAGAATGGGATATGTAAAAATAGCATAATTATACACTGAGAGAGAGAGCTGGCATAAAAGGACAGACATCCCTCTCCACTGTAAGACACGCTGACTCTTTCCTCTTAACAGTGTGTGTTCATGTGTCCACTGATTGCATTCTCTGCTTAGGCTTCTGTCATTTTGCCCAGCAGCAACGTCAAATTTACAGGTCTGTAATTCTGGGATTCCTCCTGGGCCCCTTTTTAAAGACTGGTGTCACATTTGTCACACTCCATTCATCCAGCACTAAGGTTAGCTGAAGTCATACATCACACACAGCAATTAGTTTAGCAATCATGTATCCTAATTTCTACAGACTTAGGTAAAAAACCGCCTAGTTAGATGTTAGCACAGATACAAACCGTTTTCCCTGTATTGCTGTCCCTTTACATTTACTTTACTTTTTCTACAAACTGCTCATCTATCACCCCATCATCTTTTTGGTGGACGTCTGGCCACTGTCTTTCGTTTTCTTTTTTTCAGCTTCAGTAAGCTGGTCTTCAAAATATTTCAGTCAGCCAAATCATGGGACATATGACTTACTTTCAGGTTTCCCTGTCTGGACATTGCTTTTTTTCTCTGTAGTAAGTCTCACGAACTCTTCTGTTTAACCACACTGATGTAGGAGAACAGGGGAAGGGAATCCCTTCTGCAGTGGTCTTTTTTAAGAGTTGGAATATGTTTGTTGTAAAACTCAACATAAAACAAAATGCCCTGTGGGTATTTTACCCGTTTAGCTACTCCTTTTTAATATCCTTCTAACCAGCTT
Source organism: Gavia stellata (assembly GCF_030936135.1). Lineage (NCBI taxonomy): Eukaryota > Metazoa > Chordata > Aves > Gaviiformes > Gaviidae > Gavia > Gavia stellata. The sequence continues at coordinate 38,843,261 of NC_082595.1, forward strand.
CCTCATCTTTATCTAGCTCCAGTTTCTGAAGTTAAGCTCTTCCATGGTGGATATTTTTGGTGTAGCTGTTTTTGTCAGGACACTGACCGTGGATGCCTTATGGTCACTTCTGTGTCACTGCAAGCAGGTTTTGGAAAGGATTGATCTCCCACATCATGTCAGTACTTTTTGCACAAAAATGTGATGTTGCCAAAGGCAAAGGACCAACAGTAGTATGATCTTCTCTGTGATAAAGGGGACAATCAGAACCTAGAGCTAAGTAAATATATTTCCAGATTGCTTTAGCAGTGAGGGGAAAATATACTGCATGACAGTAGCGTAACGGGACAGTTGCTGATCATATGCCAGTGTCCCATAGTTTTATATGAAAAATGTGCATTTTTGCAGATGGTTATCAGTTGCAGCACACAGATGTTGTACGTAGACAAAAACTGCTGTTCTATTTTACATTAGTATGTTAATGTTCTACCAAATATAATAATGCATTACATACTTTTCTCATAATAATTAATCACTGAGTAATTACAGAAATTTAAAAGCTTATCCTACTGAAACAGACATTGTTTTAAATGGGATAGTTGTGCTGAGAAATTACAAATTCAGCACATAACATTTACACAGGCAAAGAAGACTCAAGTGGTAAAAAAACTTTTTATCAGTGAATAAAACATCATGGGAGCAAAAGTAACGGGAGCCTCAGGTGACCACTTCAGATGTTAGTATCTACGTGGCAGACACCGAAGACTGTGTGACATGAGGGCTTACTACAGCCAAGCTGATCAGACTATGGTCCTGAGCAGTTATGAGCACTTGTGTGCATGCCACTGACAGGAACTTAATGATAAATAAATTTTATGGGTTTAATCTTCACTAGTGCTTATAGGTGAAATTATTTATGAATATCTAATTTTATCTCTGGGGTTAATTCTGAGAACATTCTAATGTACATGTGATAGCAGTCTGTATATGAGTTTTTAAGTTATGTTAGAACTAATATAAAAATTCCATTAATTTCAAACTTTGACAAAAAGTGATTTCCTTTGACTGAGAAAAATCATAGGAAAAAAACTCTTCATGGCAGCTTTTATTTTGTATAAAGGACTTCAGATTGCATTTTCCCAGGAGACAGTATAATCTTCACCTTATAAACATAAGTGACCCCTCCTGGGAAAAATATAGTGAGGTGGCAACTTGGTCTGTAAAGGAAAATGAAGTCTTTGAGGACCCAGGCTAGAGGTCTTCAGGGGACCACAGGCTTTTGCTCATATATTTTGTCATTCCCATTTTTTTGAGATTTCCTCCATATCCCAGTTTTTTGTTGGACACTGGAAAGCAAAAATGTAAGTGCCATTCATGCATCTTATGATGTCTCTGTGGAAAGCTGTACCATATTCCTGGTTCAGTTCTCTGGCATATTTTCACCTCAGTTGAAGAACTGGGCCCCTCTCTTCACCAGCTAAGACTTACTATACTAAGATGAAAGAACCTCCTTTTATTTACCTCTGTAAACAAGAACATACTTGTGTTACCATCCACTTGGTCTGGCTGAACACCAAGCAAGTGCTTTAATGCATTTGAAAAAGTGTGATCAATTTTTGTTCCTCCTGGTTATTTTCTTTCTGTAAAGTTCTCTGGTTCTCCTGAGGACGTGGGACAAAAATGAGTGAACATCAGGAGGGTAGCTATTTCTATGTGAGAAAGACGTGATCGAAAGTCTTAGAAAAAATATTTTCAACTGAGTCTCATAGGCCAGTTTTGCAGACCTAGAAGATTTAGAAAAGAGGTGCATTCAAACCTTCGATGCTAAACAAAATTTTTCATTGCGATTTCCTAAGGTGTTAGTGTGAGAATATTTCAGATATTCTGTGCTTAATTAAGAGTGGTATTAGCACTCATGGTGTTAAAATGTGGTTAAATAATTTTTAAGTCAAGTACTCTTATTAGTTAGAATATGCAGAATATGAAGAATGATAAATGCTATTTGCTAGACAGAGTTGAAGAAATAGCTAAGTTTGTAAAAATGATCCCTGAGGGCTTGAGATGTGTCTAACCTATTTATAACCCTTTCTTCTCCTCTTAAAGAGCAAATCTTTACTGGAAAAATAAAATAATGAAATTCAGTCTGCTGTGGAGAGGTCCGTTTCAGGGACTTTTGTCCCTGCTGGTAAGTGACTCAGATGATAAATTGTCAGTACAAATCATCAGACTGATGCCTGGCTAGAACTGGAGCTGGCCTTGTTCCGTACTTTTTAATGAAAAGAAAAAAGAAATATTTTTTTTTTTCTAATGGAAGAGTGCTGCAGAAGGAAGTAAGCAGAGAGCACAAGGAAAAGGGGAAAATGCTTTAAAAAGCTCCTTCGCATCTCAGCCGAAACCAGGAGTCCTAATGGTAACGAGGCTGGGGATGGGAGGGGAGAGAAGAGAATGACCCTGCTCATTCATCAGCTTGATCATTTTAACACAAGCTTCCAGGTAGCTTTCATATGGCGTTTCCCAGATCTTTGTGCAGTTGTTGTAACAATGATAAGGATAGAGTCCACTGCCTCTTATTAGAGAAGGGTGAGGGGCACAGTCTGAGATAACTTGAAAAAGGAACGTTTTCAGTTCAAAGATTGGAATTTAATTCAGGCTAGTAAGTGCACAAACTTCTTGGGAAAGAGCCAAGGGTTTTGATCCAGCAAAATAGCATCCATATCAAAGGGAACTGGAAACCCTCCAGAGCTACAGGGAATTTCTACAGTCTGTTAAAACAGAAATGTTTTGTAAACATCTCAGCTTTGAGAAACTCTGGTGGTGACACAGCCAAAGATCTCTGCCAGCTTTTCTAGAGGGCTGCTCTGCTGAGGGGGCCTCCAAAATCTACAGCCACAGGTCCTCCTGCAGAGACGTAAACCTGAAGATTCTAGGGACTCCAAGCAGGAAAAGTAAAAAAAAAAAAAGTAAAAAAAAAAAAATAGGACACAACGCAAACAACAGTGTTCCCTGCAGCTATGGAAAATTTCACATTCAGGTTGCACTTTTGAGAATATCTCCTGCTTGTAAGGGGAGAAAAATGTCTGATTCCCCAAATCAGTACTCATTTAGATGGAAATAGTCCTGTCCTACTCTGTAACAGAGAAGCAAAAGAGCTTTAGCTGGGCAAAATAATTGCAAGAAGGGTCCTGACTCTTGCTCCTAATAAATAAAGAATATCTTAAACAGTTCCACCAATAAAGGACAGTGGTCTTACCTAGGGTCTGTAAAACTGAAGAAAACAATTAAACTATCTAGGTGAAATAAGAAATGCAGGCAGCTCTCCTGAGAGAAGCAAATCAATAAATATTCAAGAAGGTTAAAGTTCCAGTAAAGTTCATATTTAATTCCACTGCTTCCCTGTTCATGCAGGCTGTCTTATCTTCTGGAGAACATAACCCATTACATAGCAGGCCAAACCACTAATGTTTGAAGCTACAACAGCCTGTCAGTCACTCATTAAAATTATAAAAATGAGAATAAAAATGCAATTCTTTGGCAGTGTTTTGGCCAATTTCTTCAGGCAGTGGGTGATTAAAGAGCAGTGCTGGGTGGGACGACTGCTTATTTCTGCTGCTGTTTTTGTTCTCTGTCTGATTGCTGCTGCTGTTGTGCGCAGAAACGAACAGGAAGAGCTATGATGAATGTTGGCTGATTGAGGGAATGACTTGAGTATGCTTTTGCTTTCTCTAATTAGGCTGCGACAATTCATTTTTTCATGACTTCATTGTTAGATGGTGTGGTTAGATTCAAAACTAGTTAGAATCAATAATTTTATTTTTATTTACTTATTTTAAGGAATTATTTTATGTTATTCTATTAAATCAAGCTCTCTCTTTGGTGACTATATTACTTGATTTTTTTTTTTTCTGGAAGATCTCAGAAGATCTTCAGTGTTAAATTTCTATCTTTTTCTTTTGTTCTGTCCTTTTTCCAATGTGTCCTCTGAGCTCCATCAGTGATTAAAAGGAGTGAGAATTCTGCCTCAAATGTGTCCATTAAGAAAGTCTTTCAGCTTTAATATGATTTATTTAAAATATATAATTAATCCTTAAAGAGAACTTTCAACCCTGATTTGTCACTGTTCGTATTAAAATATTGTGAAGATCAATCTTACATCCTTTCAAAGTCAGAACTTAAAAGTTATACCAAAGATATTATTATATTTTTAAAGTAAAAAAGATCCTATCCACACCAAAGTGGTATTTCATCCTATAATGAACTTAAGCTTTTGTCAAAAGCAGGATGTGAGATATTTGTAAATGGGGAAGATATACCTGGTCTAAATGCTGGAGGGGGGAGGTGAGAGGGAGAGACTGAAGGAAAAAATGCCTACGTCTTCAGGACAGCCTGCTATGGCTAGCAAGGAAAATATGTCTGATAAGAGAAATCATCTGAGAGTCCTTTGGGAGATGTCAGGAGCCAGAGTGCTCTTACCAGGCCTGAGAAGACTCTGGCTTGACCATGAAGACTGCAACGTGACCAAGTGCTAGCGGATGCTGGGTAGAGATTCACAGCTACGGTCCCCTTTGAGGATCTTCAAAACTACAAAGTGTTCCTTCTTACAGACTCGCTGTGGTAAACAGTGTTTCAGCACTGGCTGGCAACTTCTTTTAGCTTTCACTATTTAACAACATCCAAGTGAGGACCACAGACTAGATGTTGTGAATGGGTGATTTAGATTGATTAAAGAATCACCATCAAAGCTATTAGTGAAAGTGGTTTTAATATGATATTGTAAAAGTATGACTTAACAAAGTTTGATGGCAAGGTTCACTCTGTTAATTACTGCATGGAAGAAACATACATACAAAGGAAAACTGAGTTATGCTCGAGTTAGAATGCTTCACAGAGACTGGGGACGCAAAGGGTAAGGAGGACCCTCCTGTTGAGCCACGAGGTTCAGAATGGAACCCCTTGCTTTCTAAACTCCTTCTCAGACAGGAGTCTAGGTGCGGCTAGGTCCAAACCTAGCCTCAGACTTGGTCAATGGTTTATGCCTAAAGGATTATATATGCAAAGTTTATGTAATTAATTATGCCTCAATTCAGCATGCAATCAAATTTACCAAGGCAAAATCAAAGTTATCATACTACAGGGTTATGCACAATATCAGTTGCTTACCAAAGATCTGCCAGTGGTAAAAGGTCTCTCTGCCTCGAGGAGCAAACTTGAGAGGTGTCCCAGCTCAAGGGGAGATCACCGCCATGCAGACACGCTGCCTAGCAGGGAGAGCTCAACGAAGGCTCGCCTAGGCTGTCATATTTATGGAATACAGTGGTTGGCTCGTAGTCAAATTACATGCAATTTGAAAGGTATGCATGAGACTCCTTGTACCCACAACTTTCTTTGTTCCTTGATAAATGAATCTTGGGAAAGCCACCCGCTATTCATGTGTTAATCTCATGATCTTTGTATGTATGCCTATGCAATGTGCCTTTTACACGCCCCCCTCTGAAAGGTGTCAGAGGTCTCATCCAATCTACACTGGCTGTCGGAGGAAAGAAAACACTATTCCCATAGTATTTACTTGCAATGTAATGATACTGTATTGCATGATATTACTTCATATGGTATTAATATTATTTTATATGGTATTAAATGCCAATAAAATTATAGTGAGGTTTGGGAAATGAGACAATAAGGTGTCCTCTTCACAATTCCTCCTACTTCTGTTTCCAGCAGCCCTGGTATATTCATGGCAGGTCCACGTTGGGCCACTTCTGCTCATTTACAACCAACTCCATCCAGGGACTACCAGGATAAAAGGCAGCATCTTGCTGGAGCCTAACATCAGTGCTCCCAGACCAGCAATTTCACATTATTCTCAGAGCATCCAAGCTAGATTCCTATTGTCACTGGCTGGTGTAGCAGGTGGAACAAAAATGTATGGTGGGGGCAAAGGTTTGTAGAAAAAAAGATACAGCCTCATGACCAAAGTAGCCAAATGTCACACCAGAGAATTGGTTTCTTTCCCATCCTTTGCCATGGAGTTCCTGTGTGACACCTATGGCATAGGTGGTTTCTGATGATGTACCATTCAATTTTTCAAGTGCCCTAAGGGAGATCTCTGAGACTGGATTAAGCAGAAGTGCTGACAGCTCATAAACACAACTGACTTCAGTGGGAGTGTCTTTCATACCTAGAAAGAATTAAAAAAGCAAAGAAAAAAGTTCAGTGTCCTGGAAAAATTAAGACTGGGCTTGCAAGCTTAAAGGGCACTTTCAATAATTTGGGGAGTTTAAAAGCCATCTCTCTGCATTTCATTTCCTTGTCTATGGAATGTGGTTATTCATACTGCCTAGTTTCACAAGACAAACTCATTCATTTTTATGAAGCACTTCAGATAGTTTCATGAGAGCACCACCCTGCTACCATCAGCAAATAGCTGTGAAAAGCCCCCGTGGTGAAGTTTGCCAGCTCCCTGTAATGTCGGTGCATGCAGAGAAAGATTACTTGCTGTTAATATAAGGTACTCTGTTAGCTCAAGAGGCACAGGTCTGTGGGGCAGATCCAATGTGTTCAGCCTTGCTGATGACATATGCAGGTGTTGGTATGATGCCATGTGATAACAGTTCTGATTTTTTCTCACGGGTCTCTTATCTGGAAAATTATGCACAAGAAATGTATTGCTAATGGAATTGTAACACTCCAGAAAGAAATGTTTGCAAGCTATGAAGAACTAGAATTAAAGTTTCTGATACAAGTAGAGAAAATAATTTGAAGCTGTGATTTGAATGGATTAATATTAAATATGCTGGTAAAGCAAGGTGTAGTTGGGCACTAAAAATCAACAGGCACATTGAATCATTTGAGTGCTTATTTCTTTATGGCTCCTTTACCTACCTGTAAAATGAACATGTTGCCTACTCTCCTCACAAACACAATATTTATTGATGATTGTGATACATTTTAAACAGCCTGTTTAAACTGCAAGAGGCATCCCTACAGAAATTAATAATTTTTCTAGTCAGTCTAGACTTAACTGATGTGTGGAGAGTAAGACCAGAGGCTATACCGTGAATAGCAAGGTTACATACAGATTAACTCCTTATTCATTGAATGAGACAGGAAACAATAAAATATGATAATTTAATTAAAGCTACATCACAGTGCAAATGCACAAGGGATGAAAAGTTTTGCATAGTCTAGCTTAACTTCTAAAACTTCTCAGATTTGATTTTGCAAGCTGAATATTCTTTTAACATTATGAGGACTTTACTGTGCCTTTTTTTGTTCATGTAATTACTAGTTATTGAACCCCTGTTCATGTTTTGTGCTTATCAGATTGTCCTCAACAGCAATCCCTGTGTCTTGCAGCTCCAGGAATTTCACAGCTAAAATAGTAATTCCTGAGAAAGAACAGATATGACACTGCCCACAGCATCCCAGCTCTTCACGGGTAGGAGCAAGGTGGTGAATACTCCTGTAGACAATTCAAGACAGTGAAATACAAGATAGTCAATGTAGCTGTACTCTAAAAAAGCACTGCAGCAGCAGAATCAGGCCACTCTCAATTGTGTGAGTCTATCTTACTTGACAGTAGGTTTCTTTTTTAAAGAAGCTATCACCACTAGCCAGTGATTATGCTCTCCAGTCCTATTTAGTCTTGACTACATTGGTGAATTGATGGGCATGATCATTCACAGTAAAAAAGCAAGCAGACAAAAAAACCCCAAATCCCAAGAAGACGACTTAGGTCACAGCCACAGTTGATGGTAAAAAGGAAAACAGGAGTAGCCTCTGTGTTTTTTCATCAGGTCACAAATTTATCCAAACCATGAAAATTACATAATCAGGCCTTATGAGAATTTTTGTTTTCACTAAAGCTTAAATTTATAAAAAACAAACTCTATGAGGATAGTATGTTAATATTTCTTGCCCTGAAGAAAATCAGGTCAAGCCAGATTGTCTATCTATCTGCCTTAAAGATATCGAATGGCTTAATGGGAAGGGGAAATATAGGCCAGTTTATCTGGGGAATGGTAAGAAGTGGAGCAGTACAAAAGAACTGAAACCATAGAAACTGGAAACCATGTGATGAGGTAACAGTGGCCAGATAGGCAGAGAATAAGGAAAAGAGCAAGAAAGAGACCAAGCCATCTCCTCTCTATGCTCCTTAGAGATTGCTCTGCGGTGATGGCTTCAGAAAATGCAGAGAAGGTAGGGGTACGAATGAGCTAACTACACAGCTGAGGTTTTCCTCCATTTTGTAAACAAGTTACCAAGAAACTCTGGTCTGAAGTTCCCAGCTGTTACAGTAATCTGCTGTAGTGGCAGACTGCCAGAAACAGGCTGAATTCTGCTGTCTGCTCCTGGTCTGACTACTGCATGAGAAATGATGTCAGTTTGCTGGTGTGTCATCATGCTGATGGCAGAACAACAGCCACTTGACCTTCTTGTCAAAAAAGTATAGCCCTCCCCAACTGCCTTTTCTTTACATCTTACTGACACTTGAGGCCGGCACTCCTGGAGCATCCCTTGGGCATTAGCTTTTGTTCACAATAGTGATACTGTTGTGGATCAAGGATCTAGGGTTGAAGAGGTTTGCTGAGACGTTTAATCTCTGAGCTTTTAGGTAACGTATTTATTTGTGTTAAAAGGCTATTTCTGTAAGAGGCAGCATTTACCATCATGGAGATTTTGATGTATTATAGGACTCTCTGGACTCCATAGGTCTCCTTGCCACCTGCTTTAAATCGAAAACCAGACTGTTTTAGAACTTAAGGTCAAGAATTTCTGTTTATTTGTGGAGAATCCAAGGTATATTATTTTTGCCACTGGTTAGTCACCTGTCACTTTAAATCCTAGTGAAAACAAAAAAATTGACTGCTTGTGATTGAATGGGATTTATCCCCAGTAGCTAATTATTTTTAACACCTAAAGATGTGAAAGATTAAGTTACCTTTGAAACAGAAATTGAAACTTCTAAAATCCCAGCAGGTCTTGTAAAAACATGACAGGAATTGAGGTAAGGTTACCAGTACTAATATTGTAGGAAGATGATGTTCTCAAATACCTTAAGGGGACAAAATACAAAAATATATGAATCTGTGTATCGCTCAGAAAGCAGAGCTCTCTATGAGTAGCACACTGTTCTCCACCCTGGCAACATGCTGAATACAGAATGCAATTGCAAGTTTTGGTACTCTTACCCCTCAATGGGACATGCTTTAGCAACCCAGGGAATCAGGCTAGCACAGAGGAAAAGAAATGTGGTTTAGCTTGACTGCCATAGCCTCCCCTAAGCTCCTAGCTACCACAGGGACTCAAAGTCAGCTCAAAAGAAATGGCCCTTGTTGAGAAACTTGCTCATTTTAGCAGTTGTGTCTAACTCATTACACGTTGATCCCACCTCTTGTTTTCTGGTGAGACCACCCAGAGGTGTCTATTTGTTTCTTGTCACATGCTTGTAGGGAGTTGAGGGACTGTTGTAGCAGCAAAGGATGTCTCACTTGGCAAGTTCTTGGTTATTGGAAACTGCCTCATCCCAAGGTGACAGCTTTTTGTCTTCATTCTGCTTTTACTTGAAATCTAATCCCAGCTCACATTCTGCCCATGGTTTATCACATCAGAGCTGAGTGAGAGAGAACAGCAGTCCAAATTCTTTTCTGTACAGTAATCATTCATAGGCACAAAACTGCCATTAAGTTCCCCAAGCATAACAATGTTGACAGCAGTCCTACCAGACTTACACTGGTTCCTAGGTCTGATAGGCAACTGATTATGTTATTGCTGATTTTTTTCTGTTTAGCCATCCTACTGTAAGCAGCCTTTGCAATCCTGCTGGCAGGAATCATGTCTGTCTTGAACTCATTTCTCACTTTGTCATGCTGCTTTTTATCCGTTTCAACATCTTGCAAAATTGAAGACAGCTGAGATGTTATTTCAACATTTAATCTTTAGATTTTGGAAAACTCTAGCCCAACTCTATCTGAAATGAATCCTCATACGCCATTCAAACTTCCCAGTGTGCTTTAGATTGATAAGAAGAGGGGGAAAAAGTCTACTCATGAAGAATATTGGTAGGTTATGAATTCTCCAGAATGTCTTCTTCCTTATGTGTGTTCTCCAGGCAGATCCAGGCTCATCTGGTGTTGGCAAAGAATGTCTACAACTAGATTCTCTTTTAATGAAAAACATAACTTCTTTTTTTCTTCTTGGAAATGTGAATGTTCTTCAGATCTATTTTTTTTCCACGAGTCGTGAAGAGAAAGAAATAACCACAGGAAATTTCCTTTAAGGTCACACTCAAAACAATCTGGAGCAAAAGTCTTATGAGGAGCGGCTGAGGGAGCTGGGGTTGTTCAGTCTGGAGAAGAGGAGGCTGAGGGGAGACCTATCGCTCTCTACAACTACCTGAAAGGGGGTTGCAGAGAGGTGGGTGTTGGTCTCTTCTCCCAAGTGACTAGCGACAGGACAAGAGGAAATGGCCTCAAGTTGCGCCAGGGGAGGTTGAGGCTGGATATTAGGAAAAATTTCTTTACTGAGAGAGTGGTGAGACACTGCAATAAGCTGCCCAGGGAAGTGGTGGAGTCACCATCACTGGAGGTGTTCAAGGAACATGTGGACGTGGCATTGTGAGACATGGTTTAATGGGCATGGTGGTGTTGGTTGATGGTTGGACTTGATGATCTTACAGGTCTTTTCCAACCTTAGTGATTCTGTGAATCTGTGAACTTAAGAGAGGCTAATTTTCAGAAAACTGTGTCACTTTCAGTTTCATCTCATGCAAAAATCTGAAATGGAATCGAAGGTCCTTTTGCATCACTACCTTAACCTGGCAATTCACTGCTCACTGCTGAATGTCTTAGAATTAATCCCTTTTATCTGTTCCCATTTGCAGTCCTTTGTACCCGAGTGCCAAGACCATGTGTCAGGATCCCACTGCCCAAAGGGAGCTCTGTGGGGAGGGCTGCAGCACCTGCAGCAGAAGTAGGTATAGTCAGTCTTTAACAAGGCACAAAGTCAAGCTGCTTTATGCTAGATTAGGTTCTAGAGCAAAGTTTTGCAATGGAGCAGAGAGAGGTAAGGTGTGTAGCACTGTTCTCTGTCTTAGGCTCTTTTAAGAAAATTTTTCTTTGATGCTTTCCCTTTTTTTAAAGATTTAATTTTATGTATATGGGGCCCAACAGTCTTTGACACTTGCAAGGAGGGCAAATGCCTCTAGCTCCGAATGGCTAAAGTATACACCTTAGTGAAGGGAGAATTTGCAATAGCAAAAGTTTCGATAGAAAATGAAAAATATGTATGTCACTACAGTAACAATGAAATGACAGTAACAATGAAAAAATGGCAGTCACACACTCTCAAGAAATCATATGCCATTAGCAAGTAAATACGTAATTGTTACGCTATTGAACAGAGTATTAAGGAAGTAATACATAAACAGGTATTTAAAATTACAGCAGTGTCTACATATGGGACACAGGGATCTGCTTCTGAATTCAATCTCTGAATTTTTGGCTTTAACTGTGTAACTGAGAAACTGAAACTCTTCAGTTACAGTGTCACTCCCCTAGCACCAGCGAGCACTTTACTCCATGTAATGCCACTAAATGACTGAAAGGCTTGCATACATATTATTAACCCTACTCAAGTTTGTGGAAGGATTTGTGTGCATTGATAGAAATATAATTCATGTGCTATTTGCATTATAGCATATATACATTTTCTTTTTCTCTGAAATAAGTCTCCCTATCACAAAAGCTCCCATGTGTCCCAGTTTCTTCAGGATGACTTTTGCCAGAATTTTACCCACATCTGTCTCTGTCAGTGACATTATTCAGCTCTGTGCACACAAGAGGCCATGCTTCCAGCCTTGTTTAAATGCACAAGTTATTAGAGCATTCCTTATCATATAAAATAAGTCACCTGAAAAGAGCACTTAGTTTCAGAAGTGCTGCTGAAAAAGTCCAATGCTCTCATGCTATATAGTATAATGTTCAGTGCAACACAATTTCCTGTGGAGCTTCCCCTTTCACTGGCTTTTAGCTCTCACTTTCCATTCTCATTCGCCCTATGGCAACATTTAACAGGTTGTTTCATAACATAGAAGCTGTACTAATGGGCCACCTTCCACAGATTTTGGTCCTCCTGTACTGAAAACAGTAGAAGGCAGAGGATGAGGGCATAAACAGTCATTTAGACAAAATTTAGAAATTCTGTATTTGGTTGTACCAGACAGGTAGTTATTAGTTCTGTAGGAGTCATCTTTATGAAGGCTGAATAATTACTTCCTCTGGCTGCTTCTTTGTTATTTTGCAGTTAATACCTTTTCATCCTCATTCCCTCTTTTGTAATATGCAAAGTATCTTTTAGTATCATATAATTTGTGATTACAGGCTAGTTGGCAAATTTTAGATAGATTTTAGATGATTGATGCCTTTCATATTCCATTTCAGAGCTTCCTAATTGACACTCAGGTTTTCATTTCCATCTATGCAACCATAACTTTTTTTCTCCAGATGCACTGTTTATCACCCAGTAGCTCACTGTGGCTTTGAAAAAGGCTGTAACATTTATTTTTATATGATCAGAGTTGTGTTGTGTCAAAAATATTTTAACAAGCCAAAATATATATATATATATATATATGAAAATGAGAAATGTGTTATTCAGGAAGTGCTGTAATGACATCTGATCTAGTATTTCAATACAATGATTGTCTTAAAAAGAAATCTATAGTCTGAGATGCATGCTATATCTTACAGTAGGTTGGATTTATGTACAGTCTGTAAAATCTAATATGTATGTAAAACGTTTGCAGAATTATCTACCTAATCCAAACCAAAGATACGGAAATACTAAACTTCCTTTGAAAAGACATTATTGGTCAAACATCCTGATTTTCAAAGCATTCCTTTTAGTGGCAATTAAAACAGCGGATTTCAGTACTCCCAGTAATTAATCTTCAGTCTAAACTCCTTCTCTTGGAAGTTAATTGCATGTCTTGTCTCATCTCCCAAATGACCAGAATTGTGTGAGAATACAGTAACATCTATCCCAGGCTGCAAACTGCTGAGCATGCCAGGAGGCAATGCACGTGATATTGATGTATATGCGGTCTGGGAGACTGACACAGTTGGTTCACCTGCAAGCAGGTTCATTTTTCATAATGTTTTGAAACTGCATGGATATACTTAAAATATTATGGGCATTTGCTTTCATATAATGATAGTTAACAGAAAGGGCATGCCCCACTGTGCATAGATAAATTTCAACTCTTAAGGCTAGTCATTATTTGCTCCATTTAGTATACAACCCTCTTTTATCACAATTATTTCTTAATTTCAAATTAGGCTACAGCTATGATCCATGAGAAAAAAACTCAACCCAATTTTTTGTTGTGTCTCCTGTCATTGTGTGAGAAGGAGCGATGTGAAGCTTTTTTTACAGAATGCTGCAATCCTTTGGAAGTCTTTCCACCACAACAGGACATTCATCTGCCCCTCTACTCTTAAGCCAAGGAGCCACAAAATGTTAATCCCTGAAAAGTTTGGCTTTGACAGTGTGTAAATATGAGACACTTCAGTAGGTCCATTAGAGATTTCACAATTGCTTTTGAGTCTCTGTGGAAATTGCTTCCATGATATGTGGATGGGATGTTGGAGTTTTTGCAAAAAAAAAGGAAACAAGGCAAAGTTTGTAGGGAGGCAGTATAAACCAGACTACTCTTTAGATCAGAAAGACCTCATTCTTATCTGCCTTTTTTCATGCTTATTATCAATTTGCCTAATAAAAAGATATTTTCTCTCTACAAATCCTGTCTCGTTACATTAACATGAGGCAGTACAAAATCATCACATAGTTGGAACAGTGCTTCTCATCTGTTTTTTGTCTTAAAACCAGTACTGGTAAAATTTCTTTGTAGCCCTGAAGAGTGAGATAGTTTTCTTATCAGGGAGAAGTAGTTTCTGTTGGTGTGGACACCTGCACACTAGGAACTGAACAGGAGAAATAGTTCCATTCTTACCAGTTCTGTGGCAGCATTTTTCTTTTGCTTAGACAGCCCTGGTTCTTTGATTAAACTTTTCCTGCCCAGGTTTCATTTATGGTTTCTGTCAAAATACCATTGCAGGTAGCCCCAGCAGACATCAACTTTTCATGTAAATTATGCATAACATTTGATTGCCTCCCTGAGCTTTATTGTAAGACTAACAAAATCACTGCAAACCCCCATACAAATGTTACTTTCAGTGACTTGTACCAGATTATTTTACACAATCTTTAGGCACAGGTTTGCCTTTTAAAAAGCTTCCATGTATAGAAATTAAGACCACCAAAAGAGCTTTTAATCTGAGAATATCTAGTTGGGAAAAAACCAAAACATAACCGACAAAACATCAAGCCATAAACTCTAGGGGAAGATAATCCCCTTGATTTAAAGGTATTCCAACATTAATCACAAGAGGCACAACTGTCATTGGTTATGCAATATGAAAGTGCTCTTTTTGTTTCCTTTCACTCACTGTGGAAGTGGAGCACGAAGCAGCCACTTTGGTTTCTTCATCAGCATTTTGAAATGCCTGATTGAACTGAAGAGATATGGGACACTGTCTTTTATCTACATCCTGGCAGTTGTGGTGGTGCTGTGCTGATCTGTAAGCCTTCTTAGCGATTTCTTTCCAAGTCTGTCTACAAAAACTGTACTCTGCATTTCCAACAATGCAGTGTGTACAATTTCAAGGATCGTACGAATATTTGCTGTGAATATATTATCTACAGACTGCTTTCTGCATGCAGTAGGGAAAATTAATCATTGAAGTGCATAAGCAACAATATTCAACCAGGAGAAGGGGAGAAGGCAAGAAAATGTGAGAAGAAACAAATATTTTTCCTATTCATGTATGATGCAATGATTTCTCCACAAAAGAAAAACAGCTGTCTTTTAATTTTTCATTTTTGCCTTCATTATAACATGAAAATGATTGAAAGCTAGACGAAATATTTCAAAAAAAGTATATCCAGGCAAGAAATAATTCCCTGTCTTAAAAATTAAACAACATCTGGTTGAGTGGGACTAAGTTTTATACAGGTATACAGGCACAACTGTCCTATATGGGAAATGCAAGCATGCATTTCTCTTTATAGGAGAAATACTCATTTTTTCTAAGAAATTTAGGATGCCGTTGGTAGAGGGGACCATATCTTGGAATACAGTTAACCTTGAAAAGGATTTAAGCATTATAGTGGGGGAGCAATTCAACCTGAGTCCTTGGTTCCACACCTGAGTGCTATGGAAAAGGTGAATGAGAACCTTGACCACGTAAAGAGGGCAATAATGAATAGCAGGAGGCAGGCCGTTGTCTGGCAAGTGTCATTAGCAGGAGTGATACTCTTACACTACCTTCACCTCCTAAGCCCATACTTGAAGAGGGATTTTGAAAAATCTGAGATGGGAAATATGGAAAAAAAATGAATGGTGGGTTGAAGAGAGTGCCTTATCTCACAGTTGCACAAGCACGTGAATTTGGCATAAACCAGAGTGCTGGCTGAAAAGGGCAAGCCTACCCTTTCCAGACCTGTAGTCTCTGTGTTGTTTCCTCCCTTGATTCTTCTCTTTCGTTTGGACCAGGCTATTTTCAGACTGATTCACCACCCAGCTGTGCAAATACCATGTAGACAGAAAAGAGAAGGCAGCCGAGGGACAGGAGCTGGCCAGAACAGTTGGTCTCATTGCTTGTGCTGGCTTTTCACTCTCGGGGGGCTAAGGCAGGAGAGGGAAGGGGCTGCATGCTTGAATTTGCTTAGCTTATCAATAAAGCTGAAGTAATTTGATTATCACCAAGTGGACACTGATTATCAAAAGTTTCTTCAGTGTCTACAAAGAAACAGAATAGCTAAGAGCTGGTCCTTGGCTCCTGTTCAGAAATGAAGATGGGAAAAAAGAATTTAATGGTGAGAATGCTTAAGAATTAGGAAAAAAAAAAATCAAGAAACCACTGGATGGTCTCTTTTATGCTTTCAAATCAACAGTAACTGCTTTTCTGGAGGACATAAAATACACACTCAAAGACACAAAGTGCCAGGTTCAGTGGGAGAAATGGGTGAAATGTAGTGGCCTGAGATATATAACAGGCAATATCAGGTGACCTAAGACCTGCTTCTGGCCTTAAGCTCAGTGAAATAAGACTGTGGCAAGCTATGCAATTGTGTTTAAAAATATATGCAGAGTAGCAAAAATCTTTTACTTTCTTAGTTTACCAACAGCGGAGCATTGGCGCAAAAATAATTTGATTCTTGTTTAAAATTGTTTTCAAGCTTTTTCTGAGCAAAACTGAAATGAAAAGTGTATCAGTAGAGCTGCTGTAAAGGTACTGAAGAGATGGTGGATACTGGAGAGCAATGGGAAGGCTTTTTTGTGGATAGCACAGTAACTGTGGATGGCATGTTTCAGACTCTATTTGAGGAAGTTTGATTTGTTAGTGCTCAGTGCTCTGTTGATAACTCCCTGCTCTTCTTTGAATTCATCCATATTTTTAACATTTATTTTGTTATATCTTGGGCAGGTAGGTAGCAGAAGACTATGCCAGCCTGGCCCTGAAATAGAAGGCATCAATTTGTGGAAAGGAGCAAATGCCTTTCCACAAATGTCTCCACCCACTTAATTTTTGTTAATCAGTGTCAATATTGGTGATTTTGTGGCAAAAATACAATGTGGCTTGTGTGCTACTATTTCCCACAGCACAGCAAATTGTGTGTTGTACTCAGTGTCCGACGTTACTATCATTAAGCCCATGGCCAGAAGGTCATTACAATTATTTGAGGCTTTAAGCCTCTGCTTTTGCAGCACAGTTTAATTCAGTGGGGTTCTATGTATTTCCATTAGAATTATGGAATGCTGTATAGAGAGCATATGGCTCTTGTAAAAGAAACTCATGGAGCTCCCAGGGGTCCCAAGAGCATAGATTGAAACCCACCAGTCTATCTGATGATGCAGCCAAGTATAAGTCAATAAAACTAACTTTGTTACAGTTTTCCTCTCTGCAATATGGGGTACCTAGGCATTTTACTATTTGATCTGTAGGAAGTCTTACTAATAAAAGGATTCTCTTAAAGTAATTCACAGTTTTATCTTCTCTTTAATAGAAATAAAGCACTAACAACTTGCCAATGGCAATGATAAAAGTTTTATTAAGTACTGCAGTAGTAGGAAAAATAATGGCACCAGATTTAAAGCTTTATAGCCATTTTACAAAATAAGCTGACCAATTTTGAAAGGGCAGACTTTATAATACACTTTAACAATCCCTCTGTACTTTTAGTGAGAGTCTGAGACTGCAGTAAACTGCGGGGCAGTCATGAGGAGTGCATCAGTCAGCCCCTACCACTGGCAACCATCTGAAAAAGTGTCTGTATCTGCCATTTGTCAATAAACTGAAGGTGAAGGTCTTCTCTTAAAGATTGTATCCTTCTGTTTTCTTGAGTGGCTAGAGAGTTTTGCAACAGGGAGATGGGAATATGTTTTTCAAAATGGGCAAACCTGTCTTTTCTGTTATTAAATATTTGTTTCTCAAATCTAAAAGGTTATCCCTTTTATCACTCAGGTTCAACAGATTTTTGGCACTGGCTCAGGTGGAGTCAACATGTAACATAAATGAGAATAGTTTACCTGCCTGTATGATGTAGAGATTAATTTAGTGTAACTTAGGGTCTAGGCAATCAATGAAGAGAGGAGTCCATTTACCCTTTCCGCACACAAAAGATACACAAGTCAATGCCTGGAGAAGCTTTTTTCCTCTCTCTTGCCTATGAAGACAGCCTGGCAACATCACCTAAATTTTATATGTTTGAAGTCACCAAAGGCAAACCCCACTTAAAGCACTTGTTTGTCACAGGAGACACAGAGTAGCACAGAGGATCCCATCAGGTCTCCGGATTGCCCCTCGGTACAAAGGATGCATCATAATAACCACTTGGGTTTTGCACCATCATCTGAAGTCCTGGCACACAGAAAAGAAGGTGAATGCAAATGTCCACTAAGACTAAAATGATGTGTCAATGCCTAGTCATTCATATACCCTCTCGGCCAGTTACGGGCTTCTAATGCTGTCTGTGGTTGTACTTGCTTTTCCAACAAGAAGAAATATCTTTGCTAGCTAGACTCCATCCCCAATACTAGGCTGTTGTTAACGAAAACACTTTTGTTAATGGGAAATAAGATTAGATGAAATAGAAATTGATTTTTAACTGAAACTGTATGTTAGAATTTCACAACTGGTTTTTAGTTTTTAGTAATCAATTTTTCCAATTATTTTTCCATTTGTCCGCGTTCTGGTTTTTGTACCTACCTCACACTTTGCTTCAGTGAGTTTGTCTTGAATTCATATTATCAAAACTGGATGAGAATAAGACTCATATTCTAAGTGAGAATGAAACTCTGTAAAATACCAGCATACAGACTGGAAATTAACAAGTCAAATTAGCCAATGCAGAAGGAACGCCCACACTTGGAGAAATCTGGTAAAATCCTAGATCAGTGCCCAAGATTTTGGGCATATTCAAAAGAAATTACAGACACTTTTTAAACTAACTATCCACATAATTTACAAGTCTTGATATTACATGCTCTTCTGAACTGCAGAGTGGATTTGAGTCACAAGCCTCAGAGCTAGCATAGGGGGCATGTGGGACGTGTGCTCAACATTGCCATTCACAGCATGCTGTTATATTTCCAGGCATTATCACTCCCATTGGATCTTGACCATTCCTGTGTATCAAAAATAGATGAAGATAGATGGTGACTGTGCTAACAACCCTACTGCACATGCCCCAGCTGTGAGTAAACACGCAAAAAATCTACCTGTAGGTGGGAGCTGCTGTTGTAGCATTGGAAAGGAAGATCAGGCAATGAATGGACCCACCTCTGATGGAACAGCCTGGACATCAGCTCAAATCTCAGCATGCTAATGAAGCATCTATATATACCACTGACCTAATCCATGGGGATCACATGCATGCTGTTACTTACACAGGATCAGGGTGCTTTTGAGAAAGGTCCTTTGTCTCAGCTGAGCTAAATGCAGTGATAGATCAGATAGATGCTTGCCTGTGATGTCTGGGATGCCCATTTTAAGTTGGTGGAGTCTAAAGCTAATATGAATTTTTTGGTTGCCATCTGATTTCCTGCTTCAGTAACTTGATTTATTGTAATAAGCAGTACAAGTATTCAAACAGTCAGAAGCTGGTAGAGCAGGGAGATGAGCCAAGCAGGAGACTTGTATCCGAGGGCCGTAGTACTATGCATCAGAGGGTTTGCCTGTGCAGAGACAATTACCCTTCAGCAAATAAAGCTCTACTGAGCCTTGTAGCAGTGGTACGAAATAGGGAAAGTCTTGGTCCAAAATAAGTAATAGCCTCTAACTGCTTTCTGTGGGTTCAGCTACTTCTTGTGCTCACTGCTGTGGGCATTCAAGGCAAAAGGTGGTCCTTCTAATTTTTCTTTTTCTCAATTTTCAACTCGGAAAAAATCCCTCTTTTTCGCTGTGCTGGATGAGCATTTGGCAAGAAAAATCCTGGAGTTTAGCATATGTTAATGTTAATGTTAATAGTTAATGAGAGAGGAATGTCGCAGCCCAAGAGGACAGGAACAGAGCCTGTAGAGAGTCTCTGGTACCTGTTCATTCAGAGAAGCCTGACCGTGGCTGTACTCCTCTGCTATAGTGAGCAGTGAAGGGAACCAAGACGGGCTGCTTAACAATACGCAGCCAGTGACAGATGTGCCCTTCAAGATTAACATTAGAAACACTTTAAATCAAAATGTTTTAGTTCCCCCTTCATTGATTTTGTAATCTCGCTGTGAAATTGCTGGTTCCCCTAATTGGTTGATGTAATAATTAGTTGACTGACATTCATTTGGACGACTTCTAATTAGAAACTTTATTCCATCAGATGTCATGTCAAAACAGGTTTCCGTCTGAGAATTTTCAGAAGTAATTTTTTCCTCTGTGACTTTTTGAAGTATTGTCTTTCTCTGTTCAGAAAGGATTATCTAACTTTTTTAAATTTCTTATGAGCAATTAACTGCTGAAGGTTTGGATTTTGTTGAATACAATTCAGTATTACTTTATTTAGATTTGTGCCTAAAATTTTGTAAATCAACACTTAAAACATGTTGATCTTGTCTCAAAATAGGCAAAAGAGCATATCTAAATAGCTTTCAAAGAGCTAAGATTGATCTGCTGTAAAACTATAATTTCATTATTAAAATATCTTTAAAAAATTAATCTTAATATTTCCTCCTATTAACAATAATTTAAAAATCACCTTGGCAATGCAAAAGCCAATAACACCATTCAGAGATATTCCTCAGAAAGAAAATACCTTTTGGTGCTAAACTCTTTAAAGATCATCACCATTAATATCTGGAAAACTTGTAATATGTCTAGTAATATTTTTGCACATGAGCACTGAAATGTACTTCACAAAACCCAATTTATTGATGTAAATGAGCTGCATTCATTTTAGTTCTTCATACATGTATATCCTTCTGCCTGTGGGACAGTAGAAAAATGTCACCAAAAAAATTATTTTCAGGTAGTTTATGTGAATGAAGTTGCGTGCACATGAGTGGAAAGTAAAGCGTCTCTGAAATAATTCTTATGCGAATGATCTACTTCCCAACTGGAGCCCAGGGAGACCAATGCATTTTACTGTTTTACTGCTCATGGGAAGTTGTTCCTCAGAAGGACTCTGAAGGCAATGCTGGTTGCTCATGAACCATAGCGAGTGATAAGTTAATTATATCACTAAAAATATAGGAGTCTAGACTCTTTAGAGCTTTGTAAACTTCCTATCTGGCTAAAGTTATACTCCTAAACTAATTTTATTACACAATATAACACTGGGGTTTTTTTAATAATGCAGCAGTGAAAGAAAATTACTTCAGTTACCCTGCCTAACACATTTGTTTAATGGTCATAACAACAGGAAAAGATGCCTAATTTGTATATTTCAGCACATTTTGCCAAGATGTGTGGAGTAGGTAAATATACTTTGAACAGTATGAAAAATATTAGAAAAAATACAGGAAGTATATATATGTGATTTTCTATATTTTACTGTTTGGGGCTGCTAAGAAATAAAAATGGGATAACATAGGATGATCCTCT
The DNA here is from genome assembly GCF_030936135.1 of Gavia stellata. Classification (NCBI taxonomy): domain Eukaryota; kingdom Metazoa; phylum Chordata; class Aves; order Gaviiformes; family Gaviidae; genus Gavia; species Gavia stellata. The sequence goes on from NC_082595.1 coordinate 38,864,386, forward strand.
CAAGGGACACAGTCTTTCAAACAGCTACTCTTGTGATACCATTTCTTTGCAAACCCATTTCACGCACGGGAAAATCCCTCATGGAGATTGTTTTTGTCCCCTAGGAAACAGAACCGTATCATAGTGGGGTAGAAATAAAAATCTTGTATTTTTCATGGGCTTCTGTTCCTACCTGATGTGTTTGTATGTGAGAAGGATAGAGAGAAAGAAATACTATTTGAAATGAAGCTACTGTGGAAAGACTGAAAGATGCTTTATGATACTACTTTACTTATTTTTCTATCCTCCGTTTCTAGCACTTTTGCATTCAGCTCTCCTCCTCCACTTCTGCCCTGATCTGGCTTTTATATCCTGGCTTTTTAAGGCATTGGTTATATCTTTACTGTGGGCTTATGACCCACAAGTGGTATGAGCCATTGCCTGCTTTGTTTGTGTATATTTTGGCTTTGTCTGCCCATGAAAGAGAGCCAGATCTCACTGCTGTGGTGGAGGTTTGCTCTGCAAAGTGCTGCAGAATGGGTTTTCTCCCCCTCTGAAGCTCTGGGATGAAGCGCTATGAGCCAGGGAGTTCGGTTCTGGGCAGAATCTGAATCTGTAGCTGATCTATTGTTAGTTTTTAGCCCTGGCTATTTTGATACCTGGTACCAACAGCTGCTGAGTTGGGGCTTTGAGAGGAGGAAATGGTTGGTTGGTTGGTTGGTTGGTTGGTTTGTTTGTTTGTCTGTTGTAGTATTACTCTAGCCTGGCAGTGCAGCCAAGGAATTTTTCCAACTATTACTTTTTTTTCCAGTCCTCCAGTAGGTACTTGTATAAGTTTGCACTGTAGACATTGCGTGTGCTGGAAACAAGCTCACGTTGGTTTTGCATGATTAAAAGCTTGTGTAGATGGAGCACTGTTGCCTCTTTCTCTCTCTCTGGATACACTTAATACGTGATTTCATCTTTTGTGTTTGTGCACTTATCTTTCTTCATTAAGTTTTTTCCCCTGGCTGAATCATACAGTTGTCTGATGGGTAAGACTGATACTTAAATTCCTCCTACGATTCGTGTCCTTACTTCAGGTACCTGCAATCATTACATGATTTTTCTTCATTAGAGGGGACTGTGTGTGTATACCTCTATCTCTCACTTGAGCAGGTATGGCAAGCAGACTTGATCTTTTTTCATTAATGTTTCTCTCTCAAGGATGACTGTGAAGCAGTTGATCTTTCTTTATTACTGTCTCTCTTCTCAGTGCCCAGCACCTGAATACTCTAACTTCACTGGACTGCACTTTTTTTTTTTTTAATTCAGCCTGGGTACAGGCATCATCTCCTGGGCATAGCTGGATTGAACCAGAACAGCTGGAGATGTGACATTTTCAAGCTGTCCAACCTGACCTCCTGGAGGTTGCACCATACAAGATGCAGGTTTTGTACCATTGCTGTCTGCAGCCTGACATACGAAGGTGGCTCCAGATGAGGGGTGGATTGGCTTGGACACACTGACAAGCATACTGTAATGATTCCAGAATCATCTTCTGTGTCGTTTGGCTCTCCTTGATGTAAGGACAGAAATTGGGAGTAGACATAGAAGGTTGGAAGTCATTGCAGCTGTTTCTGTTCAATGCCCCAATATTCGTGTGCACTGGTGTGCTCTTTGCTTGCTTTTGAACGTTGCTTATTTGAAGTTCTTTTTTTAAACTGATGGTACCTTTGTCTGTACTAGTATTTCCTTGACCATGATACAGCTGAGCCAACAGTAGTACTACTAATAAATTTTAAGAATAAATGTACTGCGGACAAAGCTAGGTGTCGTATTTTGCTTTTAGGGGCTTACTTAGAAGTGTATTTATATAATTCTTTATTTTTCTAAGTTGGAAAGAATAGAGCATGCTAGTAGCATGTGCAATGTACTAATAACACATGCATTGACTGTATTCTTTTAGAACTGGATGAGACAAGCATAGGTTAATTAAATCTGATCAGAAAATCAACCATATAATGGTTGTGTATAAATCTTCATAATGCAATAGTCACCTCTTTGAACAAAAGTGCTAACTCTATAAAATCTGTCAGAGGAGGCTCGAATTGGTAGTTTAAGATGTCTACAGTAGTCTCTGATGAAAAACTCACTAGTTACACAAGATGCCCTGCTAGGAGAGCAGCAATTAACACCAACACTTTCCAGGGACCTGAAGGATTTGTTTTGTCAGGATTACAGCCTGACTAATTATAGCACCTATTTCTGAGATACCATTGAGAGAGGTAACTTAGAGAGTACACTGGCAGGTACAACCTAATTAGAAGGTATGGTTATTGGAAGTCATTAATGAACTATATCATCAAAGTAATCTTCTGATTTTAGGGTTCACTTTAATAGTCCCAGATCATCATAGTGAGTTTAAAACATTCCCCCTTTCAAAATAAAGGTTTCTGTTATCAGTGGACCTACATAGTTAAAAAATGCAAATTGCAACCTACTGCTTATGCATTTGATATTTCGTTCTCTGGACCTCCACAGCAATGTTAATTATTTACCTTGTGACAGTCACATGCAACACTCTGTAATGTAATTACATGGTACCCAACAGGAGACTAAAAAAATAACTAGGGGAATATTTAAAAAAATAACTAGGGGAATTCAGATTACCTGAATTCCCAGTCTGGGATGCAGGCATGACTTGTAGCTAACCTAGTTGAAATACAACTGCTCTTTGTGATCTGCTGCAGGATAGTTTGTAGCTCTCCAGGCTGAAATACACCACTCCAAGATGACTTTGCCAAGCTACCATCCTGGAACGTTGTATCTGAGCTGATTGGGAGGGAAAGAGGGAGAGCCACAGGCATCACAGACAAAAGCAAACAGAGCATCCCTGCCTACCTGCCTATCATCTCAAGGCAAGCACAGCCCTTCATGGATTAGACCCTATAAAAGACAGGCACAATGGGAAGTACAAAGCATAGCAAGACTTGAAATTTTAATTTAAAAATGTTCTCCTGCTGTTAGCCATCTTCTTTGGGAATGAATGAGAATGAAGAGTGAGAGTGAGACATTAATGTAGTATTCTGTAGGAATACCGGTTTATTTAATTATCATTTAATTATTTTTAATTTTTTTTAGCCCATCCTCTCTGAAATCTGAGTCACTGAATGTTTTCAGAGGCTTTTTTCTCTCTTCTTGAGTTGGAGTCATGTTATTGCAGCATGGTATCTGTGGCAGTAGCAACAGAGTATTCTTTTTTAAATTAATAAGTGTACAAGGGGAGAGAGGAGAGAAAGTGAAAGAAGGAATAAAGCATGGGTTTGATAAACCAGGTAGAATTCCCTTGCTTTTCAGATTGGTCCTTAGAAGATTGGTCATAATTATTTGTTTCTTTATCTCAGTATGTATTGCTCAAATATTTGCAATCTTGCCACAATTGACCTGAAAACCGAGAAAGTTTCAGTCTTGCAGGAGAGGACTGAATAATAACTCTTGGTAGCTGCTTCGTAGGTAATTGCATGAAAAATCACTCAAGCAAAGCCCTGCAGCTATCATTCCCAAGTTGCTCTCAAACTGCTTCATTAGCAAACAAAATGAAATTGATGCTTTATGAAATTTGGGTGGGTGACTGTGTCCCCAAAGCAGCTTTGAAACTCCTGGGAAGACTTCAGGTAAATCTTCTATCTTGTTCCAAAAGTGTCTCTCAAAGGACACAACCACTGCGATGTAACCAGTATCACTATAAAGTTGACAGAGGTTTTCCAAAAGCATCTGCCCTGGGTGGGGAGGTGGGAACAGCCCCCCTTCTCCTTCTAGAGAGCTGGTGCCAGCTGTTTGAATTAGAAACATATGTAGGGACAAGTAAAGAAAGAAGCATCTTTTCACAGCTGGTTAGTCTGTGTGTGTCTCCAGGCAAACAAGACCTACAGAGGATCCAGGAAGATTTCCCAGTAACGGTATATTTGAGGAGGTGGGGATAACAGGAACGGCCAGGCTTGAACATCATTTCTTGCTTTACTGTAGAAGGATTTCAGTTTCCTCTGCACATTACCTGTGATTCGTGGTCTTACCGAAGAGTGACAGAATGGTGCAGAGAGATACTGTTTTCATTCCTTCCCTGCGGTCTTTAGGTTCAGGACTAGAGCAATTCCCACTGATACAAAAATATCCAACAAAACCAAAAGAATTAAAAAGAAACTGTGACACAGGGCAATGTGTTAGCCCCATGTACAGGCTTTGATGTAAGAAAATGTGTGCCTTCTCTCACAGAAGGGATTGCTGGGGAATTTCTCTCACATTGGAAAAGATGTTCTAATTCACGTTTTCACGAGGGTAAATATTTGTAAGCAACTTCAGGCAGAAAAAGGAGGATTCTTACAGAAAGCTAAGCGCAGAATATTTTCTTGCCTGTTAAATGATAAACATAATCATAAGAGTTTGCATTCCAAAATGTTTTGACTGCTTTACCACACGTTGTTGGCTTACTTCCTTGTCCCTGAATAGAAATCCCTTTTCATAATTAAACAGAAAAAAGTCTGCCAGAGAGGCTCTGTGATGTCTCTTGGTGCGCTTTACATGGTGAACTACTTTTGGATGAGCAAGCATAGGTTTTCCATTCTCTCACTTTGGATGGGCAAACCCAAAGCTCCTCTTGTTTCCAGGTCTGAAAACACACCGAAATTTCTATCCAAACATTTGTTTTACTTACAAAGGATCTTGTTAATCTGTGAAGGTAGTCTACTCTTTATTTCTTTGATGGCATTACAGGTGATAGAAAAATAAATACCATTTTTGGAAAAAAAGGAAAATATTCCTGTTAGTATTCCAAGTTTTCCTACATCTAATGCTTTACAATGTTTTTCTAAAATCTGCTATTTTATGGTATGGTAATACAAGTGCAGACTGAAAGCAGTTGATGGAAATTAATGAAAAATTGTTATAGAATTATTAATGAAAAATTTTATGCAGTATTAGTCATATTCTGACTATATGAAAGTAAAAAATACTGGAGTCCTGGAGCTGGGAGTGCAGCAGCAACATTTTTTTACTAATGGTCCTTTCTGAATTAGAAAAAGTTGTCACTATTTCACTATTCGTTTCATTAGTCATTGTCACTTGGATAACATATTTTTCTTACATGCCCTTCTGATCATATTTTTGGGAAGAAAGCAAGCTAATTATGGTGTCAAAGCTGCAATGGAGAGGAATTCTCATTTTCATTATCTTTTTTCTCTCAAAAGGTTTTTTTTCACTATCTTTAAAATAGTTAGTAGGTACACAACAGATATCTAAATGAGACAAAAACCTTTTTCTTTGGTCATTAATCATAATTTGTCACATATTCTAATAATTATCTATTGGATTATGCAATTTTTTATTTATTTAAATGAGGATTAAAATAATTAAATTCTACAAAACAAACAACATAACTGAAGTGGACTAATAAAATCACTGTTATAAAAATCACTAGTTTTATATGTGTGTGTAATAAATGATAATAGACAGAGAGGGAAATGATGAATTGGAAAATCAGATTAGGGTGATTGCCAGAAAGTAATTGTTTACAATTGCTAAGCATTATATAGGAGGTTGCTATTGCAACTTGCTGTTACCATTCTTTGCATGGAGTAGTTTTTATAAATTCAAATTGAAAATCTTTCTTCTTAGTCCAGTGAGACGTTTCATTCATGTTAAATAAAAATACATTTTTCTCAGTTTGTTTGTAAATTTGTTCTTTTACTTTGTATTTCTTGCGGACATCCTTTTGCTCTTCCATTCCATATAATCTTATATTCTGGCTAGAAAGTTGAACATCTTATAGACTTACGGTTATGCAGCTATACAGATTCTGTCTGATACATCTTTCTTTCTAGACACATGTTTCCAGATAACATAGAATATTAAAAAACCCCAGATCTGGCATAAGTAACACACAATTGATGGTTAGGTTTTTGATTAGCGGTTTCTTTGTCAGCCTGAATATTCCAGTTTCCTTGGTCACTAACTTCTGATCCAGAAGTGCATAGACACACACAATAATGATTCCAAGAAGGGTTGTTTTCTGAAACTGATTTTTTTACTCATATTAATTGGATTGGAATGTGGCTTTCTGGGTTTTTGGTTTTTTGGTGTTTTTTTTGTTTTTTAATTTTATCTGTATTTCAAACTTAGATCAGTTGCTTCATTTATTTTCTTATTTCAATAGCATTCTGTAATTAAAATGTTCAGGGAATTCCTCCCTCTTCACCCCAACAGTGGACAGCTGGACTGGAGATGACATGGAATATATTTGTTTCACAATGTGTCTCTTTTTCTCCTACCGACTCTGTTCCCTTTTTATATCTGGGATTATCATAAAGCGGACCTAGTTCTGCACAACTACTTCTAGTTGTTTCACTTCTGGAGAAGAGCTAGTTCCTGATCTGAGTGTTTGCCTCTGAGATGTTCATCAGTGTATGCTGCAAGATGACTAAAGTAATTCTGGAATTTGGACCCCAACAGCAGAGAAACAGATGAGCATAAATCACATGGTCATATATTATATCAGCTTCTTATCATTTACTGGGAAAAACACTGTCATCGGCAATAAACAACGGACGAATAAAAGCAAAAAGAAGCCCTCCATTATTTTTCACATTTTTAGTATGAATTTGCCTCACCCATGTTTTGGTGTTTAATTTGCTGTCAATATTCTATTAAACGAATTCACTGAGCAGCAGGTCTATGGGTTTTAGAAGGCTGCAGGCTATCTACAGGGAATAAGAGCTCACACCAATTTGATTAAGGATCTGAAATAACCTACTGTGTTCAATATACATAGGTCATATTTCAGACATTAAATATCTGAAGTGCTGCCAGCCTCAAATGTTCAAAACTTAGCGCCTCAAAATACATGAAATCTAAAAAAAATGAAACATTGACTTACTTCTAAATTGTCCAAATGTTCAGCTTTGTTTGCAGCTGGGAGAAGCAGACATGCTATGGCTAACCTCCTGTTTTAGGCACTTACACCAAATGCTACACTACTTAATAATGTGGCACCTGCCCCTGTGTGATGATCTAGAGCATCCAGGTCAGGCACTTAGATTTCTACAGAGGAGCGTTGCATGCAGCAGCACAGTGTTGGGTGCTTCTTGACAGAAACCTAGCTAGTGACATGTTGAACAGCTTACCGGTGAGAAAGGCTACATGCCAAGGTATGTTTGAACTCCTTCCCTTTCCGACACTTAAGGACCTGAAAGAAGATGAAATTCTGGTGCCACACACCTAGTTGTCATTGAAAAGACCTTAATATTTTTATAGGGGGAAAGTAGGTGACAAGCTTTTTCTCAGCCCAGAAGGGGCTGAATGACTGATCACCTGTTGCCCCAACTGGGTGTGCTGACAGAGGGTGGGTACCAGCTACTCTTCCTGCTGAAGTTTGAGCCATTCTGCATGGTGGGCAGAAGGAGAGCTTCCTTTGGTCATGGCAATGAGGTGAGACATTAAGACATGCAGGACAATTATACAAAATTGTACAAAACATAAAAAAATAGAGGAAGACCAGAATAATGCTTGGGTCAGATATTCAGGTTTTGGAAATTGCTATGGCTTCGTCTAAGCCCAAAGACAAATGTATTGTTATACCTGCTGAAGTTCTGTCCCATAAAGAAGAAAAAGGTTCTTCCACGTAGGAGGCAACATGTCCAGATACATCAGAATGTCACTTTGTCTCACAGCGTGCTACCATAGCATGGGTAACACGTACATTAAATGACACTGACATAACACTCCAGACAGTACAGACCTACTGGTCTTTTATCCCTGTGTCTTTCACAGCCTTCCAGGAATGCCAATGTGTATGTTTGTCTATAAGAATAAGTCACTGATTCAATTAGAGTGATAAGTAGTGTGTCTGCACTAGGGCAGAGAAAGTACATAGCACCATTTCAAACAAAGTGCCCTTGAAGACTTTCATCACTCATAACCTACAGTTCCCACTGCCCTGCAAAAGGAGCTGCCTTTGTGTATGTCATTATTTGGGCAGGAAGGTCATATTTTCGTTGGTATGCTACTCAGGGCTTTCTGCAAGCACTAAACCATTTTGGTAATACAAAAGCTTTTGGAATTTTTTTTTTCTTTTAGCTATCTCACAATGAACATCATCAGCTTTCTCTGCCTCTGGGTTAGTAAGAGAGATAGAGAGATTAGCAACAGTGGCTGGCTGCAAAGTTAGTTTTAGGGATGAGCAATCAGGCCAATTGCTTGAGATAACAGGGCCTGGTGGGGATCCCTGAAACGGTTATGTAGTTGTGCAAGTCACAGTACAGATGGACAGAAAAAAGGAAGGCTTTTTGCTTTAGCCCACGTATGGGGTCCAAAAAGTCTAATGCCAGCTCTGACTGCCAGTGAAGGTTAGGAAAGTGCTTAGCATCTCTTGGCAGTGATTTCCAAAGTTTTGAGCATATAGTCACAGGTAGTCCCAAAATAGTAACCTAGACTCTGTCCTTAAGACACACAGGTGTAACTGGCTTAGCTGAATTTGACCTTGTTCTACTAGAGGTTCAATTTTCCTCAGAAAGTTACACATCTAATACCCATCACCCCCACATTTCCATTAATATCTCAGTGGGATGGGACTTCAGGATTAGGAACCTGCTGTTGGCTGTTTGTTGTCAGTGGGGTCATCCCCATGTGTACAGAAAAAGAGCTTTAAATATTATCTTGCTCAGAACGGTTCCACGAGATCCATTTTGCACAGGTATAAGGAACAACAAAAGGTGAACGTCAAAGGAGGAACAGTACGATACTGCTGCCGGGCTGTGTAAACTCTTAACTAGAGATTATCAACGAAATAAAGAAAAATCTAATATAAATGCAAGGAATGTGCTATTCAGTACTTAATTGTCATCTGTAACAGAAGAGAAATGATGCAGTTTTTCCAGGGCTCAGGCTCACCTTTTATGGCAATTATACTAAAAGTTTGAGCTCAAACATAAGCAGGCGGACTCAGTAATTGGAAAGGACCAGACCTACAATAGCTTCTTATATCCTATCACACTTGTGTATAAAAACAAAGTATGTATTCAGATCTGCCTTGTAAACCTACTGCATTTGTGAAGGCAACGCCACTGTGATTTTACCATTAAAACAGACCCTCTATGTCATTCTTGCTCCAGAATTCATAGAAGATGCTGTTCTTGGTCTGTCCTCTAGTCTGTGATATAAAGGCTTTAGGTAAAGGCATATTTTTTTGCATTCCCTCCAGACTGTCTGCATTAACAAATCAAGGTCAGGTAATCCCATTATGATCAGAAGAAGAGAAAACTTTATTCTTTTTACCATCTTCTGACTAGCCTCTGGGTACAGACCAGCAGTGTGAAGAGTTGCTCTCTCTCTGTAACTTATTGTTGGTTTTTATTGCAGCTAAATACTAGGTCATAGCCCAAATAGTTGGCAACAGTAATGTGTGTAGAACTGCACTCACAAAGGTGCTGTTGTTGCTTGCTTCAGGGAGTGTGGAGACATTTTTTTTCTTATTAATTTTATATAATTACCCCCTTTATATCTACACTGATAGTATTTCTATTCAGCCTTCTACTGACATCAATGTCATATATTCTCTGTTCTAAAGGCCTGGAGACTCTGACAGTATGTGTTGCCCAATGTTGATATTCACATAGTTCATCAAAAATACCAAATAAACGTGCAATTGCCTATTGTAGTTGCTCAACTGTGCAGCAAATCGAATGATGTAACTGTAATCTCTCCTTGACCTAATTTCAAGGAATAACCTAAAAATCTGGTTTTCATACTTATTTAAAATTCTTACACTGTACACAGAAAGTCTAAATCCACAATCTGACCAATTCTTTGTTTTGGTAAATTCTAGGATGGGGCAGTTTTTCACCAGAGAATTTTCTTGCTGTTAATACTAATCAATCAAACTCTGGGAGTCAACAGCCAGCATCACCCAGAGGCAACAAATCGAGGTCCCAGACAATAAGAGGTGATGGAACAGCAGAAGTACCATTTGTAATAGTAATGGCAAGCCAAGCAAATGTGGATATTTTAAACTATAATTCTAAAATTTTTCTTTGGGTTCCTAATTATTAAGTTCTCATTAGCATTTGCTTTTCCTCCCTCTCTCTGTTCTCTATTATCTGTTCCCTATGACAGGTGAGTTTTGACTAATGATGTATTCTTTGTATGATTTTCCAGGGGAGGCTTTCTCAGCGACAGTGCATTAAGCAGGCTCTTAGCATGGTCAAATTTTGTGTCTGGCACTGAGGAGCTAATTCTTTGCATTTCCTTCAACAGCCTCAGTCATCTGGCTCAGCAAAGACCCCTTTGAGGCTCTCTTTCTGTTCCTGCCTCTTTCAGGCTGCCAGTAATCACTGTGGGAACTTGATGGCACTGGGTTTCTCCAGTATAATTGTATTTAACTGAGTATGAGGAAAAATCATGTGGTGCCTTTGACAGTGCCAGACCTGTTACCTTTAAATCTTTAGTGAATCAGCAGACTAACGTAGTGAAGAAAAGCAATCTGAGAGCAATGAGAGCCACCTAAGGTACAAAATGGCATCTTCTGGCAGTTGGGAATTTAACTTAATGGGGATGAATGGTTGTTGCTGGAGATCTTAATTCTTATCAGACAAATGTCACTGTATTTCCTTTGTTGGTGTTTTTATCCAAGGGATAAAAAAAGATTTAATGGACGTTCTAGTTCTCATTAATTAGTGCAACGCTGAGAAATAAGTCTCAAACTTTCTTTCAGTGTGGCTCACTTTGTTAGGGAAATTGCTTTGTTGACCTTCATCTTTTCTCATTTGCAATACACAGGCCACTTTTTAAGCTGTTCACATTTGTGAGGTCAGCTCACTCTACCTTTTAGGACATCCCATGGCAACTGTAGTAGCTGCCTATCTAGAAAAGTAACAAATACTGATATATATTTTGCGTGCCTTTTATTAATAAGTAACATCGAAACCCAGGAGAAGCTAATGCCGTGTGAGGAATAGTTTCTTCCTTGTCCTCTAGGAAACCATTTTGTGAAATTATTGTTGTAAAGAGAACTTCTGTAGGAACATCACTGCAGTAAAGGCCATCTCTCTAGACCATGCCCACTGAACTGCCTCTTAGTCTTTCTTAATATAGGTAAATGCCCACCAGGGCTGGAAGAGTGACCTTGCTCAGTTCCACAGTGACTTTAAATGCATCTGACCTGAAGGGTATGTTCATACTGTAGTTCCCTAAACAGCCTCTCTCTTTCTCTTGGTATGCTTTTGTTCTTGTGTTTGTTGTTCAACTTAATTTGATTAATCTTCTTTATATCTTTCAAATGATGACCTATTTCTTTACCTTATTTGCTTTCCTCTGTGTCCTTTTATATTTCTAACTGATTGCTCTCCGCTTCATAGGCCTTCACAAAGTGGTATAATTTAACTCTATTATACAATTCAACTATACAAGATGTTTAATTTTTCCTGTATCAAGTTATTTTTAGCCTTTCTGCAAGTCTCTGTAATACTTTTGTTTTGATATTTCTCTGGTTTAAATCATAGTAAAAATACGCAAATCTTTGGAAAACCTTTTAGATTTACTGTAGTATTTCTGTTCTGTTGGTTTTTCATTCCACTGTTAATGCTTTGTTACAAACAGGAGTGTTGCTGCCACTTCCAAAGGGCATACTTTAAAGAGCACGCACTAATTTTTCTCACAAATAAATCCAATTATATTAAATATTTCAGAAATTTTTCACTTTGCTTTTCAGTATTATTTAATCAGCTCTATTTATAACAATACATTTTCCTTCCAACCAGGCTGTTCATGACAGTGCCCATTTCATCAACACAATTCCAAACTAGAAAAACCAGCCCAACCTTTACAACCTTTTTTTTTCAGTGCATTTAGTGTCATCTTTCTACAGGCTTTATTACCCTCAGGAGAGAACAGAAAGCAGAGTAAACCTCTAGAAATGAAATCTTTGCCCTTTTTCATCAACAGGAGTTTTGCTCTGACCTCTGTAAAGCTAACTTTAAACACCAGTGTATAATATGATAATAAGGCCTGCTGCTCAGAGGACACTGAGCCTAAATTCTCTATTACTTGTTATAGTTGTCTGTGCCTATATATACAATGAAACAGAGGCAAAATAATGAAGCTTCAAGGTTGGCTCCTCTGGATAAGAGTAAGCAGAAAACCAGACCCACATTGTATTGTTATTCCCAAATCGTCTTTACCTTGGCTTTTACAAGGCCCAGTTCTGGATCAATATATAAAAATTTCTGAGTGTGACATTGACCTAAGCCCTGCACCAGACAAGTATGACTAAGATAAAAGTTAAATGATGGTGGTTGTGACCAGTCCATTTAGAATCTCAATGTTCTTACCTCTGGTGAAGCCTACAAGAGTCGTAGAATTGAAATATGCATATAGCAAAGCTCCATGGGGCATGTAATGCTTTGATTGCTTTGGTCTTTAGCAGAACTCTGGTGAGTCTTGCATTGCCTTATGCCTGCTGAACAGGTTTTATGACATTATAGAATTACGTAGCTCACATACTGACAAGCCCATAATGAATAATATAGAATGATGCTGTCCATATATCCCTGTCAGTAAATAATTTCTAATCTACAGGCATTTCTGTATCATAAATAGCTTAGATGTACCTAGACAGCCAGACACATATTGTAATCCACCACTTTCAGACCTGTACAGTTGTCTTACAGGATGCTGAACAGCCCCAAACAAACAAGCTTATATTATTATCTTCCCAATTTCTTTGGATTATGTCTTTTCTTTCAAAATTCTTGCAGGCTTTTCTGAATGTGAGCAATGTTTGTTGAACAGTTACCCTTTTGTATAACCTCTCAGAGCACCCAAGGAGTCACTCTGATAGTAATGGTGGAACATTAGCAGGACTTCATTTCTACTACTGCATCTTAAGCTGCTGAGTAGATTGATTATTTAATACATCTGGCAGTTTTCATAGACTTGTAGCAAAAACATGTAAATAAATGACTTAGTCAACATATTTGCTTGATTCAGCTAACAGTGACTTGGCATGGGTTTTGACATTGACAGCAAAAGCACTAAGTGGCCAAATTCTATGGCAGCTAATTTGATACTGCTTACAGCATCCTTCCATAAGGACTATTTATGTGAAGATGTCATGGTTTCCAGCAGAACATTTATGATAAAGGTCAGAGGACTATTCTAAAAAGAGAAAAGTTACAGATTATGCATTTTCATAGTAATCTTCAGCAGAGGTTTAGATACACTTGCTTCTCTGCATTTACTATTTTAAAACAAGGTACATTATGGATTATGCAAACACATGCTTTTGCTTGAACCAGCTATAAAGTTATGATTTCAATTAAATGTGGGAACAGTAATTTACTTAACTAGAGGCACAATCATGTAAACACATAGTTGAAAGATCTTTTGCCTTAAGTAGCCTGTTAGAGCTAAATTTCAACATATATTTAGGTACCTAAAAATGACAGAGACAGTCACGACAGAATTTCAAAGTACTTATATACCTGAATCACATTGTAATCAACGGGGATTAGACACTTGAATATCCCTGCAAGATATCTATTTAAATGTCTAGCCACCTTTACATTTCCTCCCTAATATCCTGACTATATTTTGGAGAACTTGTACTGCACGCCCATCAAACACAACATGTGTGACTATGTCTACTGCTAGCATGGACTTTCTGATCAAAGAGAGTAAATTAGCTGACCTTGCAGTGCCTTCCTAGTCTGAAACCCCATCCACGGTTTGAAAGCAGCAGAGAGCCAGTGTTCTAGTATAAAGAACAAGGGTTCAGATTCACCAGGAACATTTCCCAAAGAAAGAAAATGTCTTTTTGTTTCCTTCCTATCCTAGCAAGTTGAGCAGCCACACTGGAGTTCTTCTGCAAGTTTGCCTGCTATGCTTTGCCTAACCCTGTTTTGCAGTAGCATCATACAGTTGAGCAGGATGTGTATTCTCTAAGTTTAGAGTAAAAAAAAGGTTGGGTTTTTTGCAAGTAGGCAGCCTTGGATGAAGTCTGTAAGAATGGGATTAAAGTGATCTGAGTGCAGAACAAACTTCCTGCACAGATTTCTCTAAGCAACAGTCTTTGTCCTTTTTGTACACCTTTGACACTGAATGTTTTATCTTCTCTTTTTACATGCTCCAGCCTGCTTTTTGTGAGCTTGTTTCGGAGGAGAGCACCTACCATGGTGAATCATGGACAGGGAAAAGATTGTGGATGTAGCTGTTCCTGACCTGTTCATGCCTTCTCATTAATGCCCAACTGGCAACACAAAGGGTCTTCAAATGGTGACCCTGTTGAGGAGAGAGATGAGTGATGAATATTCTTGCAAGCCGAAAAGCCAGCAATTCTTCAAGAGTCATCTGCAGTCAGAGTTGGTTACAGCAAGGGCAAAGGAGGGTTTCAGGTTTCAACTACAATCAGGTTTCAACTACAATCCTTGGAGCTCAGTTATCAGAAAACTCTGCAACCTACCATTAATCATCGTGTGATGCTTCCTGACCTTTCTGAGAAAGATTAATAATCCCGTATGAGCTTACAGGATGCCAAAGACTGTAGGAATAGGCAGACACTTCAGACCCATATCTTCATTGCCTTGCATCTGAAGTAATAATTTCCAGCTGTAAAGCATTACCAAATTAGCAGTCAGTAAATGTTTAATCAAGGAGCAAGGTAAGGACCCAGCCTTTCTTCCATTTGTTTACTTCTCTGAAAACAATTGATGGGCAACGCTTATAAAACAGATGTACAAGATTGCAGGAAGCTTTTAAAATTCTCCCTCAGCCTGCTTATGCCAGCAAAAGAAAGGCAAGACCCTGAAATGGCCAGCTTTCCAGGTAACAAAATGCTTCTTCCTTTAGTCAGGAACTTGAAAGATCTTCTTGTGAAGCTGAAAGCTTCTTTTATTTTCACTTACTCATCCTGACAGCTGAAATGAACGATGTCCATCTTCTTGGGTTAATCTCTTCCCCTCTCCGCTTTGCAGTAACATGTTTTATATTATCCACTCTGATTACAGAGGTCCTGCTTTGTTCCACTGAACAGGGGGGTTTGATTATAAATATGCTCTGTTTCCCTGACTCTCTTTTGTACCATACAGGGTCCATGCCAGTGTTTTGCAAATGGAGCGAAAGGACTCAGAAAGGGCCACGACACCCATAACCAGCACCAACCCAAGTACTACAAAACTGGAGTGATACAGAGCCTCAGTCAGGAAGGAGGGGAGGGAGGGCAGACACCTGCAGCCAGCTCCTGAGACTGCAGCTGCCAGCTCAGGGCGTCCCATGAAGAACGGTGAATGAGGTGAGGGTAAGACTTTCAGAATTTCTTTAAAGATTGGCTTTGGTATTTCTTTTACATGATGACAGTAAAAAAGCAAGAGTAGGAAAGTTTAATTTAACTGGAAATGAGCCTGCAGGAAAGTCATAAAGGAAAGGAAGACAGACTGCTGAGAACGGATCATTAGTGAGGCTGTTGCAGAGATGGAAAGCTCTTTGAGAGCTCTGTTTGGGATAACCATTGTTTTGCCTTTTTTTTTCTTTCTGGAACCAGATGGGGATTTAAAGTTTAGTGTAAAACTGCTGTTGTTTGGTCTTCTGAAACAAAGCTTTTGTAAGAAGACTGTGGTTTCCTTCCTTTTGGAACAAAGAATGGATTGGGTTTGCTCTTTGAACTGGCCTGCCTGGTTGCTCTCAGTCTCCTTAGAGGGGAGGGTCTAAAGTTGTGGCTGGTCTGAAACTGCACTGAGTACAAAAGTTGTGGAGGAAGAAGAAAAACCTCTTACGAACTAGGCCAGTGAACCAAAGCTGATATTTGATGCAAGATCTCCTCTGCTAGAGGCTGTACAAACTGAAAGGAAGACACGAATCTTGCTATCTTCTACTTAAGGCAAGGCAGAACAAGGGAGTGCAACTAGCAATAAAGTGCAGGGGTAAGGTGAAGAGAAGACAAGAACAACTTTATTGCGATTATTCTGACACATCCACTGGCCAGGTACAGAAGAAACTTCAAATGATGAATGATGATTCCTAGGAAGTCCTGCCTTAAAGCAGTCAGCTGATTGTCCTGTTTTAGGGTTTGTTTGTTTGGGTTTTTTTCGTGTGTAAGGCCAAAGACTAACTGGGATATAGGTATTGACTTATTCTTCAGATGACTCCTGCAAGTCAAGTTCTAGCACACACCTAACACTCTCGTGCAAGGAGTGAGTGAGACACTTCCTACCTGTGTAGTAAAAGGACAAACTGATACCCTTAAAAAGACGTATAATAACCAAGGTCCATATCTCATTAGACATGTAAGGGCATCTGTGGGTAAACTCCACTCTGCTCTGGAGTTTGTGGATGGTGCGTACCCATTAGTGCAGCGTCCTCCCTGTAATTCTTCTTGGCAGTATCAGTTATGAGTAGTGACACTGCCCAGTCTCAGTGGCCACCCCCTTCATGTTGTCTGTTATCTAAAGTGCAAACAGTGTCAGAAGCCATGGTTCAGGATCCTTTCTGTTTGCTCGCACACACATCACAAAGGAGCGGTTTTCTGCTGAAACCACAGCATCAGAATTCCTTGAAAGATGCTGGATACTGTTGTGCCCTCTGTGGCCTCAAGGATGTTGGTTTCCAATCTCTCCCATCTTCTTTTAGGAAGATTCAGTTATCAGTCTCCCAAATAAACCATCTGTTGAGGGTGGGGAATACAGATGAGCTAAGATTTCTTAGCACTGATTCGGAAACTAGTGTTTTCGGTCATGTTTGTTCCCCTATATTTCTCATTCATTCACATTTGGTTTTTGGTCAAATCGTGTCTGAGGGGGACAATGAAGGAAGTCATGGCACAAATTTTTTTATTGCAAAGCCTTGCCAGATAGACCAATATAGCTGGAAGTTTAGACATAATAAGTAAAGGATAGCAAGAACTATGTGAAATTGGGGTAGTTGGAAAATTAAAGTTGCAGTTCATTTTTCAGGCAACACAGGTGGTGGTATACAGCATGAAAATGTGAATACCAAGGACTCATGTTACTGAAAGAGGAACATTTAAAGCTGCCTGTGCTTTGGTCTCCCTCTCTGAAATGAAGAGAACAATATCTTATCTGGATGGCTAATCCTTTACTGTTGGTAAATGCCTGAAGGTTAGTTCATAGAAAAGAATATTAGAAGTTTTACTGTGTTTACAGCAGCAGTCTTATTTTCTTACTAGTCATTCAAATTGGCTCCCACTTTATAGCAATTTCTCATGGCCATGCATCAACGTATTTCATATACTTACATTCTGTATCCTGCTCAATATAAACTGTAAGAGCAGACATTCTGTGGGAGCACAGCAGCGGTCTTCTGGTAAGGTATGTTGCATGAGTTTGTCCTGTACATTCTTGATATGATTTATATTTCTCAAATTCTGTATGCCCAGGCTCCCAATGGCAACATATACCCAGCATGCAAATTTCAACACCTATGCTCAGCAAACAGATAGGTTTATTAATAATGACTTAGCTCTCTTCATTTAAAGAAAATGAAGGCATGAATTTGCATGCTGTGATGTCTGAGCCTCTTTCGTCTTGTGTGTGTATTTTGTCTGTGAATATAGTGTTCTATGAGAGTCAAGGGTAAAATGCCTGTTGTCCCTTTGCTCTTTTTTACTAGCATAAATCACTGATTCCACATATAATACTGGGTATATTTCTCAGAGGAAAAGAGTGTAACTAGCTTTTTTTGCTGTTATCTTCTGCCTCTACTAATAAGGTTTCCCGTATCATGCTGAGTGGTCAGAAAATGAACAAAATAACCAGAGATTAATATTTAAAATTCTACTTTTCCTGAGGTTTGTAAAGTGCCCTGTTTATAAGGAGCAAAAATGTAGCAAAAATAATCAGGAGGGTCATCACATATGGAAACTTTCAATTAGGGTTTCTCTTTTACCTTTCAACGAAGTACCACAGCAGTAAGACACCCCTCCTTTTAAAAAGCCTATGAGAAGCACGAATCAATACAGCCTTCTTGTCAACTCCTTTCTCTGACAAAAATGGCCTGTGTGATCTTTTGATCTGTGACACTCAGACTAATCTGTGTGATTATATATGCCAATGTCCCCACGCGTATCACTAGTGCACACGACAGGTCAGCTTGCACATAACCCTTCTGATCTCCAGGCACACTTGTCCTAAGGACTTATGCGTATTTTGCTACAGATCATTTAGCTTTCTGAATTGCATTTGGTTTAACTTTTGCCATAAAAATTTGAGGAACTACTTTGACCTGGAAAAGAAAAAGAAGTAATATGGTAAAAGATGTGCATTTAAAGATATTTTGATAGTCTACTGTTCAGATAAAAAAATAGAGAGAGATTGAAGCGAAATAATTGTTGAATTGGGGTGAATGAGAAGATTTTGTACATACGAAGAGATGGGCTTGTTCACTAACTAAGGAGCACCAGGCTGTGGTTTGTAACCAAATACTACATGTTGTTGGCTATTTATTGCCAAAAGATCTGCAGATAATCTTCCTTGGGCTTCCTAGGGAAAACGGTCACACTTCAAGGAATGAATTAATTTCACATCTATTAACAGTTATGTTACTGATCACTTTTTGCTGACAGAAGAACAGCTTTAAATCAGGGTAACAGTTAAAAAACCAGGATGAAGAGTTTTTAAGAAAATATTAATGTACCACTTAGTCTTCTAGGAAAACAAGAGCAAACAGGTCTCTGATTAGTTCATATTTGGTGTATATATTTGCATGTTTTTCTGTGGAAAAAAAACAGTACAGAACAAAACAGCACACTTGTCTAGTTTTGCTGAATATCACACATCTATCCATCATGCCTTAAATCAGTCATTTTGATCAGTTTGAGAACCACCCTAAACAAAACATTTCTGAATGCATCTGCATTCAGATGCAAACTGAATTATACAATGCCCTAGGAAATAAAGATTCATTTACTATATTAATGCAGAATACTGTTCAAAAGAAAAAGGTAAGTTCAGTCTTTTAATTGTTTTATTTGTGTTATTTAGATGATGGCATTGACTAAAACTGTTAAAACTTCCAAAATAGGTACTAGATAGCTATTAGGACTAAAAAAAAGAAAAATCACCTGCAATGAATGAATGCATTAATGAACTGTAATATTGTGTTACAGTAGCACAGCTCATTATAGATTGTGTTTACACTGTTCACACCTATTTTATGCTTTTGGTTTCCTTCAGGAACATTTAGCTTTTCTTAGACACAGCTGAGAAATGAGATATTTCAGGCAGATGGAGTGAAATTCTCCCTCTCTCCTTTTGTATCATCTGGGCCAGTTTGTCACTTCATGACATGCCTTTCTTTTGAACGAGAAGAGCAAATTATTATGGCATTTTATACAAAGAGTTAATTTACATGAGAAATTCTTCAAAATAGCTAAAAAAATAATGAATAATATAGGTTTTCTATCAATGTCTTGCTTTTGGGAAGAAGGTGCAATATCTGATGATCATTTATCAGGGGGACATCTTTATTGCAGTGACCCACAAACGTACCCTAATTTTGGGATTTGAACTTTGGCTTCAAATTTTCATAGATGTAGGGATCACATTGGAGAGTCCCACAGGAGAATGGGATTCATAGAACTGGAAGTCAATGAAAATCTTTGCTGCTTAGTCCTGATCATATCTGCAGGATTAGTTTGTTTGGTTCCTTCTATTTACATTCTGATACTCAGCAAAGTCTTGACCATGATTAGTTTTGCATTTCTTGTATTATTGAAAACATCAGTAAAATATTCATTAAAGGAGTTCAAAAAAACATCAAAAAGAAGTACGAAATTTTTACATCTTAGTATTAAGTTATATTTATTTCTCTCTTTAAAGAGATCTTTTTGAATATATCTACAATGTTGAGTCTTGTTATCAGCGTGAGTTTCATTATTAGATATCAATATACATTACTAAATACTGTGGGAAATCAATATCCTGTTACACCAAAGTACTTTATTTTTTACAGTCCTGTAGTTGATTTCCCACTGACTCCAGCTGAAGCTTTTTATCTTCACCAGGTGCTAGAGATCACCAATGTCATTTGCAGTTCCATTTTTTTATCCTTATAAGTGAATTCCAGTTCACAGAGGAGCCTTAAAAGAGGTTTAAATATTGTAGTTTACAGTATAAAATTTGCAAGGACTAGAATGACTTCACTGATAAATTAAAAAAAGGGGAGGGAGGGAGAAGACTTAATTTCTAGTTTATGTCTTGGATAAAGCACTAGAAAACCAAGAGTACACTCTTATTAACATAATTCAATACTCCAAAGAGTAGCGGCAATTGCATTTGAATCAACTACTTTGCAAGACATTAAACGAAACTAGATCTATACAAAAGTGCATAAGATAAGAGGGCCATTACTGGATCAGACCAGCCAAGACTTACTTTGGGAAGTGTTTATAGTGGAGAGAAAGTTAACTACTGCACAAATGGTACCCCAGTTCCTGGGACTGACACAATTTCCCCAAGTTCTGAGCAATTACAGTTGGTAAATGCTGTCTCCTTCTGTCAGGGAATGCAAGGACACAGTAGCGCTTTGGCTACTCTGGATTTTCTGTCATCTCCCCCTAATCCCTGTGTGTAAACCACCTTTACTTTCCCTGGGCTTAAAGATGCTAGGCAAGAGGGGCAACAAGCTACAGCAAATACAGCGTTGGTGACTAAATCGGGAAGAGGAGCTGGAACCTAGATTCTCCCAACTCTGTGAGACAGAGGAAAACCTCTAGACAAAACACCTTCTGCTGTCCCAAATTATGGTCCACACTGGTATAAGCTATAGAAACAAAAAAGCTATAATGTTTCTATTCTTAATTATTAATGTAATACACCCAAGGCTTTATATCACTGTCTGTAGTATTGTGGTGATCCATGGGGTCAGACAGCTGTTAATTGGTACTCTCGGCTTCTTCAAAGCTCTGGATTGCAAAGAATTATCTAGAAGCCCATACATGACAGCTGGGAATAATTCTAGTTGTTTCTGCCCTTCTTACAAAGGAAGAGGAGGAAAAACAGGATCAGTGGCTTGAAAGGGAATGTCAAGGGAAAAAGGATAAGGAGTAAAGTCTCTACAGCATCATGCCTTAAGGCACAAGAAGAAGAAAAAGAGCAACAGAGCAAGGAGGGCATGAGTTAGAAGGCAGGAGTAAAGGGAACATGAAAGACAAACTGCCTGGTAGAGAAAATTGAAGAGGAAAGAATGCAGCTATTTTTGCAAAAATAAACAGTCTTAAAGACAGCTGCAAATGCAACCCTTCTTTTTGAATCTATTGCTGGAGTTATTGTTATTGAATGAAAAATCCCTGTGACATTCCTAGGTAAACATGTGCAATGTGCTATGTAAAGTGCTTTGAACCTTTTATGCCTAGAATTCAGATGTCCAGATGGGAGATGTTGGATATAATGCCTTTATTTAACAGCTAACATGTCTTGTGAATATGGTGTGATTTCAGTTTCCTGCTGTTAGCTCACAGTACTCCCTCTACAGACTTGGCTTGAACGCATTCTGCTATCACATCGTTTTGTGTTGCAACATCAGCACAGGCTTTGAATAGTTCTGTACTTGGCATTCTCAGAAGTTATCTCTTAATACATTTTATCGAGTACCTCTCCATCAAAATCAGACATAATTAGTTACTGGCATCTTTAGTCTGGGTATAAAAATAAATCTGCCATTTTAAGCAATTGTTTGAATACATAATCTCCATATAGAGTGCTCACTACAAGGAAAATATTCAGTGGAAAGTCGCTGCACACATGGTCCAAGCCATGATTTAGGGCAAGAGACTTGTCCTTAGTGGAACCTACAAAAGACAGCTTTTAAACAAAAGCAAAAAAATCCCATTGATTCAGCAAGTCTATTTCTAACATTTAAGACTGACCCCTGTAGCAAGGGCAGGAATAGTGTCAGCAAGTGTGGAATGAAGTCTTCTCTCTCCATCATAATTCTTTCTCCAGATCTTTCCACTGGTAATGTCTAGTTTGAGACAAATTGAGAAGTCTGTGAATGTTGAACTGTAAAGGTAAGAAACTCTATAAGGAACTTAGAAGTGATAAAGCAAACAGGGTATTTTATTGTATTACTTACTCATATAAGGACAAAAATGTTTCGCTCCTAGAAAGAATTTGAATAGTATCTGCTAGAGAAAGGAATTTTAAAGATAAAGCAAAATTCTGTTTCTCTCTGCAACAATGTCTCTGAGAAAAGTTTTCTTCAGTATTTTACATCTCTAACTTTCAAAGCCTTGCAATATGTACCTACTCCAAACTAAAATAAGAATGGAGTTTCAGAATTTGCTTCGAATTTGTGGGTTGTTTGGGACATAACTAAATGTTCAAAAATTATTTACATTATTTATTTGGTGGAAAATGGGAGTAGAGAATTGAGCAGTAGCTCCTAAATTCAAATTTCATCTCAATTAAAAACTCCTGCTCTGACTCTGTGTAATTCTCTTGCCTTTCGCCAGTCTCAGTTCCCCTATCAGTAGGAAGAAATGAGATGCTGCATCTCAAATGATAATCACTTGCATACATACTATAGAAGTGTCATGATATGAAGTTAGTTTTTCAATAAAAGTCTATGATGTTTTTTAAATTGAATGCTTACTTCCTGCATACTGCATAGCCAATGATGCCAAATAAGAAGTCACCAAATAAAACAGTAACCTGTATTTCTGCAAGAAAACCTCCTCAGTTTGTCTGTGCAATAAATAAAAGCACAGTAGTTATCTTACATTCAACAAATAATTTTTATGATTTTTCCCCAGGAAAGTTTCCTTATTTTTTCATTTCCTAACATTTATGACCTTATTTCATGTAGAATATTTGTATGATTAAATTATAATTTCTTCTAACATTGAAGGCCAAATTTCTGCATAGTTTAGGGCTAATATTCAATTAGCATACTGTAATTAATAATGACCTCTTTTACCTTACTGTGAGGTCAATGCTTTTATTTAGCTCAGTTTATATGAGCTTTTCTTGCTAAGGAAATGTGTGTGCATTATTAATAATGTGCAGATAGTACCTCTTGTAGTATAGCAATACATGCCAGGAAGTGCCTGTCAAAGAGAGTCAAAAGCTGCTCTTGGATACAAACCAGTATTTAAATATACAGTATATTAATAGCTACATCTGACAACAATTCTCTTGGAATTAGTGTCACTGTCAGCTGGGTGAGAACAAAGTATGAGCGAAGAGTGTGGTTCTGCTTCATCCAATCTGCAACCTGATAAAGTTCCAGCAGGACAAGAGGTATCATCAAAGTCAAACTTCACCCTTTTTTTGGGAAGGGACCTTTTACTTCATGCACTTTCCTTTACGGGGAAGGATTTTACTTCATGCACCTTCAGGGTTGCAAGTGAAACTGTGCTTGTTGAAAGGCAACAGCAGCTCCAGAAGCCTGCTGATAGTCTCTGATGAAAGTCTAAGCTCTGCTGAGAGATGTCCACGCTTTACAAATGTGTTAGACTTCACAGATGGTCCAACTACCTGGAATGGCTTCCATCCCAAAGTAAGAGAGGAATGAATCAGAGCAGGCACAATACATCAGGTTCCCCATCTAGCTTAAGCACAGGGTGTTGGGCTACAATGTCACAGGCAAAAGTGTGAGGCCCTCAGATATGCTGCATCTGGAAAAAGACATTAGTCCCACTGTGTGAGCAAGGTTTTCATTTCACAGTGAAGTAACTCTTCACATGCCCCACTGGGTGACTGAAATCTGGGTGGTTTTGAGGTGTGTTCAGATTCTACGTACTCATCCAGTGCCTAGGGATATTTAGTTACCTGTAACTATATTTCCACATGTTTATGTTTTTTCCAAGCTGGAAAGAAACAGGAAGACTATGTGTATGTGATTTCATGTGTTGCTGGAATATTTTCACAGATTTAATGAGGACCGCCTTTCTCTGAGGGCTACATATTCGGTTGCTTTGTGAGGGGATCTCTGAGGTAAATAAAATTTTTATTAAAGGAACATAGAACACGAAGCTTTTTTATTTCCTGATCTTAAAGCTGATAGCAATTTGGCATGGAATGCTTGTAATAATGCTACAGTATGCACAGTTAGATGCCTGAAAGCAAGGTGAAAAAAAAGTGGAGGTTTTTTTTGGAAAATGGTGGACAACGGAGCAACTTGGAACAAAATAAACTGGTTAAAACCCTTGGAGAAAGGAAAGGCTCCAAAGGGTGTGTTCTGTAAGACTGACTTGAGTGCTTCTCTAATGGGTATACATAAAGAGTCATGAGGAACCACCTGCTTCCCATGTTAGTCAGTTCATTGAGGGAAGAGGGTACCACCACAGCTTACCTGCTGAACCCTTCCTCTCACCACAAAGGCTAGGGGCTTTTTTGTGGGTGGATCTCCTGGCTGGATTTTGTTCTTTTATAAAAATGATTGAGCTTGAGATCGTATTTCACTTTTGCACTGTTTTCTAAAATGTTAAGGGAGGGATACTACTGTTTATTTGTAAAAACAGAAGTTGCATATATGGTCCACCATGGCAAATCTTTCAGAAAAGGATCTTATAAACAAACATCTCCTGTCTTCTCGGTTCTGTGTGCAGTAACGCTGCCTCTGGTCTCACACTGGCAGAACACTTGCTGTCCTTAAACCGTCTTGTACTGACTTTCATTTCAACAGTGAAGCATTACCTGTGAGACCATACTTTGAGCATTACATGTTTAGGAAAAATTGTCAGCAGCTTATCCTGTTATAAGACCATGAGTTCTGCAGACTTTTTCAAGGTGACTTTTCTCCTATTAATATACTTACTTCATCAGGCCTATGGACTCTTGCCTATCCTATTTCTGAAAGTAGTACATAGCTTGCTGAGTCATGAAATGGAAAGAGGAGCTTTGCCTCCCTAGGATATTGGCAGCAAATTATGGAACACCAGGCTCTGGTGTAGTCAACCAGCCATGGCAAACACTTCTTGGTATTTGCCAAGCCTTTTATTTTAAAGCTGTGAGTAATTTTAAAGGAGACTTTTTGCATGTTTGTATCTATGGCCCTGTGTTCCCTGTGGATGTGCAGAATACTTGGCTGTGCATATAACTATTGCATCACTGATCAAATGTGGATGTATACCAGATACTAATGTGTATACTTGTAAATGTACAAAGGAAACTTTGAAAACTTAGTTTCTGTTCACTAGATGACTAGACAGTGATGTAGTGAGCAAAATAGGTTCAGAAACATAGGAACTAACTTGACACACGCATGCACCTTATCTTGCAGACAAATAATACTAACTTATTTTCATTTTCCATTTTCAGACTCCTGTTACCAGGCAGACTGAAAAAAAAGTCATATCAAAACACGGTGTGAAAAGGGCTATTCTTGTGGTATTTCTAATCAGGATGGCACCAGACAACATCAGAAATTTAAAAATAAAGCTTACATTAATGACATTGACAGCCATTATGTCAGAGATGAAGATGTTTGGATAAATTTCAAATAAACATTTGTGGGTTTCAATTTTGTTTGAGCTATTATGTCTGCTTTATAATTATTGTATTTTTGTGGCTCTGTATAGTCTTATCAGATATGAGGCATAACTGGACAGTGGATATTTCCCATATGTTTTAGATTTTATCTTCATCTTTTATTTTCCTCTCCCTTGTTTTATTTGCAAACTAATATAGGCAAAAAGGAGAGAAGAATGCAGATACCTAACTGCTTAAGCTATGTTGAAGAAGTTGCAGGCTTGTGATAAAAGAAGGTCATCTGCCATGTATGCTTCTATGCATTTAATTTTGTCCTGCAGGTGTTGACTCTTGTAATAGATCCACGATAGTTTTCAAAAAGTAATGTGTAAATCTTGGAAACTGCTGACTTGACTAATGTTTTGTCTCCAGTCCACTTACATCCCTCTTTTAATTGCCTGGACACAGTTTAGAAATTATTTCAAAGATTTTCAGCTCTCACAATTCACATTTTCAATTGCTACCAAACATTTATGCAGCTACAGCTTGGCTCTGAGACTTTTTGGTTTTTTTTGAGCTAGCTGTTTTTCCTCCGCTGCTGTTTCATGCAGTTAAATGCTGTGACAGCTCCATGGCGTAGCAAGGGGCTCTGAGTCTGTGGCAGAGCCTAGAAGTGGGTCCTTGTGTGGAGTCTCACACCAGAGTCCCACGCACTCGTCCATCTATACTTCCACAGCTTTCTGAAAAGTTAGTTTCCTAGGAGCTTTCTCCTAAGTTTGAAAGAAACAAGTAACACCCTGCTGAATAATGTGTTACTGTTTGGAATCAAGTGAAAGATCTATTATTTATAGGCTTGGGGTATTTTTATAAAAACTTCAGAGACGTGCCCAAGATAATTATTTGAAAATACAGTCAATAAAACCAGACTAGAACCAACAACCATCCCTCAAAATATGACTAATTAAATAGATAATACTACAGAGATGAAGAATCTGCCAAACACATTGAACAGCCCCTTTCAAACTCTGGGTCTAACACAAAAAGCTTCCTAAAATGTGTATACATATACATATTTATAGATGTATATATACATAAAAAGACAATAATGAAGACATCAACCATTAGCATTTAACCCCAAGTCAGTAAGAAGAGCCTATCTGCTACTGCTCCGTTTCATAGCCTTGATTGGGTTTTGCTGTCCTGTGATCCTTAGTCAACCTGACACCTTGTGAAACAATCCTTTACACCAATCCTAAATTAATATAAGATGTTACTAGTTCGAGCAGAGACATTTTTCTTTCATGGAAATGAGTACATGAGGACAAGAGCAAGGGCAAAGTTGTCCTAAGGACAGCCAGCATTCAGGAATAAAAGCCGCTCAGAAGCATTCCAGCATTATTACTGCCTGTTTCCTCTTTAAGCAGCCATCATGGAAACAGCTAGATGGTATTTAGAAAGAGAATTTAAAATAAATCTTTTATTTCCCCTGGAATTACTGAAGAAATATTAAACTACATTTCAAAGGAGTTTAACATGTTTAGGTTGTTTTACTTTTTTAAATATGCAGGGCTGTTTCTGCTCGGAATATAACATCTCTTTCAAGCTAATGTGTTGTTCAATTTCCTGGCTGTGATGCTGCAAAAATATGCTGCCTCTCTAACTCCCTGCAGGCATTTATCTCAGTAATACTAGCTGGGGGTTTTATTTATTTCACCACATCAAGAAACTTCTTCTTTTCCTCTATTAGAGTATTCATTTTTAAGGTGATTATTTGCCATTTGAATGATCTTGAAGCTCATCCTTTTGGGAAAGGCCAGCATGAAACCGTAGGTCTCATGCTCAAACTTATTTTGAGAACGTAAATGGTACGTTGACTTTGCACTGGCCTTTGGCAGATGGGTAAATTTTACCTTCTGCTTCAACTCTTGATTTACAAAATGCATTTTTCAAATATTGTAAGGCACTCAGGCCTAATAATGGATGTCTTACATTTTCCTTAAAACCCAGGTAGATCACTGAAGAATTACTAAATGATTCACCAGGGGGTTGTGTTTTCTTTACACGGCAGTGAACAGGCACGTTTCGGCAACCAGGTGTGGCTGCAGCCATCCCTACACAGGGGCACGCACTTAGTCCCAGGACGTCTGGTGGAAGGAACCCTTTTCACATCCCTTCCTTCTTCCTCCTGTTTCTGTGCTCCAGGGCAGGGCTCCAGAACAGCTTCACTCCCCCAGGGAATCTGAGGTGGAGATCCAGGTCAGCTTCTTTCCTCTTGCTGGTTTCACCATTTTCTAGATTGTCCTTTTTAAATTGGTAATTGATAGTCATGGATCCTTCTGATTTTCTTCATTGAATCAATGGAGTTCCAGAATAACTCTCCAACTTCCTAAGGTTGCTCAAGATTTAACAAACTGTGTAACTGCCGTATCAGATTTGACATCAGAGTGAGAAATTATCTGCAACCTACTAACTGCAGCTCACAAGGACCTCGTTACAAGCCAGCTCCCTCTAGCTGTGAAGATGGTGTCATCTTGAATGCTGAGGAGGAAGAAAGAGAATAAAAACAAAAAGGCTTGAAAAAGAAACATCCAGTGTGTTTTAATCCTCTCAGAGCTTAGCCTGTAACGCAGTGCATGGGGACTTCTGTTCACAAATCCTGTTAGCAAACAACAGGGTTTACGTATGTAGCTCCCAAGGCACCACTTTCAAAATTGTTCTCCTTATGATTTTGCTCCAGCAAAATCAGTTCACAATTTATAAAAATTACTCATGGAAATAAATCTTTTGGGAATATCAGTAGTGCTATGCCACTTTACAGTCTTTTTCAGATAGGTGTCTCAGAAGAGAGTTCGACTTCTAAGACTCTCCGTCACTTGCATCCTTTTTCTGAGTAGGCACTTTCCATTTCATTTCTATGTGTTTACATGTTGGTTTCTAAAACTAGCTTGTCCCCTTCCATTCCCTTGAATAAAAGATTTTTTTTTTCTGTTTACACAAATATTATTTCAAATTCTAAATCCAGTTTTCTTTTGTATTTACGAGAACGAGTCAAAACCAAATTTTACCAAAAAAGTAATTCAGTGAGGACAATGGGAATATTTTGGAAAAGAATATCTCTCTTCACTGATTAAGGGGAAAAAAGAAAGTAATTTTTGAAATCACAAAGCTAAATTTCATTTTTAATTGCCAATAAATCAATCTCGATTTGGCATTTCTGCTTTCTTCAGTAAGAACCACTCCCTTTAAAATTTAAAATTATTTCAACAATGTAAACAGTTCTTGTTTCTTTGAAATTTCTTTATAAAATGTTCTGCAGTAATTCTCTAAGTCAGTGCTTTCCTGTCAACTTAAAATGTGCAGATAACTTTGTTTTTCTGACAAAGGCTCTTTTTCATTTTATTTATTCATCTTTTCTACTCATATAACTTCAATCCATTCCAGTTCAAGTTGTTCTGAAGAAAGAGAGTACTGATGCCAAAAAATTGCATTAAAAAGTGCTGCCTCTTATAGGTCATGAGTGTGCACTGAGCCAAGAAGGCAGGATCTCTGAAGCTATAAATAGCACAGGAATAGTGGAATTATTCCCTCTATCATACTGATATGGTCCACCAGAGTCAACATTCACCAACAGTTACTAATTGTCAGGGAACACTTAAGTAAGTCGTGAAAGAAGTGAAAGGCTGTTGTGTTAGCATACAGGAGATCTTAGTCTCAGGTCAACTACTGATGTACTCCGTTACCTTTACTTCTGACTTAGAAGTGGTCGTGTTAATACACCATTACCAACATCAGAGGTGGCAGTAAACCAGGAATAATTAATCAATGTCATCCAGAACTTTCTGCCCTGAGCCACCATCCAGGAGAACGTGTGGCTACTCTGGTATTGAGTGTCAAGGGCTGTGTGGTGGTGCATTCCTTTCCCCTCTCCCCTGGACTGCTTTACGATCTCAGAAATTCCAGCTAGGCCTTGGCCTTTGTGTAATGAGCTGGATGGTTAAACATCCCTTGACAGTACCAGGAACTCTCGCATGGCTAAGGCAGGGAACAGCACTGACTGTACCAGGCACTCGTTACCTGACCGAGGCGGGTAATGACAGCAAAAAAAAATGGGATGATCCCTCATTCCCTGACAGCCCTGGAGCACTCCTTATATGGATCGTAGCCCAAGTGGAATGACACCATGGTTACCAAAATTCCATCATTTTACTAATGACTAAAGCCAATCATCTTGCAAAACCTACTAACAGCGGTCCCAAGTGAGGCCCTTTGAGCTTCCCTGGACCTCAGTGGGCTGCAGCCAGCACCTCCCTCTGAGTAGGATGCCTCTCAGAGTTTGCAAACTCTCTAGTTTGCGAAATTCGGAGGACCACTGCCGAAATCTGGTGACGGGACCTGGGCTGAAACTGTCTCCTCCTTGAGGCTCAACCCTTACCCATTGAGAAATGCTGAGACATTTGAAGTGAATATTTCATGGAACTCGAGGGGAATTTTTAACAGGTACCTTTGTATATATCTACAGTTTTATGTCTGTGTGCGTGCACATGTAAATCAATCTGTATTCAAGCTATAGTTGTGATTAGCTCGCTTTGTAAATCTCAAAACTAATCCATTATTAAATGTTGCTAAAATCTTATGATTTACCTCAAACCGTGAATGAACCTCAAATTGCTGCTAAATACACATAATCCTTTAGATAAAACCCATTGACCAAGTCTGGGACTAGGGTTAGGCCCAGCTGCACCTAGACTCCTCTCTGAGAAGGAGTTTAGAAAGCAAGGGGGTCTATTCCAAACCTCGTGACTCAACGGGAGGATTTCTTTATTCCTTATACCCTCTCTTTTCCTCTAGACATAAACCATCGACCAAGCCTGAGACTACGTCTGGATCCAGCCGCACCTAAACTCCTCTTTGAGAAGTTCAGAAAGCAAGGGAGTCCATTCTGAACCTTGTGACTCAATGGGAGGGTCTTCATTATTCTTTACCCCTTTTGTTTCTCCCCTCTCTCTCTCTGTATAAATCATTCTGAGTTGATTCTAATTTGATTTTCCTTTGTATGTTTTAGTAAGTAGTAGAGTGAACCTTGCCATGGAATTCTGTTAAGTCGCATTTTATAAACTTCTATTAAAATCACTTCTGCCAATACACTTGACGGTGATTCTTTAAGTGGCCTAAACCACTCGTTTGTGACAGTTTGAAACTGCCTACAGCCAATTTCTTCCCTCTTGCAAGGGCATGTTGTAATCCTGGCTACAAATCCAGACACTCAGCTAGAAAACTGGATAACTTTGGTTATGATGGTGACTTGATGCAGCTTTTGATGAATGGGAACATGTAAGGGATTATACAAATATTGGTGTTATAGCTGTGTTGGGATGGCTCTAAGCCATGACTATGACTTGAGTTTTGCTATGGGGCACCCACTTTTGTACTTGAATAGTCACAGAGTAAGGAGCACCTTAAACAAATTAGTGTTATAAGCAATCTAGTGTATTTTAGCTGAAACAAACCCAAGGCATTTTTAGGAAAACATGCTGGAGCAGTAAATCATAGAGGATCTCATAAATGTAAATGTAATGCCCAAGGCTTAACATTTACTTATTCTCTCTTTTTTTTTTCTTTTTTTTTTTTTTTCTTCTCCAAGCAACACTTCATGTGAAGCTTCACAGCATACCATAAATTTTCTTCCAACTAATAATTAACTTACCTCTGGCTAATACATCTTGCAGGGTGGCAGCATGGAGCTGCTAACAGTACCTTAGGAGAGCATAGTAATGGCATGGTGCTTGAGGTTAGGGGTAAAGTTTATGAGTTTGACTATCCTTTCAAATTAAACATATTAAAGCTTGCTTGTAGGGGAACAAGTATGAATATTTAAACAATTAAATGCATTGCTGAATCTATTTAGAGACCTATTATGAAAACCAGGACATATATCAGATGTTCTACCATTGATCACGGTCTCTGAGCTTACAGCTACCTGAGTCTGATTGATCACGAGCCCTTAAAAAAACAATTTTAAGGCAAATGCAGAATATTTTTTCATTATCAAAAACCTGTAAAATATTTAACAGTTTTTGTTGGCTGGATTTACAGAGGCTTTCATGGGGTAAGGAAAAGTCTCTGATAAAGAAAGGCAGCATTGAAGGTGGCAGAATTTGACAAACAGATTATTTGATTCATATTGGAACTGGTGGTCTTGAATGATAAAAAGAGTTATTTTAAGACACAGAACACTTCCACTGTTCATCGTGTCCATGCGACAGAAAAACCCAACTCATTCATGACCAGCAGTTTCTCACAGAAAATGTAAATAATAAGGTTGAAAAGGAAGAACTTTGGAGTTACCATTTCCCTTCCAAGCACTGCAGCAGCATTAATCACCTCTTCACCTTGTTCTCATGGCTTCATATATATCTGATTCCCTCTCCAGTTTCTTCAAAAGATCCTTTTCCTTAAAAGATCAGAAGTGGGGAAAAAGTCTGATATGCCAAAAAAATGCCTTAGAAAACTTTCTCATATTTACAGCCCTTCTCATTATCCTTCCATTCCCAGGCAACTAATTTCCAGCATTGATTTTATTTTCCCTTCAGGAATGTATTGTAAAGACAGATAGTTTCCTTAAACATTCCTCTAAGTTCTCAGGAGCAAATACCAATACATTTTCCCATTTGAGGATGTTTTGGGTTAGTTAATGGTCCTCTGAGAGGGCTCCTGGAAGACACTCCATGCCTTCCACTCCCACACCTGGCATCTTAGGTCTGGCTGAAATGTGAGGACCTTTATCCATGCTCTAGAGACAGAGCAGAATTATCTATCACTGGATGCACTGAAACTGGGGCCAGACTCTGCAAGCTCTTATTAACAGTGAGAAGACTGTAGACAAACCCCTGGAATGCTAATGCCAAGTCTTTCCTTGCTAGTTGCTTGACCTATTACCTTGGCGTGAACCTACGCTGCAGTATATGTGAAAATCTTTGTTTAAGAAAGGACATAGTCTGCACTTTAAAAAAAGAACCTGTGGGTCAGTGACTCCAGTTTCAGTAGGCTCCTTAATGATTTTGGCACATCTGCAAATTTTGGAACTTTTCATTATTAAAAGTATGCAGTCCTCCCTGTTACCTCTTATTTGCTGGGCACACTGAAAAGACCTGGCCCTTTGAAAACCCAATTCCTTGTGAACTGCTCAATCTAAGCACTCCAAACACCAGATTGTGTTGGAAAACTCGGGCCATGAATTCTCCATTGAAAAAGCTATTGTGAGGAATGAAACCTTGTTTGGGGAAAATATTTTACATTTTTGCTCTCTACCACCTCTTTTGTATCTGTAATAAGAATTAGGGCTTTTGACTGATAACTAATTTCCTAATTATGAGTTTTACAAATGACAATTACTTTTAAAATAATTTAAGCCATAGATAATATTTTTTGGACAAAGAGAAAGTCACTTCTTTGAAATTGGGTACATCCTGGGACTGCGCATTGAATTGGACCATGCAAGGAATGGTGTTGAGTGCCAGGGCCAGAAGCTGTGAAGATTAGAGCAACATAACTGGATAGAGAGGAGGAAGATTAAACTTCAGACTTTTTTATTTGATTACTAGTTGTTATTATAAACCAAAATTTAAAACTCCACTAGGGATTGAAGTCTTTTTGTTTTATGCATTGGTTCATAGGATAATTCATGTCACAGAGGATCTCAGGAGGTCTTTAGTACAACCTCCTGCACAAAGTATGATCAGCACATAGCTCAGACTGGGTTGCTCAGAGCTTTAGCCAGTCAAGCCTTGAAAATCCAAGAATGAAGACTAGGATGGAGGTGAGGAATTATGGTTAAAATAACAGTCATCCTCAAATTTGCACCTCCTTGGTCTGAACAGAGATTTAATTAAGTTTTTATTCATCCCTTGTGTATATGTGTCTGTTAGGCAGACATTGCCTTGTTGCTTTATCTCTGGCCTTCAGGTCCTCTCAGTCAGAGGTCAAATATTTATTTGAGTGTGCTTTTTGTCTTCTGAAGAACATTAACATCCTATCTGCTGAAAATGGGAGATAGACTTGACTTGATGGCAAGCAGTTCCTGGGTGAAAGGAACACTTGGAATGTTAACGACAAAAAATGACACTCCAAGTAATATGCCTGGAGTGGAAGGTTCATGGGAACAGATAAGGCACACATGCGATAGGGTACTATCATTTGCATTGACTCAGAAACATCCATAGTCGGCAATGCAGAGTGTACATGCAATTTTTTCCAATGAATTGTATGGTCCTTGGCAAGCAGCAGGACAGTGGAGATATTGTCTGAGCCCAAGCATCTCCTGGCAAAATTGTAACACCTTGTTTTGTCCTCCCTTCTTTTCAAAGATAGTCTCTTTTTTAGGCTGCAGCAAAGATAAGTCTTAAAAATATATACCAAAATACACCATCAGAATAAATGGTAGGACATCAGCCTTTGCCCTTAACAAAACATATGAAAAGCCAGTATGTCCATATTTCTGCATACTGCAGTTTCTATATCTGCTATTAGTATTGTTATGACAATTAAACTTCTTGATTCCAAACTCAAGAGATTATTTTCAGTTTCATGAAATCGTAATTAATAATCCATGTATTATTCCCTAGGGCAAATCAGATGTTTTTTTTAAAGCCTTTAATATAAGAAATCTATAGTTTTTCTATTGCAGTTCAGAGTTA
Organism: Gavia stellata; assembly: GCF_030936135.1. Taxonomy (NCBI): domain Eukaryota; kingdom Metazoa; phylum Chordata; class Aves; order Gaviiformes; family Gaviidae; genus Gavia; species Gavia stellata. Next base: position 38,898,503 of record NC_082595.1, read on the forward strand.
TTTAAAACTATATCCAATACAGAAGGAAAGATACAGCTCCTGCAGCATTCTGGCAGAGATATAAGCTGTCTACATGAGATTTTTTTGATTCTGTTAAATTAAGAGCTTAAGTTTTATGGAGAGAGGAAATCTAGACCAGGCCTTTGCTGTTGGAGCTCAAGTGAGAGAAATAAATTTTGGTCCTTTCCCAGGTCACTTGGTACCATTTGCTGTTATAGGTATGATGGTGTTGCCTTTAGTCAGGGCAGCCATCTGCACAGGAGACCGTATGACCAAGAACACTACATGCTCAAAAGGGAGCAAGAGTATTTTACCCTAGTACCTACACTGATCTGTGACCTTGGTAACATCAAAATTTTTCTCCTTTCAATCCTGGAAAAAACATATCCTTGCCTTGCACTGAGGTGGTGGGTATTTGTGAAGTGTTATGTATGAATGTTTCAGAGCATGATGGGGTTGTGATGGGGCTAAAGAACAGTGGGACATAGGTGAAGCTGAAGAAACAGAGCCAGATAATGCAGAAACAAAGAGGATGGAAAGAAAAGAGAGGAAGGCAAGACCTGGAATGAACAAAAGGGTAAGCCAGTAGCCAATGATGAAGGAAAAAAAGAGGTATTTTTTAAAACAGAACACAGTTTAACTTCTTAAATGTAAATGAAGAAATTAAGAACTAAAGTGAAAAAATAAAATGAGATAGAAATAGCCAATAAGAAAATAATCCAGAAATGGAAAAATGGAACTGGAAAAAGAAAGGAAAGGTATAGTTTAGTGTAATGAAACACAGATCATATTTCTTTATTTTACATGACTCTGCTACTGATGCTAGGGAAGAAATAAAGGTAGCTATTTTATACAAGGATATCGTAGCAATATGGTAGGCATCTCTTGACTATTACTAAATGAGTTTAGATGCGCTGTAGAATGAACTCAGAGTTTTCCTTATGACTCCAAATCCCTGTCTGGATTGGAAAACTCTTTAGGTTGGGGTTGGTTTTTTTTTTTGGGGGGGTGGTGGGGTGGTGGTGGTGTTGGGGTTTTTTTCTGTAATGTTGGTTGTTGTGTCTAGATTCAAACACAAGAAGATAAAGCAGCGGAAAAATGACAGAGTGCCAAAAGATTTCCATGTTCTATTTAAAACAGGTCATCCATGTTTTGGAAGGAAAAAGAATAAGAATCTAACCAATGCTTCTTACATCCCTCAAGTAATACTTAACCTTATCATGTTGTTTCTTTCTTACATTATCTTTCCATCTCTTTCTCTGTACGGATATCTAGTAGGATCTGATGGACGTCAACCAAGTCAGTGCCAAGTTGCAGAAGACCTGTTTCTAAAAGTGTTCTGAAGTGTCAGCTGCATTCAAACCAAAGAATATGACTCTTATCCTTTCCTTCTCCTTCTCTTGCTACTATGCAAATGAAACTGGGAAGCACAAAAGTTACCTGGAACTAGCTTTAATATTTCATGAGGTTTTGGGGAGCATTTATGGTGCTTGCTTCTCTTGCTTCAGCAACTCCTATCCTTAACAGTGTCATCTTCTTGCCCTTGAATGTTTAAAGGACTTAAAATGTTGTCTTGCAACGCTAATAATAACTGCAAGACGTAACTGTAGATGGCAACTGCTCCAGCTTCATCCATTTTATGTTCTTCATCCTAACCCTTCATCCTATTCACTTCAGTGATCCTTTATGGGAATGCATGGACCTCTATGTCAGTGCCAGGCTCAGGAGGAGTCAGAAGGAAATTCGTGGTTCCTGCTCTATGAAAGTCAGCAACACCTGTCATGGGCTCCTTACTAATAAATTTTTTCAAAATTTGCAATACTCTTTCACTTGTTTTCTTTCATTGTGCTACATGCCTAATATTGTATCATTTCCTGTAACATTGTGAATGAAGGGCCAAAAGTGTGGGTTTTTTTGGTCTATGTGTTTTTTTCTCCAATGCACCACAGACCCACCACAGCAGATCTGACCCACCCATGCAATATTTCTAGTAGGAGAACATATATCCTCAGTGACATGAGTCATTCTGCTGTTTGCTTTGCTTCTCTCTTTTTTTCATATTTATGCTGAATCCAAACCCAAAGGAAAGGCTTTCCCTTCACTCCCAATTGCCATCTTGGAAAGATAACAGAAATGATAAATTCTGGTATTGAAGAAACTCAGGGGATTAAATGATACAATAACTTTAAAAGCAGAAATGAAAAAAAGAATAGGGTTTCTTTTCTCTAGGTGAATATGATGAGAAGAAAACACAATGAAAACCAATGGAAATCTAGCCCTGCATCCATACGCTAACTTTAAAAATCTTAGTTGACCACAGAACTTACTTAGATACCTATTAAAATGCTGATAGTATGGAAATAAAGGTACACAAAACCAAATTGCTGTTGTAGCCTATTCTCATAAGACATTTCATGGGTTTCGGTGAGGCAGAGAATTCTAAATGTAATATATTCTGTATCTGCTGTTTCATATGTGGAGATAATAAGACTAGGAATTTCAGGTTGCAGTTATTAAAACTAATGAGTAGAAGTAATAATAATAATCAGTGGCTTACTGTTAATAATTAGTAGCATTACTGAATTGATTTTGTGGGTTGCACTGTGTTATACCCTTCGGAGCATCCATTATTTACCAAAGTATTTATGTGGCTACCTTCTACATATTGGCCAAATTGAAATCCTTGCTTCCTCCTCACAAACTCACCTTAGTCGTTTCTGCACTTAAGCTCAGCAAGTTGCTTCTCATCAATTCACTGTGTTCCCAGAGCTTGCAGGACAGTTGGCAGGTAGTGCTTTTGGTGGCTTTTGGATTTCGTTCACCGCTGGGTGTTTTCTTTGTGCTACCAGTACCACAGCGGATGTTTCCTCATCAGCTGGGCCAATCCTTTCCCATGGGGGTTTGTGAGTACGAAGGAACTGTGGAGCACTGGGAGACCCTACAGATAAGAGCACTGAGGGTGGAGGAACAATAAACATGGGTGTTTTTCATGGAAAACCGAGTAGTGGACCTAACTGATACTTAGCCAGTTTTGTTCACCTTATGAACGGCTCAAAGGAGCTGTATAATTTTGTGATAGGGAAAAAAAAAGGCACATTGCTCTATTTAGGTCAATGAGAGTTTTAAAACTAATATACTGTGCCTCTGCAAGGGTGAAAAAATGGGTATTTTAAGCTTTATGGGAACAAGAATTCCTCCACATTAAGTACTTGTTCTCACATCTTATATCGAGATTTCTGATCTTAGATTTATTCCACAATTGTATAGAAAACAGCAATTTAGAGAATGTTTTACCAGTTTCCAAACTTTAATAGTTATAATTATTCTTTCTCTCTCTTTAAGGCTGGTTCTATTATCCTTGCAAACATTTCTCTTCCTGTCTTTTTATCTGTCTTTTGTCTTGAAATTACACTTTATTCTTTCCTTTCTGAGAATGCAAGAAGCATCATATGCAGACAGCAGAAACTTAACTGAAGTCAAGGTTATATATAGAAATATAAAATGTGAGAAATGGACAGAACAATGGCAAAGTGCCCTGTAAATCTGTGTAGAACTTCTGTCACAGACCTGGAAAACCGCTGAAGCCACAAGACATATATCTTTGTTTGTAACTTGGTTAAAACACGGATGGCAAAATTCTGCTTTCAGAGCTGAACAATAAATTGCTTTATGTTGGTGTTGTGTGTTCACTGCACATTCAATCCTTCCACTGACATCAGTGCAAGACCCTCACTTTGAGGGCTGCACATCGAACTTCAGGGTTGTGATGGCTTTGTGATGAAGATGATGAAGATGAAAATTCATCTGTACAATAATGATGACTTCTTTGGAAGCACACATGCACAAACCCAAGCGTCCCCTCTTCCTGAAATGTAGCACTTTGTCAGAGCTGCCTGTTTTCACTTCTGTTTACTCTGGTTCTGGGATCTTTCTTTCAATGCACTGGATATGCCAAAAGTATGTCTAATGAGCAGGGTGTGCTGCGTTCAGTTCCCGCTACAGCATGACTGCCTGGAAGGGCAGAGACATGCTCTGGCATCCATGGCACTATAACATCGTAACTCCCTTATGGTTTAACATTGAAAACATTGCTTATATCCCTCTGCCTTCCATTCCCTTTCTGCAGCATGAGGGTAACGATACAGGCCATTTTTCAAATCAATGGCTTAGAAGTTTTTTAAGAGAGCTCCTTTCTTTCCAGGTGAAGAATCCCTTGCTACAAAGGATAACTATCTGAAGTGCTCTAACATCCCTTGACTCCGTCTTGAAGTTGGCTGTGTCATTCAGTGTGAAGGGTTAAATTTTGTTAATTATTTCCTGAAAAACATTGGGAAATAATTGCTGACCATTGGGATTAGTTTCCTTTCTTTTATAGCCTAATACTTCAATGTTAAGCATGAAAAAAGTCCTTCTTCAAACTTATCTACGTGACTGAACAGCATTTCTGTCAGTGAAAGCCAAAGGATCTAGTCTAAGCCCTTTGAAACAGTTGATCTGACTTGGCACTCTGCTGTTGTAACCTTGTCGTAGCAGAGAGCATAATTGCAAGCAGAGCCTTTCTGGGACCATCTGACTTCCTTGAGTGAGGAAAACAGCTAAATTTATCTTATTGAAAGCAGAATGATGCCCTTTAGAGATTACAAAACAATACCATTTTTCTGATGTCTAGCTCTTCTCTTTTTCATGTAGGAAAATAGCAACAACAGCAAACACATCCAAAAGCCAGGAAAGGATTTTTCATGAGGGATTGCACAGGTTTTTTGCTGCTCACATCTCTTGTTTTTGCATACTAATCTCCGTGACAAACTGTGCTTGATTCAGCTCCTGTTGATATCAGAAACAAAACTCCCATGGATTTTAGCTGGAACAACAGCAAACCCTCTTTTGCTGATGGTTTGAAAGAAAAATCATATTTTCTCATAACTTTCATGTATAATTTCTTGGCCCCTTTCCTTCACAGCCTCTGTCTAGAGGCATGGAGACCTTGTGGGAGCTTAATTTATAATATCCCTGTTACTGTCATGGCAACAAATTACAATGTCGAAGTCCCAAGGACTGCATTCTTACAACTCACAAACAGCTCTCAGGAAAGAAGGATACTACTAAATGTCACTGAAGGCATATGTCAGGCCATGAGGAATGGCATGAAGAAGGAAGATGTCTGAATCTCCACCTTTGCATGTGTTTTCTACTCCGACCTTATCTGTTTGAACTACCTTTGATCTTCAGAAACCACTAAATCATTGTCCTGTACCTAATATTTCCTTTGGGAAAATGCACCAGAATATGGCACAGCTCAAATCCCCCTTTTACCTAAATGTCAAATTGCACCTCCTATTGTCACCCTTTTTTTTTTTTTTTGTCATTCATCATAGTTCCTGCAGGGAATCTAGCTTCAACCTTAAATACTGTAAAGCAACAGCTGTAAGTGCTCCATCATAGAAAAAGCCACTAGCCTGTAATTCACATTTGCAATGAAGGCAGCGTACAGAAAGATCCCTGTACCCACTGCTGTGCTGACTGTAGTTCAAAAATTCTTATGTAGCTAAAGAGAACGACATAAATTCATAGAGGCACTATATGTGTGAGTTATGGTAGCTTCATGTTTCTTCTGCAGAAACATTGAAACAATACCTTTAATTTTAAAACTAGACTCTCAAGCAAAATCCTTATTATGCATGAGCGCTATTGGCGCAACAAGTGTCAATTCTATGTTCAAGTTTTTTCTATATAGGAAAATTCTTGTGAGAAGGTTAGTGTAAGGAGAATAGGTTTTTCTCACTAACATGAACTGGGAAAACTGACAATATGTGCCTTTATTTTACAGAACAGCTACAGCAATAAAGTTGAACAGTGATCATAGTCATTCTCTGAGCAGCACTTGAAGAAGGATGATTGCTAATGCCATGTTTCAATGTTTTTATGCTAGAATAAAAGTACCTTTTAAAAATTAGATTGATCTAGTCTAATTAATGTAATCTATATTACAATCTATATTACATAACCTAATTTAATTTAAAATTAGATTAAATATATAGACAATCTTTACAAAGATGTTCATGCAGAAAGTCAATGAGAAGCATCTGCTCCAGAAAAAATTTGCTGTGGAGATAAGCCATTTGATACAGACAAGTGACCACAGAGTGACTGAGTAGCTGCAGCAAGTTACCTCTGCAGTCATAGACAGGTACACACATTTATACTGAGCCTGCTGCAAGATGAAAAGTGTTATCTTAGCTCATGGAAAAGGTGGTGTGAGGTCATGCATTTTGGCTACAGTCAGGGTAGCAGGGAGATTGTGAGATGCACATAGTCTCTGGTAATGTGATTTGACTGAAGATCAGCTCAGTCCTAGTAACAATTGTTAGAGATTGTCTGGTCACCACCCCGACATCTCCAGTGCTATTACATTTTCTGTATTTGCCTTCATTTTCCCTCTGAACTGAAGGGAACTGTAAAGGGTCAACAGCTCAGAAGATGGCCTCTGAAATGAAGTAAATGGAAATTAAACTGGGTACCTCTGGACTTTCCAGTGAAGAAGTCTTTTCCGGGGATTTTTGTAGCTATCCTTTTCCTCCAGTTGTCTCAATCAGACTCAAAAGTTTACATAGCTGGTGCCTTGGATGAAGTTATCAGAATAGACATGGTCCCAGCTATGTGGGCAGAGATTTCCTACTGCTGTTTTGATTGACATATGAAGACATAAGTTAAAGCATTTATCAGATGTTTTCTCTACCCTTCAGAAAAAATTAAAAAACCCACATTTTTTTTATTTCGAGATTTACTTTTTCACAACAGATCAAAAGAAATTATCTCAACCTTACAGTCTGAGTGAGAATTACAGCAGCTAGGCTGAAGGACTTAACAAAACAAACAAAAGCACAACAGACTGGTATTTAGCAAGAGATTTCAAATAATAAGGACAATTGCCAGTAGCTAATCTTTTATCTATTTAGAGATGGCTTCCACCCTAGCTGATTACAAAACCATTCTACTTTTTGAATCTATCTTGTCCAAGTATTCTGAATGATGTGCCTAGGAGATTTGAGTGCTGTCAACTCTAGTCTTGTTTCAGGGTTGACCATGCAAGTATTAGAATGCGGTTCTGTAAAGAAAGGTGTTCATGTGAAGTAAAAGGAGTCAAGGCAAAAAGGGATGCATTGCCTTACTGAGGGGGTATTGAGAAAGGCTAGATTTCAGTCTAATGAGGCCAGTTTCCTAAGGGTCCCAGTATGTTCAGTGCACACAAATCAGCTACAATGGTAGATGATTTGGAGCAGTTAAATTACTCTTTGTCTGGCATCTGTCCTCTTGAAGCATTTCAACCTATTGCATTCATTCCATACCGCCTCATCATGGCTTCCTTATTCTGTGCCTGGGAACAACCTGTAATGTTTTTCAGACCATGACAGTGTGCTTTATACGCAAAATGAGCACAGGCCATGCAGAGTTCAGTAGACGAAAAGAAATGGAGAAGGTGGAGACACATGAAGAGAAACCCATAGAGTTGTTTTTGTACTGGGTGGGGGAGAAGTTGGGAAGGAAGGAAAAGGTGGGGTTCTCTGTTTGCACATCTTATTAGGCAGCCTTACTGCAGTCCAGTAATGTTAAAAGGCAGCCAAGTTAGTCATGGAGCTAAAAGCAGAGGAGTCAAAGCAGAGTGGTGATTTGCCCAGGCTAAATGAAACTGTTAAGAAAATAACAAGCCCTGCTAGAACTCGGTGCTAATGTAGCTATGCTTCCCCCAGGCTGGAGCTGGTATGTCTGTGTAGCACTTCACTGAACATACTCTTAATAATCTCTAGGAGATCCTTAAATGTGGAGTTTGCTCAAGGAACTGGAATAATTAGGAGAGCAGGTAACAAGAGAATGGATCTCTTTTGCGCTACAAAACAGAATGTCTGGCTGATGCTGCAGTTAAGTCCACCTTAAAGCTTTTTATATGTGCCCTACACAAACTAGTCATGCAGCAGATCCCATTCCTCAGAGTGCTGTCTGATGATCCCATACTGGTCCTTCTTCTGATGTGGCTCCCAAATTCATACTTCTTTTCTGCAGTCTGATTAAAACCTTTGGGATCATTGTTATGGATAGGCATCTAGTATCATTTAGGTGAGGTGAGTTGGAAAGTGTGAAATGGAGGAGGTTAAACGGAATAAAGTGCAGGTAGGGAATGGGTGTTTTAAACCAGCCTGGTGCTTACATTGCAAAGGAATCATGTAAATAGTCGGATCAGCACATACAAGCCTTGGAATAGCAGGATGATGTTAGAAGACTACAGAACACTGAATTATTCTAAGATTTTAGCTTGGTTTAAAATTCACTGGTATAATTATAGGCAACAAGAAGATAAGGCTTTTGTATCAGGATGTTAGGAGACATTGTTTGAAAAAAATGGGTAATCCTTCAGTGAAGATTTACCTTAGAAATTGGGACAGACTCTGTGTGAATGCAGAGTTAGAATTTGCATTAGCATTTATCTCTCCCTGCAGAACGTGTCACCCTTGTAATTACTCATTCCTCCAAAGCCGTGCTAAATTAAACAGTTTATATGAATTGTCTCCTATGCAATACAAAAAGTGCTTGAAATTTAAAGGAAATTAGTTTGTAAACATAGGAAACCTGAAAGCTAACTGGATTATCCAAAAAAGATGTTTTCTAAATAAAAGTAAATTGCTACCTGAAAAGATGAGTTCCTACACCTGCCACCAACATAAGAAACACAAAGACATAAGAAACACTCTATCGGTGAAGGAGTTGGAGCGTTGGCAACACTGCTTCACACTCTAAAGGGAAGGGTCAAAGGGCTCCTTGACTTACCAGACAGAAAGGAAAATGCTTTTAAAAAACTTCTTGGTATACGTAACTCCTTCCTTTTGCTTAATCTGCACTACAAGATTTCAGAAAGCAAAAAACACATTCAGATGTAACTTAGTACTCTGATTAGCTTTTTTTTTTTTTGCTTTTGCTGTTTCCTCTCTTATAAGCAGATCATCTCTGGTCTACTATATGATTATCTGCCTATGTTTGAGAAATGTGTTCTAGTTTTGGAGGACTCTCGTCCACACATCTGAGGAATATGTGATGTACTATGATATTACCAGTCTGTGAGGATACAGTGGAAATGCAGCAATTAGGGTTCAATGAACTTACTCTTCTGTAAAATCAGTTGACAGGGGAAAGCCAGCATTTGGCAAAAAAATTTGTTGAGGCACACTGCTCACCAACAATATGACTGTGGCATAATTCAGTTTTGTGCATCCTCCAACTGTGCATCCCAGCTGTGCAATAGTTGAGTTCTAGCTTCAGAGTTGCACTGTGGTTTCCATAACACATTCTGTTTTCCTTATAATCCTGACCCAGCTTAAATTGTAATGCTAACTGTGATCTGTAAAGCAGCTGTGCCGTTCTGTCCACAGGAAAGGCTGAGCCATTCTGGTGGAAAAAAGTGATTCCCAAATAGCTAAAACACCTTGAGAACTCAGGAGTCAAGTCCTCAGCTGACGTAAAGGACTGTTGCATTACTGTGTCTGGAGTGTTTGTTCCCCAAGGCTCTTGTTCCCCAAGCGAGCTTCGGTTTTTATGATAGCAGAGGGAAGACTTTTGTTCCTTTTTTTTTTCTGAAAATAGGCTGCTGTTTTGTGTGAACTCTGAATTGTGTTTCTAATGTGCAGCATTGCTCACCTCTAAAATCACCTCTGGAGAGTATAATTGGAGTCCCTTTGGCTGAAGCATTTGACTTAGCTATATTTTCTTCTGCTGTTCAGCTCAGTGATGTATTTCACAGTGAAAGGCTTGCAGTCACTTATTCCCTTCTCAGGCGACCATCCTTATCGGGAACACAACCCGTACAGCATGTAGGAAGACAAGAACACTCAGAATTGAAGTGAAGCCTTCATTGGACACTGTACACATCAAGTTAACATTGAAAGTACATACATATTTTATGAGGTAGGTTTTTACATGAGCAGAATGAATCAAATTTTTCAGAAGAAATGAACACCTGGTGCTAGATGAACTTGCTGTGGTTTTAAATTGCGTTAAAAAGTGATGTCCGAACACAATAAACGGTAGCTATCAGAAATTACTTGGAACCTGTTCAACTGTAAACTGGGATCCCAATTCATCATCCTAGGTATTTCATTAGAATTTTGTAGCAAGTTTTGTTTATTATATTCCATTATTCTCTAGGACAATGGGCAACTTCTTCCTCTGCTCCCCAAATACTGTCCATAACTTCTGGGTTTATATCAAGTTTATATCAATATGTAGCAGACACCCCAAGAGCAACAGGTTAGGAGTACCTGGATTACACAGATTAAGGATTATCTGCAATGGGGAATAAAGAAGAATTAAACTGGTATAAAAGAGGGAAGCACATACAAAACACAGTTATGTTCTTAGGCATTTTTTCTGGTTCATTTGTAGAAAAATTGAAATAAAACCAGAAGCTCTGTTTCAGAATCTTAATAAGCCTCAGAACATATCCCTGGCCCTGAATGCTGCCAAAGGGTAGGAAAACACTGTACTTTTCCATTCTGGTTTTCCTGCCATGACAAGAAACTAATGGGAATGGAAGAGGTCATTTTATCTATAAATGATTGACAGATCATTTCTTCAAGATCACTGTCTGGCCTCAACAACTACCTATGTCGATAAGACTATTAAAAAGGAAGTGGGATTTCAGTTTATGGGGTTTAGGACACAACTGTTTGACTGTTGATCAGAATTAGAAACACAAGCATAGGAGGAAGGAATGAGTTTAAGCAAGATTTGAAGTGGTACCTCATTTGAAGAAAAATGTACCAACCCTAAAAAAAAGCTGATCTTCTATCATTCTCATCTCTGGACTGTTGGTGTTATGCTCTTTATTTACCTGCTGCTAAACATTGAGCTGAGATTATTGCAGGAAGAAAACAGGTGGGAATTAAGGTCAGAAATCTATTGGAAAGGACGTTTCTTTAGTTCTGCTGCTCACGGAAAAATTTACAGTGTTTTTTTGTTTGCTTATTTGTTTGCTTTCCTCTGTAGCATCCAACTTTATTCTTAAAATAGTCGTTGATATAATATGACATTTAAGTGCCAAGGCACCATTCTGAACTCTTTCATGGTTTCTTCATCTGTCCCAGCTGGTGAATTAAATCAAATTAGTAATACTAGTATAGTCATAGCAATAGAAAATTAACCCCATTGGTAAGATTCAAGCTTTAAAGAGTGAATGCTACCATTTACATATTCTTATACAAACTGTTAGATGCTTGTCCCTTCTGAGAATATAAGTTCGGGACTGGAGAGTGTGAGTCGTATGTTATTGTGGGTGAACAAAAGTTTCATCAGCAAGCTGTAAGGCCAGCTTGAAGATATGACCAGAAATCTTCATGTCCAGCTGGAACTAGCTTGGAACTGATAAGGAACTCTTTTTGGCTTTGCCTTCCTATGATAGGGAGCTGGGAATAAACACCAAAACAAAATCTTCAATATGGTCAAGTATGCTTTGGCAGTCAGCAATATCACATGTGTTACTGGTAGGAGAAAGACATAAGAAAAACAGGTTCTTCTGCTTCCTGCCTATCTAGTTTGGATACAGGACTGTAGATTCTCCAGGGTTTGCAGTACAGTTTCTTTACATTGATTGGAAGAAGCCAAAGTCTTCAAAACTGAAGGTAGACGAACAGGAAAAGTGATATGATAAGAGATATTTTCTAAAGTAAGACACCTCCCAATTAAGTTCATTCCTAAATAAGAGATCTCTCTGCTGCTGCAAGAGAGGTTCTCCTTCTGATTAGACAGGAAAATGAGAAGCTCCTGGTCAGCACTTAAGATTAACTATTCAACATTTATTATTATTACTATTTAATTTATTTTAAACTATTAAGATTAACTCTTCAGTTAATCTTAACTATCCTTTGACAACTTTATTCAAAATTCCATAAAATGCAGGCAAAGTATTTAGCTTGTCTTTTTTACAGCAGCATTAGTTACTATCCATAAGTTTTCAGGAATGATCAGTCAACATCCTTTTAATCACCTCTGTTCTCTGTTTTATTCCTTCAACATAAGAAATTTTAACTATGCTTCTGCTCATTTCTCTTCATCATTATTCCCTTTTCAGTTTGGCACATATGGTGTTTCACTTCTCTGATTAGCTTTGTTTACACTCCTGTGTTTCCTGGTCTTTTTGGATTAAAAACCAGCTCTTCCAATTGAATTTAACTAAAACTTCTCCTAGCTTCAGCAGAGGGGCCGTTCCTTTCTCAGATGTACCTTAGGAAGCATGCATGGTGTGGATTTCCTCTGTCTGAAGCTTACTCCTTTATCTTCTTCAGTGTAATGGCAATAGGCTATTTTTTGTTATCAAAGGTATTTTAGTCAGATTTTAAGTTCTCTTTACTGTTACAGAAGCCTTTGAGAAGGATCTTCACGCACGTATATTACTGAGATGCAGGCAGATCAACCTCAAAGCTTTGGCACCTTCTGGATCTTGATGTGAATCTGATGCCTCACCCCTCTGCATCAAAAATCCATTATTCACTGGAGTAATTAAATGCTTTTTTTCAGAAGCACTTATGCCTTTTAGGGCATGCGTCCCATTGACCTTTAATGTGCCACAAGCAAGACTATCTCTCACTGTTTCAGCATTTTGGGTAAGGTAATTTCCAGATCCCCACAGTAAATTGGTAGCTACAATGATAAGTTAGTATTTAGTGCCTAATTCACTTTAGAAATGCTCTTTCTCGTTCTGCCAGCTGAGTACAGCTTATTCAGAGGTTAGGTCAGCCTTAGTCTGTTATTCTTAAAACTCACAGTTTTAAAAAAATAATCTTCTGCTTTAGAGGCTCACTCATATTATTTATTAAGAATTTTTGAGCATGGCACTAGAAGGAGGTGATTAAAATATGCAGACTTTTTCCAGACAATGCATTGTAGCTCAATGAGAAACTATATGTTTGAGACAGGAATTTCTGGTTGAAATTCTGGTCTGTATAGTGTGGGATGTCAGACTAATTATTTGCTAAGATCTTTTAAAATTTTGACTGTATGAACAATGCAATATTCACTGATGCAAATTTCAGCAGTAACAATGATCCCATTATACCTAGAGAAGGAGAGGCTGTGTTATTGTGTTGTAGTTGTTAATGTTACATGAAACTTATGTAAAAGGAATAAAATACTTTATCACGAAAATTCTATTTTTGATCCAGTTTTCAGGCTACTTTTTGTGCTGTGTAAATATAAGCTAATCTTCACAGTGCAAGAGAGGACAAAAAATTGAGTAGGAAGTGTTAACTCTGCTATATGAATTTTAATACTACTATGATATAAAGCACCTCTTCACTTTATTCTTCCATCTTGCAGTAGTGACGTCATGCACCATAAATCAGACTTACTGGCTCATGAATTAGCAGGCCTCCAAGCATATCCTGACAGGACAATTAAATGGTCCCGAGAAAACTGCTTTCAGCCCTACACCAGCAGAGAAGGAGAGGAATACAAAGAATTTATGAATCCTGTGAAAAACACCTAGTTGACTCAAAGTGTCTTCTATCAATACCTAATAGTATCTCTGCAACCAGTGACGGAGACCATCACTTTTTGCTTTTAGAGATATGAATGTTGTTTAACATACCCTGGATATGTGAAGTTAATCACATGGCAGGCTCAGAACCAGGAGTTAGAAACTGCAGTATCTGAAGTGAGCCAGTGCTCGTGACGGATTTCAGCTCAGTTATGTATGCCGTAGTTGTACTTTCTGGTTTTCCTGTGATTACTAATAAGTAGAGTCACTGATGTAGGCTGTACCCTTTACCCCCAATTTCCCCTTCCACCAAGCGTCTCTTTCCAGGAATTTTTCTTTTGACATTATTGCTTACATTTTGAAGAGTATTACAGCGACAAAAGCAATCAAAGCCATGGAGAGAGCTAAGAAAGTTACTTAAATCATGTTTGACTTATTGGGTTTCTGCTGAAACTGGATTGTGAATAACTACAGTACTAGCAAATGTGAGAGGCTTTAAAATGGGATGTTATAAAGGATTTTCATGTAACAAACTGATTGCTAACTCCCCCTCATTACTGTGTCACCCAAAATATGAATGGAGCCCTAACCATGCATAGCAGACCCATGTTTTAAAATATCAAAAAAGAGAATATGAATAAAGAGTAAATATTATAAGACAGCAGCATAAAAGGATAGAAAGGGCAAAATGAGAGCCACACCACTGCCTTATTGCTGACAGCTGCACTAACTAAGCATTCGTGCAATTGCTTGTATGTGGATGCCTTTATGCAAATCTCTCTCTTATATATACTAATTACTTCTACAGAAAACATGGAATTATAACAGTGGATCTCTTAGTTACTGGATGAAAAGCAGAGGAAACACTGTGACTATTTATCTATGGACAAAATTTAAGTCAAGTCAGATGCAAGTGATCACCAAGTGAATACTTTTAAAAATGCCCAAGGTCCCTGTTTTTCAAAATCCCTAGGTAGCTACTCCCACCGAAAGTCAAAGATGTTCTGATCAATAGTTTCACTTAATCGTTTAACCATTGCACCGGTTAAAATGACCTTCTATCCATTTTGAGGCTCCTACTCAGAGCGAAGCTCCCTGGTAATTAAATCCTCGCTGATGCACGTTAACTTATGTCCCCTACGCTTCCCCTGTGCTCTTCTTGTCCCTGCTGCCCCTGCTCTGGCCTGCAGCCAGTCGCCTCTCTCTGGCTCAGGGCACACAGTCTCGCTTCGCCCCAGGGGCTTCGGGCAAGAGCACGGGCACATTTGCCACCCAGTGCCACAGAGATGAGGGGAAGGGTCTGCTCAGGACAGCATTGCTTTTTGCCCACCCTCCCCATCCCACCTGAGAGCTGCCTACTAAACTGCTGAAAATTGTCAGCCACCAGCAGAGTGACCCCAAAAACATTCCTATCAGTTGCAGTCAGAAAGATGGACATTTGAGTCCAATATCTGTTGTATTTTGTGAGAGGGAAAGGAAGATCTATGTCCCCAGCAAACTTAAACTGTGCCTGGAAAAGACATTGCAAAAAATTATAGATCTGCAATGTCACTTTGTAAGTCAGACAAAGGATGTGGTATAATAAATACCTGCACTCGTCCTCCTTCACTGAAGTTGTTTTTCATTTTGATTAGTGATTTTAAAAGGCTCATTTCTTAGTTTTCTATTTTACCTCTAGGAAGGTTTTCCATTATACAGTTCCTATCAGTACATGAAAACAGAGATCACAATAAACCAATATATTTACTGAGACTAGAACTTTCTTTCTTCTCAAATAAAATGATGCTGATGCTATAAACAGCTGAAAATATTTTAGCAAGGTATTAACAGCCTCAGGATCTGTATTAATGACAGGCTTGTTAGCATGTGAAATGTCTTCTGGCTTTTCTCCAGGGTGTTTAAACTAATCAACTGCTAAGAATAAGGCAATAATTTTCCTTTCACTCTCACTTTGAGACTTTCAAATTTTCATTGATTTTACTGATATCCCTCCTGCTTAACACTGATGCAAGTGAGAGAAGCATCAAGCCAAAGTCCACAGGTAGCAGCAGGTCTGAAGGATGAGCTGGAGGTAGTACTATTGACTAAACCCAATTTTTGAATGAAGGAAAAGCCAACCTGTTGCACATGACAAAAAATGCACTCTAAGTATGAGTCTTTTCCCTTCATTTTTGGCTCTTATGTAAAATTAGTTCCTTCAAACTGACATTTGGCAACTCTGCATCAATTAAAATAAACAAAAAGCAAACCAAAAGAAAAACACTACCAAGTCACAAAATTTATATATGTTTTTCCTTTTGTTCTGACCTTGCTAAAAATTATTGACTTATCGCTCCAAATGCTGATTGGTTTTGTGAGTTGTTTTAATCTGGGGAGGGGAAATCTGCCCAAGTATGTCTTTTATATTGTAGACAAATTAAAGGGCGGAAGATACCCACACAGTTTTGAAAAGGAATGTGCAGTTCAAAAGCTAAAACAAGGGAAAAAGGATAACGCGCTTGAGCCAAGAAATAAATACGAAAAAATCATTCCATCAGAAGTTCAGATGGAGTGTCTAAAGGGGCCCACAAAAGTCACACATACCAATTCTCTGAACCTAATCCAGAATCTTAAATGGAAGCCTTAACAATTTGTTTTGGTATATACATGATTGTGCCTCTCAGGTGACCAAAGATTGTTGTACAGCCAAATACACTGAGGGCTGCTGGGCACACAGTGCTTTTGGAAACTGAAGTTATCTAGCTGCCAAAGTGCAGGACCATAGAATAAATAATAATGAGATAGGGATGAAAATAAGTTGGTCATCTAGTTTAACCCTTGCTCATATCAGGGTGAAGTTCAAATCAGGGCTAGGTTTTCTTTTGCTTTTTTAAAGAATTTGGCTAAGCATTTTGTGACTGGCTTTGAAAATATTTGCTGTTTGCCATTTCTATCAAGTCACTCTGTAACACAGTTTGCACATTTGTGAAATGGTTGCTAGCTGTAGCTGTGAGGGAAAAGCATTGACCTGAAAGTAGTCTTCACATGGAACTTACTGGTGCCCCTCCCTGCCTGAAGAAGGAAGCTGGTTAGAGATGTCTACTGACAGATCACAGATGTGAAAGATTGCAGACGAAGGATTCTGGGTTTTGTGAAACTCAGGACTGAGCTGGGAATCAGCACCCTGCCCTGTAGCATCCAGCCAAGACAATACTCTGAGGATTAATAGTGCCTTCAGAAGCAGTACACTGCAATTGCTGCCGAGCTTTGTGAGCCAAGTACGACATAGAAAAAGAAGGGATCTTATCTGCTCTCATCTGCAAGAACTAAAAATGCACTGAAAGACTGAGAAGGATGAACAAGGAAAGGAGAAACCCAAAAAGGTATCACTGAACACTTGCACAGACTTGACAATAATGGGAAAACATTGGACATTAATGCTACCAGTATATCAAACCTTTTAAGCTTTCAGCTTCCCATTCACTTGGCATTTTCAATGACATTTCCCTGGCTAAAGGGTGAACCGTACTGTAAATGCTCTGAAGTCATAGGTCATTTGAGTAACTCCAGTTTGGGCAATGTTTGTTTGTGATTAGTTTTAGAAAAGTGTGTGGAATGAAATAATTTAAAATTGACTACATAAAGCATACTTTTGATAATCATGTGTTTTCTCTAGTCATGCTTGAATTTATTTGCCCAATTATTTTTATCAACAAACATTTCCAGATTGCTTCTGATTTGTCTATTAAAATATACTTGGTGCTAATCAAAACTGTGCATAACCTGCTAATCATGCTGTCAGCTGCTACTAGCTCTATGGAGATGGCAAGATTCAGGGAAAAATAAAATTTCAATTATATGATTATCTAACCTGGTAATTGTTTACGGGCTTATTATGTACGTTCTGAAAGGGCAGGGAAAAGGAATAAACGTAGGTTACCAGATGGTCCAAAACTGTAGTCAGCTTTCTAAATACTTGCACATGAGAAAGGGTAGGCAAAGGCCCTTAGCAAGACATGTTCCAGTGTGCTTTTCTAAGTAGGACTTAAGCAATTAGTTTCAATTCACACACAGTGAACAATTGCATGCAAATCAGAAAGCAGCAAATGCAGAACTGTTTTGCAGCACACTTTTGTTCCACTTTAAAGCATTTCCTACCATTCTGAACTTGCTGTTTTTTCTTACTGAATTATTTCATTATTATTGACTTCCATGCCAGTAGCACCCACATGCTTAGAGAAGTCTCAAGCGGTGATTTATATACATGATCATGCACACTCTCTAACACATAATCTTGCCTGAAATGTTCCTGTGACAGTTAATATGGCAGGAAATATCATTATTATTTTTATTCCTCAGCCTGGAAATTAAGACCTGGAGAGATCAGGGCTGTTAGGAGTTCTGCAATTCATTGTGCACAGGTAAATTGTTACAAGCACACAGAAGTCTCCTGTTTTCAGAGGGACTTGCATGAACATAGCACAGGCCTGCATGGAACAGGCTGCAAGGCCAGATCCTAGTTTATCATTTAATGGCACTTAGAGACCTAGCTATGTGCACACAGGACATGTCCAGCAATACTATGTGATTAAAGTTGCTGAGAAAGAAACAATAGACATTTTCAATGCTGGTTTTTTTTCATTTAGCAATGCATGGCTCACTAGTTAAAATACTAACATTCTGCAAAAATTGCATACTGCTTGTTAAATGCATGACAAGTTGGGAAAATGATAGCTTTCAAAAAGTAGTCATCAATCAGCAGGGAACAGCAGGGTAAGGGATTGTAATAGAGTTTCTCAGTAAATCCTCATGCCCAGGCACAGCTTGTGTTGGAATCAAAGATCAGATACCTTATTCTTATAATAATCACCAACTGCAATGGAATCACAGAACAGAGGAATTTGTTCCTTAGATCCATATTTCTAAAGGCTCCTAAGCTGTTTCATAGCTGGTGCTGACCATCGGTGCACTCATGCTCCAGTTTGCTGGTGTTCACGGAGTGAATGGGAAACATCTAGAGGCAAGAACCTGCTTCAAACCAATTTACTACCTCGTTAATGGGTGAGAAGGTGGGATTCTAGCAATGGTTAAAATTCGTAACTCTTGGATACTAACTAAGGCCACATGAAGTTAATCTCTCTATTCTTGCCCTATAGTCAGGAGAGAGACCTTTAGAATATCAGGTACCCTGGAAAGGAGCTCCCTTCTCTTCCCCGCACATGCAGGCAGACAGCTTCATAGCTCTTGTGGATGCACTCCTACATGTTATTAAGGAAACAGAGTTAGCAACAGAAGATCTTTAGTTAGATCTGTTCACTTGCATCTATTTTGTTCAAGAAAAAAATACGCACATCCAGTTTCCAGGAGTGCCAGTGCCATGTCTACAGCTGATCATGGTAAGACAGTTACACTAAAAAGGTTCTATTAGGTACATATTGAGTGTATGCCAATAATGCTGGTAAGAGAACTGTGGAGTCCGTACAGCTTTGAAGCTCACCAGAAGTATGATATTTTACAAATCAACGGAAGTCATATTGTCTGTATCCAAAATACGGGCATATGCCTCAGCAGGATGCATCTGTCAGGCTTGAATTAAGCCAAATCATAATATATGCGGGATTGTGAACAAGTACTGAAGGAAGAGGAGAAGCAGTGCTGAGCTATTATGAAAGATATAGGTAGACGCCTATTAAAGATTAACTTAATTTCTGCCATCCTTCATATACTAAATGCAAATTTATGCAAACACTAAAGTAGTAATGACATTTGTTATTGTACAAAGCTATTCTACAAATGGCTTTGTAGAATGAAAATATAGACTTTAAATGATATGAGAAGAGTAAAATGAATGATGTATGAGTGGCTTAGGATGAATTTAAGAAAACTGAGATGTCTCCAAGTGATTGGGAAGTTAAAGATGGCATCTGCTGAGGCATGGAATTTAACTGGAGATATGAGACAGAATCAAGTAAGAAAAGTCTTCTTTGTACTATTGGAAATCTCATTAGACTATAATATATTACAGGAAAAAAAGAGGAATAAGAATGGCAAATTAACAGTTTTGCTTAAAAGCAGCAGAAATGGGCTTGTAAACAAAAAAATGAAGAAGAATCAGGGGAATGGAAGGAGAACTTGGACAATGTAGTGCCTTTAAAGTCTGAGGAGGAAAGATGTTTTAGAGGTACTGGAGCTAAAGGATGAGAACAAAGATTCAACCTCAGAGCTTGGAAAACAATTTGGGGTTGTTTTTGCGCCAGATAGGCAGGAAAACACAGGAGATGAGTTTGGGTTCTCCCAGGTCCATGTGCAACAGTGACTGGAAGGGCTGGCTGCGGGCAGCTGCAGCACCTGTGCTCACAGGAAAAGGCAAAGAGCATCGCAGATTTTCATGTGTGTTTTCCATACATCGTATAGAGGGAATCAATATGCTCCATTGTAGAAGCTGATCTCAGTGGTACTCTGCACAGGCTTGAGAGGGGCGCTTGTGAGGAAGACACATCTGTCCCCCTCCCAGGTTTTTTTGCATTCACTCCTGCTTCATTCCTACCACCAAAAAAGTTTTCAATACCAGCCTCCCCTTCTCCCATCATACTCAGTGGGGGCTCTTCTGTCCCTTAATAGCTGGACTTAGCCCAGTTTTTCATCTGCTTTCTTACTTAGGGTTCCTGTTCCTTGTGATCTTTCCCTGTTCCTTGGCAGAAGGCTCTTCTTGCCATCTCAAGGGTTTCCTCTGCACTGAACCATTTCTCTGCTGCTTCATACTGTCTGCTGCTTTGTCCCTAGCTATTCCGCCTTTTAATCTTCCTATTATTTGTCTGTTTGTTCCTGATTTTGCTTGGTACTCAAGTCCTCAAGACTTTCACTCATATTCACTCTGCTGTCTTTGAGCCTCAGTCCTTTGCACCCTATCTGCTCCTGCCACCCTTTCAGATGTGTTTGGAAATAATTAGTCCCTAACAGGGTTGACTGATTGCTTTTGTACAGATGTCTTGATCATATAAGTTGCAAAACATGAGAGGGACATTATTTTTGCCAATGCTGGTAGGCAATCCCAAAAGTTGCACAAGGTGCCAAAAATCTTTAAGAAGCCTCGAGAATTTATAAAGAATCCAATACCTCATTTTCATTGGTATGTTCCCCATGTAAGGTCCTCTTTCTGTGCTTATATTGTATTACAGTATTACTGGCTGGAAAAATAAGTATATTTTTCTTGATAAGGGGGGAAAGATGGGAAAGCAGTTAGACTGCTCACCTGGGATTTGGATAACTCAGTTCAAATCTTTCTGAGGCAAAAGGTCCTCGCGTGATTCTGCGTGAATAATGGTGTTTCTCTGTCCTGCCATGCAGCCTGAAGGAGTGAGGGGGTTTTCTTTCCTTGCTGAAGTGTTGTAAGGATGAATACATTGAAGGTTTTGAAGTGCTCTGTCACTACATCAGTGCTGCACTATAAGTGCCTAAGAAACAAAGGCAATTTGTTATTCTTATCCCAAATGCCTAATAGCTTTCTGGTGGCATTAAGAAGACATGTTTTCAATAGCTTTGTTTAGCATATATTCTCTTTTCTTTCACACAATAGTTGTATTTACATGTTCCCCATGCATAATTACAGAAATATGTTACAAGTTCTGATGGGATGGAAAAAGCTCAGGTTCCTGCAGCCCAAGAAAGGTCATTAGAATGATTTAGATTTCTTTTGGCTTTAAATAGGACTGTCGATTTTATAGCTAAGAAGAACATTTTGTAAACATCATTCATATTCTGAATGAGTATACATATCAAACTTTTGAGTCTCCTGATTTTCTTTCCTCTCAAAAAAACCATGAATAGTATGAAATCCAGAAAAACACCTTGGGCATCACTCCAAGTCCTTGTATACTTTGTACAAATATTCATTTTTGCAACTGCTATTGGGACTTCATATAGGTAAAGGTGTTTCAGGGCACTGACGGAGGTCACATTTTGGTGACAACTTCTTGTAAATGTTCCTAAGAGGCTGCTGGCATTAGTCCAATACCTTGATTAAGAGACTTCTCATTTGGCTTCACAATATTATGAGGGATAAATTACTCTCAAAGACAGGAGCAGACCAAGTTATGAACAGTCTGGGTTCTCTTTGCCTCATTTCTGAAGGCTTTAAAACCAACACAAATACTGTTTAAAGCCTTGCTCTAACCTGCAGAACTATGTATATTTTCCCTTCAAGGAAGAAATGGAAGGGCTTCTGCATTTTCCCAAATAAAATTAATGAAAGCTTTGATCATGATTTAATTCACTGTGGGAGATTGCTATAAATTGCTACAGATTTGATTGCTCAAGGTGCCAGGCATTCATTTCATGTACAGAAGTTGTTAGATACTGCAAGTGGTCAGAACCACCAAAAATCTGTTTTGCATATGATACCCAACAACAAAAAAACAGTGCACACCTTCAAACAAAAAACCCTCTCATGCCCACTTTTTCTTAGTGTAGGGATGTTGATAAGTGCAGTTGAATTCCATTTAAAAACTAAGAAAAATGAAAGACGACAAGGTCTACACTTTTCCAGAACTTTATGGTAGTTTGTTTTTACACTGATGATCATGTGGAAGACTGGTAATAAACTACAATTTCTTCATAAAACAGTTCCCCTCTCATCATGCACACACCGTTTGTTTTTCAGAAGGACTGGGGAAATAAAAAAGAATTGACTGTTCTTGATAAAAATCAATCAGTATAGCATATTACAAGGACTTTGAAGTGCATTCAACACAGAAAATATGTCATACTTTGAATCTGCCAGCCTTGAGAATGTCTCTTTAATTTTTAGCCACAGACATCTTAGCACAATGGATAAAAGCAGACATTTAAGTAATCTGAAAAATTAGCTCTGTAGAGAGCAACTTTAGGCCATTTATAATCACAAAAAATAAAGACAGCAACAACATCCCCAGAGACTTTGTAGATACTGGAGACTTGCACCATTTTGTGCATTTTAATCATCGTGTTTCATATCACAAATCCTCTGTCAGCTTTTTGGGAAGCCCTCCCTACAGCCTGCCGCCTGTCCCATGGCAGCAGAAGAGGCTGTGATGACTACGGTGTGGGGGATGCGCTGTCGATCAGGGCTGCCGGTGGGAAACGGGGATGTTCTGGAGCATCCAAAATGTCTGAAGCTGGAGCTTTTTGATTGGAGGGGTTGTCCCTGCAGCTGCAATTTACTATTTAGATCTGTCAAAAGCTCTTAATAACAAGGTTTAATTGCATCATTTGGAAAGACTTTTATGAAGAAAGATGAGTCTTTATAACACTTAGCTCAAAGATGTCCAGTTCATACAGTGCTTCGGGTACCTACAGTTTCATAATATAAATAGTATTGAAAATGAGGCAGGGCCATCTTTCTGTCTTTCTCCCTTCCCTTTTCTTTCATTTGACAATTAAGTCTAGGGACAGGAAGTTTATGCTGCAGGCTTAATGCCCTTTAAGTTCTGCTCAGCTCCTGGCAGAAGCTGCTACATTTGGACACCCCCCTGCCGATCTCCCGGCTGCCCTTTGCTGCCTTTGATCGGACTCAGGCACCCAGCCATGGCAGCAGCTGGAAGGTGGGCAGGACAGATGTAAGGGACGGGTTTGGCAAAACTTTGGGGGAAAAAAGCAGATCTCACTGGCTACCACTGCTCTGACGACCTGTGCAGCTACTCCAGCTCTCCCAGATGCCCCAGCACCACCCACAAGAGCAGGTCACAGTTACAGCACTCTACTCCCTGCTGCTTGTCAGCTATGCACACAAACCATAACACTCCTGCATACCCTGCTGCTATCACAAACCCACCAAGTTCAGAGACCCCTCATGCACCCCTTTCCTACCCCTGCTCCCCCCACACTTACCGCAGCAGCCCTAGGCACCCTCTCTGATGTACTCAGAACTAGCAAAGTTTGTGCTTACCTGTGTCTTTCCCTAACACGGTTTGTGGAAGGGCAGATTAACCATAAACTGAAATTAATTGGCATGTAAAATTATTTGAACAATGCAAATTAGTCCATTAAATCATTTTAAATGTCATGCACAATGCAACACAAAATTTGGCAGGGAGAAGGGGTGATTATGACAGGTAGGCAGGTCAGCAGATGGCTGAGTGCTTGGGAACACTAGCTGTGAGGAAAGGATGTTGTTCGTACCTCCTGCACTGCCTCTTTCCATGTTAATAATCAGCTACTAGTACAGTACTGGAAATGCCTATCTGCTCTTTTTCCTATACTGTGGAGCCCATTAACATAATACTGATATTTGCATAGCCACAATGCTACCACATGCTTACCTCTGCAGGCTCAATTTAAACTTTAATGTTTCCGAAGCTGGTAAAGGGAAGCTGGTAAAGTAAGTGGTGTTTTTAGCGGGACAGTAATGATGCCTATTTAGTTCCCACATTTAAGCTCCTATAGAGTGTTTTCATAAATGTTAGGTTTAAAACTATTTCTGTACAGATGCAATTGCTCCTATAGGTTGCACAGTAGTTCAGGTGGACTCTGTGAGATGTGGTTATATTTCACCAGTCTTTTTGTTCATACTGTTTGCTGTTCCTTGGTGATCCAATGAATCAGGAAACATTTTAATTGCAATGAACGTTACAGTTCCTCAGGGGCTGGACAGTGCCTGTGTGGAAATGTATGGTGTCTGGTTAGAGCTGTTCAGTTCCCACAGTGCAGGAAAAAGGAAGCGTAAGCTATAACCAGATGGGATCAACCTCAGAAAAGAAATTGGGGCATCAAGTAGGTGGCAGATGGAAACTGCCTGTGTAAGAAAGTCCAGATGGTCAGAGCTGCAAATACGCTGTGCTGGGAAAGCTGGACCTTCATTCCAGGACCCCTGGCATCTGTATACCTTCTTATAGTCAGCCTGAATTCAGCCTGGGTTCAGGCTGCTCACGAAACTGTCGTCCTATTCCGTCCCACCAGGAGGACGGGGAGATCTTCAAAAGAGAACCATGGGTCCTTGTGACTGCTTGAGAGGGTGACCTCAAAAATGGGGGTGCAAAAGCTTTCTTGAGAGGAGAACTAGGAAGGAAGGCTGCTGCAGTGCTGGCCTTCATAACACCCTTCCTGCCAGGAGCACAGGCAGGCAGCAGTCTCAGGTTTGAAGGTGTCCTGTGGGTCAGACCACACTCAGAGCAGGGACTAGCAGTTTTCCCTGAAGAAAACAGGCTTGCTTGGAGGCAGGAGGATAAGGTGGCAGGAGTCCAAAATGAGGCTTTTGTCTGAAAGGGACAGTGCTTGTATTTCCTCTGATTAATAAAGCACACATCCCACAAGCCAGACACACAGTGTGATGGTTACAACACTTGGGGTAACCTTCCCTGGAATAGACGCAATACATAAAGTATCTTCAGGCATTTATATCCATTGATATCTGTGGAGATACTCAAAGCCTGACTGGACACGGGCTGGGGCTAGCAGTAGTCCTTCTTTCACAAGGGGTTTGGAATGGATGATATCTAGAGAGTCCTTCCCACCTCAACCTTCCTAATTCTTAGTTTAGAAGCAGACATAAGGTATAGTGACAAAACACCAGCAACTTCTAAAAGGTTTAGAAAAAGCTTTGAAAAACAAAATAGGTGAAGTGCCAGGTGGTCAGCATGATATTCCCATGGACTAGATTTATGGCATGATGTCTAATTTAGAAGTTTATATAGCTTCATAAGCCTTCTGTAAGTGTGCTTAGTTTTAATTATCAGTACAAACAAAAGGTGACGTTGGAGTCCTGGGCTTTTTTGTAGTAATCCATTCATAACAAATATGTAAGTGGCATTACATGAGAAAAATGTCGATATGATCACTGACAGTTTCTAAGTTTCTTGCATGAAGTTAGTCTTAGAAACTTTGCACAAGACAGCTGCATGCTATAAACTATTTAATATTCTCTAGCTCTTTTTTAAAGACTTCCTACAGACCCATCAGAGGACTGTTTTTCAGATAATCAGAATTTTCTCTCCCTGTGACAATTTCCATTGAAACCTCAAGAAATATAGATAAGCAGTAAATGCAAATGAAAAAGACTAGTATCTGAGGTAGCTCTCAAATCTCATGACATAACAAGTTTCTTTCTTACATGTGACAACATTAATTATCATTACTGCTTAACCCTGCAGATCAATTAAGGCTTTCAAAGTGCTTTTAAATTATTGATGGAAAGGCAGCAAGGAGCAACCAATGGTTGAATATGACTTTATACTGCAAAAGTAACAGCGATTTAAACTGCAACCCACAAATGAATGTTTAAAAAGAGTATTTTGCTGAGCAAGGGCTTGCCAAATAAGGAGGCAGCCCCCAGTCCTGCAAATCATTGAATTTTCTCTCATTTTAAACACTATTTGTCCCCATTGCTCAGAATGACATACACGATCATCGCTGTCAGGGAGTAATGAAGTTTCTGTTCAACACACTCCCTGACTTGAGAAAGTCAATGCAATAGCATTTGTCAAAGGAAAATGAGGTGCTACCAAATCCTTCGAGGCAGCATTTGACCTCTTCCCTACCCAAAGAAAGTGAACAAAGGAACCTGGTCTAAGGAAACTGGAGGAGGGCTGGTGCTGGTAAGGTCTAAGGTATACACAATTTTCAAAAGCAGCACTTTCTGCTGTGGGTATGATTACAGTTAGCATTACTTTGGGATTAAGGTTAGGAAATTCAGATCACTTGTTCTGTTTATTTCTGAATCCTGTAAGATTGCACATCCAGGACATTCAATTATAGTCTCTTTCAAAATGTGATTTCCCTCATTGCTTGGTTCTCCATTGTCCTTTTAGGCAGGAGTAGGATTTGTGACCAGTAACCAATATCTGCTGTTAATTCTTATTGTAGGATTGGAGCCAACATAAAATTAAGATTAGAACTGTCGCCTAAGGCTGTATTTTCTCTTTTATCATCAATATCAATGCATTGTCTATAACTAAGCTTAGGTCTATGGGCTACAGTTAAGCAATCTAAAGTCTAAAAATCCTATTTTATTCTTGGATTGTTCCCAGCCTGCAGAGTAGGGAGAAGTGCTCATTCTGATAAGGACTTTTACTGTTTTTTTCATTTTACTGATCCTCTGGCTATTATAGGGCAAAGATTATGGTTGCGAATATAGTCAATATCGGAAAAATCTAAATATACAAAAGCCTATTTTACTTCAAGATTCTTCAGAGTTTCCAGAGAGAAATAGAAAAATTCTCACAGTTATTGCTATGTGTTCTAGTAGAAGACTTTTACTCAAGTATACAAGTTAGAGTTGGAATTGTGGTTCTATTTCAGCAATTTAAGAATCCCATAAGGGTCCAAAAATCAGGAAAAGAAAAAATTGGGATTGGGCATTACATTCTGTTTTACAATAGGCTTTGATACCCTGAGGGTAATAACGTGAGTGCCAGGGATGCAATTAAGGTTAGGGGTTGTAAAATAGAAAATATCAACCATACACTTTACTGGATGGTTCTGCACATCCTGAAAAGATAGAAAGAAAATAGGTATAAGATTAAGGCCAAGCCCTTAGTCATACTTATTTACATGGAGTGTCTGTAGCTTAAGTTCAGAGCTAGAGTCAGGGTTCAGGCTTTGGAGCATGTAGCATAAAAAGCTGTACTTGTTCCTGGGTTGGTTAAAGCCTTTGGCATTGGAAAGAAAGCTCATAAGTGCCAGTAATATTTTTATATTACTGTATTATTTGATTTCCTAGGCATCTTGGCTGATTTCTAAATAAAAGATGACAAAGATTGAACTCAAGCATTGGTCCTTGGATCATCCTTATGGGTTATCAGCAGCTTGCTCACTCTTCCCTCACCTGTTCCAAATTACACTCTTCAAGACAAACTTCATGTGTGATTCTAGAGACAGTTTACTCCAGGGGCAATTCCCCAAAGGGCAGGATGGGGAGGACTGCAAAGGACAGCAAGTCTGTCTCTTTCTGCCCTACATAGTCCTCCAAAACCATCTCCTTAGCCTTTGCACCCACTCCTGCTTTCATTCCTGGGCACACAACACATGACTTGCATCGCTGTTACAAAAACACCAGTTATAAACATTTCTATTGCCAGCTTGGAGAGTAACAGCTCTCGAATGTAACAAGTGGTGTTCCCCAGGGGTCAGTACTGGGTCCAGTCCTGTTCAATATATTCATCAATGACCTGGATGAAGGGATAGAGTGTGCCCTCAGCAAGTTTCCTGATGACACAAAACTGGGAGGAGTGGCTGACACACCAGAAGGCTGCACTACCATAGAGCATGACCTGGACAGGCTGGAGAGTTGGGCAGAGAGGAACCTTATGAAATTCCACAAAGGCAAGTGTAGGGCACTGCACCTGGGGCGGAATAACCCCATGCATCAGTACAGGTTAGGGGCTGACCTGCTGGAGAGCAGCTCTGTATAAAGGGACCTGGGAGTCCTGGTGGACAACAAGATGACCATGATCCAGCAATGTGCCCTTGTGGCCAACAAGGCCAATGGCATCCTGGGGTGCATCAAGAAGAGTGTGGCAAGCAGGTCGAGGGAGGTTATCCTCCCCCTCTACTCTGCCCTGGTGAGGCCGCATCTGGAGTGCTGTGTCCAGTTCTGGGCTCCCCGGTTCCAGAAGGACAGGGAACTGCTGGAGGGGGTACAGCAAAGGGCTACAAAGATGATTAGGGGACTGGAACATCTTTCTTGTAAGGAAAGGCTGAGGGACTTGGGTCTTTTTAGTCTGGAGAAGAGAAGACTGAGGGGGGATCTTATCAATGCTTATAAATATTTAAGGGGTGGGTGCCGGGAGGACGGAGCCAGTGGTTTTTTCAGTGGTGCCCAGTGACAGGACAAGAGGTAATGGGCACAAACTTGTCCATCAGAAGTTCCATCTAAACATGAGGAGGAACTTCTTTCCTTTGAGGGTGGCAGAGCCCTGGAACAGGCTGCCCAGAGAGGTTGTGGAGTCTCCTACTCTGGAGATATTCAAAACTTGCCCGGACACATTCCTGTGCAATCTGCTCTAGGTGAACCTGCTCTGGTGGGTGGGTTGGACTAGGTGATCTCCAGTGGTCCCTTCCAACCCCTATCATTCTGTGATTCTCTGATTCTGTGAATAGAAGGCACATAGCTACATGTATTCTCCTACTGATGAAACTTTGCCACTAAAATTAGGTCTGCTGCCTTAAATCTCAACTGAGTCATTGGAAGCATCGAACATTTTGAAGGAAGAATCTTGAGGGAAAGTTCCTGAAAAGTCTGTCAAATTAATATGATAGCAAAAGCTATGTGAAGATATGATAGCTTAAAGTAATTCAATGGAAAGCATGCCCTTAGAACAACGACGTGACTGCTTAAATTACTCTGTTGGTTCAATAGCCTAGAGCACCTCAGAAATGCCCCAAAACTCAATTTCAGCAAAATCCTTCCTCGGCCCAAAAAGTTTATTTTGAGATGTCCTGAGGGGCTGAGACAGCGAAGAGAGCCCTGCACTGAACAAATATAAAGGGAAAAAGAATAAAACCTGGACTCATACCTCCAATGCTTAATGTAGATGGAACACCCTGAGGTTACTTAGAAAAAGGTTAACCCAAAAGGTGGTCTTCATAAGTGCCTTAAATGCTTCACCTGAGGAAAAAAATCCTGGCATTTGCCATACCAAGGTCATTTAAAAAACAGAGAAATTCAGATGGATGCCTGAGGTATTTTTCAGTGTGTGATCCCCTTTTTGCTTTTCATAGCTGAATGCGATACTGAAATCAGAGAGGTACAGCCACAGCAAAGCTACCCCAGTAGCAATAGCTACAAAACCAACACAATTTATAAATGCGTTGTACCTGTTATTGAAATCCTCCACATTTAAAGCAAAACTTAAGTATTTCAGGGTAACTAATCCATGAAATGGGTCCCTAAATTCTGTTTCACCTGGCTATAAATTGTCTTCATTGTGCTATACACGGAAATTGAGCAGAGTTGTTCTTAGAAGCTAGAAGCCTTTTCCAGACAGCCACCCATTTCAGAACTCCACTACCCTTTCTTCTTGTGAAAACACTCTTTCTGAGCCACAAGTACAGGCTGTATATCTAGTACTATACATCTAGTATTATACAGTGGGAGAAACCTCTAATTTTGCTATGGTGCCAGACAGCATCACTAACACAGATCAGTGGTGGCAGTAGCAGTTGCACAGGGGGTTGAAAAAGGGAATGCATTTTTCAACCTCTTGGAAGTTAGTCCCAAAATGCTACATTTGCATAGTGATGGAAAATCACTATCATCGGGTGACTGTAGGCTGCTGGTACCATATGAGACAAAGGTTGGTTTTAATCAGTTTCTGTCACACTGGATCCTCCGCTATGGTTAACACAGCGGCGGAAATACCAAGGGCCGAAGGATTACTGAGGATGAAGTACCCACATGCCTACAGCCCAAGTGGTAGCTCTTCAGTATCAAAGCTGAGCTTCTTTGATGGAGCAAAATGAAAGCTCTTCCATTGTCAAGTCCTGCAGGCAGAGGCTCTGCAACTCAGTAGAGTATTATGATGGCATAAGGCATTAATTTTAGCTCTTTGTGCATGGATTTCACAATGTATTTGCAGGCATCCATGTTCACAAATATGAATAGTTATCCTAGTTCTGTGAATATGCTACCAGAGCTGTACCCTCTAAGCCTTCATTACCCATATATGTGGCTAGATGGCTACCTAGCTTTGTGGATAAGCAGGACAGAAAATAATCTGTGCCTATGTAGTCCATACTGAACAAGCAAAATAAGCGTATTTCTAAGATACAGTAATAGGCTGAGCAGTCAGTTTTGTACTCATCTGAAACCTTCAGAAATGCTGAGCAAGATGTCTAGCTCTCTAGACCATTTTATGCATTATGAAAACAGCAAAACACCCACCTGCTTGCTGCTGTCTGCATGTCAGTGTGGCAAGTTCACTTCTGTTGCAGAATCAATAAAGGCTTCAAGCACCTAGCTCAGGATTTTTGAGATATGCTGAGAAGATTAAATAAGCAAAGCATATTTTCACTCCTTTTGTCTAAACTGAGGAGATATCTTACAGCCTTCATTACTGCAGCTGCACCACCACCCACATATAGGGGCTGTAGTGATCCAACAGAGGACTGCCCGGGGAAACATTTCCATTGTCCTTGCGGACAGCTCCCCTTCCATTCTGCATCGCAGAGGAGGTATGTATCTGTGGGGTTCCCCCTACATCTGTTCCCAGTGTGCCATTTACCTGAGGCAATAGCTGCCTGGCACAGAGAGCAATTCTGAACAGCGTTACAGCAGCTCTGAAATGGCTGGTAAATACCATAAGGTCTCAGTGCTAATGCATTTTCATATGCAGACCCAATAGCGTCTACTACTTGTATCCATATTTACCTACTTAGCTACTTAGGGCCTTTTTTTCCTCAGCTCTGCTTGCCCCTTTTTCCTGCTTTTCCTCTTGCGTTCTCTTCTGTTGTCTTCCTCCCCTTTTCCATCTTCTCTTCCCACCCTGTGAAGCACTTCTTTCTGCTCCCCCCACCACACCCTCCATTGTGAATGTCTCTGACTTCTTAAGTCATTGTTACAAACAACCCTAATTCAAAAATTAAATTCTTTGTTGACTGCCCTGAGAATGAAGTCAGTTCTCAAACTCTGTGCATAATTTCCAACTTTGTTGTAATTGACCTATTTCACTCATGAAAGCCCTCAGTTTTCAGGCAAATTAATTATTGGCTGTGAAGTTCTCTCTTAAATATTTTCCTTAATAATGCTAGAGAGCTCTCTTGAAGCTATTTCAATTCTGTCTCTATTCTCACTCTTTGTAGTTCAACTTTCTACTCTACTTACAAACTATTTTTTCTGTTACTGATACTTCCTACTGTGAGACAAAAGACAGTCACAGAAGAGACACTGACCTTTTAAATATTACCCCTTGAATTACCTTTCTATAAATTAACCATATTTTATCAAGGTTCAGCCAATGCCTTTGTTTCCCGCTTTTCTTCTGGTCTTGGGGCAAGGGCAGAGAGCAAAACCCATGTCTCCTTCTTCATGTGAGAGACATAGCCATTAGGGTAGTGGGAAATCCTATCCTGCAGGCTTTTCCTCTCAGCTCCCAGCCCCAAAGTTCCCAGCCTAGCCACAAAAGTGACCCATCTTCAACCAGTTCAGCTAGTCCTGCTCCAGGGGAAGAGCAGAGGTGACCACGAGGCCCTCCAGGCAGACAAGGGAAATGAACATCAGACTCCTGTCTCCCACAGAACTTATTACTATCCTATTACATGCCAGTGGGGGATTGAAAGTGGCTGTTTCTCTTCTTTCCAGCTGTGCTTTCTAAGACAGCCTTGGCTGCTACTGGTTTCAGAGGGACTGCAGTCCTATAAGTATGTTTCACATACTTTGAAGATACCTTGTGACAACGTGTTTCTCAGGAGACCAAAAATGTCAATTTTTTTTTTCACTCCAGTCAGATGTAACTGGAACCCTATGAGATCGAAAGAGACTATAATCAACAGTGGTCTACAAGAGACTTAAAAGCACAACACAGTTAAGTTGAGTTTTGGGAATAACCTGGGATGTTTCAAAAATTGTTCTTCAATGTTTATTTGAATGCAGCAAAGGAAAAAATAAACAAACAGCAAATCCAAACCTCAGCTCTTTCCTGGTTATCAGCCTGTCTTACCATTCTAGCGTGCCTGCTTGCAAGACATTATCCTTTCTCCTTTTTCAAGCTCTCTTCTCCTCACTACAGTGGACCATAGGTTTTGAACATTATTCTGCAAAGCAAGAAGAGTTTACAGGTATTTTTATAGTGGTTAAAACAAACAAAAGAAAATACCTCTGTGAGTTGTATCTTAAACCAAGGAGATACCACAGAAGTCTCTAACTTCTTCCTTTCTTAAGGAAGAATGGTATTTTACTGTACGGGACTATAAGGAATGACGCAATTAATCGTATTTCTTTCAAATCAAAAGGAAAAATAGTTCCATAATCATAGAGCAGGAAATAATTTGTAATTATAATAATTATAGAAGAAATAGATGTAAAATTATACACAAGTTTCCAGCAGTGCATAAACCCCGTAGGCTGGGAATTTACTAGCACTATGGGAGACATTCGTAAAAACTTTCATATATTGGTATGATATACCATAATTACTTTGAGAAGAACAGTATCTCATTACAGATAATTACTCCCATTTCAAGTAGCTTTAGGCTATTGAAACTAGCAAGGAGAACTCTGTGGGTGCTGGGAGTAACCTGGTGATGCACAGGTTTCATCACTAGCCATGAGGAGCTCCATAACACAAATGACCTTATGGCCTTCGGTACTTGCTACCCAAAGGAAACTGATGGCAGGGGTTTTGCTGAGCATCACTCACATACATCAGCTTCTACCATGTGCGTTGGTGGTATGCAAACAGCTAGGCAACCTGAATGGTCAGCTTTTTTAACTATACGTTTGTGACAACATCGTTGAACTATCTGCATGCATTTTGTTCAACTAATTTTGTTGATAGGGAAAAATAGTCTCCAGAAGCTACTTTCCATCTCTGTGTCACTAATAAGCTATGTCTGGAAATGCATTATTGGGTTTCATGCCATACAGTCGTTCTAAGACATGCTCCATCAGCATGCTGATCCTAGCAATTTGGGCCTTAATGCTCAATTACATCACAGTGTGGGACAGTGGCTGAAGTAACTGGGTAGAGCTGTGGTCAAAATTTGACTCAGCAATGTGAGGCTAATTAGGTAGGACTATAAAAGAAATCATAGAATCATAGAATCGTTTAGGTTGGAAAAGACCTTTAAGATTGTCAAGTCCAGCCGTTAACCTAACACTGCTAAGTCCACCACTAAACCATGTCCCTAAGCACCTCATCCACATGTCTTTTAAATACCTCCAGGGATGGTGACTCCACCACCTCCCTGGGCAGCCCGTTCCAACGTCTGACCACCCTTTCAATGAAGAGATTTTTCCTAATATCCAGTCTAACCCCCTGCCCGGCGCAACTTGTGGCCATTTCCTCTTGTCCTATCACTTGTCACTTGGGAGAAGAGACCAACGCCCACCTCTCTGCAACCTCCTTTCTGGTAGTTGTAGAGAGAGATAAGGTCTCTCCTCAGCCTCCTCTTCTCCAGACTGAACCCTAGTTCTCTCAGCCACTCTAGACCCTTCACCAACTTCGTTCCCCTTCTCTGGACACGCTCCAGCA
Organism: Gavia stellata; assembly: GCF_030936135.1. Lineage (NCBI taxonomy): Eukaryota > Metazoa > Chordata > Aves > Gaviiformes > Gaviidae > Gavia > Gavia stellata. Next base: position 38,932,157 of record NC_082595.1, read on the forward strand.
CCTCAATGTCTTTCTCCTAGTGAGGGGCCCAAAACTGAACACAGGATTCGAGGTGCAGCCTCAGCAGCACCGAGTACAGGGGGACAATCACTTCCCTGGTCCTGCTGGCCACACTATTTCTGATGCAGGCCAGGATGCCGTTGGCCTTCTTGGCCACCTGGGCACACTGCTGGCTCATCTTCAGCCAACTGTTGACCAACACCCCCAGGTCCTTTTCTGCTGAGCAGCTTTCCAGCCACTCCTCCCCAAGCCTGTAGCATTGCATGGGGTTGTTGTGACCCAAGTGCAGGACCCGGCACTTGGCCTTGTTGAACCTCATACAATTGGCCTCGGTCCACCGATCCAGCCCGTCCAGATCCTTCTGAAGAGCCTTCCTACCCTCAAGCCAATCAACACTCCCTCCCAACTTGGTGTCATCTGCAAACTTGCTGAGGAAACACCCAATCGCCTCATCCAGATCATTGATAAAGATATTAAACAGTACTGGACCCAACACCGAGCCCTGGGGGACACCGCTTGTGACCGGCCGCCAACTGGATTTAACTCCATTCACCACCACTCTTAGGGCCTGGCCATCCAACCATTTTTTTGCGCAGTGAAGAATGCACCTGTCCAAGCCTGAGCAGCCAATGAGTCTGATAAAGAAGTATGGTAGTTTAAATGCATACTTTTTCTTTTTTTAAGCGGCCATAAGTGATTGCAATCACTTCTCTTGCCTCATTTCTGGAAAGGAAAAGGCTCAAGAGATCTAAGCATTATATCAGTTGAGTATCAAGCTACCTGGATCCCGCCTCAAACTCGTTTGACCACAGAAAGCAAACTTAAGTACACAGTGCCAAATTTAACAATCTGTGAAACTGTTACCGCAGAGAAGCAGGTAATGCACTGCCAAATGCACGCTTGCTGTCACCCTCAGGAGCCTGACATCCCCCGCCACCGGTGTGGGCTAGGAGGGCTGCTACCTACAAGAGCTCTTTCCAGAGATCAGTTTCTGTGGGACTTGTTAGAAATGTATATATGTAAAGAAAACATTTAGATTATATGTATGGCTACAATGCAGAGAGCTATTCCCTTACGAGTCTTGATTTGTCTGTGTTTATAATCTGGAAATCCTCAGGGAAAAGTTGTAAGAATCAGTGCAAGATTATCCTTGTAAGCATCAACAGGGAGAAGGGGAGTCGCATTGTCCTGATTTATGTTAGAACCCAACAGCTTCAGCTCACACATCAGAATATTCTGATTACTCCCACTTAGTTCTTTGTTGTATTGTAACAACATAACACTTCGAATGTTTCAGCTGTTTTCCCTCAGTGTACACCTAGACACATTTCAGCAGACTTAAATTCAATGCCTAGTTTCCTATCTCTTAAAGGAAAGCTTGCTGTATCTTTTAACACATTTGCTATGCCTATTTCATTAATATGTCTGAGAAAGTCATCAAAGGGCAGAGAGGTGTCAGATTTATCAATGCAGAAGGCACTGGATTCAAGGACTGTTGTCTTTAATAAAATTATATTAAGATTATGGAATAAATCACCTAGTGGAGCAGCTGTCTTATACTGAGCTAAGGGAGGCTAAACAGGGTGTTGGTAGGTAGGGATAAATTGGAACTTGATTTTGTGCTAGTATTACCTACAGAAAAAGAATCCGAAAAGTGAATCATTGAAACTTGTGAGTCCTGTTGCTTTCATTCACTAATCCTGGCTGTCTACTTACCTGCAGTGAGAAATGTAATCCCTGGGGGACAGGATCTGATCATAGTTCAAGTCCATTACTATATATTCAATGCCTCTAGAATGAGAAGCAGAATTAATATGATTACCCCAAAATGTGCTGAAAGTGCTTCTGCAACAGGTTAATCACTAAGCGTAGTTTAATTCTACTTCCCATCTGTTTTTACTTGCCATCCAATTCAGACCATGTTTCCTGAGAAAAAACATGGTTTCCCTGGCAGATCTGTTAGAATGGGACACCATTAGGGATCACTTCTTCCTCTACAGCGGACCAAAATCTGTTCATTTCTCTGGAGCCACAGAGCATATTCTGCCCACCCCTCCCAAAGGATAGGAAAATACATACAGAAAACCATAAAAGCACACTGTCACCTGAAATCTGGTGTGGTTTAGAGAATTCTACAGAATGTACGTGTTTGACAAACACATCCAAAATTGACAAGTTCAACAAAAAAGCAAACTAAAAACCAGCAGGAAGCAAACAAACCATGAAGGAAAGAGAGGTTCACCTTCCCTTCTCTTTTAAGATATATTTTATCTTAATAGTCTAGTCAGTCAGTGTGCTTAATGTTACTCCAGAACAACTATATCACACTGATATTGGCAATGGAAGGATATCTTTGTAGGGAACCTAAAATTATTTTTTCTCAAGGTAACCTTGGGTGAACCAATTGTACTCCAAAGAGAAAACTTTACTCTTCAGGATTAATCAATGAGTTCAGAGAAAAACCAGAGTCTTTGGCAAGGTGAAAAAAATAAGCTGTACACAGAAGAAGAGGAGAAGCAAATCAGATGAAGAGAAAAAGCACCTTTGATTTCTCCTTTAATTTGTCTGCAGAATTCTGACAGGAATTTCTTGAGAGCTGCCAAGAATATAGTTCACAGAGGTGATTAAAATACCTTCCTTTCTTCTCACCTAAGTTTGTTGAAACAGCTTAAAAAATTAAAAACAAACCAAAACACTTCCCTTAAGATCAATTCAGCCAGAAAGCAACAGTTTTTTTCTTTGCTAGCAAAACACTTATGAATGGTTCAGCTAAAATGACACACTCCCATGGAAAATTTCAGGGTTGTAGCAACTGCAGTTTGTGCCCAAAAAACCCCAAAGAAGTGGCAATGCTTGGGCTTTGGTTCTAAAGCATATCAGGTACCATTGTAACAATTTTATAGTACAGATGACTGAATTACAGCCTCTAGGAATCTTCCTTTTTTCAATTAGTGGTATAGATATAGCCAAAATGTCCAAGGGTTGTTCGCATCTAAGATCAATGTTCTGGAAAGGCAGGCTACGCTTATTACAAGGCTGTCTTGCTGTACTAGGGTATTACAATGAACTAATTCATTTGAGTTAAGCATATCTCTGTTTCTCTTAGTAAACAGTCTCAGTCAACTACAAATTCCATATAATCCCACCCATGACAAAAAATTTGACTTGCTCAAAAATTTAAGACTCCCTGCCTTTCAGAGATACATATGTAGTTTTAAAAAGTCATGTTTTTTTCCCAATCCTCTTTTAAATAATGAGATGAGACTTGCTCTGGGTGATTCTTCTGGATTAACATATTCTGACATTCTAGTATTCTGAAACTGTAAAATATTACATTCTAACATTCATCTGAGTCTTTGCTGAGTTTAATCCCATTCATTTTAGATGGGCACCGCATGAATCACTTGACTTGTTCTTCCTGTTACACAGTGTTTATACTCTTCTTATTCCTTTCTAGTAACCAACTAGTTTGTGTTTTTTTTGGTGGGTGGTTATATTAAAGTCTCCTATCATGCCACTATAAAGGAACTATTTTGTTGCTCCTCTCCAAAACTGGAATTCCTCCAACTTATTGAAATCTTTGTGGTGTTAATTTAATTAATATTTTTGTATAGGTGGGGACTAGACTTAGACATGTGAAAGAAAAAAGTAATTTTCATGGGCAATGAAAAAATGTTTCTGGGCATTCTGTCCATAGTCATAAAATTCTTCTCGGCTGCAATTCTGATACACTATTTGACATCTTCCCTGGATCACCAAAGATGCCAAATTTTTCCATTCTACTGAATTTTGAATTTTTCATAGTGACTTGACTTAAAGTATTCAGCAGAGGTGTTTTTCTAATTTTGTCATACTTTTGTCAAACAAAAAAGTGTGACTTCTTGTCACACTATGGTCAGTAATGTAAGGGGTTTCCATACGTTCCCTGGAAGATGTTATTTTACAGTAAGACAATGTATACACTGATATTATACAATTGTAGTTTGGATGAAGCTTGGTAAAAGACTTTTTTCTTACCTAGGTTTATGTTTTCCTCCATTCTATTTCACAAAATTGTTATCTAAGCTTTCAAATAAAAACACAGCCATCTGTAAAAGAGAAAAAAGGCAATGATACTGTTTTAGAATACCTTTTTTTCCTCCTCCTTCTCTGTGTGTGCGTGTGTGGGAGGTTAGTGACAGGTTCCTTTTTCATTCCTGACCATCCCACAAGAAGAAACAGCTCTGAGAACAGCGAAGTAATTCTGCAGTGTCCGAAGGTGAGAACTTCCCTCTGCATCTCATCTGTCCTCTAGAAATAGCAGGCTATTTCTATCCAAGCTTGCAGTTCAGCCTTAATTTTAGTGCCCAGCAGCCAGAACACTGCTGGTCAATGGGAAGGTCCAGCCATCCCATCGTGTCTATGAACTGGAAGAGACTGGACTGACTTGTACAATTAGACAAAAAGCTGGTGTGAAGAACAGAGAGAACAAACAACAACAAAAGCTGGGGCCATTCCCCCTTGTTGCAATTCCCCCACCCCTTCAAAGTTTCTCAGGATGTTCTGAAGAAGCAACTAAGGGGTAGCTGGCAACCCAGCTGCAACATATCAAGTGGCAAGTGAGAAGACAGAAGAGCTATCAGATATGTAAACAGTGTGTTTATATTGCTTAGAGATGTAAATATCATTTATAAAACCTGTTGTCCAGAAGTTCAAAACCTAGCAAAGGACAGTAATGAACATCTTCAACACCAAACCACTAAATTAAATATGACATTAATGGGAACCATTTAATGCAGTTCAACTCTGTTTTGATGGCCATTTTAATTAGATTGCTGCTGTGCTGAACTGAAAAGCTGCTGACAGCATCAGAAAACCATGGCTTGCAATACAGAACCTCATAAGATGTTGCTGGATCCCAATTTGCATGTATAATTAATGAGATACGTCTCTCTCTGGGCACCTCTTACAGGAGTGTAATTTGATTCAGGTGTCAGTCAAACACATGGGTATTCACTGGCAACTCTCTGGCCTGTGATCTGAGCACAAGGGCCTTTTCCTCTGACGGGCTCCAGAGGTGGGGTGCTGTGACTGCTGTGACAGTCTCTCACTGATTACGGAGCTAATAGGCAACTGGCCTGTTGATTTAAATGTTTGTCGCTGCATGTGTGGATAAGAAGGTTAGGTGAATTTTAATGGCAAGAAGGGGAAGGGTTACCAATACCTCTCAAAAGCAATCAAAATTCCAGCAGAACTAAAGCCTTCCACAAGAAATAGTATCCCACCCAATTTGTTTGGTCTCATATGTAGGACATCATTCCTTCTCTAGCTTTCTAGAGAACTAAGGGAGTTAAAGTCCAGCCTCCTTTGAACTCAAAAGGAAAAAAGGAAGGACAGTAATTTTTCTATAACTACATTACATGGATACTTTTGAATGGCTTTGAAACAGTAGGAAAAATAAAATTTAAAAGGCTTAATACCTCAAAAGGCAAACAGCACCAGAACTTCATCATTTTAAGTATATGTCTGGTCACTAACCCTTTAGATACACATATTGCAATTTACCATGTAATATTTGACTGTCAAAAAGTTTTGAAGTCAGTCTGGCTCCAAAAGTTGAGGCATTAAAGAAACAGAGTTTGCTCCACCATCCTCTGTTACCCAGAAAGTTCTGGTATTGGCAGTCCGCAGGCAATGGCTTTTGCTGTAAAGGCCCTCTACTGCAATACGCATGGTTTAAGGAACTCTGTCTTCCTCCACACACACGTAGGAAAGCAAAGATCAGCTCAGCAATAAATAAGAATGAGACTGAAAATAAAATGAGTCATTTCAGATGGTCATTTATACCTCCAGCACTGTGCCTTGTACTTGTCATTCAGCCTCAGGAAGGGCTCAGTAGGAATTATGAGCAAAGACTTTTGGAGAATAAAACTGGCCATGCAGTGGAAGTGTTCAAAAATATCCTGAATGCTATTTCATTAAAAAGAATGATGGCAATATGGCACGATCCGTTCATCCAAATGAGAATCAAGTCAATTTCAAATGCAATATAAATAGCAAGAGCTTCAAACTTCCTTTCAATATTTCTTATGGAAGATACCGGATAAAATGTCCAAAATAAGTAGCAACATAGAAAAGTTCATCTGGAAAATTCCATTAAAGCTGTCTCATAAAACAGAAACAAAGGAAAGCATCATGAAATTGAAAAGCTGGAAATAAGAGACAATGCAAAGAAGTTGTTGACTTGCTTTTTAAATACAATGTTAATGAAGTTCTGGAACTCCTTGTCATAAGATACAAAGAGCTAGTTAGGATTCGGATAAAAGAATTGGGCTTTTGTAGTTAACTAAGTCCCTTAAGTCTCATGAGATAAATCAGACTATCATGCCATATGTAAGGAAAGAGGAAAAAACAGAATAACTACCCAGTATGTATAATCAAATGCAGTCTGTACGATTTACCGGTCTGAGCGACTCATTATTACTTCTTGCCCTGCAGTAAGGTCCATGGTGTGTAGCAGTCTCTTTCTTCTACAAACCTGCATTCAATGGGTGTTTTTATGTTTAGTATTTCATTTCAGGCCTGGGGTGCACTTCTGAAGCAAATGTCCCCATCATCAGAACCCCACCACACACTTCCTTCTGGAACTAGTGACACTAAGACCCTTCCCTTTTTTATGGAGTGCACTTGACAGCACTTGACTGTGGCCATGCACCTATCATCCCAAGTTCCCCTATCACATGAACAGACTTCACATGATAGGAAAAGACATGATGAGGGAGGGTCTTCAGAGCAGATAGTAATGGGGGTCAGTGAGATGAACTGCTTGGCATGCTACAGGCAGCAGGTTAAACAAGTCCATAGTGGGGGAAGAAAAACAGCAATCTTTTGGAGATGTATTGGGGCAGGAGCTCCAGGTTTTGCATATCTCACATCAAAGATCCTGTTTATAAAAGGCAACACTGTCATCTGGCTAGCAACTTGCCAGGTACCTCAAGTCTGGATATTTAGTCTATTGGCCCCTATCATCTACTCTTCTTTCTTCTCTTTCCCCATTCATTACCTTTCTGCTTGTTCATTTGCACATGCCTCTGCCAGAAGCTTCCCTGCCTTCTGGTTTTCTTCCCTCTTTTCCACTCACTGTGCTTCTGCAGAGGATGCAGAGTTGAAAGAAATGTGTGATGTACACAGCTCACTACAATGTGACCCTCAGAAAAAAAGGGAAGGAAGTAGTTGTTCACTTCAAGAAGGGAGCAGTAATTGTTGTGCTGTGAATAAAACTGAAGTAAGGGCTTGAATTGCCCTGTAATCTTTAAGGTAAAAGAATTTGTGCACAGCAATTAATATTTTCCTTGGATAAAACCCTAGATCCTCCTTTTATGTGTTTTTACCTTATCTCTTCATCTTTCCAAATCCTTCCCATTTCAGTTCTCCTGGCTTCAGGTCTGTTGGATAAATAAAGCATCTACATGAAGTGCATTATAAAGCCAACTAAATATCACCTGAATTGCTGAAAGGAGTAAGATGTGTGTGATCATCAGACTAGCAGCCGAAATCACCATTCGGTTAAAAGCTGTGTACGTTATACCATTGATGTAATTTATTTGAACAATTAGATCCACATTTTGACCCACATCTCAGCCTGGAGGAGGGATTGCTAAAAGAGGTGAACCAGCATGGGAGCATATCGCATAAATCCTTACATTATTGCAATAAAATATTTCAGGTTTGCAATAATCTGTCAGCACCATTTAAAAAAGGCAGAGGAAAATGCAGATGTCAGGCTGCCATCCTTCAGATTTCTTCAGTTCATGGCTTGGCTATCTAAACTAAAACTTTGTTATTATATAATTTGCTTTCTTTGGTTTAAATGACTGTCTTTGCATGACAGGGGTAACTTAGATCAGTGTTTCAGGAGAATATTTTTGCTCCCCTTGTACCTCCTTTTTCCAAGAAGGATTTCCCTCTGTAGGGGGTCTTAGCTGAAGAAGCTGCACAACTTGGATTAACCCTATCAGCAACTGGAGGGACATGTGGCAACAAGGCAAATGATGAGGCAAGTGCACTTGACCGATGCTGAAGAAGATCAGACGGTGTTAATCCCAATAAGTAAAATGACTGACAGTCTGGGGGACTGGAATAGGAGTGTTAATCCCAAAGAAAATAATTTACCAGCCCTATATGAGCATGTAGTTAGAAAACAGGGATAAGTGCATTTTGCATGTTTGAAGGAGAATGGAGGATGACAGTGTGAATAATTGGAAGAGGTTTTTGTGGCCTGCAGATGCAAAACAAGAATTTCAGAGGAAGCAGGCTGTAAAACAGCACAGGTATGATCTGGGAGACTCCTTGAAAAAAGCTCAGCAACCGTCCCTGTCAGTGCCACTCATGTTTGCAGGCCGACACTTTGGTAAAGAGGACTGAAAATTCACCTGCATCAGAAGGTGACCTCCACCTCTCAGCTACCTTTCCTGGCAAGCACTGATATGTTGTAAGCTATGGTCCAATAATGCTTCCTGAAGAAATACAGCAGTAGGTGACAGTAGTTTGTGTGGTTTAGCACTTGTACATTTAGTTTAATTGGGTCAATTTTGGAGCATTTGCAATAAATGAGGAAAAGTATTTACATTTGGCATCTAGCATAGGATCTAATCATGTAACTTCTGCCAGGAGATGAATACCTGTTGATCAATATATACATATTCTATAGATTTCAAAACATGTTTTAGTAAGCTGTTTTGTCACATTGACATAATTAGAGGAAGCTATGAAAGCCCTGAGCTAGGAAATGTCTATTTTCTGTAAATGCTGCAAACCTATGCAAAATTCAAGAAAATCATAGGCTTTCCAGTTAATTATGGTGAATGATGAGCATTCCACATCTGGAAAATGCCCTTCAAGCTAAACTGTTATCTAACAATTTTATCCAAACTGAATCTGTTTTCTTGTGACTGGTGTTAGCATATTGGTAAATTTAATGCCCAAGATTGCAAGAAACAGAGAAATATAAACACAGATATAAACATCTGTGTGTGTTTGTGGCCCCAAATACACATATTTTTTTCAGTAACAGCATTGTCATATGAAGGTTAACAATAAACAAATATATCCTTTTAATGTATGTTCAACACCAGTACCAATGGAAGGTCATCTTTAAAAAGCTTAAAAAATTCCATTAGTGATGAGTGCCTAGAAACTATTGCATGTGTGGGTATTGAGAGGTTTAGCGAAGGAGAAAGACTGAATAATGCCTGTCTTTGGCCACCCCACTGGCCTAAGTGGTGACTGGTTCATTATGGCTGATAGAGCACTCATGGTATAAAACATCCTTCAGCTGGATGGCTTTCTCCTACTTCTTCATCTTTCCTTTACACATTGCACTCCCAGTGGGCTCCCGCTCATAGTGAGGGCATCCTAGTTTGAAGTTCTTATTCCCTCACACTGCTGTCTTGTACAAAACCAGTAAGAGAGAAGACAAATCACTGTATTGGGTTGACAGCAGCTCAGCAAACAACCAGCAAATCTCGGCTTTGGCAAAGTGGGCAGCCCAGTGGAGCCCTGAGCATCAATGTCACACCATCCTTTCTTCACTGCATTTGCTTACAACAGCACATGAACAGGAAAAATTTGGCAGTGATTGTCTCTACTCATGTATGCAGTCGGTAGTAGACAGAGAACAGTAAATTAAACAAAATGCGTAGCCTATGATCTCTACTCCCTGCCTCAGGATAAGGCTTACAGAAGGTTTTTGTTGATAGGGTATATGTACACTGGGAGAAACTGTCCATTTCGGTAACATATTTCCTTTGAGCATCTCAGAGAAGCCTACAGATATTGATTAATCTTCATAATGCCCCTAAAGTATCTCAGATTTCTGTTCTTGTGTAACAGATGAGTAGCCTGAAGGGCAAAGAGAAGTTTTGCCCAGGGTCATAAAACGAGACATTAACAAGATTAGAAATAGGTCTCAGGAATCATGGTATGAGTCTTGCTTAGATACACTGCCTCTTAAGAGCAAGAGTGCATATACTGCAATCATGGTTTACATTTTCCAAAGCTTTCCTGTATGAAATATGCTATAACAACAAACAGAATGCAGAAGAAATGCAGTACAATGAAGAGGCCTTTTATGAGATTGTGAGAGGGTTTCCAGCCCAATTGTTTTTATTCCTTTTAAATAAGAGGGAAAGATCAGCCAAAAAAAGAATGAAAAACAATCAAGCAGTTCTGTTCCAGCTAATAAATGACAATAAGAATTGGGAAAGGACATGTCACTTTCATCTGCCACAATTTTTCTTTTATTTGCCAAACATCATACCTAGGGAAACATGAATGATATGAGGATATCTATCTTTCTGTTCATGACAGAATTACCTTAGGCAATTTCCAGCTAAATTGCTAGAGCTGGTTGAAATGTTTTCGATAAAGAAATTGAAAATGTTTGCAGAATATTTTTATACCTGTATAGAGAATTAAAGTGGATGTACTGTTTTTTCCTTGTCCCTTATACCCTTTCTCCCTCCTCTCTCCCCTTTCTACTTGCAAGTTGGGTGAGAGAAGATAAAAGGGCTGACGGAAGTGAGGAAAAAGAAGAGGATTTGCATAAAAAAGGGGCACAGGATTTTGAACATTATAACAAGCAGCCAAAAAACCCCCTCCAGAAATGATATATTCCAGAAACTAATGTCTTGAAGTCATGTTTTTCAATTGCATTCATACCTAAACCTTCCAAAAAGTATCAGCCAAAAATGTAAATCAGTAATGTTACAAGTTTTGTTTTTCTTGCTATACATTTCCAGAAAATTATTATCTTGATAATACAATAGCACAGTGAAAATTTTGCTATTACCCCCTTCATTATGATTATTGGGTGTTATTCCCTTCTTAAATTTAAATGTAGATTCTTATCCTAAAAAGTCCAAAATGTATACTAAAGCTTATGAATTGAGAGAAGGTCTACCAATGCTTCCAAGTTTTTGAAAATGATGAATGTGATTCACCACTCTATTAAACCTCCATAACAGAGTGATGAATCAGGCCAGTGTTTTAAATAAGGCACTGTTTCTGGAAACGGCAATCAACTTGTGCAGATCTGACTTTGGGTAAATCCACTAAGTGATTTCCATTAGTTTTAGGTCAGCCCAGCCTGCAGCCTCCTGTGGGGCTGGACGCTGCCTTTATGAAGGACTGAATCCTGCTGGCGTCATGTTACAGGATCTCTTACCAAGCAGCAGCTAGAGTCAGTGCTCCACATCCTCCACTGCTCTCCAGCTATGTTTGGGGTATTCCAAAAAAGCAAGCTGCGATGAATCTGCAGTGCTGTATTAGGTTCATGGCTTCTCAGGGATAGTGCAGGGCAGCAGGACTTAAAGGCTAGTGGGACACAGTGACACTCCTGCTCCCTCCTGCCCTTGTATTTCCATGCCCAATTTCATTATTTGTGTTATTTTCTATCCCAGTTTGCACAAAAGCACTGCAAAAACAATTGGCTCTTTATTTTAATCCAACTGGAGTAAGGAAATTCTTCACATTACCCAGGCCACTTGCAAAAATACTTGGTTTGCATTACTTATTTATTGTATCACTTGTGATAAAGTTGATAGGACCACCAAGAGCACTAGAGATTGGAGCACATGGTGTAGGATGAAAGACTGGGGCAGCTGGGTTTGCTTAGCTGGGAGAGGAGAAGGCTAAGGGAGATCTAATTGCTATCCTCTGCTCCCTAAAGGGGAGGATATGGAGAGTCAGACTCTTCCCAGAAGTGCATAATGAATAGACAAGAGGAGACAGTCACAAGTTGCAGGGAAATTTCAGCTGGACGCAAGGAAAAACTTCACAGTGCAGGTGATTCAATGCAGGAACAGATTGCTTGGAGAGTCTGGGTATCTCCATCCTTGGAGGTTTTCAAAGCTCGACTGGGAATGGCTCTGTGCAACCGTGCCCTGACATTGAAGTTAGCCCTGCTTTGAGCAGGGGCTGGAAAAGATGACCTCCAAAGAGTTCCTTCAATGTAGATTATGCTATAATTTTTCTATGGGAATGCACCTGAGCATCATTCTGAACCTGAAAATAAGTAAAGGTAAATACTCTTTTAAAGTCCCCTATGTTTTCCACTTATACCATGAATATAATTTCTTGCAGAGACCACAGTAGTAGCAGTTATTTTGTAAAGTGTTAGAAGGAACAATGAAGGTTTTATAGCTTCTGCATTTACCAAGCCCAAGTGTTAACTACATGGCTTTCAAAATAGAGATTCACAAAGCAAAAACATTGCCACTTTGAAACTTCCCTTGACTACCATCACCTTTTATTTCTAATCAACATAAGAAGCTTACAAAAACTTATCAGTAAAACAGATAATGAACCCCCATGCGAAGTATAATGCAAGCAGGGGTTAATTAGAAAAGGAAAAGGTGAACTTGCAAAGCTGTCCTTATGGAAATCCACATCCCTGACTCTGTAAATGAGGACTTCTGAAGCATCACCTGCAGTTTTGGGTATCAGCTAAGCTGTACACTGCTTTTCAATTATTGCAAAATCTGTAGTCAGAAAGATTTGGAAGGGAGTGCTCAGCAAGACTTTCTGAAGAAAGAATATTCTGGAACTATGTGGAGTAGGAGGAAAATTGGGATTTGGATAACTGAGCAACCATCTGTCCCAAGCTGTTCAAAAAACCACCCCAAGGGGCATCCACCACAGTTTTTATCTGGATGTTACTCCAGGTACTCATAGGGAAGAATTTATTCTGCTTGAGGATTTTTATTGCCATTGCTAGTACCATTCCTGTAGCCAGGAGGTGGCAGGAGATACAGGATATTGACAGGGAATAATTGGAATATGAGGAAACTCAGTAAAATATGACATGAGCTGCAGGTGGGTAATGAGAATGAGATAAGCCAAAATTTTTGGCAGGGAATTCTGGCAGAATTATTACTTTATATTATTCCTAATCTTAACTTCCAAATGACAGCCACCGTAGTATAAACTATTCTTCCCTCATGTGACGTGCTCCCAGACTCTAAATGCAGGAGAAAGTAAGATATAGTAAGTCATTTTCTAGCTATAACTGGAGGATTCGGACACTCCTTTCCTTCGTTATACGTTAAGCTCCTCTGTTGTACTAGCTAGGACATAAACAGAAATGTCAAAACCTAACTCAGGGTTTTAGGTAAAATGAAATACAGGGTGGAATTGGTTGGGACTATTATCAGAATAAACCCCAGAGACCTGCTCAGTCCCACTAGAAATATATAAAATTGGGTAGCTCTGAGGGTATACATTACCTTAAGTGACCTAGAGCCTGTCAGCTTCTCACTGATGTTATCCTACATTGATGCAAATCCATAAACATGGATTCATGATGTGAATTCATCGGTGACATTACTGCTGATTTATTGCTGATTTATGAAAAGAAGAAGGTCCTCAGCTAGATTTAAATGGCCTCTAGGAGCTCCTCCTTATGCTCTCTGCTATAGGGCAAGCAGGGTGAGAGTTCACAGCATCTTCATCACCCTCAGGTGTCAGCAAAAGTTGGGGAAATATATGAACTCACTTTGTTGTCCAAGTGCTTGTTCTTCTGTGTTGAGCACAGCAAACTACGGCCAGTAACTCTTTTAATCCCCTCTTAGGTTGCTTATGGCTCTCCACACCCATTCTAGCTAGAGGCAAGGTTTCAACATGGGGGTCATTTCAATGGGATGTTTCTTCACTTGCAGCAGCCCATGCAAACTGGAATTAAGTTGTGAGTCTTGCCAGCAATTCTACTTGCTCAGGTGTATTATCAATGTTTATTGTTGGCCTCATTCCACACATAGCACACCAATGAGATGGGCTGTTGGCAAAAAAGTAGAAAAATAACAGTTTGAGGAAGACCTCTGTCTCAGAGATATCGCAGTCTAAGGAATTATGTTTGAAAATGAGTATTCTTATGCCATATAAACTGTTTCATTACATATATTTGCATATAAGTACCTGAATGTGCAGACATAATGCTTGTTCATTAAAATCACCCTCACTTAAAGTCCTAAATCCCTGTATAGCCCTGCCTTTATGCAGCTTTACTCCTTTTCAGTTCCTCCAGGTGAGAAAATAAATAGGATTTTGCTAGGCTGATACACGTCACTTCTCAATCACCTGCACACAACCAGTTGTCTCCATTTTCATTTATTTATCTCATGGAAGATAAATAAAGGACTTTGGACTTGTCTTAAGTATCCTCAATCACAGCTCCATTCGATTCAGTGCTTTACACATCACAGCTCTTTCTGCCCCGCACTGTAAAGTGTTTCCTTCCTAAGAAGAAGCCAATGTTGCCTCAGTATGGGTGGACATAACGGAAAGATTTTGCAGAGAGTTTACAGCTTGCACTTTAGATAAGTTTTCCCAGAGGATTCAGTCTCTTCTCACCTACTTCAGACTGCCTTTTTCTGCAGTAAACACCTGCTCAGTTTAACAATTTCCTATTGTTCTGATTTTAGGTGATTTCAAAGCAAAGGTGTCTTGGTGAGCCGGTGTACTCAATACACATAGCTACCACCTATGTTTAAAAAATTACAGCTGTCATTGGAAGTCCACCTTTCAATCAATGTTTGTCAGTATAATGTGACAGAACAACTCTGCAGACATTTATCATTCTAATTATTGATCAGTAGTACATTATTCTCTGCTCAGTCCTTTTGTACAAGTTAAAAAAAGCATTATATAGTGTGCCTTTCCTTGGGAACTTTAATACTGTTATTGATGATGTATTATTAAAACTCGTTAATGGATTTTTCTTTTTTTGTACCAGTCTTGATTTTGAATACAGATTTCCATAATGAGGTTTTCTGAAATCACATAGAGAGTGTCAGACAAGAAATAAAAGTAACATTTCTGCTACCATTTTCTATCCTATTGTTGTGACAAAACTATGAGGTTCCTTAGACTTTCTGGGGTAAACCTACAGTAGCTTTCCTGAAACTGACTTTGTTCAGGTTCTGGGCTGATTTTAATCTAACATTTAAACATTCGGTTTTGGTGTCTGCAGTGGAGCTGCATAATTTTATATGGAGGATAGAAGATATGTCTTTGGTCTAAATAAGGATTTGCACTTAAAAATATGGACATGTTAAACAACTATTAATAGGAGAAAAGAAGAGAGAGAGTTTAAAAAAAAAAAAAGCTCAAACATCTAAATCATTGTGCATGCATGGAGATTTTTGCTTAGACTCTCTTCCTCTTCAAGCCCTCAGTCTCTGCAGGATAAAGACCTTCCAGAGTAGTCTATGCTTCTTTCTGTATTGAGCACACTTAGGGAAGCAATGTGATGCCTGTAATAACCATAATAAAAGTCTGTATTTGATTCTGCAGAGTGCATCTAGCAACGCCAAGACAATAAGTGTTTTGTTTCCTTCAGTCTTCCCCCCCTCCAAGGGCCTTTGTATGGGATTTGCAGCACTTACTTGGACTTCCATTTTAATAACTATCAACAAAATCTATTATGAAGAAAGCTCACATCAAGTATTTTTTTTCTATTTAGTACTTCATATTTTAAATAGGTTCATCTTTTCATGAAGATTTTTGGATCTTTATGGGTGGAGGGGCTCTTGGCTTATTCCAGGGAGGACTGGATCTGTTTGCTTAATTTGCTGTTTGGAGAGGAATCTCATATAATCCCTTTTTAATATTCCAGGAAAGGTTTTGACTGTCTATCAAGGTATTCTCAGCAGTCAAAAGGTCTCCTTTTTTTCTTCTTTTGAACTAACATAACTAATGACAGGTAGCAGCAAAGCTTTGAAGACAGAAGTCACTTCAATCCTTTATAGATAGCAAAACCTTTCCCTTCGTACGCTCATTCAGGAAGTTCAAAGAAACTCACAGCACAAAAAATGTTGACATCTAGGGGGTGTGATTCACTCCTCCCTCCAGCACTGATCGGCTGTCAGGCTCCGATGATGTTTGCAGCTGCGACTTTTCAAGACACGATTAGACCAAAGGGTCCCAGCTAAGAGGCCAGAGAGGCCGAGGGGCTCGGCGGGGAGTGTGGGGCGGAGGATCTGGAGGGGCAGCGGAAATCCAGCAAGAGACTGGTGGCTTTTAAATATCACAGCTGACTGGGGGAAATAGTAGATAACAAATCACTTTCAGACAATTCCACTATTCTCTCTAACAGGCTATTGCTATAACCTTCTCATGGTTTGAAAGGGTTGAAAAATAAACTTAAAACTTTATATCTGCTAATGAACAACATAATGTGTGTCTGAAGTTTGAAGAGTTGTGCCAGATAGTCTCAACAGGATATGTTTCTTAGTGCCTGGTTTGTAATAAACATGAGGTATTGACACAAAGTATATCCAATACAGGGAGAGCTGCATGAATTGTCCCTTACAAAAAAAAAAGGAACCTCATCTAAGAAATCTGAAAGAAAGGTTTGGAGAAGGACTCTGTAAGAGAGCGAATACCTAGATGATGTCTGCCTTCTCCTTTGCCAAGGTCCCTGGTAATCTGGATGTCTTGGGCAAACCTCTGTGACTTGCTGCAGAGATGGCCTTTCTGTCACAACACTCCGGGGGGCCCACCTTGCTGTGAGAAACCGTCATGCTGCAGCACAGTGCAACACCGGGGTGGGCAAAGCCGATAGATGCTTTGGCTGAGCAGGAGTGCTCTGGCACTAGCTTCTTCATAGCGCGTTTACCAGTATTTCTCAATGGCCTCAGACACCCACCCCAAGAAGGACCCTTACGTTTCTTGTTATATAGGCTGTTAATCTGTAAGAAAATGCATGTCTAAAACAAGCAAAATAAATTATTTCATCTTTTCTTTTTTCCTCATTTGTCCTTACCCAAGTAATTTCTCTCCCACTTACCTTCCAGCTCTTCCTTTACTTCTCATCATTTCCCCCCAAAATTACCATTAAGCAAGTATTCAGCATGTGGCAAGTGTTACCCTGGAAATCCCAAACACCCACACACCAGCAACCAGGTGAAATTAAATCAGGGCAGGCAAGAGAAATGATGAAAGTTTCAGACAGTGAAGAAACCTGGATACATTCAGTCTGAAGAAAAGACGAAAGAGAAAACACAGAGTTTACAAACAAGTAAAGGGATGTTGTGAAAGGAAAAGAAATCTATTAATATGCCAAACCAGCAGAACTGAAGCTGCAACCTACATTATCACAAAGAAAATGGATATTAAGTATTTCCTCAAAGTGAAAAAAATTGTCAGGAAAATCATATTCCGAGCAAACCACCTGTCAGAATCTGGCTCATGAACTCCTTTTAAGGTAGCAATAGATTAAAATCTTAAGTGGACAGAGTACGTATTTGTGTCTCAGACTGGCAGGTACTGGTGACAATGGTAGGAAAGCATCAGCCTTTTCTGCAGCGGGAGGTGCCATCGATTTTTTAGAATCATTTTGAGCATTTCCACTTGAAATATCTTGTTGCTACTGAAGGGAACTCGGACATTGCCAACACACCCTTGAACTATCCTGCCATTTTCCTATGTGATGCAGAAGCTTTTTACGGCTGAATTTTATTGCTGATTTCTGAGAGTGAGTATGGACTCAATATTCTGTGGACTTGTCTGGACTAAGCAGGTACCTACTCCATGGTCATTTATAGTTGTCAGGGACAGGACTGTATAATCCTGTCTGAAATCCACAGGAAAGAATCATGCATTGGTTTGGGAGTGGAGTTTTCACCATCCTCTCCAAGCCTCCTAAATATACCACCACTGAACATAACAATATTTTATTGACTTTGTAAAGAGGGTCTCTCACCAGAGAGGCAACAAAGACAAAGAACTACTGCAATACTTAACTCCAAAAGCTGTTGCAATGTTTTTGATTAATTGAGATCCATTGCGCTCCTATGGATTAGCTCACAGGCACACTGAGAAGTACAGAACTGGGAGCTGCAACTTATGGCATCATTAAATATCTATGCTTGTTGTCCTCACAAGCAGCTTTAAGAAAGCAAGGCTTCTAAAAATTTCGCAGCAAGTGTTCGCTGCAATTCCAATCTCTGATGAACAGCTCACAGAAGCTTTTATTAAGAGTAGTATGCCATAGTCGAGCAGAGAGACAGGGCAATCTTCCTGCTTTCAGGATCTGGAAGTCACCACCAAACCACTGGGGTCTCTACAGGTTTTAATTTATAAAAAGGGATATAATCCCCAAGACTGACTGGTAATCAAACATTCTGTGCCTGCTGTACTATTGTTGAGAAGGAGAGTCCCATGGCTACATCTCAACACATCAAGGACAGAACGCTAACTTCTTTTTGTTTTTACACTAGAGAGATGAATCATCTGTGGAAGAATTCTTACACAGAGGATGAAAACATAAAAGGATCCAATATTGACTATCGTTAGGTTTTATTCTGTGCATGTTCAAAATCTGAAGCAGACCACTAGAGGAAGGTGTGCTTTCTTTGATAGATGGGGAAACAGCTCAGGGACTCCCTGAACTTTAATATCAGCACATATGAAACTTCAGTTACTTGTCATTCTTTGGACGCTTTCCATTTTTTCACAAGTTGTATGAAGAACTAATTTGATTTCTCTTTCATTGTTCTGGTGCAGACACTCAGCTTTCTGACAATCCGTTAACGGCATAAAGCACTTTCTTTTAAATTCTACCAGTTCAAATCACCATGGATGTGTGCAGACAAAGGACGAGAGGCACAGAAGAGCTAGCATGCTGCACATTGTGGAACTTATTGTTAGGCAGGATTAACCCATGGAAAGTGCCATTTTGTTCCACAGAAATACTTCTAAAAAATTTCATTCTTTCCCTCTGTTTTTTTTTAATAGGCTTCATTTCCAATGCACTACTTATGATACAGTTTCAAATTTATTCTCTCCCTTTTCTTTTTCACAACCCTAACATGCTTGTTGTTGTCTTCATAAAACTTCTTCCATTGGATTAACTCATCCTCTTTCTTAATCTGTCAGCGTTCATTGTAACAGGTTATTGAAATACTTAGTCTGCTAAAAAATTGGGTGTACAGCCAGAGCTGATCTGTGTTGCCCCTTTTAGTGCAACAGTTCTTCAGTCCTGGGGTGAGAGGAAAGTTGTCATAGGCTGGCAAAGTTTTCCCGATTTAACCCTGGAAGCTTGTAATGAACTAGCATGCTGGGTACCACACTACTAAACTTCTGACAGTCCTCTCTCTGCACTGTTGCCATGTAATATGGCAGTTATCAGAGCATCTTACAGAAGACATAGTTGTGTCTTGGTTTGTTGTTTCCCTTCATCTAAAATAAGGGAATGCAAGCTGAAATTATGTAATTGGTCTCCCTTCAAGAGAAGAAACTGAAATGAAGAGAGAAGAGGTTATTGGGCATACAAATTCACAAAGTGGAACTGATGGAAACAGATGAGGGCAAGAGGCTTTAGGGGAAAAAAAAAGGTTTTGTTTGGTCTCTAAGTAAAGCAAGCAGCTGCAAAACTAGCC
Organism: Gavia stellata; assembly: GCF_030936135.1. Taxonomy (NCBI): domain Eukaryota; kingdom Metazoa; phylum Chordata; class Aves; order Gaviiformes; family Gaviidae; genus Gavia; species Gavia stellata. The sequence goes on from NC_082595.1 coordinate 38,951,572, forward strand.
GTGGCTGAGGCCACACTGGGAAAATGAGTCAGGCAAGAACCCGGCCACCCACCATCCCATGCCACAGCACCAAAACTTGGGCTTGGGAATCCAAACAGTGCTTTCCCCTTCCCTGCCACATGGACTGGTACAAACAGTTTATCTATGAAAATTACATAGCTAAATGAGCCACTAAACTCTGACATTGAACTTTGGGGTGCATGTGGAATGTGTGAGTGAACCTGGGAGGCACCCCTGTGGCTGAATCTCTAGAAGCGGGGGGGAAAGGTTGGAGGTATCGACACATCCACATTTTGTGTTTTCGGAGAAAAGGGTTGGGTTGTGGGTTTTTTCCACTCAGTTTATAAATCATGATAAAGAAAGACTGAGAAAATTAGATTCATCCTGAAAAGTAAAGAATCTGTTTCTGAGTAGCCGATCAGAGGGGCTGAGAAGTGACAGTTCTCAAACCCAAGGATTGAGGAACCCAGCAGCATGTCACACGGAAGGCAGCAGCTCCACTGCAGGAAAAGACTGGCCAGAGAGAAGAATGAAAGGTGGGTAAGAGTTGATAGAAAGCATTTAAAGGCTTCTACAGATGACTGTATTCAGGAAAATAAAATAAAAATAAAAACGTAGAGGCTTTCTGAAAGCTCCAGAATTAAAGACGCTGCCCCAAGTGTTTGACTTTTATTGTTATAACGGCATAAGACACAGAAACTCATTTTAATCACTTAAGAAAAAGCAGCTTTCAGGGATTCAGTGAAGAATTTGTGTATTATATCTAAATGTGCGTGTGTGTGAGAGAGAACAAAAGAGAGAGAAAGAGACTATTTTAAAATCCTTTGAAGATCTACAAAGCAACTCTGGATTTATTAAGAGGAATTTCTCCCAATGGGCCTGACATTTTAGCTTGCAGGTCTGACATCTCCTGACAACAGGTAGACCTGGGAACATAGTTAAGGGGGGGTAGAAGAAGTACCCAGCACACGTAACAAAAGAACTTCTGAAGTTAAATACCAGCTAAGCAAAATGTCAGGGGAGAAAAATTAATGCCAGGGGACGCAGAAGTGTGTTTGTGTAAGAAAGCACCAGAAAGTTTCCTAACGGACTTTTCGCCACAGGTTTCATGCTACAGGGATGGCTGGTATTTTGTTCCATCTGTACTGGCCCTTGGCACCAGGCTCAGTCAAAACGTTCACCCCTGTGCAGTCGGTGGCTTACATTACATTACACCTGTTTAGTTACGATGCCGCTCTTGGGACCCACTGTGGCCCTGCTCTGGCTGGCAAGGGGAGGAGGGAGAAGGAGGGACTGCACAGCTGCATGGGCATGCATGCCTGCTTTCTGCTTTGCATCACTGGCACCCCATGCACAGCAGCAAGAAGCCCTGGAGGGGACTGCAGCCTTCTGGGACCCACTTACACATATGGTGATTGATGGTTTCGTGGTTTCCTCTCAAAAGTGTTGGCTGAGTGGCAGCTGCACCAGCACCAGCAGCAGCCCCAGAACCTCGGCACAGATGTGGCAGGCAGGGGCCATGTCGGTGGCCCGCAGCATGGTCCCTCTGCTCTTTGGTGGCAGAGCTCTGCTCCCTTGTATTCTGCATAAAGGGTTCCCACAAGCAGAGCATGTGATAAAGGACAGAGATTTCCACCAACACCAGGACCCTCATGCTTAAGGTGTGGTAGCCTGGAGGTCTCAGCAGAGCTGTCCTGTGAAGTAATATGTCTTGAAAAAGGGTCTTGAAAAGATCTCCCACTTGGGGGAGATCGAATTTAATTCTGTATTACAGCTACCATTATTTAGTGTGCAGGGATGCATGCCAGGGTGTGAGAGAGACCCCAAGTGCAGGTGTTAGGGGGAGCACAGCAGGGTCAGGGCAGGGAGGGCTGAAGCCATGAGTCGGAGAGCTGGAAGGATGGACCTGCTGAGGACCTTGGCAAGAGCATGCTTGGGACCACAGGCGAGGGTTCACAGCGCTTGCTGTGGCAGGTCTTGGCATGAAAGGGTGAGGTGGGAGCGTGGGCACAGGCAGGGGTGTGAGGCCAGGGGGGCCAACTCTGCCCAGGGGTACCTGAGCCCTGCCGCGGGTGGCATCCAGTCCTGAGTGGATCCGGAGCCCCGCTGCTCCTGGGGGTGCAGCCAGCAGCCATGGGCAAGCTGCCTTCCTTTCCTACACCACTGTTGGGGGAAAAGGGGAAAAAGGCTCTAGGTACCAGCAGAACGGCAGGAACCATCATCTGAATTTTATTGTGCTGTCTTTAGAAAGCCACTCCATTCCTCAGTATCCTGACCTGCAGACCTGCAATGATGCAGCTTACCTTCCTCACTGGAGCATTGCAAAGCTTGATTCATTAGCGTTTGTAGCCTATTTTAAAACCCTTAACTGAAATGTGCTAAAGAAGTGAAACACATTATGTACAAAGCATGCGAATAATATTGATGCTCATACAAAATATGTTTCAATAAAAGCTTAATAACTTACCAAGAGGCAATAAACCCAAGTGTGACCTCAAATGCACTACACATGGCTAATTTACTATTCCTGGCATGTTTCTACCTTGGAGAGACAATCAGGATGCACTATTTCAGAAAAGGGCTTTACAGATAAGCAAAACAAATATAATAGTCTCCTTAGCTGGCATAAATCAGTGTCACTCCTGCGACCGCCAAGCCAGTTTACACTAGCTGGGTAGCTGGGCCAGTTTTGCTTGGTATGACCAAAATGAATGATTTTGCTCACCTGTTGGAACATTTCAGCATCAGGGCTCAGAGAGGAAGCTGCTGGAGGACTGCAGTTCCCCAGACAAATTTACATACTCAATTTCAGTCAGAAAGATTATGCCACGTTTGTAATCTTTTTCTGAATTAAAAGAAATTGACAGAGCCCTTGGGAATTCAGGGCACGGTAGTATTGTGATCATTTGGAAAACTGCCATAATTACTTTTTCTATTAGAAGAATCTCTGTACCATACATTGTGGAGCAGAGGATTTTTAAAGAGATAAGAAAAACTGACCTGAGCGGATTGAAGCTGAGGGGCAGATTTTTAACAGGATGAGGTAGAACTGGATAAAGTGGGTTTACTCTTGTTGCACTGAAATATTCATTGTAGGCAGCCCTTGTTCATCCAGTGAGTTGAAAACTCGGTCCTGCTTGGAGAGCTAGTTCCCTGATCTCTAACTGCCTCTTAATGGGCATAAATGACGGAAATACTTTTCAGCATGTTCTTGCATGGTGAGAGGTCATAAATAATTACAAGCACATTTTGTGAAGTATATTCAACTAATTGGCAGGAAGACATCCTGAAAGTTTTTTAGCCTGTTTGAGCTAAAAAAAAAATATCAAAGAGAATTGTGATGATAGCCTCTAAAGGTTTTTTATATTCTCTGAGGAAATATGGAAAATTGTTATTTTCTAGGGGTTGTTTTTATGTTTTTTTTTTTCTTTACTCTATATTGTTTCAATTATTTTTAGACTACAATTTAAACAGAATTAAGCAAAAACAGTTCAGAAAATTTTTCATATGTCCTTAACCTTCTATGCTCTGAGCAAGCCTCATGACCTGGCTGAAAGTTAAGCACATAGGTGTGCAAAACCTAAGAACTGCCATCCCCCTTGTCTATCTCTCACCCCAGCAAGAATTCCTTTCTATAATTTTATAGTCCCTCTTTAAACCCCCCAGATTCCTCTGACCACATGAACTTGCTTCAACGTCCTTGTTTTCTGGAAGTCGTTCAATGAGCACATCCTGGAGTCTCCCGTCCTGGTGTCCCGCTCACTTCCCACTCCCAGCAGCTCATTCGCATGCCCGGACTACCCACTCCTTGCAGCAATTTGCAGTCACACTGTGAACTGGCTCAGAAAACAAACCTGGCTGGGAGCAAACCATTTCTCAAGTTATTTTTCAACCAGTTCTCTCCCATAGCTAGTTCACTGAATGATAGCACAAATAATTTGCCAGCTCCAAACGAAAGGTGATTGGGAAGGGACCGAGTGGTACAACCTCTTTGGTAGCATCACTAAGTTATGCCACCCTAAGGTGGTTTTCTAGCTACCCATGATACAGTAAGTGAGATGATACCAATATCAACCTATTTTCATGCCTTCAGAATGCCAGGTTTTCAAGAAGGAAGATGAGGTCTTATCCAAATGCATGTTGCTTGTGCTTCTGCAATGCTGAATGGCTCAGCCCTGGCACATGCAGTGGGCTGCAGGGGAAAGGGGCCGTCACCATCTCCCACGCTGGGGCTCTCCTCCCCATTCCCAGCTTTCTATCAGATCTAGCAAACCGATATGCCAGCTGATATGACAGAGGCTTAATTTTCAATCAAATCAGCAAACTATGTATACTGTGTGTTTTAATTGACTAAAGCTTGAAGTGGCTCACACTGCACAAGAGTCTATGGAAGTCACTTTGGCACCAACTCATTGTTTAAGCTGAACTGCATCAGTGCTATGAGCCAAGAATATCCAAATGCCACATACTCTTCTCCAAATTCTTTCCAATATCAGCTGAGAATTTAATGCCATTTTCCAGAAGACATATTTGAATGAACATAATTTGATAAAATGCAGGAACACACCACCAAAAGGAAAAATATCATCCTCTGAATGTCATGGCCCAGCAAGCAAATGAGCAGGATGTTATTTAAACTATGAAGTAATGCACACACTTACAGTACAAATGTTCTTTATCAAGCATCATATCATCATGAAGTTGATGGCAGGCAAAATGTGTTGTATAACCTCTTGCAAGAAGTGAGACACAAATCCCAACATAAGGAAACAGAAAGATAAGAATTCTTTATTTTCCCTCAAGGCAGATTTTCTGCTCTTTCCCAAATGGAGGAGGGGAGAGGGAGGAAAAGTTAATTCAAAGGTTAAAGAAAATTTGTGGAAAGTCAGAATAAGCACCACAAAATTAAACATGTAATTTAACTCGGTGTCCTAATGAAAGAATAAATAAAAATACCAGCAGAAGATGCTAGAAAGCAGTAGCAAACAGTTATGTGGTAAGTTGTGTCCATTACAAAATAGGTAAGAAAAATTAATGGGAGTATCTTTACTTTCCACATTGCTGTAATTTTATTCAAGTTGTTTATCTCAATTCATAGACAAGAAAGACCACAGGTAATATGACTGGTGATATTATTCAGCATTTTCCAGGTAAGGGGAGTTTTATTACTATTCTTACTACTATTACTATTACTTGCTATTACTATTACTATTTATTACTGGCCACAGATGTGCCAGAAGAACAAGGGCAGTAACTGTATGTGTGCATATGTGTGTGTGTCCTCCTAAAAATAAAATCTTACTGCATTTTGGGTCATTTAGTAATACCAATAACTTCATACATAGTAACTAAGCATGTAAAAAATATAAAAAAGAATAAAAAGCAATTTTATGAGTTTTGTTACAGGTAACAAAATCAGGTATAAGAGTGACCCAAAAGTCAGTAAGTCAAAACAAAACCATCATGCAAAGTCATCGCAGTATGAAGTTCCTCATGTCATTGGTAAGCAAGCTCAATAACTTGTTTAATGAACTCAGTCACAGATGGAGACGACACTGGAGACTTTTCGGAAGCAATTCTAAGTCCTTCTCAAAAAGTAACTGTGTCAGGCATTTGGGGACTAAAATACACATAAGAACCCACCTTGAGAGGACACAGAATTGATTGCACATATCCGTGCCTCATACAGCAGTTCGTTACAGCAGAGGGAGCAGGGAGGGGAAACGGTGCTTTGCACCTGAAAGGGCACTGCTTGTTAATTCCTGCTGGCTTCATTCTGGGGGAAAAAACCAATTCCCTCTCAGGCAGTGTCCTAAACAGGGAGTCAAAAATGGCAGTAAGTAGACCGGGCTACAGTCCTTTTTTCCCAATAATCGAACATTTTTTCTCTATAAACCCCTCTCAAAACGGGCTTGTGGGGAGATGCCCATGCTGAGCTCCCATCGTTCTGCCAGGCACTCACTGCTGGGGCCTCTGCTTCCCACTTTATCTTAGCACAGACAGCATGCTGCTTGCGGTGGAGCGGATATTTTCAGGATCCTTGGCTCTAATTCCAGTTTAAGATCCTCTACAGTCTGCAAGACACCCCATCGCTGGCTGGAAAAGGAGGTGTCCCGGAGGGAGGAGGCCTTGCTGGCTGAGTGCTCCCATCGCTGGCTAAGCTGCGTGATGGGCAGGGATGGAAATGAGCCACCAGCTGTGTTTCATGCAGGAGCTGGTCCCACGTGGGGACACGTTTTCAGCCACCCCATGAGCTGCACCCTCAGGGGACTCCCACGCCCCGTTCCCCGTTCCCGGCTCGCACAGAGGTGTGGGCAGAAGCCATGCCAGCACCCTGCTCACCCGCTGCGGAGCTGCTGCCATGCTGGGGACAGCCTTAGGCAAGCTTGGTCACAAACTTGGGTCTAAATACCCAAAGTCTACTGACATCTCATTTCAGGCTCTCCTGCCTGATACACTGTTCAGAGCCCAGATTTCCTGACTCCTAGTCCAGCTGTCCTTTCTAATAAATTTTAAAACAACATTTTTATTGTTGTTGTTATTATTTAGAAGGTTTCACTTGATCCTCACAGTTCTCCCTGAAACTTTCACGTCACTCAATCTTTGAACTCCCTGTGGCAGGGAAATTGCCATTGCTGCTTTGTTTTGTTTTTCTTCTTGAGCAAATGAGATCTGCACTTTTTCTTTTATTGATAAGGACATTCCACTTATCACTAGTAATACAGGCCTGAAGCCCAGATCCAGCACAGAGGAATGGCTCCAATCCTTCATACAAGATGAGGCTTCGGGTTAAGGAACACTCCACCAAATCACAGTCATGTGTGCTGGTTTTGGCTGGGGTAGAGTTAATTTTCTTCATAGTAACTAGTATGGGGCTATGTTTTGGATTTGTGCTGAAAACAGTGCTGATACACAGGGATGTTTTAGTTACTGCTCAGCAGTGCTTACACAGAGTCAAGGCCTTTTCTGCTCCTCACACCACCCCACCAGTGAGAAGGCTGGGGGTGCACAAGAATTTGGGAGGGGACACAGCCGGGAGAGATGACCCCAACTGACCAAAGGGATATTCCATACCATATGACGTCATGCTCAGTATATAAACTAGGGAGAAAGCTGTCCGGGGGACCACTGCTTGGGCTGGGCATCCGTCGGAAGGTGGTGAGCAATTGTTTTCATTTGCATCACTTGCCTTTCTTGTTTGTTGTTGTTGTTATTTTCCTTTTCATTACAATTATCATTATTATTATTATTATTTTATTTTATTTCATTTCACTTATTAAACTGTTGTTATCTCAACCCATGAGCTTTCTTGCTTTTGCTTTTCCTATTCTCTCCACCATCCCACTGGTGCAGGGGGGGAGTGAGCGAGAGGCTGTGTGGTGCTTAGTTGCCAGCTGGGCTTAAACCACGACATCATGCTAGTAAAATTCCTTTTTGTGTGATTTTGCTGCAGGGAAATAATTTTCTCCTTTTAAGAAAATATATGATGAATTATCGGGTTATTTTTATTCTAAATTGTATTTTATATGAGGCAGTCATCATCGAAGTGAGGATCCAAGAGTTTTGGTGTTTAAAGCCAGAAGGAACCATTAGATCATCTAGTCAGGCTTCTGAAATAACACAGAGCATTAAGTTTCATGCCGGTATCTTACATTCAATCCAAAGGCTTTTGAAAAACTAAAGAATTTCAGGCGCTTGCATCTTTTCAGGAGATTAAACTGCATGTTGCAGGCAGAATACCGGAGAGACCATGTCGGTGCCGGAGGAGTCAGGAATGGCAGAGAATTGATTTGGTGCAGGATGTTCTCGGAAAGCAAATAGAGCCCTCATCACTGAGAAAAGCAAAAAAACATCTTTGACAATCTTCCCTGGGAGTTAAGCTGCATTTCTGACCCCCAGCCTGGGGCTGTTGTGGGCAAAGTAAGCAATATGTATCAGCAAAACAAGGGTTAACAGGGCAACCCAGTCCCACTGACTTAAGAAACAAGAGAGACACCCAGCACGGTCAGCCTAACTCTCCCACAGCATCCATAGCATTTTGTTAAGACATTAAAGCCTCCCTTTTAAGAAAGGCTTCTAGATGGTCCTTTTTCTGATGGGAAATTAAGTCTGCGTGAAGAAAGTTGATGGGAAGACTTGACTGCACTTCCTCAGGGGCACTGGCTTGGTGGGGTGGGCCACCTCCGGAGTCGGCTGGAGCAACTGGATGAGCGCACAGTCCCGGGTCCTCCTCCAGCTACAGCTCTCCAAGAATGGTGAACTTAAAGTTCAGATTACGCTTTAAAGAAAATCCTGTTCGTATTCACAGCTTTTATAATCTCTGGACTTTTTAAAGTTTAAGTAAGAAATCCAGATATATTTAACAGTCAGCAACCAGGGGTATGGAATAGCATAAAGTGAGTGGGAAAATGTACAGGAGAATTATTCCCTAGGGAAGGTGGCAGAGGAATGAACATCTTGTTGAAGTGCCCAAAACAGCTACCAATGAGGGTACAGGTTTATCAAATATTCATCAACTCCATCTTGCTATAGGCGTCAAATATTTACCATGAAACTGTGCCCTACCTTTTAGTGACTCCAAAGGGACTGAAAGACCCCAAAATCCAGAAGACAGATAAGACATCAGAAAAGCAAATGCTAGCCAGATGGATATAGGCACACCTTCATTATAATCATCTCACAGTGAGGTAGCTGCATTCAAGAGAATTGCTTAAGGGAAGAACTGTGAAGAGCTACTTTGTCATCTCACTGCATCAAGACCCATTTTCTTTGATTACAGCTAAAATCTATGCTCTGCTGATTCAGGAACTCTCAATGTATTTCTTAAGTGCTACTTTTTGATTATTGAACAAGGATAAAGTAAACAGTGAATGTTCTTGGAGTACCGAACACATCCTTCTGGACTGTAAGTGAGCAAGAATCACCAAAGTCTGGCAGGCACTCATGGGGTGCATAAAATGGAATATTCAATATTCTGTTGACTGTTCCCTTGTCTTCAAGGCATCCTCCTACCTATTTGCAACGGCTCATCAGCCACTTTGCTTGCTGTCTTGACGTAGAGTGGTAACCCATACAAAAGCAAACCACAGCAGGATTCAAGTTCTTGAACAGAGGAGCAAAGTTTCTGCCTGATATATTGAACATTGTGAGTCTTTGCTCAATTCATTTCTCAGAGCTGGCAGAGTAGTTTATGCTAGGGAGAAGGTGACCTTAACACCTCTTATCAATGTCTCCGCAGAGATCAGCCCTTGATTTAAACCTTTGGCTCATTTGTCAGTTTTGTGCATGTTAGAGGAAATTGCTCTGGGCAGCTACACCGGTGGGCTGTAGTATCATGTGAATCCGGTCTCCAAGCTCCCCGAGCAACACGGTGCGCTGAAACAAGGATGTGACTGGTATTTGGTTTGGCCCATAAATGAATAAAAGCAAAATGTCATCCAGTGCTTCAGAATGAAAGAAAATAATTCCTTTGGACAGACTGATCTAATTTTATCAGCAGTGACTTAAATGGCAGGTCAGGGTAAAAGTCTTTTGAAATTTCTGTGTTAGAGCAGGAGACATTTGCCAGTCAATACTGAAATAAACTCTGCCCATCTTCTCTGACAGATTATTAGGCAGTGGAATCCGTAGGTGAAATTTCATGGCTTGTGGTATCCAGGAGGTCAGGCTAGATGATGATAATGGTCTATTTTGAACCAAAAATGTATCCATGGCTGTTATCACAGAGAACATGTTATTTTAAAATTGATTAAAAAAATGATTAATTTACTGAAGGAAAGAATATTACAGTAAGAGTGAAACAGATAATTTAATCTTTGTTAATATTTCTCTGTTCTTACCACATTTTGTCTCTGCTTTGCAAAAGCAGAGACCACCACAATCCTTTCCTTTCTCCCACACATATTCTGTTCAACATAAATCAAAAAAGTGTGACCTCAGCTCTGCACAGCTGCCAAGGGCTGGGGCTGCAGGTTGAAAGCTCACGAACCAATAAAGCTATTTTAGTTGTAACGTATGCGAGAAAAAGAACATATTTCAATAGCTGTTTACATTCTAAAAACTCTTAAAATCTTGTTCTGTTTTTTCCAGATCTTTGGTTAAACAGATAATGTATTTGATAAATTTCCATGAATCCTATTGATATTTTTTCTGCACACAATGCAATCAAATATTCTGTTTCATTTATTACTTGTTATCATTTAGAAATATCTGTAATGGGTCATTCTTGATATTTATGTGCATACAACTCGTTGCAGGCCACACTCAGTAATGTATATAAATTCTGAGGATTATTTCATATGTGATCAGGGAGTGACTGAACACTTCATATCCTGCTACTGTGAAATGGAGTAAGCACTTGCCTCTGTTGCACAGGCGGTAAAGAATCCCAGTAGAGGAGTGCAGGGCCATTTCAGAGCTGTTCTTCCATACCCTCCCCCTCCCCACCAAAAATGAGGTCCATATTGCAGATCTGGCTTGCCATGGATGAAACTCTCCATCCTCACTTACTGAATCCAGCCACGCTCAAACACAATTGGGGAACCCCTTAGCTTGGAGCATCGACAAAGCAGACTGCTACCTTAATAACAGAGCTGGTGTAGATTGTTGTTTTCTGCGAATAAACTATTTTCATCCTAACTTTTTCAGCATTTCTATGTTGTTAGCAAGCTACCTAAAACTTGAAAACCAGCATTTTTTTGTGTCAAGAAGAAAAAAATCATTATTTTCAGAGATACATCATTCATGTTCCCAGGAGGCCTTAAGCGCCAGGGCTATAACAACATGGCTTGAACTCACAGACTACCTCCTATTCTACAGGTGATGAGTGAAAAAACAGTTATTAAAATAGCAAGTGTAAAGCAATAGTGTATTTTCACCCTGTTTGAAGAGAGGCGCTAAGAACATAAGACCAACTCTTTGTCATTCCAGGCAACTGCACAAGAGAGTTCCAGCTTACAATGGTCCACAGCATCCGTGTCCCACGTTTATCACCCTAGGCACTGAGACAAACCTCACCAAACTTTGGATCCATAAGAACAGATCAGAAGCCACTAGGAGAGCGGGTCAAAGGAAATCAAACCGTCTTCCCCACCTCCATCTGCAAAAACAAGCTATACATCAAAGCACTCCTCACTCCCTCCAGGTGACCAGCAGAAGCCTTGAAGCAATGGGAAAGCAACGGCAGTTGTACAGTTGTAACAGGACAGACACTCCCAGAGCAGGGTTTGGTCCAGCTATAGACTAGGAGCTCAAAGCCAATTCTGTGAGCACAGCTCAGAAATGCTTTCAGTAAACTTAATGAGAGGCTTTTCTTGATGAAAATTGGCAGCTGGTGAAAAGTTCAGTGATTTTGAAGGGTTGCTTGTGAGGGAATGTGCAAACAGCATTAACAAGGGCCTACTCAGTTTTCATGCATGTCTCTGTCTACACAACAACCCTGATTAGGTAAAGATAATAATAGCTGTTTCTTTTTGAAGGTACACATCTCAGCTGGGAGCTTTACATCTTCGCAACAGCACAAAATAATTTCTTTTAAGAGGGTTAAGCATCAGTGCTTCCAAAACTGGAAGAGACAGCTATCTATTTACTCTCATGCCACTAAAATCCTTGTGCAAATTTGATGACAGGTTCTTTTTTTAAAAAAAGCAGTAAGATATAGCACTGATATCACAATCTTGGGCTCCCACTCATTTCAAAAGCTCCATCGACTTCATAAACTCTAGTAGAGACAAAAGTGTCTTAACACACTTCATTTTAGCTAAAGCGGAAAAGCAGCTAAAAAAGTGACAAATATTATGTTCCTAAAATTGGAAATTGAGTCATTTGGACAAACTGTGAGACTCTTGTCTCTCTCCCTGGCAATCAGAAGGCAAAATGTCAGCTATTTTCTCTAAAAAATGAACAACAGGCTAGATGTTAATTCTTGACCCCTACGGCTCACCAGGGATTGTCTTACTGCAGATGACTCACATGACAGACATCTATCAGTGCAGACTCTAAGCTGTCTTTTAGCAGCATGTTGTCAAGGACCATGATCAAAATCACACCCTTACTTCTTTTTTTCCCAAAGTTATTATGCACTTGCAATGTCCTTGGAATAGCCTGCCCATGCTCCAGAGCAAGGCTTCAAAACCACCCAAGCAGAGCTCCCAGACAGTTCATTTCACTTTTGCTGAACACAAGGCAAACTGGGCTTGTTGCTCTCCTCTTCTAATGCAAAATGAACAATAAAGATTCAATAGATTTGCTTATGCTGGGCCATTTTTTCCTAATGACCAGGACTCTGGCTTCCCAGTTCTGCATCTGGAGAAATAAAAAAAGATATCTGTAGCTGCATTTGAAAACGAAGTCATGTGCTGCTTTATTCTTTTTGTTTCCTTCTTAGTCATTTTACACTAATGTTGCATTTTCTAAAGGATATTACAGCAAGATATTGTGTGCTGTCGGGAAAAAGAAACTTCTATACAAAACGTGTAACCCACAGAATGTGTATGCTAAGCCATAATTAGGGTGTTTTACTTTTTTCATTCTAGCTCTCCCTCTCATAAAAATCCTTGTTTGCAGACAGTTTAAAAAGAATCAGATCTGAGCATCGAGAAACAGACTAAGCCAAAACCCCAGCATAGGTGGTCCCCAGTTGGGTACCGTCTTTACCAACTGCATTTCACAAGACTAAAACATGTCATAAGACATTTTTAGCACATTGTAAGCCAAGAGTAAAAGCAGGTATCACGTATGGGATTGCTATTACCACAGGCCCCAGGGATTGCATCAATACTCATGTACAGCTGAAGTCAGAAAGGGGTTTTGGGTTGTTTGAGGGACCCTTTTTAATATTTTATTCATTTGGAGGCTTTCCAGTGGCAAGGTTTGCTCCCTCCTCCTGTGGCACTGAGGTCTGCTCATCAAAAGCTGGGGGAAGAACATCTGGTGTCCAGCCCTCAAATTTTTGTGTTTTTAACATTTTAAAGCTAAGGTTATAGCAACAGGTACAGTGTGACCAAAGAGGTAAAATGGTTAATGTCAAGGTTTTCAGTTTTTTAATTGTTTCTTCCTTCAGAGAAATTTGTTTGATTTCTAACGTAAGACATGCACTAGACAAAAACACATATACAAAAGCACATTGCTTCTAACTTTAGGTAGCAGTGTTTCTAATCTTATTTCTTTTTAAGCACCTCCACTGCATGTGAAAGTTGTTGATTAGCAGTCAGGTTTGTGCCAGACAGTGACAGCACTCTTGCCTGCCTGTTTCTCCCCAAAAACTGCAAATGGATTTGGGCTGGGGTCTCCAACAATTACTGTTACTCCTGTCCAGAGCACTCCAGATACCTGAGTAAAGTGACAAGTTTCACACTGGTTTTGCCAGGTCTACAAAAGGAAACCAGGAAAATATGTCCAATGCACTCTCTGTTAAAGCTTCAAGCAAAACTGAATCTCCCATTAGGAGGATGACAAAACTCTGATGACCACAGCATCAGAGCAGTCCTTAGCAAAGCTTGTCCCCATTCCTTCTACCCTTTCAGGAAATAAAAAAGCATCTGTATCATCTTGAAAGATGGAAGGACAGTCATCAAGGAGAGGTCTGCTTCGAACTACGCCAGGAAATAGAGTTATCTCATGACTCATCTCACTGAATTTAGACACCTACTTGCCTGGAGGTGAGCTGTTTGCCCTTGGCTCTGTTTTCAGTCAGTGAGATTGTAGGGTGAGTTGCACTCCATTAAGAATGTCTATTTCTGTCACCAGAATCAATTTGGTTCATCCTAAGATGGTTGAGAGTGGTGGGAGGGCCTGATCTTGAACAGCGCTTGTCTTTTTGCATCAGCTAATTAGTGAGTGTAGACAACCAACCTTATTTTATATGCTTTATTTTGTACAGCTAAAATAAGACGAAGTGAATTCCACCAAATATTGCTCCTTTTTCATACTAGCTGCTGTGTGAACAATGTTAAAGGCCCTTGCCCAAGCACCAGCCTAGGACCTTTCAAACTGTTGAGGTGATTAGAAACATGTGTTCTGCTGGCTTTCTGTTAGGGATATGCTCCTAGATCACTTTGTACTTGCAAAAGTCCCACATCGTTTCAAGCCTATGCCCGAACTGGACTGGTTTTGGTAATTTAAAAACATTTTCAGAACTTTCAAAAAAACCCTCCAATTATTATGCTGCTGAGAAAGACTGGAAATCCCACGTCCAATGTTGGTGTCAGTTCCAGCTATGTAAGCCAGTGGACTTGCCTGGCTGAGATCAGCGTCTTCATTTATCAGACCTGCAACCCTGTTTGCCACTCTTTCTCATAATGACCTCACTATTTTTCCCTTCACCTGGTTATTTAGCATCTATCATATCCTAGAAAGAGAGGGAATTCCACACTGCCCATAAAAACATGCTACACTCTTCTGGCATATTTTACACGTAAACAATCCTGGACGCAGAAAACCTTTGGTCAGCTTCTTTCTTCTCAGTGTAAACATCATGTTTCCAGTTATCACAGTGAGCAATCAAGCATTGACGGAAACTTTTCATTTCAAATACATTCAATAACTCCCCTAATTTCTGTATTATTAATTTTCTTCCAGGCATTATTGGAAACCCATATTTAGTGTTGAGACAAAAGTGTGACATGAATAAGCTCCACAGAAAGACAAAACTGCAGGAAGCTAACGAAAAGAAGACTTTTTTGCATCTTTTTTTTTCTGAGAAGTACAAGCCTTAGGCAATTTTGTGGTTGGCTTTTCATTACTTTCACCTAACACCTTTGCACATGAATGTCTTCACTCATTTTGTGCTCATGAACCACAAACGTTCCAAGTTTCAAACCGTAAATGTCCTGGTCAAGACCAAAAACTTAATGGCCATTCCTACCATGTAAAATACGCTGCAGGGGAAACACGGACAGACTCCCAACATCAAAGAGAACTTTACAAAGACAGAAGTGTGAAAGAAGAGCAACAGGGACTTTTCAGATAAAACTGGAAGCTGTTCATGTGGACAAATTATGAAAACTGACATGTCGTTAGTGAGACATGCCCTTCAGCCAGACCCCTCAGTCAGGAATTTTCATAAACTCACACTTGAGATTCCATATGTCCATAAGAGCCGTGGACGCCTACAAGGCTTGCTTTAGGTGTTTGAACAGGAATGGGGTTTCTTCCAGCCATGACATAAGAAAATTTTTAAAACTTGCAGTGAGAATTGCTGAGAAATCACATGATAGATGAGGTCCTGTTTGATAAGGCGGTTGCCATCTTTGGAAGAAGGTCTTGAAACGCTCCAGTGTTGTGACAACAGCAGCCTGAATATTTGCACAGTGCATGCAGCTGTATAGAGGGCAATGAGGAACAGTTATGTGTTGAAATGGACCTCACATAAAAACAGTACAAGATTTGTGGTCCAGGCTAAAGAAGTATGTGATACTGCGTAAACAAATCCTGTGGCTGAGCTTATCCAAGAACTGCCGATGTTTTGCACAAGGCTGTTCTTGTGCCAGAGGACCTCAGCAGCATTGCTGAACTAGCGATGCTAGTGATTTTCAGGTAGCAAGTGGGTTTAAGGATGTAGAGGAGAAATAGGCAAAGACAGGTTATTGGGAGCAAAAGGGAATTTCAAAAGGGCAATAATAATAATATTTTAAAAAAAAACCATGCAATTTTCACATCATTACTCTTCCCTGACTGGCTTGTTAGTGAGAGTGGACTCCCTATGTGTTTTCCTCAGGCGGGAACACAAACACTTTTCCTACTGCCTGTACCTAATGCACCAGTCAATAGAACCAAGAGCTGTTCAGGGCCAGATACTGCTACAGAGGAAAAAACATTTTTGGGGTGTATGAAGGTCAGAATCCATCCCCTGGAAAAATGGCCTTGTGTTAAAAAGCATAGATTGCCCTCCCTGAATACTAGATTACATCTTTGCCCTTCCTGAGAAAGTACTGTTCTCTTAAGTATTTTTTTCTGCGTAGAATTGAAGCAATCTTTGTGAAGTAATCAAGAAGGCCATGAAGAAGTTGCTAAACTTGGGAAAGGTGAAATGCCAGAGACAGGAAAGGCTGATTCACATATTCTGAAGAGTCAGATAACAGCGGCTGGGTCATCAGTTGCAAGAACAGGTTTATCAATACCAAGATGTTTTGCCAATTAATCCTCCCTGAGCTTTACCTAAGATCGGAGAGTCTACAGAAACTTGGCAGACACTAACAGGAAGAAAAGGAAAGCCTCTGAAACACACTAAGTATGTCACTGAAAAGCTGATAATCTCATTGACACACAGAGAAACTGGGCAGGTCAGCCTGCCTCTTTCTACCCAAAGTGGAGTTAGCTGAACTGATGGAAGCCATAAACAATGTCACCCACATTGGCTTTTTAACTGTTTTTAACCATTTGCCTTAAGCGGTAGTCACCTGATACTGGGTGGTCGCTGTTGGTGAAAGCAGACATCAAGATCCCCAGTGCCCCACTTATAAGATGGATAACATTGATAGTAGTGGTGGAGAAGACCTCAGGGTTGATACAGATCATTCCCCTTCTCTGTACAGATTGGCTTTGCATCATACCACTTTTGATACCTCTCTCTTTGCCGGGGGAGTGCAAAGAGTAGCACACCAGGAGCTGGACTTGTAGATGAAAAGGCAGCACGAGACACTGACATGCTTTGGCATATTTGGGTGAAAGGCACTGTAGAAGTACAAAAAATTGCTTTTACTGTATATTTTGGCTTTAATTCTACTGTTAAAGTGTTTAGAAGAAGTGTGTTCTCTGTTATTTGTTAGCTTGCTTTTCTAAATGAATCAGCGGGGATAGGGACTCCAGGTGCATTTTCCTTCTTGTGTGGATAGTGGGTCAGTGTTTAGTTTTGCGCTTGGTAGCTGTTTAGCTCCTATGTCTTCCTCACTCAGCAGAGTACCTGTGCTAATTAAGTATCACGTGGTGAGCTGGTTATAAAACACTTATTGTCTCTCCCATGAATGTACACTGTATGTGTTCCCATGGCGTTATATTCAGGGGCTTTGGCATTTCTGCACCTGTATGTTCATGACACATTTTAAGCGAGACTTTTTCTTCCTGTTTTTTTCCATTAGTCACTTTGCAATGCTTTGAGAAGAGAGGCTTTCAGTGCACTTCCACGGGCATGAGGGGTAACAGGCACTAGATAACGGCTTTGACAGCTTTCGAACAGAAGTCACTCAGCAGTAACTAGCGAACCCAAATGTCCATGGTGTTATCCCTTATCACAAGATGTCATAACAGCTTCATTTGGTAATTCTCTTCCACAATCCCATTTCCTCAGCTGAGGGGGACGTGCTGATCTCCTCTCTCTGGTGACCAGCAATAGGACGTGGCGAAATGGAATGAAGCTCTGCCAGGGGAAGTTCAGATTGGACATTAGGAAAAGGTTGTTCACTGAGAGGGTGATCAGTCACTGGAACAGGCTCCCCAGGGGAGCAGTCATGGCACCAAGCCTGTCAGAGTTCAAGGAGTGTCTGGATGATGTTCTTTTAGTCACATGGTTTAGTTTTAGGTAGTCCTGCGAGGAGCAGGGAGTTGGGCTCAATGATCCTTATGGGTCTCTTCCAACTTGAGATATTCTATGATTCTATCATTTTTCTACTATGGAGTCATTATCTGGGATACTACTTCTTTCTTGCAATAAAAATATGAGGTAAGACTTATTTTGGGATGTAAAATTACCCACCACAAAAATCAGAAGAAAGCTTCAAAATGAGCAGGCATGAGAATAGCACAGTGGATCCATAGACAGCTAAGTCACAGAAACTTTTCCCCAGAGCCTTTTACATTGATGCAAAGTTCTCCTGCAAGTTTCTTCTCCAGTGAACATAAATGCTCATGCAGAAAGGACTGGGCAAGGCACTAGTTTGGAGACAAGCATCCTGTCCACACCACAACTCATTTCTGCTCTTGTTAGTGGTACTGTACTGGTTCTATGACTGTGATGGGAAAAGGGAAGAAAGATGCAGGTGCAGGCTCAGACAAAGCTTGATAATCATCTATGTGAATGTTAAATTTGCAGTGTTTATGCTGAAGCCAGGACACCAACAAAATTAGGTACCCACTATGAAGACAATAAGTGACACATTAAACCATCCTATAACCTAATGAAAAGCTATAATTTTGTAGGGAATCTGTGGTCTGATTTCTTTTTGTTATAAGCCAACTGGAAACTGCACATGAGAGAGGAGTCCTTTCGCTCCTGTTGCTGCTATATACAGTGTGTGTTTTAATTAATCTCTTCCCTCCAATGCCACTGCCTTTCATTGCAGAACTGACTTATTTTGTCATTTAAAAAATATCCATCCCTCAAGCAGCTCACTGGCCTCTGGAAAAGAATTAACCCATTTGAAGTCAGCACTAGGGGCTTCAAGCAGGTGTTCAGAAGCAAGTGTGAATGGCTCTCAGTAATTACTTTCAGCGCTCAATTTGTCCTTCAATGTCTATTTGAAATTTAACCTTAGAAGAATCAAATGGCGCGTATCCCACGCCATCTTCAAAGCATGTCAAACTCAAAGCAAGCAAGGTCACAACAAAGTAACTCCTACAACTTTTCTTGTCACTGAAAGCCCTTGCAGATATGTCTGAGATGTAAGAGATTAGGAGAGGTGGAGGTTTTACCTGAGGCATCGGAGTGCTCTTGAGAGAGGCTATGACAACACAGGTCCATTTCAGGAACACAACTGAGGAGGCTGCGCTTGGCCAGAATTTGTGAACAGGGCAGCCGGCATCACCTGGCCACAGTAAGATCCAGAGGAAAAAGACTTTCATGCAAGTCATAATGAACCCATATTTCCTTTCTTTCTCTAGTGGGAATATCTCTCAAGTTACTGTATTTTGACAATACTACTGTTACTTGACAGTTACTTCACAATAGACTGTAGTCTCAGACACATTTTCTTACTTTGGCAAATACATTCCCATAGTAAAAATTACAAGGGCAAAAAAGAAATCACAGCTCTGAGCAAAGTGATTACAGCAAAGATAGCCAGGAATTAGACCATACATAGAATGTAATTTTAAGCTTTTATGATCACGGGCTAGATGTTGCCAAATGTCTATGACAGATTATGTTAACCACATCTTGGCTATACACCAAGAACAGCGTTGTCTCATCCTCCTGGCCACAGTGGGGTTCTAATGTTTTTCCCACATTAAGATGGCACATTTTTGAGGATCCCTTGGTAACTGTAAAATGGTGTCTTGGTTTTGGATTTGCTTATTTGATACTTTTTTAAAAGCATTTTTATTGAAGAAAATGACAAAATTCTCCCTGGGGCCACAAAGCTAGAGTTTTACTGGGTTTCTACCATCCTGCTCTGAAGTTTTGCAGCTTATTTGCCTTCTCCTACCTTAAAATGCATGAAGTCTGTTTAAAAAAAAAAAATCTATCTTTTGCATAGGAAGATGGGGTAGTCTTCACAAGCCTAAAAACACTTGACCAGGCTTTCTAACTTAAAGGATCCTAATGTTTCATCTTAAAAAAGGCCACAGAAACTCTGAATATTATGCTAAAAGGGTTTCTCAAAATTCTTGAAGTTTCTTTATGACTGTGTACAATCCTAAAAAATATTCAGCCAGAACTGTCTTAAATCCAGATGCATTAACCTTTCATGTAATCTCTTTCTCTGCCCTTTTTTTATAATTATGCTTTCTAAACACTGAACCAATGAACTGAAAAGTATTTGCTGAAAAATCCATCATTTGCTGTTCTGTTTTACCTTTAAGTTGCCTATACAATCTCCAGTTTCACAATTAAATACCCATGGGGAGGTTAAACCAAGCAGAGCACAAGCAACATATCTGACTTGAATGTGTGGCCACACATGTCCATGGCAATCCTTAACCACTGAAGACCAAGGTCATGGTTCAGTGACCCTCTGCAAAGCTTTGATGTCTCTGTCCGACAGTGAGCAGCTTTCTTCTTTACATGTAGCAAAAATGAGCGAGAAAAACAATAGAAACCCTTAAAGCATAGTGGATAACCAGACAGTTTTCAAAGGATGACACACCTCCCTCTGAAGCACAGAGACAGATCTGCCAGGATTTGTCCATTTAAAAGGTCATTAACCAGCCCGGCCTCTATGTTTAAGCCTATGGTGGATAGCAGCACTGCCGGACTTACAAAGTGAATTATGATGATAGCTGTTGAACAGTGTGCATTTTCACAGTGTCTAAGCACAGCACAATTTAGTGCATGTGTAACATGTTGCAAAAATTCACCACATTCTATCACCCCCAGAAACCTACTACAACTAGTGCATCAAGGCAAAAAGGCAAGAGAGAGCACCAGGAAGGCCAGTGAGTCCCAATACAGACACGTGAGCCCTAACAAAGACCGCCAGACCCTGATATGGCTGACGGGACCCCTCCTCTCAGGCACCATGTTGTCTTTTTTTCATCAGTTGGACACTTCCCTTCAGCTACAGATGAAATCTCTTCTCGGAAGCAAACCTTCTGCAGGTTTTTGAGGAAGCAATGTTTTATAGTTTTAATAACAGAAGCAATCAGGTTGTACAACATTAGGTCCTACAGGATGACATGCAGGTGAGATCACTGGAAGTGGAACAAGTTATTTCTGGAGATATGGTGCTCCAGCTGTCAAGGCCAGGTGCTTGGTGGGTTTTGGTTGCACTTTCAAATTGGTCTGAGTGTTTGTGACAGAGAGCTCTCATTCCATTTCAAAGAGAAATACTACAGGCACTTGTAGTGTTATGGGAAGGCTGAATTTCCAAAATACTGGCTGAAGAACAAATGCTATGAATACCAGTAATGACGAGGTATTCATGGATATATTAGCCAACGCATTTCTTCATCGCAGTTACCGCCAATGAGCAGTCAATCCCACTGTCAATCCCACCAATGCTGTGGGATTTCAGCAAGTGAAAAGGGCATTAAAAGAGATAGTTAATGGAACAGAATAATAAAAAGTAACTGCAGAATGATCACAAATTGATTCAGATTACATTTAAAATCAAAGGATAAATAGGAGTAGGTCTTTAGCTAAGGATTTGGATTTCAGAAAAGCAAATTTAGACAAGCTAAGGAAGCTGATTAGTAAAATCAGTTGGGTTGAGATTATACAGCAGCTCGACTGTGGAAGGAGAAAGGAATTTTTTGCTGTCTGAAGAGCTAAAAGCAACAGAAATCTTTACCCTCAGCCAGAAGAAAAATTTACAGAAATGGATTTCACACTTACGTAAATAAATATCCACCTTTAAAAGGATATTAAAAAAAATATATTATACCCTTAAACAGGATATAAGCAAAGGATATAAGCAAAAAGCTTACAAGAGCTAGAAAGGCAACAGGGCAAATCAGTAAGGAAAGCTAGATTTCACAGGTTAAGACACACAAAGATGAAAAGCAGGAACTGCCAAAAATCAGTCTGAGCTAGATCCTGCAAGGGATACAAAACCAAACAACAAAATGCCCTTTGGAAATATACAGCAGAAGGAAACAAGGAAAAAAAGTTTTCCTGATAGTCCTGATGATTGAGTAACCTGTAGATTAAAGATTGTCTAGGTGTCATCCCAAAACTAAAGGAACAATTTACCCAGATTTTCAGTAAGGATGGATGCAGTGATGGCAAAGGCAAAGGCAATGGCAATATACAGAATGGGAATGAGGACATGGAAATTAAAGTTAGTCCCCCGGCAAAAAGAGCAAAACTTGAGGAGGGTTGCAAATGAGTAGGGGAAGGGAGGAAGTGGGAGTAGTCTCCACTCCAGAAATATTGTCTGGTACATGATGTATGTGTATTTGTCAGCTGTTTTTAGGAAATCCCCCAAATCAAATGTGGTACTTTCTAAATGGAAACTACTTACGAGAAGGGAAGGGGGACACAAGATCAGAAAACTTCTCCAAAAATGATCCAAACAAATACCAGCCTGATTATTTGACTTCAGTAGTATGGCTTTACAACAGCTTTGGAAGGAAAGGAGAACACCACGAAGTGGCTTACTAATACCCTAATCTCAATAGGAATTACACGCTAAATACGAGTGTCTCCCACTGGTTTTCTTGCTGCTCCTGGCTCTGCTGAAGTCCAGCTAGTTCCATGAAAAGCCCAGAAACAAGGAGAGCACAGGAAGCAAAAGCGTGTAACCATGTCAAGTATGTATTTTCTGTTTGTATTTATACAGTAAAAGCATACTCTAAAATCACTTAGCCTTTCTTTTTCCATTTCATTCATCATTTTCTATTCTCCTACAGACCACCTTATTCTCCTACTAGCTGGACAGAATTTTTTAACTTCTGGTTCATTTTTCTTGAAAACAAAATTCCTGACTGCCGTATTTCAGGAGAGGGCTTATCAGGACATTGCCCAGTGGTATTTAAACTTCCCTAACCGGGAAATACCTTTCCCAAAGAATCCTAGGGTTATGTTTTCCTATCTCTGTCTCTCTAACCTGGATGTTTTGTAAAGGAAGAAGCAATCTTCTACTGCAAGAGCGGTACACCATGGTAAAGGTTGCAGAGATATAACAGAGCATATACAGGCCAATACTTGAAGAACAGAAAAAAATTTCAGGGCTTTTCACTGAAGTATTTTTCTGTTGCTTTTTATGTCACAGTTTCCTGAAAATATTACTGCTTTCAGAAAAGAAAAAAGAAGTACTTGGAGAAGAGTTACTTGTTTGTCACACATGACAAGAGTCTCTCTGGCGATACGCCTGGATAGAGGCCTGAGCATCCTGGTCTGGCCTCAGCTGACCCTGCGTTGAGAATGTGGGTTGGACTAGAGCCCTCCTGATGCCTCTTCCAATCTGAATTATCAGATGGTCCTGTGAGGCTGAGATGCCTCTATGCTGCCCTCTAGCACAAGCAGAAAGGCTGAGCTTACACAGCAGGGGTGTGCCTGCTGCCCAGGTGCACAAGGTGAGCCCTCTCTCAGGCACTCCTGTCTAATTTCTGTCCCACCTCTCCAGGGAAGGACGCCTACCAAGTTTTTAAGGGGCTCTATCACAGCCCTGTGAGACCCAACTATAGTGCTCTGCAGAGGCTGTAGGTTACACAAAGGGAGCAGCAAGAACCGTGACACCAATCAAAGCTGACCTCTATCAGACACCTACTCTCTGAGTGCAGCACAGTATCCAAGGGAAAGCAGCCTTCAGGCTATTCTGACTACCATGCAGTCCCCTGGCAGGACAGAAAATAGAGACATGTAAAAGTAACTTGCACTCATTCTTCATCCTGAGCACAGAAAGGGGCGATGAGGAACAGTACACTGCCTGACTCCTTCCTGAAACTGCCCTGCCTTCCCCACTTTAGAAAGCAAGAAAAGCAAATAAAGAAATCAAATGAACTCCAGACCACAACCCTACTGACCCCCAGGGATAAAGTGCTACAACAGAATAAACCTGAAAGGATTGTTGCCAAAGTGTGGTTCCCTGCCTGCTGCTTCTCCAGGTCTGCTGCGAGTGACCTGACGAGATGGTGAAAGGATTTAGCTGTCTGCAAAACAAACATGCAAACAAAATCACAAAGTAATAGCAGGTAAGACCAAAGGCACAAAAGATCGATAGCTCTACAGTGCTCACGAAAATGTGCCAGGAACCAGGCTATAAAACAGAGGCCTGTATTAGTGATGACACCTTGGGAACAAGAATCATTCCCTTCTTGCCAGCAATAGGGTAAATCTGCCCCACTGATTTCCACAGAGGGTTATTCCTATTTATCCCACTATTCATCAGAAGACAGTTAGGATCTTGCTGTGCCCTTTACATCCTCTGCCCCCTGCCTTCCTCACTAAGTGTATCGTGGCTATTCTCATAGACAGAAGTTGTTTCTTGATGCACAATGAAAAGAAATTGAGTTAGAAGTACCTTTCTGACCCCCCACATACCCACACCCTCTCCCCAGCCAAGGAAGCGCCCTGGTCTTGGGGCTGGCGTTGGAGGGCACAGCAGTGCTGCGGGCAGTCTCCCTATATCACAGAGCCACAGGGCTTGGTAAAGTGGCTGAAACCACAGGTCAGGCTGGATTAGCTGAGGTGGAGCCCAGCCAGAACACAAAGGCTGAAGCTAAGCTTGTAGGAAAATGTCATCGGATGTTTAATTATTAAAGGTAGGCAGCATCTTGATCCCTTGTTGTTGTGAAAGGCAGATTATACACATGCATGTGGAGATGGTGGTTATACCTCTGTGCAAAGTTTAATTGTATTCACAATTTATTTTAAAACAATGTCAGCTACTCACAATCATTCCCCTCCTGAAGTCCTTGATTGTGTCAAGTTACCAGATTTAAAGAGGATATTTGGCAATTATATTCCAAATTCAATCCTTATTTCTTTTTAAAGTATACAAGCTTAGCTTAACATAAAAATACTCCTTTTAGGGTTTTTTTTTTTTTTATAATTAGAAACATAAAAAATTATTTTATAGCTGCAGGAAAGGGTGCTTTCTGAGATGATACTGGTTTATGTAGAGAGATTATTCAAATATAGTGTCAGTCTCTTTGAAATAACTGGAAGGTTACATTCAGGAAACAAGATCCTAAGATTGCTTAACCTTTCCAGAGTAAAGAGATATAACCACCTTCCTGAAAGCCACTGCTCAGCCTTTTCAGCAGCGTGCAGCTGAGAGGTGGAGGAAGCTGTGAGTGAAGAGAGCAGGTAGCAAGAGAAGGAGCACTTCTTCCATTTTTACACTGAACCACGTACCCCAAAGCATGGCATAGCACGGGATCGTCTGGGTCAGTAAAGGCATACAACACACAGGTGGGAGGAAAGTGGAATGTAGTTAGCCATGACCTGCAGCCTGCAATCAGTTGCACTTTCCAAGTGATTTCTATTGCTGTAAAATGAGGGCAGGAGCCACCGTGCCCACACTGGGTATGCATTAGCCTCACCTCCTCGGGGTGCAGATGACCACACAGACCACAGAGGAACTCAGTGCGCTGGTGGAGAAGCTCACGTGCTCCAAGCTGGTCACTCACATCTGTACTCACAAGACCCTATTCACACTTACCTGTTCTCTGAAATGTTCTCTAGGAAAGCAAATGTTACTATTGCCAAATGAAGGACATTGAGGTAAGCAGACTGCCATGGTCCTTCCAAGCAAAAAGAAGTAATTAATTCACCTACAGGGAGCTTTTGCCCTCTTCCAACTGTTTGCTGAAACATTTCACGTTACCACAGCCATTTGCTGTTTCAGGCCTCGGTTTTGTTATCCAAGCCGGGAAATGTCTGTAGCATTTTCTGGTGTGAAAGGACTCAGCAACAGTGGGAACATGTAGTTGAAAGGATACCTCATTTTCTGGTTTGTTTGTTTGCTTTTTAATTGCTTGCAATCACTTCTTTTAAAAAAAACCTAAAAATTTACCTCCTAGTGCACTTGCTGTCTGCTGAGAACTGGAGGACTCAAAGAAATTTTCTGGACATTAAGGTTTTTCCTTTAGTATTTTATCATATGTTATATACAATAGAGAAACAGTTCCTTCTCCCCCTTCTTCTGTGGGAGTCACCCAGCCCAAAACATTGCACTGAATCTAGGGAATGAGACACCATGAATGAGCTCTGTAACCAGGAAAACAGAAAGCTCAGCTCTCCAGGTGGAGAATTGAGAAGTTTTACAGTACCTCCTAGGAGAGCCTCTGCTTTCCAACCTCAACACTTCAGACTTTGAAACCTTCAAAACTGAACTGGGACTTTGGTGTAGAGCAGAGAGTGTGTGTTGGCCTTGGGAGGAAAGTAAACTGGTACAATTGTTGATATCTGCCACCTGGGGTCTACAGCGTGTTGTTTCCATCAGCTGGGCCAAACAGCTAGAACCAACAAACAAGTTTTTGACCTTTTGCCATGTCTGTAATTGCCATTACTGCCAGTAGTCCTAGGTTGGTATCACATTGCTATGCTGCTAGCTGGAATGGTGGAAACATGTTCGTCCCAGTCCAAACTCAAGCAGTAGCAGAACAGCTAGGTGAGTTACAAGTTTCATTTGTGGCCACATTGGAGACACAGTATCAGAATACAAGAGATGAAACAATTGGAAATTGCACTCCATTTTACTCCGTGAATAGCAAGACTTGGTGAAAGAATAAGGTAGGGTTGTTATAGCAACAGGATGGTTATCTCGAAAAAGCCCTGCAGTCTGGTTTCTGCAAGATCGCTTCAACAAGGCAAGGCTGGAGGGGTGAGGTAGTGTCTTCCAGTAAAATAACTGATGTAATGGGAAAAAGAAATCAAACAAGTTTTTGTCAGCCTTCTTGAAGAATGGTTTACGCTCTTGAAAGTTTGTCTGCTTTATCCAATTATTTCAGTTGTCCTCAGGAGAATTTCATATCAAACTCTTCTTACTTTTGTCTTTGGTCTGTCCTGGCTACAATACTCCTGTGACAGACAGACTGCCACACTGAGGTGTACAACTGCTTTAATGTCTCCAATACAGCTCAATAGAAATATAATAACATTGTCACAAAAGTTTCCACGATTAAAGTGTTTCCAGCAAAAAAACCCTGAAAATGACCAGCAAATGTATTTTCTCCATAGTTATTGTATGTATGAAGTGGTGCTGGAAAATCCTGTAGCAGGAGCTTTAGCTGGGGAGAGAGCTGTATGGCCTGGAGGGAGATATAATAAAAGAAAGTAAGATAGACAAGGCAGGGAAGGAAAAGAAGAAAGATACAAAGTAGGACCTAAGGATAAGATCATGAAGGAAAAAAAAATTAGAAAAATTTTAATGTCCAGCTGGTAAAGTGGGAAGAAGTCAAATCACTGTTGGATGTAGGCACAAAGTCAAGAAATGTGGAAAGCAAGGAATGTCTCTTCCACATATAGTGGTGCCCTGTTGCAGGGCTGAGTCATACTGCTGCTTTCGTGACATGCAGCAGACATGTTAAATATAAAAGCTGAATTTGACGTGTTTGCACCATACCTGTGTACCCCTGTTGCCCACAGAGAAACCCCAAGTTCTTCAAGACCATATCTAAGTTTATAGCCCTTGCAGAAACAACTCAATAATTTTTCTTATGCTTTTGCATTCCTACATTTTAGATATCATTGTCCCCAGTGCCAACAAAGGGTTCTTCTACGTCGTCGAGCAA
Source organism: Gavia stellata (assembly GCF_030936135.1). NCBI lineage: Eukaryota > Metazoa > Chordata > Aves > Gaviiformes > Gaviidae > Gavia > Gavia stellata. The sequence continues at coordinate 38,978,620 of NC_082595.1, forward strand.
GTACACAGGCAAACCCTGAGAGACCAGTTAAACCCTGAGAGAAAACCTGACCATAGTCCAGAACCGACCAGTGCAGGGGAAGAAAATCCCAGTAGCCACCAGCAGCAGAACATGGCGAGGAGGAAATTCCCCAGCTGGGCATGAACAATGAGATTCAGTTTTTGCACAGCAGAACTGTATGATGCACATATGCACTCACAAAGCCAAAGGGAGCCTCTGGGTGTCCACAGGCAGCATTATCCACATTTCTGCCAAGAACAGCTGCCTGTAGAAACAGGCCCATGCCAGGGGACCGACGCATCCTCCCACCTCCCTGCATCTCTGCATCTCGGTGGTGCTCCCTCCATATCCCAGGTACCCAACCCAGGAGAAGAGGTTGTGTGGCCGTACGTGGGTTGCAAAGCAGGGCCTGTGCTGGCTGTACTGGCTGCACTGTGAGCTGGGGTGGGAGCAAGGTGTTGGGGAAGGAGAGTAGTGAGAGTCAGAGCTGTGCTGGGTACTGGGATTAGTTCTTCTCTGGAAAGGATTTCAAATGCCCTGGCCGTGGGAGTGGCACTATGAATTTTGGCAGAGGCATCCAGTAAAGGCTGTGGTAAGTGGTGACTCTGATTAGGAAGTAGTTTAGCTTAGAGTATAAAACTCTAGATGCGAGAAACTCTCAAAAAATCTCTGGATGGGGAAAAAAGTGCAGAGATGCTTTGTGAGGAATAAGAGCCTGAGGTGATCACTGTGGAGCAGGGGTTAACCCGGGAACGCTATGTAACACCAGTGCTAAACTGGTATGGGACACCATGAGCAGGATTAAACAGAGACTTTGAGTTTTCAAAGCTTTTCAATGGGCCAGGTCTCCTTACTCCACATTAGCAGAGCAGATGTCTGAGGCTGCACACCGGTCAGCGTGGGCATTTTTCAGACTCTTCCACGAACAAAGGGATAATGGGCCCATTTTTTCTCAGTGCTCGTTCTGTTGTTTGAAAACTACAGCATTTAAGGCAATGGCATGAATTCTTATTTAGCAGCAAAATGGAAAAGGTACAAATTTCTCCCCATCGTGCCCTGAAAAGCTACCTTTAGTTTAAACAGAGGGGACAGTGCTTCAAGGGATGAAAGCTCAGTAAATCATTCGTGTGCTCTTCCCTGCCCTGCCAATAGTTTTCTGTGTCACATCTTTTAACTAGTCCAAAGTTTTCCCTGCCTGCTGACCTGGGATACATTTGAGCAGATTCGTCTCACCACTACTGCTTTTGGTGCTTGCTATCCTTAAATTAAAGGATGTCTCAGTCTGCACATCAGCTATCATTTTGCAGATGGCTGTGGATTAACTGCTGAATAAGATGGGTGAAACTGTAGAAAGTATTACTTTACATCCATCTTGGGGAGAATCATAACAGAAGGCAACAAAACACAGTACATCAGGCACACCAGCATCATTTTCCTTCCACAGGACCACAGTTTGCCAACATCTCTACATGAGCAAGTGGGGTCTGTTTAGAGCACGTACATAGAAATACTGGTTTCTGCATCCCTGTTTTAAAGAAACTCTTACCCTTCTGCAGTCAGCAGCTTCCTGTCCTGATGTTTACAGCAAAAACATACTCTTTCCAAGCTTTTTGAAATGGCTTTATGGCATAATGCAGAGCAGGCAAAGGTAATGCTGTTGGAACAGGTGCAAAACAGAGTGGAACAGCAGCAAATGGACTCATTATCACCCTTCAGCCCTTTGCTTCCTTTTACTTGAGTGGTGCTTTGTACATGTTAAGTATGAAAATGAAGGATTGCAGATATTATGTTTTAATTTTATTTAGTATTATGTACGTATTTAAGGCAAGCCCTTGGGCTGTTAAAACATCTTGAGACAGAGATCCTTTAATAACTGAAGACAGATTTGAACAAGCCATTAAATGACTGAACTAAAAATTGAATGATTAAAAGGAAAAAGGCATAGACTTATTTCTAATTTTAGTAAAATCATAGTGCTTCTCATGGCTGTCTTTAAGCCTGAAAAGGCAAGCTTTTGCTTCCCAGTCATCTTGTTTGTACCATCAAAATGTGATCCCTACTTTATATGTATGCACTGTTTATACATGGGCTTCTTCAGCAGCCTTATTGGTATTCACTGGTGTTGCCTTTTATTCCACACTGAGCTTGTGCAATTCAGGATATGAAGCATTTCTGTGGTGTAACAGGACTTTTTAATAAGTGATGGACTCTGTAAAAAACATGCTTAACCATACTGTCCAAAATATTTATTCCATGTTTAATTTGGCATTATTTTTAACAGATTTTGAGGTGATATTGTATTAATATCAGGGTGTTTTAGAATCATGAGAATACCACATTTAAATGGTAAATAGTTGCGTCAGTTTATCTAGTACCTACATTTGCAATCTAAGTTTTTTCCCTGGAAGAATGAGAGGATTACGAATACTTTTTAGTATTAATTTCCTTTATCATTTTTCTTTTACTTCTAGACCTTCCAGTTGTTATCATAACCTTCCAAATATAAATATATGCAGCACTTAACATTACTGACTATATATTGTACCTGAAAATAAGCAATTAACAAAGGTGTTTTTTTTCTTAATTAGAGATGTAAAAATGATGTGGTTTAAAGTGTGATGTTAGTCATCTATGTGACCTTAGAAAAGCAAGATAGCAGTCTAATTCTGCATTCCTGTGAAGTCTCCCAGCAAAAATGAATTTCATGGAGTGCCAAGATCAAAGCTTATCTGAAAGTATCTAAGATTACAAAAATGCCAAGTTCATCCACATCTCCCCTAAAGCAGTTTCCACAAAAAAAGCTGGCCTAACATCCCCCTTTTTTGAGAGTGGAAGTATAGCCAGATGATTTATTCCTGGAGTGAAAAATATTTCTATAGCTTTAAACAATATCAGGAGATACGACTGTCTTGCTGCCAGCTCTGTGGGCAGTTTAACAACCCTGCAAATGATGCATTACTGCATGCCGGAGGCTGGTGTTGACTTTGATGGCTAATCTTGGTCTGCAAAGGGAAATGCAAGCTATCTTGCTTGGCCTCCAGCAGAAAGATGCTGAACTCAGAGAGAGGGTACCAAGGCTTCAGTCTGGGGGTTGAGTACCTCCCCAGGTAGTTAAGGGAGGCGAGTGGCCTGGAAATACCCAGGGTTGCAGACTTAGGCCCTGAGTTTCATGATAAACTACTGAATACTATAAAGCTCTACAGCAGCCCTGCTTTATGTTCTCTTCAGGTAGCCAGCCCTTCATACAATAACCTTTCTTCTCCTGCTCCTGCCTCTCTTCTCATTTCCTCTTGCCAATCACTTTCTTCTTTCTTGGAAGCAATAGATTTTTTCCTCTGATTTGAATGTTGAACTCTCTACCTGCCTACAGCTGTTTTTTTAAAAAGGAGAATCACTATATTTTACCTGAGTGTAAATTCCCAGGTTTTGATTACATACAGCACTCTGAATTTTACATGGGCAGTAAAAATGAAAACAGTACGTCTTTTTGGAGTTGCAAGTGTGGGAAGAAAAGGATAGGATGCCTACATGATCATAGCTCTTAAAATGCAGTCAAAACAAATTTCTTCTTGGGCTACCTGACTGGAGAGCAACAACAACAAAGCACTTTCACCTAGCATTGAGATATCCGAGAGACTGCCGTGTTACTGAAAAGGTTAGAAGGAGAGGTTTTCCCTCTCCTGCACTGGAGAACATCAGAATAGATGGATATTCAACACAGAAGTTTGTCTTGATCACTGTGGTCATTAACCATACTTGTTCATGAAAAATCTGTTCCTGAAGTATGAGATAGGTATTTCCTGTTAAATTTTAACTCAATCATACAAGTCTAGGGGGAAGCAAAACCCCTTTTGTTGATTAAGGACATCATGGCACACAGTTCTGCCATTCCCTTGGCAGTGCCTTTTCACGCTTCTTGTCAGAAGTAGAGGATCTAACATGGGAATCGAATAGTTCTGGTAAATTATTTAAAACTTTGGCTATAAACTGAGGGATATGGAAACTGAAAGTTTTGCTTTAATATCTTTAATGTAGCTATAAAAACATTGAAGTGGTTTTTGAGTTTAGGTTGGACTAAAAAGTAGGCATTGACCCTCCCTCCCCCCGAACACAATATAAGACATGGAGTCCAGTTAGTGCACTATCCCAACTCCAGCAGTGAAAGGTAAAAAATGCTTAGGGAAAATTTGTAAGAAATAGGGAAAATAAGGCATGGACCTTCGACCTTCCCCTTGCAACTCTCCTAATTCTCTGTTGCAAAGTTTGCATCCAGTCCTTCATTTAGGATATAGCCGGTCAAGTAAGACACCGAAGTTTTGCTGCTCTGGAGGTCTCACACCCGAACAGTAGCGCAACCCAGCTTTGGAGGGCGCCTCTTTGCAACTCAGTGCTGTTCATCATTGCCTTATTGTCTACCCAGCTCAGCACACACAAACTACAAATCAGTAATGAGATGAAAAGATGAATTCTGGGACCAAGAATTGCCTCATTTTTCCAGAACTTGTGGATTAAATCCAGCAGCGAGCTCTGAGACTGCATGATCATTGTGCTTTCTTGAAAGAGTAACGCACAGTTCTGCACTTACTGCTGGTTTTATTGCCTGCAAATATGTGCTTGTGTGTAGGTCTTGTCATCTAATACATTTGTTTTAGTAGTCAGTATAATACCAGTTGACTACTAGAAAATGCATATTTGTTTCACATCCAAGCTGCAATACAAAATATATTTCCTAGTCCTTTATTTATTTTTTCCTGTTTATTAACATATGAAGTCCAATACTATTACTCTTAATGAAGTCAGTAGGATTGCCTGGGCTAAGGAGCGCTTTAATTTACATGTTATCAAACAGCAGCCTTGGCGACCAGCCTAAATTTAGGAGGGAGATTCTTGCAGCAGCCAGAGAGCCAAGCAAGATGTGAAAGATTACAGGAGAGGATGGTGCTGCTGGGCAGCACAGCAGCAGGAGGGGCATCAAGCAAGGGGTGCTAAAGACTCTTGAAAACTAGTCCTCGGGTGTCTTCCTAGGGCCCCTCATCACTCAGACCTTACGTGATTACTAGCTATTCTGGTCACTTTGACTTTAACTGCCTTTTGCTTCAGTAGCCCAGTTGTAAATCGAAGGTGACAACACGAGTCAACTCTACCCAGTTGTTATGACAATAGATATATGATGCATTCAAATACTAAGGTGAGCAACCCAAGAAGACCACAAGAAAAATTATATTTCTGCACTTTGTCCAGTGCTTAATCAGGGTGCAGGAAACAACAGAAGGAACATACTGACTAAGAGATTTCCTTTGGAAAATTGAGTTGGAGATTACAAAAGTCATCACAAATACAGACAAGGAGGCAGCTTTACACACTTGTGTTACCTCACAGTGTCTTAATTATTGTGACATTGTTCTTTAATTTCATGTCATGTTTTGGGCAAAATATGCATCTCTATTTCCATGGCTTTGCAGAGATTTAGCAGTGTACTGTGTATGTCTCAGGGACACTGACCTTCAAAGGAACCATCACACCACAGTTTTCAGACAAGATCTTAAGTATCAGCCTAGGGCTGTTCAGAGCTTGGGAACAAACTGTCACCCTTTGCAGCGACTGGTGCCCAGGGTGGCAGCATGGTCCAGCTAATCAGCAGTGCCAAGAGCACACTTAAATCATGCAGAAATTAGAGATATGATAAGGACAATAGGACCCTTCTAACAGCATGACTGCTTTAGCATGGGGTACTGATGCTGCTGATGCTTGGTGGTGCTTGGACTAGCAATGAGTTCTTGATGTGGTGAACCAGCAAACGGTGAGAGACAAACTGGCTGCCAGTTTGTGGAAAGTAGAGCCATCATAGTTGCTGAGTGCATTAATGCCAAAGAGGCCTTTGTTTCAAAAACTTTGACATGCACAAAAACAGAAGGAAAAAACCACCAAATCACCTGCTGTTCAGTTCCTCTGAAGTTAAAAGCCAGTAGCAAACTAAAGATTTTTAAATCTATTGCACAATGTCTCATTATAAAATGTCTCTGAGATATTGATATGACTAACACTTTTAACTTCAAGTATCAAACTACTTTTCTACTGGTTTCTGGGTGATATAAATACCTGCCAGAGAGAGAGCGCCAAGTAACACAGATTAGCCAAGGTGCTGCTACAGCTCTGAGACCCTGAGGCTGAAATTTGGAAAAGAAAGAGAATGAGCACACATGAAAGTGAGTACATATATGACAGAGAGACATCTGTAGCTCTCATTTTTAAAGGACATGGGTCTTGTTTCTGGCCACAGCATTTCTGCGTTCTTTCCTGGCACGCCCAGGGATAGCGCTGACACACACGTCACTCAATTGCAGGAGGTGCCTTGCACAAGAGAGAAATCTTTAAAAACTATTTGTGCAGAGTTTGTTCTCTCCAGGGAAAAGTACCTGTCTCAGCAATCAGGAAGGAGCTATTGCAAGACACATTTAAAGACATTGTTCCTCTTCTTTTTAATGCCAGCTATCTTTGGCAAAATAGCAAATAACAGAAGGAAGCTCCTGCTTGATTTTGGTTTTCTCAGATTTCTTTGTTTTAGGAGAGTAGAGAAACCATTTTATTTCCAGGAGCCCTGGGCCCTGTCACATATGGGTGTCTAGTAAGTGTAGTTTAGTAACTGAGTGATGCAGTTGATGTGTTTGTTTGAACAAATGAATAGGGAAAACCAAAAATTGGTTACAAGGTATTTTTACCAAGGGGATTATTGCATAAAGTAAGGAATTACATCATCTATTAGCAACATGTAAAAAAAGAAATAAAAATATATATAAAATATGGCTATATATATATACACACATATTTATATCTAACAAGTGTCATATATTTGGCAGGGAAATTAAGATACTTTTTCTCCAATAAGAGAACCAATCTCAAAGCCTACAGGAAGTTTATTTTGTGTAGAGCTTACATACTGTTAAATGTAATGTGAGAGTAGGAGACAGTCAAATTTCACAGGAGGGGTCCTAGCCAGGAGTTTTATTATTTGTTTACACTATAAATCCCTACATGAGCCTCTACAGTTGGGACATACAAATGCTATAAAATTTGCTAGAGTTTTAAATGCCTTGTTGAATGAAAATGAGAAAAGCAACAGACAATCAAGCTCAACCTGCAAATGTGTTCTATAAAATTGTTAATAAAAGCCATTCCCTGACAAAACAGAAGAAAAATGGTTCTCCCTGGTTTAAGCATTCCAAGGAGAATTCAATGGTGAAACTGAGCTCCAGGGATTCACTTAGGGCCCTAAGTTAGCACAGCAGTAGAAATAAAAAATCTTTGAATTGCAAATTATGTTTGATACACCTAAAGTGTTATCTTGATACATGGGTGACTGACACAGTTGACACTGTGGTCAGCTGGGAGCAACGAGGGACCAGGTCCTTCTCTGACATTGCTATGGCAAAGGCCAGGGCGATCATTTGTAGGGCAAGTCCTGAGAGCCAGGGAGCTCAGACAATTAGTTGTCCTTCTCAGAGGTGCTGGCATCATCCCTCAATGAACCCACAAAGCAAACTGACTGCAAGGATGCCCAACCTATTAAAATTCAAGTAGTTTTCAAAATCTGAGGTTTGCCGTCATCCTCTCTTTTACATTTTGTTTCTATTCCATTTAATTTTTTTCTCTCTTTCCTAGTCTTTCATTTGTGGTTTTCTTTTTCCAATTTCAAACTTAATAAAGACAGGTCAGTTACCCATGATAATTGATTAATGCAAGTGCTCACTGAAAAAGACCTTGCTGCAGCCTAACAGAGAAGCTGTGGTGGATTAACAGCCTATTTTTTGAAAAACTTCACTGAATCTGAAATAAAAGGAAGGGGAGGACTTTTCCAAAGAAATTTTAATTTTTCAAATTTATCTATTTAACTTTCATCAGCATTTTAAAATTTTTTTTGACAGCAGATGTGGGTAAGAGCTGGTTGGCGTGCCTGCAGCAGAAAGCCCGACCAACAGAGCGTGCTCTGCAACGATTTCAGCAGGACTCCATGAGCACCTTTGGATCCGATCTTGCATTGATCAAGCTGATCTCCTGAGGCAAGAGGACAGCAATTTATTTTGTGTTCTATCTTTCTTTTTTCCTTTCCTTATTTTCTGGTGTAAAGAACATCATCTAATCTTTTCCCACTTCTGAGAAACAGCTAAGTTTCCTTCTTTCTAAGTGTTTCCATCTGCTCCAGCCTTAGGTACTTTACTTAACTATGGCAATTTGTAATACTGTGCATTTACACTGTGCGGTTTCAGTTCAATGAAACGCTTAAGTGTTTAACTGCTTTCCCATACAGCGATGCTTTAATATGCTAATAGCCAAGCACTTGTCTTAGAACTTCCTTCAGTGAACAGTATAAGCCAACCAACCAACCAACACAGAAAAGTAATTTTTGCATAGTTACGCAATGAAGTGCTTTTCAACATGCTATTAAAATACAGCTAAAAAGCAATAGTAAAGAATCATAATCAAATTACCTTTTCTACAGTATTTCACTACACTGCTACAACTGGACAAAAATATTTTGTGTCATGAAAGATATTTTTGTATAACAGGAAAGTAATGATATGTTAGTTTATTTTAGAAATAACATATATTCATTCAACTAGAGACTGCATGATAGGTCTATATAAGCAGAATATATTTTTTCCCCAGGTTCTCCTCCTGTAAATAAATTTCTGTGCCAAGTACAGCTCAGACAAGCAGCCCTGATTTCAACTGGTCTACTCACATAAGTGAAAAATACTTTCTTACATAGCACCTGCTGCATTGGGTCTTCAGGTATCAGGCTGTGAGAACTATACAGAAAACAGAAAACTTCATTGCCTTTCTTGCATCACTGAGAACTTCCATATATATAATTTGGAAAATTATACATATATAAAACCACACATATAATTTGGAAATTTATAAACCAGTTTCATACCTGTGTGGAAATACCTTGCATACTGGACATGAAATTATCAAGATACACAGATATTCCTCTCGCACCAGGACTGACAGACCTTCAAAAACCATCTGTCAGCAAACTCTGTGGCAGCTTCTTATTGCATATATTTAGCCAAAAAAAACATGTTTAGTCCTGTTTAGAGATGTGGAGGAAATGATGATGATCACTTTCCTGACAGGTAATAACTTCTTGTTAGTAAAGCCATCAGAACCATCACATAAATATGTAGTTCAGTACATAAAGTAATTTCAGGCATGCATATTATTTATTCAATTGCCTGTAACAAGTCTGGTTTGTTTTAGCCTATTCTATCAGTCAGTGCCTTAGAGATACTAATGACATTTTTTTCTGAAAAATAGATCTCATCTCTGTCAGACTGACACTTTTTTGACACTATTTTTCAGGTTACTGTAAAAACCCCTGAAGTCTCTACACACTCTGAAGGTGATTACTTAAAAGCCATTTCATACAATCAAGTGTCATATTTCTCTTCATTTACATGTACTATTTTGTTGACTTCCCAGGGAATATAGCTGTGTGAGTAAAGGCCCTACATCGGTAAAATATTACTATACAAATAGTGATTGAAAAACATCTGGTCAATCTATCATTTTTTTGAAGTCCTGAAACTAAACCTTCCATGCAGCACAACAGTCTGAATTCCAAGAGAGTGAATTTATTCATAATGAGATAATTCTTTAGCAGCAGAGTATATAACTTTTTTTTTTCCTGAAACTGAGCTGAAAAATAACATTATTTCTGAACTGAAACCCTGTTTGTTGTGTTTCAGCATAGAACAAATGGTTTATAGCTCTATGATATGGCAACATTTTTTCTTTGTTTGAGAGAGATTAGCATGCAGCTTACAATAAGCAAGAAGGGTCAAAATACATTTAAAATTAAAAAGAATCTCCTTTTCCATTGTAATTTATGGAATAGCCTGACTTCTGAGAGCCCACTAACTTGTTCTTCTCTATCACTTATTCTTCCCTGCTTCCCTGCAGGAGTTTTACAATGACAAATTTTAACTCTGAAATTTCAAAATGCCTTAAAGTTTTCATTAAAATTTAGAAGACTGCCAGTACCATCATTTCAGCTTGGAATGGCCAAAATTAGAAGCTGTTTTGGAAGGGTACTATGTAATTCATTTTCTTCTATTCTAAAATTGCAGGTATTCTCATTTTTATGGAGATGACTTCAATTAAAAGTCTATCTTCTTTCCTAAATATAAAACCAAGACATTTAAGAGCACAGAGGACATGCAGCCCTGAGCCCTCTTACTCAGTGATGAGATATATGGTTTGTATTTTCTTAATATTCTCAGCAAGAATTAGTTGGACTTAGTTAAAGATGGTGATCAGTGAAATATTGCTCTCTGCTTGACATTGGAGAGATTTAGGATGTGGAAATTAGAATTTAGCAGATACTCAGAATGGAAAAAAAAAAAAGGAAACCAGCCAAATCCCACAGTTCTGTATTTCAAACTCTCAAACCCACACAGAAAGAAAAGCACCCACAGGGAAATCACCCTGCAAAGTCACGTTATCTTGGTTTTATTCAGTGACACTGAGCAGATCAATTGTTCTCTGTCTCCAGCACACTTCCTCTGTGTTTTCTCATTCTAAATTGTCCCTTCTTACTACGTGTCCTCCAGATAACATCCACCACCTTCTTTGGCAACTTCCTTCACAGAATAAAAATAGCTCGTAATGAAATACTAAACCAAATAGTGCTTAAAGCATTTTGGGCCACACAAGACATGAAATGACTCTCCTCTCACTGATGTGAGTGATGTGTAAGAAGTCAATAGCATTCCACCAGAGCAAAACAGATACCATGGAAGAAGACACAAGCTTACAGTGTTCCCTCTTATCCTGCTTTTGCTGTTCATCAGCTAGTGATACACTCCCCACACCCATTTCTCTGCACCCCTCTCAAGAGGGACATAAATCTAAAGGCTCTCTTGAGAGGTCCTACTAGTTTTGCTTCAAAAGAGTTTCAGAAGAGTTGGATCTTTTGGGTAGTACTTGCTTGATTTATTGAGAAGCATGAATTTAAATAGTTCCATTTTTTTCTTAAATTGAATTTTTTTTGCAGGATGCAAAAGCATATGCTCTCAATTGTTCCCTTTTCCAAGCAGAGCAGCTGAATTCACTTGCAGTCCACTCACTTGATGCAAAAAGCTAGGTTCTTTTCATAGCTCTTTATCTTGTTTTAAAGCCAATTGTTTGCTTCTGCCAACTCGTAATTGCAGAGAAAGGTTGATGTCTGTGAGCGTGAAAGGAGGTTTTCTATCATTATGTCTAATGGCTGTTCTGCTCTGTCGGTAATTATTCATTTACCTCTGGTGTTTGCGGCTCTTGGCAGCAGTTACTAGAAGACTTGCAGGAGCTCGGTGTTATTTCCTATATGCCTTTCACAGAATTATTTGTTTTCTGTTCCAGGGAAAAATCAACATCTTAATGCAATTTATTCCTCTGATTAATGAGAGAATTAAACCCACCCATTTTTCTACTATACACTCATTTTATTCAATAAGCTACAGTTGTAGGTATTCATGAATATTTGAATTGATAACACACCTTGAAATTTTAATCCCCGTGTGGAAAAGAAAGCATTTTTACCTGATTAGTCTCACTTTTTCCTACCACCTGCTACAGCAAACAGAGATATTAGGGAAAAAAATTTTTGCAATAATCAAATAAGTTTGGCAAAGTGGTATTTTCTCTCTGTGTGCTCACTGTGACCCATAAGGAGGCAGCTGTTTTTTGTTTGCCATAAGCAATAGGTCTACCATTGGGGAATATAAATTATGACAACCTCTTTGTGAATCCCAAGACTGTGCCCAAAACACCATCATCCACTTCAGAGACTAAAATTCACATTCCCTAACTAGTCCATTTTTAAAGTCCATTTAGTCAAATAGTCTTTTTCTATAAAGACTGTAGAATTAAATGATTACTCAGTAAATGTGAAACAGGCCAAAATGAGTCCTGGTAATTATTGAGGCATTGCCATGGCCATCAGTAGAGAGATATGTATTTACAGTATATACGTTTGATCCAATCAGTACTGGTGAAAAGTATGAGACTGTATTTTAACTGACAACCTGACACCCTAAATACTTGGATGACGGTCTGCAGCCATAAGTGGCACCCATCCCCCCATCTTTGGTTTTAGCAGACAGTTTTACACTTAAAAGGAAGTTAATTTCTTTAAGCATTAAAGACAAAGCTTTTGCTTGCTTTTTTAGCAGGCAGAATTTAACTGTCTCTTACTGAATAAGTAATGATTCAATACATCTTAATCAGAGTATATGTCCTTCAGAGACCGAAGTTCTTGTGAAGTTTCACCTGCAGCCCATTTGTAACGTCAGTTCGATGAAGTTCAGCACTTGTTTGGTACCATCAAAAATGTAGACTCATTTCGTCATCATCTCCCTTACGCTTTCTCTGAAGGACATAAAGTTACCAGCCCAGATCTCTTGTCTGATTTAAATATGCATCAAATGTATAATTTCTCACAGCAGTTATACTCAATTTACTACCTCCTTTCTTGTACAGTCTGATACGGTACCCAGTCACTGTTGATCAACGGGAATGTTTTTATACTGTCTTCCTATATAATTTACAGGGAGCTTGGCACCTCTGGTCCCGTTTTTCCATGACAATGGAAATTCCTGTTCAAGTGCAAACTCTACTGCAAAGTTTTTTAAAAGACAGTTGTTGAAACATAACTCAATTTTCAATGTTTAGTTTGTTCTGCCTAAGGAACTTTAGTTCTCTTCTCCAAGGAGTTAATCTGTTAATTAATTCAGCCACCCATTCTTATTCAATGAAAAATAAGTAATCCTCCAAAAGCATTTCTTCACAACATTGAAGGATTTTATCAGGTCCTCTCCATTATTATGGGGTGATTTGCTGGGAGTCTGGTGACTAGCAGAAGATGTCAGCATACCATGGATACGGTCACCAGCAACTTCTGAATCCTAAGTAAGTGCTGCAACAGAAGCTGAGAGCTCGGCAGCCCAAAACCTTCTCTGAAAAATAGCCAGAACTGTACAGCAAACGAAAAGCCAGGAGCTTCAGTAGGGGAGAGTAATAGATTTGCTTCTGGATGAACATTATCAGCCTGTAAAATGTCCCTCAGGACTGATTCCATTGATACGAACAAGAGCCTCAAAAAGACAAATTTTGCCATGCAAGTGAATAATTTGTCACTCACCTTCCCTCAGTTTTACTGCTGCTAGTGGACCTCATACGGGTTTTGCTGGCATGCAATGTAAGGTTCTGGTAACTTTGAGTAGATTTTTTAAAAGGCTGGATAATTTCATGCAATCATTAACCACCTCTTGCTGCTTGGCATGCTGAAATAATAAGGGTAATTGAATATCATGCTTCTCGGTGTAAGCTAATTGCCTGCAGGGCTCTGGAAGGATGTTTCTTCCCTGTACACCCCATAGCATAATTGGATAGGTAATAGGCATTATGGGAGCCTTCCACCTTCCTCAAGAATTATCAGTGCAGAAGGCAAAATGTCAAGTTAGATGAACAAATGATTTAATCCAGTATGGCGAGCCCTCTGCTCCTATGGTGCCATGGTGAGCAACCAGTTGGATTGCAGGATATGCACCTGCCATTGTGTAATGAGGTCCTGAGTAACCTGGGTCATTATTTTTAACCTGAAATGCCAGCAAAAGCCCCAAACTTCTCTACAATGCTCATCTCTATGGCAACCTCCATATAAAGTATTGTCCAGTTGTGAATTAATATGCATTTATGCTTAAATGAGAACCAGGAGTGACTATTCCTGGTTTTACAAGCACACCATCCCCTGAATCCCTTTAATCTTCTCTGTGTGCTGCTGAATGTCAGGTAATGGAGAAGCACAGTGTGAGCTCAATTAGTTTAAAATCTTATCAATGTAATTGAGCAGGATGAGCTGTATTAGCTTGCCAAAGAGGACTCAACACTTTGAAGTTATTTACTCAACTTTATATTCTTCCAAATGCAATTAATTGCATAACCATTAGTCACTAATATTAATTAATTAATGGGGTTTCAACATAATTATATGTGATAGGCATCACCAAATGAGTCCTTCGAGATGACTGGAAGTTAGGGAAGGGGGTTGCTACCATGAATATCAAATCTCCTCAGCAGACCTACTCACCTACAAATCATGTTCAGGAATGATTAGAAAAAAGGCCAATGCTAAAGAGGACTCTAGAGCACGCGCTGCCATACACATGGCCTCAGCATGGAGATGCAGGGTGTTATTAAATCAGAATAACCTTGATGAAAACAGAACTCTCAAAAAGCTATCTACAAGAATGACCTTACTACTTTCATCTGCCTTAAACAAACAGCATTTCACTGGCTTCAACAAATTTCTGTCCTTCAAACTCTTTTTTACTAGCTAAACATTCTTCCCTACAATTTCAGCTAATTGGGGCTGAAATCTTTCCGTGTAACAAGCCATTTACTCTGGGGGTTGATTGGCCGTGCTTGTCAGCACACCGCTGCTCCGTTTTCTTCCCTTCACCACTAGAACAGCCTCTGCCTGAGAAAAGCAAGCACATCGAAGGTATGTTCTGCGCTGCTGTGCTTGCTGCCCAGTTTTCTTGCAGACAGCAATGCAGAAGCTACACAAAACTATATCACTGACCATCCGGTTGCTGAATTAAAGTCCCAGAATACTGTTGCTATTACGCCATTAGAAGTGCCATCATTTATAGTAGCTGTAACCCCTGAATGCCTGTGGCTATCTCACGCCTGAGCCACCTTACTGGCTAGAACAGGCTGTTATGATCCTGAACAATTTCCTGACGTGTCCATTGTGCATTAACAGGGTACTGCTGTTATGATCAAACTTTTCAGGAGCAAGCATTCATTTAACATTCCTGACTTGGGCTATCTAGGAAGCCTCTGTTTCAGTGGGATGAGTATGTGAGCTGGGGTCCATCAGTACCCACTGATTTTCTGCAAGGACATAAGCACCTCTGAGACTCAGAAAGCATATCCTACCTAAGCAAATTCAGAATCAACTAGAAATTAGTAGGTTTTGACCAAAATACTAGCTAGAGGGTGTGACAGGTAGACCAGATACCTTCCACGTGATACCTGTAATACAAACAGGCTTGGAACAGGTAAGGGTTGAGATGAATTGAGATTTCTTTTCATAAAATTATATTAGTTGAATATTCATTGTTAGATATACCTTTATCTGAATGTTCCCTGCTGTTTCTGCTGGATTCTGCTTTGCTTCTGTCCTTCACTGTGGGACAGTGTTGTTATACACAATTAAACACATTTCCAATTTGTGCTTCTGAGACTGTGGCAGCTGTACTTCGATAGAAGGCGAAGACAGACCAGATGGATAGAAGGTGAAGTGCTGTCAGTCCTTTGGGATTGAGGATGCCACACAAATGCAGACAGAACCTATAGTTTATAAGGGAAAATAATGTCCTGGCAGACTGACGAAAGACTAATGCAGAAACCCCTTGTCCTCCCAAAAATTAAGATCTGGGAAGATTGATATGGGTGCACTGTCAAGTACTTCATCTTTTTTATCCTTTTTTAGCTTTTCTTTTTTTTTATGAGAAACTGTACCAATCTAATCTGAATGAGGAAAGTCACCTTCCCTGGTGCTCGGTTTCATTTTCCTCAAGCAATAGAACTGAAAATGAAAATTCCATTTTAAAAACATGAAAAGAGGAACATTCTTGCGAAGGTAAGAAAAAAAATCTTCAACAGCCCCACAAGTAAACCTCTTTAAAACTGCCACTTACATCCTTAAAAAATGAAGCCCTGCAAGTCAGGCTGTTCAAAAACATACGCAGGTGCTGCACATTTTTTTTCTCAAAGACCAATAGAAACTGCAGTGACTTAAAAAATCAATAAATAAATAGCAAGGGAACACTTGAGAAGGGAAGGAGAGAGGGGAAAGAGAGATGAAGTCAAGTTAATTTGGAAGATGCTTTAAGAAAAGAATACGAATGCTGTTACAACAGTTCTTCTGGGACTTCTCATTCTGTGCATTAGTCAGTAATGAAAGAAGGTGCTGATGTGTAGATCAACATTTAAACCCATGACACTTTTGGCAAAGGATTAGCTTTATCCTTCACTTCTTGCTTTTTAGACTGTATCTATTTCACATGTATGCGTTCTTATTTCTTATAGGCCAGATGTTGCACATCCGAAGCAGTGCTAAGTCCTATGAGATCAATGAAACTTTTAACCTGAACTACAAAGTAGGTTATCATTATGTTTCTGCGTGCTAATCTTTATGATCCTGAGCAAAGCAACAACCTGTGGTGGGGTATGAATTCCCTGATCCCAGCAGTAAGCAACTCTTCACCTCACCAGTTCTAGCCAAGCCACAAGCAATGCATTGTGTGAATATCTGCTCCCCTGCCGGGTTTACAGACCTGCCCTTTTGGTGTATATTGCAGCAAAGATTTCCAGTCAGTCAGATTGACATCCTTGCATGAATTGACCATGAGATGATATAGATAAAGGGCAGTATGCCCAGGAATGACCAACTCAGGTGTGGCAAATACTGACTGAAACAGAGTATTTTGGATTACAAGGGGCTTGCTTGTATTTTTCTGTAAGCACCTGAGGCACACTCAGCGTTTGCATTCCCAACATCCCCACCTGCTTTACCGACATGCCATCCAGCCCCAGCAGCAAGAGGACCTCATTGCACTGGCTGATCTGTAGACAGAGAGCGGAAAAAATTGCCCTTGCCCAAAACCATACAAAGAAATTTGGGTTTCTACAGGTACATGTTTTTACCCAGTTTCGGAGAGGTAAAAGGAACAAAGAAAATAGATCCTTTGTTGCTGAGGTCAGTGACCTGAAATCTCCAGGGAGAGAGGATGACCGAGGATGGAGGAAACCTGCTCGCGCACAACGTGGTGCCCCATAGCCCTGGCACAGCTCTGCTCTGTCAGGTGAGATCAAGACAAAGACACTTTTAGGTGGGTCTCTCAGGATCATGCCCTTTCCACAGCAAAGTGTTTTCCCTGCAAAATGTTATCTGAGCTCCCTGGGCTCTTTTGTCACCATCTCCCCATTAGAGAGTTAATCACAGAAATTATGTGAGGTATGAGGTAAACTGCAGGGGAGGGTCATCCTTCCTCCCTTTCGTATTACCTTGAAGATGTTATAATGTGAAATATTATGATATAAGAATGCATTATTCCTTCAGGAATATCTTGGGGGAAAAGTAGAAGAGAATATAGCTGAATTTAAGGAAATTTGCCAGTTACAATATGGCTACTTGCAGGGTAAATGGCTGCTCTTTGCCAAGTGCAAAAGCATTGTGATACACATAGAAGAACAAGCCCTTGGCAAAGGCAAACTGTAATCTTCACAGAAGGTAATATTAAAAATAGAATCTTCTGTGGATTTCTGGATTTCCCCTACATCATGTATATTGTTCAGAACCAAATAAAAAAAAAAGAAACAGCATTTTGTATTTGGGCCCATATGTGGGCAACAGACTTCGATGAGTATGTGGGCGACAGACATTTTTATTAGGATCCCACAAACACAAGGATCTGTAAAGCTAGAGCCTTTTTTCCCTAGCTTCTTGGGGATGCTGGGAACATTTTGGCAGAGTTGCCAACCTCCCACACAGACGGGTGTTTGCATACTTTCTTCTCCCAGTGTGCTTTGCCTCACTTTCCAGGTCTCTCATTTCCTTCTCAAGCTGGTTTCTTCAGCTATCCCATTTTTACAAAATTAAATAGCAAGTTTTCTTTGGGCTTCTCATCATTGCCTGTCTGCCCCGACGGGCAGAGGGTCAGCTCGGCGGGCAGGCAGGAGGTCTGAGCTCTCCGCTGCCCTCTGAAACGCGCTGGCAGGAGGCTGAGCAGGATTTCATCGCGATATCCCAATCATGTTTTGTGACGACTCTCAAAAACTTTCTTATATAAGTAGGGTTGTGGTGGGGGCGGGGGGGTTGTGTTAAGCGTTAATAGGTCTCTGTTTTTGTGCCAGGCTGCAACAGCTGACATTTCTATAAAGTCTCCCTAATGCTAATCCCCGTGGATGGATACAAGGGCATGCTGCAGTGAGCAAGGGGCTCCTCACACTGCCTTTGCTCTGTTTTTCTCCCCTCCATTCTCCCCGAGGGGAAGAGGAGGCAAGGAGTCTGGACTGCCAGCGCCCACAACGCCGCTACAGCAGGCACTCAACAGCTTGGGCCCTGGGTATTTAAAGATGGTTTATAGCTCTGAGGTGAGGGGCTGGTCTCTGCTGGGAGGCTGCCCTCAAATCTGCTCCTCTGGCACGCGGGCGCTTCCCGCCAGGAGGGCACCGGCCGTCTGTGCACGACAGAGCTCTCCCAGATTGCAATGAACTCCCACGGCAACCGAAAAAATCAACCCTCACCTTGACATCCACTTTTAGGTCATGATTTTGTATGTCCTGTTTTTCATGAATATATTTCCTGAGGGACTTCAGCCTGATTCAGATTTCCCCCACCGCGGCACAAGCTGTTTGAGGGCAGCAGACGAAGAGTGTGGGAACGGCTGCAAAGGCATGTGCCCTTTCCCTTTCCTTCTCTCCCCCAAAGCTATCATTTTTAGAAAACCACCAGTAAACTGGTGTTTTCTGTGACTGCTCTGCAACTAAATATATAGTTTCCCCTTTACATTTTTATTTAAATGATTTAGTCATTTGGGGAAAAGAAGAAAAAGACAACAGCAAAACCAAATTATTTACATTATAAACCTATAGTATTTCTCCATTCTGAACTACAACTTTTGCTGGCAGTATTTGAGTATCTTATATGGGAAAGGGAAGAAAGGAAACATTTCCCATTTAGGGAGGGCAGCACCCAACCTTTCTTTTCCTCCATACACCTTTTCTTCATCTTTTTCATTCTAGCCAATGTTTGCAAGCTGTTGAATAAAACAGGGATTGCACATACACATTTTTTTGTCTCTCACAAAAGGTGACCGCCTCAGAAGGAGCTGAGAGACAAAAAGCCCCTTACGTTCTGGGGTGCCATCAGTGCCAGCATGGAGCACTTCCATACTTTGCACACATCAGCCACCAGGGATGGGATTTACAACACTGTAGACACTTTAGAGAGTTTAGGCTTCAGAGCACAAATACCACTTACTGGCTGTGGGTATCTTAAATGCTGATGTGAGCATATGCCACCACTTCCCTCGTTCCTCCTGAAATACCAAAGATTATTGTGATAGCTTTGGCATAATAGCCTACTCATAAGAATGCTTACTTTGGAAATGAGCACAAAATCTGCAAGTCGCTTTACCAACAAGCTCTAGGCTAGGCTGCAGCATGGTGGCATCAAGTCACCCACTCCCCGCAACCCCAGCATCATGCCAGAGCTGTGCCAGTGTGCAGAACAGATTTGAAGATTCACTGGGACGGTAAGAGGGAAAGCACAACAGAGAAGTTGCTGGTGGGATCTGAAGACCAGGATGCTCATAGTTAACAAGGAGCCTGGTGTTGTCCTTCCCGCTCTCCAGAATGTTTCTGGCTTGTTAAGGCTCTTTAACATAAATTTCCTTCACGTGCTATACAGCTCAGTATCTAGGAGACATGGACTTGAAACGTTTTGAGCAGAGGAATGAATTAAGCCTAGGGTCCCATTTTCTAGGCCAATGTTTTAAGCCCTGGATAATCACGATGAGCACTACTGCCATCATCCCCTCCCCACTACCCTGAAAGACAAGGGGGAGTCAGCAACTTCATTACAAAGGACAGGTGTCTCCTCTGGGGATGATGCTATGCCCCGTGTCCCAGGCAGGCAGAGGTGCTTATCTGAAGTTCTCCCAAGCTAGGGGCAGGCATCAGATTTGCCTGTGCCCTCTGATTTTCTACTAGGTATCTCCAGGTGACTCCTCAGTCAGCATGCAGGTGGCACATGGAGGCTGGGACACCCAACGATATAGCCTCACCTGGTCCCTAAAACTTTTGTGGTTTGATTCAGTTTTTAGCTGGTAATAAAAACAGCTTACTAAGAAACTTCTTGCTGCCTGCTCTGTAGTTGGGGCATTACAGCTGCTGCAGGTCACATACCCAGAAGTAAAGCTCTGGGGAAAGGGACTGGGACAAGGACTTTAGGAGACATTAATCAGAAACATGCTTGGGCGCATACATGAGGACTCTCATTCCTTTAAGTTATCTTCCATTACTTCTAGGTCTTTATGCATATATGCATCAGGATTTTTATAAATAAAATAATTCACCAGAATTACAGTAGTGCAGGCACCAGAGGAGCCACACAGCAATGCTGCTGCAGTGATTGCTTTCACTTGGTTGTTTAATCACTCAGAAGCACCATGTGGTGCCTGCAGGATTTTTGCATCTTCAGGCCTCTGCGAGATGGCCAGATGAGTGCAGGTGCTCGCTTCCCTCTTCATCCTGGTGGCCTCTGACCAGGGGCAGTGAACAAATGGGAATCAGAGGAAAGCAAGAGTTAAAAGAATGAAATCTATATGGGAATGGCATGCCCACTTTATTTAATATCTTAATAAACAAGAAGGTTTTTGAGGCAGCAGATAACAAACAGGGATAGAGGGAAAAAGTTTGTCTCAAGGAAGGCTGAGGTTTAGAAGTGACCTTTCAAATGTCTATACCTACACAAAGGCTCAGAGCAGGGAGTTCCACTTTAAAACAGAACAAAATGAGTTTAGCTCTGCAGCAATGCTGTTGGAGCCCTCACGTTCAGCAAAGCTTTTGCAGATGAGATTTTGTTTAGGTTACCTGTAGTAAAGAGGACTGCTCGTCTTAGCATTTGTGTTGGGTTAACTGTTAAAAACCTGAGTATATGTTTTATTAAATCAAACAGCAGAATAGCCTTGAGCTCGATTCTGTCAGGGTCAGGTACCCACTTACACCCCTACTTGTCAGCAGCTGGGGGAATCTGCTCCTGTACAACCAAGGCACTCTGCTGGTTGCAGAACTGCTTTTAGCAACAGCCATGAACACTGGCTGAATGAATTGTCTTACAGGCTATTAGCAGAGGGGAAAAATCACTGATGGTAATCAGTGAACAGCTTCAACACATCCGTGCCAAAACACAGGCAATGAAAGAACTAGATATAGAAAATGCATAAAAATAAGCAGAGATCCGTTCATCGGAAACTGCTGTAGATCTGGTATCTAGTATGTAGCTCTAAAGGGCTCTGTCTGAGGCAGACATCATTATTTGTGTGCTGAAGAGACCGGAAGACCATTCACAACCACTGCAAGTTGCCAAGTGTTCTTCAAGACTAGCTCTCTTCACTGCCAGAGCAGGAAACGCATAAAGGTTTCCTGAGTAGCAACTGATGTAGGAAAAACCAACACATTAGTTCAAATTATGTCTAGAAGCACTGATGGAAAAATCATGCTAAACTGTACTTTTCAGATTCTTCAGCAGAGAGGTTTCTATCTATCTACCTACCTACCTATCTATCTATCTATCCATCTATCTATCTATCTATCTATCTATCCATCTATCTATCTATCTATCTGCTATGATTTCTGCACATCTCTTGGAGGTGACCCAAAGCCACACAGAATCATTACACAGTTTTATGCTTCTCTCTACCAAGTTCAGGAGCTATGCAGTCCTGAAAACTCTGATCTTTGGTAGGCCTTCTCTTCGTTTTATTTCTTTTCCAGGCAAGCGTGTGGCACATGAACACAGATGCTCAGACAACTCTGCTGGCATGCACAACACAGTTTTCAGATACTGTATTTGTAATGAAGTTCCAACACCTATTATCACCCCTTCCCTTGAAAAAAGAAGTTATTTCACTTTACCACCTTACACAGCTTGTTTGAATCACAGTCATGTAACAAGCAAGTGTTACACGTCCTTATCCTTTTCTAAGGGCTCACAACTCATGGCATTTGCTGGGGGCATTTCGGTTGCAGTAATGCACCAATTTAGAACTTGTCTCATCAAAAATCAAGGTGGAGAATGCAGCAAAGCACTTAGGCACCAAGTGCAAAGTTTTCAACTTGAAATCCCCAGGACTATTCTCGTACTGAAATGTCCCCAAGCAGTGAGTGCTTTGTTAGATCAGTTTCTATCTAAAGGGGGTGTCCCCTGAGCAGAGCCTTTCAGAGAGCAGAAGGAGAATCAGCAGATTGTCTCCCTGAACCCACTGCTAAAAACAGGGAGCAAATGTATGTCAATGTGCATAAACATGTCTTCTGTTTGACTTTAACAACTTTTTCCAAATATTTTTCTCTCCTGCCTTGTCATATGAAAAGCAGAGAATTGCAGGATAAACATTCTGGTAACTACTGCGTTTCCCACCAATGTTTGTTTTACAGGTGTGGGGGTTTTAACACAAATTATAACACAGTGAACCCTGGATCTTTACAGCAGCACAAAAACATAACAGTTTCAGAAACAGTTTCAAACCTAGCTATATTTTGTGTTTTCTGTACTAGCCAAGCATATATTTTAGTCTGGAATATAAAACAGTAGGTGAATAAAAAGAAGATAGCTGCCCATTCTAAGCTCAGTAATACCCCAATAAACCAGGATGATCACTATTAAAAGCACATAAATTACCCTAGGTATATATCATTTATAACAATTAATGATATGATTCTTTGGGGTTTTGTTCTTTCCTTCTTAAATCAGGGTGCCACTGAAAGACACCTTGAAATTATTGCTATTCAGGAAAGCAAAATAAGAAGCATGTTTACAGCTAAAATTAAGTTATTGATTTCAGTTCCATAAGCAGAAATACATGAATGGCAGAGCTCAGCACTTTCCAAAGTGTACTCAAGTCATGTTTCCAGCAATCAGGAGAGAACTAATCAAATTTTTTCCTCTCAAAAATAATGATCTTGGCAGATTTCATTAAATAGCTTGCCAGGCTTTGCTGTTCCTGTGGATATTGTGTGCTTTTGGTGATCGCTGGGTGCTGAGATGTATTTGTGTCTCACTGCCACATTTCCTCAGTCCCTGCGCTTGTGTCTGCTACCTGCTGAACGAGACATTTCCAAGCGCACTGAAATAAGAGTGATGATCTGACTGCGTCAGTCCCACCGCACCCCCAGGGAGCAAGCCCCGCTCACGCCTCATCTCTGAGCCTTTCCCCGTGTTCCTGGCCATTTCCCAGCTGCTCTTGGTTCACGCGGCTCTGCCTGGACTGCCTCCCCTCCCAGACCTCAGCCCGCGGCACAAGCCCTCGCATTCTCCTCTCCTTGTTTCCACGTGACATGAGCCCACTGGAAGGAAGGCCGCCCAGCCACTTGCTCTGCCTCATCTCAGCAGACCACTGCTTTCTTCAGTTCATGTATTTTCCTACTCCTGCTTCTAAATCTTTCTCTGGTGGTCTAGTACATATCTGGTTATTGCCTTGTGAAAGTGTTTTGTAGTCCTTCACATTAAAATTACTGCAGAATAATGCATTTATTTTACCATTTAGGAAAGGTGGAAGATGTCAAAAATTCAGAGCAGCATTTTCTATTTTAGTTGCCCACAGTTGGACATCTAAATTAAGTTAAATTAAAAAAAAAACAAACCTAAAACCACACCACAAATGAGAATTTCAGTGGTGCTGAGAACATCATGATTGCTTTCGTTACTCTCTGAAGAGGGCACTTGGATGGAAAGCGCCATATAAGGCACCAAGAAAACTACAGTAAGTCTGACTGAAGATGATGGCGTCTGTTCATGCATCCTTATTTCCAAGTGAATAGGTATCCCAGTTGGGAAGAAGGCCAGATCAGAGTCCTGGTTCGTATTGCTAGACAGTGTGTTGCCTGTGAGCACCATCAAACTGCAATACTCACACACGTACCAGGAAAGTGTGTTGGGGACATGGACAAGTAACTCCCTGTGAAATTTAAGCCTATCATTTAGACCATATTAACACGGAGTTGCAAAGTACTTGAAATAGTGTCTGATCAAGCACTCACAGGCACCCACACAGCCACTGTGGGTGGAGGCACTGAGAACAGCAGTTGTCCCATCCAATTACTGGTAGAGGACTGAGGTTAAGTGTCCTTCATGTCATGTTAAGAAACAGAATAACTCAAGTAAAGAGATTAAATAACCCATTTCACCTGCAGAGGCAGAGGCAGCACTGGGTGCAGGACCTGTCTCTTCTTTTCCAGTCCACCCTTCTCCTGGCTGGATCCTGCTGGGCCATCTTGCTTCTGCAAGATAAGTTTTAGCTCCCTCATTCCAGATATTCCTCAGACATCCACACAGCAGCCGTCCTCTGAATTTGGCCAGCTCTGCCAAACTTGGCGATGGTCTGAACGACGTCATTTAACAATTAACTATCTGGGGTCGGGGCCACTGCTGCTCACAGTTACAATTTCCCATTCTGGTGCTCTGCCTTTAAGCACAGGTATTGTGGGACAAAAGACTTCTAAGAGGCTTTCCTCTTTCAGTAAGACACATGTGAAGAGAAAGATTCCATCAAGACATACACTCGTTTGGACTTTCATCTGGAGCCATCATTTAAACATATTTTAAGAGGCACCCTTCCCATTAGTTCTTCCAAAGCGTAGCCTTATTGATCCTAGTTCAGAACACATCTCTACACAAGTGATTTATTTGACTGCCAAACCACAATGCATCCGCAACCACTTTTGTGCTCATAAAGCTTCACCTGCTCAAGTACACTCCATGAGTTAGTTGCCCAAGAGAGGGTATAAAACTGGTCTGTGTTCTCGAGAGCTTATCCTTCCACACTTCTTTCTTTATACAGCTAAATATTGTAAGCCTAAATAGTTTGGTAGTATCCCTTTAACTGGTTAGTGAATACCAGCTACACTTTGATTTAACATGTTGATTATGTTTTCAAATGAGTTGTGTTTGCTACCCCACTCCAAAATATTTTTCCCTTTGACGTTAGCTAGGGTTATACTTTATATATTTTTGCCTTTCTCCAAATACAGTCTTTATATTCATTTCTTAACCTCTGTTTTTATGTATTTTATTGAATTTTTGAAGATTGGATTCATTTTCAGCATTTGATTTGTTGCAGTGACTTTGGGCTGGCTGCTCAACTTACACATGGCTGCTACCCTTGGATGATGGCCTGACTGTTAATTATTTCCCTGCTGAAACTGCATTACCACAAAACAAATTTTGTTATAATGACATTAAATAAAGACCATAGAAACCTGCCCAGCATTAGAAATTTTTTCTTGGCAGCTGTTTTATGCTTTTTCCTCACATCACCTAAATCAAGAATGAGATATCATTTAATATTTTACCAGCTCATCGATAAACAGGCCTTCTATTTTCCTTGATGTAAATATAACATCAGCACTGAAGTAATTATCAAATCACAGATATTATCCTGCAATCTTTATAAATTCAATCTCCCAAATAAGACAACATGTTTAAGTACAAAAAGGTTGAATTATATAGGGCTAAGGTTCACAGAGTCACCATCCTTGTTTTACGGCGTATAACAGTTCTTATTTCCTTATCCCCAGACAAACCTTGACATGTAAAAAAGGTTTAATAAAATACACATTACTTACCTTTACAAATATGGCAATTTTTAGTTACAAAACCATTTATAAACTAGTCAAGACTGGAATGAAGCATCTTGAGGTGATAGGGCGGAGGAAGAGGAAAATATGCCTAATTAAGAATGAACACCCTATAGGTTCACTGTTAGCATAACCAAAGGGCCAACAACGTGTATTTTGATTGCTTATATCACAACTGTGCAATTATGCTAATACATGTTAATGTCATTGCCCTTGAAAAACTGCTTTCCTCTGTTAATTTAGGAAGAAGATCAATTATGAAGTCATATGGTTTGGTCTTGCTGTTGGTAATGTTGTTGTGCTACTGAGCAACAGAAAAAGGATTGATTCCTTTTTACTTCCACCATTCCAAAGTCTGCTCCCTCAGAGCAGCCCCTTTCTCTTTAAGCTACATACATGTGGAAAACAAACCACAATTTTTTCCAGCAGAATATTTTTAAGGCAGTAACTGCAGAGGTGTTGATTTACCATTAAGAATGTAAACAGTTAGAGTTGGAGACAGTCATCTATACCCTGTCCTCTGCTACATTAATCCAATTCCATTTTAGCTAAGGGCAGCCTGATGTTCATTATCCTTCAAGAAGGTAGGGCTTGCTCGCCAAATATATGCTTTTGCGGTAGTTATTATGCTTCCAAATATTTCTTCATAATTTCCTGTTGCATAGTCCTGGTGTATTTTTTTAAAGAATCATATTATTTATTTTTTTTAACTCTGTCATTTGTTTGAAACCTCTCACTGCAATTTAATGATGAAGACTAAAAGAAGCAACAGGGTAATACAGTTACAGCAAATGTCTTTGACTACGTCAAATCAATTTTTTTTTTCTCAATTACAGACCAGTAAAGTCAGTGGGTTTTATAAATTAGAACTCAAAAAGGACATCAGAGTAGGTAGTGGAGTAAGTCTGACTTTCTGCATTCTTGTTTTAAATAGGGGTTTTACTACCTGCTCCTGCACAACCTACAGCCTATCTTTTCCTTATCTTTGCCCAAAAGATAAGGGCTTGGCTGGCAGTCTCAAATTTCAATTCCACCCCAGAGCAGAGACACTCTTTTGCACGTCTTTTTTTGCAGCACACATAGCTCAGTTGCCAGTTGCCAGAGCTTCACTGTGCTTGGTGCTGTACAAACAGAAAGGGAAGACCCAGAACTCACAACCGAAGCGAGGAGAGCAGACAAGTGCCAAAGGGAGCAAAGTTCAAAGTGTGAAATAACAAGTGAGGAGTAAGGGAGAAAGGAAGGTATTCAAGTGCTGTGCCAGCCAGCCCAGTCTCCTTTCATGAGGCTGTATTGCCTACCTAAAAAATGTCACACAGAAGATTCTCATTAGTACTTTTCTGATGTCAAAAGGAAAAATATTCACGAAACTACAGCACTCAAAGCCTGACCTATCCCTCAAGGGGCTGTGTTTCTTACAAAATCACTCATAAGAGCTAGGATTGCTTAGCTCCTTCATGTACATAGCCCTGGGAAAGAATAAATACTATTGCTTGCCCTAATAATGACATCGAGATACTTTAAGTACCTGAAGTTATAAATGGTCCCATTCCATGTGGCAAATTCTACTTTCTTCTTTAATTTAACAGAGGTAAAACCCTGGCTGTAACAGAGCAGAGAATACTGATGTTCATACCAGCAGAAAACCATTTTCCCCAACTGATGCTTTTCAGTGATGAGTTATCAAAATATTTCTACCTGGCTCCTGTTATTGTGTATGTATTAGTTTGGTTTCTGGGGCCCACTTTAAAACAACTGTTACTGTTTATCTGTTTCTTTCTGTAGGAGTTGTTCTTCTCTAAATTTTGTAGCGCTTTTATGACTAAAGTAGCAAGGAAATATACAAGCATACGAACAACAGACTGTCTTCATCCTTTCATCCAAATTGCATCAAGAGGCTAGTCTGTGGAAACAGCTAATGAGCCAATCAGCGTAAGAACATACTATAAATTGGAATCCTAATAGATAATCTCTAGATGCAGATTTATCACGTAATTATACAGTTGGAGAAACAGAATATTTTTATATGATTGCTTTTTCTGTTGCTGTCGCCTCTTGCAATGATCTCTTCAGCATTTAATTTCCCAGTTGCATTCCACAGACAGGACTTTGCAGGAATGTTACTTGACAAGGTGGCCTTCAATGAGGAATGTAGGAAGGTGGCAATGAGGAAAAAAAATACACTACAAATAGGTACAAAGGGACTGAAAGCCATGGGATCTCTTCACATTCTTTTTTAACATGACGCTGGCAAGTTGTTCTCACGTAGTTCATCAGCTAATGCAATCTGTATATGATGTTGTCACCTAGCAGTTCAGCAGACAGGCAAACTGAAATGACAATAAACAATGAATCAACAACCCCTTGCTAGGGCTTCCTTGACTGTGTGGCTTCTGTATCGTTTGAATTCCTGCCCTACAAATGAAGCACCAGTCTGCTTCCATTGCCAATAAAATCAGAATTATAAATAGCCGATACAGCACAGCTATACTTACTTAGTCATATGCTTACTTGTTTGTGCCACATTATGCACTGTTCAGTCCCAAGAGCCCCAGAAAAAAATACTGTCAGCTGTGAAACAAGGATCAAAACCACAAGTACTTGTCCCAACATGTATTACAAGTTGCACCTGATGGAAAGGACTGTCTGTCGGGGATGCTTGGAAACACATTTTAAGCTTGGGGTTTCAAATATATCTCCCCTGAAGCACAAAACTTCAGCGAGTTCTAGTCTCTACTTCTTATGACATTCTCCTCCTCTCAGCACTTGATTTTGAGAGGCACAGGGTAGCAAAAGCTCACCATTTTTACTTCAAACTCAGTCAAAATGAGGTAACTCCAGGGCGCTCGTGGGCGCTCAGCTGCAGCTCTGCACATTCGCAGGAGAGCCCCCCAGCCAGCCCGCAGCACTGACACGCTCCCTCTCCTCTCCGCATCAGGCCAGGAGAAACAACCCCTTTTTTTGGTCTTTGGAGGTATCAGAGGTGCCATATCACCCATGCATCTTTAATGTGCTGTTTTTTGAGATTTCCTCCTCAACAGCCCATTAAAACTGACACAGCACAGCAGACAAGAAATGGGCTGTTATGATTAAAGTGGCTGGTCCCACCTCTCTATAGAAATATCAGTCATGACCCTTTTTGCTATTCGTGAAACTGAGAGCCAAAGACATATGACAAAATGGGCTGCTGGAATTGTCGTTATGTTTTTATTTAATAGAGAACTTTTCTCATCCATTTTCTAAACACGCAGTGTTATTTCAAAGGAAAATATAAGGAACAAAGTCACAAGCAAAACCACACATATCTAATAACTTAAATAAACATTTTTCCTTTTGAAGATGATTGAAGTATAGGATAAATAAAATGTATTACATTATTCTGCACATTCTCCATAAACAGTTCATATCTTATAGTTTCTCCATTAAGTACTCAGATAATCACTACATATCATCAAAACTACTCTGGTGCTTACTGAGTCTTTAGAGGGTCAAGTTGGCTGGAAAAAATGAGATTTCACTAAAGAATAAGCCTATAGAAATTAGGTTTCTTAATGTCTATGCATTCTTAATTCTGTGTTCCTTAGGAAATGCTTTCTCTCCCTTGTCTCTTGGACTTAACCTGCAGCAAACTGGTTTTACCTGAGCAGGGCTGGAAGCTGTTGGTGCCACTGCTTAGTTTAGCTAAGGGACTGAGCACCACTGGAAACCATTAGGGATCATCCACAAAGCCAACATTAGCCTACTGAGGCTAAGCTCCCGAGAAACCCTCCACAGAGCTGCTCTTTGCTCCTATAGAGGAAGGTATTCACTTCACTTGGCTAAATCTAGCACCTGTGAACATCCACACACTGCTTGTGCAAGAAGAGACTTTTGCTATAGTGAAGAAATTCATCTAGGTCAACAACACAGAGGCTGTGGCATCAATCATGCACAGAGGCTTAACATACAGTTCCTATAGGTCCTGTTTTAGCCCAGTGGTTACTGCTTAGATTGATTCGGCACCTCAGGAGCCCACTGAAAAGCACTGCATGGATCAGAACAGCAAAATGTATCTTTGACTTAGAGATGTCACAGCCTAGGATAATGTAATAAATAGTAGTCCTTCCCTGCAACAGAGTAAGACTGCAGTAAGTGGAGCTGTTTCCTCTCTTCATGCCACATCCCAGCATAACCTCAACATCATAAAAGAATATAGCTATAACTCATAATATTTAACATTAACTACATAGGCAAGGAGCGCAAATTTAGTTCACTGCATTAGACATAGCTTTTTGTTTAAGAAACTGAGTTGAAAAATCAGTTTCCTTCCGGTCTTTCTCATTAATACCACTTGCCTACAAAAGTACTAGAAAACACTTCAGTAATGTACACTCCCCCTAAAATAACTGAGCAGCTTTGATGATGATCAGCTCCATCCTAACCAGAACCTTAATCCAGCAAAGCTTTGTATCTGTTTTTCTGAGAATGCCTTCTCTTTCTTGTCACTGAAATATAGCCAACTCTAACTATTTCACATCACATCTTAGTGTCTACCCCAAAACTTCAGTTCCTGTAGGCAAGTAGTTAAAGGAAAAATCTTAGTTTCCCTTTGCAAGTTTCTAGGTCTCATACTTGCAGAAAAAGGCTTGAAAACATGAATCATATCCGCTTAAAGAAAGCAAGTAAAAAACCCTCAAAGGCACTTTTTAACAAAATTCTCATGACTTCTATCACAAGCTTATAATCTGAAGAGGAGAGGCAGGACTCTGACTCATGATTTCTAAGTCCATGGGGTTCAAATGTAAGGATTCCTCTTCACCTTTTTTTTTTCTCTTCTGTTTTTCTACTCTTGTACTTTGCATGAGGAACGAAGATGCCCAAATTTCTGGTAGAAATCATCTTCAGCATGAATCAGAGCTTCCTCGTCGATGTAGACAGCTGGTCTCCTGGAAGCCAAAAAGTACTGCACTTTCCGCAGGCTCCATCCCATCACGTACTTCAGCCAGCCACTGACAGCAGCTGTAGACCTGCCAACGCCAGCGTTGCAATGAACGTAGACAGTGTGTCCATTCTCCAGTAGCCCATGCAAGAGGCAGACAGCTTGTGGCAACATCTGTATTCTTCCTAAGGTTAAAAACAAGGCACATTCATTTGCATTTGAGAAAGGTTGAGATTAAGTCTGTACAGCCTGATGCACTGTGAATCACAGACACAAACCTGACATATTTTGGTTTTTTTCTTTTTTTTCTCAAATGACCTTCTACACTAACCTTTGTTTCTTCTGGCAACATAGATTCGGGTAGCACAAAATCTGTAAAATGCCCCAAGTCTTCTCTAAATATACATTCTGATTAACACTGAACGGGTGTAGCATATTCATTTTCACAGGGACTGAGATAAGGCAGCAAATTACATCAAACAGCACATAGTACGTAGCATTAAAGTAAGCAAGCCAAAAATGCAATGTTTTTTAGTACCAGAGGTTTGCAAAGCTACCTACATACTGCTGCTTTCCAAAACACTGTAATGAAGGCCATTATGTCAATAATAAGGGAGGGAGGGAGAGTGGATGAGTATTTTCCTGTACAACTTAGTACTGCTGTGATTTAATTGTGTACTAAGCATATGGTTAAACAACACAAAACAGTCCTTCTCAATCCCAAAAGGATGACTATACCATATTTCCTGACACCTTTCTCCATGTTACCCCAGAAACTGAAGCTGCAAACATCAGAGCCTAACTTTTCCTCATGGCACAGATGAGCGCTGACATGAAGCCCTTTTTTAAGGTTTCCTGTCCTCCCTGATGTTCTATTATTGATATGACAGTTCTCTATTTGTGGCAGCAGTATTTCACTCTATTGAAAGCACTCTCTTCTCCTGGTAGGCTACTCACTCGAAAACACCACACTTTCTCACCTACTGGTTGGAAACAAGATTTTGCACTGAGCTTTCCAACGGAGGAATTAAAAATAATAATTCATGTTATGACATGAGGTGCTATGGGTATTCTAAATTAATCACAAATAATTACATAAATGAGTCTGTGGAGATTTATCTCACTGGGATGCTACAGTTAGTTAAAGAAAAATTATTTACTGGGGGAGGGGAATAGCAGAGACAGACATACAGCAGTCTCTCCATTTTTAACCAGCAAGGATGGCAAGCTGTCCTGCTGTGCAAGCTTGCAGTCTTCCACTTACACAGCATATTTTCATTACATGGGCTGAATTCAAGCTGAAAGCAAAAACAGTCAAGCAGTTACCAATGTCATATGGCTTTAACTCAAATACACATACACTGCCAGACGTGAAGTACTTTAGACGGCCTCTCTGTCTACAAGAAAATATGAATAATTTGTTAGAGACAACACACAGAGAAATTACACCTTGTGCATTAACTCTATTTCTATGCAAAATGTACACAGAAAAAAAACGCAGTCATGAAAGTGACAGATTAGTAATTCAAAGGGTTCGTTACTATTAATTTAGCTGCAAGAGTGGTCTGAGCATTACCTTCAGTGCTCATGTCTGGGGTCGGCATCCAGACATAGGCAAGACCTTCCTCTTTATACAGTTTCATGAGGATTTCGGGGCTCATGGGTTCCGGGTAGCGGTTGCAGCCCCAGGAATTCTGAACAATGTCCCATTCAGTCTGGAAGTTCATCACAGCCGTAACACCCAGCTCGTGCTTCAGCTTGACGGTCACATGCTCCAGCTGCCGAGGGCAACTTCCCAGCCAGATGTTTGGGAGAATTCTAGCATTGAGAAAACATCGCAGTGGGATTGGTTATAACATCTTGGCAAAGAAACTGCCAAGTTCAGTGGCGTTCCAGCTCAAAACCTGCTTAGCATCATCTCACAAACACTGCTAAGCGCAGCCCCTTCGTGTCAGGCAGTAAGCAGCTTCTTACTTCATTACAGTTGAGTTGGTAACGTTTGATGCTGGGGATCAAGTTCCTAACCTACCACAAAGAGCCAGACAGTCTGAGAAAAAATTCAGAGCATAATTAGTAGCACAGGTCTCCAAAGCATCCATCATTAAGCTTGCAGTGGAAACTTACTAACATCACAGATTAGAATAAGAAAACTCTAAAGATTCATGAAATTTGCACCAAAAAAAGAGACCTAAAAGATTCACATGATCCAGATCTGAATTACTTTAGTAATAAGCCAAATGCATAGAACTCTTCCAGCTTCTTAGCTACCACTATAATGAAGAAAGTAGACAGAAAAAATAAAAGCCAGCTTAAACTACCCTTTTGTGAGGAAACTCAAAAATGAATCAGTCATTTTCTTCCCATTTTTCTCTGCTCTTGTGGAGTCTAGTGGGAACCAAATGCAGAATTACAATACATGTCTAGCTTCCCTCAAGGCCTGAAGAACCAGAATTTTTTTTGCAAGAAAACTCAAGAGGCATGTGTAGGATGGATAAACATCCATATTTCTGGTACTTATCTAAGTCAAACTTCAAGACTTCTATGGTTTTCTCACTGTTAATTATCATAAAACTATTGTATGTCTCAACAGATTTTGACATAACTATAAACTGAATATTAAGAGGCTTGTTTTCAAATGAGGGTCTTTAATCTGCACATGTAATTAAACTGATGGTATCTTCAATGGATTATTTACATGCACAAGTTATTAGTGATCTACTTCAATTTTTTTTGTTTGCATAAACTTCTATTTTGAACATGCAATCCACAAACAACACAAAATATCCCTGCGGTTGACTGCACAGCTTTGCAGACATTATTAACTACAAAACAGTGAAGCCAATCTACAACAAAAGCAAGATCCTCAAAAATAAAATGTCTGCCATGCATTTCTTATGGTCTTTTCCAATTTTAATCTCAGACACAAATAATGAAAGTTTTATATTTATTCAGGAGCAGTTACTCCTATAAACAGCTCCTAAACCACCAGGTAGCAATTTCCATTACACTATCACAGTAATAAGTGCTTACTAGCACTTAATTAAGACCTGTAGTTGGCAACGTTTAAGTCCTGCTATGTACTCTTGAAAGACTGTCAAAAAGAAACATTCAAATCCAGGAAGCACTTATTATTATTGTTGTTTCCTGTGTTTCAGCTGCATCCACAATGAGTTACACACCAGCTACACAAACACAGTCTTTAGCCTTAACAGCCCCTGTTTCAGTGAGACAATGCGCTTGATCTCAGTATATGGTAACTGAGTCCAATTTAGACAAATATATTACATAGCAAATAACCATTTCAACCATGTTTCAACAGTGAGATCATTTGAAGATATTTGACTTAGCTGTTGTTTCACATCCACGTTCTGGTCTAGAATGTGGTGAGAGTATTTCCCACTGCTAATAGAAAATGCACTTGTTCCTAAGCAGCAAGCAAACTTTAACCCAAAATTTCAAAAATTAAGATTTACACCTTGAAGTCATTTCCTCTGTCACTTCTCTCACACTCCTGAACACTACCTTTCTAAAGGAGAGAAGACATGGGAAGAAAGAAGTTCTAATACACAGGCTCCGGACTTCTTACACTACAAATTAAATTCAGTTCATTTATTAAGAAATATCAATACCCAGTGGACTCCACGGCAACCTGAAGGAAATCTGATAAAGCACAACAATAGTGTATTTCCATTATGTTCAAGGCACAATCCCCCATGCTGGTACAGGAAGGGAGCTTCACAAAATTACCCAAAATCCAGCATAACCACCTACAGCATTCCCACTGACCAGAGGCATTAGCAAAGACCCACTGCAACAATTGCTTCACTGCCCCACTTCCCACGTGCCAGCCCCACAGCAAACCCCATCCTCACCTGAAAGAGCGACCACTGCCAGGCTTCTGCCGCAGAGATCCGCCGCAATGATTAGAGCATTTCAAGGTGGCGAATGTAAGTTAAAGTGCCCTAACAGACACTGACGACTGGCTGGAGATGAGCAATGCCCACAAAACTCCATAGCGGGGAAAGAAAAATGGCAAAATCGCTAATACCTTGTGACAGAATGAGGATATTCTTTCAAGAACATTAGTACCTTTCCTTCAAAGGCTTTCCTGGAGACTCATACATATGTAATTCTCTTGATATTTTGGGAAATATCTAATACAATAAGTTACCTTGACAGGAGAGCAAAAGTGTGTTTTCTAGCATTTGACTGAATCAAGAGTGACTAAAGCATTCCTGAGATAAATCAATGCTTTATGATTTTTTCCCCAATGACTATTTAGTGGCCAAACATCACAGCTGCACTATCTGCAAGACCACTGGGATATACACCATTTGTTTATTCTGTTTTTGTAGCCTATTGGGTCTTGTCCATGATGAGACCTCCAGTATTTCACAGTAACAATTACATTTACCAAAGAATCTGATGGGTTTACCAAGTTTTTATCACTGTCTTTCCATATAATTAACCAAACTAGTGGTGGCATACAGAGAATGACCAAAACAACGTATTTAGGACAGCCAATTCTTGTGAATTATTTTTCTGATCGGATCCTAGAGTTTAGCCTTTGAGAGGATCAAGATGCAGCCTTGACCCTGGTTTTCAAGCCCCTTATTTACCCATCTCCAATGACTGTAAAGTCTTTGTCTTGCTGGACAAGGCTTAACTGCTCTTTTACCAGAAAAACAGTCCATGCAGAAAACAGCACTGCAGAGCTGTCCTGTTGGCCAATTTATGTAAAAATCCTGGGATAGTCCTACTACATAGTACCTATATTTCCATTCAGCTTTATCTGCTTCATACCTTGACTTTGTCTTACATCAGAAGAAAAGAATGAAATGGTCGGTGTACATATAAGTACAAAAACTGATGAAGAGTTTAGCAGCTATATTTTATATATAGATTTTTGATAGCCCTGCTGAGGGCTTAATTATGCTGAGGACCAGGGAAACGTACATATTAAAAAAGCAAGAAAGCGG
Organism: Gavia stellata; assembly: GCF_030936135.1. Taxonomy (NCBI): domain Eukaryota; kingdom Metazoa; phylum Chordata; class Aves; order Gaviiformes; family Gaviidae; genus Gavia; species Gavia stellata. The sequence continues at coordinate 39,013,984 of NC_082595.1, forward strand.
TAATTTCATTTTTACATCTCTTTCCTTAAAAACATAACTTTTAGTTTTCATTTTCCAGTGTGGCCTTTCTTCTTTAAGTTGCCACTACGCTTCAGTAGGTAACAAGATTTTAGCCACAAGAGTATTTGGCATGGGAAAAAGACATCTTTTACTTTCCCTCCTCAACTGCCATGTAATAGTGCTCTGAGCTGTCCGACAGCTGCTGCTTTCCAGCTCACATGGTTGTTTTCCAGCAGCAGATTAAGTGATTCCTACACACAGTTCAAAAAACATTTAGGGATTATGTGTGATCGATAAACCTATAATCTTTTCAGCCGTTAACCCTTCTCATACTCCCCAAATGTCACAACAGGATGGTGTTTTAACAAAATTCTACTTAGAATTCTGTTTTAATATAAAAATGGCACTTTGTCATTGTACATGTTAACTCCCTGTGTTACTAAGGATAACAAACCATGCTTGGTCCCAGAAGACACAATCAGTTCGGTCAGAGATAGTTTATCAATGAAGAAATCACCTAGAGTAACATAAAAAAAATTCAGCTAACTTCTGAGATTAAGACTTGCAGATTGTCTCAAAGCCCTTCTTTAAAGCTACGTTCTGTAAAGTTACTTCCAGCCTGCCCTACACCTCAGTTCTCCATCAGTAATATGAGATAATATTTACCTACCTCAAGGGGACTTTTGGGGATTAAACGAATGAATGAATGTGAGAAGCTTGAATTTGTGGTAACAAGGACTAAATGTTAGGCAGGTGTTTGCTCAATTTACTTGCCTTACAGAGCCCAGACTGAAGGCTGACATGTTAAAAACCTGCCTTTTGACTTGTAAACTGAGAAAACCAACAGTGATTTATCATTACCAGGGAATAAATATGGAACATCCTGAAATCACTTGTATGGTTATTTTCCAGCTGTCATCACATTGAAATTATTTTTAATGATGCAGATATATATTGCAGTTGGTTGCTTCCCCCCAGGACCCTGCACAGCGTAGATTAAATTATAACAATTCACTATGAATGCATCTGAAACAAGAAATGCATTCCATTTAATCAATGCATACACAAAGACTCTTCCCATCCTTAAGGAGTAAATGAGTCTGAGGCAATGAAAGATTAGCATTCTAATACTTTTTTTTTAATGGTGCAGATTGCAATTTTCAGGCTAGAGGAAATGTTCCCAAAGAGCGACACACTGTACCTTTGAATCTTAGACCTCCACAGATAGTGCAAAACCAACCCAGCAACTGTAGCTGTAGGGATCTGATTCCCAGGGAGGGTGACCTACCCTAGGGGAAGATACAGTGTTTGGTGAAACACTGGAACAGGTTGCCCAGAGAGGTGGTAGATGCCCCATCCCTGGAAATACTCAAGGTCAGGTTGGACAGGGCTCTGAGCAACCTGATCTAGTTGAAGATGTTGCTCGTATTGCAGGGGGTTGGACTAGTTGACCTTTAAAGGTCCCTTCCAACACAAACCATTCTATGATTCTATGATACTGCATTACTGCATCGGGCTGTCAACTCCTCCTCCATGACACAGATGTCTGCGCTGCTTCTTAAGCAGCTCCTGTGTTACTTTTGTTGATAACGGTTTAAGCAAATGGGCACCAAACTCAAATTTCTTTAAAAAGCTGAGCTGTAAATGGGGATGACTCAGGTACTGTTTCCAGATCTGTTCATTCATCGGTATGCTAGGAGCAGGCATCTTACAATCTCTCCTAAAATCAGTCAACCCTTCTAAGGAGTCACTATTCTTACAGAAAAGGGTAGGATTCAAGCCTTCTCACATTTCATGAGAACATTTATCAGGTACAATATTTCAGATGTCCTTTTATCTCTATAGTTGCCAGCTTTAATCAAGAAAGAGGACTTTGTCAAACGAAGGAAAAATACTAAGGTATTCTTCATTGGTTATTGGCAACAGAGCGATCCACCAACTGTGCCATTTGTTTATATTGGTAATATTTTTGACCAAGGTCCAGCACATTATTTTAAATGAAAAGCAATGGATTCATCCTTCAGCGCCAGGTCAAGATGTAGTCTGATGTTAAAGCCTGCAATTCACTTCAGTTGTCTGCACTAGACTTCCTTAGATCCCACTAAGCATCTGATGACAGCAAGATGAGCGCTAATATATACATATAACAAGACAGAGCAATTTAGCTGAAACAACAAACAAAATAATGATTAAATTGGCTGTGTCGTCCCTTAAGGCTTTTATTTCCTAAAGGTGTAGCATGCAACTACAGCTACATGTAACTTGCAGCAAAACTTATTTTGCATTCCCAGAAGAGCAACATACATAATTCAGTCAATTTACCCCCAGCATTTTGTGATGCTCATATGCACACGGAGTTTTTTTTGTACTGATGTAGTGCTATTACCCTGACACCACTACAAGCAAGCAGCCCAAGGGGAATGTAGGCCTGAAGTACAACTCAGTTAGAGATGTTTTTGCAGCACTGGAACTGCTGGAGACTGCTTCCAATTACAGTGCATTCCTATTTTCTCCCCTGATGGCACTGGAGTAGGAACTGGTTCAGAATTTTTTGATAAGGAGGATTTTTAATGGAAAATGATGACCTGTCTGAACCAAAAGCTTGCATTGAAACTTTCTACTTTTAACCAAATTTAAACTAGTTCAAAGCCCAAATGTCTGATGAGAAATAAAGGGAGACGGAGGGACAGCAGCAAAAAAATTCTTACCTCTCTTTCCCTCTCTCTCATTTGACACAAAATAGATTTCCGAAAGTATTGCTTTGGGCATATTCAAAATGAGAATATAGGAAATCCTACCAGCTGTAGCTGAGATGCTCTTTCATCTTTTTCTACCCTCTGCTTTGTGACAAGGCATATGCCTTTAAATGGTGATACCACCCGATTATGATGTCCCAGAACTATCATCCTGTATGTGCTCCTTCTTTTGCCATTGGCATTCTTTTAACAACATATAGCAGCTTATTCTTAGGTACATGGATGCCTCTTCTGGGCCTTCCTTGTTCTTTTCTCCTGAACCTGTGATAGCGAAAATACTAAGAGCACTTGCTAGAAATCAGATGAGGTTCCTGCACCTTTGTCAGAGCAATCTAGAAACATAACTTAGATCGCTATCTAATGTCCTGAAATGCATTTACAAACAGACAAAGATTTTCAAGTGACCAAATTCTGCTCTCCAGTGGAAGATCTGGACACGTTCAAATATTGCTTGATACGTAGAAAGCACACTGATGACTATCCTTGCCTTCAGAAATATTTTCCTAATGTCCAACATGAATAGCGCAGTCACAGATCACAGTGACTTCTGCTTGTCTCCATAATGGACACAAAGAAGACATTATTCCTTTCCACTCTGCAAAATCTGCTTACCTATCTGAAAATTACTCACACACACACAGAGCCTTGTATTCTTCACACACACACACCTGCTTGTCATATATTCAAAGCATTTGATGATTCTTGTTTGCCTTTGGACTCTCCAGCTGGTCAACATCTTTCTTAAGATGTTATGCCCAGTACTCAAAAGAGGTCTCACCATTTCTGAGCAGAACTGAAGATTAGTTCCTTCTTGTGCCTATCCATTAATGTCAAACACAGGGCAATATCCCTATTTATAGTTCCCCGGTTGTCCTTTTACAGCATGACAGTGTTGACCTATATTCAACACGGAATTCTGTTTGCAAGTTAAGATCTCTCGCAAGAGACAAGCCTACTCAAGTAGAGAGTAAAATCTGCCCAAAACAGAATTATTTAAGATTTTATTAGTTACAACAGCCAGTAGTATCAAATAAAACTAAATGAATATACAGCAAAGGAGCAGATGAAATTCACAGCTGATGACTGCATCTCAGTAATACATCTTGGAATAAATAAATTCAGCCACTCACACATATCACTGGGTTTTAAGTTAACTATAATCAATTAGAAAGGGAAACAGTACGTGCTTGAAGTGATGCTTGGTGAAAGTGTTGCTTTATAGAGAGGTCAAAGTGATAATATTAGCCTGTACATAGAATTGAACTGAAAATAACAGAAAATTTACAGCACCCTTCTAAAAATCAATGATCTCATTCTATGTACTCCAACTTTGAACTTTCTATTAACTATTTTATTGTATCAAAAAAGATACAGAAAAATTAAAACATTCAAAATACAGAAAATGCCAGCTATTTCTTGTGAAAATACTTTCATAGGAGGGCAGACTAAGAATTTAGCATATTTAAGAGGTAATTGAATGACTGCTTAAAGATAAAATATATGGGAAGGGCAAATCAACTGACCCTATCTACATAAAAGAGGCAAAGAAGATCAACTTCCGTATAGTTTCACCTATAAAGCAACTAGTAAGAGATGAGAAAAATGGCAGATTTTTTTTAATCCTTTTTTTTATTCTTGCATCTTCCTCCAAAATACTGATGGCATAGACAGATATCAAAACAGAGGACTCCCTGGTTTGGTCTTGGACAAGAATTCTGGTTTCATTACATTCTTTTTAAATAAAGGACAGAGAGATCTCTCAGCAAAATGCCTCCTTACCAATGAAATAATGTAGAACTGAGGGGTTACGACACTGACATTTCATTGCACATTGCCCAGGGCACATGGGTAAATGGCTGTGGTCTTAATCCCTTCTCCTTCTGACTTACTGATAAAGTCTCCTTGCAGAAGACAGTCTGACGGAAGCTTTGTGATGAGAGGCTTGACTTAAGTAGGATTGACTAAACACAGTCTGATGCACTCAATTGCCCAGTACGCAGACAAGCGCTAAGGGCCAGAGCAGGAGAGCAAGGTTTGATGATACTATGGTCTAACTCACAGAACACCAAGATCTAATAGCCAGGCTTAATAAGATCACTCTTATCAATAAAGATGGATTTAATGGCCATAACCTTAGCAGAAGTCATCAGAGAAAAGCACTGATTAATGATGAGACTATATCCTACTGAAACGACACAGCTGCAGACCTTGTAAAAACTAATTGTACTTTTGAACAAAAAATTGCTTTTACCTAAATGCCAAATGTAGAAGGAGCACAAGTCATTGCTTACAAATTAGTTCTGCTTTTCCACTGAAAGAGTGCAGTGTATTGTGAAGTTAACAATTCCACCTCAGGGCTTTAAATGAGGAGAATTAGATAGACTACAATGTAGTTCCAAGGTGGTTGTTGTTATTATTATTAATAATAATAATAATAATAAATTATTATTTGGCACTGTGATGAAAAGTAATTAAGCTTTGGCAAATTTTCTTCTTAGATGTAATTTGGACTACTTATCTAGCCTCTCACATGGGAGCAGACTTGGCAGCTAAAAAGAAGCACCTGCTTTTATCACTTTAGAACAACACTTTCTCAGCTTAGCAATATGCCAAGTTTCTCAAGCCCTTGAATTCTGAGTGTTACGCTTAATAGTATTTTACTTATTCCATGTTCACAAATTTATGCATGAATATGGTATCAAACGACCTCATTTGCTGATATGCAGAGCAAATAAGCCATTAAGATTTGACCTCAATCAATTTAGTGACAATGCACTAAAATGAAAACATGTAAGAATAACATCAAACCGATAACTGAAATATAAGGTTACCCAGACATTCAGCTACAAAGCAGTTCCAGTAGTACAGTGCCCTCATGTTCTGCTGTCTTAGGAGGAGATTTCTGTGGTGTCAGCTTGATGGCACAAGAGGGCTTGGTTGCTCCTTCGTCACCCACCAATCTGCATTTACAGCAGGTGGTATGGTGCACTCTTCAGGTTGTGAGACAAGGAGCAACCATGACAATGCCTAAGGACAGCACAGATCTCCTCCTCATTCATAACCTCCTGGTGGATTCTGACTCTGGGGAGGCCTGTAGGCTATGTCTGCTTTATGGATTGTCCTAGCTTTGAATGCACCAGGGATACAGGATAAGAAGGATCCAAGTGAGTAAAATTAAAGCCAATCACATAAGAAAAGTTTAGTCTAGATGGATCCACAAAGCTTTCTGTTTATGGCCCATTTTCCGCTTCCACAGCAACCCCAAACATTCCCTTACAACGAGCATAAGAGCTTTATTAGAAGAAACTCAGAAATGTCTCATAAGGACAGATGCAGAGATCAAGGGCAGTTCTAACATCCTATACCCTGCCACGTATTTGATGAAAACACCTAGACCTGGGAAGTAAACCACATCACACACTGCAAAAATGGCAATAATACTTGGATAAATAAGCAGTAGCACTATGCCTGGGAGTCACAAAATAATCCTTCTATTGTATTCAGCACTAGTAGACTGCCATCAGGAGGAATGGGAGGAAGAGGAACACCTGGAGAGCCCAGCAGACGGTACCAGAACAACCAGAGGTCTAGAAGGCAAGTGTTCAGACAAAAGACTGAAAGAACTAAGGGTTAATATCGAAATGAAAATACTGAGATCTCAACCACTCTGTGATTCTGGGAAAAAGGATAAGAGTTTCCAAGCATATAAGAGGCAGCTATAAAGGGGCAGGATACTAATTTGTTCTCTAAGTCTGCTGTGGAGAGGACAAGAAGAAATGAACTTAAATTGCACTAGGAAGACTTAAGTTCAGATTAGAAAAGCTTTTTAATGGTAGGAATAGTGAGGTAATGGATTGGAAGAGTAACACGGCTGTAGAATCTCATCACTGAGATGAAATCATATTTAAGATCAGGCTGGGTAAACCTGGAATAATTTAAATGTAATTGAGACTAAGTTAGAGCAAGGAAATGGACTGGATGCTTTTTGAGGTCTCTTTGAGCCTATGATCTATGATACTATAATCATAAACTTTAATTTCCATCTCTGGGATCACTACCTGTATTAATTTATCAAGCTCCATCTTGAAATAATTTAGGTTCTTTGTCCCCCCTGCCCTATTTGAAAGGTCATGCCAGAATTCAGACATCATTCCTTTGATGTCAGAAACCTTGTTCTAATTTACACTCTAAATTAATTCAGAAGCAATTGATATCCATTTGATCTTAAAGCAGGTTCAATTTCAATAATTCTTCTTCCTCCCTTGTACTAATTCCTGAATGTCTTTTACAAATAGTAATATATCCTCTTTCTCAGTCATCATTTAACTATGCTGTCTCTCTCAGACACCAGAAGCAGTCAAGCTATGGTAGCACAGAGTTCCTTGCAAGCCAATTAATTTTTCTCCAACTCCAGTGTCATAAAAGCTACACAGCCTGAGGAAAATACCCTCATTTGTTCCAAGTTAGCTCAGGTATCTCTGCTTTTCACTGCAGTTTGTGATGAAGGCCTATCTTATGTCAGGGAACACCTGACACAGAAACAAAAGAGAGTGTTACATTATTTTGTATTTTAAATGGGTTTGCAAAACAAAATTTGCTATTCCCATTCCTCCCGTGATGCAAAGAGGTTGTAAAGTTCACCTAACAAGAAACCTTGAGGATTCTTTTTGTGGGATATTTCCTGACCACAAAGTTCCTGTGAAGAAGGCAACGCAGAAGAGGCAGTGTATCCTCATTAACAGGGATTGCACCATTATCTCAAAGGTCAGTTACTGGTAGTTGAGATAAACCAGCCTGATACAGCTGACCTCTTCCATGCCAGGACTAGAACATGTACCAGACTTGTCCACCCTTGGGAAATGGAAGTGCAAAAGGGACTGTAAACCACCTTTGTTCTTCTGACACTATAACAGATCAAATTTATCTAATTTTGTCCCTAGCGTAAGTGCGCACGCTCCAATAAATTCAATGGAATTGCTCTCATTAAGCTTGCAGTACATTTGAATATACACAGGGGAAAAACCACACTATAAACTCTTCTCCCCTCTCGTTCACCACACTCCATTAAAAAGCTTAAAGGCAATGAATTTATATCTTATACATTTTTTATAACCTATTTTATCTCTACTCTAGATATGATCTAAAATAACTTGGTCACACAAGACTTTATGCACATGGCCAAAACTAAATCGTGGAAGATAAAATTTTATCCTCCCTGTATTCAAAGTGAAACATCTCATGTCATATTTCACTACGTATTTCTACTGTGAAGATAATAAAGTAATCAGTCATAAGCACGCCAATGCTTTGTAGGACAGGGTGTCCAAATCTAGCCTTACAGGACTTAGTCTGATTTTATTTTCAAACATATACATAAGGTTTCTACTGATGCCTAAGGAGCACACTGCATGCAGCAGAAAGGAGGATTTGCCTTTGTAGGGAATGACTCTTCTCGTACTTTCATTTCTATAAACATTATCTGAAGCAAACTATGTGCCAATTACAAAAATACAGCCTGAGAAGAGAATCAGGTTCCAAGGCTTGTACTGAACAACCTGGAAAGGACTCCTCCGTTGGCCTGTGAGGATTAATACTTAAATGCTCCAATTACAGATTCCTGTCTCATGCAACCATGGTTGCCCATGGTTACTCCCTACATATGTCTCCGTTTGGTTGCCAACATTCCCGTTTGTTTTGAATTAGAACAAATACTCGGAAACACAAGAACAACAGGCTGCTAAATTAAGCCAGATTGTAATGAGCCATGAATCTTCTGGCATTAGGAATGAGAATTTCCAGCATTAATGCTTAGCAATGGGAATGATGCCACTGCTAGCACTGTTAAGTTAAAGCATCTTAACAAAATTGACTTAAACCGCTACAGATGAATTTTAACTTAGTGCCTGAGAAGTTTCAGGAATCGTTGGTAAAAATGTCTTTTGTCTTCTTTCAGAATTTACTTATTAGCAGCTGCTTAGAAATCTAGACTGCAAAAATAATAAAAGATAAATCCACTTTCCAAAATGCAGCATTTCCGATCCAATGGAAATGCTTTCCAATGCTTCAGAAACAAGCACATATTCATGAAAATTACATAATTGCAAGCACAGTTTATTGAAAGGTGGCCTTGTGATCCACATGGCAGCATATGCACACATACAGAATTCTGGAATCCCCTCAGAACCGCAACAGTCAGAGGAAGAAGCACATCCATCCCTTGTGGTACCATCCAAATACAATGGTCTTGACGGGCTCTGTATCTGTATTCATTCCAGTTAAGATATTTATCCAGAATTTCTAAACCCGCATCAGTTCATTTATATTAATTGTAAAGAGGGACAGACAGGTTCTAGAGTACCACAGGCTGGGGGACAACATTTTAGAAATATTGAGAAAAACTGAATCAATGCATCACCACAGTCAGCTACATAAATATCTAAAAGAGTGTGTTCCCACAACAAAGTCACATCAAAGGGACAACAGCTGCATGGTGCTACCATAATAAAATTGTCAGAAAACTTCATTTTAGCTAACATACCTGGTTACTAGATTATAAACGTAAGATTAATAACCCTGGTGGATGAGTTGCCAACCGCAAAGGTCGAGGCTGAGACTGTAATGGAGCTACTGAGAATGCCCAGAAGGACCTGTGTAAGTCTTCTTAACACAAAACTGCAAAGTATAGTGGGATCTCTTGAAGAAGTCTTGGATGTCAAAAGAGAAAAAAAAATTTGACTTAAATTTTATGAAAAAGCAATGCTGCAGGTTTTATTGGACCCAAAGATTGACAAGAATTACCAAGGTTTTTCTATTTTCTTCTATTTTATTTCTTTCTTCTCCTAGCAATATCATTTCACCTGCTTGGAAATTGAAATCACAGGCATTTGAACAAATGTATTAAAGTGATCTACTGTTACTAAAGTTTATGTAAATGTGTTTACATTCGCAGCTGCAGCTTGACTTTGTAAATTTGTAAAACATTACTCATACTGGACAGCCTTATTACCTAGACCGCAAATACACTTGAGAAACTTTTTCCTCCTTTCATCTCCCCAGATCGAACCAACTCAGTATTACAGGAAGCTGAGCAATTCAGTCTTCTGCAGTGAAAGCAGTAGTTAATGCTGTGTTTAGGAATGGTCTGCACACGGCCAACCCTTCAAGCTGGCAGCCAGACTGCAGAAAGAAGGAACACTAAAGAAACTATTTTATTAGGGAAGCTGCATATCCTCCTCATCAGACCTTCACCTTGGGAAAGTGAAGGCACTGAATATAACTGTTCTGAAGAGTTTTGAAAAGGCAGTCCTGGAGAAGCCAGAGAAACCAAAAAAATAAATTAAAAAAAAAGGCTCTAGAAGCTCACCAACATCCACACATACATACAAACACCTAGCATGCAGCCCCTGAACTGAAAGACAGAGCCATGGAGAGTCTTGCTCCTGGCTCATGGCTGATGAATGGACTTTCTGCATGAATGCCACCATCCTGTTCCTGCTGCTCTTCACTCAATGACATTAAATTATAGGTAGGTAGGTAGGTAGGTAGGTAGGTAGATAGGTAGGTAGGTAGGTAGAGGAAAGGGAAGGGGAAGGGGAAGGGGAAGGGGAAGGGGAAAGGGAAGGGAAGGGGAGGGAAGGGGAGGGAAGGGAAGGGAAGGGAAGGGAAGGGAAGGGAAGGGAAGGGAAGGGAAGGGAAGGGAAGGGAAGGGAAGGGAAGGGAAGGGAAGGGAAGGGAAGGGAAGGGAAGGGAAGGGAAGGGAAGGGAAGGGAAGGGAAGGGAAGGGAAGGGAAGGGAAGGGAAGGGAAGGGAAGGGAAGGGAAGGGAAGGGAAGGGAAAGGAAGGGAAAGGAAGGGAAGGGAAAGGAAGGGAAAGGAAGAAAGATTCTACTTCATTATTGATCTCATTTATATTCTACATTTTCTTGTCTCTGTATTAAAACTGAAATGCATATTTCCCCTTTTTCCTCTTCTTGCATGCTGAAAATCACTTTTTCTATTATTAGGTTTTTCACATCAAAGAAAAAAGACATTTCATTTAAACTTACAAACCATGGTGTCTATTGAACCAATAAAGAGGAAATCTATATTTCTTATAACTTGGCAATGTCTATGACATTTGACTCAATTTTTATCATAGTTCACAAGAGGACATACATTAAATTCCTGAACAATAGCAGGGATTATGTACCTGACTCCCTGAAATTAAATTTCCCAAAATACAAGCATTAAAGGAGGGAACAAGAGATTTTCAATTCAGCCTCTTAATATGTTCCCTGGGAAGACACACACAGTTCATTTCTTTGTTTTTTGTTTTTTCTTGCAGAGAGAAAATTATATATGGGAAAATAGAGCAGCAATTTGATAATCTCTCTTTACTCTTGGGAAATGAAATACTTATGTTTCTGAGACAAACTTCAAAGAAACTAGCACTACATTTCCTTTCTAATATATAATTTTTTAATCCTTTAAATAGGATTCTCCATATTTTTATACGGAGGAACTTTTTTTAAATTATCTTGTAAATATCTAGAGCATTTAAGCATGAAAACTTGCATTTATATCTCTCAGCATTTATAAAAATTATTGAAGATAGAAGTAGAATTCATAACAGCTTCAGATTGCTATGGTTTTAAATGAAGTATCTTTTACACTTTCCTCATTTCATTTGAGTTGAAACAACTATGCAGTGTTTATTTCAGATTTTCTGACATACAGGTTACCTCTTTCAGAAATACAGTATACACTGAGGAAACAAACAGCAAGCCAGCTGGTGGTAATAAACTATCTGGTGGTCTCACCTTTCACATTTGGGAACTGAAAACTATCTCATTTTGAGGCTTTTTTTTTGTAAGTCAGTCAGTTGCAGGCTGGCTGGGCTAACCTGCCCTAGGAGTTGTGCCTGTAAAAACCACAGGAAGGGTAGGCAGAGTGTGTCTACACTACAAACAAAAGTCCCTGGTTCAACAGTTCCACCAGTTGTAAATGTTGGAGTTTTCTCAGCGAAGTTCTTCTGATAACAACCAAATATCTGAATTCGCTCCCTTGTGGTACACTAAATAGCAATACAGTTGAGTACACAATCTCTGCTTTCGAAAAAGTGCATCTGCTATCTTTAGATAAACTATATTAAGAAATGCCAGAGATTACAGGGCACCTAATAAATGCATGTAAAAGCTAACAGGAAATAAATATCTGCAAGACAACTGGAACATCATCTTTGGTGAAAGATGCCCCTTCCCTGCCCCTTCCCCGTCATTCTGGCTGTGAGCTAAATTGCCCAGGATTTCACAATCTCAGTCAATTTTGTTCACAGCTGGCAACGCCAGCAAATTGCTTTCCAATGGAGACAGAACTTTACTCTCTCACTGACAGTCTGAATGTTAGAGTAGAGAGGCAGAAAAAAGGGCTGAGGACCTCCAGAAGAAATATAGACAAGGGACAGAGAGGCACAGTAAAACAGAAAGAGAAATTAGAAGCAACAATAGTGAAGCCCCACACAAAATTAATATTTACTACACTATTAACATTTGTCTGTTATATCCCACAGAGAAAACCAGAACAAATAAGTGTGTTTACTCCTCAAGGTTTTTTCATAGAGGGTTCCCAGTCTTTCTTCTGGTTTTTGCTCTAGGAATGATACAGAACTGTAAGTTTTTCTTAAGAAGTAAGGAAATCATTTTGTGCAGCGACACATCTATGAAAAGATCCATTTTAAAGAGCAATAGTGGTTTTAAGCAAATATTACCCATTACCAGCCAGCTGATGAAAGGCATTCGTCTTGCTGTCAACAGCTAGTCTCTGCTTGCTGCCATTTTATTAACGAAATACTCATTCCTGAGCAATCACGCCTCTAAATAAATAATTCTCAATCAAATGCCCATTCCAAATGCCACATAGGAATGACAGAATGCTAAAGAAAAAGTCATTAAAAAGTCCAGATAAAATTCACAAGACTATCCAGACAGCATACTAAAGTCCCTTTTAGCTTGTTGTGTCCTGTTGCCCACTCTCTGTTTCGAAATTACTTGGCTAAATTACTAGCTCTTTTGAGCTGAACCCACATTTCAGGTTTTCTTCTAAAGCACCTTGCAAGCCACAAGCTCCTGGTATGTGAATGAAAGCCAGTTGCTTCCACGGAGCAGCAGCCGGTCTTTGCATCTTGCTCTCCCTCTGCCATCTCACAACACTCGGTCCAACTCAGCTATGGACTTCCTACCAGGTTTTTAAAATTATTTTTAGAAGTTTTAAAAATTTTCCGAATTCACCAAGCTGACTAGAAGCACACTGAGCCATGCTCCATTTATACATATAAATTATTTGGTTTCCAGAGGAATGACACATTTAATAATTGCCGCCCTGCAGAGCTTTGTGCCGATGTGGTGTTACAAGCACCAGGACCCTTGCTGTGGTCCCATTCCTCCTCCTGCCAGCACAAAAAGGCTGACAGTGCAGCAGTGGCACTGCACAGAGCTCATAAAGCCCAGCCCAGCCCTGCGACAGACAAAATGGTATCAGCTTCTGAGATGAAAGTACATTAAGAGCTTTCCTGCTGCAAAAGCTCTCTTTTGCCCAGGAGGCATTACTGTTGAGGGTTTTTAGCAATACTGTCAAGAAGCTATTGTATATCCATACCACTTCCCTAGACATCAAAGTTTAGGGAAGCCAACTGGTTCTTCCTTGGCTAAGTGGCATGGCAGTTTGAAAGGCTTTGACATTGCTTCTGAGTATGCTTCAGACTGTGATTAGGGGGAAAAAACCTTTTTTCAGACGGGTAACATCCAAAAGATTTCCTTTATCTTTCTTTGTAGGGATAAGGAATGGAAAGAATTTCACAACCCTGCTTTCCCTCATGAGGAGTATAACAAAGGACATAACAAAGGTGCTGTGGAAGCCGTTTCTTTCTAGTACAGGTGAGTGCTAGGCATTACCCTGGGGGATTCAGTAATTTCTGAATGGTTAAAATATTCCATGTTTCATGAGAAATACACTGGTTTTCATCAAAAGTGAAATCCACGTACCAGTGTGATTTGCCCTTATTTGCTACCAAGAATTATTCTAATTGCTCTATAACCTGAGTCAATGTAAAATTCCACATTAAATCACTTATAAAATGTTATGCTGTTTAGACTATATACATGAACTGTTCAAAATTTTTAATTTATCAATAACGCTGACAACATACATTGTGACTTTATAGAAAGAGGAGAAAACACTCAGAAAAGCTGGTGAATATTAATGATGTCTGCGATTTGAAAAATTGCTGACATAAAAATATTAATAGTTCACAAATTGGCTAGTTTTCAGTCCTGTTTGCTGCCAAAATTATTCCCTCCCCCAATTTTATCATATTTACAGAGATAATTTACCGTTCATCAGCCATTACTTCAACAGTGTCATGCCAATGTCTAGATGATCTTTTGTGTCTCTTGGCCACTGCAGTACACAACAAACCTGGCAGCATGCTGGCTAGTCACCATTTATCAGATTTAACAGACCAGACACTTTAATAGAAGTAACACCTGGAATTTAAACACTGATGACAGTCATGCAAAAGCCTTTACTCTAAGAGCTCTGTGATTTTTTTCTTCTGGCAAAATTTGCATCACCCATTCTAATGCCAGATTTTGTTTGTTACTATGGCAAATACAAGGTATGCGATTAGAAATGAGTAGCTGAGATCCAGGAGTTCCCATTTCAAGCTTCTTTCTAGTGCTCAGATGGTAGGTCATGGCGAGGGAACCAGAGCTGTGCTGACAACAGCTATTTGCAAATAGAAAAACAAAACGACTGAAAAGTGAGTTCCCTCGATCCAGTTCATCCACAGTATTACAACAGTACCACAGTTTGTGACCGCAGTGCTGGCACATGCTAACTATATTCCTGTGCACAATTCATGGGACTGAGATTTGTAGCTAACTCTCTGACAGCCTGGCCAGCTGCCATCCTGCCCATGCAAAATCACTTGGAAAAGCAGAATCAGTTTTCAAGTTTTTAGTCATTGCTAGGGAGGGTGCAGTGTGTGGAGTTCATGCAAGGAGAAACTTTTTGTTTGGATGGGCAAGAAATGTGGAAGAAAAATGCATTTTTTACCTAATACAGGGATACATCCAATTTAAATAAATGTAAACAAATAAGGACTTCAAAAATTGATAAAATTCTGACTTCATAATCTGTTTGTCTTCCCACTCTTGCTCCTATTCTTGAAAATCTTAATTTTCAAGAACTTAAATAAAAAAATGCTTAAAAGTCACTTCTTACACTGGTTTGAAACCCATTTTCTTCACAGCAGAGACCAGTAAAAGTATTTCACAGCTCCAGTTGAGGGTGACATGGAAAAAAAAGAAGATACACAAGGGACACAAAAACGTAATTAATATTTAAACCATTCTATAAAAGATTATTCCCACTGGTAAGTAAATGATAGCTCCAATTTAGACTAGTTTAAGACTATAGCTCCATATAATAAAACAAAATTCAAACGAGTGGTCAAATATCCTAGTTCATGGGATAAACATATCACAAAATGTGGCTTAGAATATTTTCATTATTTAATGTACAAAATGGCCAGATAACTACAGTCAGAGCCCCAAGTACTGAAATCAAAGTCCAAATTCCTATTGATGTTCAGTATTTTCAGTCAGGATTATTTTACTAGAATACAATCAAAGACTTCTGTTCCAGAGCTCATTATTTTTTATTCTTTTCTCTAATATTGTTACCACAAGTATTCTTTAGGCACAGGAGACAGGCAGCACTCAGCTTTTAGTGTTAATTATGGTAATCTCCATAGACATTATCACCTCTTAATTCATAATGTAGGCATAAAGTATCAGTTCAGCTTTCTACTACAGTAGCGTAGTTCACTGCACTCTCGGGCGTTTTTCTGACAGCTTCCTCTTTAAAGCTTTTTTTATAATGCAGTAATAAAAAAATTACTTCAGAATTATACTTAAAACAGAAGGATATTTTATTTTGTGAATGAATTAAAACCAGTAAGTCAGAAGAGAAGTTAAAGAGTAAAAATAAATAAAAGCACTCTGTCTTGTATTTTTTCCAGTCACATAAATCAAAGGTAATTCTGACTTTGTATTGAACCGAGATGGACATCATGCATTAACATAGGCTAAGGACAGGATGCAAGATCAAGATGAAGACACGTGGCCCTGGTTATCTACAAACAGGTGTCTTCAGGCACAACAATGCTCAATGCATTGCCAAAGGACAGCTTCCCACTGACAACTGGGACATCCTGTAGCATCTGGAACATCTGGATGGGTCTCACAGATATGGCCAAAGAGCTATAAGAAACCATATTCCTGTAGCGCCACAGCCGGAGGCCAGACATTAAACTCTAGAGCATGTCAAATGACACTAGACGTCAACATCCAAGCAAACAGGCAGGATGTTTAAAGTCTCATTATACATCAATAAAGATCTCATCAGCATCATCAGTGGAGTTTGGAGACCAATTCAATTCTTCAGTTCACTCTAAAGTAGACGTCTAGTTGCCAGTGAGTTGAATTGTTGTATATAGACACACGAATTTAGTAGTCTTAATCTCAAGCTGAGTCCTACCACCAACATCTTTAAGTATATCTTTAAATTCCTCAATCCCAGCAGTGTTCTAACATTCAAATAGCAATAACTGTGCCTTGTATGACCAAAATAAATTAACAGAAGTTACGTTATTTCCCTTCTCCAGTGATTCACAGGCAAAAATATACCCAACCAGATTCTTGTTTTCCACCCCAATTAAAGATGCATGTAGATCAAGTAAATGCTCATTTTCTTCCCAGAATTACCACAGACAAAAGGAAACTCAGTGCTCATCAGCAGAATACTGCTTTAGTGCCTTGAGAAGGTAAATGAGAAGCTTATGGATTTTGCCCTAGATCATTCCTCACCTACTCACCTATCTACGTTAACATTTTAGTACAAATCAGGAGCACACATTTTATGTGACTCTCCTGATGATCCCCACTTAACACTTATAACCTACATTACTATGGCAGTGCTGAAGGAAACCGTCTTACCAACAAGCTACAAAGCATTTGGCAACACTACCTCATAAATTAAGTTTAATTTGCAACCATCAAGAAACAAACAAACAAAAATAGTATTTCCAAGCACAAGGGTTTATTTTCTTTTATCTTTTGCTTTATTTTGTCTCATGGGAAAAATTAGGGACCTAAACACTGATGATAGCAACACATTAGTCAAGTTTACAATTTCTTGGATTATATCCAGTTACAGGAACATCCCACTCGCTCCATAAACACAAAATATCAATATTTAATGGCCTTTATTTAAGAGGAAAAAACTGTACCCTAAAAAAACTGTTGTCAGGACCCATGGCTACTATCATGTAGTGACTCCCCCGTTACATTCTGTTACATTTAAAGCTGATTGTGTTTTTCCCTCTAAAATATTTAGCAAGCGTAACAATACTTCAGTCAGAGATTAGCTATCATTGTTGTCTGAGGAATTCACTCACAGAATCCGGTTTAGCTGCATTCTCTTTGCAAAGCATGTAAAAAATATTTTTCTTCATCAGATTTAGGAGATATGACCCACAAAAAGCACAAACGATTAATAAAATTACAGTTATGAAGACAGTAAATTTGAAACATGTATTATTAAAAATTAGACATCATAGATGGCATCAAAGTATATGTCCTAAAATGAAGAGGTGGTGGTCATACATCATATTCCAGCGAGTAGGCAAAAACTATGGGAACTCACTACTTATCAGGGGTGGATTCGGGAACCTAAAATTTATCTGAAAATAGAAAACTAACTAGATGGCTTTTCCTCTTGGTGATATGCATTCCTGGAGCACCTATTTCTGCCACAAGCATCATTGTCTCCAGCATATTATTTTTTAAGGATTTTGTAATTTCAGGTGTCACTCCCTCTCTTGCTCTTATGCAGTGCCTTTCTTCTGAGAATTGCAGAGGTTTTTATGTAAATAATAAGGTATGTAACACCTATGAATTAGGAAGTTCCGCCTTTCACAGATGGAACTGAAGCAGAGCTAACATGCCCCAGATACAAATATTTTGAAGTCATCCTCTCCCAGAAAAGATTACAATAACTCTAATTTGCTCTGGAAAATTACTATGTCCTAAGTGAACTCTCCTGCAATTTGAAGGCATCTTATTGCAGTAATATCTACCACAAAAGAGAAAGGGACTGTTATTTTATCCTGAATCAGATTTCGGTGATATGTGTCATTACATGTCCAAAACAAGTGAACACTAACGCCACGGAGGTATCAGTCATGACTCTGTAGCTGCGGGCGAGCTCCATTTCACACTTAAAAAAAATTAATTCAAATCCTGCTATGCTTAAAAAATGCATCATGCACTCTCCAACCTGAATGGCCAACACAAAGTGAGTTCTCTAAATAAAAGTTTAAACATAAATTCACTGATTTATGAGCAAATACATCTACACCGAATAAGAAAAATCTGATTCCTCAGAGCATTGCCATCAGCCTCAGCATGACTCAGAATGATTTTTGGCAACAGCAGGAAGCAGGCTCTTCTCATCCTCCTGCAGCCCATTTAAAGTTTAAGCACATGTTTTATGAAGAAGCAAGGTGGTAGCGAAGCTCAGAGCAACTGTTTCTAATAGTTGTGATTAGACAGACAAGTAAAATCAGTGCGGGGGCTCATGTGGGAGGCCATTTTGACAGAGAGAAACTTTCCTCTCCAGCTAATTCGCACATGGCAATCCTATTAAGTGGAGCAACGTAGAGAAGGGGCTCAGATCAAAAGTTTTCGCCGATAAATCATTTCTTTCCAGCCACCACCGTTCTGTAAAGATCCTACGGCTAGTGCCAGGATGCAGACTTTGTGTTCATAAAGCTGCCTGTGATACTGCTGCCTCCGTTACAGCGTGGAAAGAAGGAACCTTAGCTGGATAACTACGATCTGATCATATACTGAGCTTTTAACTGTACTGCCAGAGGGACTGGCTCTTTGCTTCTGTTTTGGGGTGGTGGTGGGGGGGGGTGGTGTTTTTTTTTTCTTTTTGGTGATATTAATCTCCATAGTACTCTTCTGAATTAACAAATCCATTACAAAATAAAGGCATTTTCATCAGTTCACTCCAGCTGCTCTGCCAAAAAAAACAAAAGTCTTAATTAGCCAGTATTTTGGGCTGCTTTGTTATAACCAGCAGAATGGTGAATCTGCCCCCAACTGTTAATAATTAAAAAGTCATTTAAGGCTGCATATCTTCAAAGCATTAAAAATAATTATGCAACAGGACTGTTATGGGGTATGCTTACTTAATATAGCTCAAAGAAATGAGATAAGAATTACTTACTGAAGATGTACGCATAAGGTTACCTTGCAATGAAGATACGTGTGTGTGAGAGGGAAACAGAGGAGGAGATCCTCACCTCGAAAAGACTACACAACTCAGAAAATTTTCTCCAAATATTCTTTAGTAGAATCTGCAGCTTTTTACCTAATCTTGGAAACATATAGTCATGCAGATAAGGCAGTATTAAATGGATCACTGCTGCCTCTGGAAAGGAAGATAAGTTAGCCTTTGGTGCTTAGATATTCACTTTCTGACAGCTGTTCTTTCTCACAAACCTCCTTTCCCAAGCAAAGATTATTTGGGCTTGACAAGTCTGTGCTTTGGAATAAACAAGATCTTTTCTCTGATAGGGTGTTGGAAATGGATGCTTGAGATACAGATAACAGTATAGTCTGTCAGGTGTATTACATAGCTTGAGGAGGTCTCACAGAAAACGTACCAAGCCACACGAATACCTACATATGCCTAACAGCGTTTATGAATCCGTACTATTCCAACAGATACCAAGAGAAGGAAATCTTTCCCTCACACACTGCAACTCTGATGAGAAAAAAGGCAATTCTGCTTCCTACACCGTGTGAGGCTGGAGACAAAAAAGCAGAAAGAGGAGACAAGACAGTGAGGTTGGAGTAGCTGAAATGGAGAAAGTCACACAAAGCAATGCTAAGACCTAATGAAAGTACGAGGCAGTTTGATTTCTTAAAAAAATACAAATCCCTTTGTGATCATTACAAGCTCTGTAACCAACACCAGCTGCATGTGGCATATCAGGGCTGCCAGCATTCATGCAACCATTATCAGTCAACAAACTTGCTGCCACATCCACGACTGGCGAGGAGGAAAAAGTTACAAATGGTCCCAAATTCCTCAGTGCCACTTTGTTAACCACCAGTACTAAGGCTGCTGCTCTAGACACAACCTGTGCTTTAACTGCAGCCCTGAAGGGTGGATGCCATCTTCTCTTTAAGCTTTACTGTCTCCTAATTCAGGCCAGGATGCTTCACTGGTGAGGCAGTGGACTCAAGTGAACACCACGGAAGTACAAACATTTTAAGACTTGCCTTAGTATTTTTTTAAATGCGTGCACAGAAGCAGAAGTCATCTATAACAGCTGTCACTAATTGCAGTTGCTGCTGCACACGAGCGCTAACATGACGCCCTAAAGCTCTGGTGCTGGAATATATTCTTGTTTTCCAGGAGATGTTCTTCAGCAAAGTAATCCCAAACCAAACACATTACATACATCCACATTTACATATGTATGTGGACAAGCACTTGAAAATGCCAGTTCCTCATAAATTTATCCATAAATTACCAATAGTCATTTTCAGATGTGATGCAACTTAACACACCTGTAGAGGGTGCAAGCATCCTTGAACTCAGAATCTTTCCTTTTTATTGCTAAAAGTGACATTCAGTTGCAAAGAGGTGTTGGATCTTTGTTAAGCTTTACTGCTACATACGTGCTACCATTCACCACATCAAATTCAAAGTTTGCTGACATCTTGGAAGTACAGTTTTTCTGTTTGAATACTTGACACTATTCAAGCCCTGCACTTTTCTTTTACCTGGAGTAATGGATAGCTTGATGTCCTGCAATATTAAAATAGAAGTCAGTTGTATGTTTCATCTCATCAGTATGTCCAGAGACTTCAATCCAGTGTGCTATTGGGAGGCAGTAAACTCCATCTACTATGTTGCTCTGGTTGTAAACACAACTTCGATCATGGTGAGGCCCATTACCTAGAACAGAAGAAAGGACAATTGCGGACTGTGTATCTGGAAAATCTTCCAAAAGATTTGCAGGAGATGTCAACTGAGTATTTAAGGCCAGGAGTGGTGTTTGCTGCCTGTTCAGACTACATTTCTCATAGCACGTTAACACCTGAAATAGTTGTAACAGAAGCGCTGCCACAAAGGAAATGTTCAGCATTAAAATCAATTTTTGCAAAAGATTTAAAAAAATATTAAAGCTGTATAAGACTCCCAGTCGTCACCCGTGGCACTTACAATTTCAAGAGTAATTAATTTCATTTAAGTTCCTCATCTGATGTCTGATAATATGTGACCTCAGCATTTAATGTTTCTGCAGTGTGACCTCCCTCTGGGGGGTTCAGCTCACTGTGCCCCAAAGTCTAGCTCTGACAAGCACAGCAGCATCACCGTGCCTCAGGCTTACTTCTAAGGAAATTGCCAAGCTACAAGAAAGACCTCAGAGAAAGCAGAGTACGGCCACGCAAGATCAGAAAAGTAAAACTGCAAAGGTAGGACTGGTGACACTGGAATTGTTACCAGCTTAAGGATTCAAGAGGAAAAACACCAATGTGGAAAGGCATCAAATACCAAAGAAGAAAATTAAGCAGGCTGCAGACAACAACCCGGCAGCAATGAAGACCTGTTTCAGGGACAAGTGTCGGGTGGTCCTCCTCCACCTCATTCACAGCAGCCTGGACAGCAAAGATTCTTCAGGTGTCCCGCTGGGGACAGGACACATACTGATGCCTACCCTAGGAGCTCATTAAATCCTACCTGTCTTTTATGTTTGCTAACCAATAAACAATTGCTTTGTACTCTTCAGATGCACACATCCCGCTTACAGAGTCTGCTCATGCACTGTAAAAGTTGCCCAAAGTGACCCAGAGAGAAACGGTCACATCTGCAATGCCAAGAGATCACGATTACCTAAAATGGCTTTGTCTAAAGTAAGAATTTTTTCCTACAGTTTTCCATTATTTAATATCCATTACCCCTTCATCTTCCTTTACAGCAACAGTGTGAACTTTAGTAGAGAAAACCAATTTTTAATATCACGCCAGAGTAAGCAATTTGAATTGAACCGGGTCGTGTCATCAATCAAAAGGTTATCTAGCCTCCAAAAATTCAGTAGATGTATATTATCCCCCCGCCCCATTTTTACATACTTATTGTAATACTAATTGCCATGTAGGAATTACCATGCAGATTAGAAGTGACCTAGTCTACAGCTTGCTTTTAATGTAAACCTGTTACACTTATACATTATTAATGATGTTAGAACATTTCTGAGTAAAATTATGCCTGAAGGAATATTCTCAATTTCACACTGCACGTAAATGCACGACCAGCTTTCAAGCACTACATTTAGGGAAATTTGCTAGAGCAAGAGCATTTTGGGAGATGTATTAATGCAATGATTAGAGACTAACATTTAACAGTAGAGCTCAAACAATCTCCTTATTTCCAGATGACATGCAGCACTTTTTATCATAATTGTGAAATATTATTATTTACCAAAAAGAAAATGCTAGTCAGAAAACTATTTTCTCTTTCTATATTGCTGAACCATTAAGCATCATATGCAATGGTATGACACAGCTTTTGATAGATAAGGTGAGCAAGATCAGTATATAGCTCCTGAAGCTACGAATCTTACCGCTATATTTTTGTCTCGCATTTCTAATTGTTTACACATTCTTACCGCTTTTAAACAGTATTTGAAGACAGCAGTATACATTGACAAATACAACAGCATAACAAAATCTATCGAAGTTTATGACACTTAATTGACTTCATGTATTCAGCAAAATCTTTACAACCACAAATAACACATCTTGCCTTCCCCATTTTACTCTCTGACAACTGTCTGTAGCGATGCACATCACCATGGCCCTGCCCAGCCATCACCAGGCTGTGTCTGAACCTGACCCCCACCCACCCACGGGCAGAGGTCCCGTCCCAGCCTCAGCCCTGTCCCCAGGGAGGTGCCCGATGCCTGGAGCTGGGACTGCCCCGGTGCCCCTGACTGCCAGCCCCGTGGGGTGTCCCTGCAGCCCCCAGCCCTCACTGTACCCTGGCAATTTTGAACCATGTTCTCAGGATCTCTGTCTCTTTTGCTACTCCCAGCCCTATTTTCCCTTGTACACGGGCGCCCCTGTACCCATTCTGGCTCCCACAAGGACTGCCCCTTCTGTTGCTCGCAGCTGTTCCTCCTCTCCCACGAGGGTTTCTGCATGAATTTTTGCAATCACAATCTTTGATCTCTCCCTCCTACTTAATTTCTTCTTTCCTGGAGGTGCTAGTCAGTCCTACAAGACAACAAAGCCTCACTCTTCTTTGTCTTCACGATCTCAATTGCATCACCACATGCTTCCTACTTTGCCATTTCCAACTGTTGCTACTTCTGTCATTTGCCGGTTTTACTGTCCATCCTCCTTCCCCTCCAGTTTTAATTCTTGGCTCTTTCCTTCCTTCCTTCTCTGTCATCTGCCTTCTTAAATGGCGGTGACCTCCTTGCCTTGTAACCTTTTCACCTTCACCATCATTCATTCCCTTACCTAGCCTACAACCACACATGAAAGCGGGGCCAAGAATAAATTGCCACGAGACGTTTCTTTCATTTGTTCCCTCAAACAGGTTTTGTCAAACCTCGTTCTGAAAAGCTTCCTTCTCTAATTATTATTTATCGCTGTTGATTTTTCTGCACCACTCAACCTCACCTTCCCGCTGTGGCCTACAGTCAAACAGAAATCTTAGAAGGTATGTTTCCATTTCACTGTAATACTCAGGTAAACAATAACAGCTTGCATTCATAACATTTTTCATGAGAATTGCACAGCTCTTTACTACTCCTTACATTATATATTGATCTATGAATTAACAACACTCTTCTTGAAATATGATGTCTGTGCAACAGAATGTATATTAATATACATTCAACATATACATATATTCATGTGTGTGAATATATATTCATGTATTTGTTGAACATATATTCAACAAATACAGCGATATAATTTCAGGCAGGAAGGGGAGAGTGCTACCGTCCCCAAGAAATACTCATTTAGAGAACAGTATGATCACACTGAACCGTGTTCGCAAAGCTGAGTTCGCTATTTCCCTTGCAAAAGTTATGAAAGAAGGCAATTACTACAAACGATCAGGATCTCACTACCCAGGCAATATCCAAACAATACACGAGTGCTTCTCACCACAATTTGCTTCACAAGATGCATTTAACAAATAAGTTTCAAAAAAAAGAGAAAATTGTCCTATCAGTTCCCATCATGCTTGTGCTAGCACAGTTTGTCACAGGAAAACCATCATATTTTCGATGCCATAAAACAACAATGCAAGGAAACAGTTTCAGAAGTAGAGCCAGGTGACAAGTTTGGAGGAGTAATGTAAAACTCATCGATAATTTAGAGCTGCTATAGAAGGACTAAAGACTGAATTCTCTCAAATTTTATCTTCCAGAGTCATTTAATACAAAAATAAAACTTAGCCAATGAAACCAGCTTTCATTCAAGGCAACTGACCATAAACTGTGTTTTAAATATAAAACAACTAGCATCGCTTACATGTTCTGTTTTATATTGGCAGAATGTATACAGCTAGGAAAATGGGCACAGCTCAGGTGATGAGCAGAAATCATTAGCTGGATAACCTTCAGTTCTGCCTTTTCCACCACTATCTTTTTAAACCTTTCCTCGTGAGTTTCCTCTCTCTGAAGCAAGGTGCATCAACCTCATGGTGTAAGGTACATCCAGGCAAAACATGCCTTAGTCTCATCTTAGACCCTATAGCTCTGCTGGTGGAGCAGACTCCTTCCATGTCATCTGTGGTAGAGTTAACGTGCCTCCATCAGACTCAGGCTCGGAAGAGCCAGCACAAGACTTCTCATAAGCACTGAAAGAGCTCATGCCAAGAACAAAATAGCTTTCAGAGGCAGGATAAAAATCTGGCACACCAAGTACACATCTGGTACATTTACTCTCCCCTCCCTCACCACAATAGGCCACGCAAAGTCTTTTCTGGATTTGGATCCCTGGAGCGTGGAGACTTTCCCATGCCCAGGACAGCAAGTTGGGCAGGGTGTTAGCTATAAGCAGCGACCAACAGCACCACAGATCAAAGACTACCGCTTCCTCACTCTCTCCCTAGTCCAGGGCTGTTGGTGTGGTTGGTTAGTTTGGGAGGAAACAGAGTGCAGGATGAAGGCAACAGGACCAAGCTCAGCAGAATCTGACTTTTCTCAGCACATCAGAAATGTCTTGCTGCCCTTTCTAATTTCTTACAATCTGCTCAGGCACCAGAGAGAAAAGATAGTGGCCAGTGCAGACAGAAGTGCTGTGAGACTGCCTGTATGCAGAATCTGGACATGCCTGCTCAAGTCTGAAGCCGCTCATACCCACACCAACTTCCTACTCCACTTAAACCTTAAGTTTGTCTTACCCCACAAGTCCCCATTATCTGCTTTATCTGAAAGGCCACTGCACCTTTGGATTTTCTAAGTGACTTCGCTAAGAAGTCAGACACAGCAGCCCTTCCCCATGGAAACTACGCTCAGCTTTATTGCTCACTTCTTAAATGCACAAAGCATTTCATAAAGTAAGTTACCAAAACTGAAGGCCTAGTGCTGAAGGTTAGTTTCTATACCTGAAGCTTGGAAAGGCCCCACCTACAAGCTGGGAAGGCTATCCTGACCGTGCTGGACAACCCCGTCGGTCAGGGTCCCTCTACGCCACCACCCAACATAGCACAGAGAACATCCAGGGTGTAATTTGCTGCAATCCAACATGCTTGCAGGACCACAAGCACATGTCACATCTTTACCAGCAACAAAGTGTGCACCACTGGCCAGTCCCCTGCACGTACCACTCACACAGAGACTGAACGGCCAGAGGACTTCGTGTCCATATTACAAGCTGAGTGCTCTAGACTTCACTCCATTAGGGGGGAAACAGCTTGAAGCATAACAGTGCTGAGCGCGAGGGCATACTGCAAAATCCCAAACCTTGTACAAAGACTTCAAGATATTTTGAATAAACCCCCCATGACTCCACCGGCCTCCAGAGTGGGAATTCACCATTTAAATGCCCTGCTCAGACGTGTGCCTCCTCACCAGCGTTTGCAGGACAACTAGAGCACCGGTCTCAGAACTCACATGTTGCTCACAGCACACAACACCAGACCACTGAGTAGGCTTCCAGGTACTTTTAATACGAAATAAACAATTATTTGGGTGAAATTTTAGGTTTTTTATAGTCAGGAAAACACTGTGCAGCCTCAAAGATTTGGGGGGGATTTTAACAGCATTTCAATTTTTCTGTTCCTAGAGCCAGTAGTAAAGCAAAGAAAATCACATCTGTTTTCCAAGTCACCGGTTCATCTTTGCAGAAAAGAAAACAAGCACAAATGCCCTTTGAGAAAGGGCAATACACAACGGGAAACACATGTTTTTACAGCCCAAACCACTTTTGAATTAATATTTTTCTTAAACTTGTTTTTATTCATATTGTTCCAAGCGGCAAAACATTGGTTTAATTATTTATTTTGGGGAGGCAAATACAGAAGAATCATTTGAAAACATGTAAAATTCAACCATAAGTATCTGAACAGTACTGATCCTCCTGTTAATTGATCATGTTGACTTTCCTAATTAAAGAACAAAAGGATTTTGGAAGAGTTTATTAGAAGATACAGGTCCTAGTTAACCAATAGGGTAGCACTCTTTTTCCTTCAACAAGGTCCAGAATGATTTTATTTAAATTCCGTCTTTGTGACTCTTCACAGCAGAAATGCTTATCTGAAAGAGAAATGTAAAAATAAGTTTCTAGGCATTAAATTATAAAGTTTCTTATTGCTTTTGCAACCCACCTGTTGCTCTCTCTACTGCAGATGATTGCACAGTGGAATCCACTGATGTAGGTAGGGAACTGCTGGAGAACAAAGCAACCAGCAGCCCTGCTTACAGCTCAAGCCTCACGCGGGGCTCTTTCAAAATCTGCATGACTGCATGTATGGCTCCTGGTTTAATGCATACAAAGGATGATCAAAGTGGCATACAAAGGAAGCTAGCTGTACAAACAACCAAACAAAAGATTAAAACCATTTCTCCACATAACTGAGAAACGGCACTGGCAAAAGACGGAGACAAGAATGGAAAAACAAAAGGAAAAACAGGTGAAGATGTAGTAAGTAAGAAAAAGATGTCCAAAGATCAAGGACTGGAAGAAGATAAGCATAGACCAGAAGAGGATCTCCTGAAATCTGAGCTAACCACATGCTGTGACAGAATACAAAGAAATACCTTCAGTTACTATTTTATTACAGCTGTACTGCAGGGATGAAAAAAGTATAATCCTACAGTCTGCCAACAGCACAGACTCATCTCAACACAGAGGACAACTGCACACAGATTGCATAATGTTCTGGAAGAGTCACACTGGTGAAATTATCAACTTGATTTTAAATAATAATGAGCAAAATCTGGGTCAATGAAATTTCTCAGGACCATTAAGTGTGGTGAACAAAAAAACCATGAATGAATGAAAAAAAGAAGATTGCCTCTTCCACTGTCTCTGCAGAGCTCTTTGCAGCAAAGCCACTTGGTGTACTGCCCAGCCACAGCTCTCCCAGCTACTGGCTTGTTGCATACCTTGCTGGAAGTTTCCATTTTTTTCTATATTTTACTGTGTAAGGGAAGGCAAGCAGAAACTCCAGGGCACAGCAGCAGCTGTAGAGGTGCTGTGTATCTCACCCTTAGCCAGCCCCTATGCCAAGACCTACCGCTTCCAAACCTCCAAACCCCAGCAAGGTCAGCATGTTTCTCAGTTCACTGCTACCTTTGAAAAACTACAGGGCTGCTTAGATGACCTTAGATACATTCATTAGCTTCAACGGCAACTAACAAATCCAAACAGCAAGCAGCCAGGCAATTTTCAGATCACCTACGTAGAAATCAGTAAGAGCAAAGACTTACTCTTACAGTCTTTATCAGAAATTTTGCATGAACCAGCAGGCTTTACATGTCAAGGCAAATTTTCAAGTATGCTTAAATATAATAAGTAATTACATTTGAAATATTAAACAAGGTCCTTTAACAAGGTAAATGAACACCTTGAGTTTATGCTTAGAAATTCCCCTGGAAGAGTTCAAGAGCATCATAAGCACTATCAACACTCTGGGGGCAGAGGAATGGGGAGGGGTTGAGGAACAGAAGATTTTTTTAAAAATAATCAAACAGGAACTAAAGGAAACATATGGGAAAAAAATCTCTGAAATGAAGAACTTAAAAGATTAAGTATTTGCTAGCTTCCTTATTTTTCATACGAACATTAGAACAAAGAAAAGCCTCAAGTCCCGTTTCGGATGCAATTCTCATGGTTATCTGAAAGTGCTACTGCATGGTGTCATGATCAGACATCACTCTAATTGGACTTCCATCACTACACATATAATATTCAAATTTACTTACCCTTTACACCAGATTCTGTCATTAAAGTCTCCCTGCTGCCTAACTGTCTGAACAAAATTCAGTCTCTGATGTCTTGAAATAGGATCTGTTTCAATCCCACCAAGGCTGAATTGCTATCGATTGTTGAAAACCAGAGAGACGGAAGGCTGAATTCCCCTCACTGGAACTGAGCTAGGTCAGGTATTTCGGCAGTTTGAGTCTGCCACAGGCTCTTAGACTGGAGTCCCACCTTCCTGAAGTCTCAGTAAAGCCCCTGAATATCTGCCCTTTGTTTTGACACCTCTGACAAATAGCACCAAATAACACATTTTAATTCTGTATGTCATGTACTAACCCTTACTCATATGCTTAATAAAAATATACTTACTCTGTTTTTTAATGCTACTTTTTCTGCTGTCAATAAACCATTTTCCCTTTAGACTCTGAAAACAGTAGGTGAATTTCTTGTATTACTTAAATACTTAACATTACTATAAGACAAAATTGTTAATTTGCCACACCTAGTTCACTAACACCTTCTTCATGACTGGTTTAATTTTCAGAAATATTTCCTTGAATTTGCCAGCCCAAAAGAGATAGCAAAAAAGCATAACACCATTTGTATCATACACTGCACAATTATTTTCTACCAGACTTAAAGCAGACTGTTTAAACTTCTCATTTGGTAGGGCTGATATATATGACCAAGGAAATAAATTTTAAATCTATTAAAATCCATGTTAAATTCAAGATTTTTTAGTCTATTACTCTACTCCTAAGAGAATTCTTTTTATAGATTTTTTTTTAATTATGCCAGAATTAGCACTAAATGGTTTACAAGAAAGCCCCCCTCGGCACTTAATGCTGTTAATCAACAAGGCTTTTTTTCTTTTTCTTTTTTTTAATCAGAGATGAGAAAATAAGAATTTTCAAAGGCAACTTTCAAAAACATGTTTTATTTCTCTCTCTAGGTCTGCTTAGGCACCAGTGTTTCTCAGTGGGAACTGCTACCATACTAAGAGTTTTTAGCCAAATGCTGTCTAATGATACAGAGTAAGCCTGAGAAAAGCAATGGAAAGGGAATTCAGCTCATGCGAAAAAGAGGTTCTTCTCAGACAGATGGTAGAAATAAGAATAAAGGAAATGCAGATGATGGAATAATGGCTGATAGCAACAAAATGTATCATTTAATACAGTCTTCCCAACTGCTTTGATGCTCTCTATGGCATTGTACTGTATATTACTAATTGTTACTTTTTAGCACACCAGAAAAGACTACTGAACTATAGGCAGGAAACAAGCTACATCAAAATAGTGATCATGGCAAAATCTTAACCGAAGTATCATCCCAGTTACTTTACTTATCAGTTCTCAGTGCTTCTCACCATTGAAAATGAATTCTCAACCCATATTGCATGCTGCTGTCACTTGGAAATGAGGGCAGGGAGTGAAGTGGGGGATGGGAAAAATGCTAAATAAATGAAGTATTTGCATAAACAATGCATTTATTGTAATTTTACCATTATAACCACAAATGCTTTAATTAGGCTCTCACAGCAGTCAGAGCTGGCCCCTGAATATCCTTCCAGGTAGAAAATGACACGTACCTGCCAAATCCAGAGAAATGCATGTGTACATACTTATTTTTATTATTCTAGTTTTGCAGTTTCATGGCCAACTCTCCATTGTTTTATTGATCTCCAGTAGTCTGCTAGTTAATGCTGACATACAGATAAGAAGTAATGAAAAACTTGCTACCCATTATACCATAATCCATGCTAAGTATATCTTTCGAGGGGGTTGAAAACAAAACACCAGGTGCTATTGCACTTTGTAAACAGAGGTTTCTCTCCGCTCATTAAAGAGGTATTCGGTAGTAGATTTCAAAGTTATCCACTTTTACTTATGAAGTTTCCTCACATTTGAAAGGTGTTAAGGCATCTAGCGTTGTCCAGGAAGCAACAGCCTTGCACAAAAAAAATGCATATTATGCACAATTATTCAACTACCAACATCCAATTGTGCTTTATGTTCCTTCCTAGTCACTACCTACTTCAGAACAAGACTGGGATGGAGGAAGCAAGTAAAGCCCTGGATTATTTTCAAAAGCAGAACAGATTACACTAAATACTGAAGAAATGTGCAAGCAGCTGCAAGAAACTAGGCAGTCACTCGCTATACACAGGTAAAATGGCGACACCCAGTGGGAACAATACTGCATAAAATACCTGCATTAAAAGAGGTATGAAGAAATGTTATCCTCTGAAGATAGGTTTTTGTTTGGTTTTTTTTTTTCCTTTTTTTAATAATAGAACTGCTATCTAATTTGGAGATCTGTAGATTAACTTTGGGAAAGAAGGAAAAAGAGATATATCTCGGTTACACAAAAATAATGTTGCACCCAACTTCTCCAGAATGGCTTCAAAGAATTTTTACGTTGCTTTATCCTGCTATGGCTTAGCCCTGAATATTTTTTATTCTGTTACAATCTCTCCAACTCGATGGCAACTAGGTATTAACTACCCATACAGCCTTTAAAGAATCTCCCCCATTAAAATAAGAAATTATACCCATTTTATTCCACGGAATTGAGGCCAAGAAGTGAGATTGTTTTAGGTTTCAACACACCGACACTTTAAAAATGAAGTTTTAATGTCCCTTACTATCACCAATGTTTTTAGCCAATCAAGTGCTCGACCCTTGAAAGCTATGAGTAAAATTTACTTCTGATATTTTCACTATGTTACAATATTATGAAAACCTTTATTACTCCATAAATGTACCTGTCTTTTTGAACTATTATCAGAAGCATACATCGTCCAACAGATGGCTTAAACTGTAACTAACAAGCTCACAGGAGCATCAACTGGAAATGTTGGAAGGCCAAGATAGCAAGCCACAGGCTGTGTAACCTAACTCTTTCTAAATCGAACTGTGTTACATCGTTTGTGTTGGGCCCCCAAGGAACCATAGAGAACAGCAGCATGTAAGTGCAAACAAGACACCTCCTTTTCTCTCCTTCCCCCTCCCCAGAACTAGAGATGGTTTTTTTGGAAGGAATAAGGCTCTGCTCACCTGTGCAAATTACTAGAATGTGGGTTGATTGTTCTTTTCAGCTTTAACTGGCAATACTGTATCTGTCAAGCTTCAAGCAAGCACCAACTACATCAAACTAATGATTATGTACAAAAGCATCAACATTTTAAGCTTGTACTTTTAATATATATTTTTTTCCCCTTCTCAAAATGTAAGGTGTCAAGACACTGTATCATCTCAAAATACAGTTTGGTGCGTACCCTTAGTCCTTTTATGGGACATGGATCTCATATAGTACCTGCAGTTTATTTAGATCAGAGTAAAGGGGGAAAAAAGGCATAGATGAGTGTTCAAGCATAAATTCACAAAAATAATCTCAAGCGTAAGTTTCATCTTGTATTTATTTAGTTTTGACAGTAGGCACAATATACTTTTAGGTTCCAAGCTGAAAGAGAGACATAAATAAACCCAGTTCTGAAGAATCTACATCAAAAACAAAGTACACAGAAGGACACATAGGATGCAGCTGGGGAAAAAAAAAAGGTATATACATGCATTTCTTTTTTTCTAATGGGTAAACCTATTCCCAGGTTCTAAAGCTCAACATAATCAACCTGTTTTCCACAGGCACTGTAGCACAGTTATCCTCCTCGATAACAGGCCTTTCAGCTGAGCTCACGGCAGGTAAGCAAAGAACCATCCCTGAAGAAACCTCACTTGGGCCAGAGTGCATACAGAAATCACATGATTTGAACCAGAAAAGCCCAATGGCTTTAAGTGACAGGCCCTGGATGCGGCACCATCACCCTGGGACAGCAGAGGTAAGCATCTGACCCTTCAGGAGCACGAGAGAGTCTTCTCTCCCACATCATCCTCCTAGAGAGGGGACCTAGTTCCCTCCAGACACAAGCAACAAGCCAGCAACCCTCCTGCAGGCCAAGCCTTGCCTGAAGGCCTCCTACCAGACCATCTGGCAGAACCCAAAAGCCACAGAACAGTGGCCTGTGACTTTGACTCTTCTAGCCCACAGAAACAAATACCCTCACTTTATCTTTCAGTTTCCCGATTGCATTGGAATGGCTGAAAGGATGAACTAAATTTATACTCATAACATACAATGCAACATGTACTGTAGTATTATAAAAATAATATGCACTACTAGTGGAATTCTCACATGAAGTATACTAATAAAAGCATTGGGAGTAATTTTCTTAAATATGGTACATTATTTCACACCCAATATATGAAAACATCTGACATGCATAATTGGACAGGAGTTTCTCTGGTGACAGATGAATGCTGCAACTCAAATTCAGAGCAAGCACCATTCTGCACCTTCCTCTATCCCTCATGACCATGTCTTCAAAATTGCAGATGTTCTGTAACTGCTAAATGTCTCCCAAAGCACATTTTAATTCTAAACACATAGGATACTAAAGAGCCAAAGCACAACATTTGCTAATCACCAAAAAAAAAAAGTTTTGTTCTTTTTTTAAAAAAGGTGGTTGTCTTTTCAAACGGTGCTTTTTACAAGAATAAAGAGATAACAGCCCAAACTTTTATTGAGCTACAGTTGAAAAAAAATTATTAAAACAAATGACATAAAAGACTGCAAGATATTGGTTAATTACTGGATAGAAAAACATCCTTAAGCTCCCTTCATGTAATACATGAACAATAAATTTCAGGGTTTAAACAAATTTAGTTCTTTCTGGTAAATAACAACTTAGAAAAAAATGGTTTATATGAATAACTAATCAAAAAAACCCCTCTGCATTTGTATGATATGCCTGTTTGTTTTCTATCATTCTAGCTAAGCAATAAGGTCAAACCGCTGAGCATTCACAATGTTAAGAACAAAATCCCACACAGGTTAATCCTAAAACTGCATGAGTAGCCCTACTGCCAAAACAGAATATGTTTATTACTGAACAGACTACGTTTACTAAATGCTCTCCCAGGTAATGGACAAATACCCTGAGATATCATTACTTCCAAACTAGACAGTAACCATCACCTTACAATTGCAGATTCTCTACAGACTGGAACACTCTATTATTATTTCAATATTATGTATATTATGTATATTGTGTATATTATGTATATTATGTATATTATGTATAACTTGGCACCTTCAAAAGAGACCCAAATCTGCTTCCTTGGACAGATGCAAAGATTTTTACTTCATAAATTCACTCTTCCTGCATTTCTGCAAAAGAAGAACATAGTTAAAACAGGCAGAATATACTATTTATTTTAGCTGCTAAATAAAACTATTATTATTACATGGTGTAAATAGTACTTCTGTGAATGCACTATTAACATGTAGTCTTTTATTAGTATGAAGAAGAAAAAACAAATGCCACAGTTATGATGACATGCACATTTTAGTCTATATGACAGAAAGGCAGTTTAAAAGTGTGATACGTATTCTTAAAATGGGTGAAGAGCAACTGCTCTACAGTGTTATTTTGGTATACAGATTATAAAACGATTTTATAAGTTAAAAAAACTCCTCACAAACTAACTAGTCATCTGTCCTTTCACCAAGTCTGATCCATTCCTCAGTGACATGAAGTATATTTAGAGCTTTAATTGACTCAGCATACAATTGTATAAGTGTTCTCTTTTATTTAAGATACTTACACATACTAGAACAACACATGGAAACTGACTAAAGTTATTCAACATTTGACAACACAGAACAGGAGAAAATCACAGTGGAAGTACTATTGAAACAGCAAGAAGACTGGAAAAGCTGTGATAGAACTTTTCCCTATTTTTTTTTCAGCAATTCCAATTATAAAATTTTCCAGCCTGAAAATGCCATCATGGCATTTCAGCTTACTGAAATAAAGTATCAAATCACACCTTAACACCTAAGTAGGAAATTCTGGTTTCTTTACTTCTGGGGAAAGAAAGAAAACAAAACATCAGGACAATGGATGCGTAAAGTAAGAAAAAAATAATAAAGCTGTTTCAAAGAACTTTTACCAACCTAGAAGAGCATCTTCCTTCTGCATTCACTGTCTTCCACCACGCAGTTAAAAAATGTTTTTGTTAGCAAGGGCTCATGTCATGTCATGTCACGACAGCCTAGGCGGTTCTACCTGCAAGCGCCATTCAGGCCTTGCCTGTATAGGAGGCGGCCGACGCCATCTCCGCCGACACCCGGCAGCATCACGTTCAGGGTACGGCCCGTTTGACGGGGACACCCCTCCCAGCCCGCGGGCGATGCTCCGGGGCACCGGGCAAGAGGCGGAGCTGTCGAAGCCGCCAGCAAGGCAAGCGATCGACCCCTCACGGAGAAGAGCTCCCCGCCCTGCTCTGCCCCCGCAGAGCCGCCCCTCCAGGCCGATCCCCGACGGACCCGCGTCTGCCGAGGGCCGCGGGCGGGCGGCGCTGGGCCGGGCCAGGCCAGGGCGGGCCCGGCCCGACCCGCTCCCACCAGCCCCACCGCAGCCCAGCGCTCAGGCGGCTGACCGGCCCCGGCCGCCCCAGCCCCAGCCCCAGCCCCACGGCGCGGGGACGACTGAGCGCGCAGCCCCCAACCGCCGCCAACAGCCTCCCCCGCGCGCCGGCGCCCCGCGGGCCGCCCCTCCCCTCAGCCAGGGCGGGCGGGGCGGGGCAAAGGCAGCGGCCCCGCCCGGCCGCCGGCGCGCGAGCCAGGGGGCACGGGCACGTCTTCGCGGCCCGAGCGCTGGGGCGTGCGAAGGGGCGGCGCGAAGCGGGGCGGGCCGCCGCCGCAGCGCGCCCGTCCTTTACCTTCCCAGAGGAGGTCGCCGCCTTGCCGCCGGAGGAACTTGTACCAGAAGGGGCTGGAGGCGTCCTCGTCCGGCAGCACCACCTCCGCCAGCCACAGCGCGGGCTCTCGGGCTGGCAGCGGGGCGGTCGGCCGCGCCGGCTTCATGGGCACGGCGCGCTGCGGGTCCCACTGGCCCAGCTCCGGCCGCGAGCCGGCCACCAGGAGCACGCCGCCGCCCTCCGTCATCCGGGGCGGCAGCACCACACCGAAGCGGAAGAGCATGGCGGGCAGCGGCGTCTGTCTGAGGAGAGCCCCGTCCGTTGGGCCGCGCCGCCGCTAGGGGGCCGCGCCTGGCCCGCACTTCCGGCTGGGGCGGGGGTGGGGCCGGGGGCGGGACGTCGTGCGCGGGACACCGCCCCCGCCCCTGCCGGCCGCGGCCGGCCGCCTGGCGGCGGGGGGGTGGCCGGGCGGCGGCTCGTTCGTTCCGTCAGGGCTTTGCCCGGTATGGTTTTTTCGGTCCTTGCCTGCGCTCGCGCACGTAGCTGAGGGGCCTTCCCTCCCAACGTACCGGGTGGGAGTTAAAACACCGCCCACCCCGGATAGCCTCCTAAAATCAGGACGGGAACGGGGAATTCTCTCTGCCGGTAGATAATAGGTTTCCAGACCGCAAAAGGCTACACGTTATGTATACTGACTTTGGCAAGTGAGTAGTATTACTTCGTTAATTGAAGCTACTGCAATTACTCCTGAGAGCCCAGACTTAATTTAGCAGAGCAAACACATCATTAAGTAACTGCCATACGTGCAGCATTACAAATAAGGCTTAGCCTCAAATAAGACTTCAGTGTCCATGATGTTTGTATCTTCTCTGCAGACAGGCAGCCAGGCGTGGTGAAACCAGGAATGTGAAATACTGGGGGAGGTTAGAAAGCTTTGTACACAATTCGGTGGCTCCCAACTGCACACGTTCTGTTTGGCCCTTCTGGCTGTAATTTGGCAACTGCCACATGTAGCAATATTCGGGGGTGCAAAGAATGACTGAGAAAGAGGATGCAATCCAACCACTTACAGGGCAGTCCTTGTCTGAATATGCCCATTTCAGAAGCATTTAAGGACAGAAACAGAGGAGTGGTAACTTTATTTAGGTCAAGTTCTGGGAACAGGATGAAGGCCTTTCAATGAGTCAAAAGAAATCCTGCCTCAAAAGACGGCTGCTTGTTTCCTGTATTCAGGGGTGATGACACACTGAAGTGTATGTACTGCCAAATCTAATTTTAAGAGTACTTCAGCTCATTTTCACTGATCCTCGCTGAACTTGTGTAAGTGATATGCCACCACTTTTCCAGACATAACCAAAGCTAACAGAATTTTGGCTGTCCTCCGTGCATTTCTGCTAGCACCAGCCCTCACTGTAGCACTGCTGCCTTTGTGGAACAGAGCATTACATTTGAATCTTTGCTTTTCCTCAACCTTACAGCCAAGTTACCCATAACCTATCTCATAATGGTCTTTCAAATATCTACCCCTTTACCATACACCTTCATGTTAGTATTATGGGCAATGCAGAATGTAACAATGTAAAACTTTGGTTTTATCCCAAAGTTCAAGCCTGACAGTAGCCCTAAAAGCACCCCAGCACATTGTGTCTGTGTAAAACCATATGCTTCTGTTCATTCCGGTCACAGTCCCAGCTGAGAAACTGCAGGATCCAACGACATCTGATTGATAATTTAGTTCCTGGCTGTTGCCTAAGTCTCAATGTAAAGAGAAACCAGCAACGTGTACCTTCAGACAAACCTTTGTGCCTGTAAGTACCGAGTCCTCATCTTAGACCTGTAAGCCATGTGGAACAATAAAAAAATTGTTCTTTAGACTCTGATGTGCCAAATATTAGCTTCAAAAATAATTCAGTCCGTTTTTCTCCAGGTTCTGCCTTAATCCATTTTGTGCCTGTCAATATTGGGTGTTAAATTAAGGTTAAAGATGACAGAAAGTGACAAGCTTGACTTCATGCTCTTTCCCTAAAAACCCTAGTCAGATTATGGTTAGCATTGAGAGATGAAACAAGAAGGGCTGAAAAACTGCATTTATTGCTGGATCCTGCAAGACTGGGATAAAAACCAGAACTGGAGATTGGCTTGGGCCTCTGAAGTCCCATGGGTTGGGGATAGTGGGAATAGAAGAGCAATTTTTATTGATGAATACTACCAAGTTGTGGACTGAGGGAGGGCTGTAGACAGGATAAAATGGATTCTTGTTAGATCTGAGACTGATGAGCTATAGGTACCGTAAGGTTTGGGTTTAAGCTCAGAAGCAAAGGCAAATGTGTGTTTTTTCCGTGGCTAGGTCTGCATGATCTATGGATTTGTCATCTCTAAATGGAATTTTAGCTAGAGTAAAGGCAGGGCAGGGATGTTACATTTACTGTTATTGTTTGGGATTGCAGGAGCTGAAGAAATAGTTCCACTGTTGGGCCATTGATATAACCCGAAACTTAGTTTTCAGTGTCACCCTAAGCCTCCTAAGGAATTAACAATGAACTAGTTTTCTTTGCCGAAATGACCCCCTTATCCTAGTAATGTCTGACCAGTGCTCTTCCCCTGCAGCCCTCAACACTATTCTCAAACATAAAAGCCTTCCCTGAAATCCAGTCATCTTTTACAGCCACAAAATTAAACATGACCATTTCCTTTTTTTTTCCTACATTAAGTCCTCATTACAACTTGGCAAGCCTTACAGGTCCCATCAAAAAGATTCGGCATAAAGGGGCCAAAACCCTAATAATCAAGTTGCTTTTAACTGTCCCAGAAACTATTGTTAACTGTTCATTCTTGTGGGAACAAACTACCATCTTAGTGGTCTGTCTGAATTGTAATAATAAAAGTTGTGCCTTTGTGTCCTTAACAGCTGTTTAGGATATAGCAATATACTTACCCCTACAGCATCTACTGAGTGGAAGCCTCGCTTGATCTACCTCAAATCTAACAGTAAACTAGCAACACAGTGATACGTAGTGCCAAATTTACTTTAAAGCCTTCAATTTATTGTCACTGGTACTAACCCAGGTGTTTGTCAATGCTGTGTTTCTGTGGTGGGTTGACCCTGGCTGAATGCCAGGTGCCCACCAAAGCTGCTCTATTGATCCCCTCTTCAGCTGGACAGGGGAGAGAAAATGTAAAGAAAGGCTCATGGGTCGAGATAAGGACAGGGACATCACTCACCATTACTGTCATGGGCAAAACAGACTCCACTCAGGGAAAATTAATTTAATTTATTACCAATCAAATCAGAGTCGGGTATTGAGAAATAAAAACTAAATCTTAAAACACCTTCCCCCCACCACTTCCTTCTTCCCAGGCTCAACTTCACTCCTGATTTTCTCTGCCTCTTCCCCACCAGCAGCACAGGGGGACGGGGAATGGGGGTTGCGGTCAGTTCATCACATGTTGTTTCTGCCACTCCTTCCTCCTCACACTCTTCCCCTGCTCCAGCGTGGGGTCCCTCCCACGGGAGACAGTTCTCCATGAACTTCTCCAACGTGGGTCCTTCCCACAAGTTGCAGTTCTTCACGAACTGCTCCAGCATGCGTCCTTTCCATGGGGTGCAGTCCTTCAGGAACAGACTGCTCCAGCGTGGGTCCCCCGCGGGGTCACAAGTCCTGAGTGCAAACCTGCTCCAGCGTGGGCTCCTCTCTCCACGGGCCCACAGGTCCTGCCAGGAGCCTGCTCCAGCATGGGCTTCCCACGGGGTCACAGCCTCCTTTGGGCGCATCCACCCACTCCAGTGTGGGGTCCTCCACGGGCTGCAGGTGGATATCTGCTCCACCGTGGACCTCCATGGGCTGCAGGAGGACAGCCTGCCTCACCATGGTCTTCATCACGGGCTGCAGGGGAATCTCTGCTCCCGTGCCTGGAGCACCTCCTCCTCCTTCTTCACTGACCTTGGTGTCTGCAGAGTTGTTTATCTATCTCACATATTCTCACTCCTGTCTTCTCCGGCCGCCGTTGCACAGTTGTTTTTTCCCCTTCTTAAATATGTTATCCCAGAGGCACTACCACTGTCGCTGATGGGCTCGGCCTTGGCCAGCGGTGGGTCCGTCTTGGAGCCGGCTGGCATTGGCTCTATCGGACATGGGGGAAGCTTCTAGTAGCTTCTCACAGAAGCCACCCCTGTAGCCCCCCCCTACCAAAACCTTGCCACACAAACCCAATACAGTTTCTAACTGATTAAATGGTCATAACTGTATGAAAAAGATGGGTTCTTTTTCCACAGTGTTAGTATCCGAGAAGGGGCTCTAGAGATCACAGTCTCTGCAAGAATCAATTGCTTCATGGGATTTCTCCTAAATTGTACTGATAGGTCTAGCCTTATGTAATTTCCAGCTAATTAGCCTTTATGTCTTGTTTATTATCCAAAATTTGTGCAGGTGGTGGAGATTTCACAGGAGGAATCACTGAGGCTGTGTACCAACTGTAACATCAACAGTTATATCTTCAGTTTCTGCCTAATTGCTGTAGCTGCAAAGGTTCTAAGGAAAAGTTTTAATGTCCAGAAATTGGAGCTGTGATTATATTTACGTACATATAAAACATATTTAAGGAATTTTCTGTTGCTGTACACTAAACTTTTGCAGAATCACAAATCTAACTTTCTACATAGGGCCCTACTGAAATACTGATGCTGAGATTCTGTTTGTACAAATCCCATTGCTGTGGATGATTAACCAGTCAGGAAAGATATGTTTATGGTTTTCTTATGCTACAGAAGTCCCTCTAATTTCTTATACTGTCTCTTCCTGGCATAAAATTGTTCTGGTATTTTTGGAACTCAGAGTTTTGAACTGTTTGTTACATTCAGGAACCTTGGACAAAGTATTATGGGCTGAAATTATAATAAAGACACTAAATCAAAAAGTTTGACAGTATACAGCAGTCCAAAATTCAGTTTTCCAAGGGGAAAGTCATATTTTTCCTCACAATTTTCTTATTTGAAAAGTGTCTACTAGGTATAGAGATAGTACACATTTATCTGAACAATGTGAACACTACTAAAATGGCAGATGAACTTAATATTTCCATGTTGGGTAGCCTGTGCCTGGAGTGTGCATGTTCTTTACTGTTTACAAACTTTTACACCACCGGCCAGTTTGCTGCTTGGCACAGCTTTATCTGCTGTTGCTGTACAGTGGTCTCAAACGATAATGTTTCCAAGTAGGGAAATCAATTGTGAAGACAGAGTTTGAAAAACAAAACCAAAACAGAAATACTGAAAGGAGCTGGTTGGAGAAGGGAGGGGAATGGGGGGGGTGTTCCTGATGGCGAGTTGTGGGTGATGTTTAGATTAGCTGTGCTCCTTCCTAGACTAGCCTTTCTTCCCTTTTTAGGTCATTTTCTTTCTTGTACAGATACAGAGAAAGTGTTATTGCAATTTCCAAATGTTTGTGCTAATTATAGAAAAGAGAAAGGCAGCATACTGTACAGTCTTGCTTGTAAAAGGGAAAACATTTATATTACGTGGTAATCTGATTTAGATGTGTTAGTGATTTAGACGTATTAGTGATTTGGGTAAAATGTTCATTGCTGAAAAATTTAGACAGCCTATGTTTCTTCAAAGAGATTGAACTAAATATAAAAATAACTAGTCTAATGCAAAGAATTTAAGACCACTGTTTTAAGTGGAAGTTGATGATGTTGATTAATAATCTAAACTAATCAGTGATCTATGGATCCAAACCTTCTAACTGAAGTCTAACTGTACTTCTCGTGATAATTCTGACAGAAGTATGAACTAATGCTTTCACTGTTTGTTCTAATTTGACAGTACAGCAGCCAAGAAGAGAAAAGCTGAGATTTTACCTTTATAGTCTGAAGACTGAAAGAAGACTTAGCAATTTAAGAACCTGTTATCAGACAAGCACTGCTACTCGTATTTTTTAGTTTTAGGTGCTGTGTCAGAGCAGTGATAACTGCATGAACTGTTTTAGCCGCTTAGTGCTAGTAGCAGCCTTTTATGCAGACTAAGCTACAGAGGTTCTGACATGACTGCCCATTTTAGGAATTGTGTTGGAGAATTATGTTGTAATAATAGGTAGGACACTACAGGAGATTATTTTCACTTTTGCACATGGTTTTGTATAGCATATTTCCTTAACTTAAAAAAATAAGTTTTTTATTTTTAGAAGTAACTAGGCAGCATAAATATGCAATAACATTACAGTAAACATGACAGGAACACATACAGGAATAACTGGTCTAGTAGGTTTGTTTTTTTAAAATCCAATAAAAATATAAAGCCATCTCTGCATCCTCCCCAGCCTCAGATGTTGGGAGCTGGAGAAAGTCCCAACATATTTCACCAGAGGGCCCTTTCAGTATGCTGTATCAGCCTCATCAATGCCCAGGCATCAACAAATATTGCAGGCAAGCCCAGCACATAGCTTCTTTCCTGCTTCAAGCAAAGTGACCCACAGAGTTCTTGGAGGGACGCTCCAGGCCAGCCTCACCTCTCAGTGGAGTGTCTGCACGAGGCTAATATGTCCCCAGGCAAACCCAGAGTTCTGGTAGCCTTAACAGCAACATGGCTCTTCTGCCTGGCA
This sequence comes from Gavia stellata, assembly GCF_030936135.1. Classification (NCBI taxonomy): domain Eukaryota; kingdom Metazoa; phylum Chordata; class Aves; order Gaviiformes; family Gaviidae; genus Gavia; species Gavia stellata. The sequence goes on from NC_082595.1 coordinate 39,055,661, forward strand.
CAAAGGGACAGGAGGGAGGCCAAGGATTTACTTGGAGGGCTTGTGTAAACTCCTGTAGGAGAATAAAGATTTGATGATTGCAAAGTACCTTGAGCTTCTTGAGTGAAAACCAGCATGTAACAGTAAATCATTACAGTGCCAACTCATTATAAGGTACATTGTTTGAAACCTACCTTTTACCGCCAATGGTACATCAAGTTTCTCATTAAAGTACCTACCTGGGGGAAAGAAAGTGTTTTAGCCCTTTTGAAACAAGGCATGCTATAAAACCAAACACTTGACTGTATGGAGTATCAGAACTTTATTCCATTAGTTAGGAGAGTGCAATCTGACCCAAAACTGATGTGCAATGCGACAGATGAATTTTTAAGTAGAAGAATGTGCCTTTTTTTGGTAGAGACTTACATAAACTGTCCACTTTCAAAAGCAGATGCACACAGACCCTAGTAACTGTGCTCCAGTCTAATGCACCATCTGTAACTGAGCATGGTTTCAGTGTTCTTAGGACTCCCAACAAATTGTTGGTTGATAGAAAGTTCCTGTATGTTATACTCCTGTGACCATTTTAAGAAAAAGTTACTGTTTAGTTTTCATTATGCAGACTGTTTTCTTGGAATTGTTTTATGTACAACCAACAATTCTTCAGAAAGTCACATACAGCGTTAGAGGGCAAAACATTTGGCACGGTCTTTAAGATCATAGTATCACTTAGGTATTAGACGTTGTGCATAATTTGCTATCTTCAGAATATAAATGACTAAATTATTGATCTTGAATTCAGGAACAATAAAAATCCGATTGCTGTTGCGTAAAAGGTGAGAGAATGCACTTGTCAGTTTGCGAAGCAACCATGGGAAAGTAAGTTAAACAAGAAAAGTTTCTTCTCAGTATGCTCTTAAGCAATACATTTCTAGCTCCAAAGCTGGCTGGAACGTAATGCAGCATTAAAAGAATGGAAGTCTTGCAGAATAGTCTTCTGACTAGATTTTAAGTTAGGAACAGACCATTTTTTTGTATAATAATTAAACAGCTTTGTTTCCTCCACTGTTTTTAAAAAAAAGTAAGCAAACACAGACTGAGGGGATGGTATACCTAAAGTCATGACCCCTATAACAGAAAAGGGAGCAAAGAATGATATGTAGAGAGATGATTATTCATTTAAGTATACAATTCTCAGTGGTTATTATATGCTCCTCATAATACAAGAAATCCAACATATTGGTGACTGACCTTACTAATCAATTTCTTTCTCCAATTTTATTAAAAAATAGTAACAACTTAAAGCCTCTTTCTTAGACTGAAACTGGATCCAAAAAATCCAGAAGTTATCTTTAGATCAACAAATTATCTTTAAGGTCTAGGTAAAGAGGCAGCAAAAAGAAAAAAAAAAATCCAGAAACCACGCTGCTTCCTACATGACACTCCCACCACACCCAAAAATATAAGAAGTTGTATCATCAGCCAAATCTAATGAAGAAGTAGATTTAATGCTCAAGTGGATAATAGTGTACAAAATATCTACTCTCTTACCATCTTTCCTTGTATGAATATGTTGCTGTACCAGTGTATCAATCCAATACATTGCTGCTGCTTCCTTGTCGTCTTGGTTTCATATATTTACCACTTTTTCAACTCTGCATTTCTTGTTTGTCTTTCAAAGAAATTTTATTTCAGCTGATTTGGCAAGCTTCACTGAATTCGCTTACCTGCCACACAAATAATCCTTGCTGAGGAACAAACACTGTTTTCATCCAGCCATAAAGAAACCCTTGAACACAGGAATTGCAGTCTAGAATGAGCGTGTAAGCAGACTGCAACTTAGCAACCTTCCACAGGTCATGGCAACAGCCTGCAGCCAAGAGCCAGAAGATGTGTATGACCTATTTTGGAGACTAGATCATAGACAGGGGACTCCTACGACTTAATTTGGTGTCTTTATGTTGCTGTGTACCATAGTGACCTGTTTCCACTTGAGCTCAAGTTCTCCCACAGATGCCTTTCCATTAGCATAGCCAGTCCCTCAAGGTAATCCCAACACAGAAGCCACAGCTGGCTACTCAAGAGCTGTACCTGGCTCATAAGTCACCAGCTGACCACTTCCTGATTTTTTTCTTCACCTGTTTTGGAGGAATAACAGAGTTCAAAGATCAGCCTGAAAATGGATCAGCTGTGTTAATGAACAATATTACAATAGCCTTTGAAGTACAAGAATATGTACTTCATTATAAGCATATGAATAGTCTCCTTTTAGAGTTAGACTTCTATTACACATACATATTACATTGTCTTGAACAGCTATGAGCACACTTCCATTTTCAAATGACATTATCTTTCTCAGTACTTACTTTTTGCTCCTTACTATGTGAAAATATACCAGCTGTCTGAAACTTCTTCTGTCTTCTCCCTGCAAAGTGGTTTTAAGTTTACTGAAAAATAGCACCTAGATCTAATTGTCCTACTTACAGATTCCTTCTTGATTTACATACATTAAGTCATCTACACAATTACATATGCACAATATTCTCAAGCTAACATTATGGAAGGCTTAGTGCTATATGAAATATTGTTGCTACAAGCCTTTCCTATTCTGAGATAAATCTAAATAGAAAAGTTCATAGATTCACAGATTAGTAACAGGCACTAATTTGGCCAAACTGAATAGTTCTTGAATATGTCACTCATGACCTCAAATTCCAAGTAAGTGGAATTATTTCCTTAAATTATCAGAATTAGTTTTTGCTTGATAGCCAATTCCTTGTCTGGGAAACTTGTAGAATAAATCCTGATCTGACCTCTCACTTTTCAGGTTCCTACCCACAAAACAATGCAATGGAGTTTTTAAAAATATGTCTATACAAATTGTTGGAACTAGTTTGCATGGAACTGCTTCCATGCAAACTTCAAGCCCTCTCCGAGTTCCTGCCAGCCAACCAACCATTCTTTGCAGCGTGTAGCAGTTCTTTAATAAACACATGTAGTAGAAAACTGTGTTCCAAGTTCTCAAGAGCTTAATCTTGTTTAATGAACAGTTCTTTACACTTCATACATCTATGAGTATTTTTAATTTATTACTGATTACAGCTATCCCAGTGGTTAAAATATATTTAAGGAGGAAAAGGGAAAGGGAATAGAGCTTTTAGACTGGAATGATGGCCAGTCTGGATTAACAGGGGCAGCACAGTGAAGCACTTGATGAGGAGTTATTAGATTTCCTTTGTAAGCATCCACATTTCAAAAGACTTAAACTGAAGGCAACAATTAAGCTCTGTATTTTCAGTTCTACTGGAAGTATGAATATGCAAAAAAGTAACTTTTTTTACCTTAGTGATCAATGATACTGATATTGTAAATATTCACTACCGTGATTGCATTAAATGGCACACAAAATAAACTGCATCCTTCAGCTTTTTGAAAAGATCTAGATGTGTTTGGTGGGTTGACTCTGGCTGGACACCAGGTGCCCACCAAAGCCACTCTATCACTCCCCTTCCTCAGCTGGACAGGGGAGAGAAAAAATAACGAAAGGCTCATGGGTTGAGATAAGGACAGGGAGATCACTCACCATTACTGTCACGGGCAAAACAGACTCGACTTGGGGAAGTTAGTCTAATTTATTACCAATCAAAATCAGAGTAGGATAATGAGAAATAAACCCAAATCTTAAAAACACCTTCCCCCCACCACTTCCTTCTTCCCAGGCTCAACTTCACTCCTGATTTTCTCTGCCTCTTCCCCACCAGCAGCACAGGGGGACGGGGAATGGGGGTTGCGGTCAGTTCATCACATGTTGTTTCTGCCGCTCCTTCCTCCTCACACTCTTCCCCTGCTCCAGCGTGGGGTCCCTCCCACGGGAGACAGTTCTCCACGAACTTCTCCAACGTGGGTCCTTCCCACGGGTTGCAGTTCTTCATGAACTGCTCCAGCATGGGTCCGTTCCACAAGTGCAGTCCTTCAGGAACAAACTGCTCCAGCGTGGCTCTCCCGCGGGGTCACAAGTCCTACCAGCAAACCTGCTCCAGCGTGGGCTCCTCTCTCCATGGGTCCGCAGGTCCTGCCAGGAGCCTGCTCCAGCGTGGGATTTCCACAGGGTCACAGCCTCCTTCGGGCATCCACCTGCTCCAGTGTGGGGTCCTCCATGGGCTGCAGGTGGATATCTGCTCCACCGTGGACCTCCATGGGCTGCAGGAGGACAGCCTGCCTCACCATGGTCTTCACCACGGGCTGCAGGGGAATCTCTGCTCCGGCACCTGGAACACCTCCTCCTCCTTCCTCACTGACCTCGGTGTCTGCACAGTTGTTTATATCATGTCACATATTCTCATTCCTGTCTTTTCCAGCTGCCATTGCACAGTTGTTTTTTCCCCCCTTCTTAAATATGTTATCCCAGAGGCACTACCACTGTCGCTGATGGGCTCAGCCTTGGCCAGCGGTGGGTCCGTCTTGGAGCCGGCTGGCATTGGCTCTATCGGACATGGGGGAAGCTTCTAGTAGCTTCTCACAGAAGCCACCCCTGTAGCCCCCCCACTACCAAAACCTTGCTACACAAACCCAATACAATGTGATAACTCAGTGTAATGCTTCCATAATCAGAACTTCTGAGATTATCAGTCCTGACCTATTGAATATGACCAGTGCTATTGCATAGTTCTTCCTCACCAGGAGCAAGAGTATATTAAGTGAGGTACTGACTGTGTGTTCCAAGCATAACAGACCACTTATTTTACCTTTGCTTTCTGAATTACCTTGTTTTCAGCTACACACCCATTTCTTTCATATTACATAGACTCTATCAATAAATAAACAAGCTGAAATAATTGACAGGTTTTTCTTCAACTGTATTTCTAAGAGGCAATTATGCACACGAAAGGCACATTTAATATTTGCATGTTGATCTGCATGTTCCCTTAGTAACTATGTACAGATACTTGTTTGTCTGTATCTACCATTCCACTGTGGGATGGAAGTAAATAGTCCTGCAAAGTTATCAATGTCAATACCTTCAAAAAAATCAAGCCTGTTGCCACCTATGACCAGTTGAATAATCCATGCTACAGGACGCTCGAAGCCAAGTGCTGCAGGTGAGATGGCAATCACAGACCTATCTATCCACATTCATACACAACAACCATCTGAAGGAGAACAACTGCAGTATTATTTTATTCCAGAAAGATCCCATACAGAACAAGCACGAGACTTATATCTTTTTAGACTTAATACTGCAAAAGCTGAGCCCACCATTGTTTGCCTGCCAAAGTAACTGAGCCAAGGTGGCGTATTCTGTTGGAACAACTAAACGAGATTTATCTTCTAATGCTTTTCCTTTTAATATTTTCAAGGAGAAAGCACAAATCAGTATTCATATAATTCTGGTCTCCATGTCTTTGTAGGGAAAGTTAAACCAATCTGTCTTACCAAATGAGGTTCTCTGACATTTTTAAACACTAAACCTTAGAAGGTAGGTGTTTCTTTTTTCATATTCAAAAACACAAAATAAAAAACACCGACTGTCAGTGCCTTCACTTACTAGTAGAAAGATTCAAAGTCACTCTAGCAAAAGCATTCTGATTTGGAAGCCTAAAGCTAAGACTTCAATTATTAGAGGTAACAGATAAACCAGCACCCTCTATTGATTTTATCAGCACATAAAGGATTAAGTCCCTCTGGAAATATACCTTTCATTTTCTATGCTTTTAAGCCATATATTTGGGTATTTAACATTGGTGCAAGTTTCAACATAAGATTTTATGAAAATAAGACTAATTGCTGTTTACAAAGCTATTAAATAATGGTCTTTTATATACGTAATTTAGGCTAGTACGACTGCAAATTAGGAGTCTCCCTGACTCCCAGCCAGTGGGATATTATTTTTAGAACAGTGCAAGAAAAATAACAGAAATTAAGAAAACAGGGAATAGTGCAAAGAAACTGTTCACTGTCTGGACTACGTAGAGTTCAAGAGATCATTTTTCTGCTGCTGCTCTCAGCCATGCTTTTTGCAAAGCTTTATGGATTTCATTAAGTTCATATAAAATCAGCTCAAAATTTCAAGGGGCTAATTAAACTTCAGCTACTGATTTGGATATTATATAAATTTTTTTGGATATCGCAATTCTCCTCTGCCTTTCAGAAATGCTTGCAAATATAACAACTTTTTCTTTAGGGACATATCATCAACCAGAGAAGTATAAAAGGGAAAGCTACAGAACTGTTACTTGGCAGCTGACTAGAGTGATGGATGAATTGCACTTTATCACCTAGAAGAGCTTATTTCAGACTTGGAGAACTAGTACTTTGTTCTAGAATCGAGACATGTTTTAAGCAGCAGCCAGTATGACCTGGGTTAGAACAGTCTGAAAATTGTGTGGAAGTCAACTGAATTCACCCATTTCACCAAAAACACCTCTTTTCTGTAAATTTAGTGTTATCATATGCCAGAACATGAATATGTACAACGTGTATATCCCTGTAGCTAAGAAAGTCAAGACTGTTCTAGTGAGATCAAAAATACTCAAAAATCTGTTAAAAGTTGTATTCACATAACAAATCCAGCTGGCATCACTTTTCACTCGAGTGCTTTTAAGTCAGATAGGAAAGACTGCCAGCAACTTGTTTAAGTAAACAAGTTCTGTTAAGGTCTCTGTCCATACCACTAAAGAATGAGTGTTTTTGTATTACTTTTATTATTCTGTGTTTATTAATACTTGTTTTGCTGTAGCACATCTTTGTTCAAACATTACTACCCGCACAAATTCAAAGAAATAGAAACCAACATCTTTGATATATTGATCCAATTAAGCATAAAATGAACTCCGCACGAATTTCACAGAATTACTGTAGTCATAGCTTTAGCATCTCACTTCATTTCAGTGTGATTACATCTATATGATCCATAGGGAGCAATAAGTAAAAAGTGATTTTTTTTTTTTTCTCTCCCAAGTTGCATTATGGATGAGTTTGTCAGAACATCCCCTTGAAGCCTAACAGTAACTTTAAAGGTCTCTAATATTGGCATCGAACAGTGTTTTGGAAAAAAAATTTCATTACTTCTATTGTTAATCCTGCTTACACTGATGTAAAAAACAACAGACTAGCATTTAATGCCACAGAGGGAAACAGAAGTGACAGTAAATCTGCTGGGAGGGTGCATTTGGCAGCGATGGGATTCCTGACAGTACAGGCTAGATTTTGGCTTCTAGCATGTCCTGTGGGAATTCCTCAATCAAATTATTTGTGGAGTAATGTGTCATTAGCTGAGTTGTGGTAAATGACCAGACAAACCCTCTCAATCTGCTCCGGCTGCAAAGTATAACACATCTGCTAACACTACCATGGTGTCTCAGCTGATTAATGGGTAACTCATTATACTGCAATAGCCTGCAGTTGTAAACTATGTGGTCACACACGTGTCTGGGAGCAGGTAACTCCCTTATCAAGGGTGAGTCCCCAGATAATGATGTGCAGGTGGTAATGTTCTCAGTACTGTCTTCAGTCTCTCCTCAGGTTAGTTTCAGCTTGAGCACAACCCTAAAATTTTACCTCCCTGGAAGGAAGCGGTCACTCTAACATGATGCGCTGCATCAAACTTTGAAGAAAAAGAGTCTTGTATAATCTTCACGTAACCGTCACGTACTTGCTTAAGATCCAAAGTAGCACAGCACACTTCAGTTGGCCACTTGTTAACTTTTTCCTGAGCATTGTTAGGTCACCACAACTGACAGGGAATGCTCAACCACTTTGTGTGTTGTTCTCAGTAACTACCATAATTAACACTAAGTTATTCATCCAACTTCTGTCAATTAAGAATGTCTTAAAGTTCAAACAGAATATTCCAAAGGCAGGCTGTGCCCTAACTCTCTCTAGAGTAGTACTTCTCAAACCCACTTTTGCTGAGAGCATACCTGTGGTCAGAGCAAAATTAAAGACCAGTTAGAATTTAACTTGACTAATTGTCAAAGCATAAATTATCCCATATTCTCCACTTATTTTGAAGATTTCTTACTGACATTTTATTTCACCTATGGATGTTCTGTCCAACCTTGTTTAACACACCTATATACGAGGTAACTATTTCCCCACAGTGGAATAATTGAACATCATTCATTCTATAAGGAGAGAAAGGTGAAAGTATGAGAGAACTCAGAAGCAGCTCTCACAGTGATTAAGGTGTGAGAAACAGTGCCTTATTACTGAATGTTCCTTCTCTGCTTGATTTGGAGACAAGACAAACTGGATCTTCCACATACAAAATGCCCTAACCATTCAGCTATTACTCTGAACATCTGTATCTTGCTTGCTTTCTTGACATAAACCATACCAAAAAGTTTGTGTTTCATTCCAAAGCAGAAGGAAAATACAAATAAAAACCTCATTTATTTTTCTGCAAAGCAGAATTACAGCTTTCCAATTGAATTACACTGCTGAGTGACATTAAAGCACACAACCCACTTCACTCCATCATTAACACTCCAACCCTGATGACAAATCTAATTAAGGCTTCAACACCTACTCTGGATCAAAACCCTGAATCAAAACTGTTCAACCACTTGAGTATGAGGAAACCAGAAAGTTAAGAGTAGAATGGCAAGAAACAAAGACAAAACTGAAGACACCTTCCCCCCCATCCCCACCCCCTTTTTCCCAGGCTCAGCTTCACTACTTCACTCACAACTCCTTCCCCCCCAAACAGCAAAAGGGGATGGGGTATGGAGGTTGGGGTCAGTTGGTAACAGCTCATCCCTGCCGCTCTTTCCTCCTCAACACTTCCCCTGCTCCAGAGTGGGATCCCTCCCATGGGATATAGTCCTTCACAAGCTGCTCCAATGTGGGTCCTTCCCACTGAAGTTCTTCATGAAGTGCTCCAACATGGGTACTTTCCACGGGGTGCAGTCCTTCAGGAACAGACTGCTCCAGCGTGCTTCCCCCATGTGGTCACAGGTCCTGCCAGAAAACCTGCTCCTGCATGGGCTCCTCTCCATGGGCTCCAGCTCCTGCATGGGCTTCCCTCCACAGGTGGCAGGTTCCCTCAAGGTACATCCACCTGCTCTGACATGGGGTCCTCCATGGGCTGCAGAGTTGATACCTGCTCCTGTGCAGTTGTCCATGGTCTGCAGGGCGGGACAACCTGTCACCATGGTCTTCTCCACAGGCTGCAAGGGAATCTCTGATCTGGTGCCTGGAGCACCTCCTCCCCCTCCTTCTTCACTGATGTTTGGTGTACGCAGGGCTCTTTCGCTCACATTTTTGTCACTCTTCTCTCACAGCTGCTGCCCAGTGTCTTTTACCCTTTCTTAAGCTTCATCGATGGGCCTATCTTTGGCCAGCAGTGGGTCCACTGCAGAGCCATCTAGAACCAACTGTGTTCAGCATGGAGCAGCCTCTAGTCTCTTCTCACAGGTTCCCCCCTCCCACCCCTACCCCCCAGCTACCAAACCCTTGCCTTGTAAACCCAGCAGAGTCCTGTGCAAGATACAGCATGCTTTACTCCCTCAAGGAGGAAGGCCTCAGTCTTGGATACAAATACCTTAGGGTGAATCAGGTAGAGTCATCTCCCGACTTTAGTGGCAGCAAGACGATATCCCAGGGAAGAATCCGAAGTATGCACACAGGGGAACATTTACTTGTGGGGAGGGGAGGTACCCTGCATAAACAGCATCTGCCACAAAGGCTGAATTTTCTAAAATCATTCAGTGGAAATCATAGCCACCAAAAAGGTTGTTAGCTTCAACAGAAGGAGGCAGATGGTCACATGCTCAAAAAATGTCCTCATGAAGAGACAAAATCAGATTAACCTGGTGATAAGGAACAGAGTTTGCAAGCAGAAGCAGCATGCTAAGTCCTTGGATAAATTTTCCTGTGACATGACTGCAATAACACAGAATGGCCCTTACCACGGTGTAAAGGGCTACTAAATGCACTTTCACTAAACTTCAGAGCTTCCCATTCTCAGACCACAATCAATAACCAAGGATCACAGGGACCGTGTCACACCTAAGCATTGAAGAGAAACTTTTCAACTTAACCAAAGTAGACCAAGTTGCTAGTCTTTTGCCTCCACCTAATTATTTTGGAGGACAGCAGGCATGCTTAACTCTTTGAACATGAGTTCACCTGTCACGAGTCGCTTTCCAAAGGAGATGAGTCTAAGGAGGAGCACCCATAGAACTCCTCACGGATTAAACTGAGGAGCAGGACTCCAGGAAGTTCTAAAAATAAGGCAGGTTTTTGTTGCCTCAGCCAGAATGAGAACCATTTTTTGGGTTACAATCTGTCTCTTCCCTCTACCACTGTGAAAAAACAGACTTTTTTCAGGTATCCTAATCAGATGATCAGAAACAAATTTAATGATCCAGAGATTTGCCCCACCTTGCATGGAAAAGATCGATAATGATTTTGATAATGGTTAACATTAGTTTGTAATACCCACCTGGCACATGTTCCAAATTACTTGAAATGTGAACACTCAAGCATAGAGACAATTAAATGTTCTGGGGGGGTTTTATGTAAACTTCCTTGCCAAGTATAAAAGCAGTTTTTCCTATGAAAGCTGGACAGTACTTGAAATAAAAAAGACATGAAGTGCAAAACATGAAATGGATAAGCACTGACATGAGGTGAGACTCTCGTAGGTTTGGCATGACTCCTAGAAAATTGAAGCGTTTCAAGATGGTATGGAGAATCATAGTTATGGGTAAGAATTGCTCTTCTCCCTGATCTTCAATACATCTGGGGTATACAGTAACCACCAGAATCTTAGCAAAGACCCCCTACAATTGTGACAAAAATCGATGGTAGAATCTTGTACTTTAAACTGTCTCAGCCCATTAAACACCTAAGGGCCTGAGATTTTTTTTCAGCTATTTACATACTTGAGCTAGTCAAAGAGAACAAAAAACATCTGGGTGATAAAATTAGCAAATCTTTTTGTGTTGTGTGCAATCCCATCTGCTGAGAAATTAGTCTCATTGCATTGTTAAATCAAGAACATCCTACTCATCTGCATATCAAAAACCATGTGCACAGTGAACATACCATACAAAACTCTTCTTGCTTAAAAGTAAAGCCACCTTGCTTAGGCAACACAGCATCCACTCATCCCTTACTCTTGAAACACACAATGACATGAACCTCCAAACAGCTGACGCTCATGAACAGCTGCCACAGTTCGTAACAATCATATTTTACCTTAACCAAGGTTCAAATCTCATTAAGCATCACATGATTTCCTATTTGCTGCAAAGGCCTCCAGAACTACGTGTGGAACACAACTATATAATTACAATACTAAAGAGTACACAATATTCAGAAGATTACACAACATGTAACAATCAAACATTAACACTTCTGAACAAAGTCCAACACATATTCACACCAGGTCCTTGATTGCTCATTTGCTAACCAGTCACATAATCAGATTAGTTTCGTTCTGCAGCCTACCCCTTTGGGAAAATATTAACGCAACCCAACTTTCATCGTGCTAGCAGAATTCTCTCCATTTAAAACATAAGCTTGAAGATACCTCGTTACATACTTGAAAACTTACCTTAAGAAAAAAAAAAATCAAATCTTAAATGAGAAGCATATATTACAATCTATTTTTTGTGTTCCATTTTTTAATATTGTAAAATTCTCAGTTTGATACTGCATTATGAGACTGTCAAACTGAAATAATTTTGTAAGGTCATTGCAACTTTTCCTACTACTATTTTTCTTCAGTTCAGTCATTTTATGATTTAAAATAAATAAATAAGTAAATGTCAGCACAGTTTAGGATGAAACTAAGCAGCAGGACACTGAAATGTCCTCAAGGCAGAAATCACATTTTTTTGATTGATTCTGTAACTCTAGCCTTATGTGAATTCATACCTCATGAAATTCTAGCTTTTTTCCTGTATCTTGCAGTTAAAATCGTACATGCTTATTGTGTATACATTTTTCTACTATCTGAGGCTATAATCAGTCTGCATACCTACTACTGCATGTGTTGCAGAATTTGCTTTGTCAGAATGGCAGAAGTGTGGGCTTTAGCTGCCACATTTCATAGTGCATCTAACGATGATTAATAGTGTTTTCTCAACTACCAGGCCATTAGCAAGTTATAGTGAATGCTATCAGTCTTCTTATTTTGCTCCTTGCATTCCCTAACATATTTTTGTTCCCTTTTTCTGGCAAATGCTGACGGAAACCATGCAGATGAATTCTCCGTACCTGAAGGACCTTATTTTTCTATTATTCTTATCAAATATTGCCTCTGACACCACCACCATGTAAAACCTACACTGAATACATACCTTGCATTCAGTAGAGACGACTGCATTCAACTTAACTAATACTTGATTCAGGAACATGGGCAGCACTTGGAGACAGTTTACAACTAAATCACATTACAGAGCTCAAATAGCAGCACGGTAACTCCTGCTATCATGGAAAGACTAACAAATCACCAGTAAAACACAGTTGTGGCATGCAGAAGTCAGAAACTCCCAGCACGCTCACACAGTCCCTCAGAAGAGTCTCTATGCTGGGACTGGATGTCTTTGTTATTTTAAGCCTACTTCTCCATTCAGTTTTCCTTTCCAGTCTGGATTACTGCTACAATACTCACCACATGCCAAACAGTCACACTGAGAATCCTATTCTTCAAACTGTCTCTGCTTTACATGCCATAACTTTGTATAAACACTATCTGAATGATATTTTTTCCTCAGTGCTGTAAACAACCACAAGATTTTGCTCATCTGAAGATGATCAGAGCTGCCTGGACTGAAAGAATTTAAACCAGCTTTCTGATATTACAGCAAGCATTGAAGTCTCCACTGAACTCAAATCTCGTTTTAGGAAAGTACATTCAGCAGATAAGAGCCTATGAAGTAGCAGTCTCAGAAAAACAAGCTAAAACATACAGGCAAATCCTCTAGAATACTTTAAGCATCAAGAAAGTTAAAATGAGACAAAAATTATTTCCTTACACAGCAGAATATCTAATCCACTTACTGAGAGAGAAAAACAAAAGGCTAATGTAGCCTGTCTAAAAAGTAAAATAGCTACAAGTTTGTAATGGCTGAAATTAAACCATGAGTCACACCATGTTACTTGACACAGTTTAGATTAATTTATTATCAGATTTATGTAGTATAGGTACATTGTTATTTTTAAAGACTATTAGCATACTCATATTAGGAAATGGCAGGGCAAAGGTGAATTTCTGGGCAGAGTCTTCTATTTTAATGAGCTTTTGGTTTATGTTTTGCCATTCCACAAACAGTCTGAACTACAACTATTATCTAAAAACCACCCTGAATTTTTGCTTCTGTACCATTTTAAGCAACAACTTTCTACAGAAAACTTTACTCATAAGACAATACACTGAAAATGTTCTTCGCAAACCGGCAGTGTGTGTATCATGTTGATCAGATAATCTTTCCAATTTATTATTAAGAAAAAACCAATTAGAACCAACCTACAAGGTACAGTATGAGTCTTCAATGTTACATAGTGAAATCTTTAACTGTGGAAGGAAATCTATGCTGCATAATAGACCAAAACAATAGAAATGGGTGTATAGTCTAAAAAGGAATGACTGATCTTCTAATGAAGTGAATGTGAATACAGATTTATCATTTCCAAATTATGTAACCTTTAAATGTTTGTAAATAGATTCCTTTATGTAACTTGATATTTTGAGTACTTACTGGAATCCTATAGGCAGACATTGAGCACCATGTTTGAACACCAGAAGGCTGGTGGTAAGCTTATAAAAAAGTACAATCATACTAAAAGAGAAACTCCAAAAGTTTTATTAGGATTTCAACAGACATTGCAAAAAAATTGCATAATGATTGAAAACATAGTATTTTAAACAAAGTAGCAATGTGGCATCAAGTAAAAGAAGGACTGGAACAGCTGTCTATATACGCTGTACGGAGGATGTACCAGGAAACGGATATGACATTTTTAAAATTCAAGGGCAAATGTGAACAAGCCACATTTTGATAGACTGACTATACACCATAGATGTTTTACAAACTGCGTAGCAGTGTAAAAAAAAAGTTTTTATCCTAACTACATTGTATTCCTGCATTTGGAGCAGTTTACAAGGCAGAGATTTTGTTTACAACAATGATATTTTAATAGCTCTGGATTCTCATAAAAAATAAACTAATTTAACAAAAAAGCCTGTATCTACATTTGAAAACAAAAGTGCATGTATTGAGAAATAGTGTTATTTCTTAAGAAGAACACCAAGTACTTAAAAAGTTCATTTTAACAGATCAACAACCGATGATACTTTAGATGTAGATCTGCACTGTGCTACAAGCGAGATTGTACCAACACCAGCTCCTCTAACTGAATACCTTCTTTTCCTAAGCAGCCGAGACACATGCCTGCCTACCATACTTCTCAGGGTTCTGGGTAGTTAGGAAGAATTCAGAGTACCAAAACCACCACGTTGCTGACTAAAAAAATACCAGTAACCCAAGACAGATGTTTTAAAGTAGATTTAGCCATAAACGCAACCATAAACTCCTCAACATTAGGGATCCTTCCAGTCACACAACTACTTTTAAACACTGGAGAGCAGCAGCAAGGAGCCATTAGAGCTAAAAGACAAGAACTGATGAAAGTCTGTCTCCTGCCTTGTACTGAAGAATTTGTGGCTCATGCATTTCAGTGCACTCAGAGAATGGGGAAGGGGGCGGGGGAGGTGTGTTAAAATCCCTACCAAAAAAACAGGTTGGTATAGTCAGATTTGTACATGAATCTAGATTCTTTTTTCCACGTAACTGTGGTAACAGCTAAGAAATATTGCTAACTTCTGTAGAGGGTTTACTCTTTTCCTCTCTCCAAAAAAAAAAGGGGAAAGTGTGGAAAAAGAACATGTAGTTTGAAGATCCAGGCAGAACTTCTGTTTGAACTCGTGTAATTTCAACTCATGGCACTGAAGAACTAGATTTGATTTTCTTCTGGGCACCTGTAGCACTCTGGATAGAAAAAGGCAGTGAATGTTTAGCTGGACTGGACCCAGAATGGGAAATGCAGATACCAAAGTTGTGAACTGCAGCCAGACTAGCCATAAACAAGTGTCCAGTACAGAAATTATGAGTAATAAATTTAGCCATTTCTGTAAACATCTCCTCCTTACTAATCTCTTATTTTTTCCTATAATGGAAATATGTACTGTATTTCTTTGTTCCAAGCTCTGGTCTGTTTCTGTTTTAGCTCTGTGGCACAGTTGCTAAGTGCAACAGGCTAGAGACACCAACATTAATACAAACAAGTTGTAAAGTCAGTTCAAGTTATTACAGTTTTGCTATTCCAGGCCATTTTTCATAGCGTGTATTCTCTGTTCACAAATGCTTTGTAAGATCTTTTACTATGGAAGACTGGAAGCAAATTGGAGTTGTTCATTTAACAGATGTGGTTGAACATACATTTCTGATATGCCTTATGCAATTAACAAACCATGTCTCATCTTATGAAGATGATACATTTGCTATACATACCAGTAATTTAAAATGCTCCTCAGAAAAGCAGCATTTTTATAGACAAATTAACAGAAAAGGAGACAATACATCTCACAATACCATAAAACAAGTAAAGCCCTTTCATTAGCTGCATTATAAATTCATAACTGTTCATCACATACTTTCAATTTCTGACTGCTCAAGCAATTTAACCCTCAGCCAAATGCAGGACAAGGAAAAACATTTTAAACATTTTATATCGATGTCACTGTAGGTGCGAGGGTAAAAACGAGTATTCCATGTTTTTAGCTCTAAAAGTTTTGCTCCCAAAAGTGAAATAACTGTTAATAGTTCAGAAGAAAAATAATCATTGTTGACGTGTCAAAAGAAAGTTGTACTAAAAATTAAGCTGCTGTAAATCTGAGTTCACTTAGAACGTTCCTAAAAAAAAAATTTTTAAAAAAGCTGATCGTAGATCACCTGTTAACTAGGAAGAGCACTAGAACACCGAATTCATGAGACAAGATGCGCTTAAAAGCTGTGTTTGAGACATGTACTATAAAGTTTTGAATTCTTCCTTATCTTTCAAATATTTGGATTATAATTTGTTAAAAAAATAGACCAAATACAGAAAGTACATTTGGTCAGGATTTTGTCTCACAATTCAGTGTTTCCTATTTAAATATTCATACCATTTAGAGGCCATTTTTGAAATCTCATCAGTTAACAGCAACATGGGCACCAGTGAGTCAGAAAACACACCTTAGGATTTTGTTCTTAAATTATATAAGTTAGATAAAACTACCCTGTCCAGCAAGTTCCAAATTTTTCAAACGTTAAGGCAACTTTCATTACTTTCCAGCTAAACAGTATTATAAAAAATAAATGTCACTTCAAACTTTATATACACAGTGACAGAGTAGATTCAGCTAGAAAGTATCTTTAGTACATTAATAAAGTGTCATGTAATATTACCGAGGTTATATCAGGTGCTTGAGTGTATGTGCAATTGGAGTGGCTGCAATATTTAAAGTACTGGTTTCAAAACAGAGCGCAGTGAACGTCCTTCTTTAGTGAGTTCTCGTGTTACACACATACATGGCAGCGGAACAGCCTCCTCTCTTCTCTCTACAGCATTATAGCTACATTTCTTCAAGTGGTCAGCCATGCTTACGATGTCAGCAAACTTCCATTCATTCACAGTACAGAAGGCTGTACTGAAGCGCCAAACCTAGAAAATAAGTCACACTTAGGTTCAAAATGTTTTAAGATACCTGAACTCAGAGCAGGAAATCAAATGTTTGTGTTGTAACACTTTCGGGTAATGTTTTGCGGCTACTACAAATCATACTAAAAATCAACATGACAAAAACATACAATGCTAAATTTTGTATAGCTAGTCCCAGGCTGATTCAGATTCGAGTCAACTCTGAACACTGGGAAGAAAGGCAAGCAATACTTTTTGCATCTGCAGAGTAGATGCAATCAGAAGTTAAACAATGAAGTATTGCATGACCAGTCACAATGATCCATTTCTGAAATTATCAACTTCTGCAATTCCAAATGATTGCTGCAGATACTCTGCAGTTCTGGAGGGGGGGTTGGGGAGGTGGGGGAAATGGTGAAAACTGTACTATACAAAGGTCACACAAAAGTTTTAAGAATTATTTGCATACTTAAGGCACTCAGTATCAGGGCAATGGATAGGATCTCAACAGATGAGCAAAAATTAAAACTACTGTAAACAGTATAAAGGCAAAATAAGCAAACTTTGTAGGCAACTTTCCCACTTTCATGCAATATTGATGTTAAAGAAAATCATTACGTAATCATTTAATATTTTAAAATCTTGGGAAAAATCAGAGGTTAATTTATTTACATCAAGTAAAAACTAGACAGACACTACTTTAACTTCTACTTCTTCAAGTGCGGAGAAGACTGAACCAACCTGCTAGCAATTTTCACTAATTCTTGTCCTATATGACAATCTGTTTCTTGAAGGGATTATATCAAAAAGACAGTAGTAACAATAGTGATCAAGGAAAATATTAAGGGAAAAAGCAGAGACATGACCAATTTAATACTTTCCCTTTCACCTTCAAAATAAAAAAATAACTTACCTTTTCTTTTATCTGCCAAGAAGAACTTCCATCTGGGTACCTTCTCTTCTCCCAAAGCAGTATCACCATTCCACGTGCTTGAAGCAAGCTTCCACACACATCTCTCATTAAACGTGACACTCTTGAAAGCTGACATAAACTAAAGCCATCTAGAAAACTAGCAATGTGCTGCAGAACCTCAAAAGGTAGACTACTCAGATGGTCATTGTGTAGTCCAATTAAGCAGCTTTTTGCTGGTTCTACTAATACTGTGGATATACAAGGCTGAACTCCAAATGACCGTAAGTGGCGGTCATGAATAATTTTTGCCCCTTGTGTTGAAGGACAAAACCTTCGTTGAGAGTATGTACACCCATAATATGCCAAAGGACACCTCTGTTCCATCCAGCCATTAAGCCCAGCATGAATGTCACCATGCACATTCTTAAAATGCGATGAAAATTCATTCCTCCTAAACAACTGTCCACAAACAAATGTAAACATTGAACGCTGCTTTGTTTGGTATCTAGCCACATATTCCAATACCAAATCCAGTCCAAGGGTCTGGAATGGACTTGGATTTGAGAGCTGTGGGTTGGCATGATCACATGCAGAAGCTGAAGCTATTTCCCCCACCATTGTATTTGTGGCCAATATAGCAGATGGGAGAGAAAATGTTTGGGTCCCAAAGTCAACGTGATACACATCGACAGTGCGACTTTCTGATATCCCCCTACCTCCAGGAGAGTCTCCTAGGCAAAACAACAGAGCTGCAGTGATTAGATCAATCCCCTGAAGACCCATAGGATCTTCTGTTACCTCCAAATCTGATGTATCAACAGCTTTGTCTTCTTTTGGTGTAGACCAATAGTGGTTAACAAGGAATTTGTATGATCGATGCCGTAAAAGTGAAAACGCATCTATGTTTCTCAATCTGTCTTGCTCCACTTGTCTCTCTAACATTTCTTCTTCGTTAGCATTATGGGGAAGTAGCACATGATTAACATTGCCATTAACTAAGTGATCAGCTGATATTACTTCTTTAAGTTGTGCTGTTACAGGGAAGGAGCTGCAAGACTGTAATGCTTCATCATCATGAGATGCAGTACATTCACCATTTGCTACAGTGGATGGTTTTGAATTAGATACACCAAGATCTTCCTTCCGGTCCAAAACCTTTGAACATTCATTTTCTACATGAAAGCCATTACACAAAAATGAGGAGTTATCGAGGTTTAGATTTAAGTCATGTTTTTGCACAACATCATAACAAATATCACTAGAACCATTTTGCTCCATTTGTGAATTTTGACTCCGGCTATCAAAGTTAATTCCCCCAACTGCTCCTATGTTATCTTCAGCTGGATATTCATGGTCAGACTTTTTATCCTGAATAATGCCATTAGAAGCTTGTTCTTTAATCTCAGTATCTTCTTTCATTTCATGTGGTGAAACACAGAGCCTTGAACTTAACATATTAATGTCCCTTGTAGCAGTGTTCAGGATATCCAGAGCAGCAGCTAAACTCCTTGTTGTTTCTACAGTAGCTTGATAAAGTGCGCCATAGGACTCTTCATCTACGGGCATCAAACCATTTGAATGCACTGTATCTGGGCCACTTGATTTGACAGAGGTTTTCTCTCTGGATTCTGGTATTTGATCACCTGCTTTTGACATCATAGTTGCTACTTTAAGTGATTCTAATAACATGCGCTGGTCTTGAAGGGCTAAAGCCATATCTAGCTGTTCCACTTCATCAACATCTTTACTCAGATTTTCGTAAGATTTTCGGTCTGCGTAACTGACTGGCCATCTATTCCACTCCATGGTACAACATACCACACTTGCAGGACAAACTTCTAGATGATCAGCAATTTTATTTCGGGCTACTATGAAGGGACATCCAAAGCCACTATTCAAACAAGGCACTCTTTCAAGTGGACATAACACGCGATGTTCCTCAGCTTTACATGAGTGAAAAACTGCTCCACAAACCAACGGGCAGCCAATTAAATCACAGGAAATGCCAGGCTCTGGTCTGGTCATACAACGACGGCTGACACAGTTCACGCAGTGTAAATGTTGCTGATGTTCCTCCATGACTGTAAAACCAATTCTGAGTGAAGAGAAAGGAGACAAAAGCATAGAATATTAACTCAATATTGTTAATATTTACTAACAGTTATTTCCAGTTTTGCATCTTCTGCGTGTACAGAGAGGTATATGTTAGCACAATGTGAACTGATCAGTAGCCATTTTAAGAGAACAAGTATGTGGAATAGCTTTTTTCCCCTGCCCATTGCAAACAGATAATTCAACGAAAAACAAAGCATGATCATTGACTATGGCCTACTACCTAAAATCATGAACCATACAACTCTACAGAGTAGGGAGATGAAATAAAGGAAGCCAGATTCATCCTCATTTCCAGTTCTCTAATTAAACAGAGGCAACCTATTCCCCGGGCTGCTTGCTACTACCTAAGTTTCTGATACCCTCTTCATGCAGTTCTGTTTAAGGCAACCTGCAGCCCTCAGCATGTACCTCAAACCCCTGTCATGTCCCACTCTCCCCCCTCTCCATGCTTTTGACATGCAGTCCTTTACAACAGCTCTTCACTCTTCTTTTTTCCTTCATCTATAGCCTATAGCTCCTCCCTTATTTTTATAGTAGTTGATGCATAGGGTAGCAATTATACTACACATTAAATAAGTCCTTTTATTTCATTGAAAACTTTTATGTAAAACTTTACTACCCAACAGGGTCCTATCTATACCTCCAGTTTAACCCACAAAACATGATTTTTTTTAAAGCATCCTATGGCCATCATGATTACAATCCCAGCAGTTCAAAGTGTAAGGGTAACACAACAACTTTATACAACAAGGCCAAACAGCAATAAAAATCCAAATAAAATTCATTGCATAATCTATTGTAAGAAACTGACACAAACAAAAAATTCAATTCTTTGTTGTGGAAGGGAGAAAAAAAGAAAAAAAAAGAGAGTAAACTTTGCGTCTTTGTACCACACTTCGGGATGCTCTGGAACTGCTCACCAGCTGGAGTGCAGGCCCATGCAAGTGACCAAACTCTCCTCTACGCTCTAACAAACTCCCTCTCAAAAGCAATACCGGTAGGGATTACAGTTCAGAGATATCAGAGAATGACTTGCACAGAGCCAAATCTCAAAAAACTGTGTCAAAAACACATTGATCAGTTCCATCTTTTCCTCACTCCCCACCCTACAGCAATTTTCTTGAAAAATAAAATGCTTACAGAATTTAAGATTAATAAAAATGGTGCTTTATTTTATTCTACTAGCTAACAAGTGCCTCATGCATTTTCTTCAGACTAAACACTTCAATTTTAATGCATTAAAACTTCTTGAATTAAAAATACTCTAAACTGTAAAAACTGATTAGTATTATTCCTTTTGTTTATACTGAAGGTAATAGGAAACAAAACAGCCTTTTAGACACTCCACTTTAAATTATTTAAAGCACTTAAATAGAAATCTATGTGACACTTCATTAACTTGTATTCTTCTAATGCTTTGAAATTCATGCCAACTTTAAGTAGCGATCAGTCCTCATCCCCCCCATCCATCGTAATTTGGATAACTCAAATATTTTAGCCACCCACTCTCCTGAACAATTCTAACAAAGAAGCGTATGTGCTACATTTAGCAGGCAAAACACAGCTGAATTTTCCCCACCATACTTTAGTATCCATATACTGAGCAACAAGTAAGTTTTGAATAAATTGTCAAGTGCATCAGTCACTGAACTCAGTGCCTGACTTGACTTGCTAAACATTTCAGAAAACCTTTCTGGCACACAGCCTGCTTTCAACTTGCATATTAAGTCAGATAGCATCTACTGCAAAGAGCTCAAACATGTTCAGTAAAGAATGAAAGAGAGAAAATTATTTGACTTCTCCGAGATATTTTTAGTTCTTCCGGCAAAGCCCTCTCTAAGTAATTCCTGCCAAATACAGCAGCCTACCTGTTGCTAGACCAAAGAAAATTTCAGAGTTTTGCATCAATACTGAAACAAAACTCTAGTTTTCCTCAAGTCAACAGGTGAGCAGAGATCAAAAGGAAACTCTCAGGTTATCTGTGTACTTTAAAGTGCTTAACACAAAATGGAAACAGACCTGAAAAAGACAACTGCTAGTTTATAATGCAAGAACCCTCGTGGAGCCCAGCCCTTGCTTCATATATCTAAACACAGTCCTGCTCCCATAAAAGAAGCAGTCTGGTAGCAGTAAGGCTGAATTTAATCAGTTACCCAAAATTATGTTTTAAAAAATATATATATTGTTTACCTACTTTGCAAAAAGCTATACACCCTGCTCACTTTAATATGGCCAGAAGCGAGCCACTTCTAGAGTAGAGGGCAAGTGTGTTAGCTAGCACACACTGCTATGCTAGCACTGTTCTATTGCTTCTAGGCCACAGCTGGCCCGCACGCAGACAGCTCCGAACACGGTCAAACTAAGCTCGTGTTTGCCTGCACCATTTGTGTAGACATACCCTAAATTAGTCAACCATCATTAAATACTATCTTTAAATAGCCTATGTCAGCTTACACAGAAGAACATTCTATTAAGACAGTAAAACATCCTCCTCCCTAGCACACCATGTTGGTCTTTACAGGTCAGACTGTGAAACCCAAGTTGCATGATGATACTGGCTTTTCTCAGGCTCCTGGACTCCTTTCACACAGAAGCTAATATTAATCAAAACAATGATTTAATACGAGCAAATATAATTTTGAAGTGTGTAAGACGGAGACAAAACCCGGTGAAAACATCAAATATCACTAACAGATAGTATGTGAAAGCCAGAGCAGACACTAAAATATCATGTTTTATCAATAGGTAGATGCTAATTTAGTTCTATAACAGATGCATGCAATTGTTTTTATAAAGAAGCAGTTATGCATGTCATCAATTAAATAGCTGAAGTAACCTATTCTCTCAGTTTCTGTAAATTCGAAATGTATTGGTCACTAAAAAGTTTGGTATTAGTTGCCATTTCTATTAAAATTGAAATCCTTTGGCTCCTTAACTAAATATGTAATTTAAAATATCTTTGGACATCAGTAGACCATCAGCAGGACATTAACTTAAAGTCTGCATCCTGCTTACAAGCCTTAACTTCACAGCACCTGCTGCAAAATTTAAATTTAGTCAGAATGTCACATTTTATTTATAGCTTACTACAAAGTGCTTTTATATATATTAAATGTCCTTTTTCTGCAATTTTAATTTTAATACCTGGGCTTCAAACTCAACAACTGTTTTGGGCAGTCATGAGTTCCTGAACTGCTTAAGCTAGTTAAGACTGTTGATATAATTCAATTATCAAGTTGCAAAGTAAGTCCAAAGGCAAAAAAACAAATGACCCTATCAAGCTGGCGAAATAATGGATAAGACCTCAAGAATTAGCACATTCATCAATTAACAAATGGTCACGACTCACTCCATTTTGTAAGCTAACCTTGTGAACCACAGAACTTAGCACCTTTTTGATTCATTGATTAAGAGCGTCCATATATGAATCATTTTCTTTTGAAGAACCAGAACCAATGTATCACTAGTACTACACTGACAACAAGAACTACCCTATTGCCAAGCATTGCCTTGTAAAGGAAAAAACTGTTTGGTGAAGGGGAGATAAAGAAAATTCTTTCTGGAGGTAACAAAGTGCTTTCAGTTACTCTGATACAGAAAATTGAAAGGGCTAGCAAAGAGCGTCATTGCTGACCTAAAGAATATACCTGTCATTAAAACATGTTGCAATAATACTCACAGTGTTTATACCCCATTGTGTTCCTTGCCACAGTTTGGTGAGAAGATAGTGTCAGATCGATGACCATAGCAAGAATGAACAAACAGCTGTCCTTTTCGGACAGTGTAGTGTCAGCAACTAGCTTCAGTTCATATGAGATGCTTAAGTACACACACTTGACTGTTACTAGCAGAGAAACCTAAAAATACATCCCGTTCCAGTGAGGTGACCACTGCTCTCAGAATTTGTGCAATCACTTGATGTTATTGTACATACTATAGTCAGCTGACCAAATCAGCCAGAACATGCTTTGAAAATCTGTCATAATTAAAAGGATTAAAATTCCAGCTGCTACAGCCACATGATTTTCAGTTGCTGTTGTAACACAAACATTAAAATAGCATAATAAGGGTTTCAAACAGTCACCACACAACACTTCAGCTGCAAGTGAGAGCTCTCACTTTCTTCTCTACCACAAAGTAGAAGGAGCTGTACTTAGAATTATCAAACTCAAAGTCTGCTTACTTACTCTCCCCTATGTGAATTCTTTGGTGCCAGTAAGACAGGAAATCACAGCAACCATTACTGCTGTTGGTACCCTCTATTACTCAGCTACCTTTTATTCACCAAACCTACGAAGCTCAACTATCTTTGAGACTCTTCCCTCTACCAAATTTGACTAAACAGGCCAACAGGTTCTTAAATTAATGGTTCAAGGAAGTAGGAGAATAGAGAGACACAAGCAGTACTACAGGTTTAAACTCCCAGCAGAATCCAAATCCACCCACAAGCTGCCAAATATATGCAAACCATTCTAAAAAATTCCCTTTTGTTTTGGAGATTATAGAAAAGACTGCCATATTTCTGAATCTTCCAACTTTTACCCAGGTCTCTGGCTAAAAGAGTGGCTAACAAGTCTGATAAGATGCAGAAACTTTCAGAGAGAAAATGGCCACATGAGAGAGAGGTTTAAGTGATAGGTGGTTAAAAAAAAAGGGTAAGGAAAAATAGGCCAAGAGGTAGAAAGCAGTATTATTAAAAAAAAAGCTTTAGAATATTCTGTCAAAATAGAATTGGCAGTACTATAGATAATTATTGAACAAGCCATTTTATTTTTCTATATCCTACCATGCATGGGAGAATAACTATCATTCACCTCGGCTCACAGATCTAACTACCGAATGCTTTAAATGAGCTTTGCAGTCTTCTAGAAGGTAAGCTTTTCTTGTCATCCCTATCCTGCATAAAAAGTGTAACAACTTTTGTACCTTAAAAACCAACACCTCAGTCTACTACTACAATAGCATGGCCACATTAACTTTCTACATTAGGCATGTTATGCTCCCTTTTTGGGTTCGGGGGTGGTGGTGTTTGGGTTGGTTGGTTTGAGGTCCGTTTTGATTTAACAGTTTTCAAATAACCAATGAAAGACATGAACTGGAGGTTCAGCAAGATGCCTTCGACACCATTTCAACTGGAGAATGGCAAATGCCACCACCAGTTGCCATCCCTGTTCGAGGTGAGCAACAAAAGGCAGCTCTAACTCTACTCCTCAAGACTCCACAAAGTCTAAGGTTAAATAGCCCCATCCTGAGGATTCTCCAAAGCCAGTGCAGCCACTGTCCTCATATTAGAGAGTTGGGTACCTCAAATCCTGCTTCAATGTCTTTCCGTAGCATTGGGAAGGCAGGAAACAGGGACATACAGTTAATCTAATGCTACACTAATTTCCAACTACTCTTTAAAATGGTAAATTCAAAAGAACAACAAACGACATTACAAACTGGTAGTTATTAAGGTGAAATAACATGACTAAGAGGTGACAAATTTAAAGGTATGTGATTCAGTTGCACAGGTAATAGAGCAGTACATATGGCCATATTTTAATACCTTATATACTAGGCAATTGTTCTTTTTTATACAATTTTTCTGATTTAAAAGAGAAGTTCCTGAGAGGAGCTTTATGAAGCCTTGTATTTCTTCAAACTAGTTTACATCAGACGTACTTTCAGGAAGTAGAATCCTTTTAGATGCCACACTTAAAATCTCAACCTTATGGGATACAAATTACCGCCCCTCACCCCCGTGTTCATCAGGACAATCCTGGCTTCTGTTACAACAAGGCAGATCAGAGAAGTTAGAACTACATTCCAAACATTTGGATGGACAAGTTTTCACTGCATTCTCAAACATAAATTCATCCACAACAAGGAAGAGAGCATCTTCCCTGCCTGGTAGTTACTGCATATATTGGACATACTAGAATGAGTCTACATTATTTTTTTGTTCATCACTGAACACATGAGAAGCAGCTTCAATTACTAAAGCCCGAACTTCGATACAAGTAGTATGCTACTTCTCTACCATCATCTTCATAGTCTACAGCAATTTATATGTATTACACAAAAGAAGCAGAAAAAGGTCAGGCTCAAAATATGGCTTCTTATTGCAAGAAAAAAGCCTCAGGGGGATACGCTCTTCTGGAAAGATTCTAGTTTTATCAGCGATCTAGCATCGAAGGAATATGTACTAACTGCTTTTTGAAGCATAAACTAAAGTTCTCCATCTACCTCAAAAGCAAACCAGACCAGAACAAAAAGAAATTTCTAACTACAGCAAAAATAGTGAGTATTAGAATTGTAAGGAAGTGCAACTGTTTTATGTCAACCTTGTAAAGAAAAGCTTTTCCATGCCTACTCCTGCCCCAAACTTCCTATTACAGGAGCTGACCTGTATTTTGCATTCTTTTGAGTAACACTTTAGGAGTTCCTTTCTCCCTAGTGGCAAACCATCTTCCTCCCATTCAGAGAATTCGGTGAAATATTTCCTCCCAAATCACTGCAGCCAAGAAAAAGAGAATAGAGAATTCAAGGGGAAAATGACCCAAAGCATAACACTGCTTTGACTGAAGTGGACTGATGCCCTATGTGTCTGGTTTTGTTCCATTTTAGAATAGCAGCTCTGACGGAATAATAGAACACTTTCTTCTATCACTATTAAACTCTATGAGTGTTAAAAATCAAAACCAAAACTACTAAGCTTTTCCTTAGAGTACTTTTGTGACAGATCTGCCATGCATTCTTGTCTCCTTGACACATTCCCCAAAGAAGAAACCCAAAGGCCTCAATATGCCTTTGGCCACACACTGACACAGGACAACCACACCAGGAGCAGCTATGCTTGCTGCATGGCTCAGGCACAAAAGCACTCTACCTGTTGAGATGGTGACAGGGCAGAATCAGCTAGAGAGCCAGTAGATTTCATGTGTAAAGCACTTCTGAACTTGAACTCAGTACGACTCCTCGATTGCTGCAGACTCTGCAAGAAATGAGATCAGAAGTAAGGTTTCATTTCAGGTGTACAGATTGCTTTCCATATGCACAATCCTTTGAAAAGGTCATGTGCTTACACTATCTGAAGATACAAATGTTGAGATATTTTGCAGGTTTTATGGAAAAATAAACAAGTTTTTAACAGACTTTGCAAGCGCAATCTAAGTTCTGTCATTTTAGCTTATAGCTAGCTGTTAATCACACTAGATGGTTACCTATTTAGAATTAAGGCTAGAAGAAATGATTAAAAAAGTTATTATTGTGACCTAATTAACTTAATTCTTTGGTTTGGCCCACCAGGAACCACTTAAGAAAAAAACAAACTTGATTTAAAGATTGCAACAGCTGAAGAACTAAGAAAAAAAAAAAGAAAATATTTAAAGTTTGATTCTTTTACAAACTGCATTTTAGTCTAGTTAAAATTTGTCCAGCTTCAGTCTTCAGATATGAGAACTTATTAAGCAGTTGCTTAATATTAAAAAGCTCTTTACTATAATAAGCTGCTTCTTCCATGTGTTCATACCCATAGATTATCACTAAAACTTAACAGAGGTGGAACCAAGGTGATATACCCAAAGGAACAATGATATCCTTATCCCCAGATACCGTCTCACAAATCCTTCAGAAAAAAAGAAAAGGAGCCATTTCTCAGAAATCAGAAACAGAACGACTGGAAAAAATAATGCATTCTATATTACAGTAGGTAGTTTTAGCCACCCAAAAGAAGCCAAAAATAAATCCTTCTTCTTACATAATATTTTAATTCATACATGTTGCTACAGAATTCCTGACCTCTGTATATTTACAGAGATCAGGCCAAAAATCTTGTTAATATACTGTTTCAGGTCTTACTACACAAGTTTAACCAGTTCCCATAGCAAAATAAGAAAACAACTTTCAAGTAAATGGAATGTGAACACAACTGCTCTCCAAAATCCCAGACTGAAATGCAGATGTTAATGTACTCTGTACAGATAAGGTTATTTTTTCTATTAAAAATACACCCTTGTTAGTAGAAGATGGCCTGACCACCGTATAGCAAAAGTAGATAGTACACAAAAAAAATTTAACAGACCCCCCTCACCCCTCCACTTGCACCAGATAATACTAAAGTAGAAAAGATGGAGTTTGTCCTAAAATATTTTGGATAATTAAAAGTAGAACAAAAAGAATAGGAGAACAAAAACAGAGACAGTATTAAAAACTTTAACCTATTCTATTTTCAGGTATTTCTATTTCTTATCAAATGAAAGATGTTTTTTGCAGCACCTGTTAGGCTTTTTCCTTTTCCAAGCTGCTTGGTTTTAAACCCAATGGAAATAGTAAAAAATATCTAGTTTTAAAAAAAATATTTTCTAAACAAAAACTCACCTATCTCAAATACTGGATGACAGGAAGCTGGGAATATATCTTGTAATGAGCGTGTTATACCAGTTCTTTCAATGTATTTTGAACTTGAATGAAGAACTGGAAAACACAAAGATCACCACCACACTTTTGTGCAGTGCTTTAGGATGTATAATGAGTCATCAATTTCTGATCTCTAATATAATTTAGACTGCCTTTCCAAATGTCAATGAGCTTGATGCTCTATTACTTTTTCCTCAAAGACTCCAGCTGAACATTCCCATCCAAACACATTCCATAGCCCATGACAATAGTGACTCAGCTAAAAGAAGGTTTTGTAAGAGCATTACAGCTATGTCAATAAAGCACACTCCTAAAAAGATCCTATTTGCAACAAATACTCTGTCCCATAGGACTTTTGGAAAACTAGTTTCTACCAGAGATGCTTCTAAATAGACAAATAAATACAATGCTTAAACTTCAACAAACAAACTAAACACCACCCACCTTCCAGCACCTACATAACCAAGTCTGAACCAGGTATCAGTACTCAACCATCAACCTGAACCACTACCTTAAGTTTTATGTGAAAAGCTGTAACTACACCAATTAGAATTCTACCTCACTGCGCCTCTCGTTCTCATGCCTTAAGTTTAAACCTATCAGGTTTTCATCATGATTTCACATTAAGAGCTTAGATCAATGTTTGGCATTTGGTAAACAACAGCACAGTCTGCTCAGTTAGATGTTCTACAGACTGTAAGGGTTTGCAGGGTATTTTATATTCAAGTAGCATTAACAGATTACAATAAAATTAAAACAAGACATCAAGTGTCATCTCAAAAACTATTAAAAACAGTAGCTTGCAAAGCAACTCAGAATCTAGAGGTCCCCTAGACTTTAACTCTATTGGCCTGTTTTAGACCAATTTATATTACAAAATTTTTTTGATCTTTATCCTTCATTCAATATTGAGACTAGATGGTGCCCAGACACTTAGGGCAACTTACACAGGATTTCTCTGTAACCCTCACTTAATAATGTAACTAATTGTTTATTTGTGGTCTGTTCAGGAATACTTACTCCTTATACAATCTACCCATCTCACCAACAGATACTCGAGTTGTCTTCATTCTTATTGTGCAGATAAGGAAACGGAAAAGGTATTGTCACCAGTACAATGATCACTAGATAAATTAATCCCTACTCCCATCTCTGTACCACTGGATCTCATTGCCAGAGGCAAACAGCATTTGCCTCATTTGAGACAGAGCTCACCAAAGAAATAGGTCTATCATTATGAAGGAAATTTTGTTTGTTATTTTTAGTTCAACTGGACTGAATACAAAGCATAGGTTTGTTACGAAGCTGAAATCCACAGCAGCTACAAGAGCTCACTTGAAGATTAATAGCCATACGCTTTCTTCTTCACAGAGGTACTACAAGGCACTCTTTAGGACCTAGATCAAAAACTTGGTTGTCCAAAAACGTGCAGAAATCTTGCCCGGAAAGTTTCCAACCAGATATCGCTAGTTAAACTCAGCACTTATTTTGCCCATTAAACTTCTAACATCAAAACAGAAGGCACGGGAAATATAATATAAATTTAAGAAGTTAATTGAGTAAAAGAAGAATTTAGTTCAAAAGAAAGAACATTAAAGAAGCAAACTAAAAACTGCTTTTGCATAGCCTTTGCCCATTCTGCTGGGATTCTCCTGTTTGCTAATACCTTCTACCTTTGGAAAAGAAAGGGACAGAGACCCCACAAAAAGCGTCAGATTGCAATACAACCCCCAGTTCACCCTTTGAATCTATTTCTTCTCCAGATGAAACTTGACCACTATGGAGAAGTTATGCACAAATATTTACATGCATATAGAGCGCAAGATGGATTAAAGTTGCCAGCCTATCTTTCAGTCTTCCAGGTATTTAACTTGCTTACCAATAAAAGTTTTTTTTAATAATATTTTTGGGAGAGGGGTGAAGAGGGGAAGATCATAAATAAGCATAACTAAGATCCTCATCAGCAGGGACGCATGAACCTTAACCCTCCAGATCACAGCACAAGTTAAGGTGTATGACATTAACACACAGCAGAAGGCAGCAGCTGTCCAGGGAAAGGACTTAACCATCAAATGCTACGCACAGTTTCCAGAGAAAGCAGAGGCAGATCTCTTGCTTAAAGTGCTAGCACAAGCAAGGTGATGCTGTTGCTACAGCTACAGATGATGTTTTGGATTAGTATGCTAACACACACTTATTCTGGCGTATCAACAACATAATCAGCAAAAGGGAAAAAAGAATTATGAAAAGCTCCTCAGCCAAATCCGAGTAGAACTTTACAGAACAAAAGAAAGCCGTCTCTCCAGCCCACGGAGCATTTTTTTCCTGGAGAATTCAGAAGACCTGCTGCAAACAACAGTGACACTAGAACTTTTGGAAATGGGGCCACACAACTGTTTCAACGTGTGTGCTGCTCAACAAGCTGCTGTAATCTCCCTATACACTTCTGATCGCCAGCTTGTGGGGTCACAGGAGTACAGCTACGCAACCTTCTTTACCTTCATAAAGGAGGGGGAAAAAAAAAAAGGTTCCAGTGCACGTCAGTAACAGCCATCAAAAAAGGAATTAAGAGAAGAGACAAAACACCACCTCTTGCGTGATCTGAGCACAGCTACTCGAAATACACGAACACGGAGGATTAGAGAAGGATTTCAGCAATACCTCTGGATTATTTGCTCTCTCCCCTTCTCCTCCCATGCAGAAAGCAGACTCTCCGACTGCAGTCTCGACAGCACCTGGCAGACCCCGGCCCTACCCCTTCCCACGTGCTATCGGGACACCCCGCACACCGCTGGCAGCACCGCGGGCTAAGAGGAAGCGGCAGCGGCAGCACTCGCTTCGCTCCGCCGCCGCCACCCGCTCCCGGCGGCCGCGGGCCCGCAGAGGGGCCAGGCGCGGGGGCGGGGCGGCCGGCGGCCACCCTAACATGGCACATTACCACCGACACACACTCAGCACTTCGGGCCCTGCGGCAGCCAGGGAGGAGGGGACACCGACGAAGCACGCACACCAAACCCCCCGCGGCCTCCTGCGGAGGCTGCGGGCAGCGCTGCCCCCGCCTCCCGGCCGGGACCTGTCACGGACAGCGGGGAGCCGCGACCGAGCCGGCGCTGGGTGCCGGCCGCTCCCGCCCCGCCGCGACCCCAGGCGCTCGCTCCCTCCGGGCCGCCATTTGTTTACCACCCGGCTGCCAGGCAGCCGCCGCCGGCCAGGAGCGGGACACAGCCCCGCCGCGGCCGCAGGCCCCGGCTCGCCCCGCCGGCTGCGGACAGCTGCGGCTCACCCGTTCCTGTCGCTCGGCAGGCAGGAAGGCGCGGAGGAGGCGCGGGAGACTGCGCTGCGCCTCGCCCCTTCCTCCGCCGGGCTCTCGCCGCCGCGGCGCTCGCTTCGCCTCTCCCGGCCTGGCCTGGCCTGGCCTCGCCTCACCGCCCGCCGGGATCCCGCGCGGCCCCGCTGCCGGCCGCGCCCCCAACGGCCGCGCGGACGGGCATGCGCGCGCGCTAAGGCAAGCAAGCAAGCGAGCGCGCGGGGCGGGGCGGCGGGCGCGGGCCCCCTCGGCGCTGCCGAGGGGCGGGG
The DNA here is from genome assembly GCF_030936135.1 of Gavia stellata. Taxonomy (NCBI): domain Eukaryota; kingdom Metazoa; phylum Chordata; class Aves; order Gaviiformes; family Gaviidae; genus Gavia; species Gavia stellata. Next base: position 39,087,333 of record NC_082595.1, read on the forward strand.
CCACGGGCTGAGGGCGCGCGCGGCGCCCGCACGGCCTTTCTTCCCCGGCGGCTGCGTGTCCGCCCTGGCGGGAGGGGCGGGGTCATGGAGGAGGGGCGGAATGCCCGGATGTCGCGTGCTTGCCTGCCCCCGTTCTCGCCCGCGCGCATGCGCAGTGGTGGCAGCGGTTGGGGTGGCGTGTGCGGCCGGGGTCTGTCCCCGGGAGGCTGCGGGCCCGTGTCAGCGGGCGAGTGAGCGACTGTGCTCGTGGCCGGGCGGCGGCTGGGCCCAGCCGTTGGTGTGGGGTGAGGGGGACTGCCGCCCCGCCCCGCCCGGCCCGGTCCGGTCCGGCCCGGCCCGCGAGGAGGACGAGGTCCCCTCGAGGGGACCTAGGGCCTGCCTGCCCTGCCTAGGCGGCCTGGGAGCCAGCGTCTCCTGGCAGTGGGGTTACGCTTTGTGACGCTTTCCTCAGCCCGCATGGGCTGCCGCTGCAGGCGGTGGTGTACAGGGCAGGGCCTGGGCGGAGGGCGCAGCGGGCACAGCTGCTGCTTTGTGCCCGGACAACCCGCTCGGCTCGCCGAGGGCACGGCTGGACGCTGTGGCACTGGGCCTTGCTAAAGCCGTCCCCCCAGCAAAACGTTTCCTGCCAGCCAGTTTGAAGTCTGCCTTTTTGTGTTATTGGCAGTGCTTATCTAACACCTTTCTTGGTGCATGTTCAGCTTACGGTCATCCTGCAGGCTTCTAGAGCACTGAGCAAAATGTGTTGGTTTTTTTCCCAGAAACTTGAATTTGCTCCCAGAGCTGCAGGGTGTTGAGCCTGCCTTTGGAGGTTCTGCTTTTCAGACTATGGAAGCCAACTGTTTTAGGGGCTGTAGGTAGGTAGGAATTACTCAGGGTGTTACGGCTGTAAGGATCCTTATTCCTGATATGCCTATCATGTTTTGAGGGGATACAGTGTGTCTTTTCTGAGAGAAAAGCAATTTTATTTACACCTTTTTTCATAAGGAACATACTAATGTAAACATACTTTGTGGCCACAGAAGATACAGATTGGGAAGATTAGTTTGTTAATTCACAAGAAATAGTATTCTTTCTTTAAACTTCCAGTATAAAACCTTGTTTGTCTGCACCCAGTTTCCAAAGACCTTATTTCCCTGCCATCTGTGTGGATTTCTGTTTGAGGGAGGTTGTAGATGTTTAAGAGCAAACCAGATAGAATCTCTAAATCTCTTTGCACTTAACCCAAGCTCAGTGGGGAGTAAATACAAGATGTGACTGTTGTAAGCTTGGACATTTAGCATCTCAGAAGATTCTTACCTTTTCTTTCTCTAAAAATAAGAGAACATGAAAGAAAGATGTAAGCCATCATTTTCATGTTAGGTGTGTAAGACAAAGCACAAGATGACCTTAATATGAGGCATCATTTCCAGCTCTTCTATAATAAGCACCCTCAGGTTTGCCCCACCCTTACACTACAGCCTTCATCTTCCTTGAGCCGAAGGACGGGGCCTTTTTTTCCTTCATAGGTTTGATTATAGGATCAGGACATAATCATCTAGCCAAGTGAGCTCCAGAAGATGGTAGGGATTGGCTCCATGACTCACAGAAGCCAAGCAAAATAATTTCATCTGCTCAGCAGGCAATTATACAAATTGCTGGGCAGAATCTGTGTACTGGTTTTCACCTCTGATTGGAAACGTTTTCTGTGGGACAGATGAAGTTTGCTGTGCTGCTTATTCTCACCACAGTAGAGTATACTCTGTGGCTGACTGAGATCAACCTGCTGCAAAGGTGTTAATTACACAGGGTGTTGCAGTGCTTTTGTCTCTGACTGACTGTATGCTGGGACTGGGCTTCTATGACAGAAGTGGGGCTTTTTATTTTAATTGGTTCTTTTGAGTGAGGAGAATGAATTTCTGTGGCTTGGACTTCTTTTCTCACACCTCAGCTGAGACTCTTCTCATCATTCAGGGAAGAATCTGCTGCTTCTCTAATGCTTTAGTGCATATACTTGCCCACAGTCTCAGAGCTATTCCCTTCTAGCCCACCTAACAATCATCATCATTCTCATGAACTGCTATTTAAAGTAATCAGGCAAGTTGTAATCTTGTAATTTAGCTTGATACCACTGATCTAGAAGCCAGAAGGTCTTTGAGGATTCAGCGTGTGAACAACTTGAGAGGCTGTTTTTTATTGGCTTAAATCCAAAATGAATGAAACTTCATTCTGGTTACTCACAAATGGAAAATGAGTATCCGTGTCTGGTCCAGTATTGTTCTGTACATGACACTGTCACTGAAGTCAACAGAAGAGTGAAGTGTAAATTGATTCTTGCGGCAGTGTAATTTGGGTCTTTCCCCTCGTCTGAAGCAAAGCCTGTATCAAAAGCCAAGGCAGTCGCTGAGGTGTGCGGGCAATCTCCTGTTAGCCAGTAACTGTATGTGAAATAAAACACATTTGTTCTTAAGGTTGTAGAAGATGCAATTTGTTTGTTGTCACTTTCTAATAAATGTGAATTATTTAAGCACTTCCTAGTTTCAAATTCTGACAATCACAGTTGTTTTTCACTCATGGGTATTTGTGTCTGGAAATTCTTTCTGCATGGAGATACAGAGGGGAAAAAAATTACAATGTTTCCGAAATGCATTTGCAAGTAGATTTACTAATGCGTGAGCATTTGTATTTAGCAGTGTGTAAAAATAAACAGCTAAGATCTGCCCACAAAGCCGCATATGCAGTTTGCACTGCATGGCTTTGAGAGCAGAATGTTTCCAAACAACATAGACCTCTAAAGTTTTTTGCGCTTCCTGGGTTTGTGTTTTCGATCTAGGCCCATCAAGAGATCTGTTACTTTAATGCCTTTATGTTTGTACCTTTCCAAGCAAAGCCTCTCCTCTCTTAACAAGGTACCTCTTCTGTCATTAAAAAAGCCTGTAAATAGCCTAGAGACTTGAAGCATAGTAATCAGATTCTCTTTTGTAAAGCTTTTTTGACAGTAGTAACACTTGATCTTTTAGAACATCTGCAACACGGATTATAAAAGAAGCCGCTAGAGAAGCTCATGTGAATTTTGGGGTTTGGTGGTGTTTTGTCATATTCCATCTTTAACGTGAGAAGGCTTTTTTTGGTAGGAAAATCTGCCTTAACATCAGGTCAGATGTCTCGATGTCAGCATAATTACCCACTTACCTGGTTACAACCATGAAAGCTGTGGTGGGTGGGTGCCACGTATGTTTTCTGGGAATTCTTGGTGCTCTGACCCGGGTGCTGGGATATAAATACCTTCAAGGCAATGAAGTTTTAATCCTGCCAAATTGGACTTCCTTGATTGGTTACAGACCTATGAAGTAGCAAGACAGAAAGGATCAATGCTTTCTCTCAAAGAATATAACAATAATTAAAAAATAATAAAAAATAATGTGCTATTGCATGGAAACTTGTCTATAAGTCTCGTGCGTGGATGTGTTAATGAATACTTCAGTATGTCATTATAATTTTTGGAATGTAATCCCCTTAATGGTTTGAATCACTGTCCCAGGACTTCAGCAGTCATTCAGCATTGACTTCACACAGAAACACCCTTTTTTAAGACAGAAGTGAAAACTGTCAGATGATAGTTATGTTGGAGTACTTTTTCATAGGGAAAAACACACACCACAATATACCTGTAATAAATCACAGTGTTTATATTTCAGCTATTCTTAGTAAACTACACTGGTCTGAAAGTAAACAAAATATTGAAACATTAATTCTCTGACATCTTCAACTATCTCAAAACAAAAACCATAAACTTAATGGTTAATTAGCGGTGGCACCCTCTGATCTCTTGTGGTAAGTTAGACCAAAGACTGGAAGAAATTACAGAGAAATGCGCAGATCATGAGGCTATTTCCAAGTTGTGAAAATATGTCATAGCTGCGCTGGTGTAGAAGGGTTTGCACTTCTTAGGTGAAATAAAAGTTCTCCAAAGTTTCCGGTTATGATTAAAACTGCCATCAGTGCTCCCCCAAGGAGTAAGCTTTCAACTGGCAGAAGTTTGGTTTTAGTTGGAGAGAAAACAACAGGCAGTGTTTGTTTACAGAGAAGCCTCTTCCAATGATATCTAACCAACAGTAAATTATCTTAGTATGGATCAGGTTTCCCTAATTCAAAAGTGTTTACAAAAGAACATTTCTGAGGCAGAATGACAGTACAGGAACAATGTGTACCCGTTTATTTAACTTGGAGAAGGGGTTCTGCACCTGAAACTCTAGGAAGCAGTTAATAATCTAGGACCGAGCGTGAACTGGAGCAAAAATGATTTTTTTGTGACTTAGCACATTCTCTTCACTTTTTGCTTTTACTTCCAGTTGTCATTCAGACAGGAGGAATAGAGTGGGATTGTTAAAGGAGCTAAGCAAGGGACAGTGGTGGTCTTCTAAATAAAAGATACCCAGAATGCTTTTGTGCTGTACGCACGTGCAGGATACGATTGTCTGGGGTATGATACTGCCTCTTCAGATCGGGGCTTGCCTTTGTGGGCAGGAGGCTGTTTTCAGCCCTGTGGGTCTCTCCTGTTGTTTCACCGAGGCTTCATCCTCCATGATCCAGGTGAGAGGATGCATCAGTCTCCAGTCTGAAGGGAAGACTCTCCACCATGTGGTATTGCATCTTCCATTATGGATGGCAGCTAGGCTAGACAGCGCTTTAGGACTGAATTCTTCTTTAAGTTGCCTACGTTTTATAACAGCATAATCATAGAGAACCTGATGGAGCTGTGTCTGATTTGGAGTAGTGGGAAGGGGGAAGAGCTGGGCCCTCTGACTCCACGTTTGCGAGGAGCTGTGTGAATGGCGGAGTTTTACATGGCAGCATCAAGGAGACCTCTCTGAGCTCAAGGCAAGTTGGGCTTGGAAGCTGCAGCAGTCAGGAGGATCACTGTATTTCCTGGGCTTAATAGCACAAAACTGGGTTTTAGTGGAGATGGAGTTCCGCATTAAACAAATAAAAATTACAATCATATAACACCTTTATTGGATTTCATTCTCTTTGTCACTAACAAGTTCTTTGTACAGCTACACTTCAGCAAAGTTATCTATTCATATTTTTATTTATTCCATATGTTTGGGGATATTCTTACTAGACAGCCTTGCCATACTGTGTGACCTTTCTGTTTTCAGTGATTCCAAGCTACATAATTTGTTTTAGAAATAAACATTCTGTTTCAGAGCTGTGGCATTTTAGAAGTAAAAAGTTAGCTAGCATGACTCAGGTGATTGATTTAGAAGACTTAGCAAGATTCAGTCAGTCACTGGTGCTTTTCATTTCTTTTCATTTCCCCTTGCAAAACTGAATCGGTAGTGTGATAAATGCAGCTTCAGCGCTTTATCTGAGGGGGAAAGGAGCTGAAGGTCAAGTGATAGAATTATATCGGGTGATTGAACTTGGGAGTGCCATGGAGGGCTGCAAGGGTCAAAATATGTACACACTACTGCCTGCTCTGCAACCCCTTAGCTTATTTCTGGCTTTGGCAGCATCGTGACAGGAGAGAAGGAGCAGTCGGGACTAACTGGAATGCAGTTAGAGCTGGTTTGTTCCCCAGTAAACTGTCAACCATATGTGTCTCAAAACTTCTTAGCTTTAGTTTTTCTCACAGCTAACTGATGGGAAGGCATGGTAGCTCCCAGTCATTAGGACTGATTAGGAAGCAGTGTATTTATTGGTCATACAGGCACATCTGGTTGGGTTGTGCACGTATGTGCTAACCCAAAAGAGTACACTGGCAAGGAAATCAAGCCCCTTCATGACATGCGTGCGTAAGGACATTTAAGTTTTTTGGATTACAGTAGATTTCAGTTTGAAGCTCCTCAAACAGTGATAAGAATCCAACTTCAAAGCAGTGTCACATTTTTTACTTTAAAAACATGCTGGTGATTTGCACCAGGCTACGTAAAACTTTATGTTCCAAATGAAGCACCTTATGAATCACTTACTTGGAGCTGCTTTCCTGTTGTCTGTTAGCTTTCACTTAATGGGGCCATAAGAGACCATGTGAGTGGGGAGTGAAGTCAAGTCTCCTTTATTTCTGGTCATTCTGCTATAGTTAGTACAATTCTGACAAAAAAAAATGCAGATTGTCAGGCCTGTATATGCATCTCTAAAACAAAAAGTCAATCAATTCATGCACAAAACTGCTTGTTTAGAAACAAAAGCTCACCAAATAGAGGAAGGAACAGCTCTACCAGCTCTGTGAGGCCCTGCATAGGAGCTATTTTTCAGGAGAGGGCTCTGACACCTATACATACAAACTATTACATCATGTACTCCAGAGACACAAGACACAGCTTGTCCTGCAGACAAAGCAGGAATATCGGCTATTCAGAGGGCTTGTAGTGGAACACTAACTTTTTTTGTAGACAGGCTCGTTCAAAGTCATTTGAGGTCAATAGTGGCCTTAACCTGGAGCAATAGACAGCCTGGGGCAGCTTGCATGGGTATAGCTATACCACAGTTCATTTTCTACCACTGCAAATCAATGTAGTTCTTGCAAAAGGTGCTTTTTTTTTTTGCAGGAGTATCATTCACAAAGAGGTACTAGCAGTCTGTCTGAGAATTAATTCCTCATCACATATGCTTTTAGTCATACAAGGGATATACTCAGCAACAAGAACAATGAAAGTAAGTTAATGGGGTTTAAACTTGGACATTTCACTCTTACACCATGGGGTTTTTACTGAGTCCCCCAACTGTACGTATGTTTCAGAGCTGTTACCAGCAATACTGGTCACATCCAAAATGGGAAAGGTTACTTGTACATATTACAGTATGAAACACTAGGATGATAAAAGACATGCTAGAAGATACTTTAGGAATTTAGCTCAGGCTTGAAACATGCCCTTTTACTTTGTGAGCTTGAAAGATTTCTGTTTCTTGGTCCCTAGCATTTGCAGATATGACAAGAGGAAATGTCCGTATTTGCTTATTTAGGCTTATATTTCTGTCTATATTATATAGAATATTATATATTTATGTATCATATCTTTATATATTATACTTCTATATTATATAGAATTATGTAGCATTTCTATATATTATATAGAAATATAATTCTTTTCTTGTCAGAGCTTACTCTCTCACATGGAGCAACTTTTCACATACGTCAGAAATTCTCAGTTATGGATTAAGTTTTGGTGACTGGCAGTTGCAAGGACAACTACTGTGGCTGTTTCAAAGAATAGTTAGTACACTGTTGGCTCTTCATGACAAAACTGACAGATGTATCATAAGCAGATAAATCAGAGGCAGTTTTCTCATGGGAATGAAAGACACAGGGTTGTCAATGTGATCCTGAAGAGAACAGTTCCAGTATGAAGAGGGTGTAACCAGGAGGGTAATATTACAATGAATGCTCAGCTTTAGAAGTATATGGGCAAAATGATGTACAGTAGCAGTGTATTTTTAACCTCTTTGTAGAATTGGCCTTTTATAGTAATTTCCCTGTTTCCTCTCCTTCTTTCCAAGCAGGCTGATTCAACCAAGACTCTCTGCAAAGAGAAGATAGGCCACTTCTTCATGTTAAATGCTTCTGCTTGCAATTACAGGTCAAATCTGGCATCCTGCACACTCCCTTTTTCCAAGGACAAAGCCTTCCCTCTCTCCAAGCCCTATATATAGTGATCAAGTTCTTGCGAATGATGCTGGGGAACTCCACTGAGCAATGCTAGTGAACCTCTCAGCATCTTGGTCGGAATGGGGAAGGGAATTCCCGAAGTGCTCAGTCATCTGGGGAAGGATCTTGATATGCATGGCATCATCCTGGTCCAGTTCTCCAAAAAGTGAATTTCAAAAACAAGGTTGAGGATTAAGGAAGAACTTTCACCATCCATAATAAAACAGATCAGGATTCAGAAATTCTACCCCTTTCACACCCTTGCAACATACCCAGAACTGAACATCCAGGTCAGCTGCAGAGACAAAAATAAAACCTTGCTTCACTGATTGGGCTCTCAGCCCATAATTCCCTCCAGTCACAGCTGTGCAGGGAAGTTACTAGGGCTGTAGCTATCTCTTCTCCTTCATAAACACATGTGCTGGAGGTTTCGGAGTGTCCCAGTTAAAGATACTGTGCAATACCAAAGAAAGAGCTCTGCAGAGAGAGTCAATAGGCGGGGCTTCACTTGTAGCCGGAAGATTTTCTTATGGCAGGACAATTTCTTGCCTGGAAGCGGGGGACTGAATCCTCTCAAGTTTATGGACCTTAGACATCATAAGCACTAACAACTGGGTAAGACTGAGGAAGGCCTCTGCCCATATGTTAGACTAAGAACTCAGTATCACTTTGTTCCAAAACCTAAAAAATCTGCGTGGCAAAAATCTACCTTACTCCACAAAGAGAAAATTGAGTCAACTACAGTGAATAGATGCTGATGTTATTAGGCTGCACATTTTGAAGAAGATCTAAGGTTTGCCATGCATTTTTAAGGCTTTCTTATCCTCCCCCATCTGTTTTATTTATGTGGATGAGTAAATGCAACACAGCTATCATTTATACTAATACACACAAAAGGAGATTCAAGTCCTTTTAAGACAACCACTACTGGATAACCCCCTATGATTAAATCAAGACTAACTCTGCAGACATATGCCGAGGTATCTTTGTTTCTCACATTAGCAATGGTCAGTACAGAATATGCTCTGCTCCTTCTGGTGCCATTACCTCCTTCTTTTCCCCAGCAGTAGATGAGGCTAGGTTAGGTCCTATTAGGAAAATAAAATAAATCAGATGCAATGGGAAGTGACTTATTTATGGCCTTCAAAAGTATTTTATTAATCTGATGACATTGGATTGCTGAGGTTTTGAATCACAAGATAAACTAAGCAGTGTTTTAATAGGATCACATGTTGCTCAAGGTTTTGGGTTTTGTCTTTTTAAAGGAAGTCCACGCTGTTGTGTGGACAACTTACAAAACAAGGTCTGAGGCAATAAATGACATTTCTATCCGGAACCAGAAGCAAACCCTAGTATTGTTTTTGTCAGGTTTTGCTTCTTGGGTACATTTGCAGTCTTGTGACTTTCAGACCTAGCATCTGGTTTTGAGTCCATTTCCAAAATGTCATACTGCCTTCTGCTTTCATTTCTTCCCTTGTTTAATGTCAGCATGGTGGCATATCAGATATATCTTTAAATAAGCAAACTGGTTCATAAAACCTTGTTGTCATGAGGCAGCTGCCATTAATGTCTAAACCTCTACCACCTGAAACCTATAAAGTAGATATTGTATTTTGTGTCATAGTATCTCATAAGCACTGAGAATATATTTTCTCTTCTGATGCACAAAATACTTCCCCTTTGGGCTGTGAATAATAAATCTTCTTGCTATTATCATAACGCTATAGGATTCCACAGCA